>NC_141756.1:60627791-61914041 GCF_982258835.1 Parasteatoda tepidariorum | reverse complement strand
GTCACGCAAGAACTGCACAGTGGGGTATAGGCGTTGATCTCTGAAACATCCCGAGGATGATCCAGAGACAACATACATACCTCACATTCCGTTTTACAGAGAGAGTGACTTATTTCTACTAAAATATTATTATTAGTTTGCATTTCCTTAACTATAAGGGAATATATGGGGCAGCAGGTATGGATTGACTTATTGAATTAGATGATTAAAAAGAGGATTAAAATCATAGTGAAAAATTATAAATATAGTTATCCAAGTGACATTTCAAATAATACCATAAATCTTGCATAATATGAGTAAGGGCAGACCATGGGAGATAAATACCCTGCGACCTATATAATCAAAAGCAAAATTAAAAGTGGTATTTAATCAACGCTTTGTAGTACAGGAGAGATCCATTATAGGTGTATTATCGAAAAAGGACACCGCCAAAAGAAACACCAATTCAGCCAAGCTCAAGATAATATTTGTGTATTAATAGATGTTAATATTTCAATAATTTAGCAGAAAATTTAAGGCCAAAAAGTTAATTGGAAATTAGAATAAACCTAATAAAGTACGTGCTAATGTTTGATGAGGTTGAAATAGAAAAGTTAAAAATAGATTTTAATGTTAAGTTGTAATGGCATTGAATGAAAATTAATTAAGCAATCTTTCACTGAAAAAAGGGGTAGCCATTGCATTTATAGGCAATAGAAATATTTGAATTTGTTCTTCATAAAATTGAATTGAAATAAAGAAACTGATTTACTTCTTTGAAAATTAGAGTATGAAGTAAATTTAAAAAAAGCAAGGAAATATGTAATGCCTATAGTGGTATCGCACCTATAATAATAAACATATAATTTTGATGCACGATTGATATATTCTATTCAAAGACCTGAAAAGTACAATTTGATGAATACTAAAAAAAAGGTTTATAAAAATATGATATGATTAATAAAACAAAATACATAGGAATATGAAATTTCAAAAATTGCTGATGTATAAAAAACTTATTCAATAGTTTCTAGGGTTAAAAAAGTAATTAATTGTAGGTTTCCAATAAACTCGAATGCATTCATAGTTAGTACTTGACATTTTAGTTTACTATAAGAAAATCCTTTTTTATTAATTACTTCAGAAACAAGATTGTGTTCTTTCGAAAAAGTTATCTTTTTTGAACAAAATTGAAATACAGATATTGCATTCAATATAAAATAGAAACTTGGCAATAAATTATTGCTAAAAAATCTATACACTTGAAAAACTGGAGAAATATGAGAATATCTGACAATCATATCTCATATTATTAACTCAATATTCTGTAGGTTAAAATAAATGTATTAAAAAATAATTGAAATTTCAGCATTAATATACATTCTGATACATTTATAGTTAGTTTTGATTCCATAACCATTTGTAATTTGTTTTGCTTCCATTTGATGCATTTATAAATAGTTTTGTAATTTGTTTTGTAATTAGTTTTATAATTTATTTATAATTTAAGATTAAAAACTTATTTTTAATAATCGATTCAGAAGTGAAATTTCTTTTTTGCAGAAAAGTTTTCTCCTGTTTTTGAACAAAAGAAATATAAATACACACCAAAAATATATGGTATCAAAATGATAATAATAATGATAAGTAAAAATATAACGATTAGTAAAAATATTTTTTGCTTATATTTGATGCATTTTTAATAGTTATGTAATTAGTTTATAATTTACGATTGGAAACTAATTTTAATAATAAATCCAGAAACCAAATGCTTTTTTGTACCACAGTTTTTTTTCCTCGAAAAGAAAGGAAATGAAACACACCAAAAAACTATACTATAATATCAAAAGACTTATATTTCAGCAAGCAGAAATATATAACGTAAACAATATAAAAACTATCGAAATATGAAATATTATATATTTGACCAACACTTTCATACTCAATTATTCTTTGTTTTTTTTAAGAAAAAATATTAAGTGAAACCTCGACTAAGCGGACATTCTTGGGAGCGAAAAAATTGTCCGTTTATGAGAGTTGCCCGTTTACGGGAAAGGTACCCTAGTAACGAAGCTTAACACAGTAAATTGTTTCTAGAATATTTCCAAAGATTTAGAAATAATTAAATAATCTACAATAACTATCTACTATGATATTTATTCAAACTTCAAAAAATATCGTTTCGGTAAAAAGGAATTTGTAAAAAAGGTTTGATATAGATACATAATTCTCGATGTAGCTACAGATAAATGAATATAATTTCCCTATTAGCACAGATACTCAAGTTAGACATATGATATCGAATAGGAGCTTTTAGCTAACACCTACCTATCACTTGATAGGAAATGTGGTTAATACCTCCTTTAAAGTAAACCTCCCAAGAATCACCGAAAAAAAAGCAATGCATACGTGTAAGTCATGAGGACCTATTTAGTTATTTATTCACAATTGATTATCTATCAAATGTCTGAATAAATATTTCATTTATATGAACACCTCAAAGATTATACTTCTATTCTATTTTTTATCCATGCTGTGTTAAATACAGTCTTCAAATGTATAAGAAAATGAAAGAAATTTTCAGTGAGAAGAAGCATTGAAAGCCTGTATTTAAGACGTCATTTCAACAAGGGGGGTCTCATAACTTGTGTCGTCCAGATAAAAAGATGCCGCTGTCCGAATTATTTCACAAGAGCAGTATCGTTTTCAGTCTCTTCTTTACAAAGGAGGTGACAGGAGAAAGATTAATTCTTTAGTAGTGAAAAAGCTTAACAATACTTTTAGTTATGGATAAGGCAAAAAAATTATATGCTTTAAAAATGGTAAAAAGTTAAATTTTTTTGCTTGCATTTTAAAGCAGAAATAATTTTTAGAAAAAGTAATGTCCGGTTTGAAGAGGTCGAAAATAATGTTTCAGGTCAAAACTGACTGTCAGCTTCCGGTTACGGGAGTGTCCGCGTTGTGGAGAATGTACATAATGGTATCTTCATAGAAGATTCCTGGGAAATTAAAAATATGTCCTTATTGAGAGGCGTCCGTTTTGCAGGAGTGTCCTTAACAGGAGGTTTTACACGTAATAATATGATATAAATAATATAAAAATATATAAATATAAAAAATATAATAATATAAAAAATATAATAATATAAAAAATATAGAAATATGAAAGATAATATTTTTGACCAACACAGACAAATTCAATTATTCTTTCGTTTAAATGACGATAGTAAATATATTTTTTCAATAATCTGTGGACATGGCCACCGTCGTAGATAGTACTGGAATGCATAATTTACTATTAAAAACTCCTTTTTGAATAATCACTACAAGTTTCATTCTGTGCAGAACATTGAAGTATATTTCCTTTAATAAAAAATATTAATAATTATATGATAAATGTCACAAAAATAAATGTATTCCATTAAAATATCTCACAGAGAATAATAAAACTGCAGGATTGTGAAAGACAATTTTTATTGTTAATGCATCTCATATTCTCGAAAATCAGCAGCATAAAAATATTCGATAAATTGTAACAGGTTTAAAAAAAACATGTAAACTTTAACATTAAGAGCTGAAAAATCACCATGCGTGAGTGTAGATTCATGAGCCGTATAGTTTCGTACTAAAAATATAAAGATTTACATTATTACGCAGAAATATATAGGCATAACAGCCAAAAAAGTGGTTCAAAAAACCATGTGAATGCATGTCGAAATCGAAGCAAATGGATTATGTGTTTAAAGAAGTTTCTATTCCAATACCATATTCTAAATTTGCTCATCGTAATAAAATAGTATTAAAAATATCGCGATTTCAACAAAAATCATGTAAGAATCTCAAAACCAACGTGACACGAAAAAAAAATATGCTGCTGATAATAAAAATAACGGAAGATTTCTTTGCTGTAAAATATAGAAAATTCTTCTTTCAATCATATTCTTCTATTATATTGACCATCTATCAATTTACATTTTTATTGTAAGCCATAAAATTAAATGTAAAATTTTCCACAAAAAAATATTTTATACATTTTAAGCTCCGAATTATTTTAGAAACCTAAAAGTGTCTGGCAACAACTTTAACTACTTACAATATATTTACAATTTATTTTTACTATAGTTAACAATATATGCAAAATGCTTAATATTCTGCTAATAATTTGTTCACATTTCTTATTTGTAGGTAACATAATCAGTTTTAATCAAATTGAGCGCAAAATAGAATAAAACATTTTATTCAAAATTAAAAGATTGCAAAATGCTTAGCTTACAGAACTATTCACACAAAAATGTGTTATTTCTCTACCTTAGCAGTAATATTTTTGAATAAAATAAATCTGATTATAACTATTTGTGGCTAGAAAAGTTGTGTAAGATTTAAATCCTTTAACGTAAATCTTGAATCAAATGTAAACATATACACCTATGTTAGAAACAAACGCAAAAGACTTCCAAATTCTTTCTTTAAATAGATAATATTAAAATAGATTATTTTAAATGCTGTTGGTTAATTTGAACAAGGGGAATATTTAAATTTAATATATTTTTCTTGACATTGAGGGCAAGCCGACCGGCCTGTGCAGGGGTTAGGGAACTTCCCTTGCATCAGAAAGTTTCTGGTTTCGAATCCCGGTCAAGGTATGGATGTTACTTTTTCTCTTTCTGTGTTCTTCTATGTGATTGTGAGAATATAACCCGCCCTATAAACGGTTTTGTGACGTGTGGTTGAATGACGTGGGCAACTCTACTCCACCGCCGTGGCTTTATCATAGGTGCTCACTGGGTAACGATAAGAGAGTAGCAATTCTGGCATTTCTGAGGCCAAATGGCCGTCATTAACCAAAAAGAAAAAAAAAACACATTGAGGTCGATAGAGAATAGAACAGTATTGAACTGGGAAATTTTTCAAACAAACAAGTTTATAAAAGCAATTTTTCTTTTTTCAAAATCATATTGTGAGGCCATGGGACCCATTTTAAAAGATCATCTCGCTTGGATACAATTGTTGTGATCATTTGTGACCTACTGTGATTCACATATTTAATTTTAAGAGATTAGTCGGGGGAAAAATCCACATACAAGACTTTCAAGCAATTGGTCTAACTATAGTGAAACAAGTCACACAAATGTAGTCAAATGACTTCAATGAAACTCAATAAAAAGTAAATACGAAAACAGAATGAGACAAGTTTTAATAAAGACCCTTGTTACTTTAGAATAACAAGTCGTGAAATGATACTTGTATGACTTTCAAGAGATCAAAGTTACAACAATGTGGCAGACATGTTTCTCGGTGACTTTAGTTCCAGTAAAGTATAGTTTTTACTACCAACTGACAAAAGTGGTGCTAAAAATAGTCAGTGAGACTTTTGTGTATTATCACGAGAAAAAGTAACACTTGAGTCATACTATGACGTCTGTAGTACTTTTTAAGACAGTAACACCTGTGACTGTGTTCTCTGTGACCATTTTTTTACGTTTTATGACGTAACTGTGACTGTCTGTGCTATATGGGTTAGTTTCTAGCAGATGGTTACATATTATAGCCGAGAGGTCTAATATGTTAATCTCATGAATGGATGAATGGAGATTCGAATTATAGCGGCTATATCATAATATAGCTTCCAGTCATTTAATACTTGAAGAGTTTTTATTAGACTACAAAATTGTTATTCACGCAAAGATGGCAGCTTCAGATAGCAATTTAATTTTTAAACATGTCTAGTATTTCATATTGCTCACGACAGAGGGCTTCACCAAATAAACTAATTAGGCCACATTCCACTGTTTTTTTTTTTTTTTTTTTTTTTTTTTTGACATAAGACAACTCAACCACAACCAGACTGCAATGTCCTTTACCTAGCGAAAGGCTTAACATAAACTAACCCCAATGTACAGTTAAATTTCATTTTCGCGGTATAGAAACCATTCTACTTTTTAAAGGTTACAAGACCATTGTTTCTCTTTATTATTTCCCCTTATTTTAGTTTTGTATTCTCTTTATTTTAACCATATTAGTTGTAAACAGATTTATTACCATTAAGGTAAAAAAAAACGTTCCTAACCGTAAATTTTACAGCCAATCGGATGGACACAAGATTGCTGATTATTTTACCGTGATTTAAGAAAAAAAATGCAAACAATGCATAAATGAAGAAATTACTAGTTAGGACTGGAAATAATAATTTACAATCACTAATCCATTTTTCCATAATCACTTCGGAAATAAAAATTTTTATTTGCTGAATAGTCTTTATTTCGAATAAAAGTGGTATGAAATACCTTTTTATGGGAATGTTATTTGATTTTTTTATATGCTTTAGCTATATACTTTAGAAATAGTATAAAACTCTTGAAATAAATCGAATTCCAAATTGAGACCCAAATGCAAATGCGGTGCATTCACGAGAACACTTTAAAAAGTTTTCTTCTTAAAATATTAATAGCTAGGACTGTAAGTAATAATTTACAATTAAAAACCCATTTTTTTCAATAATCACTTCAGAAACAAAATTCTTTGTTTGCGGAACAGTTATTTCTTTCGAATAAAAGTGGTGTAAATTACCTTTTATGAAAATGTTATTTGATTTCTTTATATGCTTTTGTTATATACTTTGGAAATAGTATAAAACCTTTGAAATAAATCGAATTGTAAATTGAGATGCGAATGCAAATGCGATGTATTCTCGAGAACACTCCGAAAAGTTATTTTTTCTTCTTTTTTAAAACTCTTCGCAGTAAATTGAAATTTTACAACGAACTCAAAGTATTAACAATAAAAAAAGGTTTTGGATCAATGAATTTTACAGCTTAAGAAGTACAAAAAAAAAGAAAAAAGAAAAGAATTCTTGAAAGGGTTTCGGAATATATGTCTAACGAAATAAGCCGTCACAAAGTTACTTTTTTTAGAATAGTACGTGAAAAACTGATTGAACTCAACAATTATTATAAAAATAGCCAATATTTTATTTTATAACAAAAACTGTATCATTTTTACATTATTCATTTATAAAACGCTCGATGTTTTTATACACATGCTTTATAAGCGATCTACACCAAATCTATTATAAACACATATATATTTTTAATGCTCAAAGTATGAAGAATAAATAGAAAAAGTTTCAAATTATGGATTTTGCAGGGTAAATCTAGGATGACCAACAGTCATTTAGTGATCATTATGTCAATGTCAATTTTGTAAAAAAAAAAAAATTCAAAATATGATTTTTAGACACTTTTATTCATTTTTCTGTAATACCCACTTCCCTGAAGTTAAAAAATTTCATTTTGATGAAAAACTGCGCAATGACCTCACCTGGTTATTAATGTTTTAAAACGGCATTGTAAAGTATTGGTAGTAAATTTTTAATTGACATTAATTAAAAACAGGTGGTTCCACAATAGATTGTGCCTGAAATCGCCTGAGAGTGCATTTAAATTGACATCAGTGACCTCTGCAAAATGATGCATGAATTTCAGAGAACTAAGGAAAGAGGGTAATTTTGATGAACTTGAAGCCTCGGAAGACAAAGGTGCATTATTCGACGATTTCCTTTTTTTTTTTTCAAAATTAGATATTTTTTGCTGGTGTTGAAGAGGATTGTGGTAAATCTTTCAAAATGTGTAGTGAAAGTGACAGGTACTTTTCTGATTAAAAAAATTCATTTGCTAATTCTAAAAGGATGAAATAATCATGGCAAGAGGTGAAACTAAGTGATTATGAACTTGCTCGAACTAAACATCTTGCTAGGAACATACTGAAAACAAAATCTTACTATAGAAGTGTAACATTATATTCTCTCAATAATTATATTTTCACACTTATTCATAAATCAATAAAATTAAGATGATCTGGTTAAAATGTTAAAAAAAACCATCGACATATAGCTGTTAAAAGAACTGAGTCAAAAAATGAAGGATTTTTAGAGAACAGTTTGATCGACTTATTCATAAATCAACATAATTAAGATGATCTGTTTAAAATTTTTAAAAAAAAACCATCGACATATAGCTGTTAAGAGAGCTGAGTCAAAAATGAAGGATTTTTAGAGAACAGTTTAAGGATTTCACGTTTAAGGAACATACTAGAAACAAAACCTTGTTATAGAAATGAACAATTCTCGCAATCAGAAATATTCGACTTATTGATACTTCAACAAAATTTAAATGATCTGGTTAAAAATTAAAATAAATAAAACATAGGCATATAGCTGCTAAAAGAGCTGAGTCGGAAGTGAAGGATTTTTAGAGAAGAGTTTAAAGATTTCAGCAAAGGATTTTTGAGAGGAAGGATCCTTAGTTGAGATGATTTTAAAAATGACGTCTTTTGTGTTTTAAATTTCCATCTGTTCAGTATTAGGAAATAGCAATTTACAATTTACAATTACTCTATTTCAAGTTTGTTCTTTAAAAAATGGTTGATGTCAACAAATATGATTCGCCCAATGGGGTAACGTGAAATGGGAACAAAACTCGACTCACATACAAAGAATTTTCAATTTACACACATTATATGCACATTCACATTTGGAACATATACAATTCACACATTTAGAGCATAAGACACATTTAGAACATGTAAATTCTTCATCTCCCTCTCTAACACCTGCGATTAAACAAAGGCCTATTTGCTACATTCATTGCACTTGATCTACGCTTAATATATATACCATTACAGTATATATGAAGAGAATGTGTAGAATTAAAATATCTACAACCTATGAAAGAGAACCTTGTAGAGAATGTGAATCTACATATTCTTTACTAGGCTATAGGCCCTATGCGTGACCAGTGAAAGGGTGGTTTCCGTGTTTTCTGCTTCACTTATGCCTACGTCATCCATTATTAATCTAATACATGACTATTTTATTCCATTACTTTGTGTATTTTTTAACATTTTAAGATAACTCTTTGACACAGACGGGACACAGGTGCCCCTTTTATATATTTTTTTCTGACACTCTAATTACAAATAAAAATATATTTTGATATTTTTTAAATGTAAAAAACAGTCTGCTATTAAAAATATTTTTCACTAGATTATCGGAATTATATTTGTATTAACATAGAAAGTCCTAAAATAATTTTTTTCAAAATTTTCCTTTTCATTCATATTTAAAAATTTATCAATAATTAATTTTGTGAACTAAAGAAATTTTCAAATTGTAGTTTCTTTTAGATCTAAATTAAATAAGACAAATGTCGTTGTTATTGACGTATGCCTGTTTAGGCAGAGGGGGTGCGATTGTTCTTGTTTTCCAATGGCGCCATCTATGGCCAAGAATTCGATTTCTGCCACACCATACGTCACACCCGTTTATAGGGCGGACCCTTCATACATCCATTCATTCATCCACAGATCGTAATTTTGACCTGAATCAGGGAACGATCGATCTCCTATCCAGTACCCCCAGAGGTATTGATTTGTTATGGGAACATGGAGGACTCTTGCGACTCGACAGATTTAACGTGCATCAGTCACTTCACTACCCGAGGAGTCTTCGGCCGGCGGGGTTCGAACCCACGAACTCTCGGACATGGGCCCAGCGCCCTACCGAGAAAGCTATCCCGGTCCAAATAAGGCAAATAAATCAAATAAGTGAAAATTTGAAAACTTATTGTTTGGAAGTAAGTCGTCAGTCCTGACTTGCCACAGGACACATATGTCCCATCTACGTCTATATATGCCTATTTCATAACCTTAAATTATTAAAATTCTAACGATGATATTTTTACCTTATTTTGACCTAAATTATTACAAAATAATAAGAAAAGTATGAAAATATGCTTAGTGAAAATTTTGCGTAAAAGAATTAAAACGGATTTTAATTTGTTTAATCCTGAAATATACTTTGTCTTTTTAGCTATGCAAATCGCTACCGTTAGCTATGTACAGTCAGATACAATACCATTAGCTATGGGAATCACTAAGTAACAAAATGGGCTATGTATAACTCTACTCTTTCATATAATTTATTATGAAACAGTCCTTTCAAAAATCTAAAAAAAATCACGTGAACCTAACAAATAAGTTACTTAAAAGGTTACAGTTACCTTGAAACTGGGTAGTTAAAAAAATAATAAACCTTGAAAGAAAATTAATCTGTCTGTGGCTCTGCAAGTAATATTCTGTATGGAAATGAATACTAGAAAACCCATAGCAATGTTTTAAATATAGCAAAATTCCCCATAAACAGGGATATTAAAAACTCTATTTTCCCCTCCCATCCCATTTTACCAATCTTCCTCCTAATTGAGCAAAATTGACTTTTTTAATTAAACATATATTTATTAAATGATCATCCATGTGCATGTGTCAGTTTGAGTACATTTCATGAGAGTTTAATTTTGCTCAGAAAATCCAAATTAGCAGAGTTATTAATTGTTTAATCTGGCATTTGGAGTGAGTAAAACTGACAGTTTAATCCTTTTCATCATTTTTGACTACTAATTATTTTCTGTTACCAGCTTTGGGATTAAACATTTTAATTTAATTTATTAATTAAATATTTTAATAAAGTGCATTGCAGAGAAAAGAAAGTTAATCGAAATTAAGAAATGTAAAAATATTTTACTGTAATTAAAATGTTTATTGTTAAGTTTTATTCATTAATATCTGACAAAATTTATTGTTTAATTAAGTGTTAATTTAAAGCATTTAAATAAAAGCGCGTCTAATATTATTTACCTTAATCAATTAGAAATTTTATTTGAATTTTGATTTTCTTACAATAATTAAAATGGGATTTCAATAATCGCTTTTTACTGGAGGTATTATTCATAAGCGAAATGGAACAAATAAATTTTTTTAAACTCGAAACAATGACAGTAGTAAATGTGTTGCATTGTTATGTCGGAAATAAATCTTATAATTCAGTTTTTAATAGCAATTTTAATAGCATGTTTGATTGAAATTAACTTTTGTAATAAGAAACGAATGCTTTTTATTTAAAATTTATAAATTTTTAGGTATCTAACAGTTAAATTTTTATTTGAAATTCGTATTCATAACACATTATTCTTCATGTTATGTTTTAAGTACTAAGTCGAAATTATTTAGGCATTCAACGTAAATTATATGATGAAACATGTTTATTTTTACCATACAATACCAAATTATATTAAGATATGTATATTTTTATAAAAGTTTTAGCTACAATTAAAATATTTGTATAAGCATTATCGAAATAAAGACAAATGAGCTTTTAAATATTACTTTTTTACTTTATTGAATAGGTTTAAATGCTTTTAAGGATTTCTTTTCTGGGAAAATTGCAATGTGATAACAAACTTTCATTATTAAAAACTTTTAAGGAATACTTTAAACTCTAGTTAAATCAACAGAAGATTATACGTATAGATTTCATACCCGCATTCGTTGAGCAAATACAAAGAAAATTTCGAATGAAAATTGATTTATTACATTTTTATCATTTTGAATAACAATGGTATGAATATGAGACTTATATTTATTTCTCTTATTTGATATTAATTTTATTATTGAATAACGTTAAAGCTTTCTTTACACTTTATTAAAAGTTTTTCTTAAAATAAAATTATAAGTTTTTGCTGCTTTAATGGCCGTTTTGGTAAAACAGTTGGAAAAAATTTTAATATATTCCAAGTTTAAGCCACCTGGTGAGAAACATTTTGCTTTACATGACTTTTGACTTCAAATATTACTTAAAAAGTATTCAATCAAATTATAAATGTAAAATAATACATGTGCTTAAATATTATAAACTACCCATTTATAAAGAAAGTAGAAATTAAGCTTCAGTTTAAATTAATAGAAAAGAAGAAATTTTATAAAATAAAAATTTTAGATTTCCAAACTATCCCAAATTCCAAATTCTTAAAAGATATGCTTTACCAAAAAGTCTTACCAAATCTCAAAATCATTGTACCCAAGTACCTGAATGGTAAACTGGATGCTAAATAGGAAGCCTCAATATCACATCACATCCTACAATCCCATTATTTTAACTAGCATCTATTAAAGTTTCAGGTTTTAGAACTATTGTTTACTAACTGAGCAGTTTAAAGAAAAGGAAATTTTAAACTTGTAATTATAAACAGAAACGAAACATAATTCCTTGATATATTATGTAAATATTAGATAACGAGATTAGTTTTTGAATGTGATTTTATTTGAAATATTCAATCTTTCAAAACAAATTACTTACTCTAGTCATAACATCTAAACTATTTAAAGTAATGTATATAATTTTTGAATTTTTTTAATATGCCTTAAAAGATTCTCTCTCGGGCATGCTTGCTTGGTTAGAACAAGGCGTGTACCCTCTGCCTCTCTCTCCGAGATGTGGACTTATGTCCGTATCGAGAGAATTTATTTTTTTACATCATTTTTCTTAGCCATCAATTTTAATTAAATCTACAAACCGTAATTACTTTCTGGAAATTAAATATCTACATTTATATCTTTGATTTCCTTTAATATTAAAGACCCTCTCAAATGTAAACTTTCTTTCTAAATTTATCTTTTTCAACAGTTAAATTTCTCGTTTTCTTATATTTAATTTTTTCGCGTTACGCTTTTGTTTTTAATTCTCTTGTCACCCATTTCTAATAAAGGTCTTTCTTGTGTTACAAAAATGTGTCAAAAGATATGCCTAACTAAATGAATTTCGAATTTGCTCATAATTAAATGTTGTGCTGAACTTAAAGAAATGTGTTAATTTATTTGTCTCCATTTGGTGATTTTCGGTATATTTTTTTTTCTCCGGTATGAGGTGAGTACTTTTAATTATTTTCATGGATATTTGTTTTTTTTTTCTCTGTGGAAACACCTCTAAATTGCGTTAAATGATATATTTATATTGGGATATAGCATGTCATTGCCTTATTTATCTTTTATTTATGATTTTGATTAACTTTAGTTTTCACCTTATTCTAAATTTGATGACACCAATTTATCCAATTTGATAAAACCTCACACTTTGTGAACATTTGAACCTATTGGTCTATTATTATCCCACGATAGCATTGTACTACCATCTTCTTTAATGATCACGTTCCCCTTAATTTAATTACTGTTGAACCTATTTTCAGTCATTTGTTTATTATGAAATTCAATAATTGCCTGTTTTTTGACTCAATGACTACATCCAAATACAAGTACATATACATATTTCAACCCATTATCTATTGTAACATAAGAAAAATGTACTTAATTAGCACCATATATATATATATATATATATATATATATATATATATATATATATATATATATAATTTATTTTTTTATTTTTTACATGGCGCAAAATGTATAAGAATTTGAAAGAATCCGTTGTCAGAGATAAAAGAGCTAGAATGTGAAAGGTTCGCAACAGCAGAAAAGAGGAAAAGATACGATTACGATTTTAGAAAAGTGATATTAGAAATATTATTTTGGTGACAATAGATATTTGAAACTTGACATTAAGTCGTGATTTTAAATTCATCAATGCAAGGCTCATCCTTACAAAATTCTTCTTCTAAACAGAAGTTTTACAAAATCTTACATGCGATAACATTGAAATAAAAATCAAACTTTAAACATATACATAAGAATACATTAACGACCAATTGCAACATCAAGAAAAAATAATATTTAATGATCATGCGGTTATGCAAATTTGAATATTTCCTTAAAATATAACTAATTACGTAAAAGAGGAATGAAAACTTTGCAAACTCTTATAGGAAATTGTTTTTTCAATCTAATCTGAATACTAGGTTGTCTGATGTGTTGAGTGAAAATCAATTTCTTTTCTATCATTCGATTCGTTTTTCATTTCTTCTTCCCTTTGCATTGCATTTCATTTTGAATTCTATGAAAAATTGATGAATTTCATTTTAACGATGTTGAAAAAATATTTAAAAAAATGGATTTATCAATTAGGATAATTGAATCATGGGAATAATATTCAGAGATAGAAACTGAAATATAAGTAACAAATAGGAAATATATTTTCTTTTTTATAAATAATGAAACTGAAATATAAATAACAAATAGGAAATATATTTTCTTTTTTATAAATAATGATTTATGTTTTTTACCATTAAAATATTTTCTATAATATCATATTTATTACATATATCATATTCATTACATTAGTAGTAAGAAATTCACCTATTTTTGTAGACGCCAACTACATGAAATTAATTTTGATAATAGGTACAAATTTAAGTAAAAAATCTTTTTCACTTGAAAGCTAAATTAACGGAGAAAAATACTTATTCGTCTAGGAGAGCCGTAAAAAAAATGTCTCTATCATTATTGACGCCAACGATGTTTAAATAACTTCGAAATATGTATTACTGGTATTATATTAATTGATGTTTTCAATTCGTACTAAATATGTAAATGCTCATACCAAGAAACTTACTATGCATAGTGAAAATAGCTTTTTTAAGCTGCATCAAAGGGAAAGAGTATCAGAAAAAAATTGTTGATTACGGTTATTTTTTTTTTGTTGAATTTTTTTAATTTTTTTAAGCTTGAACAATAGCATCATAGCGAATGTTTCCGAATACAATTAATATTTCTGTCAAAGTAATGATCTTCTAAATATTCGTTTTATCTTATATAAATTATTTCCTTTTTTCAGCCAGTGCAAAGACCGGGTATTTAGCTAATATCACCATAAAGCTAACAAATTGTTTGGGGTTGCCGAGCTGGGATAACTCACCAATTAACCTGAGAAAATTGTAAGACAAATGTGTAACCTCTTTAATTACTTAGACGGAAAAACATAACTAATTCCAGCTCTATGATTTAATTGTAATGAAGTTTATGAAATATTAAAAGTTATGAAAATTTACTTAATGCACATAATTGTTCTATAACTATCGTATTACAGCAATGCATTTATTTATAAATGAAAAAAAATCGAATGAGATATGGTAAAGGATAAGATAAACGAGAATAAGAGAATTAAACCATTTGAAATTGCACAGCTGGGGTTACGCGCTGACAACATTACTTGACCTGCAAAAAATGCAAGTCAAATGAGTGACCTCTTGCATCACCTAGGCGTAAAAAACAGCTAATAATAATAATTTTCCTTAATTAATTGTAATGAATTTTATTAATTATTATTAGCGATGAAATTGTACATAATAGCACATAATGGCTTTCTAACCATGTTATTACACAAAACACATTTATCAAATTAGAAAACGAATAAGATATGAGGTGGAAAAATATATACGACAATATAAGAGTTAAACCATTCGGAATTGACTTACGAAAATAGTAAGACAAATATATAACCTCTAGCATCAATAAGGGCGTAAAAAATAATTAAGACATGTAAATTAAAGTAATAATTTTAATAAAAGGGTTATTTATTTGTATAAGTTGTGAAAATGTAAGTATTAGCACTCATGCACGCATTAAAATAGCTTCCCATCTATGTTATTGCATTAACAAGTGTTTACAGTTTTTAAGTTCAAAAGCAAACAATCATTTTTTTAAAATAAGATTAAATACCATCCCTTAATAACAGTTACTACTATTTATCTATCAATAATTTTAAGCCAAGTAATAAAAATATATTTTTTTAAAATTGTCAGCATTTGTAAATTTGATTAAATTATTCAAATTCAAGACATAAGTTATGAAAATGAACGTAATAGCATTATAATAATGAATTTTTTATTAATCTAAAAACCAAAACTTTTATGGCGGAATAAACTATCGAACTTAAATCCACTATCATTGTTTATTTAGTTTTTTAAAAAATCATCTTTCCAATAGATGTAAAAAGAATAAATATTTGTCGAAGGTATATTTAAAATATGAATTTCTGAACACCCATGCATGTATATTAGCTTAACAATGAAGGGGTGTTTATTTACCCTTAAGCTGTGAATATTTTAAAAAAGAAGAAAAATATTGAAACTACTGCTATATTTCACGCAACATGCATAAAAACCAATTTAGTGGTATGGTATTAAATTCAAAGAAACTTTGAGAAAACACTAAAAATTGTTTCTATACATATTTTTCTCTGTATAAATATTACTTTCCAACTTTCAAAAAAGTGAGATTTAAAAAATATTAAGATCATTCTCTGTATTAGAGGATTATTATTATTTAGAAGAATTTGCATTTGTATTCATTTATAAAAGTAGTGAAAATACTATGAAAAACATTGCTTAATGAATTACAAATAAATAAGATGAATTAAAATTGTTTATCGAAACTATATAGTCTCTTTTATTAAAACATATATTATATTTATAAAATATTTATAAAATATTTATAAATATAATATAAATATAATGTATATTTCTTAGTAAAATCACGCTTGTTAAAAATAGAAATATGTCTACTCTTATAATAGTACTAAATAAATAAGCATTAACTATACCTACATTCTTCTTTTAACACCTTTTTAAAGTTATCTTATACATAAATTATACAATTAAAAGCTTATGCAAAATCAGTGATCCGATGAAATATTTATGCCCACATATTCATAAACTATACTAGAATATTTTCCAGCAACATAATTTTACCCGTTCGAGGCATAGTTTATATTTTGAAATTATAGAGGGATTATTATAAATTTTTATTAATGATCTACTCTTGGCGTAATCAAAATTATAGATATAAGGAACTAACATTTCTTAATAAAATATTACAGATATTTTGTTTTGTTCAGTACACAATATTCAGTACGATATTTCAATTCCATATCCATTGTGGTGATGCCGTAACATATTACAGATTTCCAAGTCTTAAAAATTCCTTTAATATTCAATCTTAATTTAATTAAACCAGTTGTGTAATTTTATTACATTTGATAAAAAACAAATATAAATATTTTATTCTTTTCTTAACAATCAATGAAACGGCAAACTTTATAATTTACAAATGTAATTCTGTACAAAACTTAATTCACTGTCGAGAGTAAATCGAACATTAAAATCTATTTTTAAGCCTTTATTCCTTAAGTTACTTTATATCTCTTACCACAGAAATGTTTCATTCAGTTACAGGGTAATATTAATTCTCACGGTTTTTTTTTTCTTTTTTTTCTTAGGCGATTACGCTACAGCCAAATTATTTCATATTTAATATTAATTAAGGGGTGGGGGGGTAGACTACGCTTATAGTTATTTTATATTTAGATAAATCACCAACTATGTATCTTTTCCCCTGCTCCTAATTGTCCGTTGGGCACAATTCAAAATTACTTTTAATTTTGAATTTTTGGCGTTAGGACTGAGACTTTCTCCCTTCTGCCCTACGGTTAATTCACTTTTTGAAAGTTTTCTTTAGGTTAGACAGGCTCTGTATCCCTTTAAGGGAGTATCTTTTTATTTTTCGATTTCGATATCTTAACGGCCATAATGTATCTTATATTTCTAAGAAATACAGTAACAATTCTTTTTTTGATATGATTTTGCTCAATTCCCTGGAATAAATCCCTATGTCATAAGAAGAGCATTGTACCGAAAATCATTACTGCTACTGCCAAAATCTTCACAAAAACTGCAATGAATTTAACTAGAATACATAACTAAAATGAACCAACTACCATCAAATTACTTAAGTAATTAAAATGGACGAAACTTCTATTAAATCCAATATACTATATACTATTCTAATCAGTACACAATATTCAATAAAGTAGTTGTATTCAGTTTACAATTCTAAGTTGCATTATAATTTATTTATTTATTTATTTTTTTGAAATTATTTAAGAGTTTTTTTAAAAATGAATTGTCTTAAAATACTTGTTCCGCTTAAAGATAATAATTTCAATCGACAGTTTACGAAACAGAAATTTATAAGCGTTGCCAGTTTCTTTTTCAGTATCTTATG
Source organism: Parasteatoda tepidariorum (assembly GCF_982258835.1). NCBI lineage: Eukaryota > Metazoa > Arthropoda > Arachnida > Araneae > Theridiidae > Parasteatoda > Parasteatoda tepidariorum. Next base: position 61,896,218 of record NC_141756.1, on the reverse strand, counting down.
TTGCTGATTTTCCTTTCTTTTTTTTTTGAAATATGTTACAAGAAAAATAAAGTTTATATTTTTCCTTCTCTCTATTATTTTCTTGATATTTGATTATTGATATTTTCCTTGATTCTGTTTGACTATGGCTTACTTGAAGGGTTCTAAGTATTTGTTTCCTCCTATAGTAAATTTGGAGCCCGCTTTTTCATTTGTCATTTTTGATCCTTATTCATTTATTTACCTAACATGCTTAATGCATTTGCTCCTTTTTATAAGTATTTTTTAAACTTTTTTCTTCCATTGCTTCGTCAAACACAATATATTTCAGTAAATAACCATACAAAGTAACAGCATTTTATTTCGAGAAATAAATCAGGAATGTCTTTATCATGCAAATATGGTTCTTTTGTCGGAATTTTTTTTTTCAGATTTTTTTTTTTGTTAAACATTTTTTATGTGTTAAACGCTACGTATGTTAAAACGCTATTAAATGTGTTAAACGCTACAGATGTATAAACGCTACTTATGAGTTAAACGCTGTTTAAGTCAATATTCGATAATATTACAAGCAACGAGTTTAGCTAACTTAAAGTTATAATAAAAGGCTGGAGCACCGAACAAAGTAAATTCAATTTAGAAAAAAAAATATCCAAATCCAATGAATGTAATAACTTTAAAAGATCGTAATCTGAGCAAATTTTTCTTTCCTTCAAAATTTACAAATGTTTGATTTAATATTTGACAATGTTGCCGTAGGAAACACTGTTTAACTTCAACAAAAATATCATAATTGTATATTCGTAGAATGGTAAGTCACTAGTCATTGATTTTGATTTGTAAACCATACAGTAATTGTAAAATTTAATGATTATCATTTAATGATTTGAATTTAATGATTTTTAAACATATATCCATCGAAATTAAAGACAAAAGTTCAGAATTTCAGACAAATTTAGTTTTTTTTTTAAATTTCCTCCATATTCGGATATTTTTTATTTTGGTTTTGGCTGTTTTGCTGTTTGGTTCTGGTTTGATGACAAGGAAAGTGTATTTTATTTCATTGTACTTATTAAACAGTAAAGCTATATATATAATGCTCCAAAACTTAAGCAAAGAGTAAATTTGATGCATAATTAAACAGTTTGTTAATTTTTTGCAGTAAAAGGTGGGATTTTTGTTGATTTGTTTAATGTGCAGTATAGGCTTTTTGTTGATTCATTAAATATACAGTATGACTTTATAACTTTTCGTGTAATATAGAAGTGGAGTTTTTCTACCACCTATACAGTCTTTTTTAATGACCGCTTAACATAATATGAATGAATTTCATTAATATTTAACTTGATTTCATTCTTAAAATCATGGGTGATCTTGAAATACTTGGTAAAAATCTTAAACTTTAAATTATTCCCAAAGGAAAAGTTTAACATCGTTAAATCACATGCTGTGGGCAGATAATTCTGATTAATTCTGATTCTCGAAATCTTGCTCAATAATGAAAATACGCTGTTCTTTCGTGTCGTGCTCCATAATTTTGAACTATCAGCCTAAGTCTTTATAATTTTTAATCATCAGCTCAATTTCTTATTCTCCTGAAAGATTTAATGATTAAAATTCTAAATAATCAGCCTAATTCTTTTGTAATTCTGAGCTAACAACCAAAAATTTTATAATTTTGAACGATCTGTCCAAAATGTTAAATTTAGTTCTAAACAATCATTTTTTTCACAAGAAACTTGTTCTCTAATTTTTCAATACCATTAATTAAAAATCACAAATATACTGCTTTTATAAGTTGTCATGGAAGGAAAAAAGAGAGGCAATTTTAGTAAAAGCTAAATTTAGCTAAGTATTTAAAATCAAATAAATGAAATTGGCTTAAAAGCATATTCATTAATTCTTATTCAAATTTACCCTTTACCAATTTAAATTTCTTATGATCCACCATTATTTCGATATATCGTAGGCAGTTCTCTCCTTTTTAAGTAAGAATTTTTATTCGAAATCAATTCCTTTTATTTTGCCCTGGGACAAGTTCACTACCCTAACAATACGTAACAGGGCGAAAAGAAATCACTTGATGTATTTGAAGATTTCAAAATGGGTAACTCATACATTTATTCACCCACTTCCATTCAAGTGAAAAATGTGTACCAATTGGGAAAGTTTTTCATTCCTCAGGAGGAAAATAACTTCTGAAATTCGGAAGTTATTTATGGCTAAATATAGCAGACGTTACAAATTATTCAACAAAGTTAAACATTTGGAAAATTTATTATTGGTTTAATATATTACACTTTTCGTCTGCTTTTCATTCCCCAGACAAATCTTAACTGCTTCAGAAGTAGTAAAAGTTATTTCTTTTTCTTTTTGAAATAATTAAGTGTTAAACATTTCTTTAAAAAGGAATGTAAACATAACGAATCTTTGAGAATGAGTCAATTTGCATATCAAATATATATATATATATATATATATATATATATATATATATCTGTGTGTGTGTATGTATATATATATATATATATATATCTGCGTGTGTGTGTGTTATGCCTTTAAAGGCTAGATAATTGAAGAGAATACATTTAAAAAGGCATTTTATTACGTTATATTAAGTATTGAAAACAGTGCTCGTTGGCTCTGTATAATGATGATTTCCCCCTTGCAGGGATGTCTGGCTTTGGCACAGATTTATCTAGCCATGAAAATATGAAAAAGACACGCATTTTGGGCTATCCCGAGATTTTAAAGGGAGGTTCTGAGAGGGAGTGGTTGCAAGGATCTTCTTATCTTCATGAAACGTCATTCAATTGATAAAATTTAGAGATTTTGATTCGATAAAAAGATAGCGCCGTTCGGGTTCTGGGAAGTTTTTGGGACTATCTAAATGTGTACTTCATCGACGAATTATTGCCCATTAACTTCAGAAAATAATCTTTTATCTGCCCTTATCTGGTTCATCTTTACTTTTTATGGCTCTTTGTGAGACACCGACTTCTACATCTTAAACTTGATAAGGAACATATGTTTTAAGCTTATCAGTTAATATAGAAAGACTCGCATGAGAAATTCTATATTACATATATAAATATATATATATACATAGATAGATAGATAGATAGGCATAAAATAATCACTATTTTTTTTTTTTTTTAATTTTTTATTATTATAAGAAACTGTTAATTTATTGCGGTTTTAATAACTTTCAATCTTTAAATTTGTGTAGAGTGGATTACACCTGTACTCGCATTACCTACTCGCTTGTAAAATTGTCGGTTCATTTAAGCTAATTTTTACGTTCCATCTTTCGATTTTAATAAATTAGGGGTAATTTCATAATTTATGAATAACTCAAAATGCAGTCAGAAGGAATAGAACATTTTGGTTTCTTTTATCCCTTTCAATTTACTTTCGACCTCATTATTCTTATTTATTTATTTATTTATTTTAATGGAAAAAAAATTTTGCAAATTCCGAAACGAGATGAGTAGGATAAAAAATATAACTTCAAGAAATTAGAAAAAAGTCAAATCACGATTAAGTTTTTTTTCTTCATAACTTCCCGTATATTCTATTAAGAAATTTGGTTTAAATTTATTATTACATTTTGCCGACCGGCCTGTGTAAGGGGCAGGGAACTGTCCTTGCATCAGAAAGGTTCTGGGTTCTAATCCCGGGCAGGGCATGGATGTTTCTTTCTCTCTGTCTGTGTTCTATGTCTTTTCTCCTTTGTGTGTGAATGTGACCCGCCCTATAAACGGGTTGTGGTAGTGTGACGTGGGCGACGCTGCTCCACCGCCGTGGCTTCGCCACAGATGCCCACTGGGTAACGAAAAGAGAGTTAGCAGTTCTGGCCCTTTCTGTTGCCAATGGACAATAGTTCCAAGTGACCGCCATTAAGAAAACAATTATTACATTTTAAACGCATTTGCTTTATATAGCATGTCAAGAAACAGTGATATTAAATGCAAATTAAAAAAAATGAGATAGGGAAGAAAATAAAATTTTTAATTGATGCAGATATAATTTCCTTAATTTGGCTAGTTGTGCATATTCGCCCTAGCGTAGTTAAGAAGATCATTAGAAGAGGAAGATAATAATTATATAACTTTTTGAAAAAAGATGCTGATAAAAAATATTTGTTTATTCACTTTAAAATATAATTTTTAAATTTTATAATTAGTAATGTTGTTGCGAGTTAGAATGTTGGAGATGCAATGATAAAATAAGTTTTATTCAAGTAACAAATCTCTACACATAAAGTTCAAATTTTTTTTTTTTTTTTTTTTTTTTTTTTTTTGTAGTTATTAACTCCAAGATTGCATTAGGAGAAAGATACGTGGAATTTTTATTGATTTGAAGAAATGATATGTTTGACATGAAATAGAAAATACAGTTGGTCAGCGCAAACTTTTCAAGAGAATTTCCTATATTTGGTAACAAGCAGTCTGTTCGATAATACACGATACCTTTTTTGGTTACTTTCTTGGATTATTAAAAAAAGAAAAGTAAAAACAAAAAAAAAAAAAAATAGAAAGGTTTAGAAAACGTATCTTTTTAACAAAATTAAGAAAATATCATTTTTTTACTCTTTATTTTTATTATATTTATTGTTAAGAAGATATCTTTTTTAAACAAAGGTCAAAAAATTATATTGATTATCAAACTAAAAGTTCCCCAAAATAGTGTAATATAAATAGCTATTCTTATATAATTGACTTCTTTTTTAAAGAACAAAAATTTCGAAGAAAACCCAGAACTAAACTAAAAGTATATTTTCTTTTAGGTATTAATGTATTATTCTTATTCATCTGCTCGATTTTCATCTAAATTTATTTTTCATTTCAAACACATGTGCATGGATTTTTCTATACGTTATGCAGGAGATAATGAGCAACAAAAAAGAAAAAATTAAATAAATTTAAAATATCAATGTATTTGTATAATAATTTTTTTTAATTATGTTTTTTTTTCTCCCTCGATTAAATCAAATACGACACTCAGATTAATTAAATGTTAAATCAGTTACAGCTATGAATTATTTTTTACCATGGCAATCAACTTTTTCCAAGAATAAGGCAGTTTTAAGATCGAAATGGTCTCCCGATGGCAACTCAAAACCAATAAATTGGGATTGAGCCAAGTATATCAGATTATCGGTTAACAACTAAGATAAATAAGTAATGATGCTGACTGTTCTGTCTTGTACTGATAAATATTATATTTTACTTATTCTGGGGAAGGAAGAAAGTCTGTCATATTTAGTACATATACAGAATATTTTGAGAACTCTTAATACTACAAAAATAAATCAGAATTTATTTTCTTCTCACTTGTAATTTAACACAAATATTCATTAATAGCATCTAAAAATTTAAAGTCTAGTGTATTTCACATTTTCTCTGTGTTTGCTAGTTTTATTTCAGTTGCTAATATTATAAAATAATATAATATGGTATTTGCTAATTTTATTTTAGGAACTGTAGTAGTGTGGCCTTTTACACTGTAAAAAATTCCGGAACAAATTATAGTATCAGGTCCTTGGGTGCATCATATGTAGATTGTAAATCATCATTCTACCGTAAATCCCTTTTTACCGTGAAATATTATACCGTAACTTTTACAGTAATGTTTATATAATTAGAGTCATTCAGTTATTTTAAGGTTATATTACTGACAAAATTACGTTGTATGATATTTTTCCTTCCGTAAAATCCATTTTCTCAGAATATTTTAGCTGGAATTACTTACAGTGTACTATTTTTGTAATTTGGAATATATTGTACTATGTCAGAAATTAAGGAGCTTGCTCGAACATAATGCTGTTGTGAATTTAAACCTTAATTATTTACCCGATAGTTAATAGTTCTTAAACTTGAGTATACGTTATTATGGTCCAACATGGGAATGAGCAAGGTTCTATGCGAAGTCGTATTAAAGTTTCACCTCTCCATTTTAAATTTTTAATTTAAAGAAATCCAGTCTTTAAATTATGAAATGAATTATTAAATGAGTTTAAATAATTTATTAAGTGCGTATGCATTGAAAGTATGCATTTGAAAGTAACATTGCATGTTACAGAATGCTTACCACAATATTCATTTCAATTTTAAAATATCTCAGTTATCAATCGTAAAATATTGTGCTCCTTCATAATAGCATAGTATGCGTAAGTAAAAGACTTCTTCGATTAATTTACTTATGCGTTATTTAAAGCTTTTGAGTTTAAAATTTTGTTGTGATAGGACTTTCAAATTTTATTATTTAAATACTTTTGAATTAGCTCTATTTATTGTATTAATGTATTTAGTTATTCTTTCATTTATTTATTTTATCTATTATCTATTTTATCTACTTTAGAAATGGTATTTTAATATCAGTTTAAATGATAGAAAAACATAAATTACATATTCGCGATATATAGTGTGTTATATTATTTTTCTAACCAATTGAATGGGATAATATTAAACAACAAGCAGATCTGCATTTAATTTATATAATTTTTAAATTAACCCTTTTATTTCTAATAGATTAATTAATAAATAATTATAAATAATTATAAACTACAACATTTTGAATTTGAAATGAATTAGCTCTTAGAAAACTATAGATGGCGCCACTAAATCCAAATGCTTTCGAACATACTCCAAATAAATCACTACAAATTTAGAACCCACCCATACATCATATTTTAGCCTACTTGTTTACGTTATCCTATTTGTTAGTCCGAAACAAAATAAATAACCGTTTATTTCTTTTCATAACCTAAAATATTTTTTTTCGAAAGACGTTGATACTTTACATTTTTATTTATGTATTTATTTTTATTTAGTGTAATATTTTATTTCTACAAAATTTGTTTTTATAGTCAGACGGAAGATGGCACTAAATGAACAATTGATATTTTTTTTGGATTTGTTAGTTTTATTATAATATAATAAATAGAAGCATTAGTAATAATTATAATTATGGAAATAATTACAGAAGAAATGAATATATTGATATAATATGTAATATTATATATAATAATAGAATATATAATACATAATATATAATTATAGAAGAATATATAGAAATAATATATAAGCAATAATTATAGAAACATAAGTAAAATGTAAAGAAATTAAAAACACAAAAGACAAAAATCGTTGCTTTATTTATTATAGACTTATATGTTCCAGGAAAATTGTTTAAAATTTTAAGCAATTTTTCTGAAGAAAATGAATTCTTTATTGACTTTACCATTTTATGATTAAAAAAACTTTAATGTGAATGTTTTACTTGCTCTTTTTATTTAGTTATTTATTAATTTAATTATTTTTTTCTTTATTTTTCAGCTCACATTTTCATAAAACAAAATGGAGTAATGGAAGATTTATTCTATTTTTCGTTTCTTTGCTAACAGACGGCAGCACTAGCGTGTAAATTGCGCTGAAAAATACCTAATAGTAAGATTCTGGATATTTGGTTTTATGTTTCTTCTCCGCAATTGAAAGTTAAGGTATCTGGAAACATAAAGTTTTCAAGAATGTAATTTTGCTCTTGACCAAATTTAGTTAGAAAATTCTCGGAAAAATAAGCTCCTATTAAAATTTCTAATAAATCGACTTTGTGAGGAACTATATCTGCACTGGTATATTTAAAAAAATTATCTGTACATAGATGAGAGAGGCTTCTTCCTAACACGAATTTAGATAAAAAAAATTTATTTCATTAACCATATAAATATAGACCGGAGAATATTTAATAATACAAAATCTGCACACATTTTAATTTAATGCATAGTTATTAATAATATAATTGGCTGATATTAGACTTGCCTTTTATCATTTTGTTCAAGAAATCCCCTCCCCTCAAAGAAAAAAAATCTTCTAAGGAAACAGGCAAGAATTGTTTTTTACTATAAAGTGAAACCAAGAGAGAATGTACATAACAAGGATTATAGAATAAATACAGTATTCTGACTGCAATTTTAGGTATTTTTATTACTGCAAAAGTGCAGTGCGTTACGCATAAGAAAGAACTATTTTGATTTGTTTAAATTGAAATTTATAACTTTTTTTCCTTAGTTTTCTTTAGAATGGCGAAATAGAAAAATATATCAAAATTAAATGATTTATCATAAGCAACGGATCTTGGCTAACAGTGTTCATACCAATAACAACACTTTCTAAAATAGCAATAATTATTCCTGTTTTTTTCTTTTTTTCCTTTTTTTTTTTCTTTTGAGGTCATGCAATTAATTTTCTTTACTACAATGAAAAGTTTGGGAGTTTGCTTTCTCATGACTCAGAAGAAATGTACACAGTAATATTGTTTATATGCTAGAAAAGATTGTGTAGTTTTCTGAACAACCAAAATAAATAAAAAGAAAAATGTCGCAATCATTCAATAACCCTCAAATCATAAAAAAAAAATTCTGATTCATTCTTTTTTTTTTCTTCTTCCCATTACTATAGGATGCTCAAAACCCAGCTCTTTCTCCTCACTAACCCAAATGATTGTTTCTCATTCACCATTGCTTTCTATTACGTCATTATTTTCTGTAAAAATAAAGAGAATTTCATTAACATAATACACATTTATATTATTTTTATGTAAGTATATTTTGTTCAGATGTTGATCGGGAAAAATTTTTTATAATTAACTGGATTTAAATAAAGAATTAAAAAATCAAATGTATTTGAAAAAAGAAATTAAAGATAGATTGCATGACTCAATAATGAGTATGAGAAATATTTTTTCTCGTTAATGAGACTTGTATCATTGTAATTTCTCTTGAATTAGGTTTTTTTTTTATATCATAAAAAATTTCAAAGCTAGGATTTATATCTGGTACTATACACATATGTTTATAAAAAAAAAGGTCTCGATAGAGGTAAATTAATTTTCTTACAACATAAAAAATGGTCTTTACAGCAATTCGAACTTCAAAGCAGTAGTTGCATTTATATATGCTGTGGAGCAGCTCTCATGATATTTTCTACTTCAAGTTTAGCAGTTAATAATTCTCGAACCCAGAATCATACGTTATTTTGTTTATCCAATCGCATTTCATGTACATTTTTCTAACCAATTCAAATTTTATGTCTTAAGATTTTTATAGAACAAAACAAAATGTAACACAAAGTTAAGCTCGTAATTATTTTCTTTTTCAGCATAGGAATATTAAAATTCTTATTATTTTCCTAAGTTGAAATACTGAATTCTAATATATTAATAATAATTTATATAAGAATCCAAACAACAGTTTTATGTAGGAACTTTCATACCCCGCTATTGTGCAAAAGAGCTTTTTTTTAATTTTTTTTCTTGTTTTCTGTAAAGAATATCTTTTTTGCACAATAGCTACTTTTATAGCGGAAAACATTTACTTGAAATAATAAAGGCAGGTTTTTATTTTAAACAACTTCAATTGTTGTTTAAAATAAAAGCCTTGTAATATAACAATAGCGAAAATACATAAAAACGTAAGTGCATTAGAGATTATTAATAATTAATTTAACAAAAATTCAAATTTTCCATTTTTTCTCATCCTTTTTTTTTTTTTTTTTTTTTTTGTATCATGATCAAATTTTTCCAGCTTAATCTTTCCTTCACGAATAAAGATACTAGAAGCATTTAAAGGTGATTTAATGTATTAAAATAGTAAGATTAAAATGAATCACCAAATTTTCGCGGTCTATGCAACTATCTTAGAGCCGATATTGAAATATTGTAAATAGAGGGCCGTAGCGTTAGATAGAATATTTTTCATTGCCATTTGCTAGCGATAAACATTAGGTGTGTTGTAACTTTGTCTTTTTTGGCCCACTTTTAAAGGTGTATTACTCTTTGCTTTGTTAATTTTGCTTTGTCTGCTGCATCATGATATCATCATGATATATACTTGATTCTACTGACTCAAAACCACAGAGGCCTGCGGCTGCAATTAGTTCATGAACTAATTGCAGTTTGGCAGTGGTAGTTTTTCTGATGAATTTTGCTTTGATTTATGGTATCATGATTACAGTATTCGTGTAATACGCCATACCGGCTATGGTGTTGGAAGATACCGAATGAACAATAAGATTCCTCGTTTTTCAACTTTTTTTCGGAGCCAATTGTAATGCTTTCTCCACAAGGATATTACAGATATAATCTTCTTTTCTCCTCAAATTGAATAATATCTTCTATGAGAATTATTGCTGGAAAATTTCCAATTTTGAAAAAATACACAAAAATTGTCTGTAATTTAAGTTAGATTGGAAAAGTCATATTTTTAGGTAAGGAAATTTCGCTCACGTTAAACCCTAAAAATTCAAGTAAAATGCCTTTAAGGAAATATAGATATCTTCTCTGGAAATTGAAATGGAATACAATTTCGCTACAGAAACGGATTTTGCTCACTTGGCCAGCGATGCTAGTGGAGCGATTTAGCGCTTAGCAGTATATCTCACGGCCACTAGCCATCATCCACTATTTCTACCCAACAAATAATCCACATGTTGGACCAGTTTAACTAATCTAAATGAAAATCCTCTAGGAAAATTATCACAAACTGGGATTTTAATTGAAATTTTGATGGAATTTGCCTGAAAAGTTAACTCAGTCTTATGATGCCATATCTAGACTACATATTGTATGATGCCATATCACAGTCATATTCTGGAAGACCGCTTTTATAATCAACTCGCCTTTCATCCTAATTTGGCAGCATGGCACGAAAAGGTGGTGAAGGAAAATGGAATCTGCATTACACCATTAATATTTTTTTCATGTTTTCATATTTACTGATTGCGAAAAACAGAAAGTAATTTCTTTATTATTATTTTTTTTAGAAAATAGGTTACAGAATTGATAGGAAAGAAGTTGAAAATCAGTCATCATAGGCACAGAAATACCTTTTTTCTGGGGGAGGGGGAAGAACGGATTGTCTGAAAAAATTATAGCGTGACATATATTAATTTCCTAAATATCTCGACGAGACGAGACCATCAGCATTAGACTACGTATCTTCACGAATGTTGGCAGAAAAAATATTAAGTCCCCATTTTTACACACACCTGTTAGTTTAAAACTGTCTACTTTTGAAAAGTCTTCAATAGAGTCATTTCAATTAATTAAATAGAACTTATTTCATTGGCGAAGGCTTCAAAAATATTTGAACGACTTGAGATAAGGTCATTTATTTATGGTTATCTCAGATAGTTTAGACTATTTATTTTTATAATGCCAAGAGCTCTTTCTTTTGAGAACCCGGCAGACTGAACAAAGCTTGTTTATTGATCATAGTAAGCAGAATTCTAAGATTGTAGATAGCAACTAAGTGTCCAAAAATCAAATTATTCAACAAAGTAACTTACATTACAGTTCATCTGGAATTTGCAGGGTCACTGTGCCGTTTTCTGTTGCTTTTAGCTTTGGCTACATGTTTGAGACCATTTTTATTGGTCTAAATATTTAGAAAGGGATTATAAAGCCGTAGTTATCTTATCCAGACAAACGCGTATAAGTAAAGTGTTCTTGTTGTGACACAAGATGTCGCCTAAGAAGCTCTTTTAGCTCAAAGAGATGAGGTTGAGAATCGCAGTCAATTCCACTCATTAGCATATTATATCACAGCTGAACTTTAAATCGAAGAATCACTTAAACATGATACAATGGAAAAACACTTATGGGTTTATTACTATACCACCGGTTCTAAGAACTGATTGAAGGGATGCAGGACAAATCGTTATACCTTCTATTGCTTTTGGTTTTGACTACATGCTTGAGACCATTTATTATTGGTCTAAATGTTCAAAAAGGGACTATAAGGCCGTAGTTATAATACCCAGAAGAATGTGCATAAGTAAAATGTTCTTGCTGTGAAACAAGATCTGTTATAGGAAATTCATTTTGCTCAAAAAGAGGAGGTTGAGAACCGCAGTCTCCATACAATGAAATATCATAACACAGCTCAGCTTTAAATCGAAGAATTAATTAAACATACATGATATAATGGAAAAGCACTTACTGTTTTATAAATATACCACCGGTACTAAGAACTGATTGAACTGACTCACTTCCCGACGATACTGTGTTATTATAGAAGTCCTCCACTGCTTTAATGTGTCACACTTAGTGAGGTTGATTACTGAAACAGCTTTTGACTATACAGCTGTGGTACTAGAAATGACATCATAAGACAGATCTCATTCTCTTGGCAAGCTCTACCCAGCTTTTAATTAATTTCCAATAAGTGATTGGTTCGTTTGTTGGGAAGGAATAGTGAAGGATCCCTGGGGTCGTACACACATACCTGGGAGGATCGAAATCACTTAATCTCTTTCACAGGAGGCATTTCCGTCTTTGTAATGTGTATTTTAATTTCCCTTTACTTGTATTTTGAGGATTAAAACTTAGTTTCCAGCACGTTCTTAACCAAAAAGTATGACTGTTTTTAACGGAACGACAATTATTGACAATTTCGCTTTTTTTTAATTAAAACTTTCGAAATTGTGAAGCAATAGTTGTCATAGGAGATACTATTTGGTTTCAAAAAGAATTCAATGCCTGTATCGTCCATACGGATTGGTCATTTTTGCCGGGTATTACATTTTGTTTGGAAAAAAAAGTTGAAAATAAATGAGATACCCTAGTCAAAAATCGAATGTGACAGTGAATGAACATTCAAAGGTCAAAGGTAGGATTGGGAATAATAGACGATTTCAGCTGCTATAAATTAAGTGAAATCTTTACAGTAAAGGGTGTATTAAAGTTCTGGATTCCAAAGTAATTTCTTTCCCACAGAAAATCCTTAGAGCTATCTTTGAACATGATATTGTTCATAAAGAATGGAACAGAACGTTCAAGACATTTTTTACCAGAAAACATACAGCTTGCTTGTTGGGAAAATTTTTCTCTGAATATGTCACCTATTGAGCATGTGTGGGACATCGTTGATTAGTATCTCCTCGCGTGGTCCTCATCCAGCAGCTTCTACTAACAATATTTGAGTATGCCTAGAAACATTATCGAATATTTTTTCTAAGTTTTCACTGTCTATATTAACACTTTTCTACAACTAATCCCTTAAAAAAATTATAAGAGTTCAGAAGCGACTTATTTGAGCTCAGGACTATCCCTCTTTCTCGAAAATACAATTCGCAATTATCCAGTTCACATAATAAACGGTATACAAGATGAAAGAAACATAGAGGATTTCTACATTCAGAATGGGCACAAAGAAAACGAATAAAAATATACCGAAAATAATTGAAATTGATAACATTTTTTTCATTTTAGAGCACATACTCAGAGCATGCGTAATAACAGTTTCTTTTATTAACTACGGAATTAATTTGCAAAAAAAATCACTATGAGTTTTGATACTTTTAACGTCAAGACAATCTATGTGACTATCTACCACCTCACATGCAGGGTAAAACACAAAACAGAATCAAGCAGGGAGGAAAAATGGAAGAAAGGAGAATTTCTGCAATGAAAAAAATATTTGTAGTTTATTTAGCAAATTACTTTGTTTTCTTGCTTCACAAAAAGGAGAAAGATCTGAAGCAAGAAAATTCTGTTCTTCTTATTTTCTACAGCAGAAAATCAGTCAAGGACTTTAGAAACACCCTGTGTTATTAATACATATATTTGTTCTTTATATATATATATATATATATATATATATATATATATATATATATATATATATATATATATATATATATATATATATATATATATATATATATATATATATATATATATATATATATATATATATATATATATATATATATATATATATTTCATTCCACTCATTATTTAAGAAAATGCACATTATCCTATTACCATGGCAACACTGGCAGTATGGTAGATAGGTCTGTAACTGATTAGTATCAAGACAATGGTGTTCACTAAATTGACTAGTCAGTCCAAAGCTCAGACCCGGAGATATACAGGGTCTTTATAATTAAAGTTCCACTTTGAAATGGCTATAAAAATAAAACTACCCGACGAAATGTCATCAAACTTGGTAAATGTCTATAAGAGGTCGTGGGATTTTAGTTTCCGCAAAAAAAAAAAATAGTTCAAAAAATCACCACCAGCGGAGAATGGCGCTGTATGCAATAGTGTTAAACAAATGTGAAATATGCAAATTTGTTTTACACGTCATGTGACTTTGCAGTTATAAAAGTAAGGCGCCTTGTCTGAGCTGTCAGTGTTCTGAGTCGACAATGTCTGTTACCATGCAAGACCGTGCTCTGCTCGTGAAATGTTACTATGAATGCGACAGCAATGAACGGAGGGCTTTACAAAATTTCCGTACTGTAAGAGGAAAACGCCGAGGTCCAATGACACCGCAAGGTTTACGTAAAATGATGGCAAAATTTCAAGCCACAGGTTTGTTATCTGTTGGACCTGGGCGTGGACGAAAATCTGTGTCTGTGGAAACCAAGGAGGCTGTTGCATTAGCAGTAGAGGAAGCAGAAATGGATACCAGACAGGGGACGTGCAGCGTAAGTGCTGTTGCACGTCGACTCCACTTACCATTGAGTACGGTGTACAAAATCGTTCGGAAAGTGTTGAAGTACTACCCTTAAAAAATCAAACTTGCTCAACAACTTCAATCTAGAGATCCGGCTTTAAGAGAAACATTTGCTTTGAGATTTCTGGCACGGATGGTGGCCATGGAACATTATGTGGACAGATGAGGCACATTTTTACTTAAATGGGGATGTCAATACCCATAACTGCAGGATTTGGGCCAAAGAAATCCCTCATGTTATCCACGAAGTTCCATTACATTCGCCTAAAGTCACCGTTTGGTGCGGTATGACAGCAAATTTCATAATTGGACCTTCTTTCTTTGAAGAGCCATCGGCAGCTGGGCCCATGACATGCACCGTGACTGCTGCTCGCTTAGAATCGATGCTCAGATGTTTCGTGATACCTGAACTTCAGCAACGGGGAATTTTAGCCACCGCGATCTTTATGCAGGACGGGGCTCCACCTCACATTGGTAGGTGTGTCAAACAGTTACTGCAGCAACACTTCACGAATGATCGTATTGTAGCCCGAAACTTCCCTATTTCTTGGCCACCCCGATCACCAGACCTCAACCCCTGTGACTTCTGGTTGTGGGGTTATCTCAAAGCCATTGCTTATGGTGATAACATAACCAATTTAGTGGAATTGAAGAATGCGATATAAAGACATGTCCGTAACATTTGTCCAGATATGCTAAGAAGTGCTGTTGAGAATGCAATATTGCGATTTAATTTGCTTTCAGAAAATGGCGGATGCCACATTGAGCATGCTTTGTAGCAACAATAAAAGTGTTTGCAACTGATGTTTCCTCTGTTATTTCGTTTAACCTTATTGCATACAGCGCCATTCACCGCTGGTGGTAAATTTTTGATTTTTTTTTTTTTTTTTTTTTGCTGCGGGAATTAAAATCCCATAACCTCTTATGGACATTTACCAAGTTTGATGACATTTGGTCGGGTAGTTTTACTTTTATAGCCATTTCAAAGTGGAACTTTAATTATAAAGACCCTGCATTATAGAAGATAAACCTCTCCAGCTCAAATAGCTAAAAAAAGCACGCGTCATTGTTACATATCTGGGATTTCTCACATCTACTACTACTTCCAATTTTTTTAAGGATGGAGTGGTGCCTCATGCTTTCTCCTCGTTGCTCAAACCTATCAGGAATCTCTGGAACATGATTGGTGATTGATTAAAATAGGAAAATTAATTTATATACCTTCATCAAGTCGAATGAAAGAAAATGCTACCAGTCATCATACAATGACTTGTTAAAAGCATGCCCCAGAAATTTAAGGGTTTAACTGCCTCTCGTGATGATTCTATCAGCAATTTCAAATGAATAAGTTTGTTTTTTCTTTTCTATAACAGGTAATTAAATACTTATTGGCTGACATTGTATTATCTTCGTCTTTACTAATTGTTCATATATTTTAAACAACCCGCAAAATTTAAGCATTTAGAGCTGCTATTTTCGAGGTAAAATTAAATAATGTTGAATTTGAAGAGTGCAAAAGTGTGTAAACTTCTCACATGCTGACGGAATAGAAGTAATATTATAGGGTACTTTCTAGGAGTTGAATCCCTGTTCCTCCGGTTATGCGATTGATGCCTCAGCCATCTCACCTATAAATGTATACACAGCTTGAAGAGTTTTCATAAGGCGTTCACCTCAAATTTCTATGGATTACATTTCAAGACTATAACCTATTACAAAATTAAGATCAAATAACCGCTCCAAAACAAATTAAAATAGATTTACTTTTTGGAAAAGGGATTGGAATGCCCAACGAACAGCAGAATCGAAAAACTCTACCCTCATTTCTCTTACTCAGCACATGCATATGTTTACCGAATCCTTGTTACAATTTCTTTAATGAAGCAATCACTAATACTATATGTAAACAGCTTTCAAAACTGGATATCTGAAAGACAAAAACAAACCAAAAGTATAAACAAAATGAATCATCTTCCGATTTGAATAGACCGACATACAGGTGTATTGAAAACCTTCAAAGAGCGGTCATCGCAACGAGATGAGAATCCCAGATATCTTGAAATCTGAATCAAAAGGCTTCAAATTGAACCAACACCCATTTTTATCCTTTTTGAACTGAGGCAGACCACTCGCTAAGAAAAAACCTACGGGGCAAGCCCCGAAAGATACATCAAACACGTAGGATGTCATACGTAGTAGAACCTCCTCTTGTATTCTAGTTGAAGGGGGGGGGGGAAGCAGGAACAACTGCAAAAGAATAAAATGGATACATCTCAAGTTGCTTCCTTAATTCTGTTCTTCTTTTGTGTTCATGCCTCACCCATAAGGAAATTGGGGGCGCAGCGCGCGCGCCATGTGCGTGCCTATGCGAGGGTGGTGGATAGACGCACACGCGCGGCCTGCACTGAGGAATCTATTAAAGTAACTACCACACCTGTGCGGCTCATAAGAGGCTGCCGGAGAGTTAGGCTTTGTTTCATATCTTTTTTCTTCTTTTTCTTTTATTACTAAAATCAAATTCTTACAACATTCTTTTTTTTCCCTCGAAGTCATTTACACACACACAAGTACTACATATCTATCTTTTGTGTAGTGGACATTAAAACAATTGAAGATAGAAGAGGAAGTCCATCAAACCGGGTCAAACATTTCTTGTAGCATAAATTCGTCATTTTAGAAAAGTTAAAGAAAAGTAATAATTAAGCTCGTTAAATTTTCCATAAGTTTAAGAACGATAATAATGTAATAACTAAGCACATTAAAACTTCTTAGTTATGAACTTATTAAAAGCATATATATCACGTGATTTATTTATATATTTATTTTTTTAAGTTTAAGAACGATTTCTTTTTTTTTTTTAAAGAAACCATCTCCATCGATCATTCTTTTTTTTTCTTAATTTTTAATAAAAGCTAAGCTGCAAGTGTTAAGAAACCCCAACTTTCCTCTAAACATTGAATGAAAATGATAAATAAAAGCTTGTTCAACTCACATGTTTAACAATTTGCAGGGCGTTTTGTAATTCATAATTTGCTCTTCGGAATTAAATCTGTATTAAGAACGATACACTGTATATTATAATAACCCTTATATAATAAATTCTTGACCAAAAAAAAAAAAAACACAGAAAAAAGTAACATGCAAATTATGAATAAAGTACAACAACGTGAATAAATCACAAATAAAGTTTTAAAAATGCATTTACTATAGTTTCGGTTTTATAAAAAGAAACTTTTTCAGCGAGGATACAAAATGTGTTTTGTGTTTCGTCACTGCGGAGGTTTCTTGTTTGTAAAACCAAACTATATAGTTACGTATATTTGTACTTTTATTTGTGCTTTCTTCACGTTGCTTTGTTTTATTCAAACATAGCACAAATTATACTCAATCAATATAAATACAAATAATTGATTGCAAATTAATATACTTAAGTGACTATTATCAATTTCGATTGCAGTAAATGTAGGATTAAAAGAATCAGAACACATTTTATTGTCTAATGACATTAAATAAGTGACAGAAGGTAACTATAAATATAGTTAGGATGAGAACTAAACTATTTATCTCTATTTAGTTATATCTCATATATATATAGTATCTTTTACATAATTACCACTTTCAAATTCATGTATCTGATACTCCTAAACCTAGAAAGTCGTTAATATGCACACTACCTAATTAATCGGCATATTGATCAATAGATGAACTTGGGTCAGCCATTCAAGAGTGGAATCTAAATTTTCCGCAATTTACCAAGGTAATGTGTATTTCCTTATCGTTAAAGTTCAAAATATTGTTCAGTTATCCTATCAGCTGAAGTGTTAATTGTCTGATTTTATTGATTTGATTTTTTAGAATACGAAAAATATCTAAATAACATTACATTAATTTCTGCTTACTTCTGTAACTTTTTATTCTATCAAAATGTAACGTTTTATTCTATAAAAAAATTATTTCCACTTTAATGATGGCCAAGTCTTTAATGTGCAGATCATCTAAGTAATTTGCAGATTACCTAGGTAGTTTGCAGAATGAAATATTTTTTTAGCATTTTAACGGATCACTTTAGTTAATCTGGAAATCAACTAGATAATTTGTAATATAACTGATTTCTACACTTAAGCGGTAAAATAAAAGCTGTTTAAAAACTTTAAAAAAATCAACTATATTTATAGCGTTAAGTTCATAAAAGTTATTACAGTTCTCAACACTAAAAGTTAAAATAAAGTATCCAAAATCTGGAGGTTATTATGGGAATCTTTGTTTGGTATGCATTTTCTAAGTCATGCGGAAGAAGTTGCGAGTTAAACCAAGCACGCCTCAAAAATAGAAAAGAATTAAAAATTCCAGAGCTTTTCTATCATACGGTGTTACAAAACGCATTTTAGACATGAAACTTTATGCTTAAGCATCCATGAAATATGTCAGTTATTTTGAAACAAGAAAAATATAACCCTCACAGCAATTAGCATTATTTTATTCATATATTAAAAATACTTCAAATTATCAACAGCATGAGTTAATAAGAAATTCGGAAATTTTTTACGACGCACATTTCACTGCGTAAAAAGAATTTTCTACGTCCAGTTATTTATAAAACTTGCTGCTTTTTTCTTCTTTATGACAGGTGGCTGAAATTAATACAATTTACCAAAGTAACATTCATGCATATTTTTGACATTCTTAACATATATTACATATTAACATCGATACATTGTTTCGCTAAACGTAGATAGTCAGCACGGAGAAAAAAATTATAGTATTGTATGATAATGACATTTCTAATAAAGTAAAACATAATACTGACAATAAAATTAAAATATATGGTATTTAAACTATACATTTGGTCATTTTTCCATTCATATGGTAACGTTTTAATAGAAGTTAACTTTAATTATAACACGATGAAACACGATAAACTTTAAAATATTTTAATGCGCTGTAAAAAGTTATGAATCAAATTACGGTGAAAAGTAACGGTACTTTAGGTGCATCATCCATAGAATTAATTTTACAGCAAAATCCCTTTATAATGTGAAATATTTTTTATTTTATTTCCAATGCAAGGTAAAAAGATACAAATAGAAAGATGAAATAAATAACGAATACAAATGTACGTTGGATAACAAAGAAAGAAGACCGAAGTCATTGCCTTAAAAGTTCTCCTGCTTCCCAATATCTTGAGGACTCAGTGTGTCCATGAAGGGCCCCACATAGAAGCAGGTGGTCCCTGCCCAATTTCTCTCCAGATTTGCAAAGTGGACAAAAAGGCGTGGTGGAAAGGCCTATGTGGTATAAGTGAGCAGAAAGACAATCGTGGCCTGTATATAAGCGGAATGTCTTGGTTTGTCGGAAATTAAAGAAGAGCTTACATCCCCATCAAAATGTCATCCACGAAGTTCAGTCTGACGCAATACCTGATTTTTATTTAGAAGTTTCCCTGTCTTCTGGATTTGGTTCAATACTTCAAGACTACAGAGTTGAACATTAATAGTTGTAAACCTAGAAATTAGTCACCTGTTCGATTCCAGTTATAAAATAAGATATATAGCTGTACATTACACAGCAATATATTGTTGCGCATACGTAGAAATTGTGGTATTTTCACCAGAAGCACTTTCCCCCTGAGCATTTTGAAAATGTGGTTTATCACTATACTCCCAAGTACTTTTATTAATGGTATACAGGTAAATCTAGCTTTTTATTTTAATAAAATTCCATTTTCTAGTTTCACCATTTTTACATTCAAATTTCACTGACCTTCAACAAAGGAAAAAGACGCCAAGTAGTATCTATATCAAATAAATAGCAATCCAATTTGTAAGAGGTGTAAGTAAATATTCTGAATACAAATGCTCTCAGTTCAACCTGATAATATTAATAGTCTTATCTTTTCTTCAATCAAACAAGGCATGTCAACGTGCACTTGCTTTTCAGGAAATCAAAGCTAGAAATATACTTGTAGTTGCAGGCTCACAATTGGATAACGCCTACTGCTGAGAGTATAGGCGGCGGCCCCTGTCATTATGACAAAGTATTAACTCATTAATTTCCCAGCAATTGCATTACTTTTCTCTCTATTACATATAAACATTTTTAGAATGGTAAAACTTCTTCATTTGCATGGGCTCGTGTGTCAGTGAACTTTAATATAAAAGGCAATCTTGCTATTTATATATTTAATAAACTCTTCAACCACGTGAGTAATTTGCACCGACCTTTCATTCAAGTTAGGGTGTATTTACAACGAAAATTGTTTTTTAATTAAGGATATCTTATTCAGATGCGAGACCTAATTTAAATCACAAAGTGTTTAGAATTTTGATCTAGCTCGTTGTTTTTATGTTTTAAGGTCTAACTGTTATGCATGTGTTCTTTTTTTCCCTTTTCCTAAATACCATACAGACTGAAGACTATCAAAATCGGATTAAATTAAAGGGAAACTGCAGAAAATTATTATTCAAAAGCACGCTAATCAGCTTTTTTTAAGGAAATTGATAAAAAGGGAGTGATATTGCGTTTAAGTATTTTTTTAAATCCATTTTGCATATCTATCTAAAACAAAATGGGTTTTAGAACCTGTTCTATAACCTATTTTGGACCATAATTTATACCAGCCGTAAGTAAAAGGTTAAAATTTACTAAAATGAACCTTCGTTATTTCAATTTATATAACAAACAGATCAGGACTTTTCAGCAGTTATAAAGCTTTTCTAAATTTTACTAATTACACTTATTTTATAGTAACACATTAATATACAAATGGTGCTTTATTAGCAAGTTATTTTTTTAAATCGTATTAAATTGCAATATAGCATAATTATTATTAATATTTTAAACTCATCAAAAAATTTACCTCCAAGCGACTTATATAAGTATAAGTTAAGTGTTATAAACTATTTATAATATTTCTATTATACAATATATATTTGAAATTGCAATTGAAAAATATGAAATAATAAATTTTCCAGTCAGTTTACTTCAAATAAAACTTTGCATCTTAAGTTTATTTTTAAAAATGTCTAATTATGATCGAATAATTATTTAATTTTATTAAATTCAGGTTCAACGAAGTGAATTGAATCGGTTGCTAAATTTACGTAAGTTATACTAAAATGCTTTTTTCTGGTGCTCTTTTTTTCTGTATTTTTTTCCTGATGCTTTTTTCTGTAATCTAAAACAGAAGAACTGAATAAGAATTTGCATAATTTTCTTGTTGAAAGGAATAAATATGCAGTGTTTGGTGGTGAGATTTTTGTGAAAACTTTTTTATAATGAGCTTTTTTTTTTTTTTTTATAGAATCCTATAATTTTTATGATGTTCTCAAGTAGAAAAAAAAACTGTAGAAAACCAAAATTTAAACAAATCTTCACAAACTCTCACTCTTACCAGTGAGAAATTTTACTGTTCTTTTAAACGGTATTTCCTTCTATTTTCTTTATTCCTTAAGAAATAAGCTCATAACTTTCTTTTAATGATTAATTTTATCTTGAAGAATGTTCTTAAGAATTTTTTCACCAATCATTACTACAATTTAAGACAGTCAATTTACATTAAAATCATTAATTCTATTCTATACAATTTCATATAACTTAACACAAACTAATAGGTGCAGAAGTTTGATTTAGGACAGCTTTTTAAAACAAACAAAAAATTTCCGAGTAAATCTAATAGTCATTTGATAGTTCATGAATATAGATGGAATAAATCGGGATATTACTTATCTATTTGACATCAAACTAGAAAGGAGATTACGGTTTTTCCATAGTGTGTAATTAATGCTAACGGGACCAAGGTTGACATTAATTCTAGGGCAATTATCTTCCATTTAGACGTCAATGTTCTAACCGAGCCCTTTTTTTACGAACTGAAAAAATTAATGTTCAAGCATTTTTTTGAATGATCAATAGCTTTTACGTTATACCCTCGAGTTGAGTAGTGAAAGGGAATGTTAACTAACTTGATGTATTAGTTATTACTGAGGTGCTTTAAGAATACATTAGTTTTATAATGGCATTTATAATTGGTCATACTAACATAATCTTCGAATAATCTGTGAATGTATTTGTCAGTTTAAAGTAAAGTTAATTTGCATGTAAATGCTAAAAATTTAAGTGATATAGATTTGTTTGATTTTTATAGAGATTTATGTCAATTAAAAAGCCTGTTTATGCAAAAATAAGATTTAAGAAAGTAAAATTAACAAGCGTGTTTATGCATGCAATTAACCAATTAAACTTTAACTGTAGTATGGCTAAATTATTTAGTTGAATTTTTTTTCTCTAGCGTCTATCTATACTTTAAAAGTTAATAAGTTGACAAGTTTAAGAACATGGATCATAATTAATAGTATTTAAAAAGGTTATAAAAATCACGATAACGTGAAGTTTAACAGACTAACCAAAGATTTATCTTACATATTAAACTAAATTTTAGTAAACTAACCAAACATTTATCATGCATATTACATTTATCATACATATTAAACTGAATTCCAACAAACTAACCAAACATTTATCTTACATATTAAACTAAATTTTAGTAAACTAACCAAAAATTTATCATGTATATTACATTTATCATACATATTAAACTGAATTCCAAGAAATTAAGCAAACATTTACCATGCATAGTACATTTATCATACATATTAAACTGAATTCCAACAAACTAACCAAACATTTATCATACACACTAAGTTAGCTAGCTAAAATTCACGTTAATATGTATGATAAATGTTTGATTAATTTGTTAAAATTCTCGTTAATATAGGTGATATATGTTTGGTTAGTCTGTTGAAATTTACGTTAATATGTATGATAAATGCTAACTCTGACGCTGCTGCTAATAAAATAACTTCTTTTATCCTGTATTTTTTCCAGAAGACCATGCTGGTTTTTATGTATGTAAAAAGCAGTCATTAAATGAAGAAACTTATCAAAAACTAATTAACAGGAGGGAATTAAAGGTCCACCAACATTAACAAAAAACATGTGTACATAAATTTCTGTAAGCTGTTTCCATATAAACTGAAAAATTGCCAAATGAATAGTTTAAATACCGTTTATATCGTTTTTTTTATACCAGAATTATAGTTCTTTTTTTAACCGTAATGCCACTACCATACAGTACTGTAATGTTACCAGATTTTATCTGTGTATAATAAACATACTGTTGGAATAGTATGTATTCTAATGAAATAAGAGCAATAATAAGGTATTTATATAATCATAGATTTTTATAACTAGAACGAAATAGAAAAAAATATATGTCACATAATATATTTAATACTTGTGATAAATGCAGCTTTGGGTTCCAATTCTTTCTAAGAAAATAAAATGTGTCAGTTTTTTTCAGGCTATTGGGTTATATATCTACTGAAGATTAACTAGATATTGTAAGAAAGGTATTTCGAATAACAAGCATCCTAAATGACTGTTTGTTTTTATCTGCATCCTAAATTTCATGACCGTGACATTAAGATGTCATTAGATTTGAAAACTGATATAGCAAACATTTATTTGAAACAAAAATTATACACTTAGTTGTTATTAGACTACAATCGAGATTTGTGTTTTAACATAGATTTAAGTGAATACAATATTTAGAAGTAAGCAGCTAGAATTAAAAACAAAAGACCAGTCTTTTATGCAATTTTGAGAAAAAATAGTTGATTTTTTTATGTCTTAATAATTGATTTTTTTATACTTAATAATTTATTTTTTTTATGCATATTTGTATTTTTATAATTTTTAATACCATTCTAAAGTATCACAATAAAGAATATGTTCAATCAAATGAAATAAAAATTACCGAAAAGAACAAAACGTATGATGTGAATGATTTATTTGAAAATTCATGGATGAAAAAATGAGAACTCATAAGTAACTGAAGGTATCGGATTAGATTAAACAACTTTTTTTAAAAAAAATATTAATTTAAAATTTTAAAAAGCTAGTTTACTTGTTGTATTATGTGTAAAGGCTTATAAAACTAGTAAGAGAATTTTATTTTTTAAAGACCATTTCAGATATTAAAAAAAAATAAGGCAATTTTCCCATACGAGCTAAACCCTGTAAAAAAAATTCTATCATTTAAAACAAAAAATCCTTTGAGGATTTCATTTAAAAGACTATAAACTATGTTTTGAACTATTATCCAAAAAGCAAGTGCATATACTACTAATTTAGGGATCAATACAGTTAAAATATCAAAATTTTAGCAAAACATACCAATGCATCCAAAAAACATACCTATGCATTAAAAATTAAATTCTAGTTTCTTCCTGTATCAGGTCCTCTGTCTGTAGTTCAAAGTATGTGTGTTATAATCTTAAACACTCATGAAAAATTGTAGACAATTATTTTCAAAACAATATGAGATATCGTGTTTAAGGTGGTGTAAAATGTGAAAAAATCTGGGAAATGAGGGGAAAATCTGGGAATCTACTGAGTATGCTTTTTAGAAAAACGCATTTAAATTCTTAACTATAGACTATAATCGCATTATACAAAAACTGCTATAAACTTATGAATAATTAGAGTACAAACGAAAGTAAAGTTTTTTAGAAAGCTACGAGTACAACAATTTAAAATTTATAATGTAATTACTGTAAAAATTATATAGGCATGTAATTTAACGGTAAAAATGGATTTTACCAACGATGTACCCTAACTTTATACCATAATTTTTACAGCATATGTTTATGTTCATAGAAAAAATTTAACAAAGAATAATTTGCATTATCATTTGGTTTATGTTAACACTATATTAAATTTATTGCAAATTTTCATGATATCGCAGTTCAACGCACTCAGTTTTACTGTGTACATTTTCCCAGCATTTAATGTTATTTAAATAAAAAAAAAACTAAACCAGTGTAATGTGTTTTCTTTTGAAAATTATTTTAGCTTATTTTGAAACCAACTAAGACTCAGTTAATAATTTATATTTACATGAATTAAACACAAATAATGAAAACAACCGTGATATCTTTATTTGCACTATTTTTTTTCTTTTCCTCATCAAACAAGTACCTAATTTGAGGAACCCAAAAAGCTTTTGTTCCCCACCCTCTAACAGTGCCATATCGTTATTTGTTCTTCCATTCGCACCTGAGGGGCAGGTTTCTGACCCTAAGGTTTCCATTCTTCTGCGGTTTCCTTCTTGTACTTTCTTCTTTTCTTTTTTCGACATAAACCATTGCTCATGCGCCGCAAAGAAATGCACGGAAAGACGCTCCCCTTTTAGATTCATTCTTTGTATTTTACTGTTTTATTTATACAATATCTAAATCCTGTTACGCCATATCTGATTCGCTGAGAGACACGAAATTCATACGCGTGGATGGTTCGTTGAGGTGGTATACCGCTTACGAATGAGGGATTCGAAACATTAAGTCTGTCTTCAAAGACGTAGACTCTTTAATTTCTTGAAAAATTCTGTTGCGTATAGCGGATTTCACAAAAGGATGAAAATGACATATTATCTTATGGCGAAGGCTTAAAAGATGCGATTGTAAATGAGAGTTTAAGGCCGAAAGGCGTGCATTCTTTAGATGTGCGATGATAGTTTATTGTATTTGATTCTTCCATTTAATGTTGCTTAAATATTAGCTATAGGTTTAATAAAGAGTTTAAGCCTGAAATGTAGCCATTCACCGAATCGCTTAGAAAATTAACTTCTTTTTTTTTGTTAAAGAAATACGGAATGTTATTTATACGCTTTTGTATTTATTTCTCTCAACATTAGGAAGAATTTGGGTAAAATTCTTTTGGATAAAAAGAAATATCTGTAGCTGTGATCTTGCTTACTGTGAGTCATTTAACGTGCAACTCAACAAATACAGCAAAGTGAAGAAAAAAAAACACCTTTAATGTTGAATATTTGATAAAATTTAATTTTTCTAAAATTAGAAACGTAAATAATCCTTATGAAAAATAATGACATATATACTACTTATGTATCACGCAATATTAATGTTTGAAATATTAAAAAATATTAGTATTAAAAAAGCACTAAATATTAAAAAAGCACCTTTAATGATAAATATTTGATAAAATTTAATTTTTCTAAAATTAGAAACTTAAAAAATCCTTATGAAAAATGACATATATACTACTTATGTACCACGCAATATTATTATTTTAACAAAATCTATTACAGTTCCATAAGCTATCGTGTCCATGGATGCAGAAAAACTTATGTAAACTTATGTAAAAAATTCCGGATCAATTTATGATAAAAAAGTACCGCGACTTCGAGTGAGTTTCCGTAAAATCCATTTTTACTGTAAAATTTTGTACCGTAATTTTTACAGCAATATTTATTTAATTAAAAGCCTTAAAATAAAAAGCCCGTAAAAAATAGCATTGGAATTAAAACACCAGGATAAAAGCTCCGGAAGAAAAATTCTTTATTAACAATTATTTAAATTTAACGTCCATTTATTAAATTAGTTTTAATTTGTCATTATATTTCATAAAGTTAAAATTTTTTACAAAAATGCTCAAGTTTATTTGTGATCTATTTACAAGTATACTGTGTATTATTATACAATATACAATAAGTATAATTATTGGAATTTAGAACAATTTTAGATTTGCTTAATCGTTTTGTTAAATATTACACTGGGGAAAAAAAGGAAAGTCAAAACTAACAGAATATGGTAAAGTGTACAATTTTCTGGCTTTATGATAACACCAAGAAGCTCGGTAATTTAACGAAGCGATTTGATTTTGGCAATGATTTTGTTAAAATTAACAATAAAATATGTACAACAATATGTGACAAAATTTGGTAAATGTAGTAAAATGTAATAATTTTACAAGGATATCTTAGAGTTTGGCAGAATAACCATTTATTCGATCAAATTCACTTTGCAGATTTTTTACTAAATGTGTTGTAAAAAGAAGTGTAATTTTAAAATACAGGATTTACGATTATTCTTTACCATATTAACAGAAAAACTACCAAATGAATGCTTCAAATACCGTATATTTCGGTTTTATCACCCATAACTATGATTTATTTGTTGTTGAATTTTTTCCCCTCTGAAATATTATTTCCTTACAGATACGGAAATTTTGCCAGAATTTTTTCTCTGTGTATGAAATGGAGAAAAATCTTTTAGGTTAACTTTAAATGAGACCTTAACTAATATTTTTTTTAAAAAGTATATAACCCTTTAATCGAATAAATACTTAACCACATAAAATTTTGGCTCAGTGTACCGAATTTAATTGATTATCAAATTCATGTAATTATTAATGAAGTGCTTTTTTTCCGGTACGTTTTGCTTTATTTTTTTCAGGCTTATTCTTCCGGTGCTCTTTTTCTGCCTACCTTTGAAACAATCAATAAAATAAGTATTAAAATCTAAATTGATTTTTCAAAAGGGAAATGAGTAAAGATTCAAAACAACGACCTCATCTTTCAGTTTTATGTCTCAATGAAACGGATGTAAGACCACTTATCACGAAATTTAAGCCACTTTTCTTTTACGATATGTCTTGATTTATTTTATTGATGGACAACTCAATAAAAATTGCGAATGTTCTTAAGTGAGATATTTTACACGGGCACACCTTGACACTCCCACTTGCATTTTGCATCGATGTTCTTCGTAACAAAAGATTTCAATGTTACTTTTATTACTATACTTTAATTTTGAGTTGAAGAAGTGTAAATTCTAAATAGAATTTTCATTTAAATTTATAATTAAATGGTGGTTTCAATTAGAATCATAAAAAAGAGCACCAGCAGAAAGTACCAAAGGAAAAAAACTCGAAAAAAGCACTAGAAAAACGATCGCAGGAAAAGAAGCTGCTCATTAACTACTATTTAAAAGCAAAATCCAATTTGATGCAGGTCATAGAACCCAAATTTTAATTAAATAAATAATTATAGGATAAGTAGCTCATTTTTGAAAAATTAATTAAGATACAAAATTTAATTTGAAGTTGACTGAATCGAATTTCGAACTTTTTATATATTTTTTTGTATATTAATTTAACCGATTCAATTTGTAAATATTTATCGTAATTGCATTCACTTCCATTTGCATTTTGTATCGATGCTCTTTGAAGCTTTTAATATTTCTTTCCACTATGGTTTAAATTTTCGTTGAAAAAATGCAGATTCTAAGTTGAATTTTCACTAAAATTTATAAGAAAATCGGTTGATTTTAATTAGAATCTCAAAAAAGAGAACCGAAAAAAGCAGCGAAAGAAAAACCTCGGAAGAAAAATACTGGTGAATCGAGCACCGGAAAAGAACACTGGAAAAACAAGCACCGGAGAAAAGCACTGGAAAAACAAGCACCGAATAAAGCACTGGAAAAACAAGCACCGAATAAAGCACTGGAAAAACAAGCCCCGGAAAAATTAATGCGCCGAAAAAAAACCCCATCTCATTAACTACTATATAAATGCAACATCAGATTTGATTCAGGACGTTGAACCAGAATTTAATGTATTTAAATAATTTTTTGATCATATGTAGCCCATTTTTAAAAAATTTATTCAGATACAAAGTTAAATTTTTAAGCTGACGGAAAAGAATTTCAAATACCTTATGTATTTTTTATTGTAAATTCAGTTACGTGATACATAATAAGCAATTAACAGTAATTACCAATTAACAGCTGTCTCTCTGATGGTGAATCTTTTAATGAGTTTAAAATACTAGCAAACTATTCAATTTAATACAATTTTTAAATAAGCGCTAGTTGAAAAAGTATTACTTGTATAATATTATATCACATTACAATATGCGTAATTAATGAGATTTAGAACAATTTTAGAACTGATAAAGAGTCCTTATTAATTTGTTTCAATGAATGAAGTAAAGTCGGTTCTTTCCGTCAACTTTAAATTAATGCTAATATATTAATTATTTTTAAACAAAAATATCTAATTGAGTTAGAATAATTATTTAGTTACATTAAACTTTTACTTAACGACCCAAATATAATCGGGCTTAATATTCTTCACATAATAAGTAATGGAGAAATAACATATTACGTAAATAAAATAAACAATAAATAGTAACAATAAGTAATTATATTCTAGATGATAAATAATGGTGTGCTTTAATTACGGTGTTCTTTTTTGTTGTGCCTTTTATAAATTGCCATTGAAATTTAAAAGGAGTTCAAACCTCTTCTACAGTTTGACAGAAGGGATAAGTCAATTAGAAAATTCAGTAAAAATACTAAAAGGGTAAAATAACTACTTAACAATTCTACCGGGAGATTTATTTAATAAGATTAATTAGAGTTGTTAAATTAATCACTAAAATTGATTCGAAAAATTTTATAACTTTTTACAGCTTTAAATGCATACAATCTAACATTTGTATTCAATATTTTTGGGCTGAATGCCATCTGTTATGGCATCTATTATGTTTAGAATATGCTGTAAAGCACCGTTTATAGGTTCCACATTTATAAATAAGTTCCTCGCTTCGTTGGAGTCCCTTTAATAAATTTACCTTCAACCACGGTTACTGTGAGCCCCTTTTTTGCGTTTTAGCATACATAACTTATAAAAAATATAAACCTTTAACGTCGAAATTAAATTTTAACCAAATAACAATAAATAAGGAAGTAAACTGTACAATTTGCAAAAAATGCCCGTGCAAAAAATTTCCCCTTTTTATAAATCCTTTTTTGTTACTTTTTAAAATTTGGGAGCAAAATAACCTGACTGTGGATTTTCTAACATTTATTATTCTAATAGAAATTGAATACAATTTACCTGACACATTATATAAACACCTCTCAAACAAATCTACTAATAAAATGACACTGCTAATTAGCGTAAGAATTATCTTACATATTTCAACATAAAATATTCGATTTGAAAAATATGAGAGCATTTTGGATTTTATGAATTCTAAACTTTTAATTCAAACTCGTAATAAGCAGTTCTTACATATTTTAAACTAGAAATTTAAATGTATTGATCTCTAGAAAGAAGAAAACCAAGCATTGAGTATTTTTTTCAGATTTGAAAACAAATCTTGAGTTTTATCCTTTTTTATGGCACATATGGATTTTGCGGTAAAATGGATATTGCGTATGATGCGTATGATAATTGCAAAGTACTTTACCCAATACTTAATGCCGCAGTTTGATCCCGGGATTTCTGGTTAAATCTCAGCGTTAAATCTGTAAATAATAACGCAATTCTTTGTATAATTATTTACAGATTCAACTTCAGAATTGTGCGTTTAAATTGAAAAAAAAGTTTTCTCAAAATTGGTCAAAACTGTGTCGAAAAGCTTCAAAACAAAAAATGCTCGAATATGAAAACCCCATATATTCGAAATTGAAACAGCATATACTCATTTCTGATTAAAATGCATAATCTCAAAAGTGATGTGGAAGAAGAAATGTGTGAGCGAGTTGCTCGTTGGCTGCCTGCATGATTCGAACCAAGGACCTACGGGTTCGTAATAGAATGTTCTAAAATACCATTCAACACCCAACAAACTCACCCATGTTCAGGGTGAGTTATGTAATTTTATATAGTGACCGCCGCAATGACGCATCATGGCACGCTAATTTCCAACTTAAATGACAAAAAGGGTTGCAATTTGATAAGCATGGTCCCAATTCAGGATAACTTAATTTCAATGTCACATTTTGCATACTTTGCTATGTCTTAAAAAGTTTAAGAGGATGGAATATATAAAGCTTTCTAACTCACATTTGACGGGGAAGCACATCTATGGTGGTTATATCATATTACTACGAACCCGGAGGTCCATGGTTCGTATCCCGAACACTTACTTCTTCCATCACACCACTTTTGAGACTATGCATCTTGCTTAAAAATAAGTATAGATAAATTTTGAATACATGGATAATCAAATTCGACCATTATTTGCTTCGGAGCTAATTTGGTACATTTTTGCTCAATTTTGAAAAAACAACTTTTTTACAGTGCTGAAATTGCGTGTTGTAGTATATTTTAATTAATAACTGTGAAATAAGTAAATGCAATTAAAGTAAATAATTACAGCTTTACAGCAAAGAATCGATAATAACCTCATGTGTTACTTCAAAGCTGTTTTACATCACCAAAAATAATAGATGACTATATGTGACAAAGATGAGAACGTAAGTTGACGTTAGTCCTCTAATATTTAAAAAAAGCAGCTATGTACTACTCTTATATCGAACTGGGTACGGTTGTGTTACAAAGCAAAAATGATCTTCGTGATATGCCAGTGCATATTAAATTGAAAATGGCTAATTTTTTATCTCATCAAAATCATCATTTCTGTGAAATTAAGCAAATAGTTTGACTATATATATATATATATATATATGTATATATATATATACAAAACCTAATCATTTATTCTCTAGTTATTTATTCACGCAAGTTAAAGCATGAAATTTGTTATCGCTATTGAATGATACAAGCAAATGGAATTCTTTCCTCGCTTCATGTCAACCGCAACAGCAATTATTGACAAAATATCGAGCTCAATTCTTCAGCAATTAAATTCCATTCCAAAATTGACACGTTTTCTTCCCCAATCACCGCAATTGCTGTTTAGCACGAAAAGCAAAAATTACACTACTCCATCATCATTTGTCTAAGACAACCAGGTCCGATATTCTTTTCCTTTAAAAGGGGCATCATGGTTCGGCTCCAGGGTATGATTTAATTTTTGTTCCATTTATTCGATCTCTTCCTAGAGAAAAATATCTGTGCCTTGGGTGGCCGCTCATGGAAAAGTTTGGGCCTTTGGGAGGTAGAATGCCGAAAAAATGATGCGGAGGGTTTTTATGTTTATGAGATTTATCATGAACTCTGATGCCAACAATTCATTGAATGGTGAACGCCTACTACCTTTTCGGCTTGGGATGATTGAATAGTTTCATGATGGGCGCAGCTAATCGCAAAAGCTCCTTGTAGGCACTGAGTTATTGCTTGCTACACATATGCTTCAAAAACTAGGTATTCTTAAGATTAAGAGCACGTTATATCGATATCACGGTAGAAAGTTCTCTTTCACTTACATTAGTAATTTAAATTTTAAGATATAGAAAGAGTGAGTTCAGGTAAGCTTAGAGTAAGCCATTAAGTTTGAAATGCTAAAAAAATTGCAAATTATCAAAATGAAAACAAATTTTGCCAGGATTGGACTGTGTAGAAGTTTATTCAAATAATTAACTTGTTTTTTGATATTTGGAAAATATTTTTTTCAATATTCGAAATTTCATTGTTATTCCAATGTACAGTGCTCTAGAAGAAAAAAAAAAAAAAAAAAAAAAGAAAAAAAAAAGCGACTACTCTAAATAACTTTTGATCTAATAATCCCATCTTCACATTCTAGGACTCAATCTCATTGGTTCGAGGGGGCAACCTCATATGTGATAATTAATTAACGCAGATGATATTTTAGGTTACGAAATCATGCATAAAAATGTACTTTCTCTGAAAAAAAAATCTTCTTTTCGACAGATTAAAGCGGTTCTAAATTTGAACCCCTTAATGTTGATTTTACTTTTTGCTTATTTTGCCGTATATCGAAATCATTTTAAGTGAATTGAAAAACTTATGCCCAAAACTCGAAAATTATTCTATCTTAAGATAATTTCATACAAAAAATAAATTTTAGTAAACACTTACCATTTTTATTATTTTATTTAGTAATAATCAAAAAAATTTTGAATTGCTAGTTATACGATTTCGTAATTTTACATGGCAAAATGCAATATTTGAGCGAAATCGGTTGAATAGTTACTGAGAAAGCAAATTTTAAAAAAGCCGATTTCGCTCAAATTTTGTATTTTGCCACATAAATTAAATACTTTAAAATGACGTAAATACATTTATACCTTATGATCAAAAATTTTATCTACTATTATTAAATAAAATAATAAAAAATAATAAATGTATACTAAACTTTATTTTTGGAAAGGAATTGTCTTTGGACAACTGAATTTTATAATTGTGAGCAAAAATCTTTTAATTCGCTTAAAAAGCTCTCAAGATATGGCGAAGTACGCAAAAAGTAAAATTAATATTAAGTTGTTCAAACTTTGGACCACTCTAATGACCAAACTATTTTGACCACATTTTCCAGATTGTTGGTCAGTAACTAGAATACTTTAAAAAATATATGCTTATTCAGAGAAAGTAAGTTCTTATGTAAAAACGTTTTGCGTACGTTTTTGTGTCATTATATCAAAAGTTATTCAGGGTGGTCCGTTAATCTTTTTTTTTTTTTTTTTGACGCACCGTATATTTACCTGATATCACTTTTCTTTAAATTTTAAATTGTAATAGACCAATGGAGATGAAGCAGAATTTGCGATGCATGTTACTCCCGTGGTGTAGAGCTTTTTCACGGATATGTTATGTTTACTGTTCGAGTTATTTTATTTTGTAACTCGCTAAAACTTTAGGATCTTCAAAATCTCCATTTTATAAATATTTTTTTGTGATATGATATTTGATTATTTTTTTATTCTTATGAATATGCAGTGTAATTAAAGACGACAAAGAATTAAGTTACCCGAGTATTATATTTTTGTTTATCTTATAATTTTTGGTTTATGAGACGTTAGTAACTTTTATTTTAAAATTTTTTCTACAAATAAATTTATGAGATAACCACTGTTACTTCAATGATGATAAAATAGAATTTCAAATTGTTATTCCAAATATTATGAAGAGCTTTTTTACCGAAAAATACGACTGTTATGCAGTTTAATTGTATATTAGACTGTTACGCAGTGAAACTT
The DNA here is from genome assembly GCF_982258835.1 of Parasteatoda tepidariorum. Lineage (NCBI taxonomy): Eukaryota > Metazoa > Arthropoda > Arachnida > Araneae > Theridiidae > Parasteatoda > Parasteatoda tepidariorum. The sequence continues at coordinate 61,861,946 of NC_141756.1, read as the reverse complement.
CTGAAAACAATAGGAGGAAACAATAATGGGAAGCAGTTAATTGAAGCTTGTCTTTTCCAGTGATTTAACTTTCAATTGATTTAACTTTTCATAAGAAAATTTCCGTATTTACACTTTTCGTAAGAATAGAAAGTAATTGTGTCAAATAGAGGTGAAGGAAAATAAAAAAAAGAAATACGATTTTATCACGAGTTTTACCACTAATCCATTCCAATGCCAAAAGCATACGTTCAGTGATAACTATCAGCTTTATGATTCCCATGAATGAAATCTACCGGAACACCATCAAACGCGCTATAAGATGCTTCTGACAATAAATTATAAAAAAAATTAACAATACTTGCTTCAGTTCACATTAACACTTTAATCATTTTCAGCATCGAAGTTCTATTCCCACCCATAACGGAAGTGTCTTAAAATTTTGCAGGAAACAACATGGTTTCATCGTTCCAGAATCAAAGTCTGTATCGAAGAAAATAAGCGATTCATTTATCGGTTGATTGAAAACTTTGCACTTAGAATGTTAAGTACTGCTCCCACACCTAAAGGTCACGTTCATCGAAAGTAGCAAGGAAATGGTGAGGATGCGGCAGAATTTTAAACTGAAAGCAATAACCATGCAGATGATGACATAGAACCGATATTCGAAACTGTGACATTTGTCATATTTTTCTGAATACATAGGTTAATGTTTTTTTCATATGAACAGAGTATATCTTAATCAATATAAAATAATTTATGTCTTAATTACGTTCTTAATTATGTTCCTAATTATGTTCTTAATAAAATATTAAGTTTCTGAAAATATAGGTGAAATATCCTTAATGGGAATTGATTATATCTTAGTCACAATAAAAAAAAATGTCTTGAATTTTTTTCTAGGTTGTTAATCAAAATATAATTTCTAATTTTTCTAAAAAAAATATGGGTATAACAATTTTACTAGAAATAAAGTAAATCTTAGTAAAAATTTTAAAATATGGATGTATTATTTTTAAGAGATATTAATTAAGTTTATATGGAAACAAAATATTTAAATTCTTAACACAATTTTTAATCAAAATAAAATATCATAATTTTCTGAAAATGTAGGTATATGATTTTTCAAATTAAGGGTTGAATTTATCTCAATTAAAATCAAATTGAAAAAAAATTGCAAATACTTTTAAATCTGCATTTTTATCTCTGAAAAAAATCTAGTTCTCCCCCTTCATCGGCTAAAGGAAAGATTAATAGAAAATTTATGCATATATTACAAGACTTAGAAAGTTCTGGTGTTCTGGTGTCAATAAATTCGTTTAATGAAAAAGAAATCGTAAACTATATGTTGGATAAATTTCACGATTGTCAATTTATTAATTTCGCGCTCTCATACATACTTCTTATTGAAATTTTATCGTTACTTCAACTAGTAGAATGTCATCAGTAACAACTCAAAATCTCGAATCACTATTATAATTCTAAACAAAACTTGCTTTTGTCGACTTGATTAATGATTAATGGCAGAACCGTCTTAAGTCTTCATTTTCTCTACAGAAAACATCATTTATCATTTGCAAAACAATAAACAAAATTTGGTTTAACTTTAAAATGCAATCCCCAGCTTTCAAAATCTATTATTTATCTTACACTTTTTTTTAAAGCTTAATCTTGTGCTGTAGCTTCAAAAGCATTAAAGTTTACCGCGTCAAGCTAAACAATAAAAATGTTGCAGATTAGCGCTTAATGACACGAATAGTTTCTTAATCGGACGTTGTTTCTTCAACGCCCGATCATAAAATTTGACCTTGGAGTAAAAATGTTTACAATTACACTAGGACTTAAAACTCAGCATAATGAAAAAGGTTTCTCCTTGCTGATTGTAGAAATCAATGACTTGCAGCAATTGTTTAATTACATGTATGGAAAGCAGCGTTAATGCCTACATTTTCCAAGTCTAGAATTTGGCAATCATAATATTAAATGATACCAAATCTAACCTGTGCATTAAAAGGTGAAACAGAAGAATTTCGGAGGAAGTTAAGAAACAAGCAATTGTCTTGCCCATTGAAAGAATAAAATAAACAATGGGTGTAATGCGAGTATCAATCGGGTGGGCTATACATTTTTTTCTTATCTTAATCAAAATAGTGGGTTACATTTCGGCATTTCCGCTATATTTGCATATATTGGAATAGCCAAGGCAGAATAAATGTTTAATCGGATGTTGCAAGGAAAGTGGTATTGTAAAAATTAAGTTAAAGTAAAGTAAGTATGATAGTAATCATTGAGGATGAATGTTAATGGAGATATTATGTGCAAATAATATCCTTGGTGACGAAACAATTGTTCTGGGGTACTTTCGTGGAAAGGATTCTGTGATACAGCATCACAGATTCCTCCGAAACGTACCATCGTGTGCTTAATTGAGTTCATTTGTATTAATCATGCTGATTTTCACTTTGTTTTACCACCAACACAGAGTAAGCGATGAATTTTTGGATGCTAAAGGCTTGTGATTTTATTTAATGTATCTGAACACTTAAAATGACGGTAACTGTTTTACACCGAAATGGGAGCATGAAACATCATGACTAATTATTTCGTGGCTGGTGTATCCCTGTAAAAAGTTTGGTGCAAAGTAACTGTCGGTATTGTTTGCTTGGGTATAAACTAAAGCTTTTTACAGTGCATGGAGTTACCTTTTTTTTTACTTATTTTGTAATTGCAAAAAAAAATTTCATTCATTTTCTTTGTTTTTGTTTATTGAAAATATATATTACCATGTGCATTAGAATCACTTTAATAGCCTTATTTCAAAACGTTTTGTTTAACGAAACAAGCATATTTTAAGTATATATCCACCTCATTCTTACAAATTATTGCTATTTTGTCAATTTTATACACTTTCTTCGCTCGATAACTACTGTTCGGTACTCAAAAATGTCTTTTACATTTGAGAATGTATTTACATTTGAGAATGTATCTGTTATATTTTAGTTAAAATACATTTTTACATACCAAACTATATACGTTTTAAAAAATTGTCAAGATAACAATTGTTTACAAGCATTAGACTGAATATATTACGAAAAAAGAGCTTGTTTTTTTAAACAAAATGTTTCTGAAGAGGAAATATTAAAATGATTCTAATGCGTATGAAAATCTGTGCTGTCAATAAACAAACACGCAAAAAATGACAAAATAAATAAAAAAGAAAGCTATAACAATGAAAATGCATCTAAGAATCTGACAACATGCACCGTAAAAAATTTTAGTTTATTTCAACACCAAAAACTGGGGCAACTATTTTACATTAAATTCTTTATTGTGTCGTGAAATATCAGAAGTGTTCTTTTCAACTTTTTCTGTGTAACAAGCATTACACAGAAGAAATAAATTCATGCTCCTGTTATTTTGACATATTTTAAAATATTTTTTCATTATTTTCATGAGACCTAACTTCACTGCTATAGATTACCATGCATTTTAATTTCCCACATTTTTTGCATTTATAATACTTAAATTTCTAATAGTAATAAGATATGATACACCTAAGGGACAGTAAAGTTATTTTTGCGATACAATTTAAAGGCAGAACAATAAGTTTAATGTGCATACATACTATAATTTTTAAAATGAAATCGGTTTGTAAATCAAGTATACGCCTGGCGCTGAAAGAATATTAAGATGAATTCGAATTAGGCTTAAGAGAAATGGTTAGAAGTTAAGTGTTATAAAATCATTTAGCATAATTAACAGGCATTTAAAATCTAATTATCGTTTAATAAATGTGATAACTGAAAACATACAGATATTTTATAACTGTGAACTTTCGTTTTAGCAAATGTATAGCACTGCGTGCGAAACGATAACTAACTCACACTATTTATTATTCGATTGTAAACAATTTGCTGACGATATCTAAAGTACGTCCAAATTTGGTGTTTCCTAAAAAAAAATAATTTCCAAAAGTTGTGAAGGCGCGTGGTTTAGTTATAAGCACTCTACTATATTTGCACGACATTTTGCAAGCGTTATATCGATTAGGCTTAGTTTATATTCAAGATGAATCAATTTTCGAAAAAAATTTAATTGGATACCTGAAAGTGACGGCACGCGTGTGTGTCGAGCCTAAATATCTTCTGAATGAGTCAAAAACAAATGCCACGATTTACTTATTCGTGACGTACTTATGTTACTGAAATTAGTTATGTACTGGAAAATATTAGTTATGTTAGAAAAAAAATAGTTATGCACTGAAAAGTGAATTCTTTGGTAAGTGAGGCAAGTTCTTTGGTAAATTGGAACTCATTCGTTTAGAATCAATGTAAAAATTCACCATATTATTGCTAACGACAAAAACACTTAAATGATTTTGGTAATGCGTATTAATTTAAATAAATAAATTGTGTACTTATAGGAAAAATTAATAACGAAAAGGTATTTATTCATTTTGGGGAATCGTATCACCATACTAAATTGGTGCAGACATAGCTTAATTAATTTTGGTATAGAGTACTACTTGTATTAAGGCAATTGACGCGATTTTTAAAAAAGAATTCTACTATGAATTTTCCGTATGTCAGAAATTATTTTTTCCTGTGGTAGCAAAGATAATGTATTAATATTTTAATGAATTAGAATTAAAAATGCTTTTTTCCATCATTACTAGTAATTAAGCTTTATATAAAAGATAGGGAAAATATCATGCTCTACAGTCCTTTTCCAGGTGTTATAAGAACTGTATATGATATTTAAATGTTGGCTTTAATTGGCTACCACCGATAAATGTATTTCATACAAAACTCAAATATTAAAGAGAATATAATGAAAGTACCAACTATACGATTATAGGTTGTACAAAATACTATATCGGAATACTACACGCGAATACTGAGTAATTTTAATATAGATATTGAAGAAATATGAGTTTTATGGCTTCTCGAAAGAGAAAAGTACCAGAGAAAATAACTTGATAGTGGTAAAAATTGAGGATCATGAACTAGTTGCGCCCAACAACATCATGCCAAGTGCCAGTGAAATGCACTTAATCTTTAATCTAATAGGATGAACTATAAAATGCGTGCTTTTCTTAATTTAATAACACAAAAGTGCACAAAATAATAATAAATAGATAAATAATTGGAATTATTTTAGCTTTATTAATTGTGTCAGAACAAGCCTTTCAGTTTTCTTTGCATCATTTCGTAGTGTTGTTTAATATTGATTTATTGATTCTTTTTTTATTCACCCCATACGAAGAGAGGCTATCTATCTAGCTCATTATAAAAATATAGAATTGGTCACCTTTTCTGGCTTTTTTCGTTTAAATCATCGCCACTCTTTATCTTTTCCTTATCATCGTTTGAAGAAAGACAATCCAAATTATTGAGTAGAAGGGAAAAAAAACAACAACCAAGAATTAAAAGCACGATACCGACTTTAAGTTTGTAGCACTTCAAGAAGATGTACGCACTTACTAGTATGTTACTTTAAGTTATTTTGTTACTCAGTAGTATTCGAAAATACAAATGAGAAGGTGTTATTTTTTTGCACAATAATAAAAGCATTTTTATAAATATATTCTATTTAAAATCTATTTTATCATTATGTTTTCTGCTGACTCCACCTAATTTTAAGTTTTCTTTCGATCACAATTTTTCGTCCTTCTATCGTTTTAACAAACCTTTAAAGAATATATATATATATATATTAAAACAATAGTTTCCTTAATGCAACTTTTCATGATTTTCATAAATGTAAGTCTTAAATTTCAAAGCAGTGGAACTAAAGTAATATTTTACTACCATTTACAATTACTGAAATATCGCATTTCTAATAACCATTTTTTGAAATCATACCATCTGTCTGTAAGTCAGATTTTTTTCACTACTTCTGTTTCATTCTTCAGCTGCTCTTCACGAAACACCTGCAAACTTGTTTTTCAAACAAATCTAGAGCTTTCAGTTCTTTAAAAAACAATCAAGTACAAGGCCTTAACAGCAAAACTTTAATCATACAATTAACACACATGAATAAAAACATGTTTTTTACACGGCAAGCTAGAGGTCGTCCACAAAAGGCTACACATTTATTTTGTTACTATTACTCTCCTTTGTCACAAAGGGTTTTACTTCATGATACCCACTACCCTTTTGTCATATGTCACATTATATTACATAAACATATTCAAAAACGACAATATTGATTATATAACAAATTTATTTTTTTAAACTTCAACTATGCTTTTTAATTGCATTTGTGAGCATGAAAATAGCAAGATTATATGTATCTTTTCCTGATTAAAAAATATAAGTAAATTATCTAAAAATATTTACTTAGTTGCTTTTAAATGATTTTTTAAGTTATAAGGTGTATCGTCAAGCTTCTTGCTATTCACTATATGAAAAATATTTATATATAACTATTATAAATATTTTTTATATTATTATAAATATTTTATATATTATTATAAATATTTTATATATTATTATAAATATTTTATATATTATTATAAATATTTTTATAAATAATTTTATAATTAAATATTATGTTATTCACTGCATAAATTTTTTTTTATTTCACTATAAAAAAATAACAGCTCTTAATTAAACTAGGAATCTAATTATTATAGGAATATGTATTATTTTCTGGTATTATAAAGATTAATTTCCTTTTAATGTGGTAAGAGTATACAATGTTTTCCTGCATTACTTTTTCAAATATGGCTTTTTTCTCACAAATATGATGTTCAGTATTTTAAATTAAAATAAAATTAATGATTATAAATATCCAAATAAATATCCAAATATCTCTTTTGTTTTATATTATAGTGTTAAATTTCTAAAGTAAGTCTAAGGCAAGGCACTTATAAATCTTGTTAGGGGCTCAGCTAAGTCTACCTATGCCAACGAATCATAAATTTTTATGCTTTACAAATTTATGCAACATCATCTAATTTTAAAGTTATTCAAAGCTTAGATTTGAAAACTTAAAATATTAAAGTTTAATCACTAAGTTCAATAGAGCATGTTTCACTAAACAAAATGAAATGAAAATATTTTTAAATATTAATTTATTACTTTATAAATAAAGTAATTCAGTTTATATAACTCTCCATGGGTTAATATGTGTGACATATCTATCTGCAATAATCTATCGTACATATGCACACACCATCACATTGTAACTTCTATCGTACAATAACTACTCAAATATTTTAATAACCTTCAGAAGATTCTGCCCTGGTGTAAAATTAAGATAAAAAGACCGCCGATACAATTAATGTACTATCTTAACTTAATTTTGAGACATTTTATAGGAAATATGAAGAATCGTAATATTTAACTATGATTTTGAAATGTCGTATAAACTAAAATATAAAATAAATACTCGGTTTTAATGAACATAAATAGTTTAATCGTTTCTACAACATAAACCTAAAAATAACTAAAAACTTAATTTGCTCTGAAAAAACAAAGTATGATTAAAACTACCACAATATGGTAAAATTTACAGTGTTTCTGGAACTATGGGGGCAGCAAAAAGCTTTATAATTTTTACAGAAGTGCTTTAATAATAATTATGGTAAAATTAACAATAAAATATGGTTTTATTATAAGTGACAAAATTTGTAAACATAGAAACATTTGGTCATTTTATCATAGATATTTCGAATCTGGCATAAAAACCATTTACTCTGCTTAATTTACTTTCTAGTTTTATATTTTTATTAAATGTGTAGTAATAAGTACGGTAATTTTGAAAACCAGAATTCAAGGTAAACCGTTACCATATGAGCGGAAAAATAACCAAACGAATGATTTAAATACTTTATATATTTGGTTTTATTTTCCAAAAATGATTTTTTCTTCATCAGAAATACATGACTATACAGTACGGTTATTTTACCAAAATATTTTTCGTTTTTCTTTCTTTCTTTCCCTTTTTTTCTTTTTTTTTTTTTAGTTTTTTGTCACGTTTTTGGGTTTTTTTGTCACATTTTTTGGGGTTTTCTGTGTCACGTTTTGTTGGGGTTTTTTGTCACGTTTTTGGGGTTTTCTGTCACGTTTTTTGTTTTTTTTCCGCTGTGAGGTGGTGGAAAAATACTCACTTTAACAAGAACAATGTTTACCAGCATTTTTAATTAAGCCATTGGGTGAATTATATTTATCACATGCAAACAAATACTTAAGTCAGAAACCTATTTAAACTAAACCGTCTAAGTCTTGTCTAAATGAATCTATTGTCTAAATTTTTAAACAGCAAATTTACGGGGCAAACCTTATCATCATTTTAATTAAAAAAATTATATGCTTGCATACATTATTCATTCACGGAGTTAAACTGCACATCTGTCTAGAAACCTCTGACTAATCCTTGACCTAAAACTCTTCAGGAGCAGTAATAAAATTTTTTACCTATTTCCTTCTTCCTAAATAGCATTCACTCTCATTTGCATGAGGCCATTAGCGCTGTTTTCATAGAAGAAGAAGGCATAGTTTATTATTACCGTAATAATAAAGATATTCCCTGCTAACTACATATAAGAATAAGTTAAAATTATTAAGCAGAATGTACTTATTAGTACTCAAAAATAATATATAGTTGCGAAGTTCTAGAAAGGATTATGCAAAAAAGATATATAAATGGCAGGTAAAGGTTGCTTTGATGACTGTTTAATTGCTTTACCAGTTTCTTGGCAGGAAGTTCGTTTAATCATATTTCTCGAAAATGATGATTAAACTAGCCACAAATATTTGTGATCAGGTGAAAGATTATTCAGACAATCTCTCGCGATATATTTTTTTTTATCTGTTACCTATTTTTTATAACATGTTTTAAGAATAAATAAAAATAAAGTACAAAAATTATTAATATTTGAAAAGCAAAAATTCAAAAAAGTTAAAAAGAAAGTAGAATTAAAAATTATAAGTACAAAATTTCAAAAAATTGAAAAAATAAATAAAACTTCAAACCAAAATTAAAATTTTTAAGTACTAAATTCATTGTATTTTTGTTAAAGTTTCTTCTTATACATTTTCAGTGCATCAAATAAATTAATTTTTACTCTTTGTATTAATTTCTTATCTCTCCTCTACCGACAAAAAGAAGCAAAATCCTACTGTAGGAAAGTACTTATTTATTATAATTATTATTAATCTTGTTTTTTAAGTGCATAAATTCGTAAAATATTACATCACAATTAGCAGTACAGTAAATGCATATATTCAAAACTACAGTGCCATGTCATACCGTTGTTCGAAATTTCAAATATTGTTGATTTATTCTGTATCAGAAGTCCTATCTTATCAAGTCAAATCCTAAGTCAAGTTCAAAATTACACGACAACAGAGACTTCTTAACATAGAGCCTCCAGTTCAATATATTTCTTGAAGGATTTAGTGCAATATGAAAGTAAGAAAATTTTTTTTTATAAAGTTACACCATTATAGAATACTGTTCCTTAATATTTTTTCCAGGACAGTTACTTCACAAATTTCTAACATTTCCACTAGTTAACAACACGCAATACACAGAAACAATTTATTGCCTACAAAGATACGGCGTTTTTCATCTAAATGGCACTTTAAAAACACTTTTCTGAACAATTTGGAGGCGTAGCTTTTATTATATTTCCCAAACCCTGATTTTAATGTGAGTTATTAATTAAAAATCCATTTATACTTTTAAAAAATACTAAGGATTATTGTCCGGAATAATCGTTTGGTTGCTGTGAGACAAGTAGCAGACTATATTTTCTATCTTAATCAATTAGAATATTATTTATAAGCCAATAAATGAAAAATGCGGCTGTAAATAAAAAAAATTGCAATTTAGATATTAGTTTGTTTTTATTATTGGAATCCAAATATCAATAAAAGAAATCCAGATTGATGTTTCATTATATATATTCCACACGGATAGTCTATATGTATTTTGCACTGTACATATAAGGGTTTTCGTTTTAAATTTAAGAAAAAATATTCCTCTAAAAGTTCTTATAATTACTGCACAGCTTTACAAAGGAAAGAAATCACACATTAAAAGAAAAAAAGCATATAAGTGTATTTTCACAGATATATAATTGAATGTATCTTTATGGAATTGCAGATTGTCATAAAACCAATAAACGAAGAAAACGAAAGGTGATAACAATAGATAATGGACAGAGACTGTCAGCATTGTCTCCGTTCGAATTTTTGTCTAGTAATTTAAGATTTCGAAGGATTTTTATTAGGATGTCGCCAAGATTGTATCGTATCTTCTCCCACGACTTGAGGGTCAGTAGAACTCTTGTTGAACGTCTCCTTACATGCAAATCACCATTGTGATTTTTGACCCGTGGAAGAGGTCTTGTCAGTAATCAGAGAAAAGAACTTTTTTCTCCCTATCTCCAGTTTTGTTCTTTGTTCTTACTTTCCTGTCTAATTTCATTGTTCTTTTCTCTTTTTACCATATGGGTTTTAAGTTCAGAGGCTTCTGGTCTTAGGAAGCTAATCTTGCGACAAGAAATGGAATGTTTTTAAGTAGATTGTGCAGTTTCCGGTTGTAAACGGGGCTTTTTTAAGATTACACTCTTAATTCTTTTAAAATGAATCAGAAAAGTCTATGAATTGCATTCTTTGTATATAATAATAAGAAGAAGGAAAAAAAAGCTCGTTAGGAAATAAATTAAAACTCTAGTTCAAAATATTTATTATTTTAAAGTATTCAGTTTATTCAAAACTATTTAAAATATTATTCCAAAGAGAAACCTTTTTTTTTAAATATTTTATTAGGATTGAAAATACTAGAGCTGAAAAAATCTCACTGCTTATCCAAACGATAAATTACCGATCTGACACCACATTTCATAACGATTTTACTTGTTATCTACCTTACTTCCATAAACCACCTAAACTGTAAAAGAATCCAGATCAAATTATGGGCAAATCCATTTCTACCATAAAATTTTAATGAACAAAAAATATAGTTTATCTTAATTTTTACAGTGGTATATATTGTAAAATCACTGTAATGAAATAAATGCTACTGTGAAAATTACGGCATCAAATTTTACTGTTTAAAAGGATTTTACAATAAAATGGCTTTCACGAAAAATGGATCCAGCGTTTTAGTATTTTTTACCGTTATTTGATCCGGAATTTTTTACGGTGTATCACATGACGATTTTGCTTGTTATCTGTTACCTGTCTGTTACTTGCTTGTTACCTATTTGTTTTGCTTGTTTTGCTTGCCAGGTTATCCAAAAGATAAATTATGTATCTGATTATCATTTCATGATTATTTTCTTGTTATCTACAGTACTTCTATAAACTAATGACATGGAAAAAATTCAGGATCAAATTACTATAAAATGCTTTTTTGCCGTAAAATTTTACATAACAAAAAACCTAATGTATCATAATGATTACAGTCATATTTACTGTAAAATCACCGAATCACAGTTATGAAATAAATGTTACTGTATAAAATTTTAATATTTACGGTATAAACTTTTCTGGTAAAAATAGATTTTACAATAAAATGGATTTACGGCTGATGCACTCAAAGCTCCAGTACTTTTTACCGTTATTTAATGCAGAATTTTTTACAGTGTATTTACAGGAGGATTTTACCTGTAACAATAAATGTTACAAACTTCTACCAATTTCTAAAAACTTCTGTTACGAACTACTGTAGCAAACGTTCGAAGTTTATTTTATAGACAGGTAAAAAATAATAAAAAATAAAACACTAATGAATTCTGCACAATTAATTGTATACATAAACGAAAAACAACAGCTTGATTTTTGTTCATAAAATAAGAAATAAAATTTATTTATAAGACAACCAATCACCTTTTATCAATTTTTTCATGAGATAGCAATTTATAGTGTAAATAAAATTTCTAGATTGAAAATTTCGTGCTTAAAATTTTTAAAAAAATAAATAAATACAAAATAAAATAAAACATTTTATATAAATTTTGACACAAGAAAAGTTTTCTTTACTTCTGACAACAATTTTAGTGCGTTGAGGAAAAAAGTATAGTTGCCTTATTATGTTAGCAGACTGGGTGGAATTTGGTAGTTCTTTTTATCACTAAAGCATCCAACTTCTAAATTTATTTAGAAGGATTATATTTTACGAATGTTTAAACATCGCTCATGAACAAAATGCTTTAGTTTCCTAGCAATCATTATAGGCAGGTACAGATGAATTCAGATTCTACAAATAGTGAAACTATATGCATCAAATTGTGGAGCTTCGCTTTCTCATTGAGAGAAAAAAAACATGATCAAAACTGCCAGATTATAGTAAAAATTTAACTTGGTTCTGGTTTAATGGGAACCCAAAAATCCTGATAATTTTTACAGAAAAGAGCTGAACTATAAAACGATGAACTCTGTGATATGTCTTAAAATTTGGAAAAAGTGGTAAGATTTGGTAATTTATATCATACCTTGGAACATGGTATAAAAGCCAGTTATTCGTTAAATTTAGTTTTAAGTTTTGTATTTTTACTGAAAGTGTAGTAATGAGAAAAAAAAATTGAAAACCAGAATTTTCGGTAAAAAAATAATGAATTATTTAAATATTGAGTATCTTGTTTTTTATTAACTGAAAGGACATATTTTTACCAGAAATGTCCTTACCATACTGTAATGTAATTTTAAAAGAATTTTTTTCTCTATGTATGAAAACCCATAATCGATTCCTTTGTGATATGCATTTATTTATCAATGCGATAAATTTAAAGAATTTTTAAAATTCTGCGAAAATAATTATTTTTTAAGGAATAACTCCAAAACCATCGCATTTCGCATTTAAAAATATTCATTTTTTAAAGTCTTCCCATTTCTAATTCTTCGCATATTTCAAAATAATTGACACATTTTTAAAAGAATTATTTAAATAAAGTTTGAAGTTAAAAACAATTCATATTCGTATCATTAGCAATACTTTTCTTCGTTTCTTACAGCCGCACATTGGCCGATACATTAATATTGATTTATATAATATGTAAAAGTAAGGTTAAAGTTATTATTTTTTACAGTATTACACAAAGCAAATTCTGATTAAATTGCCGTACTCTTTATTAATGACATTTCTGGTAGAAAAACATAACTCAGGTAATAAAAATAAAAATATATCGTACTACACTGTTAGAATTTTTGTTCTAAAATTACAGTGAATTTACCGGTAGCAGTTTGTTTATCTAATTAACCGTAAAAGTTTATGGCAAAGAGCATATTGACCTTTGCGGTTTTGAAACCGATTACAACTATTGGAGTTTTAAAAAAACATGATTTCAGAACTATATGATTTTTAACCATTCACAACTAGCATGATTTATTTCAAAACCATAAAAAAGTTTAACTGGGCATTGGAGCTAGGTTGAGATTGAGTCTTGTTTTATGAAATGAACCATAGAATGTGGTCTAATTATTTTATTTGCATGTTTCACTTATCGTAAGAGATGGGAAATACTAGACTTTTTGGGCTAAGCAGCTTTATGGTGGTGTCATTTGTTAAATGAGAGTATTGCTTTCTAATAGTCCACGGTCACAAATCGGAGAGTACATACACTGGAAATTCTTTATGTGTGAAAGGGAATGGACGAAATATTATGGTGTCTAAGCTAAGACTCGAACCCCGATTCTGTTGGTCATGAGAATGACAGATTAGCACTCTCGAATATAATATGCACCCAATAGCAAGAAGCAAAGTGGCTTCGTTAGGTGGGCCTAGTTGGTGCGACAAAATTCTGGTTGCTTAACCGTATTAAATGAAAGCAAATAAACGATTTTTCTCACAGTTAACAGTTTAAATACCAACTTATTTATGATTATTTGACTGCTTTGTATGAATATGGAGAAATAACAATAAAATAAATTGTTATTTAACCATTTTTTACGAGAAATTTCTTCATTGCATTTAGTTGGTAATATTTTCATTTATGTGGCAGTTTGCTGATATTTTTGGTTTTTAAAATTGTATTTCCTATCAACACACATTTAGTAAAAAAATTAATTTAACTGAATAAATGCTTTTTATGTCATTCTCTAAGTTTTTATAATAGAATTATTGAATTTTACCAATATTTATCTCATATTATAAAACCATATTTTATTATTGATTTTACCATTTCCAAAGCGTTTCGGTAAGAATTACTGGTGATTTCAGTAATTTCATCTCTTGGAGCCAAAAACACGTTGAAGATTACTATATTATGACAGTTTTGACCATACTTCTTTTTCTCGGTGTATTCTTATGTTTCATACATTATTGTAAAAAGCTTAATTTTAATTTTGTTTCATTACGAATTTATTCGATATCGCATGTTTTGCCGATTCTAACTTTTTTCTGCTTTTTAATTATACATAATATTTTATATTAAAATTACGTATTATACATGAACCAACTTTTCGATATTTTTTAATATAGTTTTCAAGCTATTGTATAGTAGAAATTTAGAAGAAAAAAAAAGCAATAAAAATAAAAAATATTAGGTAAATATGTTTTTAAATACGAGAAGTAGTTTAGAGTTTTTCCAAAAACAATACATTACATTTCTTTTTTAATTGCTAAAATTTAACTTTCGTTTTTGAATCTTTTCATTGATCACAATCGTAAATAACCTATTTAACGTTGTTCAATAAAATATCTATACACTGCATTGTGTTTAAAAATAATTACTGTTTCACTAAAAAGTTTCTTATTAGATATAAGTTGTAATAACAAATTGGTAAATCAGTTTTGTACCAATTCAAACATCTAAACAAAGATTGATCGAGGCATATATTCTCTTTTGTGTTGCGAATTACATGACATAATGAAGGAAAAATAGATAAAATCTTTAAAACGGGAAAATTGTTGCAACTTATTTGATGGAAAGAAATATGAACAGCCATGCGTGTAATTGTGTTTGAAATTTTTTTATGTAGCATGCCAGCTTAATCAAGGTAAAAGTGCTTGCATGCTGTAAAAATAAGGACTAATCTTTAGTAATTCGTCACGCTATTGTGAAAAAAACTGCAAATTTTAAGTTTAACTAATTTTTGGATAAAAAAACAATGATTTGCGATAATGCTTTAAAAGAAGCAATCAGTCACATGAAAATCGTAAACAGTCGTAACTGTTAAGCACAATGTATGAAATTTTGGAGTTCTTAGGATAATAATAGTGTTTAAATTTGCTGTCTCAACTATATTTTCAAGTTAATTAACTATACGTCAAGCTCAAGTATGTGTCAAGCTCATTACGTGGAAAAGAGAGCATGAGCAAGAAAATGCTCCAATGTTGCCTTCCGTCAAGGATGCTCCTATGTAATTTCGAAGGAAGAAATTACCAAAGAGGAATATTAATTTTGGAAGAAGAATATTCGTAGGAGATATTTTCGAAGGGATTTCAGAAAAGCATTATCTAAAATTACCAGAGGCTCTAAAATCTTGAAGACAGTCCCTGAATTCCATTGATTTGTCGTCAAAAGCTTTCAAACTCATTACGGCCAGAAAATGCTCTCAAATTTCAACATGTGTCCTCAAATTTTCCGAAAACACATATCATATTTTAGATGCGGTAAAATGTCAAAAAATGCACAAACTTTTAGTTAAAAATAAAAAATTTAAAAAAATAACAAGATAGTTTTGCCTTACCGAAAAAAATACATCCTACTGCTGAAACTAACAACGCCCTACTCGTCTTAAAATAATTTCAGCAAAAGTAAAGCAATTTTGCATTTGTAAAGTATTTGTAATTTTATTGTATTTGTATTTGTATTTTGTAAAAAAATTTTGTGTAAAAATGTAATTTTGCTATTCATGTACCCATTCATTTTAAGATTTCAAATGCGGAATATTATAAATTATATTTCAAAATTGTTTACTAATGAAATCAAGTGTGAAGAGGAAAGTTCTGCACCTGATATTAGTTATAATTTTTTTTTAAAAAATCTTTGCAGCACGTATTAACAAATATTTTTAAAAAATATGTGAATGCCCTTAAATCCTAAAACTTTTCAAGAACGCTCTGCTGATTTGTTCTCATATCATGGTTTATAAATCTGGTCAACTTAGCATTGTCCGGAGGAATGTCAAAATAGGATTTTCTCGGAGTCCCCCAAAACATCCACTTTTGTCCTCAGAAAAAAGTGACACATTTGGAAGAACCTACGGAAATCTTTCGGAAAATGGCCGGGTAATTTCAATCAAAGTTGTTAATGTAAGTTAAATAAGTTGTTAAAATAAGTTCTATAAGTTGAATTGTATTTCCGTACTTCTTAAACTTAATTACACGATAGTATGGTTTAACGCGAATGTAAACATGGTTCAATTTAACAAATTTTTTAGTTTGTAACCTAAAAATTCTATAAACTCCTTAAATGCCTGGAATATTGTTAGTGTCTTAAGTCTTCATGACTCCGTTGCTAGAGTATTGAACACTTTCCAACCCTTTGTGAACCTATGATCTGAACCAAGAGCTGAACTTAACAATAATATTGTCATATATTGTAGTCATTTTTTACTTCTTAGGTAAAATTTATCAACCTTTTATCACTTTCAGTGCAATAAATACGTGTTTTAAACTTTCGCAGTATTAAGCAAGTAGTTTAAATAATCAATGGATTTATTCATTTTTACATCAGCCAGAAGGGTTTCATTTGCAAAATTCTGCAATTATATTACTAATTATACAGAATTAGTAATATTTTGAAATACGTTATGTATTATTCACAAGATGAATCAGGACTCATAATACTACGACTCCTGTCTGCGACAAGTAAATAAATTCCTTTTACATCTATACGATTTATGTATGTAATTATTTATTGATAAATACGAAATTATTTTTGTTTTCCAAAAACCACAAAACCGCAAAATAATTTACTTCTGGTTTAATGACAGAGTATTTTAACACCATACTCTGGAGTTTAATGTAATGCCATTAGGGTTATTCTTGAATCGTGACAAAATGATATAGTATCTGACATTTGCAAGCGTTGTGTAGCAATCATGGTCAATAAAACTTAATGAATTCTTGTAGTTACAAACATTGAAGAGTATCATCCATTTTATTTAAGTTCAATGATCTTTGAAAACGTGAAATGAAATAAGATTTAGCTTTTATAATTTGTAAAAAATTAATTAGTAACGAAATTAAAAAAAGTTTTGTTCTTTTTAGTTATATGGATAGTCTTTCAAATATTATGGTAGTAATCGCATAATTAGTTGTTTTACAAAAATTTTTTATCGTATATGCATACTGAAAATAAATTCTTACCAACTATCAGTACAAATGAGTGTTTGGCACATTAAAATTTGATTCCACTTGAGTTAAAAATTATAATAATAAACTCCTAACAAATGAACCCTAGCTTTTATTAAAGATCCCAGGAATAAAAAATCTGAACATGCCTTAATCATTTGACAAAATTAAAATGTTGTGTTTACTATAAATTTGTTCCCCCATTAATGAGTACTAAAAAGGATCTGGAATGTTGAGATTCTGTAGTGCATAGAACACGAAGTTTTTATTATCAAAACGCTCTAGTGCGGAAATGATGCTTTATGTGAAAGAAAATTGATATAAAAAAATTTAAATTCGTTCATATTTTCTAGCTGCCACTTAAAATTAAAAAAAAATTAAAAAAAGAAAATAAAGGAAAATAAAAAAAAACTGAAAAATAGAGCTGCTTTTGACCACTGCTTAAAATTGTATTTACTTTAATATCTTTTGTTTATGGTTTGAAGAATATTCAATTTCAATTTATGGTTTCAAAAAGTGATATAAGTTAAAATATTATTATTTCAATACACATTGTTGATATGACATGTTTTATAAAAGCAAAATAATAAATTTTTTATAAGGTTTTTGATTTTTTATAGCTTATCAGCTGCCACATTCATGGCATATCAGCTGCCGATTTTTAATACACCAAGGAGATACTTATTGGCCTGGTGTTTCAATTTCCCACAACTTCGACCATAAAAAAATTTCCTTTAGAGCAAATTATCGAAACACGAATGTTTTTTATGTTATTTTTAAGAGAAAATCGGAACCTCAATTTAAAAAAAAAAAACGCGTCAAGATTCTTTTAAAGAACGCTTCTAAGGAAATAAACGTAGGATAACAGAGAAAAAAATAATTCCCTTCTACAAAGAAGCATCTATCTCAACAGTGGCTAACTATAGCATTGTTCAACTAATATCATAGTATCACGATTTCGAAAAAAATGCCCATTTGTTAACAAGATAAAGAATTATTCAAGGAGAAGCTAAACACATTTAAAAACAGAGTTATTTAAATTTTTAATTTTTTCATAACGAGTTTCACTCATTTCTCGTACGAAAAATTTTGATGTATAGTTAGTTCCCTGGACCAAAAAAAAAATAAATAAACAATTTAAGGGCAGCTAGAAAGACTGTTGAAAAAAGACTTCTGGAGAAATCCAGGGCCCACCCAGGGCTGCATTACCACTGAAGAAGAATTCTTTGACTTAATAATTGTTATTTATATCAATAATTAATTTTATAAATAAATATAATCATCTTTAATATCAATATCATCATCGTATGGCTTCAGTATCATTGAGGGAGGATACAACAGAAAATTATTCTGAAAATTTATTTCAGCTTAATCAACTGCATTAAAATTTATGTTTGGTACCACAAATATCTTAGAAATTTACCATCGTAGGTGGGCAATTTTGCTTTTAAAATTGCCCACCGAGGGTGGGTTCCGTATCATTCGCATTTCCTATCGTCTGCAATCATAACTAATATTAAGTTTTCAGCACGATCAGAAAACTTTGTTCAATGAATGAATGTACAGTTTGAGGTATAACCTCCAATACAGCGATATTTTCATACTTGAAAATGTTTGTTCCTTTTCATGTTGAAATACGCATACATAAATCATTTCAAGATTAATGTACTATTTTTATTTTTTCTGATTCTTTAATTGAACTAACATTATTTGCAGCGTTATAACTTTCTCTATTCGTAGCAGTTAGCCATCTAGAAAGCGACGGATTACTTAATGCAATTGATTGAAATTGCCTACTCATACAAATGAGGTAATTATTTTAATTCTACTAGTACAGTTCACGGTGATTAATAAGCAGCGATATAAAGTTAAGTAGCTTTTAATTTAAGCACAACTAGCTTTTGACAAAATGTCTACCTGTCGTTATCACGATTGTAAAAAGTTTTTATTTTCGATTCGAATTTTTTAGTAACTGTTGAACTAATTGAACTGTTCTATATTTCGACAGAGTAAAGTTAAATGCTTTGCAATACACGCATTTAATTTCCGAATTTCGTAGGTATAATTTATATACTTGCTATTTGTTTCAGACAATTTGAAATCCTTTTAAATGGAGTCATATGAAATACTCTTTTATCGCTAGTTTGCTTCGAAAAAAAAATAAATTCGCAGCCCAAATGTAGAGCATTTGAAAACTTGTCGTGTAATTACATTCTTCAGTTCATTAAACTGTTATTGTTTATTGACTTTCATTGTTATTATACAATACTGATCTGCCATGGATAAGGGCAAAAAATTAAAATTTATAAATTATACAACACTACTAACAGATTCAACATGAATAAACTATGTTTGGTACAATCTGGAAAATGTGAGCTGTGGTGGCTTAGAGAATAGAGCGGTCGCCACTCAATGAGGTGACTCAGGCCCGAATCCCTGCTCGATTCGAATTCCGCACCTGTCTAGCACCAACCACAGTGCTGACGTAAAGTATCCTGTGAGGTAGACGGATCATGGATAGTCCCCTTAGCGTCAGGCTAACCGTGGGACGTTACCCGTTCCATGTAACCAAATGCGGGATAATTCCATTCCAAAAAGTCATCCGCGAAGGCAAATTTCACCCCAATACTTGATCCAGAAGTTCCCTTGTCCTCTGGATCGGGTTCAAAATTACTAGGCTACGGTAGAAGTTATAAATCCAAAAAATGGGTCGGCTGTTCCACGATGGTTATAAAATAAAATAAAATCAGGAAACTTTTACGAAATGTTAGGAAAAAAATTTAAATGTTTTAACTTGTTCCGACTTAACAAAAACAAAAAAAACCGAAGTTATAAAAAAAAATATATATTTAAATGTTACAACTGTCGAGCTGAAATCTTAAAATCCATGTACAGTCATAAAATGTAAAATTTCCAAACTCCTCATGAAACCTCAATCAAAACTCTTAATTTTTTAATGACCGTAGAAACAACCAGAGGTTAACTAATATGGTGGCTGATAAGCCAAGAAAATGGCGAAAAGCGTGAAGAAACTGACATAATTCTAGTTTTTTAGGCACATTGAGCAATCAGTTTGATTAGACCATAGAAACACTCCACAAAGAAGTTAAAAGTAAACGCATCGCTCATTGTCTCATCCTGAGGTTGTCTAATTTGGTGGCTGATGACTGATTTAATTCCTGTTTTTAAACACATTGAGTAATCCGTATGTAATTTTTTTTCTTCCTTTTTTAAATCATTAACTAAGTTTTAGAAATTACCACGCATCAATTGTACTATTTTAAGTAGCATTGAAAAATTTTAAAAAATTATCATTTTTTATAAATTTTGAATGTGATGGGTGACCGGAAGATTTTTACCGATCTTAATTTTTTATATCCATTTTCTATTTTTAATATAAGGAATCTCTCCTGTACTATAATAATTTTGAAAATAAAAACTTTTTTGGCTTCCCCTTATGTCTACGAATTATTTATTATACGCTGAATTAAATCGAGTCAAAAACAATAATGTTTCTTTATCTGATAATCTGAAAGAGATTTATAAGATAAAGCAAACAAATGGAAATATGAATAAAAGCTGTTTTCAGTAACACAAAGGCGGGAAAAGAAAATACCAACGAATAATAATGACTTACTGACGCCTTTACAGAAAAGAATGCAATAATTGCAGACCTACGCATTTGTGTTTGGAAATAAGAAATCTCATGTTACAGCTTTGAATTAAGTTTAAGTTATGATTCTATTTTTAAATTATTTATGAATTCTCCACTTTTTCCAAGCATTCAGTCATTTTTAGTTTGCATATATCAGATTGCCAACAAAAGTAAAAGTTTAATTTTCCTACACTTGTAAAATAAAACATAAATATTCTAACTTAATAACCGAAATCTTAAAAATCATAATGCAGAAAAATTGCAGAACACTGTAGTTCAAAAATCTTTTTTAGAGATAAGTTTTGTTCTGTAATAGAGACATCTTGAATAGTTTCGGTCCTTAAGATATTAGGAATTTACTATGATAATTTTGTTGCTAAAGAAACTATGAAGAATAAGAATTAGCCATTATTATTCCTTAAAAGTAATTTAAAAGCTAGAATAATATGTATTGATAGATAAACACATGTTTTTCAATAGTTAAATCGTAATTAAACTATAGAAACCATAATAAATTTTGTGTTTTTACAGTTTACAGCTAAAGGTAGTGCATGCACGCAAAAACACATGATATTGAGGAAGCTTACCAAAATAGCAGTAGCAAAAATGTTTTTGTGAACAACAGTTTAAGAAAAAGTTTCAAAAGGGATGTCGTTGAAATGTTTCTGCAAGCTTTCAAAAATTTCCAACTCCTCTTTACAAAATAAGTTAATACATATATGTTTAATTAAAAATTTGTCCCATTTAAAGTCTAATATTCTTAATATGATACACTTTTAATAATCATGCATCTAAGTTCTTGAAAATAGGCTGAATGATCACTGTTTTATACTTAAAACATTTTTTATATGAAATTTGATGTAAAATGACTCGGTAAAATTTATACGTGTTTAAATAAAAATAAATTCAATATATCGCTAGAAGTTTAAATTAAATAATTGATTAAATAAATCATTTTCTTATATTTTATTACAAAGTTGTGAATGTAATTAGAATCACTTCAACCAGCAATCCTTCACCTGTGTTTTTTAATACAGATAATATTGAATTAAACATATTTTTCAAAACCCAATCAGATAGCTATATATTTTATAAGTTAACAATTGGTAACAATTTATAAATTAACAAATCCAATGTTATTTATATTTTGACAATATGCCTTTATTTATTAAAAATAAAGAAATACATAAATTATACAAATAAATTAACTTAATATATTTAAACTTTTTATGTAAAACGAGTTAAAAGGGAGCGAAAAGTAAACAAATATTAACATATTTTAAAATTCTTAAATATTAAAATTTCTGACATTAAAAAATGCAACAGCTTTTTAGACGAAATCAAAAGCTGCAAGTTAAAAAAAAATTTTAATTCACGAAAAGATCAATGTTAAACTTTTGATAAATCAATGTGAACATTATCAGCGGATAAGTGGGTATCATCAATCAATGTGGATATTAATAATGTAGATAAACTAACGTGTCATCGCCAAAAAGCCTATTTTTTAAAGACGAACTATTTTTAAAATATAAACAGTAGAATTCATTTTATTGTTTTGAATTAGAAGGGTAAATAGTTTTAACTAAGATACTGAGACAAAAAAATTTTCTTGATTTTTAAGGCATTACCAATACTAATTTCATCGATAATTTTTATAAATTTTTTTAAATATCTATCCCCTCCACTAAAATACCCATAAACTTGCTAGCTCCCTCCAAATGGCTTCAACGCAATGACCAGTGAATTAAAAGAAATACATATACTAAAAGAGTAGTTTATTAGTATTATTTTGTTCTTATTTTGTGTTTAATATACTTTCTCTTCAATATCAGAACTAATTTCACAACACTACCAAGCTTTTAAATTTTACAGCTTTAGATAATTTCTTCTACCTTACACTATGTTTGAATCAATTACAAATGAGATAATGTTTCGTGTGCAAACCATATATTTTTAATCTTTAATTGCATTTTCTAAGGAATTGAGAAGCAAAAAGATTCCGCCTTCTCTGAAGCATCCCATTTGTTTTTCGATAAAGGATTCTTTTTCGGAATAATTACAAATGGCCTAATCTTCTTCAAAATTCTTCTTTGGTTGGAACATTATTAATGAAATTTTGTCTTACTATTCCTGAAATTAATTTACTGCATTGCTCTCTCATCATTATTCCGTTAACAGGAGTAAGTACGACACATTATAAAAAACACCTTCAAAACTCTTTCTTTTTCTAAAGAAGAAGACAATCTAAAGATTTATAAAGATTCAGGCCAATGAAAGACGGTGGAAAAATTAAATGTATTCTGTGTGTCTACGATTATAATGGAATATCAACTTTGTTTTGAAACTCTTAAGTGTTTCTCCCTATTTGAAAGCTTACAAAAAGAGTTAGTCAGTTTTTGAATAGTTTTGGGGTATTAGTTTATCACTGAAGCTGCTGATTTTTCATTCAGAACAGAGAGAAACTCCACTCCCTCAATATTTATGACTCATAAGAAAGGTGCAGATATAATTTCACTGATGCGCACCCTTGCGGAACATTACTGTCAGATCTTCCAAGCGCAATTAAGAAGATAGCATCAAGTGATTCTCTCCCTTCATTTTTAAAGGCATTAACGGTGGGTGCACCGGAAAACGATTGATTTCTTTTAAGTTGGAAAAAGAACAAAGAACACACGGTGGATAGTTCCTTATGCTCATTTGGTCAAAACCTCACTGTGGAAAAGAACAAAGGAAAGTCTACCGTTCCACTTCACGTCATCGAACAATACTGAGGTTTAGAAAGAAAAAACAATGAATTTGAGTGTTGTTGGTTGGGTATATCGTGTACAATGTATCTTGCAAGAAAGAAACGAGAAATTGCAGGCTTGAGAAGTGAATGATTTTTCTCATTAGAAAGTTTACAAATGTATATCACTTCTTTTATATAGATGATGATAGGTGAGACCATGTTTGGTAAACAAGAGATGATTCGCTTGTTTAAACGGACGATGACACTATTGAAGTCTTGAAAATATTTGTTTTATATTAAATAATTCATTTGATTCAATGATTTATATAATTTTCTAAAAGAGGGACTACTATCCGATAAAACAGTTGCATGTGAGGGAATTTTTTATTCTGATTAAAAAACAAACTTAATTTTTGTAATAAAACACTTAAAAAGAAAACAAAAACGGGAGATGATATACGTTGTTTAAGTGGACGATGGGACTAAAATACGTTATTTGATTTAATGATTCATATAATTTCCTAAAAGAGGAACTACTGTACTGTAAATTAGCTATCTGCGTGTTTCTTATACTAATTAAAAAAATGAATCTAATTTTAATTACCAAATACTTAAAAAGGAAAGCAAAAAAACAATAGATGATATGCATTGTTTCAGTTGACGATGACACCATCGAACTCATGAAGTATTTATTTTGTATCGAAAACGTTATTTGATTGGATGATTTATATTATTTTCTAAAAGAGGGACTACTGTTATCATAAAGCAGTTTTATGTACTTTAATTTCTAATTCTGGTAAAAGAAAAAAAGCTATTTTAGTAATCAAATACTTAAAAGAAACAGGAAGTGATTTGCGCTGTTTAATTGCACGAAGATGCTTAATTGTAAGATTGTATCGGAGTCAGGAAATAATTATTTCCTAACAAATGCTTCATTTTATTTAACAGTAATGTTCTTCTTCAGATAGAAGAAAAAACTAATTTTAGTAATCAATTACATTAAAGAGAAAGAAAAACCAGGAGATGGTTTGAGTTGTTTCAGTGAAAGCTGACACTATGGAGTCATTTTGTGTCAAATATTTTATTTGATTCATATTATGATTTAGAAAGGAGGAATACCTTAATTTAAGACAACTGCTCTTGGGGATATATATATAGCTCGAATTTCTTAAGTAATTTTTTTAAATAATGAGTTTATGAAATAATTAATTATAAAAATACATTTTATAGTAATTTGTATATAATAATGCTCACCGAAGAGACATTACATTATGACCATCCTGCTAATAACATGTAGGACCACCTTTAGTCCTCAAAACTGCTAGCATCCGCTGCGGCATTGATTCCACAAGGTGCTGATAGGTAGTCTGAGGTATCTGGTACCAAGCGCTCACCAACTGGTCTTGCAATTGCGAGGGGGTAGCGTGGCAGCACGAATTTTGGTTTTCCAAGTAGGATCACAAATGCTCTATTGGATTAAGGTCAGGTGAATTTGCAGGCCAAGACATGACTTGAAAGTCACTGGAATGTTGCTCGAACCAATCTATGACGATTCGACCCTTATGACATGATGCATTATCCTGTTGGTAAACACCATCCCCCGCAGGAAAAACTGTTGCCATGAATGGGTGAACCTGGTTGTTCAAGTAGCTTACAGACGTCAGGGATTGTTCTATGAGGATTATGGGTCCTAATGTACCCCATGAAAACATTGTTCCTGGGCGAGAAACCATGAAAACATGGGCGAGCCCATTGTTATAGATGGAGGGTAGTCATAATGTAATGGCTCTTCGGTGTAGTTTAGCTCAAATTTGTAGTGATATTAGCTGAATGACCATTTTTGTACCAAGTAATAAGAAAATGGAATTAATTAATACATCAGTACTAAACATCACTAAGAAATCATACACAAAAATTGAAAAACTTATAACGTCTCTGCAAAATATATTTCCCAAAG
Organism: Parasteatoda tepidariorum; assembly: GCF_982258835.1. Taxonomy (NCBI): domain Eukaryota; kingdom Metazoa; phylum Arthropoda; class Arachnida; order Araneae; family Theridiidae; genus Parasteatoda; species Parasteatoda tepidariorum. The sequence goes on along the minus strand of NC_141756.1, from coordinate 61,836,371 downwards.
AACTTTAAGGTAGTACTCTGGCAAATGGAATGCAAATTGGATTAAAGAATAAAATGAAATAATTTATATTCTAGATAAAGATACGTTACTACAAAAATACGCAGTCATTTGGCCTGAGGTTTAAGTCTTCATTCAGGTTTTCAAAAGTAAAAAAATAAATTAAAGCCTGCAGCATCACAGATAAACATTTTTCTATATAACATTTAATATATTCTGTTTAAATATTTATCAGAAGTACCAGAAAAGAGTTCTTTTAACTCTAATTCATTAAAATAGTAATACGCTGTCCTTACTGACACTGGAAAAAAAATTATGAATCGGAAAACATTTTGAAGAATTTTTATTAAAACTACACCAATTATCATAATACCAGTAGTACATATTATTAAAATTAATTAAGCATCAAATATCCAATTAGTTCAATCTGTGAAGTCATTCAAATAATGGAATTCTTAATTAAATTATCCATGGGTTTACTTATTTGAATACATAAATATTTTAATTTGAATACATGAATATTTAACTGAATGCATTAATATTTTAATTATATTGAATGCATGAATATTTTAAAAAATAACATTGATGTTTGCTGTTTTGTAGCTCCATTTCAGTGTTTCCCAAAGTATGGTACGCGTACCCCCAGGGGTACGGGAGCAGTTTAACGGGGGTACGCGTTCTTAGGTGAAATATCTTGCAACAAACGAAATTTTCAATTTTTTTTTTATTTAAAAACAAATCTATCCATGAAAATTTACGATTACATATTTTCCATTGGCTATTTTTTTTACAGTTAACATTAGTGGTGTCAGTAGCCAGTTGCGATTTTTAACTTTTGTGCAATTTTTTTATAGTAAAAAACACATTCATTTTTTTATTAGTGGTACACAGAGCTACGAAAAATTTAGAAAGCGTACACTAAAGTCTTAAGTTTGGGAAACACTGCTCTATTTGATCAAAAAATTATTTTATTGTGCTCCCTATTTAATTATTTTTTATAGATAAAATAAAGATAAACTATATTTTTAAAAACATTTTCTATGGAATGTTCATCAGATAAATTAGATGTTTAATTTGAACGTGTTCATTTTGTTTATAGTTATAGCTTTAAAACTAAAATACAATTGAATAAAATATACATATATATACGGATATCAAAACTCTATCATATCTTGATCAAGTCTAAAATCTATCATATCTTGATCAAGTAGCAGCATTATGCCAAATGACACAAAACACAGTTAATCTTCATTTTGGTAGAATAAACTTCAGAAAACGAGATTTAATTGGTCTAATAACGTAAAGCCACGCCAAAGGCAACAAAAATTAAAATTGAAAAAAATATTCATGATAACTGCCATGATATCATTCAGTTCCGATTTATTAATAACTTTCTTTTTTTCCCTGCATACGAAGAACGAGTAGTGATCAATAAATCAGCATTAATCAGCACAACATATACCAAAGGAATCAACGAAGGTGACATATTTTCATATTTGTTTTTATTTAATATTATTTGCAGGATTTTTTGGTGAATTTGCGTTATCCGATTAATCGAATTATTTTATTGTTATTCGAAGTACATCCAATCGAAAGAAGATCAACTAATATTCAGAATCATTTGAAATGATGCTTTTGCTTGCGGTTTACTCATGATAGTCTAATTTAACCACTGTCGAGCATTTTTTTTCCGGCATTCATCACGCACGAGAGGCTGCAAAAATACACAGTATCTGTTCTAAATAAATGTATTAGTATGTATGTTAAATATTTAGGTATAGCTCTTATTACCAAACTAATAATAATTATATTTAACTAAAATTAATGAGGCCTTATAAGCGTCAATGCCAATTTCAGTTACCGTTAATGAATACTTAACTTTACTCCTATAATTTTGATTTTTAGAATAATATATTTTTTCTTTCAAATTTAATCTTTCAATTTAAATCTTATCTAATTCAATCCTAACCATTTGTTTTTATTTAAACGCGTTTTACGATGATTTACATTTTATTATGCGTCGATCGTTACACGTTTGCATTTTATTGAAACAGCGTTACTACGATTAAATTAAACGCCTATTTTCAGATACATAAAAGATAATTCGGTAGCGTAACCCTCAGATGCCATCCCCGTTGATGATTGAGCTTGTCTAAATACAATAAAAACTCTTAGTTAATTATTAAAAACGTGCAATTTTAGTGTGGATTTTTACTTTTTGAATAAATGGAGCTGTTACCTTGTAAGTAGCTCTTATATTATCGTTTAAATGTTTGAAATAACATAATTGTCTACAGTTTAAATCAACTCATAATGTTGAACCTGTGAGAAAACTATTTTTTTTTAAAGTTCCTTCCGAACGAACTAGCTGATATTCTAAACGAAACTTAGGATCATCGGATTATATTGCACCATGCATTAGCCGATACCCGAGCACAAATTAGTTTGCAATTAAAAGAGAAGCATGCAGACACATACACAGAATGACTCTTTATTTTATTTATTTATCTTTGATGACAAGCAAATAACATATAATATTTTTACAAAAACTCTTTCAGAATTAATGAAATAAATTCATACATTTTATCTCATTATGTCCTACCAAAACAGGCACAACCTATTTCCTACCATTTAATATTTAAATCTAGATTTCGTCTAATTCTATGTTAGCAAAAGATGCTCAAATCAAAATATTATTTTAATAGTGTAATAGTTTATATATTATTTTATTTTATTTATTTATCTTTTTCTTGAAAGATATATAATGCATGGAATTTAAATTATGAATGTAAGAAAAACCTTTTTTTATTAAATAAAAAAACCTTTTTTGTTTAATAAACTATATTTAAAGAAGAAACCTGAAATCATCCATTGCTTTAGTTGTCATTTCTTCCAAGTTTATCAGCATTTATAGTTAAATTAATTACATCCGGAGTTTGTGAAAGTCGTTGATAATGCAAATTTTAGATGTGTCACTAATATAATAGGTAGTATTAGGTGGATTTTTGCATCATTTTTTTTCTAAAAGAACGAACCGCTTTTCACTATAATTATAAAAAAAATGAAAAAAAAATTAACGCAAACTGTGTCCTCAGACGAATTTGAATTAGCAGACGACAGTGAATACCAAGTTAAGTCAAAAATGAAAGAAAATCGTCTGATAGACTGTCATAGAACATTCGTTTTTCGTCTGCGTTAACATTGCATTCAAACTTAATTGAACAGACAGTTAACAATTTTTCTTATGTGGCACGGGCGTCGTTTGTCATATTTTTATCAAATGTGTACAAGTTAAGATGATAAGGAATAAAATGTAGAGATTTCATTTCTTTTATGTATATCTACGTTTTTTTAAAAACGTTCTTATTTACATATACATCAAATCATATTATAACCTATTCATCGTAACAAGTTTACCGAACTTTATTTTTTTTACTTAATTCATAAACTTAAATAAATTTTTCCTCATTGTAAACTCTTGAAATGACTAACAAAAGAAAAAAAAATAATATCGTTAGGGAATACATTCTACTTCTGAAAATTTAATTTCATTTTTAAGGTACTTTTCAGTCTCATTATTTTCATATTCTCACAATTATTTTTGCACTAGATATTTTCACTAATGTTTATATGATAAATAATGCTTTAGTTTGTACTATTAATGAAAATTTGTAATTATTGCAATGTATAATATAATAATTTGTATAATAATAATTTCTCTTGTGGGTAATATAAATAAAGTTTGGTAGAAATCAAATCCGTAAATCTATTTTTACTGTAAAATGTATAAAGATTAATTTTTACAGTAGCTTTTATTTTATTAGAGTGACTCAGTGATTTTAAGGTAATTATTGCAGTAAAAATTACTGTATATCGCATTTTTTGTTTCGAAACATGTTCCGGTCAAAACGGATTTTACATTTAAATGTCTCAGCACCTGATTGCAATTTTTGTAATTGTTGTAATTGAATTTAAAAAATATTTATGATGTTTATTATAAACGATAATTTTTGTAATTGTTTATTTAGTGTGAGTTTTTTTTTAATTGTTTCCGCTAGTGGAACGTGGGTCGAAGCCATTTATCAAATTCCTTCCTGTATAAAAAAGGACAACTAGAATTGTTTTCTGAATTGTAAAAGAAATGAAAGAAAAAGATGCGTGTTTTACACGTGAACTTTAAGCTACATGCATCTTAATAAATTCGATTTAAAGTTCAATACTTTCATGTTATTTTAAGAGTAATTAAAAACTTTTTTTATCAATCGTATTTTTTAGCGACTAATCAACCAACCGTTTTACTTGTACGAACCACTTCCTCTTGAGATAGCAAATCAAATAGCATCTTTCTTGAATTCTGCATTATTTTGTGTTTCTAAACAATCATATCAAGTAGTAATTTTCGCTTTGATTTTTATTTAAAATTAAATTCAAAACTAACTAATTAATAACTAATTAAATAACTACTCAATTCATAATTAATAAAATCATTTATTAATTCATAATCGAATAATTCATTAATCAATTTTATTTTATTTTATAACCGTCGTTGAAACGCAGACCCAATTTTTGGGTTTACGACTAGTAATGTTCAACTCCGTAACCTTGTAATTTTGAGCCCAATACAGAAGACAAGGAAACTGCTGGATCAAGCATTGGGAGAAATTTGCCTTCGTGGAGGACTTTTTGATAGAACTAACCTGTCATCACTGGATTCGATCCGGGTCCCCTCATTTTGAAAATTGGATGCGAGACTTATAAGCATATCTAAATTAAAAGTTCTAAACTCAACCGTGAAATCATTTTAATGCTCCAAACAAGGGCAAATTTAAACAAAATTTTAGCTCATCAGATTGGATAAGACTTCTGCTAAAGGAATTCCGGGAGTGATGGTAGCTGTACAACGAAGAACACTGAAAAGAAGTTGCAAATTTAATGTCAACATACTTGATTTAAAATTTTTAAATTCATGAGAAAATCACTGGAAATGATTACATTTACAAACCTTTAAATTACACATAAGCAACACTCTTTTTATAATGACTTTGAGCATTTGGCCCACCGCCTCTAACATTATCATTCAAAGTTATTATGTGTAAAAACATGAAAGAAAAATAAGGAATAATACCAAAAACTAAGTTAATATAAAATTAAGACAATTAATAGAAACTCATTATTAGTAAATTTGGTTTATTTCATTCCGTGAACATTTAGATAGTTTTGCATGAATTTAGTGAGAGTAATTAATAACTTCATAAACACCCAAAAGTAGTAATATCATTCCGATTTGTGTTAAGATTTTGAGGTGGAAATGTCAAGGTTTATTTTGTTACGAACATTAGCTATTTCATCTGACAGAGATGGGTAATTCCATCTAAATAGGCAAAAAAAAAAAAAAAATCTACAAGACAAAAAAAATATAAGGTGGATGTTACAGGTGAAATGGAATTCGACATAAAAACCACAAAGCTAACCAAGGAACGCCTACGATTTGCTTATACAATTTAAGGAACGCCCGTCTGTAGTTGTTGTGATTTAAAGATGCTAAACCGTTTTACAAAACGGCAGAAATTGCAATATTAAAACCGAAATAATATAGACATAATAGTCAACATTATTTTTTTACTGTTAGATTTCGTACACATTGATCAAACAAAGACTTGTGCACACTGTATAAAACGTATGGTAAAACGTATTAGCAATCTGTAAAAACCATTTTATCCTTAATTTTTATCTTAAATTCTATTTTCCCCGGTAATCTTCTCAATAATATTTTCTTAATTACTGTGATTCAGTGATTTACGGTAAATATTGTTGTCAAAAATGAGGTATATCAAATATTTTTTGTTCTGAATATTTTATGGTAAAAATAGAATTTACAGTAAACTTACTGGTATCCTCATTGCCACTACTTCGCACCGTAACTTGAGCCGGAATATTAGGAACATATTGATTGAAGCCTAGTGTATATGTACAGGTTTTGTGTTATCTTTACTCAAAAAAAGCAATTTTGAGCTAACATTCATTAAAACATTTAATTAATCCAATAATTAAAGATAAATATCTTTATTTGAAACCACTCCTTTTACTCATTCTTGCTTATTATATTTCATAATTATTTTTATCCCTCATTCGAAAGGATTTTTAAATTCTGAATTGCTGAAGGTAGTTTAATTATTAAAACAATTATTTGGATAAATAAAATTATTGTTTATATTTTCAGTCTTTGTTTAAAAGAAATCACAGGGCTTAAAATTCCATATTTCTTCATTAATATGAAACTTATAACTTTCTTCCGTTGGCATATAACGTTTTCTTGCATTCTTTCAAGCCTAGAGTTTTAGTTCAATGATATACACCGAAGAGCAATTACATTATGACCACCCTCCATCTATAACAATGGGCTCGCCCAGGTTTTCATGGTTTCTCGCCCAGGAAGAATGTTTTCATGGGGCACATTAGGACCCATAATCCTCATAGAACAATCCCTGATGTCTGTAAGCTACTTGAACATAGTTGCAGACCAGGTTCACCCATTCATGGCAACAGTTTTTCCTACGGGGGATGGTGTTTACAGCAGGATAATGCACCATGTCATAAGGGTGGAATCATCGAGGAACATTCCAGTGACTTTCAAGTAATGTCTTGGCCCCAAAATTCACCTGACCTTAATCCAATAGAGCATTTGGGGTCCTACTTGGAAAACCAAATTCATGCTGCCACGCTACCCCCTCGCAATGTGAAGGAATTACATGACCAGTTGCTGAGCGCTTGGTACCAGATACCTCAGACTACCTATCAGCACCTTGTGGAGTCAATGCCACGGCGGGTGCTAGCAGTTTTGAGGGCTAAAGGTGGTCCTACATGTTATTAGCAGGGTGGACATAATGTAATGGCTCTTCGGTGTAGTTGTTATTTTATAATATTTTACACGTTTTAGGCAAGTTTTCTTTGCTAGCTGTTACGGAATTCATTCTGATACGAACATAATTCTGTTAACTATTAGTGTATTTAAGAACTAAACAGAAAAAAAATGTTGCAAATGAAAGTAAATTTAAAATAATCTATAGACTTTTCAAAAATGATGTCCTAATTCGTTTTTTTGTTTAGTGAATATACATATATGTACATCTCCTTATCCAATCAACGTACCAAATTTAATTATAGAAATCCACTTTTACGAAAACTAAAAAAAATATTAAAATTAGATTTACATGACAAATGAAATTAAAACAAGTCAGTAAAAAATTCTAGATCAAAATATAATAATGTACCGGTGCTTTTGATGCATCATTCGTAAAATCCATTTCACCGAAAAACTCGTTTTTAGCGTAAAACTCGTTTTTAGCGTCAAACTCATTTTTACAGTAAAATATTATACCGTAATTTTTAGAGTAATATTTATTAAATTAGGTACCTTCGGTGATTTTATGATAATTGTCATTGAATAATAACTTTATATCCAATTTTTGTTTCGTAGCATGTTCTGGTAAAAATGGATTTGAAGGTGTAAAGTATCAGCTCCCTCAGTGCTGATTTTTTTATTCCGTAATGTGATCCGAAATTTTTTATAGTGTATTTAAAATAATAAATACATCTTTAGGTTATGAGTAAATTTGATTATTGTTAAACTTGTGGAAAAATTAGAAACTGAATTTGTAATTATTTGTTCAATTATTGTTTTTACAATATTATGATATAATGAGTCAATATAAATATGAACAGACAAGTATTGAAAAATTGTCAAGCATTTATAAAGACCTGACAAATTACAAGGAACCTATATAAAAATTAGCAAATGACAAAATAGAAAATTGAATTTAAGCATGTATAAAAAAATGTTTCACCAATAATTTAACATTGGGTATGTTTTCAAAAACAAATTTGAAAATTTATGTTTCTAACAGGTACTTGGTCCGCCACAATGATATTTACATCTATGGATTGAATAATTTTCATTAATGTAGTACTGTAGTTAAAAATAAACTAAAAACAATTAAACTAAAGATGTAACGATTTTAAAATAAACTAAATAATTAACAATTTAAATTAAACTAAAGAGATTGCGAGTTAAAATTTAAACTAAATGAACAATTTAAAATTAAACTAATGAGTAAACAAATTAAAATTAAACAAAAAACATGAAATAGTCAAAATTAAGCTAAAGAGGTAACGAGTTAAAATTTAAATAAAATGTGAGGTTTTTAAAATAAACTAAATAGCTAACGAGTTAAGATTAAACTAAATAAGTAGCGAGTTAAAACTAAACTAAAATGTGATCTAGATAAAATTAAACTAAATGAGCTAAAATTAAACAAAAATGTGAAATAGTTAAAATTAAGCTAAAGAGATAACGAGTTAAAATTAAAATAAAATGCGTGGTAGTTAAAATAAACTAAATTGGTTACGAGTTAAGATTAAACTAAATAAGTAACGAGTTAAAACTAACCTAAATTATGAACTAGGTAAAATTAAACTAAAAAGGTAACGAGTTAAAATTAAACTAAAAATAGCAGTTCTGTGTCTATAAAATCATTCGCCACGCAACACTATTCTTAAACATATCTTGCAAAGCGCTCTATTGTTTTACTGATACCACAACATCATCCATCTGAAGAATTAATCACATTGTCTGTAAATTTAATCTAATACATTGCAATATTTTTATACTTATTTGCTTACGATACATTGATACTTCGGAGTCAGTGTCCTAAAAGACGTAATACCAACTGAACAAAGCTTTAAGTAGATAGGGACCAGTTCTTGACTGATAAATTCAAAGTATCTTATAGTCTCAAATATCTCTATCTGTCCACAATGGCTGAGAACAGTTGAAATGGTGATGTTACAATCATAAGCATTCTATCATTCCCTTGAAAATATTTTAAGCTCTTTGTCGTCTAGATAAACTTTAGATTATGCAGTGGTTATCCTATGTCATGGTCAGAAATTACAAATGACTTCTTAACATAACCGAAAATAGAATATTTAATCTAAATATCAGATGACGTGTTTTATTAAGAGCAATTGCAATGATATATGAAGAATATGATTATTAATTATATCATAAATTGATTATTTTTTATTGATACATGCATAACATTCTTACTGATTGGAAAAACAGTAAATATATGATAAATAAAGCTTGATAGTATCATGTTTTCAAATGTTACTAATTCTTTTTGTGACTAATTTCATCAGAATATTAGTTCTTCAATTGTAACACTAACTAACACTGACGAAAAATGCATGATCGGAACTACCAGAATGTGGTAAAATTTACCATGTTTCTGGTTCAATGGGACACCAAAAAGCTCGATAATTTTTACCGAAGGAATGATAAAATTAATAATAAAATATAGTTTTAGATTGTGTGATAAAATTTGGTAAATGTGGTAAAACTCTGTAGTTTTATCATACCTTAGAACTTGGACTAAAAACTATTTATTCGGTTAAATTCACTTTTCAGATTTGTATTATTTTTAACTAAAGTGATACTGAAAACTATAAATTTGAAAACCGGAATTTCCGTTAAACTGTTACCAAATGAATGAAAAATTTACCAAATGAATGGTTTAAATACCGTAGATTTTGATTTTATAAGCAAAAATTATGTTTCTTTTTTTTTTCCTTTTTGAACCAGAAATGTCATTGCTATACAGTAAAGTAGTTTTTCCAGAATTTTATTCCCCGTGCATGTAAACATTTTATTTTAATAATTTTACAGCTCCAAGTATGTTTTTTTTAAAATATTCTATTGCAGTAGGTCGCTTTTGAAATTGATTTTTTCATAGTACTGTGTTATTTACAAGCAGAAAAAAGCAAATTTTATTATAAGTAAATAAATAAATATGATAATCGGTTTCACCAACAAAAGCAAATCATATCCAGATGAACAAGAAATGAACTCTTTGATTTAAAGCTCGAGATTTTCATTTATTTGCTTACTCTTTGTTTTAATTAATATATTAAATAAATTGATAAAAAATTAAAAATAAATAAACCAGTAAGGATGAATTTTAAGTCATAATCACATGTATTGACTATTTAGTATATAAAAAACTATTTACTTAGGCAAAAACACATTTATAATATAAATATTTGTAGTATGCCGTAATTAATGATACATTATTTTACCATATTCTCATTCATTTTACTTCTTTAAAAAATCGAAGGTTACAAGTTTGCCGGTTTAAATTTTTTTTGAAGAAAAATTGCTCAAATTTTAAAGCAAATGATATTTTAACATTTCTATGTTTTTTGGAATCTTTCAAATGTAATTATTCAAATGTATTCACTAAATAATATTTGAAGAAATGCCATTTTTCAAATCTTATGACTTCGATGATATTTCGACACAAAATTGAGCTTCGTCAAAATAAATAAAACTCAAAAGGTGTGCAGGGTGTTCTGAAAAGTACATAGATATATTGAAAACAAAAACATTTACAAGTTTGGAATAGCTAATTAAAATTTAATAGCAGAAAGGCATTCAGATTTAAAAAAGAAATTTTTGATTATGAAATGGGAAAATATTTTGATTTTGTTTCTTAATTTCCTGTTGAATGAAAAAAAATGTCCAACTTTTCTTCATTGTAAAGATCTTCTTACTAAAATAATAAATAAAAATTATTTCAAACTAAGCAAATAAATTACATAATTACAACAATTTAACAGTCCAAGTAAACTTTTCTTTAATAGCAAGTGAGGAATCAGAGAATACCTTTTTTTCGACTATATCTTGATAATATGAAAATGATTTTTTTTAATTAAATTATATTCATAAAAGGGCTCAAAGAATTTTTACAGGCAAATATAGTGCTTTCATTAAGTTCTAACGTTTGAAATTTTCGTATTATCAAAGTTTCGCAGATGGTGATCGTCTCGTAAATGCTCGAAAAGAATATAGTTTAGAAAAATGTAAAGGATAAATAAATTAAACTTTGTCATCTAAGAAATGCAAATTATTATAGATTTGCTACATTTGGATTTGTTTGAAGCATAATTTCGTTCATGCTCAAACCCTGTAACTGTTTCATAAAAAAATATATTCAGTGGGATATTTTCTTAATTAACCAAAAATACCATTGCTTTCGAAAACAAAATCATAACTTTTTTTGAAACCACAATGAGTAAATAAATGATAAAAATTACTTCAGATTCATCAGAAGTTAATTGAAAAGAATTCTGTATATTTGAAAACGTAAAATAACATAAAATGAAAATATTGGCAACATTTCTGCAGATTTTGAATTTATTCACTTATTATTTTTAATTATAATTTTTTTTAATTTTACTGGCGAATTAGCCTTACATTTTCATACAGGTTATAAAATAAATACTCTGAAAAATCATGAAAAGTTTTTTGTAATTACCAATTTATGATGTATGAATTATTTAAAATAAGTATCATTAAAATTAATTATATATTAAATATAACAAATTTTAAAGTAAAATGCTGTATGCAGTAATCGCAAAATTTAGATAACCTTAATCCAAAATAATTTTAAAAAAATAGTCAATAAATTCTATTAATTCGGGATAATTAAAAACAAAAAATGAATAAAACATATATTTTTAAATCTATAAAAAATTAATTGCAAGTAGTAGCACTTTTCTGTATTAAATTATAAAAAATTATATAAACGGTCTGGGAAATTATTTCAATTAAAAGCAAGTTGCCAAGCGTTTGATTTCATAGATGTAAATTTTAATCATTCATCTTATAATGAAAGGAAAAAAAAACCCGTTGTTTTAATGATGTGCATCATAAAAAAACTATACCTTTCAAACTGAATTCACTAAGGAGAAGATAATGAGGAAAACCGTTCATTAAAACAAAGTGTTAAAAAAAACTTTTAAATCTATCATAATAGGTGTAGTAAAAATGAAAACATTTTACGGCAGGTCATGTGATGTCTTTTATCCAATCATTGTGGTTTCGACCGGGTGGTCGGCTGCCTTTTTTTTCCTTGCTTGATAGAACGGATACTTGTTTCTTTTCGTTTTACGGCGCGCGTTGACTTATTGAAGCACGTGGTTGAATTTAGTTATGATTGAAGCAGCAGCGTGCAAAGACGCGTTATCAAAGATGTTGAGGGCGTGCGATTTTTTGAAGTAACACACTACATTGATACGCTTCAAATCACGTGTACTTCTTTGTCAATGATTTTGCGGAATTTCTCTGGAGGAGCAGGGATGCTTACGTGAAAGAATTTATCTTCTGAAATATTTCTCAAAGGAATAAACTTACCGAAAACATTAGTTTCTTAGAAAGCAACTTATTGGATTTCCTTTAAAATACCTCATTGCAAGTGATTCAATTACACTTCGTTTTTTTCTGAATTGGCATCAGTGTTACTTTCAAAAGCTCAGACGATATCAAAAGAATGACTACGTTGATGTAGTTGATCTTCGCAATTTACTTATTAATTATCTGTTACTGAAAACGATGTTTTTTATCTATTAAAATGATCATTTTTTACTGCAAACGATTTTTGGAATATTTAAAATTAGAAAATCTGATTGCAAACGATATTTACGTTAATAGAAATTAAGAATAATTTTTACTATAGATGACTTTTAAAATTGTTGGCAACATTCTTAAAGTATAGAATTTTCAGCATCAAGGATGAAAACGTTGTATTAATTTGATTTAAATTTCGATAACACGTTTGCAATACTTTATCAAATTAAGCCAAGATTTAGTTGTTTTTTTTATGTGATGTAGAGGTATATAAGTGGAAAAATGGAAAAATATTGCTTCAATAATGCAAGAAAGTGAAAGCAGTGAAAGGCAACTTGTGTTTATGTTCATACTCCATAAATCCCGTTTACCTTGATTCTTCCGTAAAAGTGGTCTTCCAACGGATATTACACGTAATATCTACGCTCGGAGGATTACCACCATAAAACCCAAGGAGTTAAGCAGCTGTTTTCTTACACTTTTTTTCCTGGTCTTCCGTTGTCTCAACAAACAGGGTAAGTAGGTGTTTTCATTATATCCATGACGTAAGTTGCAAAGGGATACTATTATTACGTGAGTCGCAATTTAAAGTCACCTTGCATCCATTAGTAATAGCACTTATTTTGGATGTTTCTCATGGATTCGTATGTTTCTTTTATGGAATAAATGGGGGGAAATGAAATAAATTATAATTCTGTTCTAAAGTATTTGTTAAATTTATTTTGAGCTGACAGATATTAGACCTACTATAAATCATAATATCCCAGGAAAAACCTAGATTTTTTGAAGACGTCTTTATTTCAATTATCAAAATTTATATTGCATCGAAACTGTGTAAAAAATTAAAATCTTTAGTTTTTTAATGCGAAACATAAAATGGCAAAAAAGATCAAAAACGATTAATTTTAACCTGTTGTTTCTGATGAAAAAGATTATTTATTATTTATTGAAAAACATCCGGTTTAAATAAACATCAGATTTAAAAAGAAACATTCAGTCTAAAAACTATTTTGTTCCCCGTTGAATTATAATATTGGTGAATTAAACCATTGTATCGCGTAAAGGTGTTGTTTCTACCTTAAAAAAGTGTTAAATGGGACTATTTTCATAATACTATAGTACCTTTTATAGTATAGTATAGTAGATAGAAGTATCGTTGTATAAACGAATTTTATATTTGTATGCAAAACGTCTTTGATTCATGTAAAAAATTTCCGAGATATGGTGAAAGACGCAAAAATTAACATTTATATAAAGTTTAACGATTTTTGGACCGCTTTTCTGACCAAAATATTGGGACCGTATTTCCGGGATTGCAGCTACCGCCCGTATTTTAGGAGTCAGGAGTTCTAATCCGTTGAAAAAGAAGTACGTTTTTGTGTCTGATTTTGTAACTTAAAATATTGTCTGCCCTAATTAATCGTAATATTTGAAGCAACCTCCTCGAAACATAGATATTGATTCATATTACGTGAAAATCCAATAATTAGATCGAAAGTTATTCAGTATAGTTCATTTTTCGTTACGCACTGTACATTATGATGAAATAAATTATAAAACATTTGATAAATCTATATAACATACGGAAGTAGTAAATGTAACTAAATATATACTTTTTTTTATTACTTCGACTAGTAATTGCATTAAAATGACAGTATCATTACCGTTTTTAAATAGAGCGGTTTGATCCTCTGAGTCAAGGTTTCTTTAACCTTTTGGTGTGGTGACCTTATATAATTTTTGGAGCACCCTAAGAGGATTGCGCTAAAGAGACACAATTCTTGTGTTAAACTGTCATTTTCACTATACTGTATTATAATATTGTCGCTTATTTATATGCATAAAACAACGTGAAAATTTAAAATAAAGGACAAACTTAACAATACAATACAATACAATAATGATGAGAAACTCAATTACTAGTGTAAATTCAAGCACCAAATCTTGAAAAAATATTCGATACCGCAGGGCGAAACGCTTCAATATTCTCTAGATTTGAGTGGCACTTTGATTTCATGAGGGTTAAAAACGAAAATGTCGTCTGATACGAATAATTCGTAGAAAAAAGGTAAAAGAAAGTTTTTATCAATCTCAGAAGTCATTGGAAGTTCTTTTGCCACTGCAAAAATCTTCTTAAGACTTTATATTAAAGTCAATTTTCATCCCTAAATCACTTGATAAGTCGGCAAGTTCTTGTGATTTTAATGGTAAAAGCGTAATATTTTCCACAGTAATTCCAAATGGTTTAACAATCCATATTAGTTCCTGAGCACTAAAATTTGAAGGGAAATATTTTTCTAAGTCTTCCGAAGGACACCTAAGATATTCACTTATCAATATTAACAATTCATCTTTTTTGATGATCTGTTTTATCATTTTCACTTAAAATTCATTCATTTGTTGCGATAAGCATTTCTAACGAACCCTTTTGCACCATATCTCGATATGGTAATTTCCTAATTGTGATCTCGATATGGTAATTTTTTTTATTAAAAGCATCCATTTTTGATTTCAAAAAGAATATATTTCAACTTTTTCATTGAAGTTAGTTTATCTAGCTTTTTTAAACATGTCACTCAAATAACATAGGTTATTGTAGACACATCTTATTATAGAATTAATTCACAAAATCAGATTTCGTTCGGTTAGAAAAAGAATTTTATCTTTGATTTTTAACAACCTACTTAAACTTTGACTTCTTGAGCATTTGTATTCAAAACTCATGTCTTTGCTAGAATTTGAGAACTACGTACGAAATTGAGTGCGATTTTTTTTGCCACTTTAACACTATCTCAGAGCGCAGCAGCTAACTCTGCTGATATTATTTCGGCCACCAGTACCAATTGTTAAATGTTCCTTTCCACTTTCCTTAACTTTGACTTGAAATCCAATTTTGTCACCAGCCATTGTTTTAGCACCGTCCTTACAAATGCTAACACAATTTTTCTATTGAAAGCTTTTTTCAATGAAAAAATCATTAACTTATCAAAATCAATTTTTTAATGAAAAATTCATTTCTTCAGGGAAAAATTCATAATATTTTAAAAAATATATCGAAATTGTAAAAATTTTCGGTGACCACTGCTGCTGGTCAAGCAATCCCAACTGGGGTCATGACTCATAGTTTGAGAAACTGCTATATGTTATACTATTTTTAATCAGTATTTTTCGTTATTAGCCTTGCATAGCATAGATTTCGTTTACTTATTGCAAAAATGTTTTATTTCAGTTTGAAAATAGATTATTATTGTAGAAAATAGATTATTATTGTAGAAAATAAATTATTATTGTAGAAAATTATTTTACATAATATGTAAATATTTTTTATTAATTTTTACACTTAAAATGTGCATTCATTCATATTAAATTCAGTTATAAATGTAAGCAAGTAAAGCAAATTCAGTATTAGTTTTGAGCAAATGTGAAAGAGCTATTCAATGTAATATTCATGAAATTTAGTTCTAAAATAAGCAAATATATTTAAATGCTCATTAGATTTCACGGATGAAACCCCAGCATCTCTTCCTTATTGTTAACTGAATCTTAGCTTAATGATTCAGTATTAGATTTGAGCAAATGTATATAAACTATTCACTGTAATATTCATAAAATTTAGTTTCAAATAAATTGAACAAAGTTATTTAAATGTTCATGAGATTTCACGAGCAAAAACCAAGCATCTCTTCCCTATTGTTAATTGAATCTTAGCTTAAAGATTGGGAGTTCAAAAGACTTTAGGTCATCATATATTCAAAAAAAGAATTTCTCATTATAAGAGCAACTATATCCGGTTAAAGTAATAAAACATTGTCTTAAGCACCTGAAACAAGCTATCTTATTCTAATTATCAGCCATCCCATTTAATATTTCTTTTTGAAGAAAAAATAAATAAAATGAGCCACCGAGATGACCCACTCTTGAAGATCATGGCTGCCTCATCGAACTAAGCAACAGGTGGTCGCAGTGAGGATTTAATTGATTAGGAAGGCTGATCATTGCTACTATGTTAAAAGCCATTTCTCAAAATATGTTCACGGAAATATCGTGTTCGGTTAATACGTTTTGGAAAGCCTAACAATAAAATTGATGGAAGTAGACTACGTCATTAGTGCTTTTAGGAAAGAGACCTACATCGCTTTACATGTTTTAAAAATTTGTCTATCTGATACAATCTATGAATTATTTTACATCAAACTAAGGTCATCTCATTTTTGGACTTCTCATTTTTGTGCGAATTTCATAACACTTAAACCTTTGCTACAGTACTAAAATTATTGCAGTTTGCCTTAAAAAGATACCCCTTCTCAATTCTTTAAATAGAATTCTCATACACTGTAATATATTCCGGATAAGTTTGCGATAAAAAGTACTGGCACTCTGGACGCATCATCCGTGAAATACATTTCTTTATACAGTAATTGTTACAGTAGCACTTATTTAATTTCAGTGATTTTATAGTAAATACTACGGTATAAAAATTACTGTTTATCAGATTCTTTGTTCCCTAAAATTTTTAGCTAAAAATAGATTTTATTATAAAAAGTACCAGCACTTTGGGTAACCAATTTGATCCTGATTTTTTGCAGATGATTTTTTGATCCTGATTTTAGCATTTTCCATATATGTATATATACTGTTATAGTATCTATAATAGACATTATTATCTCAATTAGAAATAAATTCAAATAAAAAAAAAGATTCGTTAAGCAGATTTTTATGCAACTATTTTTATATTTTGATAAAGAAATGTTTCACAAAAATTTTTTTAACCTTAATTAACATTTTGTTTGGTAAATCATTCTTAAAATTGTATAACCTTGTTTAAATCTTATGTGAGTAAAGCAATTATAATGATTTCTTTTGTTAAAAATTAAAACTATTAGCTATTTTCTTGGCTTTGGTCTACGCAATTCCACAAGACCTGGTCAAGATCCTCACGCGTATTATATCACCTGCATGGATTTTAATATCCAATGAAAACTTTTCTGATTAGAAACAAATTTTCTTAGACTCTAGTATTTATACGAATAAAATCAGCAATGAAAATAAGAGATTATAATTGTCAAACAGGGGCAAACCTAGATGACAAAATTAGGCTTCGATAATTGAATCAAAATTATGTCACTCTATTGAATTATTTCAAGCATTAGATAGCAGTCTGAGTTATTTACTATTTACCTTTACTCTGAAGACGCTGAAGTTACTCAAAATTAGTAGCTTATGGGAACATATTTATAATATACACAACAAACAAACTGCTTATTATTTCTTTTATAATGAGTATTTTGTGATGAAATGTCAATAACATTTACTTACTATTTATGCATTTGATAAAGATTTAACTACAATGAAAAAATGACCATAAAAGAATAGAACATAAAATCCTTAAAAGCAACTTTTTGAAAATTCATACGTGCTTTTTAAAAAAAATCTTTCTAAAAGACTTATTTAACTGTATTAAACGTCTTTTTTAATCAATATTGCAACTATTCGAATAATTCTTTTTACAATCGAAAATCTGAGTGAAGTTACTTAACAAATATGAGACAAAAAACAAGGAATAAGGCAGATACTGTGATTTTTTACCTACTCTTTTTATTAAAATGTAACCCCTAACGACTCCAATATTTACATGTACTTAGATTATACTAAATTTATTCATAAGTTTTCAACGTTAATATAATCAGGCTTAAAAATTTATCAAAACAGCAATGGTGTTGAATAGTTTTCAGATCCTTTTTACGTTGTCCAGAATCGATACTAGTTTGGAGACAGGTGGATGATAGAATAACTGAATGAGAGAAAAATCTCCAACTGCTTAAAATCTGTGAATCTTTTCCGATTGTCGAAATGATTACTCAATTTAGTACTTAAAGGTTATCATAGTTTGCATTTTAATAAAAAAAAGTTCATGAGTGATTTTAATTGGGCGAAGGCTTTTTAAGAATTGTTTCATGTTGAATCAATTTTAAGTTTCAACTAAAAATAAATGTAACGCTCAAAAATATTAGAATCTACAATGTTCCCTCCTTTACGGATTCCTATAATTCAAAAAAAGGATATTAAATATTATGAAAATTAATTATAAAAATTACTTTCGAAGCATATTTTATTTTGTACCCTACTTATTACTTACTACTAAATATTCAATTCTACTTATGTCTTAAGAATAATTCTTGTATTTTGTATTTAGAACGCCATATAAGTAAACAAAAGTACTGAAACTAAAATTACTAATTTTTTGCTTAGTTGTGTAGTATTAAAAAGTTTTCTCTAGTTATTATAATAAAAATATCTAAGCATATCAATTCAAACTCCGATTGGTGTAGAACTTTTCAAGTAGCTCAGTTTCAGAACCATAAATTTGTAATTTAGTTATTATTCAATTTGACAAACTTAAAGGTGTGTCGATGTTATCGCAATCTGAACTTCTGTGATAACAGATATGTTTTCCGATTTTAGAGGAGGTATCTCTTAATTATAGTAAAATTCCACTTAAAACTAAAAGAGATGTTACCTTATTCATGTGAACTTACAAATTACCAATCAATCATACTATGGTATCTGCTACAACTCTATAAATTCCTCCAATCTGTTACACATGAGTGATGATTTTCCTTTAATGAAAATAAGATAATCTATTTTATTACTTATTTCCTATACATCTAAGGAAGGTCAAAAACTTTATGGATGTCAGTTGTATTTTACCACCCTACATCTATATTTGTCAAAACTGTTAGGTTTGAACCTAAAAAATCAAATATGCATAACGAGAATTTTAAAGACAATAACTAATGATTGATTGATAAGGATTGATATAACTGATTTCAAAACTTTAGAGTGTTTAGAAATGTGTTTTTATTTCAATTAAAACTTGCAATCATATGTAAATTGTATATATAATGTATATAATTATTAATTAAATTACAAAATATTACAAGTTTTCATATTGATTCATTTATAACTATGAACAGTGGAAAACATTCTGAGGTACAAATTTTCTTAGAAGGAAATTGATTGAACTCAGGGGTCTGTTTAGAAGAGATTTGGGTCCGTTAACGGACCCTTCACAAAATATCTTTTCATAAGAAACGGACCCTTCACAAAATATTTTAACTTAAAAACGGACCCTTCACAAAATAATTTATCTTTTAATCTGACCCTTCACAAATTTGGTTATCTTCATTTATTGTTTTGTTAATCGAATAAACCCTTCCCAGGGGTGGGGAAGAAAGACAGATGTAAACGAACCAAGTTTTGTCTTCGGCAGACGCTTCCTTTATTCGTCCGAAATGAATATTCTGCGTTCAGCAGTAGGCTAAATACCAAGTATTTGTACGTTGCATCTCTAATTTAGTAGCAGAAATTGCCGTTTATTTTTTTATTTTTTTAATTTATAATTTTACAGTGTTGAGCAGAATCTTGTATCTATTTACAATTTAAAAACTCCTTGAAAATTTTTTTTCTCAATAACAGGACCATATTTGCAAATATATTATGCTTAATAATTCCCCTCACATAGAATTTTTTTTCAGGTTTAATTAGGATTATAATTATAGATATTCTCTTTTATTAAAATACTGATATGTTAAGATTTTTAAAATGGTGGAAATTTTCTGAAAATTAATTATGCTTGTCTTTTATTATATGCTTTATTTTTATATATTTTTAAAACGTATTTTTTTGTCAATTTAGATATATTTTTGAAATGCATGTCAATTAAATCATGTCATGTCTTTTAAAAAAAAAAATCATATTATTGAAAAATAAAAGAAAAACTAATTTTGAACCCTAAAATTATAATATGAGTGAAAGTACTAAGTGCTAAATTAAATTTGATTACAATAATAAACTGCATAAATATTTTTAATCAAAAATAATTTTTATACAGAGGAGTTTCTTTCATATCTTCGACTAGGATTAGAAAAAACACGTTTCTGTTATTTTCTTATTTAATTTCTTTTCGCGTGTTTTTTCATTTCTTGCATGGAAAAACTTGCTTACTCTGATTTAACTACCAGTATATTTCATTCAAAATTTATTTCTCAGTATTTTCTAAGGTAACCAAACTTTTTCCCCATTTTTTAACAAACAAAACAACAATACAATAGCCGCCGCTTTTAGATGTGTTTTCATAAATTCCTTGAAATACTTAGCTTAAAAATGCTTTGCTTTCTGCACGTATGTTTGTATAAATTTATGATGCAAAACTCTGGAAACATGATGTCATGCATACAATTTTCTAATGAAAGCTGTGTAAGAGCAAAGACATCTAACCTTTTAGCGTTATCTCTATCATCAAGTGACAAGTATATGAATTCAACAGTTCCTATGGTTTCGACGTGACGTGCAAACAACTACGTTTAAACTTTATATCTGACACTTGCACTTTGTCATCAAGAGTAAGTATCTCAGTTCATTCACGATACCACATACAAACTTGTACCCTTAAATTTTTGTACAAAATTATTTTTATTTAAATTAAAACCTTAATATCAACTTCCAGGCAAAATGAATTATTTAATTTATGCACATTTTAAATTCAGAAATTCTTTGAACTCGTATTTAAGTATCCTTTTTGAATTTATCTAGTTGAGTGATCTAATGTTTAAGTAATTTGCTAATGAATAAGATTTTGTTTTATAAAAAGTGTTATTATTTTATTGAATTTAGTTTAGAATAATAAACCGTGGCTAATTAATATTTGTATGTTTGGAAATAAGTTATTTATATTAAAAGTGTCTTTGTTTTATTTTTAAAATATTTCATTATTTGTATTATTGAGAAAATCTTATGTCTAGAATATTATTAAACAGGATATTTAACAAAAAAAAATCTGATGAAATTTTAATTTTAAATAGAAATATAAAATCGAGCTACTTTTGAAGAACTGGGAGAATTTTTGTGATTTCCATTGAATAAAATTAGACTTATTACTACTTATTACTTATATACTTATTATTACTTATTACTATATTACTTTATTTCTCAATGGAGCTCGTTAAAAAAAGAATTCTTAAGAAAACTAAGTTCTGTATATTTTTAATAATGTAAAAAATAAATTCCTGATTTTGTAACGAGATAAATTTAATACCCGTTAATGTAAGCAATTGTTCAAAAAACTATCTTAATACTAATGACAAAGTCTGAAAAAAAAACATATATTTAGTTGTTTGCAAATAATGGGCTGAAAAAGGGGTCACGTATCATTTTACTCACAGCATCGTGTAAGCGATCTTAATTACCAAATAGGAAAATATATATAATGAAGTTCTTGGGAAACACCTTTTTCCATACACATTTGCTTAATTTAGTGCAGAAAACACAGTTCATGTTCCATTTTCTTTCACAACAATTACCGAAGAATAATGCAAGTAAAACTATTACTTAATTCCGGCATTACAATAAAAAACCAACATGAAGGATATTTAACTTAAATGAATTGAGTAAAATTTTCAAGACTTTTTACGAAGAATAATAAAACAGTAAATTTATTTAGAAGATTAAGAGAAGTAAAAAGACTTTAATACATGACTTATTCTTTAAAATTTATTTGATTATACACATTAATGTAACGTTTTTACAAAATTTTTTAAAAAGATAATTTTAAATTGATTAAGTATTTTGTTAATATAACATTATTCTAAGAGATTTTCCTTAAATGTTTGAAATCAGAAAATTATTGAAAGCGTCGTAACGCGATAATTAAAAAAACAAGAAAGTTAAAAAAAAAAAAAAAAAACGTAAAATGTGATATGTTAATTTAAAAAAAAATTAGACCTGAGAAAGAAAATTCTATACATTGCTTAGTAATTTTGAAATTAAAAATTTTAAATCTTTTACTTTTCCTTAATTTTTTTTTATAAATATCTCCATTTTTTTTAATATAAAATTAGTTAAATTCAACGCGCATTTTAAAATACGCTTTTCAATTCTTGTTGCGCCTAAACTGATACCAGTGTTATATCTGTTCTCTTTATCTTGCAATATCGCAGCTGATGCGATTAATATCTCATTCTTATCATTTATAAAGCAAGTTCTCGATATATATATGCATGTCACGCAAAATAGTCTTTATATTTTCTACAAAAGATCATTATTTACAAACATTGCTGGAATTCCTGCTATGAATACTCGAATTTCTTTGAAAGGTATTTCTGCACATCAGGCAATTTGCAGTTTGATTGAGCTACTGTACGAATGATATTTTTTGCTTAGTAGGATTTATGAAAATCTCATTTAAAATAAATGCATGGTGACTACATGTATCTAAATTGTTGGATGTTTTAAAACGCTTGTTTTTATGCTAGAGATGTTTTAACACTATTTTTTCAATATTATTAAATATAAAAATAATTTTTGAATATTTTTTGAGGTATGGCATCAAAAATTTCGTTTCACTGTAAGTGTTTAACCTACAAATGAACTTAATTTTTCTTGGGGGTTGTTTGTTGTTAAAACCCAATTAAATTTTACCAACAATTGATTTCCTAAAAATTGGTCTGAAGTTTCGAAGCCATTGATTCTAATTCACAGCTAAGTTTCCAGTTTTTTTTTTAATTATGTCATAGTCATTTTTAGTTTCACTTTTTATATGTGTCTACTTTTTTTAAACACGTGTATAAGTTTAAGCATGCATATTTTTAAAATAGCATTTGATGTGCAAATTTAAGAATTGTGTTAGTCTTTTCCACAAAAAAAGTTTCTTTTAGTTTAAATAGCAATGAAGACACGTTTCATATTTTAATAAAATAATCAATTTTCTTATGCAAATTCATGTTACAATTTCGATGTTGAGAAATCAAACAAAAGTGGATTGTTGTTGTTAATTTACGTATAAGATAGTGCCATTTACCCTCGTATTTGAATCTTTCAAAAGACCTAGAGGATAAACATTGCTTTAAATGTCATTTTATAACAGCAGCAATTTAAAAACACACTGTTAGGATTTTCTTTCTGAAATCACAGTAAAATGACCGGCTGCAGTCTCTCCATCCGATTAACCATATAGTTTATGGTTAGGAACATTTTTTATTACCTTTATGAATTTGAAACCGCTTACAACTAGTACGGTTATAAAACCATGAATACGAAACTGTAAGGTTTCATGACCATTTACAAATATCAATGTTTTTAAACCATAAAAAGGAAATTATCTGTGGATGCTGCGCCATTCATGCGTGAATAGTAATTTCGGTTTCTATTAGTCCAGATTTACCGATTGAAGAGTGCAGAACACTGGAAACTCTTCATGTATTGAAGAAATAAAGGAAATATTGAAGTATCAACGCTGAGATTTGAACCCCTGTCCAGTCGATCATGAGTTTAACCATTTAGGCTTCTCTGCTACAGTATGAACCCAGCTGTACGGAAAAAAGGGCTTTATAATGTTAAAGGGCTTTATAATGTTAAAAGGGCTTTATAATAAAGGGCATATTATCAATATATTTTCAAAAGTTTTTACTTAGCAATTCAATACTGAACTGTTATCGATTTTCTTATGTACATAATATATAAAATGTTAGATAAGAGAAAAAAAGTCCCATCTTTCTTTATATGTTTTGAAAACTGTCATAGAAATTGAAAAATTCAATGCGTAAGGAAATGTGATTAGTACTACTATTTGTAACTGTAAAAACATTAGAGAACTGCATATGTACGACAATGATTCTTTATTCATAACGCATCATATTCATCTGCATGTCCGTTACAATCGATTCAACAATACGACGTTAAATTTTATAAAGATTCCTAAGTTTGAACATGATAGGCTACCTAAATATTGTTGATAATAAATTAAACAAATCTCGGTTTTGTAAGTTAAATAATAATGCTCATATGAAGTCATGGGTTTGTAAGTTAAATAAAAATGCTCATATGAAGTCATTTAACTTGCGGTAACAAGGAAATGCGAATTAAATGAAGTTCGAATTGCGGTAACGAGGAAGGATAAGGACGAATTGAAATTTAAATGCAATAAAAACATCAATGACAAATTTTGGTGTGTTTTTCACTTTAATAACTATAAATACATTTCACAACGCTGTAAAGATTTTATCTATACGCTTGTCATTCAGTTAAATAAATCATAATACAATAACTGGTAAACATTGCCCTGAGGCGAATCGAACAAATAAAAAAAAAAATTCTTAACATTATTTGGACATAAACCTATTTTTTTTCAAAAAAATTATAAATTACAATATGACATTAAATTCAAGCTTTGAGTATTTTTAATGTTTATTTTAACTAAATAATAATACGTTTAATCGAAATTAATTCATTTAACTTATATCGAAACGTTTCCTAAGATTTTCAATTTCATTATTTTCTATTTAGGTCATTGCGGTTCTTGTATTTTCTGGCGATAAAAAAGTTTTTTTCTCACATTCCATATAATCTAAAACGAAGTGTTACTATTCAAGTTCTTTTTGATAAAAATGAGCTTTTTGTGATAGCCAGAAGATAGTTAAAACAATAAAAAATTACTCTTTCAATTTCTTGCAAAACTTGTAACTAAGCAAACAAAAATTTTGTACTTCTATATTTTGTTTAAGTTTGTAAATTAATAAAAAAAAGTTTAAAATTTTTTAACTAGCTATTGGTAAGTATTTTAATAAAAAAAAATTCAAATAAAATTGTTTTATGAAAACGATTTATTATTTTAAGTTATTTTAAGCACTAATGAATAACTGTTTTCTTATAGTTAGCTCTCTTTTTTCCTTTTAATTAAGCCAAGCTGATAATGTTCTAATAAGATTAAGGAAAGATAAATATACAGTAAAATGACTGAATAGTAGCTCCCTGAAAGCCAATTTGTTGTCTGTAACCCTCTTACAATTGAATTTGTGCTTCACAATTCCCACAGCCCTAATTTGACTTATTACATTTTTTTATTTATTTGTTTTTTCCTATTTCAATACTGTATGAAAAACAAATTTGTAACTTCGTCCTAATTAGGAAGTTTGGGATATCATTTTAACAAATTATCCTTGGGTGCGTATACTGTGTAATAATATAAATTTAATTTAAAAAGTCCTTCCAGAGCTGTCCCGTATTTATTCTTTTTGAACAAATGGAGAAACTTATAATGTAAAATTTAGCTCTAAAAGTGGGTTGTAATTTATAATTTGCACTTACTTCTGAACATTATTTTCCCCCAGGTAGTTCCTGAATCTATCCTTCTGCAACGGGAAGGGGTAATTCTTCCTAAAAGAACTTTTTTATATTCACTATACAAGGGTCTGTTTAGAAGAAATTTGGGTCCGTTAACGGATCCTTCACAAAATAAATTTTCATAAAAACGAACCCTTCACAAAATATTTTAACTTAAAAACGGACCCTTCACAAAATGATATTCCTTTAATTGGACCCTTCACAAATTTGTTTATCTTAATTATTGTTTTGTTAATTGAATAAACCCTTCACAGGGCAGAAAACATTAACGATGGATGTAAATGAATTAAGTTTTGTCTTCGGCAGACAATTCTTCCATTATTCGTCCGAAATGAATATTCTGTGTTCAGCAGTATAGTATTAAATATTTGTATGTTGCATCTCTAATTTAGAAGCAGCAATTGCTGTTTTTGAAAATTTAATTTTTTTCATTATAATTTTACAGTGCTGAGCATAATCTTGTATCTATTTACAATTTAAAAACTCCTTGAAAAAGTTTTTTGCAATAACCGGACCCTATTTGCACAAATTCATAAAAGCATAACCCTGGTTGAAAGAATGTGAGTAATTTTTTCACAATTTCACAAAAACCGGACCTTTTACAAAATGTATGGACAGATCCCTGCTATATTTCTGCACATCAATATTTTTTAATTCAAAATTGATAAATGATTTATAACTTAAGTTCATTCAAAAATTTTGTAGAACTGGACCAACCTGATCTTCAGAAACTTAATTTTTGTAAAGCTGCTTAGTTGCTTTACAATAATTGCTAATTTAATAAATTTTCACTTGTTCTTTATTTTTACAAGTAGAATAATCAGGCCATTTTATGCTGATTACAATATTGTAAATTTTTATGTTATTTTGTGTGTATATTGATACATAAAGTAGTATATTTTTGCTTTATTATTCGATTAAAGTATTGTAATTTTAAAGTTTAAGCATCAAAAACAAAACAAAGAATATTGGCTTTTGAGTTTTGTTACATTTAATCCTTTTGGAGCAAATAAATAAATTTTTAATGCCAAATTCAGCCTTAAAAGAGATTTATAATTTTGAAAGTGCATTTAACTGTAAACATTAATTCATCCTGATGATTAAATTCCACTTATCGCTGTGCTTTTCCAATATGTCTTAATTCACGTCACGCCAATTACAGTGTAATTACTAAAAGCTTATTTTATTTTATAATCCGGATTTAAGTAGCCAGTATTTGATGGACATGATATCCCTGTATAACAAATCTTTCAACAATTTTCTTTTTGTAGTCTCAACCGGCTTGACCTTCGATATGTATTTCCACTCCATAAACGATATACAGTTTTCCCATTAACCATCTACCGAAAAGGCTTACATTTAATTAACTTGAGATAGAAATAAATTGCTTATAAGATAATGAGAAAGATATACGAAGTTTACAATCAATACAAAAGCGATGCCGCCAACCGTAGAACGAGGACTTGTTTTAAAGACAAAGACAGCATTAGCTAAGCAATACACAACCTCAGCTTTGAAAGAAAGTTCATTTTTAACGTGGAAATAATTCATCTGAAAAATATTTTTATTGAATCCTTTTGTTTACTGTGTTCTTAACACCTTGGTGAATATTTTTTTTATGCATTTGTTAAGAAGAAAAAAACCTAAGGCCTAGTTTTCTGTCTTCGCTTATTATTGTTTTTGTTTAATTAGCGGAAATGTATTATTTTACTGTGTTTTTTTGTTGATATATCTAAAATAAATTTGCAGCCGTATTGAATGCTGTTTTCAGAAATCATGTCATACATGTTCAGTTAAAATATGAAGTTCTGCGTTGCATAGAATAATTTTGTTTTACTATAAATAATTAAAAAGTAAATTTTATTTGTATTCTATAATATTAATCAGTTACTTCATAGAATAACAGATATGAATCTTCTTAAACAATGTGTTTTAAGACTTAGAGGCAAAATAACCAATCGACTATTAAAAATTTTAGAGCATGCCAAAACCATGAGAATCAAAATTTAGTTTATATTTGCGCATAAAATCCCCTTGGATTTGGTCAGAAGGAATGTCCACACGTGCGCCACGTTTAATTTAAACCCCTCAGTGAAAGTTTAATTGCGCTAATCCACCATATAGCAATTATTCTAATAAGGCATTTTACCACGTCAGTATATCTCACTGATTCTCCATGGTTTTCTAGTCAAGTGATTTGGCTATCCAATCAAGTGTGGTACATTAGTGTGCACATAAAAGCATACTCACCAGAATTAAATAAACTGTGTTGTTGCTATCTTGAAAATTAGAGTTATCATCAAATAAAGTGTACTATTCATGAATATATTGATTGAACGGCAAGACTTGATCATCCTGAATGATTATATTAAATATGCTGTTTCGTGTGAGTGGTCACCTCGGCAAGCTGGTCTAGTCCATAAATCCCTGACCCAATTCCAATTTGAATCGAATTTCATGATTTTTGCTATTGGTGACTAGTTTTTGACCGGCAAGCTTACTTTGTCAGTTTTAACCATATTATCGTGCAAGTTATTCGACTTAAATCTGATTACACAACTTAGTATCTTAAGTTCGGAGTGTGCACTTTAGAGGGACAAAATTTCATTTGTTCGTAAAAATAGAGCTGCCTAGAATTGGATAAGCCCACTTAACTGCGCACACAATAGTACAAACATAGTAACATAGTCTATAAGATAATAAATGATATCAATCAGAGATTATGTATTCCTCGATTAATAAGCATATTTCAAATTCACTAATTCTTATACGTTTGACTTTTCTTTTATTCTATTAAAACTTCACTCAAGATTATTGAACTATATTAAAACAACATACTCCATGATTGCAAATCCAAAAAGAGTGATAATTAGTGAAAAATGTGCTGGCAATTCGTCGAGCAGCTTTCAAAATTAAAACAGCATGGTAAACAAAATAATTATAGCCACAGGAAAATTAATAAACAACACAGGAAAAATAATTATTATAATTAGAATCTAAAGAAAAATAATTGTTACGGTTGGAGTAATTGTTATATTTTTTGTTCGAGATCTTAAAAAATTATTTTTTAAACATAGACTCTCTTTATTTAATTGCACAAATTTTATACAATCTTTCAATATAATTATTGACCGCAAATACCGCATATGCGTCTGGTATGAAAATTGGGAAAATAAAACATTTTGTTCACATGTTCAAAATCGTAACTGACCAAACGAAATAATCCAAATGATTGCCCCATCACTTAAAAGAAAAGTTGTGCTCAAGAGTTAATCATCACTCATGATGTCACAAGTACTGTTTGAACAATGGGTAGTCCATCAAGATGTGTCAAAGTCGAGTGAGCAAAATTCGAGGTACGGAGAACTGTCATCAAGATTACCTTTTGTGACGGCATATGACACGGCAGGAAATACAGCAGCTAAAATCTATTGCCATATCTTGCCATCTTCGAGCAGAAGGGTAAAAAGGACGGAAATCATACTTGTAAGTGCAGTTAAGCAGATTAATAAATCTTGCTCGTGAGGATCTGCTTGGTCTCGTCTCGTCTTGTAGTTTCACGAGTGATGGATTTTTGAAGGGACTTTCCATGAAATTCACGAAAAAGATGAATGAATTAAAATCGAATTAAAATTATTAATGATGATTTGTATAAATGTAAGAAGAAAAACTTTATTGAAATGAGCATTAGAAAAGTAATTTTTATTGTACTAAAAAAACTAAGCAGCAGAAATAATACGTCAGAACTAGTTAGTTTTTGGTGGAAGGAAAGCGAAAACCCTTCTCATTTCTTCTGAAAGTTGAGTTTATAAAAGTGAACGTTATAAAACTCATACACTCTAACGAAAACGAAAAAAAAAATTTCCCTTCCTTTCTTAAGTATAGGGGGGAGTGGGGTCAATTGTAACAGGGTACGATTGTAACAGAGCAAAAATTTATAATGTCGGGGTCTAGATTTGGTACCTAGGTGGCGCACAAGGTGTATTTAATAAATCTACATGTACACTACTGCTGTCAACCATTTTTATGTACTTTTGAAAGAGTTACATCACAAAAGATATTTTCACGCTACGTAAGTACTTTTTTGGGTATTAGAATATTATATCGTAACAAAGTAATTTTGTTTAAACAAATAAAAATTATTAACCGAATATGTAAGTGGACACCTTAATTAACATTTAAAAAAAAATTAGTTTTGTTAATTAACTAGCATTATTTTTAACAAATGAAGCTGAAATGGCGTCTTGGGGACGATTGTAACAATAAGTAAAGGAACGATTGTAACAGCTGAAAATAAATAATCTTATGTTTACAAACTATTACTTAACTCTTTAAGAACCACCAATAGTTTCCTATATCATTTATATTATGTTGCATGTGCATTATTTTATTTGTCACCTTTCACAGCATAAATTAAAATTTTTAACCCCTTAGGTCTCTGCTCATTATTATTTTTAGTCCTAAAATATCACTATTATTTTGATCAATAAAAAAATATATCACAACTATGATAATATGTATAATTATCTATGTTTTAGTTGAATTTATGAACTGTTACAATTGAACCCGTAAGTGGGGACAATTGTAACAAGTGCACGACTTTCAAAAATTGTTAATAACTAATATAATAACATTTAAAATAAGGTATTTATTTTTTTTTTCTAGTAGAGGATGGTCTACTTTACTCGTCTGTCAATTAATACTAATAATATATTGGATTTTTTGTTAGTTAAAAATAGTTAAGTAAAAAATGTTACAATTGACCCCACTCTCCCCTATAGTAGCTCCAGGTTCGAATCATAGTATGTGTGCGAGTCTCTTTACCATGTATAATTTTCCTTCTTACCTTACTTTCGTCGTTCTTTCACTCCCTGCTTCATTCCTTTCTTCCTTTCCTCATTTATTCTTTAATTCTCTTCTATCTTCTCCATTCCATAATTCCTATCTTTTTCGGTTCTTTTTCCTGAATCTGGTATCCCTTTTATATTTATAATCCTTCCTTCGTATCTACCAATTTTTCGCCCCTTCCTTATTTGAATAATTTCGATTCTCTTTTAATAATCTCATTCCTTTCTTCCTTTGTTCTTAAACATTCTTTTTCTCTTGCTCTTTTTTCACTTATGGTGTTTTTCTTCTATTATCTCTTTTAACCTTATCTTCTTATTTCCCACATTATTTTTGCTTTTGCGTTCTCCGTTAGTTTTCTACATTTCTTTTCGCTTTATTTTCGTCTATCGTTTTATTATTCACTGAATAGAGCACTGAATATTGCACTTATTATACAAGGACTTAAAATAAATTTCTCTGAGTAAATCAAGTAAAAAATAATTTTGAATATACCTCCATTCTTTTGTTGGTAATTAGAAATACTTTATTCAGAACAAACCTTTACACATGTATCTTCACAAAATTTTGTAAAATGAATATTTTGACATTTTTCTTTACTGGAAAATGCTTGCATCAAATGTAGCACAAATAGCCAGATTCACGTTACAAAACAAGTGAAAATAAGTGAGAACAAAAGAAAATTGCTGTTACAAAAAGCACGAGAGTCAAATAGTATAGTTTTAAATACTACAGCAGAATTTATCAAATTTACGTTACAGAAGAAAAAAAAAAGGAAGGAAAAAAAACTTTAACGTGAACGTTTTTTAATTGATGTCAGAAATATAGTACTATATTGGATAATTGATAGTAAAATATTTTATCGCATTATCAACAATATAATGGTAAAATATTTTATCAACTATTAGCACAAATAAAAATAAAAATGATCAGCTGGTAGGTATACATCAGAGTTGGCCGTTGATTACAGTAATCGATTACAACTGTAATTGATTACAGATAATTACAGCTATGTAATCAATTACTTGTAATCACGATTACAAGTAATCAATTACTTGTAATCGTGATTACAACTTTCAAAACATTTTGATTACAGCTGTAATCATGATTACAATTTTGATTACAGTAATCAATTACTTGTAATCACGATTACAAGTAATCAATTACTTGTAATCGTGATTACAACTTTCAAAAAATTTTGATTACAGCTGTAATCATGATTACAATTTTGATTACAGTAATCAATTACTTGTAATCATGATTACAAGTAATTGCGATTACAAGTAATCACAACAAAAACGATTGCAAGTAATTATGATTACAAGTAATCAAAATATATGATTACATGTGATCATGATTACATGTAATTTGATTACATGTAATTGTGATTACTTGTAATCAAACTATACGATTACAAGTTATTACGATTGTATACTATAGTCAAATTTTTTATGTAAGTATTCATATGTTTACATATTTTTATGTACATAGAATGTACGCACGCATGAACGTACAATTTGCGATTCCTATACATACAATGTATGCACAAACGTTGTTTGTACGTACAATATTCATAATTATATTGTAATATACTTAATGCAATGCGCATATGCTTAGTATATATAATTATGCATTTATGATACATGTACGCATGTATGTTAGTTTGTACAAAAAGGCAACGTTTTGTATCTTTGTATACATAGACAATGTATGTATGAACGTATATGAAAATAATGTTTATGCGTTTGCATGCTTTTATGTACTTAAGTGCATATATTGTATAAATTTACGATAATAGCACGTATATACAATGTACGTTTGTATATAAAATTGTACGTATTTGCGTACAATATGTAAAAATGTTATTTAAAGGTACAATATATACACATAGTTGCGTAAATAAAATGCGTACATGTGTATATGCATATTTATATGTACATCGATATATGTGCACGCAAAGTATGTACTTATGTACAACTTACGTATGTACTTGTATAACTACATACTTTGTTAATACTTATGCGCATGTAATGCATGGATGTACAAAAAAATAGTTATATGCACAATGTATGCATGTGCGTACAACGTATACATGTACATAATTACAAGTAATGTACAAATACGTGCGTACATTTAAATATATGTAATTACAATATACACATACATTGTGCATACATTAAAAAAATTTATATGAGTAAAGTTATTAAAATTTGTTTTAAAATTATTCTAAGGTATATGAAACTCGACCTCATATTTTTTAGAAAGCAAACGATAATTTTATTTGGAATTTCTAAATATTAATTCCACACATAAAATTTACCGATTTTCTTACCATTTAAAAAATTTCTATGAATCATGCATTATGTTATAAAAAAAATAAATCTGTATTGTCAAACATATCATGAAAATACCTGAAAATAATTTTTTATTCAGAGAATTTCAAAATGATATAGAACAATTAAAGCTGAAAACTAAATTTAAATATCGTTTGATTTTGTCATTTAACTTGCTTGAGTCATTAAAAGTTAACTTACATGCATTTTATTTATTGCATTGTACACATATTTAGGCATAAATGTAATGTACATATGTATACGTGTAATGTATGTACGCATGTACAATGTATGTACATACATTCATGTATTGTACGTGCATATATAGTACATATGGATATGCATACATGGAACATACGTGTATTGTACATGTGTGGATACATTCATTGTACATATATACATTGCACCATATGCATAGATAGGGATAGCATGCATGTACACATGTAAAATTTGTACGAAAGAATTATGCCCAATATATTTATGCACATACGTACTGTATATGTACACACATATGTACATTATATGAACATTACATGTTCATTTCATCATATGAACATTATATGAATATACATCTGTACGCTACATGTATATACATCTGTACGCTATATGTATATACATCTGTACGCTATATGTATATACATCTGTACAATATATGCATCTCAAATGTGTGTATGTACGTACGTTATGCATGTCGAATGCATGTATGAATACATGTGAAATATAAATACGCCCAATGTACGTGCAATAGTTCACAAATGTGTTATGCATATTTGGATACTTACATTGAGCATGAACATATTATGTACATGTACATAAATACACTGGACATGCATATCATGTACATGTATACATACATATATTGTACATCCTACAGATATACCTATATTGTACATGCATACATATATTGTACTGTTCATAAATAAATTGCACATACATGAATGGGACATACATTGTACAGACAATGTATGTATGTTCGTACAAACACAAGTACTTGTATATACATGCGTACATGAACATAGATATACATTTTACGTACACAAATATTTGCATAAAATGCATATATTCATTGTGTATAAATGTACATGCCTACATTGTTTGCACATACATACGTAATTATTATCTATATCCATACGTACATATATTTTATACCTACAATATAAGTGTATGTACATGTGTGTGATACTAAAATGTCTGAACATATGCACTAGATAAAATCATATGTACATACATTTCAGTTACATTCATTTGTACGTATACAAATACGTACAAAATGCAGAACATGTTAATGCGTGCAAAATGTATCATTATAAAATACATTCTACTATCTACTGTAAAATATAATCATTTATAAGAATACAATAGTCTTGTAATCGTGTAATTAGATTACATGTAATCATAATTACATGTAATCAAATTACATGTAATCATATATTTTGATTACTTGTAATCATAATTACTTGTAATCGTTTTTGTTGTGATTGCTTGTAATCGCAATTACTTGGAATCATGATTACAAGTAATTGATTACAGTAATCAAAATTGTAATCATGATTACAGCTGTAATCAAAATTTTTCGAAAACTGTAGTCATGATTACAAGTAATTGATTACTGTAATCGACTATGTAATCATGATTACAGCTGTAATCAAACTTTGTAATCACGATTATAAGTAATTGATTACTGTAATCAATATTGTAATCATGATTACAGCTGTAATCAAACTTTGTAATCACGATTACAAGTAATTGATTACTGTAATCAATATTGTAATCATGATTACAGCTGTAATCAAAATTTTTGAAAATTGTAATCATGATTACAAGTAATTGATTACTGTAATCAAAAAATGTAATCGATTACATTTTTGGCCAACTCTGGTATACATGTGCACCTCACAGAAAAGTACTAAATTGATAAAAATGTTATATAATGTAGCCCCGTTAACTAAATCCAACAGACTTAATGAAAATAAAACTTACTTAACGAAACAACAGTATCATGAGAATATACGTATGTTTTACTTGTTGCCAAAAGTTTCAAAACGAAGTATTTAAGCACAGTTGTAAATTTATTAATTATAAATTCAGTCATATATCCAACAGACTCGACGGCCATTAAGATTACATTATAAAGCAAAAGTAATCATGAGAATATACGATTTTGTTTCCCAAAGTCTCAAAGCGAAGTCTTTAAACACAATAGTAAGTTTATTATTTCAGCATTATTATATTTATGTCAATCAAAATCATAGTACCAAAAATAAATATTTAGATGCATCTTTCGGAGCTCATTTCTAGAGAAAACGCGTTAAATTACAATATATTTTGTTGAAATCATTTGTTATAAAGTCACTGTAACCCCGTGAGACAAATTTCAAATCTAGCCATGACAATCAAAGTCTCATTACAGAAGCTACAATAATCATGGGAACTTAGAAAGTAAAGTAAAGAGTGTGGTAATAAAGAAATCCACGGGTAATTCCTTTAGCTGTCAGAAAGTTCATAACGGTGGGATGTCTGTAAGTGCGATAATCTTCTCCCAAAATCTATCATTAAATCATGCTCTTTAGGCTTAACCGTTTTTTTTTCTTCTTCCTTTCGTGTAAGCTGGAGCTGATACTCCGTTCTTTCTCAAAAAAAGTCGTTCCGTTCTATTACCATTTTAAAGGAAACACGATCATTCTTTGTTTATGTGTTTTGGTATGTACCATTTTAGAAGGGTCTTTTTTTTTTTAGTAACTTACTGTCATCTGCGGTATTATGGGCGCAACGGAGTTACGCTTGAAGAGTTACAGCAATTAAGGAGACATTGCATTTTCTGCAGTTGTAGAACCGTCTGCCATCTGTTATATTAGATACTAAGTAATAGACAGTGATTTTTTTTGCCCACAACAATAAAAGACGCAATCATGGTGCATGGAGTGTCAGTTCTTTGTATCAAACGTAATGATGTTTAAATCCCTGATGCGAATAAAAGAAATCGCCAAAATCAACTTACGATGGAACATTTAATTTCAAATGACACTCCTTGATTTCGTTTCTGAGAGTTTCTGTGAGAAATCCCAGGGCATACTTTTCTGACCCAAATGCTGAGGATATCAAACGATGTTTGCGGGTTAATAGTTAAATAAGAATAGTATGATTTAATGTGGTTTGCAACAGATATTATTTTAAACTTTTATTGTAGGTTTAAATTATTATAATCTATAAATATTAATATTTTTTTTTTGTTTTACATTTTGTTAAATGAATTTAAATAGCTTTTTAGGTTACCATAATAATTATATGTGTAATAATATATGTGTATCTATAAATATATGAAGTAAATAAAATTGAAAATAACAGCGCATTATACAGTCGTCCCCACTTATTCGCCCCTCGGATAATCGAATAACCCGCTTATAGGAATAAAATTTAATAGAACTAAATCATTTTATAATAAACTAATGTTAAACTTCCCCGTTTAAACGGTTATCTGTTGTTTTTTGTCCCCGCTTAATCGCATAAAGAAGTGATACTGAAATGAAAAAAATTTGTTAATTATAGAGAAATATTTCACCAGCTGAAATGGAATTTCCCTTTTTCACTTAAGATAAGGATACAGTAGGTGGTCATTTCAATAGGAACTTCTTATTCATTATAGTAGGTGCTTGGGATGAAGTTGAAAAATTATTCAAATCTTGCCAGTATAATTGTTTAAAAACAACCATTACCTTTTAATATATAATTATTCTTCTCCAAATTATAAAAGACAGGTAAATAGTAATCTACATTATAAGCAAATATTTCTGATGCAAGTGTTTAAATGCTGCAACATTTTTTCAAAAATAATAATAGTTGTTTAAGATTCAATTTAGTGAAATGATCAGCAAGAGCTATTGGAATAGTATTTTCCAGTAAAAAGCTACTAAACATTACTTCTGCACAATAATCACAGGAAGCTTGTGGTGATCAGAACTAGGGTTTGACTTCAAAGCAAATATACTGCAATTTTAGGAAAATTCAGATTTTTTATAAAAATATCAGGTTTTCAGATTTGATTTAAAAATCAGGAACAACATCCGAAAAATTCTGAACAGTTGGCAGCTATACGAGTATCGTCCGATATTTTGCACCGAAAATATCATTTAAATTGTAAGTACTGGTTTTTAAAAGAGGAATTAAAAGTCTTAGTGGTCAAATTCTATTTGTGAAAGAATCTATATAACAGAAATCTATGAAGTTAAATTTGTAATGTGTAAAAATATCATGTTGCATCGTAAAAGAAATGAGAGCGTTATAAGAAACTGTGATAAGTTGGGAACTTGGAGAAGTCTCCCACTAAGGTCGGAACAGTTACGGAAGTTTTTGTATGATATCACTCTTTACCACATCTGTTAGTTATTCTTCTATTTATTCATTCGTCTGTTATTATTCATTTATCTGCTATTATCTGTTATTCCTCATCTGTTATTAATAATTTCTGTGGTGGGAAAAGTCCCCTAAAAATAACTGATGTGATAAGTTGGGAACTTAGAGAAGTCCCCCACTAAGATCGGAAATGTTATGGAAATATTTGTATGATATCACTCTCTTTACTTCATCTGTTAGTTATTTTTCTATTTATTCACTCATCTGTTATTATTCATTTATCTGTTATTCCTTCTCTATTATTATTCATTACTGTGGTGGGAAAATTCTTCTAAAAATAAGTGATAGAGTATTATACTGAACAGAGAATTCCACTTTAAACGTACTTTTTTCCATAAACATCTATTATTTAGTTTAAAAATTATAATTTTTTTTAAAAAATTTTTATTTATACAATTTTCTTTTAATTACTTTAAACTTTGAGCTATCATTCAATGATTTATTTTTCAAAATATTTTTTATTAAGATTACTGAGAATTTTTCAATTTCTAATAAAATAGTTTCCAAATTTTTTAATTTCAATTTGTAAATTTTGTATCTTTTTTTCGTTCCCTTTCATAATGTTTTGAGATTTATTTATTTCTTATTTCAAACCATTAATGGGATTTTATTTAACTGAAAAATCCGATGTTAGCCATGGTTAGTTTTTAAGTTATTATCGAGCAGACATTAAGACATATCACTGAATTAGAAATACGAAATAATGAATAGCGGGCATTACGGAATTATAAATAAATTAAATTAGTTTACAAAATTTGTTTAACTTTTTTTTAAAACGTGGTAATATGAAAACAAAAATATTTATTGCAAATAAACTAATGTGTGGAATCATTATTATGTTGCAAAGGCTTTTGAGAGGAAATAAAGTAAAAAGTTTATATTAATATGCCTTTACTTACTTTTCATTATTTTCAATTTTTTTTTCAAATAAACTTCCCTTTTATATTAAATAATGGAATTTTTCTCGAAAAAAGTTTGATAGTTAAGCCGTTATTAAGCGATTTGAATTGAGATAATTATTAATAGTTTGCACTTTAAAACGCTAAAAGTACATCTGGAGAAAAAAAAATTTAGTTAACATTTTTCTAAAGAGAAATTCAAAAGATTCTTTTTGGAGCCCATTTTTATCTTGTTAGCTGTGAGTTTTTGAGATATTCTTACCTGTCGCATTCCGTCTTCTTTCATTTTCTTGATGTAATAAAAAACGTAAAAACGGTTTGTTTCTAGTCAGATGTGTATAAAAGGAAATTCTTTACAATATTTGCTTCAAACGTATTTTAAAAGTAGTATTTATTCATGCTTGCTTATTCATGCAAAGCTCAACTGTTTATGAATGTATTTATAGTGTGTCGAAAAAAAAAACGGACTACTCAGAATAACTTTTGATCTAATGATCAGATCTTTACGCTCAAAGACTCAATCTTTAATGGTTCGTAGCAGGGTTGGCAAGATTTTGAGGCAGGTGGAAAAAACCATGGTAAATACCGGTAAAAACCGTCCTGGCAAAAACAGGTTTTTGCCAAGCAAATTGGCAAAAAGTGGCAAAAACCTATATTTTCCAAGATGAGAGGACAAAAACACATTTTTGATACAAAATTATTCCTAAAATTGAAATATATACTATGAATATAAATAATTACAAAAAAATTAAAATTATTATTCCATAATAAAATGATAATGTAATAATATATCATTTTAGTAGTTTAAAACGTTATTGATTGGAAAATTTGTGATTATTCTCTTTTTTCCAGTGAAATGAACTTATTTTAAATTAAGATAACTATAATTTAAAGCATAAAATATCTATCAACATATGTAGTTAATTATTGTACAAATAATAATTTTTTATAATAAATAATAATATTATACAAATAATAATATTTATTTATTTGTAAAAAAACTTATTTTAGGATTCTAAAATGAAAAGAGATCAAAAACTTTAAATTTTTTAAAAATTATTACCCTTATATTAATTGTTAATATGTTAAAAATAATTTTTTCATGTAATGTATCAAAATTATTATTCCTTATGATTTATTTAAATTTGTTTCAAGTATTTTGTAATA
Organism: Parasteatoda tepidariorum; assembly: GCF_982258835.1. Taxonomy (NCBI): domain Eukaryota; kingdom Metazoa; phylum Arthropoda; class Arachnida; order Araneae; family Theridiidae; genus Parasteatoda; species Parasteatoda tepidariorum. The sequence continues at coordinate 61,797,081 of NC_141756.1, read as the reverse complement.
ATATTTAATCAGCAATTTAGATAATTTGGTTTTTGCCGGTTTTTACCAGTTTTTGCCGGTTTTTACCAGGTTTTTGCCAGGTTTTTGCCGGTTTTTGCCAGGTTTCCCTGGCAAAAAACCCTTTTTGCCGGCAAAAACTCCAACCCTGGTTCGTAGGAGTAATCTCAAATAGGCTAATTGATAATAAGGACGACATTTTAAGTTACGAAATCAGACACAAAAATATGCTTTCTCTACGTATACATCTATCTTATTCATCAGGTTTGGATTTCTATCTCCAAAATAAAGGGAATAGCAGCAATCTGAAAAATATAGTCCCTATAGTTTGGCCAGGAAAGCGATCCAAAGTTTGAACCCCTTAAGTTTACTTTATGCGTATTTCGCTCTATCTCGAAAAATTTTTTAAGCGATTTGAAAATTTTTTGAACTCTAGACTAAAATTCGTTTGTCTAAACATACTTTAAAATAATACAAAAAGTTCCATACCTTACAATTCTAAATTTTTTCGACTGTTATTAAATAAAATTATAAAAAATAATAAATGTTTACTGAAATGTATTTTTTGCATGGAATTATCTCTGGACAAACGAATTTTATTATTGTGTGCAAAATGTTTTCATTTCTCTTAAAAAATTCTCGAGATATGGCAAAATACGCAAAAAGTAAAATTAACATAAAAGGGGTCCAAACTTTGGATCACTCTCCTTATTTTACTATGAAGATCATATTTCCCGGATTGCTGCCACCCCTTATATTTTGCGGGTTAGAAATCCGAATCCGTTGATAAAAAGGTATTTTTATTCAGAGAAAGTACGTTTTTGTGTCTGATTTTTCAATTTAAAATATCGTCTGCTCTAGTTAATTAGCATATGTAAGGTTACCCTCTCGAACCATTTAGATTGAGTGTAAAGATCAGATGATTAGACCAAAAGTTATTCACAGTGATCCGTTTTTTTTTTTTTTTTTTTTTTTTTTTTTGCTCTGTACATGAATGAAATTTTTCAAAGGATGCACGTGTATTATATTTTCAAAACTTTTTTTTTTTTAAAAAAAAGGTGCAAAGCAATACAAAAATACTTCAGTATCCAATGAGCAAGCTCACCGATCTGTGGCTGTAAAACGATCATATGCAGTTGTGAGAGCAGCGAGGAGGGTTCATAAAAAAACTTTTAAATCATGATAGAGTAGCTGAATAAAGTTATTAAAATTAGCTTTCGAGAATATTAAGCTTTCCATACCCTTTAATGCAAGCTTTAATTTTCAATGCATGGCAGATTTGGGTGGGTCAATATGCTATAGTTAATCTGGTACCTTAACTGATTCCCCACTGAGCAGTTGAACTGCAACTGAAATTATTGAGTAAACAATTTCACTCAGCCTTTCTGTCCCACGGTGAATTATCTCCAGTCTTCCATTGAACGCTCAGCGTGTGAAACTTTCACAATCCCCTACCTTTCTTTTTAAATCATTTTCCCTGCTGGATATTATATTCTAGGGGGCTTCTTTATGAAATGAAAAAGTTTATAGTGCTTGATACGTATAAGGGAGAGCTACTTATGAAGAACAGGATGATAAGCTGGATGATTCCTTTTTTCTGGTTTCAAAATGCTTTGAAACAATGATACCCAAGCTGTGAGTGAGAATTCTTTTTATGAAATAGCATATTTCATGCACGTTCTAGTACTTTAATGCAATCTCCATTACTGCAAATTTTTCATTATAACGAACAGTCCTGATTTTTATTACATAGAGGCATAAAGGCAATATTATTTTTAAGCCCGTGAAAACGTTCGATTTATCTTTTGGTTCGATTTATCTTTTCGATTTATCTTTCGATTTATTATTGGTTCGATTTATCTTTTGGTTGGCTTCGACCAAAATTTTGGTTCATTATTTCGAATTTAAAAAAAAATACTCCGAAATCGTTTGTGTTGTATAATTTATTCGAAATGCGTGTACGCCACGCATTTCGATATTGTATTCAATAGTAACATATCATAGTAACATAGTATTGGCATAAACTGTAATATATTGAAATGTATTTTTAACGTATTTTTAACGTATGGTATTTAATAGTAAGTACTTCATTGACATAAAATAAGTACGGAATTTATTAAAGAAAATATTGGCAATCGTTTTGTGTACTGATGATTTAGTGACCTCGCGTTTTATAGTCCATTTTCGTTTGCACCACTGAGATCGTTACACCGAGTGTGACTATATTTACGAATCATAAAAAGAAAATTGTCCTCTGACTGTTATTTATATGATATTTAATAAACAGAGATGATAATACCTTCGGTCGTCAACAGTGTGACGGTATTTGTATGCTAATTATATGTTTCCCTTATTTAATGGTATTTGTCTGTAGTTTTTTTTCTCTTATTATTACTCTTCTGATTTTGATTAATTTTTTGAATTGAATGCATAAAACTAAAAGTACAGTTCCTTTATCATTAAGTAATCAGGTGACATGACCTTAATATTTAATATTTTTGATAATAATACTAGTCACACTGACCGTTTTAAAATTACCTACCGGTAAGTAAGTTATAAACTTTTATAAAAAAAAATTACGTAAAACTGTGTTCGGTAAATGAATGTAAATAAAATATAAATTTAAAGTAACTAATAAAAGTTCTATTGAGTGACTTGACAATGCGTGAAATATTAATTCATTTCACATTTTGAATCGAATTTAGCCACTCTGCAGAATGCCAGACTTTATACATTGACCGGTAACTCGTACATTTGAAAGTTCAGGATTTAGTAGTTAAATGTACAGATTGGAAAAGAAAAATACGAATCAAATTAAAAACATCTTATTCAATTATCCGATTAATAATGCAATGCATTCTTAACGAGTTGAGATGAGGACATTAAATATATTAATGAAATGCTTCAGAAAATAATTTTAACTGCACAGAAAAAAGAACATTCTATAAGTGTGTAAATTCGTGTAGGAAGTAGTAAGTATGGATCAGAAGGTGAATTAACTTATCAATAAACACGAATTCACATAACAAACAAACTTAACAAGTTTTATTATTAAATATAACAGATCTGTAAAAATATGGCAAGAAAAAGAACGATAATTGTTTTTCTTTATAAAAAGCAAGCGCGTGGCTAGATAATGATTGCACGCGACAACTGGTAAACGGTTTCAGCGCAGTGAAAGTATTTAACGATAGGTGGCGGTCGCCACACCATCTCCCCTTCTGGAAAAAAATAATTAAAGTTCAAATTCCTCAGTTAGCTTTTTTGGGAAGTGTACTACTCGTCCAAAACGAGTCTTTTTTATGGCAGCAGGAATTCGATCATTTTCAGTTGGTTGTAAAACAGGAGCATTTTGTACCAATTTGGAAGGAATATCTGGCGGTTCAGCTAAATCAGAACTATCTGAGAGTAAATGAGCTGGTTTTACTCTATCAATTGACACTACACAGTTTTTACCTTTGATTCTGATAGTGAAAGTTTTGTCGTTACGACTGTAAACTTCATAGGGTCCAGTGTAGGGTGTATGAAGAGTTGGTTTTACTGCATCAACTCGTAAGAAAACATGTGTGCAAGCAACCAAGTCTTTGAAAACAAAAACGTGTCTTTTGTCGTGAGAAGAGGTCGGAACTGGCTTAAGATCTTGCAGGTGACGATTCAATTTTTGCAAAAACATATTATCGACCTTCTCTATTTCCGAAGAGGTAAAAAATTGTCCCGGAAGACGCAGATTCTCTCCATAAACCAACTCAGCTGGAGAACATCCCAAATCCTCTCTATACACTGAGCGCAATCCAAGTAACACAGCAGGTAAAGCAAAAGTCCAGTGGATTGAGGTATGACACATAATGGACTGCTTAAGAACCCTATGCCACCTTTCTATCATTCCGTTCGCTTGAGGATGATATGACGTTGTATATGAAAGACGTATACCAAAGTTTTTTGCTAAAGTACGAAATAGTTCACTTCTGAACTGAGATCCTCGATCAGTTGTTATACCTTCAGGAATCCCATATCTAGCAAACCAATGAGTGTAAAGAGCCTGAGCGACTGTCTCGGCTTGTATATTTGTCAACGGTATTGCCTCAGTCCATCTCGTGTACCTATCGATACATGTGAGACAATATGAAAACCCTTGTGAAGAAGGCATAGGTCCAACTAAATCAATGTTTATATGGCTAAATCTTTTGCTTGGGACAATAAATTCTTGCAGCGGCGAGTGAACATGGCGAGAAATCTTTGCTTTTTGACATGCTATGCATGATTTGGCTAGTTTTGCGATTTCTCTTTTCATGTTTGGCCAAATAAAACGATCAGTAATTAACTTCACAGTAGTTTTAACACCAGGATGAGCAAGGTTATGCATGGCGTCAAATACTTGGGTACGAAAATTTTCAGGAATAAATGGGCGAATGAATTTAGTTGACGTATCACAGAATATGAAATTTTCACTGTTGGGTATTGGAAGTTGTTGAAGTTTAAGGCAAGAATTTGTATCAGATAAAATTTGTTGCAATTCGGGATCATTTTTTTGAGAATGAGCGATTTCATCGAAGTTCAATGATTGAGGGAACTTAATGCTGTTGATTCTTGAAAAGGCATCTGCAACAGGATTTTGAGATCCGTCAATATGTCGAATGTCACTTGTAAATTGAGAATGTCACTTGTAATCGTCTAGCCTTAGCTGCCACAGGAGGTCCTTTAGTCTCAATAACATGAGTGGTATCGTGAGTTTGAGTTTGGTTTGGCGTATATTCAATATCATCAAATACGGTATTGTATTTTTTGATGACGCTATCAAGTTCAAAAGAAGATTTTAAAGTAGTTATACTAGGTAAACTGTCTGTACTTATTTTACCTCTAGTGGAAACTGATGTTAATCTGTCAATCAAACATTTTCGCTTTAAATCGACAAGTATATCGTAATTTGACAAAAAATCTGCACCCAAAATAGGTCTGGAAACATCAGCTACCGTGAAAGTCCATTTAAAAAGACGACGTAAACCTAAGTCAACAGTTAAAGAGCGTTTTCCATAAACAGGAATTTTGGATCCATTAGCAGCTACTAAATTTAAAATTGACTCTTGTTTTTTGCGTTCTGCAACAGATGGTGGTAGGACGGATATATCTGCACCTGTATCTACAAGAAATTTAAGACCTAATGTCTTCTCACAGATGATTAAGCGGCATTTATTTTCTTTGCCATAAACGCCTGCCACCAGCGACGTCTGGCATCCTAGTTTTCCGGCTTAAAACTACAAGGAGGAATGCATTTGTTTGCCCTGTCTCTAAACCGAAAATGATACCAACACATCCGTGTTTTGCTGTTAGAGCGATCCCGACGTTTGTATTCATCCCTGTTTTGGCTACGACTACGAAATCTCAATGCTTTATCTAGTTTTTTACTCAGTTCATTAATTTGAGTTTGCATGGTAATTATAGTGTCAGATAAACCAACAATTTTGTTTTCAGACTGCAGTGTCGATTTTACCGTAGCAGAGTGAATTTCATTTGAATTTGACACATCGGAAATTTTATCAGCCATCATTGCTAGTTTATTTAATTCGTCAGACGAAGTACTAAGTATAGCTTGCATCTGTGTTGGCAGTCTTTGCAGCCATAACGATTTCAAAAATTTGTCATCCACACTATCGCCAGCTAAATCATGCATTTGGCGAAGCAATGCAGATGGGCGTTTATCGCCTAAATCGATATCTTGAAGGAGTTTTTTAAGTCGTCTCTCTTCCGAATCACTAAATACTTCAATTAGTCTATTTTTTAATGTTTTATACATATCATTAACTGGAGGTGAAGTAATTATATCACTTACTTGCGCCAAGATTTCAGTTTCGATTGATGCAACGACAATATGGTACTTTGTACTGTCTTGTGTTATTCCACTCGTAATGAATTGCGATTCGACTTGCGAAAACCAGATGATAGGATTATCTTTCCAAAATTGTGGACATTTTACTGCAACTCGAGCCAATTCAGTAGTGCCAGTTTCACTTTCATTCGTGTTCGGCATAATTAACAGTTCGTTGTCACCAATATAAATTCTCTGTCCGGGTCACCAGTGTAAATTCGTGTAGTAAGTAGTAAGTATGGATCAGAAGGTGAATTAACTTATCAATAAACACGAATTCACATAACAAACAAACTTAACAAGTTTTATTATTAAATATAACAGATCTGTAAAAATATGGCAAGAAAAAGAACGATAATTGTTTTTCTTTATAAAAAGCAAGCGCGTGGCTAGATAATGATTGCACGCGACAACTGGTAAACGGTTTCAGCGCAGTGAAAGTATTTAACGATAGGTGGCGGTCGCCACAAGTAAACAGATTTTATAGATTGATTCTTGATTTTCAAAATGTGGGAGTATGGTAGCAGCAATCTAATTAAATACGGTACCAATAGAATATAGTAGGATATAAACAGAATAATTTGATTTGTGATATAATTTCAAGCCTTTTAATATTATTTCTTTTTATTCATTCATTTTTTATAACATATTTCACATGTCTCTGAAAGTAACTGCTCCAATTAATAAAAAATTTTTTTGACCGATTTATCAAACTCTTTTACCCTCTTTGGATTCCATAAGAAAAATAGTTCTTTACCGTATTTATTGTTTTATAGCTTATTTTAATAATAATCCAAAAAAAATTTAATTTAAAGTACAAAAATTTCTTATAAACGCTCAAACAGTGTTTGAAAGAAATTAGTTGTATAGTACCTGAGAAATATTTTTTTAAATGCTTTAAAAATGTCTGACTACATGAATGCATCCAAATGCATAAAGAGTTTTGGTGAAATATTTTGAAATTAATATGTTTGAAGGTATAGGATTCTAAATGTTCATTTAGAAATCTTCTTTTCAACAGTAGTGGGCATTTATATCTTGTTTATTTTAAGATAATCGCTTTTTAATTTAGTTTGCTAACAGTTCTATGCGTGGTTCATAAAATATTCTGCTAGGATAAATCTTTCAGATTCTCTCATTGTTTTCTTGATGCTTTGGAAAACGCGTCCTTGTTAGAAAAGAATCTTTGAAATATGACCTTTTGAGCAAGAAAACGTTTCTCTTAGATGCCTATTTTATTTCATTTTATCATGACACTTCAAGAGAATTGCCAAAAGAACTCGTTTTGCATGCATTGCCCTTCATTGTTTACGGATTCCTTGTTTTTGACTAATTGTCTTGGAATAACAATTTTCTCACCTGTGATCTTAGATTTTTGTTTACCTTTTTAACACTTACTGAAAATTGTTTCCTTGAACTAATATCATTGTCAATTTAGACATCTGAATTTTCTATACTGCTTTAGTCATACTAACGTAAATACTTGTATTTTGATTCCTTTTTCATAGTTTAAATGATAGAAAAAAATTTTCCTAAGTTGATACGACAAATGACACTTAAATCAAATGTAATTTGAGGAGAAGCGTATCTTTATTACAGAACAAGATATTAACGTCGTAAGCATAATCTTAAGCACAATAAAAAAAATTTTATTGTTTTTTTTAAAAAAAAAATGCTAAATAATGTACAGCGTGAACCTGTTATGAGTAAATTGTACAGTTAACCAAACGCGCTATTTGTTCTGAGAACAATTCTTAATAAATAAAATCCTAGTAAAATTTGCCAAGAAAACTATTCATTTTATACATACAGCGAAATCACATGCTTCGAAGAATAACTTTAACTAAAAATAAAGAATAAATATTCTGTAGCAAAATGCTAAGTCTTGGAAAGTGATACATTGTATTAAATTATAACAATAAACTGTACACAAATTCTGTGCAGCAATGAATTAATTTAACAAGAAATTTTCGCCCAACCAATTTCTAAATTGTTAACCTTATACTTCTTACTGACCTGATGACGGTAAATGATAACTTTAATGCTATATGGAATGCAATTACTTTCCTTTTCAACCTTTTTATTTTTTCGAAATTATTTTTTTCTTTATACTGATTATAAAAGCTTTCGAAATGTACTTGATGCAAGGAACGGTAAATGATAATTTTAATGCTATATGGAATGCAATTACTTTCCTTTTCAACCTTTTTATTTTTTCGAAATTATTTTTTTCTTTATACTGATTATAAAAGCTTTCAAAATGTACTTGATGCAAATTTTGTCGTTATAATTTATCCAATGAAGTCGGACTAATAAGCTAATGACGACAAGCTGATGACTTGTTTCCCAGCTAATTTTCCAACTAAGAATTGTGGCTCGATGCACTTGTTTTGTGGATGAATCATTGTAAAATATAATGTCAGTGTGTCATGAAACGAAATAATTTTCCTTTTTAATGCAGCTTAAATGTGCTTTTAAAGCAAGTTTTGCTATTGTACTTCAAATATTTTTTCAATATTTATAATATCAAACCTCATTACCAGTTTAGAAGAAATTTGGGTCCGTTAACGGACCCTTCACAAAATAATTTATCTTTTAATCGGACCCCTCACAAATTTGTTTATCTTCATTATTGTTTAGTTAATTGAATAAACCCTTTCCAGAAAGGGGGAAGAAAGACGCATGTAAACGAACTAAATTTTGTCTTCGGCAGACGCTTCTTCCTTTATTCGTCCGAAATTAATATTCTGTGTTCAGCAGTATAGGCTAAATACCAAATATTTGTATGTTTAATCTCTAATTTAGTAGCTGCAATTGCTGTTAAATTTTTAAAATTTAATTTTTTTAATTATAATTTTACATTGTTGAGCGTAATGTTGTATGTCTTTACAATTTAAAAACTCCTTGGAAAAGTTTTTTTTTTTTTTTTGCAATAACGGACCCTATTTGCACAAATTCACAAAAGCGGACCCTGGTTGAAAGAATGTGACTTCACGTTTATTTTATATTCACAAATCACCAGTAATTTTTTCAGAGTTTTACAAAAACGGACCTTTTACAAAATGTCTGGACAGACCCCTGATTACACCAAATTGAGTCAAAGACAATTGTATATGCCATCAATTAAATCTGTGACAATTGTGTGCTGATCGGATTGTGTCCAGGAGTGCTCGTGACATCCGGAGATATTGCGCATAGATAAAATAAGGCGGGACTTTTAAATAATAGCGTTCAATGTCATATAAAAAGTAATTAGTTTTGTTTTAACGTATCATAACATTCAATATAGAGATTCCTCATGAGTAATTGATATTGATACACGTAACAAGGTCCAGATTACTAGTCGTGATCATTGGATGATGATTAAAAAAAAAAATCACTCGAGGAATCGATATTTGAACTTCAAATTCTTCGGGCAATCCCGCTCATTCTAATAGTTGCGCATCTGAAACGCGATAAGGTAGAAGAAACTGAAGATGCGAAAAATAAACAAAAATAGTCTATCTCTTAGAGACTTAGAAAATGAGTGTGTGGTCACGATACGCTATTTGGCGACCGCCTTAAGCGACGGTCAAAATCCTAATTACAAAGCAAAGCGTAAATCGTGGTCGCCAACTAAAAGGAAAAAAAACCCTAACCAACCTTCATGTATCCCCCCTTCTGTTAATCTTAAATATCATCCTTCTTTCTTCTAAACGTGTTGAATGACCTCTTCCCTTAGGCGGTTTTCAATGTTTTGCTTTTTCTCTCCCCCATTTTTTCTTTTGTAGTGTTTCGTTTTGCTTTTTAATTTTTATCTACTTCCAATTAGTCTTTCACCGTGCTGTTAGTGAGGTATGAGATTTTATGAATGAAGGTGATTTTTCAGGACAAGTTCGACAAGTAGAAAAAGGATAATAGAGTTTTAAATCGATCGCGGCAGTCAAGATATTTTCGTTTTTTTTATTTTTCCCCCTTCCCTTGAGCATATTTGTTTTTAATCTGAATTAGGTAGTTGATGTCACTTTTTCACTTTTCAACAAAGGGAAATCAAATTTGTCTGAAAGAACGTACTGTTAGAGTCCTTTTTAACGCAGTCTTTCGAAGCTCAACAGTTGTCAAGGAAAATAAAAATAAAAAGCCATAGTGTAAGTGTCTTACACTTGAAGCAATGTGATGATTTTAAACTGTAGATATTATCTTGTCGTGAAGAATTATCTGGGCTTGCAGGGGTCTGTAGAAGAAATTTGGGTCCGTTAACGGACCTTTCACAAAATACCTTTTCATAAAAACAGACCCTTCACAAAATCGAAACGAACTAAGTTTTCCAATTTTCCTTAGTTTAAATTCCATACGTAGTATTATAAGAAAATATTTCTATGTTTACAAACATCGTGTGCACATTCTTATAGATATTAAATGAATTTTTTTTGTAAATAAATAATTGATCAATTTATATTTATTCATAAAATTAATTAATCGAATATTATGTAAATAAAAATTAGTTTCTGGCAATTTTTTAAATAAAATATTATAAATTGAAGAATTGTTTAAATTTACTTATTGCGTAACACATTAAAAGTGATACGTAACTAAGTTGTAATATTTAAAATCTGTCAATTGAAATTATTAAAAATGTGAGTGATTTTGTATCCATAATTCGTCCAAAATGAATATTCTGTGTTGAGCAGTATAGTATATATATTTGTATGTTGCTTCGCTAATTTAGTAGCAGCAATTGTTCAGTAGAATCTTGTATCTATTTACAATTTAAAAACTCCTTGAAAAGGTTTTTAGCAATTTTTGCAATAACAGGACCCTATTTGCACAAATTCACAAAAGCAGGACCCTGGTTGAAAGAATGTGACTTAACGCTTATTTTATATTCACAAATTATGAGTAGTTTTTTCACAATTTTACAAAAACAGGACCTTTCACAAAATGTCTGGACAGACCCCTGACTTGAGAACAGACAAATAACTTAAATATTTAAAAAAATTATTAAACTTTTTTGAAAATAGTCCATTTGGCGATATTTTTCCAACTAGATGAAAATTATCAAAATCATTGCGGTATTGTCAATTTTTAAAAAAATTTCTGAGTGCATATAATGCAGCATTGGAGTAAGTTTTCAAATATTAAAAAATTTAAACCTCATACGCTTTTTATTTTCACAAAACTGCGGCTTTTCTCCATATTGAAGTTTTGCACCATTTTCAAAATAAACGTAGACAGCGCTGACATCAGATAGGCTAAATCTGACCTAACAGTCATGACTCATGAGTTACAGTTGCAAACTCACAGCAGTATTAAAAGTAGCATATTATTCCCCGAAAAGCATCATTTCACATTACGACGGAGCCTACGAAAAACAGCCTTATAAAGATGTAATTGTCTGTAGCTAAACTCACTTGTTCTCAGCGCACAGTTGAGTGAAATTTCTTACTCATTGTTAATTTTTTCTTTCATTAAACGCAATGAATTTAAAATACATTGTATACATTTTGGTGTGATCTGGAAACATTTTTATGAGGTATTCACAAGTTTCCATACACCGAAGAGCCATTACATTGTGACCACCCTGCTAATAACATGTAGGACCACATTTAGCCCTCAAAACTGCTAGCACCCGCCGTGGCATTGATTCCACAAGGTGCTGATAGGTAGTCTGAGGTATCTGGTACCAAGCTCTCGCCAACTGGTCCTGCAATTCCCTCACATTGCGAGGGGATAGCGTGGCAGCACGAATTTGGTTTTCCAAGTAGGACCACGGATGCTCTATTGGATTAAGGTTAGGTGAATTTGGGGGCCAAGACATGACTTGAAAGTTACTGGAATGTTCCTCGAACCAATCCATGACGATTCGACCCTTATGACATGGTGCATTATCCTGTTTTTAAACATCATCCCCCCAGGAAAAACTATTGCCATGAATGGGTGAACCTGATCTGCAACTATGTTCAAGTAGCTTACAGACGTCAGGAATCGTTCTATGAGGATTATGGGTCCTAACGTGCCCCGTGAAAACATTGTTCCCGGGCGAGAAACCATGAAAACCTGGGTGAGCCCATTATTATAGATGGAGGGTGGTCATAATGTAATGGCTCTTCGGTGTACATAATCTCTTTAAATAAAAAAATTCAAATTTTGTCAGTCTGTATCTTCTCTTTTACTTATAACTAGAAAATGGTGACACTGATAATTTGGCTTTTTTTTTCTTTTGTAGTTTGGATGTATTATTATCCAAAAAATCGTAAAAAAAAGTTTAATTAGTGCGTTCGGGGGATATGTGGGAAAAATTTATTTCCCTCATTGATCTATCATTAGGCATATGTATAAATTAAACTGCAGATGCATTTTCTTTCCACTTACTTAAAACATTATATCAATATATGCTAGCTTACAGCTCTGTTCAATCAGTAACGAAGCTTGTTGTACTTTCTTTAATGATTAGGTATTTATTTTTAATTCCTTATGCTATGGTAAGCTTCAGCAAAATAAACGTAGATGACGTCACCGAATTAGTTAGAAATAAGGCTTTTATACTATCAGAGCTGACCTATCAAGCAATATTGGAGCAAACAAGTTCGCCAGTTAATGTTATGTTAGTATTGTGCTTATGTTAGCTCTTTGCTCCAAAAATAGATGATAAATCGGCCTGTCTTCAGAGGCTCTAGTTAGAAAAATACCTGAAATAACGTGTTAGTGTTTTTTTGTAGTTACGCTTTTAAAACATGCTTCCATGAGCCGAAATAACGACGGTATTTGAATTGAACGGTATTTGAATTAAACAGTATTTGAATGGTATTTGAAAAATAAATATTAAGTTATTTACTGAATTGCAAAATCATCAGGAGAACTCCTTGACTGTGGTAAATCGAGAATATCATGCGAAGGTTGCTATTAATCAGTATCAATTAGTGACTTTTAATCAGTATCAATCGGTCACTATTAATCATTATCAATTGGCTACTATCAAATAATATTTTCAATGTCGAATACTATTGGAAGAAAATAGATAAAATTTAAAAAAAAAATTTGTTAGCATAAAATCTCAATTAAAAAACTTCCTTTGTGCATTGATTAACTCTTGTAACTAGTTTTACCATTTTCTCCTTTTCCCATTTTGGAGAAATTTATTTGAAAATAATGGATTTATTTTTAATTTTTTTTTTAATTTTCTAGAACTCTATATATATCTCAGGGATGAGTTTGGTAAAAAACCAAAAAATCTGAAAATAGAATTCCAAAAATGTTATCTACAGATACACTTTTCAAATAATTGAAAAAAATACTAGAAGTTTGAGAAAGGAAAAAGGATGATTTGTAGTATTGATGATTGGATATGTAGGATGATTTTGTATTGTCTGATAAAATTTAGTTAATGTGTCAAAATTTAGTAATTTTATCATGATACATTAGAACAGGATATGAAAACCTTTTATTCTGCTCAATTTACTTTTCAGTTTTGCATTTTTTACTACATGTGCTGTAATAAGTGCTATAATTTTAAAAATAAGAATTTCCTGTAAGTCATTAACATATAAGCGGAAAAATTACCAGATGGATGGTATAAATACATAATACTTGCTCAGGGAATAGAACATTCGCCTTCCAATGAGGCGCATCGGGTTCGAATCCCAGTCGATACGAATTTCGCATCCGGCTTGCACCGACCACAATGCTGACGTGAAATATCCTCAGTGGTAGACGGATCGTGGGTTACAGTCCTCTTGCCACCAGGCTAACCTTGGGAAGTTCTCGTGGTCTTAATCTCCATGTAACGCAAATGCGGGTTAGCTCCATCAAAAAGTCCTCCACGAAGTTCAATTTCACCCAATACTCGATCCAGGAGTTCCCTTGCCTTCTGGATTGGGGTCAAAATTATAACTCTACGGAGTTGAACATTAGTAGTCGTAAACCCATATAATTGGGTCGGCTGTTCAACGACGGTCATAATATGAAATAAAATACATAGTAATTTATTTTTATATACCAGAATCATGTTTTTTTTTCTTTTTAAATTTAGAAAAGTCACTACCATACAGTACGGTAATTCCACCAGATTTTTTTCCTTATGTGTAATATTGATTAATATTGATTATTAATACTTGATATTTTTTTGTCCTTCACGGATATTTACATAAAATTACTAAAAATGAATTAATATTTTCTTTTTTTGTAAAGTGTTGGTCAGAAAATTCATTGATGAGATATCCAACCCCATTTTCATTCTACTTTCTCGAAAAACTAAGCAGTTTTTCTAGAATTTCAGTTCAGGTCAGGGAAGACCCCATAACCTTGAACGCTCATAAATAGGTCTCTGATGGTATTTCACACTTACCTTGTACTGTCCAGTAATACAGGGGAATATGGGACGAGAGAATATTAATGATTGGTGGTCTCGCGCGACCTAAAGCGCTTAATCCTGTTTTCTTCATCAAACAGTGTAGTTATAAAAGAAAAGAAATAAAATTCCTGTTTTCATCTATTGATTCATCTTTAAATTGCAGCTTTGGGTTCATAGGTCTATTCATTTTCTATGAAATGCCTCAACAAAAGAAAAAGTTTTCTACATAGAATAAAGTAGGAAATCAAAAGTTCCAGAAAGTATTATTCGTATTTTTAAGAGGAATTTTCGGGTTTGGATTTGTGAAAATTATTTTTCTACTTAAATTTGATATCAAATTTTGAAAGAAAAATCTAATTTTTTTATGAAAATATATTTTCTTATATTCTTATAACTTCTCTGTTACATTCACTTTTTTACTATTTAATTGCTATTGTTCAATATTAATTATTGCAATTTTTTGTTCAAGTATTCTTTTGTATTATTAAAACAAAAAATTAATTGAAAAACATTTTATTTTTATTCTTATAATTTCTAAAGGTAGAAAAGATTTTAAAATTGCTTTTAAGCAGAATATTTTTATTTAAGTAGGGTAGGGTTTTAAAAATGAAAATCTGCAACAAGATATCTTGGCCATTGAGATATCAACTAATACTTGTTAAATTTGAGCTTTAAACTATCAACAGAGGCAGTTATTAAAGCTCCATAGAAAAAATCTTTGTTATCTGCTTAATTCTAATCCTCACGTATGAATATTGAAGATGGGGATTTTTTATTTTTTAATAACAAAGTTTTTTTTTCCTTTATCTTTATTTATGGATGAAACAGTCAGATTTCTCTGGAACAATTTTGTTAAAATTTGTATTTTGTCTAATTATATAAAATGATCTAAAAATTTGTATTGAAAGATTTTTCGACTGATAGTAAATAAATAATACGAAATAATAAATAATTTTTTAAAAAAGTTATTTTTTACCTGGAATTATCTTTGGAAAAACGAATTCTATAACTGTATACAGATTTCCTTGCTCTTAAACAGTTCTTGAGATGCGGTGAAGTTTTCGAATAGTAAAATTAACATTAAGGGGTCCATTAAACTTTCAATCACTTTCCTGGCCAAATCATTAGAACCAAATATTATGCTACGCTCTGTATTTTGGTGGTTAGAAATAATAACCTGTAAAAAAAAAAGGGAAAAAAAAAGGTTTATTCAGAGAAAGTGTGTTTTTGTGTCTGATTTCATAAATAGAAATATCATTTGCACTGATTTCACCCCTTATCCTTAAGGTTGATTTCTAGTAAGAGAAAATCTGACTGTTAAATCAAAAGCAATTTAGAGTGCATATTTTCTTGTTTTTTTAGCTGAACATTATTGCTAAATTTGGGTCCGTTAACGGGCCTTTTACAAAATAATTTATCTTTTAATCGGACCCTTGACAAATTTGTTTATCTCCATTATTGTTTTGTTAATCGAATAAACCCTTCCCAGGAAGGGGGGGGGGGAAGACATATGTAAACAAACTAGGTTTTGTCTTCGTAAGACGCTTTTTCCTTTATTCTTCCGAAATGAATATTCTGCGTTCAGCAGTATAGGCTAAATACCAAATATCTGTATGTTGCAATACTAATTTAGTAGCGACAATTGCTGTTTTTTTTTTTTTTAATTTAAATTTACTTAATTATAATTTTACGGTGTTGAGCATAATCTTGTATGTGTTTACAATTTAAAAACTCCTTGAAAAAGTTTTCTGCTTTAATAGGACCCTATTTGCACAAATTCACAGAAGCAGGACCCCGGTTGAAAGAATGTGACTTAACGTTTATTTTATATTCACAAATTACGAGTAATTTTTTCACAATTTTACAAAAACGGACCTTTCACAAAATGTCTGGATAGACCTCTGTATATATGTCGACAAAAGACTAAATTTTTAATATTTTTAAAGTTAATTTGTTACCTTCTTTTAAAAATGCTTTTTTTCCTAAACTATTTCATTTTTATGGAATATTTTATTTCAAGGTGAAGTTTTAATGGCTATTTTTAATTTAATGAATGTATGTTTTCTGTTTATATTTAATAATTAGTTGTTGAGATACATTATTTTCTTAATGGATATATGAATTGAATCGAAATATATCACTTTATGAATTATTGATTTTGCCATGTACATTATTTTATGAATTAAATTATTATATTATTTTAATCAAAAAATTGGAAAAAAATCAATTAGCTACCGGAAATGAGGTCATTTATGTTTTTCAAATTTTAAACTTTTGTAGTTGATTGGTAAACATTTCAAATTTTTAAAATTCTTACGAAATATTCCCACGTATTAACCAAAGCAATCTTTACTCAAAACACAAAATACAAGTTATAAATTAAAAAGTCATATAAATAAATTGATCATAAATTAAAATAAAACAAATTATTTAAAAAGTTTAAACTGTTGTGACTGCAAAACAAAAAGGGTGTTTCCTCACATTGGAGCCCAAATTTCATGTTATTTACCATAGTCTGATAGAAACGTATCATGACAGTGATAAATAACGTATTTATGGAAATTATCCTTTTTACGCCTCTATTATTACCGCATTTCCGGAAGACAGAACCACTGTGGCTGATGTGTATGCTTTGAATTCGTTCTCGAATGATGAAAAATGAATAATGGTTTAGGTAATGTTGAAAGAGAAATCTTTTTATGTGGGTCAGAAATGAATTACAATTGCCACTTAAAATTCCTTAAAAATTAAGAAAAAACAGACGAGAATAATGAATGAAAAAATCGATGTCATCAACCTTTATTCCGGTATTATAATGTTGTTACTAAACAAACTATAGTAGATCTATCTAGGTTGATGTATGGAATTAAGTGACTTTGGTTTTATTCTGATAATCGCCACAATGGATAAAACTATTAGTTTTTTAAATGAATTTGACCCATTATTATCTTGGTGTCGATCGTTTTAAAGGGTTTTTCCGGCGCTCTTTGCGCGAAATAATATATTTAGAACTATCAATCCAATATTAAGAGTGTGTGGATTATGTTACTGAATATTTGACATTTTTATTAATAATTCCGTACAGTAAGTTTCCCTCTTGAATAGAGAATAAAGTCTACAATTACTTTTTTCAATATTTTACTATAAAAAAAAAAGATTTTTTTTTCTTTTTTTCTTTTGCTTTGAAAATTAAATAAAAGCATTTGCGGAACTTTTTTGAACATGCTTTTAATATTCTTTCCATATGTAAAGCACGATGCTTTTCGTTTTCTGCTGCATGCTGTAACTTTTTCTGGTTTTTAATCAATCAAGTGATTTGGTTCCCAATTAAAAGCTAAAATTAGTGCAAATTACTATTTCTTCGCAGTGTCGTACACACATCTTTGACATTTTTTGCGGTTATACTTTTTCTGTGATTCTATAGCCGTTATTTTCTAGCCCTTGCATGTAATCAATTAAATCTTTGACCAACAAGAAAAGTTACTCCTCAATTTTGTAGCATAGATGTTATACTACTTAACGTCTCCGTATTCGTTATGTTACTGAATATTTGACATTTTTATTAATAATTCCGTACAGTAAGTTTCCCTCTTGAATAGAGAATAAAGTCTACAATTACTTTTTTCAATATTTTACTATAAAAAAAAAGATTTTTTTTTTCTTTTTTTCTTTTGCTTTGAAAATTAAATAAAAGCATTTGCGGAACTTTTTTGAACATGCTTTTAATATTCTTTCCATATGTAAAGCACGATGCTTTTCGTTTTCTGCTGCATGCTGTAACTTTTTCTAGTTTTTAATCAATCAAGTGATTTGGTTCCCAATTAAAAGCTAAAATTAGTGCAAATTACTATTTCTTCGCAGTGTCGTACACACATCTTTGACATTTTTTGCGGTTATACTTTTTCTGTGATTCTATAGCCGTTATTTTCTAGCCCTTGCATGTAATCAATTAAATCTTTGACCAACAAGAAAAGTTACTCCTCAATTTTGTAGCATAGATGTTATGCTACTTAACGTCTCCATATTCGGCATTTTTTACTAAAATTTTAAATCAGTTAAATCAGAGTTAGAGAGCCGGAACTTTTTATCGTAAATCTATTTTTACGGGAACAAGTTGATCGAACAAAAAATCTGATATACCGTAATTTTTACAGAAATAATTAAGCGTAAACTAACTGCATCACTCAAATTAACTAAATAATGTAAAAATTATCGTATAATATTTTGAGGTAAAAATGGATTTTAGGGACCAAAGAGCTGCATACCGTAATTTGATCTGCAATTTCTTACAGTGTACCTGTTATCTAACATCTGACCAGTGGTAAAATTTGTATTTTAATTTTGTCGTATTGTTGTATTTGTTCTATATCGTTTGTGTCATTCCTCATTCAGTGTCAGAATTTTCATTCTAAATCACGGTAAAATAACCAGCAGCAGTCTATTCATCCAATTAACCGTAAGGTTTACGGTAAAGAAAATTTTTCAGCTTAACGGTATTGAAACCGTTTACAACAAGTACTGTTGAAAATCCATGAATACAAAAGTATATAGTTTTTTAAATCATTTACAACTAGTATGGTTTCAAAGCCGTAAAAAAGAAATTTAACTGGACATCAGAGTTAAGTTGCGGTGGAGTTGCGTTTTATCGAATGAACCTTAGAATGTGGTTTAATTAGTTTATCTAGTTAATTCACTTATCCTTAGTACTATACTTTTTTGTGTTAAGCAACATAATGGTGCTGCCATATATGCGTGAATAAGACTATTCTAAGCACTCTAGTAGCCCAGGGCCACGAATCAAGGAGTGCAGGATACTTGAAAACTCTTTATGTGGTGAAATGAATGGTAAAATATTGTGGCATAAACGATAAGACAGAACCCCCGTTCTGTTGGTCATAAGATTGACTGAGTAACCCCTTCGGCTGTAATGTGTACCCAGCTGCAAGTGGCTTCATTAGTTGGGCCTATTTAGTGCTATAAAATTCAGGTTGTTTAACCGTATTGGTTGAAAGCAGTTAATAAATGATTTTTTTCTTAGTTGACAGTTATTATATATGGTTCTACCATACATACGAAAATCCTATTATACATGGTTTTTTGCCTGTTTGGTTTGAATGTGGTAAAATAACAATGAAATAAGTTATTATTTAACCCTTTTTGCTGATAAATTTCTAACCCTGTTTATTAAAATAAACTGGTGTAAGAAATTAAGAGATTTTTTCAGAGTTTGTCGATTATCTCTAGAACTACTGGACCGATTTTAATGAAATTTGATACGTACATACATTGATACAATACAAAACAAATAACCATTCAACAATTGTAATACACACGCATGATCGTGCGTAACACTCGTTGGAGTCGGAAAGTAGGAAACCGCGGTTGCAGAATGAACAAAAAAAAAAAGAGTCAATAGGGGGTTTGGTCCCCTCTTACAGATATACAGGCCTTGCAGCGTGATTTCATACTTGAAATAAGGCGATTTATCATCATTCCCTGTGGCAATTTCATACCTTCCTACTCCAACGAGTGTTGCGCACGATCATGCGTGCGTATTACAATTGTTGAATGGTTATTTGTTTTGTATTGTATCAATGTATGTACGTATCAAATTTCATTAAAATCGGTCCAGTAGTTCTAGAGATAATCGACCAAATCTAAAAATCCTTTTAATTTCTTACACCAGTGTACTTTAATTCGAGGTTTTAACCGAACAAAATGAATTAACGAAACAATATTTCCGAAGTCAATAGCCTTAAATTGTTCAAATTAATTTGACCCATTCTAACTGCTAGGGTGAATTCTCTAAAATATTTTACCGTTGATCTATACAACCAAACCCAAAGCTATCAATCAGATGTCATAAAATGTGCGAGGCGTATTTTATGTTTATTGTTCAACTGATGTTCTAACTAGTCTTTTAAAAAAAAGTAATTCTTGGGAGTTCTAATTGTACTATTTTTTTTCCAGGCATAATTATGTAAATGAAATCATGAAGACCATTCCGTCCAGTGGAAGAAGGTAATAATTATTTTTTAAAGTTATCTTTCTATCTCAATAATTCTCTTTTTTATTTCAATTTTTATATCACATTTTAATGCAGTTAATGATGATGTATTAGCAAATAGGTTTTAAAGTCGCCAATTGAACTTTCAATAAGAACCTCAAATATGTAATGTTGAACATGCTGCAATATTTCTAAGATTTCTATGCAGTCGTTCAGAGAAATAAATAAATATAAACTACTTCCTAGAAATGAAACTTCATTGTAAACTTGCTGGGTTTTTTTGTTTGTTTCGTTTTTGTTTACAAGAGTTATAGAGTTGTATTTTAAACTATAGTTGGTTTACCGATTCAAATTGGTCTTTGTTCCTATTTAAACAGAGTTTGCATTTAAAATGTCATAATTTATTCAAAGTTTAGATAGGGTAAGTAACTGATTCTTTTTTTGTTTTAATTTTTGAAAGATTTTTCCTTTTTTGATTGAAGTCAAATTTTCATCTAACAACGAAATAAAATGTTCCAAACGTTTACCATTACTATTATATTTTTAACGTTCAACTACTATTATGTAATAAAGATAAATTTGATAAAATAACACTAATTTTAAAATTTAATCAGCTTTAATTATAGATATGATTCAGCACACTTTTGGTGTCTCTTAAACTTCATTTTCCTTTTAGCAAAAAAACGCGCAAAATTTTTTACAGATAGCTAGTTGCAATTTCTAATGACTCGTAAAATATTTCAAACTTATGAATATGAAAGATTAAAAATATTATTAAAAATATTATTTAAACTATAGTTACTATTTGAGCTTATATTTGTATAAATTTCTCTATATATAAAAGTGAAAGTCTGTATGTATGTTACTTCAATAACCCGTGAACGTGTTTTTTTCTATAGTTTACGAATATTCATGCAGTAGTTTGTAAACAATCGCTAATTACCGGTTTCAAATAATTCTGAAGCAATAAATCTCGAAATACTTGAAATTCTACTTATTTAATTAAGCAAGAATTAATTTTAAAATTTAGTAATTTTTATTATATAATAAATTCAGCCGTTTTTTTTTTTTTTTTTTTTTTTTTTTGGTGGTCCTAAATTTTAGTGCCCCATACAGATCATTCTATTTGTTATTTCAAGAGCGATTTTTAATCGAAAGAAAACTAACAAATAGTAAAATAAATATTAATAAAATTATATTGTTTGAGAAGTAGAATAAGTTTAAAATGCTTCATTTAACAAATCTTATGTAATTATTTTTGTTATCTTTGAAAATGATACTTATATAAGATGTCGTTTAGCGAAATTAATAATTAAAATTCACTTCCTTTAGAAGAAAACTGTTTTGATTACTTATTTACTTATGTTCAATTTCTGTTAAAAAAATAACTTCAAGGTTGTGTTGTAATTTGCATGTGAAGTTTTGCATAGAAACTGGCTTTTTTCTTTTGTAAATACAGAGTTTACCTTTAGGAGGCATATGTCATCGAAAATTAAACTATAATTGATTATTATTAATTACTACTTCTGATTTTAGTTTTATTTTTGCTCAAGGTTCAACTCTGACTCTTCAATTTATCCATAAATTACTAAAAGGGTGTATTTTAACTAAGACTATATACAATTTTAATTTTTAAAATCTAATTGTATTGAAAATTAGAATTTTCTAAGATTTCAATTAAATATTTCAGAGAAAGAAAGAAATATAACTTACTTCCTTGACACAAGAAAATAAAAAATAATCGTTATAATAATGCTTATTTTATTCTAAACAAAAAATTTTTATATTATGGAGAAATCATCATTTTATGACATCTTTGCGCACTGTTTTATCATGCAAAAAGTGTATAAAAAGGACTGAAAATTATGTCACGAGACTTTATTTACAGGACTTATTTACTTCATACAAAAAACTTATTTACAAAACGTTTTAAATTTTAAAATTGCAAAAAATATCATGTTTCTAATTTTTGATATAACTAAAGAAAGTAATAAAAAAAATTTTAAGCTCTTACATTATTTTTTTTAAATTCAGAATAGAGAATATTTTGATGTTATTTTTCCTTTATTTTTTGTTAATTATGCTTAAAATGCTTTAAAATATTCTTAAATTAAAATTACATATCTTTCTTTCTCTTAAATATAAAACATTGTATGTTTTGTAACAGTTTTACGCGAATTTCCTAAACACCTAATAAAGTAAAAAGGTTAAAAAATATTTTTCTATCCGAAATTCAATGCAATATGTAATTAGGTTTGGAATATATCGTTTTAAAGTAGGTAACAAAAATTAAACAAAGAATCATCATTGAGAAAAAAAAGCTTTCTTAGATTTAACATTTACTTAAAATCCAATCTATGGACAAAATAAATCCATGATTTATCACTATTGTATATGAAATGTAAACAAAATTTCTTCCTCATTTATATTATTTTTATGGAAAAAAAGTGAGTTATCTATGAACTGTACACCTCAGTAAACACCATTCGCGTTATAAAATAGCAGAGATTTGTTAAATATTTTGTAATTATATTTCTCTAACAAGAGAAAGGCACCTAACCCTTTTGCTAACTATAATCAATACGAATGTTGAGCTCTGCCCAAAAATGTTTTATTTATGCATATAAACCATAGTCCTAAATAAATAGAATTACATGTAATGCATGTATAATTTAATTATATTAACATGTATAATGTAAATTTCATTTTACATTTGAAAACAAAGTTTGGAATTTGAGAAATGTCGAAAATATATAATTTATAATAATAAAAAACATTTAAAAAATGAGTAATGGAGTTTGGTACAATTTTAGCCCGTAAGTATACTTTTTAAAAATTATGTTTTTTTTTGTACTTTTTCACGCAGGAAACATTTGCGCAATATTTTTTTTTTAATTTCACTTTTGAAAAACTGTGCATAACATGCAATTGTATCTCTCCCTAATATACGATTTAACTATTATCGAATGAGATAATAGACTCTTCCAATAATAATTTAAAACGTCTGTGAAGATTTTGTTAAAAACGACTGTGCTAAAAACGACAAGGAGAAATGGGAAGCGGCTGTAAATGCGTGTAAAAGAACTCCCCGTGTGTTTTTTCAGGCATGGCAAACTGGCAACATTCACTGATCAAATTTGTTCAGCGCCCCTCTACTTTATAAGACTTAACTAGTAGTTTTAGGCAACGAGTTTATCATTTTCTTTTAAGTATTTTTAATTGAATTTAAAAAAATCATCATGATTGTTTGGTTATTTGTTTTACTTTATTTCCAAAAAATACTTGGAAGTTACTTTTTTAAGGATGTCATGTGTTAATGAAGACAAAAGTATATTTTGTAAAGTAAATTATGATTTGATTTAAATATTTTATTTCTTAATATTTTTCAAGTTCTTAAATTTGCCTCTTTGGCGAATAAAATGTATATTTCTATGAATGACACACCTCTTGTCTTTTCAAATTTATAAAAGAATAAATATGAAAATCATTGATTACTTATAATTTCTACATCGATAAATTTTTCGATAAATTTTTAAGTGTAGATTTTTTCTTTTCTCTGTTTATAGTATAACTTTTCACACAACCGAATGAAACTGAAATAAACAGGAGTAAATAAAATTATGGCACAGAAACACTTTTTATGAATAATAGAACAAAATGTAATTTAAAAGATTAGGAATTGTTTTGAAAGTTTCATGTTTCTACACCTATGCACAATATGAAAAAAAAATCACACCACTGCATTAAATTCACGTTTTCCAGTCTGGATTTAATAAATTTTATTGAAAGGAGGTACAAAAAGCACAACTTTAAAACTATAAATCACAGAGAAGAATAATTTGTTCATGTCATTAATATAATCGTACAGAAGTAAACAAAAATAAGACCGAGCCACTCGATTATAAATCATGACGAGAGATTTATTCATATTTACTGTTGTAAAAGCTAATCGTTCCCTTGAAGGTACAAAAGGACGCAGACTTTTTGACCAAAAAGAAAGAAAATTTTATTTACTAAAAAGCCTACACTTATAAAAACTTACACCCTGCCCTGTCGATTTAAATTTCCTTCGAGGAATAGCAAATATTTCAAAATGGATGCTGCTAGTTGCTTTTCCGCTTTCATTTAATGTTTTTTTTAGAAGAAATATATTATCTAAATAATGTTCACTTATTTTCATTGAAATAACGACAAAATACTTAACAAACTTTCTTTATATCTATTAAAAGTGTCATTTATGTCAAAGTGTCATGTCAAAGTCAATGTCAATGTCAATGTCAAAGTGTCATATATTTCAGAAGTTACTATATAGAAAAGTTACTAATATATTTATAAATATATTAGTTCACATTGTTCATGCATTTTATTGATACAATATGAAAACAACTACCTTAAAACTTCATTTTTAAGTATTTAATAATCTTTATACCTATTTTGGTTAGAGAATATAGCTATACATCGATGTTTGGCGAAAAGAAAAAAACAATAATTTATTATAATAACTGTTATTTTTTTAATGAAACGTGATTTCTTAAGAAAAAAATCATAAAAAATATTATTCATGAAACATTGAAACGCTTAAAAGACAGGAAAAAAACCTCATAATGAAATTTTGTATTAATTTTCTGAATGAGATTTAAATAATGATTGATTTTTATCTAGTTATACATACAATATAGCTATATTTAATATAGCTATACATCGATGTTTAGCGAAATGAAATCAATAATTTATTATAATAACTGTTATTTTTTTAATGAAAAGCGATTTCTTAAGAGAAAAATCATTAAAAATATTATTCATGAATCATTGAAACACTTAAAAGACAGGGAAAAAAATCTCATAATGAAAATTTTTATTAATTTTCTGATTATGATTTAAATAATGATTGATTTTTTTTAAACTTTATTTTTCCTCTTGATATATATATATTGACAACATTGATTAAAATCGAGGTCAAGTCACTTTCAAACTGATTACCAAATAAAGCTTCTTATTAACATTAATTAATATTTGTTTTTCGGCGAGTCATATACTCACTCCAATCTTGTCTTTTTTTTTTTGAACTAGAGCGAAATTGCTTAACGATTTTCATCGATATTGACAACGGTACCTTTAGAGGTTTGTGGCACTAATAACATGATTAGCGCAACAAGAAATATGATTGAATGAAATTGAAATTTTGATACTTGTTGCTTAATAACAGTCTCCGTGTGAACATAGCAATTAAAAATCAGTCAACAAGGCATTTATCAAGTCTAGTTTGGAAACTAAGTTATAATAAGAATTGAGCCAAGGGTGTGGTTGAGGTGACCAAAAAAGCTCTCAGACTTCCGCAATCTCTCCATTTCAGCCTTGGCCTTCGATTAAAAGGCCATTCTCCTTTACTGACAGTGGTGCATGTGTTGAACGAGGTACGTCACACCTAAGATTCTAGTGGGTGGTCCGTACGTGTCCCCTCTGAACAGTTTAAAAATACCCGAGATTAATGCCTGATTCAGATTTCGAGTTGTCCATCACGGATTCTGCATTTCACTGTAGAAGAATGGAATGAAGGCAATGGTAAAAGTAAGGATCAGCCCAGTAAGCAACAACCCTGTTTTAATTGAACACTCTCACAGTCAATTCTAGTTACATGGCACTGATAAATTAAACAATATAACAAAAAGCAATCACTCAAATAATTTTTTTTTCTTTTAAGGAAAACTTATCAACAGAATCATTACAAGTTTGGTTTGATAAGAGAAGAATATAACGCAAATTTTATGAAAATAAAAAGTTTGATAGAGTCTCTGCAAGAGATATTTCTACAAGGCAAAGCAGGCGAAAGTAAGAAAAGATTAAATACTTTAAGATAACTTCTATTTTAATGATTAGATTATCACTAATAATAATGCGAGGAAGAAAAAAAACAAACCATCCTGAATCACTTTTGATCTAAGGATCAAATATTTACGTACTAGGATTTAATCATAATGATTAGAGCGGATAATCTCAAATGTGCTAATTAATTAGTGCTAATTATTATTTTTTTTAGTTTCTTCAATGGTTATGAAAGTAGTAAAGAATATCCGAAAAGTCCATTTTTAATTGTGCTTACTTGTGAGCCAAATTAGAGGGAAAAAAACTTATTCAAGTTGGAATTGGTTTTACGTGTATTTTAAAACATGTATTTCAAAAAATAATGTTTGGTAAAACTTTCACGTTAAATTTTTTTTATTAAATTTACGAGAGGAAAAGTTTTTAGTCCCAGTTAATATTTTAAATATTTGTAAACATTCCAGTTGAAAATTAGATTTTTGTTCATTTTCTCTGTCTCGATGTGCTTGATTCCCAATATTTTACTTTTATTTTGTATGTAAATCATATCACACTTTTGGAAATTTAAAATTCGAATATTTTCATTTATATAGCCGACTCATTTCCTTATTTAGAAAGATAAGAATTTGTTGAGTTGACCATTAAATTATACGCCCAACTCTCTTCTTCGGGTTCAATCCCAACCAGCGACCAAAAAAAAAAAAAATAAATAAATAAAAAATAAAAAAAAAAATCTCGCTTTCCCTTCACAATAGTGACCTCTGAAAATGAACACGCTAATGCCTTACTAGTCAACAGATGGCAGCATAACAAGGTTTTGCCCTTATTTAATTAACAAATCGGCTGAGTCTCAAACAACGTCAAGGCTCGAACTGAAAATTAACTTTGCAAGCAGAATGTTAACCGTTTATCAGCCAATGATCCAAAAAATGGAACATGAACTTAGAGTTTGAAATAAGTGAGCAATTAATGCAGAATAATAATATTTTTTGTACATTTAAAATTTGCATTATTTTTGTATTTAGTTTGGTTTAAATTAAATTTAAATTTTGACTTTTTTTGTGAATTTTTCTCTCGCTTATTATATAATTTACCAAAAATTCAATTTTTATGATGCTATTACAATACTTATAAGATTTTAAATGGTTTATATAAGCCTCTGAACTGAACACAACTGAAGCAAATGTTACCGCCGTCTCTGCAAAACTAAAATTGGAATTAATATATTCTAAAATTGTATTACCATTAAAAATGTAGTCATTTTTCTTTTTAAATTTTTATTTTATAGTCTTGATATACTCGTTAGAAGTGAAATTATAAAATTTCTATATGTTTTGAATTATCTTTTCTTAATTCGGTACTTAAATTGTAAAATTTTAGCCAGTAGGCATACATTTTGTACGAAAAAAATTTACACGAAGACCTGTATTTTTACGGTTAAGGCAACTTCATTTGTTTTTTTGGTTAGTGAATGGAAAACATTTTGACGGTCACCGACCGTAATCTAGCTATGGAATTGTTTGCACTGCCCAAATCTAGAGTTGAATGTGCAGATCAATTAAAAAAATTTTTATCTTGAAAATAATTTTAAAAAATCTTTATTTTATAATTTAGTAATTATCAAAATTTCAGGTATATTTTTTTGTAAAATGTTAGAAAAAAGTTATTTTGATTGACACTACATGCAATCTCCATTTTTAGACTTTAACTACTAAATCTTTATATCTTTTGACTAGCAGTTAGTATACCAATTTATGAAACGTGTACCTTGAAAACACGTATACAAGTGATTTATTCTTAAAATAAATTATTTCTACTCAATTTTTATCACAATAAAATGATAATAAAATCATGCATCAGTTAGTTTAAAATTTGTACGTGTTAAGTATGCAATTAAAAGTAGGTATTAAAATAATAAAGTTGCTGTAAGCAAACATTTCAAACCTTAAAAATTCAAAAATAGTGAGAAAAAAAATCAAACATTATTTCAACAATTACTTTGAGGGGTTTGTTGCGTTATTATTAGTTAATTTACATTTGAGATAACATTTTAACCTTATAATAGTACAAGGATCTGGAGCTCTATATGCTGCATTATAAATTCAGGAACTTGAACCTTACATATGATTGAATAGACATTACTACTTAAGATAAATGATATAATTTAAAAAATAAAAATTACTCATAAAATATACATCCTCGGAATTTACCCTCAAGAATATCACGAATACGAACGCCTCAATCATAACAACGTGCTGCGCGTACGACGACTATAAGAATTTCCAGTTATATCTTCTTTTTCTATGTACCTAACTTTTAAATTGGCGTTACGTACCTTTTCGTGACTTACTCTTATCTTATTTTATGTAAATGAATTATGCAGAAAATCTTCGATCGCGAAATCGAGTAATTGTTTGCAATAAACAAATGATTCTGCTGTCATAAGGAAATTACTAGCAAATTGCTGAGATCTTTCATTTTTATTTCAACATTAAAATTAATTTTTTTTCATGATGAATTCATAAGATAAATAAATCCACTGCTATACATGCACTGCAAAAACTTATATTGTTTGTAACTTTACAGAACAAAAAATATGATAAACTGTAATTTTACAGTAATATTTACTGTGAAATCCCTCTGCCACACTGCAATTAAATGATTATTACTGTAAAAATTAAGGAATAAAGTTTTACGGTGAAAATGAATTTTGCAGAAGCTGCACTCAGTGTGACAGTAATTTTTACCGGAATTTTTCGCATTTTTTGTTTTTTATTTTTACATACGTTTTCTATTTCACTTACTCTAAAAGTGTGAAGCTCAGCAAAATCAATACACATAATCTCGGTTGAACAGTTTAACGAGGACCGATACCGCCCACTCTCGGTCCCTGTGTAGGCTGATCGAAGTGGTCATCCACCCACTTACTGACCGCAGCCAGTTATGCTTGACTTCAGTGTTCTACTGGGAACCGTGTTAGACCACTGCGGGACAATGATTTATTGAGTGAAGAAGATCAGTCGTCAGCAGGTCAATAGTTAGATTCAATTTAACAATCACAAATTCAAACCCTATTCATTGATAGTTAATTTCAAAAATCACGATACATTCATTCATACTAAAATACATTAAGTCAAGATTCCTCCAAAAGTTGCTTAATCAAGATTTGTTCAGTGTTAATCAAATCACACTTGAATGAAACAAGAAACATTCAGATATCATCTAAGCCAGGATTGATATCCATTGATATTGAATTCCGATTATTCCCGTTTTCTGAAAGAAATTGCCAGAAAATTGTTCCTGTCTATGCATTGTTTCGAATTTTACAAAAAACTGGATTATAAAGTTAGATCCAGTAAAACTCAAATTGTCTTTACTCTGATCAGGTTTTATTTCTTTTTTTATCTCAACTTATTTTTTAGTCCCGATAATCTGGATAATTGGAGTTGCACTCATAAACAAAGTATATCATCCAAGAAGTATTTCAACCTTGAAAATTGTAGCATATTTGTGGAAAACATAACTCGTCGTGCCCTCATAACTTTAAACTTCCGTTTCCACCCTACAATTTTGCAAAAAATATTACGCTCATTGATTTTTACTTGTACTATTTAAAAAGTCGAGATCGTTTGAAAACACTATCATTATCATGAATGGTATGGCGTTTATGGACAAACTTTCAGCCAAAAACAGATTTTAACACGGAAACGTAGAAAAAAAAAGTCACGAAAACAATAATAACCAAACTGTAGCGAATACTCATTGGCGCGTGCCACTTTATCAGTTAGGCCTCAATTTTCCATCTTGCACTTCCGCTTTGACAGCTAAATTCTGTTATTGGCTCATCGTGAAGGAATTTTAAATTCTCTTATACGTAATCTTCTACCTGAGAAACGATAGATTAAAGATAGACTGAAGGTGGGTTTTGATCGTTATGGCCTGGAATCCCAAGGATTGCATTTCAAACAATTTCGCAACTTTCGCTTTTTTTTAAAAAAAAAATTAAATTATGTAAAATGCCTTCCGCATAATTTTTACGGAATGAGTACCTGATTTATTTACGTATTTGTTTATTTTATATTTAGTTATTTATTTTGTTAAAATTGTTTAGAATTTTTTTCATTACTTACTAAACTTTTAATTTTCTGAAATTGAAATTTTTTAAAACTTTATTTTTTATTTTTAGATATTTTTTTTTCTTCTGCACGATACCAACTACTTTGAATGTTTAGTACTTTTTGAAAGTATTTTAAAGCCAGGAAAGATCGCTATGCTGTCTAAATCTTTTCTTTTAAATTTACAATAGCCTATTTGGGAAAAAGATAATCACTCATTTTAACATATCGCTGCTTCAAAACTGAAACGACACATCTGCAGGCATTATACGTTTGCAATGTGTCGTTTTAGTTTTGAACCAGCGATATGGGCCAGCGAAATCTAAACTACGTGTGTCAGCTCCTAACACTGTCTGATATTCAAGCTTTGTAATCGTTAAAAATACATTCCAATAATTTTTTTTTTTTGTAGTAGTAGGATGGTTTCATTGTTTTTTTTCCTTGATTGGACCACGTGAAAGTTCAATACATTTGTTAAAAACGTATCTCTTAAATATGCACTGAAAAAAAGTGCGGTCAAAACAACCACAATTTAATAAAATTTATATCGAGTTTATTAAACAGAATAGTGGTTATTTTATCATAAATGCCAATGCCATAAAGTGCGGTAATTTTTCCAAAATTTTTTCTCCATATGTAAATATACCTGAACTTATCGCAAATCGTAAGAGGATAAAAATAATTTTGTTCATGTTCATCAAACAAACAAATTTGAAAAATTAGAATTTCTTAGTATCTCTCCGTATTAGAATCAAGAATAATAATTTATACATTATAAGAGTAAATCCTATGAAGGATTTAATTAATGTCAAACCTATTAATTTCCCTTTTTCTTGAATTAAAAACTTGTAGACTATTAAATGACATTTATTGCTACGACTAATTAAACACAGTTAAGAATTTTAGATACTAAACGAAAGGCATTTAAGTAAGCATTTAGATGCATTTACTACATTTTTTTAAAAAAATCTTTAAAATTATTTTTTTTACTTAAATACTCTAATAAATAAGAATGCTGTGATTTTTCAAAAATCCATTACATTTTAATTGTAGGATAACTTTATAATATTAAGTAATTCTATGCTAGAATATTTATTCACAAGAAATTAGATATCGCTGAAAATATTTCTTCTGTATAGTTAGGGTCGAGTAAAAAAATTCTTAAAAAAAATCTAGAGTAACCAAAAATTTAACAAGCTTTGATATAGACTGATTCAAATAAATATTCCGTCGCATGACCAATACAGCGTTTTTAATTTTACTATAATAATTAGAAATTGATCAAATTCAAAAGAGCGAAATTAATAAGTATCGCCCATTAATTTTGAATTGTAATATTGCATCTTTATTGCGTATTTATTTTTTAAAATACTTTTTAAATTCATTTTAAATCAAGGAGCAAGAAGTCATGCATTACAAATTTATCAGTGATATTCTTTCGTTTGCAAAATATTTATAAGTGAATTGCGTGCATTTCGTGAGTTTTTTTGCAAGCTATCCAAAGCATTTTTATCACACGTGTAAACATGAATATTTATTAGACCGTGTATCAAAGATCTCAGCTAATTCAGTTAAAACTTTTTTTTTCATCCTATTTTTACTATAATTTCAGATGCAGTCATGTTTACATGAACATAATTGATAAGACAGAACGAAACAAGTTATATTTGGAATATCTTTTTGTAATTTAAAGTAGTAATTTTGTTCGTTCACATTTAAATCCATTTTTCATAATTTTAACAAAAATTATGATATATAAACAATGATAACATTATTTTTAGGTTCACTAATTTTGCCTTTGTTTTTCGAATACTAATTAGCATTCATTAATTATTGAAATGTATTCAAAAGTATTTACATAGTATTTTAAACTATTTTCTCAGAACCGAACATGATCATTCGATCACGAGTAATTGATTGTAGTTGAGTTGATTGAGAAGGTTCATACGTTACTCTCAGAATTTAAATCTAATCTTATTAATTCAAAGTACGAGTACTTCAAATGATTTCTTTAGAGCAATGATCATCAACCTTTTGATACCTAAAGACAACAGGATACCTTACAATATCAATGGGGGATCACGAAAATGAATAAAATTCTCTATAGACTTAGCTCTACTATAGACTAATTAAATAGGTGAACTTTTTATATATTTATAAAAATAACGTTATCCTAATAGTAAGTAAAACTGAAGAACGACTATATATTATTTGAAAAATAAGTCTTATTGTAGTTTCTAAAAAAGGAAAACTTATTAAGATGCATTAATTCCCGTGATGTTTCATTCCAAGAAAGTTATTTAAAATGAATCACATTTGATTTTTAACGAAGTATGTTTTATGTATTTTTCTATGCACATTGAAAAAGGAATTAATATTATTGAACTCTTATTTTCCCCTAAATAGCTCCTCTAATGGCTCTTGCATTCCATTAGAAAGTTATTCAGTATTTCAGGAATAGACAATAAAGAAATCAAAACCAATCTGGGTGAAGCAAACGAATTCAATAAATAGTTGCAATGTTTATTCTTTGATATCACTTTCAGACCACATAAAAACTTCTTAGGCTTAGAATCTCTGCTTCATCATTGATCCTCAGGTTGAGAATCTTTACTTTAGCATCGACCCACAAGTTGAGAATCTTTGCCTCTGTTTATACTTTGCGTCGTAAACCTTGCTAGCTCTCAGATAAAGGGTTAATAGATAAGTAATTACAGAATCTTCATAGTTAGTTGAAAATCTAAAAGGGCGATTGCTTTATATTTTTGCCATATTCATGAAAAAGTGAAACAATTTCTCTAAGAATTGAAGTCGCAATTTTATTCGTTTGATAATGCTATAAAATTATTTTTTGATAATTTAGACATACTTTTTAATTGGGTCAAAATGTAATAATGTAAAAACTGTACCTTTTTTTTTTCAATCGCGTGCAAACCTTCATTAGAAAGCTGCGTGATGCAATCATGTTTACAAATTTTTTTTAAACATTCTTATCAAGGAAACTAATACGAATCATGATTATATCGTTGCTGAGTCAGTTTAAATTCTTGCTTCATTTTATCAGAATTTCAAATCCAATTGGTATAGAAACGCATTAAAATCAAGCATCATCTCCGCAAAGCATGAAGAAAATTACACCGATTTCAGGATCTTTAAAATAGTGAAGTGTCCATGCAGGAAACCAACCGTATCGAAATCATATTGGATGCCCAAAGTTATTTTCTTCAAAACATCGTAGATAAAAACATTATAACGATATTTTACATTCTGCCCACAAAACTGCTTTAGATAGTGATCGGATGATCAAACCATATGCCTCATAAGTTGCAGACAAATCACTTTCTGAGTCGCAAAAATATCGATCTGATTTTAAAATTCCTATCTTCGGCATCGTTTAAGTTTTCCAAAGTCATTGTCAATGGATTTACACAGAATACTGAAATCGCCAAAATATCATGATTGGCTGCACGTGAGTATTGTTTTATTTGAAATGGTAATTATGGAACATATCAACCTTTTTTTTTGATTTGATAGTACGATTCGATTGAATGAGTTTTGAGTTAACCATTCGGAATAATTTCACTTTCAGATAGCAGAAATTTCAAGTTCAAAAACGGATATGAAGGTCACCATTACAACACAGAATTTTTGTTGTGATTCCTTTCAGAAATTTTGAATTTTTAACTTTATAAATGGTTTTGATTTTCACGTATTAATCATGAACCTATCCCTTCTATATTTTATCGTATTTTTTTAAAAATAAGTCTTCAAGACGCAGATAAAGGTTTTGTTTTGTTAAACAGAAAAGTTAAAAATTCACAGAATTCACAATTTCACTCTCAGTTCACTCACTCACAGTCACAGAATTCACAATTTCGCGCACAATTCAGAAAATTCACAGAAAAGCTTACTCATTAATGCATACATAGTGTTTCCTGAAGAAGTGTTCCATACAGAGTATTCTCTTGCATTCATGTTTCTTTTGTTTTACTACAATTAAGTATAATTTTATAAATGTCTAACTATATCTTGTTATTTATCATATTGAAACATTGCAAACACATAGTTTTTTTCACAATGCGTTATTTTTTAAAACTGCAGAAATATGTTCTGTAAAAAGTTCAAACTCAAACATTATCTCCACTTAGGACAAATGCTCTTGGAGATAAAAACACAATCCAGAATAACTAAAGGTTGCAAATAGTACGTTCATGTGTTAGAGAAGGTGAGACACAATGCGTCTTAGATGTCTGGTAAAAATGTATGTAAAGTTGCAAGTAGTATTAAACGTAAATGTGTAATAAGTGTTCAAAAGCAGTATAAATAAAACGGTGTAGAATTCTTTTTGTTCGGAATCATAATATTTTACGTATAGTTTACAGCACTTTATACTGAAAACAATTCCGGATCAAATCACGGTAAAAGTACCAGCACATTGTGTGCATCACCCGTAAAATCCCTTTCATCGTAAAATCCTCTCTTACCGTATAATAATATACCGTAATTTTTGTACTTGAAGTGATTCATTAATTTCTCGGTAATTATTACCGTAAAAATTACTCTATATAATTTTTTTTTTTTTTGGTTTTGTAACATGTTCCTGTAAAAATAGATTTTGTAAAAAGTACAGGCTCCTTCAGTGCTAGTACTTTTTACTGTAATCCCGAAACTTTTACAGTGTAGCTGCTCCTGAAAATGTCTGAGACATTATGTTCGAGATGGATTTCAAATTCTTTTTGTATGCCTGCTTTACAATTTCATTTTAGTCATGTAATATTGAAAAACCTTGCATTGTGAATAAAATAATTTCTTACTCATCTTATACGCAAAGTATGAACTTTAAAAATTAGTTATTTTAATTACTAACGCATATAAGTTTTACTATATGCAAAGTATTAACTTTAAACAGCAAATTTTAATGGTTAAAATTTTTAAATAATAATAATTGCAAATTATTTATACAAAGGGAAACAAATAATTATACATTATGTTTAAAGTATTCAATTTATTTACACGCATTCAACTTTATTAAAAAAAATTCCTTCAGTTAAACAAATAATCACAATTATAACAAATTAATTCCCCATAGGTTCACAAATCGACGAGATTATTAAAAAAATAATGA
Organism: Parasteatoda tepidariorum; assembly: GCF_982258835.1. NCBI lineage: Eukaryota > Metazoa > Arthropoda > Arachnida > Araneae > Theridiidae > Parasteatoda > Parasteatoda tepidariorum. The sequence continues at coordinate 61,761,825 of NC_141756.1, read as the reverse complement.
AAATAATCACAATTGCAACAAATTTGTTCCCCATAAGTTCGCAAATCGACGAGATTATTAAAAAATAATGAAAATAATAACAATTACAACAAATTTATTCCGCATAAGTTTGCAAATCGACGAGATTATGAAAAAATAATGAAAATAATCACAATTACAACAAATTTATTCCCAATAAGTTCACAAATCGACGCGATTTTTAAAAAATAAGGAAAATAATCACAATTACAACAAATTTATTCTCCATAAGTTCACAAATCGATAAGATTATTAAAAAATAATGAAAATAGTCACAATTACAAAAAATGTATTCCCCATAAGTTCACAAATCGACGAGGTTATGAAAAAATAATGAAAATAATCACAATTGCAACAAATTTCACAAATCGTCGTGATTATTAAAAAATAATGATAGAGTTTATTTTCGAAAGATCTTTATTCCGTGTCTTTCAGAATTTTATTTTTCTCTTTCATTTCAAATATATTGCCAAAATCCATAAATCAACTGCCTTTATATTGAGTGAGTAATTAATCTTTTTGACCACCATAAAAGAATATCAGGGGAGAAAATGCTTCACGAACAGTTCTTGATCATGCTATTGTTTCCAAATACATCATATTTGAGCTTTAAACTATTGTTTTCACGGGTGTGATCGAGGGCAACGAACTTATCAGTGATCAAGATGAATTGTTTGGTGAACAACGATTGACTACTGGAATTCTTTCTCCTTGCGGAATTTTAAAGCCAGGGTTTTTCATTTGTTATTTACTTTATTTTTTTCCCCTTCTTTCCTTCTTTTCTTGCTAATAACTGGCTATTAGGAATTAAAAAAACAAATCCAAATAGTATCTGTGTACTGAGAAAAAAAGCAGGACCAAAGCTACCAGAATAAAGTAAAATTTACCGAAAGTATTTTTGGCTTTAAAGGAACACCAAAAATCTCGGTAATTTTTACGAAGCGTTTTGGTAATGGCTTTTGGTAAAGTTAACAATAAAATATGGTACTATAATATGTAAAGGGTGCATTTTTAAAAAGTGCTTAAAGGTGCTTATTTTCGATTTTCATTTTTAAAAGGTGCTTATTTTCGATTTTCATTTTTTAAAAGGTGCTTATTTTCGATTTTCATTTTTAAAATTCCTCAAATGTGCTTTTTTTCAATGGGTATTTTTAAAAAATGCTTAATTTTCCCTTTTTCAGAATGAGATTTTTCCTTTACTATGTTGATTTTAGCTTCGAATTATGGAATAAGACCCATTTCACATTGTTCGATTCAACATTTTCACAGTTACTTCAATCACAATCTATTTCGGCATTCGTAGCGATTGAAAACGCCATTCGTTTTACATGATTCAAAATTTTATGGTTTTTGACAATTGTCAAAAACAATGCCAACAGTTTTTTTGTTTGACATGACGGTTAAAACAAGATAAAACCGCCAATTGTCAAAAACTTTCCAACTCTGCTTAATTATATTTTTTTAAATTGCTTAAAAATATTTTTTGAGTGCTTGAAAAGAGCTTAAAAGGTGCTTATTTTTTATTGAATAATTTGGCTACGCACCCTGTATGTGATAAAATTTGGTAAATGTGGTGAAATTCGGTAATTTTTGTATAATTCCTTAGATCTTGGCGTAAAACCCATTTATTCGGTTAAATTTACCTTTCTATTTTGTATTTTTTAATAAATGTGTGGTAATAACTATAATTTTAAAATCCAGCACTTCCGATAAACAGTTACCATATGAACTGAAAATTTACCAAATGAACAAATGAATGGTTTAAATACCGTATATTTTGATTTCATTAACCAGACTTAATGAACGAAATCTTTTTTACCTGAAATGTCCTTACCCTACAGCACGGTAATTTTAACAAAAATTCTTTCTCCGTGTATATTTAGTTCTTATTTATGAATATGTAAACAGAATGAATGTTTTTACTGCGGTATTATCCTATTTTTATTTCCATACATTAACCTTATTGCTAAAAAAGTATAAACAATTTATTAATTTACCTTACCTGCCAACTGCCATGCATATCATACCAACATTTTTATTTAATATGCTGTTGTCAAAAATTTTTTAAAGAGTATAAATTTTAAAAATAATCTAAAAATTAGCCTAAGATTAATAATAAAAATTATTTTAAAGAGTTTTTTTAAACCTTAAAAGAAAAGAAAACAAGGAGAAATTTTATCTCTTATTAAATTAAATTTTCGTTGCAGAGTAGCGTTTAAAGCAAATTTGTGTAAGTTTGAGCAACATCAAACAATATTGACTTTGTGAGGCAAAGGAATAACCAAAGACTAGCTTTCAGAGTTAAAAATACAAAACTAAATTCATATCAGTATATCTTACACATATCTTTCTGGAAGGTTAATTGTAACGGTTTGATCAGAAATGTGTATTGCGTGCACCTCCTACAAGTATTTAAATATGTTCTGCCTTCTAGAACAATAAGAGATTGTAGCAGCTCTCAAAATATGGAGTTTTAAGAAGAGTTATCCTATTAATTATTTTTCATCTTATATGATTTTGATTAATAGGATAATTTTTATCTTAAGTTTCAATTTAAAAGTAATGTGAAAATTAACATGTGTATAAATTGGTACGTTATTTTCCTTTCCTTTAGGGTCTACTTGTTTTTAAACTATACTCATTTTCTTCTTTTTAATATAAAATTAGAAACGTCCTAAATGCAAAGTGCTTTATATTGTTAAATAAATTATGTTACACAATTTTTATTATTAGATAAAATTTATCTGTGATAAATGAGGCATTGTTCGTTGAAATAAGTCCAAATTCATTAAATATTTGCATAAAACGTATTGCAATAAAATGAAACTCTCTTATGCATAAGACTGTGCAGCATATCATTTCAGGATTATAAAGTGATTAATGTTAAATACACTCATGGGCAAAAAAATTAGAGAACCAAGAAGGAGTCGTCAAAATGAAACGAAATTTTACATACGTAATGACTACTTTGATATAAGTAAATGATTAGAAAATCAAAGGTTATCGTTTTTCTTTGATTTTCTAAACCATTTATTTATATCAAAGTAGTCATTGCGTATGTAAAATTTCGTTTCATTTTGACGACTCCTTCTTGGTGAGCTAATTTTTTTGTCCATGAGGGAATTTTGCGTACATCTGCAAATGTTGAAATGTGTTTAATTCCTAACGATTCTTCAAAACGGACTGTCTCGTGTTTTTGCTTCATTATTTAACATTACTAATATGTATGTTGAAAATAACTACAGGTAACTATGTAAATGGAATTGTAAAAAATTAAATTAATTAAATACGCTGTTATGTCTGAAATAATAATATTCATGTTTATGATTTATTGAGATATGATTTATGATTTATTGAGATTCGAAAAGTAATGAAAGCAATCATTCAACTATTCGATGTTAATTATGAAATTTCCCTTTATTTTTAAATAACGTTAAATCAGTTGAGTGGTATTGTCCAAAAAATTATAGTGTTAAAAAATAAAAATAATAAAAAATAAAAATTAAAAAATAAAATAACATTTTTGTATTTCTTCATACAAATAACATTGTTTTTTTTTCTGTTATTGTAGGTTTCATACTGGATGTTGAAAGAAAGGAATGGGCACAGATATTCCACTCTGGATAGGTGGACTTCAAAAGTGGGTGACAGGAGTCTCTAAACAAACGACTTGTGAAGACATTATCAAAGCTGTTTTATTAGCGAACGAAAGTTTCCACCATCACAAAAGCGGTAGCAAATCACATCGTGATTACAAACATTACGTCATAGTGGAACGTTGGCACAAAGTGGAAAAACCTCTGGATCCGCGCTCCCGGCTCCTTAAAGTGTGGAACACTTGGGGTCTGGAGCAATGCAACGTTCGATTCCTCCTGAAGAGAGCGCACCACGCTCAAACTTCGGGTTCCACCCCACGTGACGTTAAATCGCACCGGCGGAAGGTTAATTCCAAATCTACAAAAACTTGGCATCCTCGTAAACTTCGATCAGAATCTGAGGATGACGGAAGTGTCGCTTGTTGTCTGGACAACGATGAACACTTTCCAGCAACGGAAGACCAACTCAGAAATCTCATTGCTTCCCAAAGTGATGCTATTTCATCTCAAGTTAGGAAATTGCGAGACAAAGATGAGGAGATTGAAGTCATTGAGAACGGAATCCATACGCAGCGGATGCGCCAAATTGGCGCCAATTACGTCCTCGATACGTACTTAGCTGACTCCAGTGAAGGTGAGGCGGCTAATGTTAACACTGCCACTAGCAACGAAACTCCTAGTGATTCTAAAAAACAATCTACCACTGATGTCTGTGATACTTTAGATGATTGCATCGAACTTTACCAAAAGGTTCTTCTAATATGGGACAGGGTGCATCAAGAGGAACTGACCATTAAAGATCTAACTCTGAAAATTCAGCAGAGTCTTGAAAAAAAAGACAGTGATACGAATTGCAAACTTCTTGATGAGGACCCTGAACTAGCGTTTGCTGGTCCGGAAAGGTTAGAGGAGATCTTACACCGAACTAAAAACGATATAGAGAGGTTGTTGAGGATAAACCAAACACAACAATTAACAATCCAACAAAATGAAAAAACCTTGTTAGATTGTACAAAGATAATACAAGATAAGCATTACTACTTGCAACATTTAAAATCTGATCTTGATAGATTAGACCAAGAGAATGCACGACTGCAAGAAGAGTTTTCTGCTATACAAGTGATATCAATGGATCGAACTGCTTCCTGTGAAGCACCAGAAAATGGTGATAGCAATTCAGATACAGGTTTGAGCTCTATGCATAGCAGCAGTGACGACGGAGGAAATATTTTAGATACATTAGTATAACACTCATTGTTTATATGCAATCATTCTTTGTGTCGTTTTTTTTTCAAAGTTATCATATAAAATTTGAATGAATACTGTTGTCAAACATATGTATCTCTTTCGTTTACACTTTGCCTAATTTAATTTAATTTCTGTGTTTAATGTAATACTAAAATATACAACGTTAATTTAAGAATTCAATATAAAATGCAAAAAGCAAAATAGTTATGTAAGATCGACTTATGGGTCACAAAATATTTTTACATTGCAAACATGTTTTTGGTGCTAGCCATAAAAATCAGTTTCTCTAAAAAAATGTCGAATATATTAAACTCAAAAAATTTAAATATTTTAGCATTAACTTTTTCAACATTTACTGTGGAGTTTAAATTAAATGACTTCCAGTTATAAGAATCACCAACTATCTGAATCATTTTAAGTAGCTATAGTTGTAGTTTGTCTATAGAAATAACTCCCTTTACCATGCAGTCTAAGGCCGTCTGCTGCTATGGAAACAAGAAATATCTCATTTTAAAAAGGGGAGCTTCTTTCTTCCCTGATTCCCTTTATCTCGCCAACCAGAGTCAAAACCTGTCTTAAATAATGACCCTACTTGAAATAGTTAAATATCGTAACCATCACAACTACCACTCCAGGTGAATGGCTAAGGGAGTTCTTTATATTGACAAACAATACTACGGTTTCCAGCATAGTATGGGCATCAGTCAGTTGAAGTTTAGGTTTTGATGCGCCTTCAGCAGACCTAAAACAAATTTTATTTTTATCCATTAAGTTGACACAATAAGTTAAGTCGATTTCATTCCCTACGGTTAAAACTATTTATTTCACTCATTTGATTTTTCGAATTTTGTATGATTCCAAATAATATGATTAATTGGTGTTCTAATGTAAAGCGTTCTCCTTTTAATAGTACTTTCTTATAATTTTCTAACTTGTTTAAATTTATCTAGCCTGTAAATTATTACAGAATTTAAAAATATATTCGATCATTTCTAAATCTTTTTTTGTATCCATATTTAATTAAATGGTGATAATGACTTTTCCAATTTTATTCGTCACGAATACAAATTATCTTCAAAAATGTACAGTTTGAAATGTTGGACAAGCTCAACTGCACTGAAAAAAATTCCGGCTTAAATTACAGTATAAAGTACTGGCATCATACGGGAAATTCATTTTTATCTTAAAATATTATACCGTAATTTATACAGTAATATTTATTTAATTAGTGATTCAGTAACTTTGCGATAATTACTATAAATGTTGTGATATTACTGTAAAAATTACGGTATATCATATTGTTGTTTCGTAACATGTTCCGGTAAACGTGTGTTCTCCGGTAAAAAGTACCGGCGCCCAGAATGCCGGTATTTTCTACCATAGTTTGTACCGGAATTGTTTACAGTGTAACTTTGAAACAACGGTAGTAAGCTCAAAGCAATGCTTCAAAGTAAAAAACAACGTAAATACGTTTTAAAAAGTGCTACAAACACAAAACAATTAACAAATATTTCCGCATTCTAAAAATACCTAATGTATGTTCATAGTAATAATTTTCTTATTTAACTGCTAGAACTTAACAATTAAAATACTTTTAGCTCTCATACACATTTAAACCTGAATTTCATATATAAAACAACTGTAGAAGGTGCAATTTTGAATATTACTTTATTTAAATTGATTATACTAAAATATTCAACTGATATATTCTGATACATTATAATTAAAAGTAATCATATAAGTATATAATAGACAAAATAAATATTGAATCTTTATCTCACCTAGTTTGAATTTTCATGTATCGTTTGTGTTTCTCAGTCTAGTCTATATTTTCATATATTATAACCAATAGATAATAATTCTTATCCTTGTTCTATATATACTACTTTAAGTCACAAAATACTTTATTCAGACATGACTCTATGACTTAGATTTATTTCCTATGTCTCCAGGTAAAAATACAAGCATGTATGTTCGATTGTCTCAGTAAAATTGTATACTTCACACTATTGTATAAATCAATGTCAGTTTATAAATAAACTTTATGTCTTTCTTAGTGGTTGACTTTTGTTACAACTAATATACATGAAAAACTGTTTTATAGACATACATTGTTTCATAGAAAAGAATTACGTGTGGTCATGGAGCTGACGTCGAAAAAGCAGAAAAACCAGTCAAAATTTCATTTGTTAATTTTATAGATTCGAATAACTATTTTACACTTTTAGATGTATGAATTTATAAATAGTATTCATGCTGAAATCTTAGTTCTTTATTTGCTTTTTAAATCATATTCAATATTTAACCGCCTTTGTCAACCAGCTTGTTCAACTTTCAAAATTATCTTGTACAAAGTATAAACTTTAATGGCATACAAGCCGAATGCACATCACAACTGTATCTAATTATTTTATTTTATAAGCTTCGTTGAACAGCAGACCCAATTTCGGGATTATGACCACTAATGTTCAACTCCGTAGCCTTCTAATTTTAAACCCAATCCAGAGATTTCCTGGATCAAGTATTGGGAGAAATTGGTCTTCGTGGAGGACTTTTTGATAGAACTAACCCGCATTTGCATTACATGGAGTGGAAAATCTCCCATGGTTAGCCTACAGCAAAGAGACTCTGAACCATGATCCGTCTACCACTGACATCAGCAATGTGGACAGTGCGAACCGAGTGCGGAATTCGTATCAATCAGCCATGGCTGGGTTTCGAACCCTGTTCACCTCAATGGGCTCAAAGTTCACCTTATCATTGGGGGCAAAAGCTCTATTCTCTGAGCAACCACTGCTCTGTATTTAAATATTATTCACCCCCTTCTCCTCTTGCAAGAACTTAATTAGTTTAAACAATATATTAACCAATACTCTTTTCATCGTATCACTTTGTCCTCCCAGAATTTCTTTAATTTCAATTTTACCTGTTTTCCAAGAGATGTCCGTTGTATTTATTGTCAATGTACTTTATGTGTTGAATTTCAGTGATAATTCAAAATTTGTCCGACAGTGATATAGTAAATTTGTTATATTTCCTCTGCGGAGAAATGAGTAAGGGATTATTTGGTAGTTGTTTCCAACAGGAAAATGTTAAAGCTCGCTTGAAATAGAGACAATTTTTTTTTTTTGAATTCGGACACAAAAAAAATTATCTATTTTTTTAAAATTGTGAATTTAATGACACAATTATGAATTGTAATCTTAAAAGGGACTGGGTTTCGTTTAGAAAATGTGAGGGGTTTAATGCACCCAGTTACGCTGTCCCTGACAGGCATTAAATCACAGAAACCACCGTAAGCATGAGTTCAGGACATTTCAGTATAGTTTTGGCAGCAGAAGTATTGAAATTATTTCTATCTCTGTCGTGAGATAAGATAGACAACTCATCCCAAAGCTCCACTACGTGTTGTACTACTTCCTCACATCTGGAGCCATATAACTTGAGTATCGTAATAATAATATACACAAGCTATTGTTCAAGAAAGACTAGCTTCCTTTGCCAATAATTGGTATGACAATATGCAGCAACATAGCTTCTATTGTTCAGGAAAGGCAAGCTTCGTTTGCCTATAATCGGTATGACAATATGCAGTACCATAGCATCTATTGTTCAGGAAAGGCAAGCTTCGTTTGCCAATAATTGGTAAGACAATATGCAGCACCATAGCATCGCTTATGTTTAAAATATCTGTAGCCATTTTAGAACGGATTTAATTATTATTACTTAATATATTCTAACAAAATAAATAATATAACTGTAGTTTTGCCAATATATTGAGAAATATAACGAGTTTATGGTGGCACATAATAGAAATACTTCTAGAGATAAAAATAAACTCTTGAATATTCTTAAACTCACTTTTCAATAGTTACTTTCGAATAACATTCTTTTAAGTTGACCAATGATGGCTCCATAAGGCTAGGATGAACAAATGGTTCTTGTTACTGTGGACATATCCACATTAAGCTCTTTGTGATATTGTGAGATTATTTCAGACTAATTATTGTGCTATTTATTTATAAAATTTGGCCGACTTTGTTAATTAATTAATTTTTTATTAGCTTTTTGGATACTTCAAACTCATTTTAATTAAATTAGATTTACTGTTAAAAAATAGTGGAAATTATCACATTACTAACGTTTTATAATTCAATAAATTCGTACCCCTTAAAATTTTATTGTTTTTCATTACCAATTAAAATATGTGTCCTTCCTAAATTACGGTTACTTCTCATCGTTAATATGACTTGTTTAGCAGTAAGTCTCAATCTAGTCAAATCAAATCTGCTGGAATCAAATCTGTTGGTTGTCTAATTTTTAAATATAATTAATATTTACATGTCCTTAGATTTTTCAAATTTTTGATCCCCACCCAAAAAAATTAATGCCAAAAACTAATAAGTTCTATCCTAAATTCGAAAATTCAAAATATTTTTGTCCTTAGGCAGTTTTTTGCTTGACCTATTGGGAGTGAAATATGTGATATCCAGTCCACTGATCTCAAGTTTTCTCTGCTATGCACCCAAGTTTTATCTCAAGCAAATACACTGTGATAACATACTTACTAGCTCTATTGCTTTAAGGTGTTTAAGGCTAATCTCTGCATATAGTAATTATTAAAATTAGGTAGAAAAATATTTTTAAAAATAATTTTCACTTGATAAACCACGGCTTCCGACTGAGGGATAATAAATTCACTGTCCTCGGACTCACTCTCTGAATGCATCATAACTATTTCGACATGCAAACGGTAACACTAATGAAAGCGAAATTACAGAAAATAAAAAATGATTTTGATTTCAATGTGAGGAGGAAAATCTCACTGCAAAAATAGTGAAGAAAGTGGGACTTGTTACGCCATCTCTTAGCAATATTCAGAAATACAAAAGTGATCATGGGATTTCAAGAGACATGTAGTTGGGACGAATTCAATTTCAAAGATGATATTTTTCTATGAGATGCGACACCGACTGACAAAGGGCTAAAAAAAATACAAGATATTTTTAAATTAATCATTGATTTTTTTTTTGGGGGGGGGGGGGAAATTCTTAAAAAATGTTTATAGTCGTCTCCGTCCTTATCATATTAAAATTTGCAAATATATTTTTTAGAAATAGCATCATTCCTGTGTCTATAAATGATTTTTTTCTTAAAGTAATCTATGTTTGCATCTAAAAAAATGGAATCTACGATGAGTTACCTAGAATATTAATACCACTAAGCTTCACATGCTTTAATAATTCGAAATAGTTATAGTGTGTTTTTTACGTATCACTACCACTAAGTTTTTAGTTTTAATTACACAGGGGAGCAATTTTTTTTCTCTGTAGCATGAGATTTTTTTAACAAATCTCGGATACTTTCAAATCATTGATTTCAAATCTGCAATCGATTCACCTCTCCAAGCTACTGATTGTTCTTAAAATGAATTTTTTGACGAAATGTACAAATTTAGAAACGTTAAATTTCTTGACGACAGATTTCTAGGGAAGTTAGAGCGTATCATCTGAATTAAAACTGCGTAGGAAACTAAATCCGGAAATGTCATCATACGCCGCTAGAGACGCTTTCTCATTATGAGCTGTTTCTTCATGCTTTTCTCAACAGTTGATAACAAAGAAGCTCTCTTAGCCATGTACGATGGCTCTTCAAGACATGAAGTTCCTTTGCATTATTAATCCAGATTATGTGCCCTGACAAGCCCTAGAAATATGTCAAACTGGAGTCAACATTTACGCAACGACCTGCTATATATAATGTTTTCAAACTTGTACATTTTGACAAAAAATGGACTAAAAATGTCATTTTAAAAAAATCTGTAGCTTTAGGAGAAAAAGTAATGTCAGGTTTTAGTTCCCCCCCTCCACTCCCTGAATTAGGCAAAACCAAGTGTTTCTATAAATGCAACAAAAATATTGTTAGTGGCTACTTGCTAGTGGCTTCACCAATATTTTGATCTGAGAAATTTTTAGATATAAAAGGAAATAAAAGTTCCAAAATTAGTATAACTTTTATTTGATGTACTTATATTAACTTAAGTAAAATACTTTTTTAAATATTTTTTTTATTTGCAAACTTGCAAAGCAGAACTGCATATGCTAACGCAGGGGTCGCCAAACTTTTTTGATCATCGGCCCCTATATAATTTTTCGAAATCTTCATCGACCCCCATAAAAGTAATTTTCTGTTAATTAAAATAAAACTCTATTAGATACCGTGTTTGCACATTTATTTTGCGATTTTAACCATTTATTAAAGTAATAGTACATTGTGTAACAATAGTTTTATGAAAAATATATTAATGTTCAAATTTAAATACCTTAATATTTATTAAATAATATGCAATTATGAATAAGTAGAAATAATAAGTAAAGTAACTACAGATTTCTTGCTTCTTAATCAATGAGATGGGTGTGCCTGGTGTTTTTTTGCAAGGTTCGCTATATTGGGTTCAAAATTGGTCAATTTTAATTTTCGTCAAAATAGGTCAATTTTGTAAAAAAAATACAAAGTGTGTTATAGTTTTGCTGCGGGCTGTACTAATCCATATTATTAATGCTTACCTTCATTTTTTTGCATGCATTGATAATTAAAATTGATATCTATACTAAACGAATGGTTTTATCAAAACAATAACTGATTATCCAAAACTATGAAAGTTTTAATAATGACACTGCAAATATTCAACGCTGTTCACAATTTGCAAAGATAGCTGAACCTGAGTATGATATTTGCGTCTGTAACGTCAATGCTCGTCACACGTGACATTTGGACAAGCGCACATATGCGTTTGACTTATAAACTGTGCTTAGTTCGTGCCATTGCACGCTGGTATGTAAATACTTGTTTCACCCGAATAAGTTTATTAATTTATGTTTTATGAAGAAACTGATATTAAGTCAATTATAAAAAAATTCGCAAATTTTTCATACTCAATCAGGTATGTGTGATTTGCATATTAAGAACTGTTTTTTCTTCGACCCTTCCAATTCGGATCGACCCCCATTCGACCCCCGCTTTTTTTAAATAGACCCCTGGGGGTCTATATAGACCACTTTGGCGACCTCTGAGCTAACGGAACCAACAAAGCTCCACGAGCATGTCTTGCACATCCTTTAATATCACGTCCGCAATTTACTGGTAATAATATTAGGATTGTTGCTCACTTTAACATGATTTATACGAGAAAGTCGCATCCAAAGGTTTGTATTTTTAAATTAAATCTCTAAAAAATACAAACAACCTGATACTAACTAAGTCATCAAGTTTTATCTCATCATTTGGCTTTCAGAGTTCGCGAGAAAAAAAATTGACCACCCTGAATAACTTTTAATTTAATGCTCGGATTTTCACTTTCTAGGACTCAATTTTAATCGCTTGAGGGGGGGGGATCTCAAATAAAGTGCAGACGATATTTTAAGAAACAAAATCAGACACAAAAATATACCTTCTCTGAATAAACCTATCTTTTTTCCATAGATTCGGACTTTTGACCCCCTATATATATATTATATCCGTCGTTAAACAGCCGACCCAATTTTTTGGTTTATGACTGCAGATGTTCAACTCCGTAGCCTTGTAATTTTGAACCAATCCAGAAGACAAGAGAACTCCTGTATCAGTACCTCCAGAGGTATTGATTTGTTGTAGGGACATGGAAACTTTGCGATTCGACAGATTTAAAGTGCATCAGTCACCATTTACTAAACGGGGAGTCTTCGGCTGACAGGGATCGAGCCCACGAACTCCTGGACATGGGCCCAGTGCCCTACCAATCAGGCTCTCCCGGCCTCTAACTCCCAATAAATAGGGGGTGGCCGCAATCTGGGAAATATGGTCTCAATAGTTAGTTCAAGAGAGAGCTCCAAAGTTAATTTTACTTTTTGCGTGTTTCGCTATATCTTAAATTTTTATTCGAATTAAAAAATTTATACATGCAATAATAAAAAATTTTTAACCAAAGATAATTCCATGCAAAAAAGAACTTTTTGCAAATATTTATTATTTGTTATTATTTTATTTAAAAATGGTCTAAAAAATTTTTTTTGGATCATTTTAAAGAATGCAATGTTACATGGCAAAATACGAAGTTTGAGGGAAATCTGTTGAAAAGTTAATGATAAATTGAATTTTAAAAAGTCAGACACTCAGAAATGTTCATATGAATTTTGAACGAAAGAAAGAGAAAGAGTTATACAAATTTAACTGTATGGAGTGACGTGGCAAATTATTATTAATTTTGAAATTGTGATGTTTTTCTGTTTAAATTTCCCTTCAAGAAATTTTAATTTTTAAGTTTAATATATTTTATTTTTTTATTCTTTATGCAGTTTCTCTTTTCTTCTTAAAAGAAAACGAAAAAAGGAAAATGCATTGCAATTAGCAATATTTTAATGCATTGTTGTTACAACGACAGGTGAATAAAATTTATATTTATCATTTATATTAGCTGAATAATATTAATATTAAATTAAATGAAATAAAAATAATTAATTAATTACATAAAATTAAATTAAGAATATTAAAATATATTAAATCATAGTATATTAAATAAAAAAATAAAAAAAAAATATTAATAGATTTTTGATTAACAGAAATACGCAATATTAGGTTTATAATAATTAGATTTATCATAAACAATTAGATGATCTGTTGCATTTTTTTCGTATGTATCCTTTACAAGAGACAAATAATTAAAACGAATAAAACGATTCTGGTTTTAAGTCTTATAACTATGTATGCCTCATGTTAAAACTAATTAAAATTGCTTGAATGAGTTACGAAAATATTTCAAAAAGACAAATTTAAAAAAAAAATTCTCCTCAGGAGTACAACACGTATACAAAAAATATTTTATTAACATCAAATTTTAAAAAAACGTTTTTGAAAAACAAAAACTATTTCAAAATTTGTAAAATACTTTTGTTGTTTATAAATGATTACAGAGGTAATAATAAGAAGTAAAACACAATTGAACGGACAATTGTAGTTAATGTCAGTAGCATTTACCAAAATGCATTATTTATATACGCTCAAATGTAAAGTTTAATTTTGATGAACATAATAACTCTTGCTTCCATCACAACATTTAAAAATTATTAATTGCTTTTTTAAATAAATTTTGATAAATTTAAAAAGAAAAAGAAATTATAAATATATATTCTTTTTTTTTATATAAATATTACAAATACATAAAAACTACTTTTCTTGATACACTTTTATTTGCTTGCATCAGGAAAGCAATTTTAAAAACTAGACTACTAACCTTGGCAAACAATAATATACACTTTAATTCTGGTGGCCAAGCTACTAACTACATAAATTTTTAAGTCTTCTGCTGCCATCTAGTGTCTAATAAATATTTTAAAACTGATTGTTTTATTAAGGTACTAGTTTAAAAATACTTAAAATGGAAAATTAGATTTTGTTTTCGCAGTTACAAAAATGCTCTAGATGATTTCCAGTTGATACGTTAAAACTTCATCTTGCAAACAAATTGAACTTCTTTTAAATAGGTTGAATAATTTATTCGAAGGATATATAAAAATTCCTATTTCGACTATATTGAAAAATTATAAAAATACCAGAATTTATACAGTTCTATCTCACTATCTAGCACATTTTGAGTTTTGTAAATCTTCATGAGAAGACAAAAAAAATTTCTTGTTATTTATTATCTTCAGATGTTAAAAAAAAAAGGAAATATCCGCTTAATTTAAGTTATTAAATTCCTGAAAAAAGTTAATGAAAAAAAAAAAGTCAATGCGGTTTCTAAAAAGATTTTTGCATATTATAATAAAACTTGCACTATATTTAAGGGGTATTAATCATTATATCTGATGGAATATCTAGTACAGATTAGGCAGAATTTTTTTAATTTATTTGCTTAATTATTTATTTATTTTGAGCTTCGAATTGTGGTTTAATATTTTATAAAATAATTTTGCTATGGTAAAAAACTATAGATAAAAAGATGAAATTATAATATATATTTTTATAGAAAGTTTCAATAATTTTTTTTTAAATTATTTATTTAAAGAAAATTTGTGAAATATTTATTCTGTAACAGAAAATTTGATTAAAATAATTTGCTTATACTGCTTGAAGTATATTTTTAATAAAACTCGAAAGATGGCGATACTATCAATAAGGATAAAAATTTGTACACTTGGTAGTATAGCATCATTATCATTGATAGAGAAAATAACCTTTCATCATCTGCTCAGAAAATTTTCATGTAATTTTTTTGTGTATCATGAATATTATTGCTCTTTAATTTAATTATTATTGTAATTCTTTAATTTAATGGAAGCATGAATTTATATACCGTGTCACCGTTATTATTTTTTTATAATTTCCTTTTTTTTATTTAGTTACTTATTTCTATTTTATTATTATTTTTATTAATATTAATATACTGTAAATAGCCCTTGATAAAAATATGTGATCGTTAATTCGTGAAATTTTTAAAACCTAAAAGCTTAGAAGATTTAGATATGTTTTACGCTAAAAAAAATATTAATAAATAAAATTTTTTCTAACTCGCGCCTCTTTTCTATTGAACAAAAAATAAACGTTGCTAATAAAATATGTTGTGAAATTAAACAAAATTATTTGACAAAAGTAAATATTACAAATGCAAGTTTAAATATTATCTTTATTAATTTTAGGGGTGATAGGATAAAAAATTGACCCACTTATCACATAAAACAGTGTTTCCCAAACTTATGACTTTTGTGTACCCTTTCTAAATTTTTCGTAATGCTGTGCGCCACTAATAAAAAAAATGAATGTATTTTTTACTATAAAAAATTGCACAAAAGTTAAAACTCACAACAGGCTGTTGACTAATTATTAACTATTAACTCTGCAAAAAATAGCCAATAGAAAAATACGTAACTGTAAATTTTCATGGCTAGCTTTGTTTTTAAATAAAATTTTTTGAAATTTTCGTTTGTTGCAAAATATTTCGCATAAGAACGCGTACCCCCACTAAATTGTTCCAGTACCCCTTGGGGGTACGCGTACCACACTTTGGAAAACACTGACATAAAACAATGAAACTATAATAGTTTTTATCTTCTAAACTACGATGTTTATAAACAATTACTTTACAATTTAAAATATATAAAGATACACCATGTTTTATTTTCCTTTTCGCACGATGGGCAATATTCTTGTGGTCCCTCCACATTAAAATTTCGGTTAAAATATTTCTGCACGGCAAAGGGTAAAGTTTTTATTTAACTCGGTTTGTTGTTCGAGAAAATTGTTTAGAAATTATTGCAGCCTAAACTAAAAATTAATTAATAATGAAAGTAAAACTCCTGTTTGCATGAAGATTTTGTTTTCTTTTTCAGGTATCAAAAATCCCAAAATATAAGTCCATTTCAGAATGCAACAATGGGCGAATTTTTATCCCTTAAAGTAAAGGGAATCAAAGTTAGCAGGAATCAGCAAGATATGGTTCCCATAATAAAAGCTGGAAAGCGATTGGAAGTTTAGACCCCTTAATGTAAATGTCACTTTTTGTTTATTTCGAACTTTTTTCAAGTGAATCAAAATATTTTTGCCCACAATTTTAAAACTCATTTATCCAAAGAATATTTCATGTAAAAAAATTTTTTTTCCTAATTACTTATTATTTTTTACTTAATAATAATCGAAAATTGTAATGTAATTGTGATTAAAAAGTTTTGTATTGTAATAATTTTAAATTTTGTGCTTTTAATGACAAAATACAAAAATTGAACGAAATTAATAGTATAGTCCATACGCAATCAAGTTTTGAATACACCTCTTCGTTAAGATGGGCTTAAATTTTCTTTCCTACCTAAGCGTAGAGTATTTTGCGTATTGTGGCAACTCCCAGTCTCCCCATAATTTGTGGCCCAGGAATCCAAATTCGTTAAAAAAAAGGTATGTTTTTTCGGAGAAAGTTCGTTTTTGTATCGGATTTTGTTAATTAAAATATCGCCTGTACTAATTGACTAGCATACATAACGTAAGATCTTCGAACGATTAAGATTTAGTCATAATACATGAAAATTGATTGTTAAAAAAAGTTTATCCGGGTGTTGACATTTTTATTTTGCGTTCTGTATACAAATTTTGATAAATGAATCTTCCATTGCAATAATGTTACGTATACAAGATTTTGTATCGTTTTCTTTGCTTCATTATTTGCACTTGAAGAATTCTTTCTATAAGGTTTTCAATCCAACAACAACTGCAATTTTAATTTTTCAGATTAAAGTTGCAAAATTTTGTTTCACCCTAACATAGATATAAATTACATTTCAAATAGAAATGATTAGGTACTATAAAGACAGAATTGAAAATGATGTATTTCTCTTAAACAACTTTTTCACTTTAAAGCATCTCAATTTATAACACCGTCTTGCAGGGCTCGACATTAACGATGGTCTGTTAGTACGAGACCACTAAAATTTCTCTCGGACTACCATAAATAATTGACAGCTATTTCTCTCGGACTACCATAAATAATTGACAGTTATTTCTCTCGGACTACCATAAATAGTTGACAGTTATTTCTCTCAGACCACCATAAATAATTAACAGTTAGTTCTCCGCACCTGCAATCGACCTGTATTTTGCTTTTCTTTTTTTTCGGAGGGCTTCATGTTTAAGTCAGGGTTTTAATCATAAAATAGCATATTTCATCAGAATTGTAGCATTACGCATACTGTGTATTGCACTTTTTTGAATTAAATTCACTTTATTAACTTTTATTTCAAATCTAAAGGAGACCAATAATCGGACAAATGAAAATGTTTATAGGCTAGTAATATTTTTTAAGTTACCACTAAATTAATTTTCTTAATTTTCATAATAGCTTAATTACAAGGTAAAACACATAATGATATTTTTAGCAAAGGAAATTGTTAATACACATTCCGGTTTATTATGATTTCCAAACAAATCTTTGAAATAATTGTACAAAAAAAAATTTGATTAATGGCTAGCAGGTTACAATAGCTGTAGTTGAAAAATGCGAACCGAAAACTATTTAACCGACTGGACTATTCTTACAAGTTTGCAAATAAATTTACCCAGAACTAACTATAGAACTATATATTCAATAAATCAGTTCTTGTTGATTCTTACTAAATGAGTTAGGGAAATAAAATCACTAAACCGCGCTCGTTTCCGCCTGTTGAGCAGCTTAGGTATTCCAAAAGGAACTAACTGATTCTCATTTAAAATAGAAATTTATTAAGCGCAAAACAGACAAAAGGCGTGAACGACTGTGACTTTTAAAAATATATATTTTTAATCTTTAGCCGACGATTTACTTTAGTTTATCGATTGCACTAGTTTGACTCGAGCATGTATAAAACAAAGTTCTGTTCATCTGTTTTCTGTTCAAACTCCTTAAGAAATGGATCAGCTTATCTTTATGATAGTTTTGTACAGCATGTGACAGTATACATAGGGGAAACATGGGGTTTTTGACAGAAAACACTGTTCATAAAATATTATTCTTATTTCTCTTTTAGCGTAACAAATTTTTAATGTTGAGATTATTATGAATGTATATATCGTCGGTTTGCTACATAATTTCCTTATTTTTATTATAAACTACCTTATCAAACCTTAACTATGATTAGAGACACTATGGGGGAGGTTTGCATTACTAGAATCAAAAGAGGTATGTTTTTTTGAAGGTTTTGTTGCCGCATGAAAGATACCTTTTGCGATTAATATGCTGTTTTTGGAACTGCTGTCAGTTTTCAAGAGTTACTATTGACTGTTAGGTCAAGTTCAGTCTATCTGAAGCTGCCCTATCCTAATTCCGAAAATGTCACAAAACGTCGCTATGGAGAAAAGCCACAGTTTTAAAAAAATGAACGGTGTTTTTTGTCTGAATTTTTAATATTTAAAAACTTACTCCAATGTGGGATTATATGGGCTTTTGAAAATTTGCAAAAAATAGGAATAAAGCATAGGAATAAATTCTCCATAGCGTATTGTTAAATGCCTGGTCTGATAATTATATCAAAAAATTATATAATACTTATTTACTTATGAAAAATGATAAATATGAACTAAAATTTTCAATTGAATCAATAAATCAATGAACTGGAAACAATTCTAGCACTTTTTTTGTTAATTCTTAATTTTTTGGAGTTTGATACTGTTAGAAGACTAAACAACCAGCATGTAGGAAGATACACCTAAAATCTGTCGTTACTAAAAATCTTCCGGTTGGTTGTAGTGAAGAAGTTTGGAAAAAGGGATACCAGCTGAAGTGTTGTCGACGTCATTTGACCCGAGTTAAAACTACTTTGCATTCTGTCCCTTACCGTTAAAATATAAAAACTTTAAAAAAAAATGGGGAGAGGTGCATGGCCATTATTGGGTTAAAGGAATTTAATATAAACGAAGAAACAGAAACAATTCAAGCATTTGCTTTTTTTGTTTATTCTTTTTCGTCTGATGTTGGTAGCAAACTACACAATTGGCGCGTACGCGCAGAATTATACACGTTAAATATGTTGTGACTTGAAATCTTCTCGTTGGTTGAAGTGATGAATTTGGTGATACCAACAAGGGATACCAACTCAGGCATTGTCCATGTCTCGTTTGTTATAATTTCTTTGTTATAATTTCTATAACCTAATGTCATATTTTCTTGTAATCATTTCAGATTAGAAATGATTGTAAGAAGTTAAAACATCGATTAAATCATAGCAATCCTTGTAAAGCTTCATTAGCTTGAAAATACTTTAGCTGCAATTTATTCTTCTATGACTATTATCACACTCATATAAAACATTTTTCAGAAAACGCAGACATTTTTTAAAACAAAGACAATCTTTGTAACTTAGAATGATCTTGAATATAAAATTGAAATATAAATTGATTATAACTTATATTCATAGCATAGTAGTAGGATCGATTTTTCATAAAATAAATAAATTAATAAATAACAGAATATTTTTAATAGTTTCACAGTTTTTGCATCATATAATGACCTGGAGAGAAAAACCTTAAACATAATAGCGTATTAGCCGAGTAAACATTATATAATATCTGCTTGAGGCATTTTGATGATTGGATACCTGGAAGTGACTTCATCGTAGGTAAATTGTGGCATTTGTCGTTTGAGAAGCCAATCAGGTTCGACACACACGCGTGACGTCGCTTACTGGTATTTAAATTTAATTTTAATCACATGATAGGGCACAATCGCTTCACTCGGAGTGCACATGCATCAAGTCCAGTAAAATTCGTATGCGCTTGTAAAAAAAGTATGAAGCTTACGTGAACGAAAATAAGAGACTTTAAAAAACGCTTAAGTTAAAACCGCTAACGTAGAGGAATATCATCTTAACTTCGATCACAAAATCAAAACAAACATTTACAACGTACGGAGGTATTATGGAAGTTAAACTTCTTCCAACAGAATTCTATAATTAAAATATAAATATATTCTATAATTTTAAATAAAAGAAATGTTTAGTTTCGTATGGGGTTGTTACCATTAGACAACTATAATTTTAAGCTAAAATGTATAAAATTATATTTTTATTAAATCAAACAATTGTATTAATTCATTTTAACATTTTGCAAAAACGAATCCTTCTTGTTCATTTTGTGTTTACGTTCTCTTTGATTTATCTGTAACACTTCCATGTTCCCAGCGAAGGTACGCTTAAATAGAAAACAGCATTTAACAGCAATTAACAGCGTGCTTGTAGCTTTGTAAAACCAAAGCCAACAAAACGTAAAGATACGTAGGATCTAAAAAATGCAAGCACACGTAAATGCTTCAAAGCTTAAGTACAGAAGAGCACGGAATCTAACATAAATTTGTGAAATCTGCCTATTAATAAAATACTTTTTCAGACTTAATAACTTATATTCATTTCGCGAGAAATGCAATAATATGTAGTAGCACATAAATCCATCATAACTTAAAATATTTTCTTAAGACTATTTTGATAATTGTTATAGTTATGATAATTTTTTCCATAAAAATTAAGATAATCTCATTTAGAATAATCTAAAATTCAATACAATTAAATATATCGGTATATGAATCGATTAAAACTTACAACATGCGTCGATGCCATTTTGATCAGAGTAATATATTTAATAAGTAATTTAAACTAGCTCCACTTGGTATATA
This sequence comes from Parasteatoda tepidariorum, assembly GCF_982258835.1. Lineage (NCBI taxonomy): Eukaryota > Metazoa > Arthropoda > Arachnida > Araneae > Theridiidae > Parasteatoda > Parasteatoda tepidariorum. The sequence continues at coordinate 61,740,804 of NC_141756.1, read as the reverse complement.
TGTGTGATAATTACGTACGGTTAAAGTAGGTCCTGTTCTGCAAGGCAATACTCATAGGGAATAATCCCTTCCAATCAAATTAGGTGATATTGCAAACATGAATAATTTCAATATCTTCTAAGATGTAAGCTTCTAAGGCTTCTCTCATTGTGTTATAGATAAATATGTTTATAATTCAAGCCAGGTAATATTCCAAATATCTTTGTAAAATTGATTTCATGCCAGCTAAATATTTATAATTTGATTTATATTTCAGTTTTAAAAGTTTTTTTTATTGAAAATTTAAAATTTATCAGCATTAGAAATTAGGCACTGCATCATTGCATTTGTATAACTCTGTATTTTACTGCACTTTGTTATGTTAAATGTTGTAGAAATGACGAATAGAGTTACTATATATTATTTCCTATATTAAACATTTTCTGTATAACTCTGTATTTTATTGCCCTTTGTTATGCTAAATGTTATAGAAATGACGAATGGAGTTTAATTTCCTATATTAAACATTTTCTGTATAACTCTGTATTTTACTGCGCTTTGTTATGTTAAATGTTACAGAAATGACTATATTATTTCCTATGTTATATATTATTTCCTATTTTAAATATTTTCAATAGCCTGAGTGAACTTATTTTAATTTTAAGCTGTGCTAGAGTTATATATATATATATATATATATATATATATATATATATATATATATATATATATATATATATATATATATATATATATATATATATATATATATATATATATATATATATATATATATATATATATATATATATATATATATATATATATCACTGTTGATTAGGAATTTTCATTACAAATAAAAGCAAAAGCAGTATGAGTGTATGAGTGCTCCACCGCCACCATCAGGAATAAAGCCCGGATGCCTTTTTGATAGGTGAGTGGTGCTCACTAATCCGTCTGAAAATAAAAATAAAATTAGATAAATAAAAATGGAGTACCGATTGTGGCGTAACAGTAGATGTAAATAAATCTACCATGACTTTCTATTCACTTTAATATAAACTTGTTCCTTCATGCTTCACTGAAGTTAAAAGTTACTGTATAGTCTGACAATCGCGAGATGACTGTTAAGCGATAACGATATGACTGTTTGGCTATCACGAGATGACTGTTTGGCAATCACGAGATGACTGTTTGGCTATTACGAGATGACTCTTTGGTAGTTACAAGATGACTCTTTGGCAGTTGCAAGATGACTCTTAGTCAAGTTACTTTTATCGAGGTCGGAATTGTAATCGTCAAACAGTAGATACTACATTTAGCAGAACTTACATTATAGGTGGTACGAGACAGACTCCAAACAACATCAATTCCCAGAATGCATAGCGGTGGCACACGAGTGAAAAGAACACAGTTTTGTAAATTATTTGAGAGTTCGAATGTCGTTAAAAATCAAATGATTAAGCTATGAACTGATTGCCCAAAATATTTTAACGCAGATGAAAGATTTGTCGATTGTTAACACGAGTGCTTTATTTCTGAGAACATTGAACTTTCTCTATATTTAAGGTTTGAATTTCTATTCTTTTGCCTTTTCGGTTATTTTTCTTTAGAAAGAGAGAATATTCTGTGTACACTTTTGCCTTTATTGTTAATTTTAACCATGTAATATGAAAAACAAATAAACAAAACAAGTAAGCAAACTAATATTTTCGTGTTCAAATACATTTGAAACTCAGAATTTTCAGTTACTTTCTCCAAATTTCAGAAGAAAAACAAAAATAAAATACAAAAAAAAACTTATTGAATTATCATCTACTTCTAAAAATAAGAAAGGCTGTAAAATAAAAGTTGAAAACACTCAAAATATTTATCAAGAAATTCAAAAATTGAATCATACACTTATTTTTGTATTTCTCGTCGTCTTCTCTAGTATTCGCCCTCGCTTACAGTTTCGCTACTGACGTTTAATCCCTTTAAAGTTCTACGTCAAATAGAGAAATTTCTTAGTTTAGAAAAAGTTATTGAGAAAACACAATAACAGGATTATTTCTTAAAATCCACGATCGAGGAATCTGACATAGTATATGCATTTAAGAAAATCGTTCGCAATGCTGAAATATATCAGAAATGCTTCTTGCACAGGCGATTTGTTTTCTAGCCATACCTTCGAATTAGCAAAAACAAATAAGAGATCTTAAGCTAAACTTGACATTTTCAATCTTTAATAGAAGAAAAAAAAAGAATAATTCGCTAGAGGGCATTTAAGTTGCCGATTGTTTTATTAGTGACTTTTGATTTCAAATCTTATCTATTTAAAATTAATATTTAAGTTTATAAATAGGGTTGAAGATTAAATCCGACAATATCATTGCGAATTAAATTTTAAAAATAAAACTTTATTAAAATGGATTATGCGTTATTTTTAATTTTTAAAGAATAATCTATTGAATAACTCTATTGCTATGGCCTGTTTGTTGCGAAATCCAAAATAATCAAACAATTTTTTAGTGTTTATTTTGAAAAGGCAAATCTTATGAATTTTTAAGGACGTTTTAAAATCTTGATGCAGAGTTATAGTCTCAAAGAGATTTTGATGTTGATTTTTTCAAATAATATACAATTTGAATGTGAACAAAATAATAGGATTAATCGAGCAAATGCAAATGCAAAAAAGAAAGAAAAACCCAAAAGTATAGGGGAGAGTTGTGTCAATTGTAACATATTCTACTTAACTATTTTTAGCTAACAAAAAATCCAATATATTATTAGTATTAATTGACAGACGAGTAAAGTAAACTATCTTCTACTAGAAAAAAAATAAATACCTTATTTCAAATGTTATTTTATTAGTTATTAACAATTTTTAACAGTCGTGCACTTGTTACGATTGTCCCCACTTACGGGGTCAATTGTAACAGTTCATAAATTCAGCTAAAACATAGTTAATTGTACATATTATCATAGTTGTGATATATTTTCTTGTTGATCAAAATGGTAGTGATATTTTAGGAGTAAAAATAATAATGAGCAGAGACCTAAAGGGTTAAACTTTTAACTTTAAGGGTTTAAAAATTTTAATTTATGCTGTGAAAGGTGACAAATAAAATAATGCACATGCAACATAATATAAATGATATAGGAAACTATTGGTGTTTCTTAAAGAGTTAAGTAATGGTTTGTAAACATAAGAAATGGGACCTAAGGGGTTAAACAATTGCAATTGAAATTATGAATTTTATTTTCAGCTGTTACAATCGTCCCTTTACTTATTGTTACAATTGTCCCCAAGACGCCATTTCAGCTTCATTTGTTAAAAACAATGCTAGTTAATTAACAAAACTAATATTTTTTTAAATGTTAATTTAGGTGTCCACTTACATATTCGGTTAATAATTTTTATTTGTTTAAGCAAAATTACTTTGTTACAATATAATATTCTAATACCGAAAAAGGACTTGCGTAGCGTGAAAATATCTTTTGTGATGTAACTCTTTCAAAAGTACATAAAAATGGTTGCCAGCAGGGGTGTACAAGTAGATTTATTAAATGCACCTTATGCGCCACCTAGGAACCAAATCTAGAACCCGACACTCGAAAATTTTGCTCCGTTACAATCGTACCCTGTTACAATTGACCCCCCTCTCCCCTATCGATATTAAAATTATATATTTGGGCTTGTTTGAGTTATCAAAGATTTTTATTAGTCATATTTTGTTGGGAAGAGTATCATTGATATGATATATATATATCATATTCATATCAACGATATTGATATTAATAAATAGATCAACTTCAATATTGTTATCAATATCAATTATATCAATATCAATTATATCATTATCAACGACATCGTTGATATTGATCTATGATATCACATTTTCGAAAGAAAAGGAATGAAAATTTTATTTTATGAGTGGAGACTAAAGTCTAGAAAATGATTGCATACTATTAAAATTATATACTTTTTTATTTAATTTATCAAATATTTTATTATTCATATTCTATAGGAAAAGTGTCGTTGATATGATAATTATATCATATTTTTTTTTCAGAGAAAAAGAAAAAAAATGTCACTTTGCTATTAAGGAGTCAAGTCTACAAAATCATTGGAAATTGAACTTATATCATTATTGGAAATAGATATTGTACCAGTATATTTCTACTTCTTGATTAATATAATAGAGGACTCTATGCCATGCATTTATTGTTAAAATACGTTTACTTTAATTTTTTAAAAGTTTTCGCAGCGTTAACTTTCATTATAGAAAAATTTTTTGTGAACATTTATTTTGGAAGTGTAGTTAAATTTAACTTTTGAAGTTTTGTTCTTAAAATAATTTAAGTAAATGGATGTAAACAGTAAGATAATTAAAATCAACAAAGCCAATTATTTTTATGATTTTCTTATTATTAAAACTAAATATTATAGAAAAATTTTCATTTAGCAAAACTTTCATTATAGAAAAATTTTATGTGAACATTTATTTTGGAAGTGTAGTTAAATTTAACTTTTGAAGTTTTGTTCTTAAAATAATTTAAGTAAAAGGATGTAAACAGTAAGATAATTAAAATCAACAAAGCCAATTATTTTTATGATTTTCTTATTATTAAAACTAAATATTAGATTTATTTAATTTAATGCTTAATAAATCTTTTTTTATAATCTTTCATGGGTAGATCCTAAATGTGGTACAAAATTTTTTTGAAAATCTTGCTAGTCTGAAAAAGATCAAAATTTTATTGAAAATTTTGCTAGTCTGAAAAAGATCAAAATTTTATTAAAAATCTTGCTAGTCTGAAAAAGATCGAAATTTTATTGAAAATCTTGCTAGTCTGAAGAAGATCAAAATTTTACGGAAAATTTTGCTAGTCTGAAAAAGATCAAAATTTTATTGAAAATCTTGCTAGTCTGAAAAAGATCAAAATTTTATTGAAAATCTTGCTAGTGAGAAAAAGATCAAAAAATCTTGAGAAAAAGAAAGAATGAAATTGATAAAATCTTTAGAACATGGGATACAAAACACTATTTTTATTTTATTAATGCATTGAAATATACGAAAGTTTAAAATACAAATGTTTTAAGACAACAATTACAAGCATAACAGCTGCTAAGACTTTCAAGAGTAAAAAAAAATTATAAATAAAAATAAATAAATAAAAAATAAGAACAAAATCGAAATTTAAAAAATATATATTAATTTGGATAAAATAAACTTGATATTAGGGATCACGTTAAAAAAAAAGTCATATCACAGGCACTTTAAGGTGACGCGTTTATCAATGCGCCATTAAACATTTAAAGGCATTGCAAGCGTGAAAAGATAAGAAGGCATTAAATAACCTTTCAATATTAAAACTGAAGCGAACACTCTATGTTTCAGATATCAATTTCGAAAGAAAGTTTAGTACATAAAAAGTTAAGGTAAAACAATCAATAAATTTGAATTTTTTTATTTTTAATGTAATATTAGAAAACTTTTTTATAAAAATTTATGCTGAGAACAAAAAGAAAATTAAAATAATAAAAAAGAATAATTATGCATTACTATTAATATCTTTAAAAGTTTGAGTCAAAAATGCATTGAACCCTGCATCTTCTGCACTTATGATATGCCATATCTACAAATCTACAAATATAGTTGTAGTAAACCGTTCACATAGTTATCGGTGCAATGCTTCTGGATAGAAAAATGATATAATGAGATATTTAATTAACAAAGAAGGACTGGAAATTTTTAGTTGTCATCGCCCTAAAATAAATAAAGTAATTATGGTACTTAACAGTAAATTAACGATTTGTTCCGTATGAAATAAATTCTGTTCTATTTATTCGGTTCTGTCTTGAATGCAGAAATATTTCATATATATTTGTCGAAGTTATTACCAAGTATTTTTAGCTATTCTACTATTTTTTTTAACTTACTTTTATAGTTGTGCTATTCTTGTCATATTTTATTAAAATGTAAAATAATATTCTTCAACAATCTTATTTCGAGTTGAAATCTTATTCAAAATTAAAGGTTTTAAGTTAAATGGCGAATAATACGCTATTTTTATACTTCTGTGAGTATACAAAAGTAACTTATAGATGTTAGGTCAAGTTAAATCTATACTTCGCCACACTCTCTATGCTTATTCTGAAAATGGCGCAAATCGTCAATATGAAGAAAAGATACTATTTTGGGAAAATGAAAAGCGAATGGGATATTATCTAAGCTCACAAAAATTTGCAAAAAATGTAAAAAAAATCTTTTATTTTGATAATTTTATTCTAAGTGAAAAAATTTCATCAAATTGGGGATTTTTTAAAAAAAAAGTTTAATAACTCTTAAAAAATTTAAGTTATTTGCCCAGATAATTCTTAACGACAAGATGGCATATTGAATTTATTATTATGTAATCGCTTAGATCCAAGTGTAAGGCACTTGAACTGCAGCCTTTTTATTTTTCTTGGTGAAAAATCTTCGATAAACCATGTTAAGAATCGGAGGGAATCCTTGGTTTGTCAATAATTTTCGTTCAGTTTTGTTTAAACCCCGTTTCTGTCCACCAAGATATTCTATGCCTTTTTTTATTTAATGACGTCACTTTCAGGTTACCGCAAGTTTTATTTGCTTTTTTGTGACTGGTTCTTTGCTTATTTTCATATATAATTATAATTGCATATTTTCAAATCACCAACTAAAAGAAGGACTCCCAAGAATAAACTATTTTCTTTAAAATTGAAAAGAAATAGTAGGCATAGTAGGCATTTGGTATAGTAAACAGCAGGTAGTTTTGTGCAGTTTTTTCGTATAGTAGGTTGCTTGGTTTATAATGGGAAAAATAAGAATTTTAAAAAAAACTGTATATATGGAACTGATTTTGACAGGCACATACTTTAAAAAAACATTTCATGATTTTTAATAGTAAAACAAGGTAAAATAAAAAAAAAAAAAAAAATTGAAAAAAAATTCTATATGCACTCTATAACAGAAAAATCGACGCACCAAGAAGGAGTTGTCCGATTAAAACAAAAATTGGTGGATAGGAGGACAATGTACAGAAAAGTAAATTATTAAAATTTCAGAACAATTAAATAATTTATTGCAGAGTTACAGTAACAAGTCCAATAAGGTGTTGACCCGCCTCAAGCCTGGATACAAGCTGCCACACGGCGTGGCATAGACCAATAAAGCTCCCGGATGGTCTCTTGCGGTATTTCCTGCCAAATTCGATCAAATTGTCGAACGAGGTCATCAACATTCCGTGCCAGATGCAATCGCCTTCCCATCATATCCCAGACATGCTCGATGGGAGAGAGATCTGGTGATCTGGTAGGCCAAGGAAGAGTTTGACAAGCTTGTAGACAGTTCATAGCAACACGTGCCGTATGTGGTCTGGCATTGTCCTGCTGAAAAACCAGCCCAGGGCGCTGCAAAAGCAACGGTAGCAAAACGGGTATTACGATGTCGTCGACGTACCGCTGTGCAGTAAATGTACCTCTAATGACGACCAAAGGGGTCCAGCTGTAAAGGAAATGGCACCCCAGACCATAATGCCTAGTTGAGGGCCGGTGTGGCGTGCAATAGTGAAGGCAGGATCCCCCCTCTGTCCTGTGCGTCTCCAAACACGCTAAAGACTATACGTCCCCAGTCGGCATCATCCCAGCCTGATCGAGTCAAAACATTCATGCATACGAAATTTCAAAGCAATCGGATGATTGCTTCCTGGTGTGTCGATTTTTTTTGTTTTAGAGTGTATTAAACTGATTTTGGCAGACATATACGTAAAAAAAAATTGCGAATTCTATAGTAGCATAAGGTTAAATAAAATTTAAATAAAACTAGTATATATCGAACTGATTTTGACAAATACATATTTTAAGAAACATTGAAAAAGCTTTTATAGTAACAAAGGGTTATAGAAGAATTATAAGAACATGTACACATGGGTTCTGGCAGGCACACACCGCAGAAAGTATTTAAGGAGTTTTTTTAGTTACAGAAGTTTAAATTAGAATTTAAAAATAAAATGCTTTCATGGAACCCATTCTAACAGTCGCATATTTTAGCGATAGCCAATAACTGATTAAAATGAATTGTGGTACTCTTTATTACATCTGTTATTTGTTGATTGAATTACCAGTATGAATATTTTAATGCAATGAACATCAAGAATCAGAATTTTTTTTAAAAAATTAAAACATTCTATTTACAGAAAATCTTAACAGAAAGTTAAAGAAGAATTTTAAAAAAAAACTTGTATGCATTGATATGATTCAGTAGGCTCATTTCGTAGAAAAAATTTAACGAGTTTTTTTAGTTGCAGAAGTTTAAATAATAACTAAAAAGAAAACTGCGAAAATTGAACTGGTTTTAACAGTCTGATATTTCAGCGATAGCCACTAACTCTGTAAAATAAACTGTAATACTCTTTATTAAATCTGTTATTTGTTGAATGAACTACCAATCGGAATATTTTAATACGATAAAAACTAAGAGTAAGAATTTCTTTAAAAAATAAAGTTCTTTTCAAGCTGTTATAATTTAATAGTTTACAGTTCTTTAGAAAGTTAATAGAAATTGTAAATGCAACGTTATAAATTTGTCAAAATGTCAATAGTTATTAATCAAGAAGTTACATGTATATTAACTTGTTATAAAATTAATGTATTTCATCTGTTTCATTGTTATAAAAAAGCGAAACAAAGATAATTAGTTTAAGAAATTTAATTGATTTTCTATTCATTTTTATTACCACTTCTAAAAAACTTTAAATCAAATAGCGTACCTCATATTTATTCGCGTGTGAACTACAAAATCTCATTAAATATGTTTTAAGAAAATAAAATTTAAAAATTTCTTAGAAATGTTGAATCGAAAAGATTATAACATCATTTATTTTAAACAACGGATGAAAGGAACATAATTACGATGATTTTTCCGTAATTGGTTTGTCTTCAGAAACACGAAAACTTTAAAATTACGAGTTTTAGAATTTTTTCACCAGTGTGACACATACGAATTGAGCTAAAGGTTTCGGAATGCCATTTCAAATTAAACTTTTTTGATTCATAATCAAACTGTAAGATTAATGAATTTTTAAAAATTCTGCATCATATCCGTTCGCCTACGTAAAATACTTAGAAAGAATTGTCTTGAAAACATAGTTTTTAATTATGTATCTTTTTAATGTTATGTTTCAAACTAAACTGAGAGAAATAAGGAGAATTTAAGAAAATAGTTTGCTTTGTTTTTAATGAGTTTAAAGAAAAAAAATGAAGTTTCTAAGTTATTACTAAAAACTCAAAGAAACAAAAAATTTTGACAGTTCAGCAATCATTGAGCTGTGTTTTCTCTATTTTTTTAAAATCATTTAGTCAGGAAATCAAGCAATTTTTTGATGAAATATGAAATAATTACCAAATTTTTTCATACTTCATCATATTAATTGAAATTTTTTCATATTAATTGAACATTTTTTCACCCGAGTATCATCTCAATGCAGCCTGTTAAATATTCCTCATGCTTATATGAACCGAAATTACTTGCATCGTAAAACAAAATGGTACAGGATTAAGTGTGGTTGGTTGGCAAACAGGTTTTCCACTTTCAGTACTTAGCAATGATTGAGTAAGCATTCACTCAAATTTCTTTTATTCTCTATGTTGTATTTTTTTATTAATTATTGTAATCAATATGTGAGACAAGCGTGATATTTTTAACCAAATTCGATTTCTCAAACAAGTGAGGTTAGTGATTTTTTTCAATTTGACGAAAATTCGTTCTCAGCTATTCAGTGGAAACTATTCAGTAAAAGAAAAAAACCAAAATTATTTTGTGAGTTTTGTGTATTTGATTGAATAAGTATTCAATAGATTTTAGTATTCTAATTTTTGAAGTGCATTTAATCAACTTTGTAACATTTAATTAAAACCATAAACTTTCTAAATCATTAGTTCAGATAATGATTTCATGATTTTTTTATTACTTTTAGTTGTCTTTTTTAATTGGAGAATTTTTGTTAGAGGTTTAGTTATATGATTGACGCCCAGTGGCTGAGTGGTAGCGCTTCGCGCTCCCATGCCACAGGTCCTGGGTTCGATCCTTGGGCCGGGCAAGGTTGACTCAGTCTTTCATCCCTTCAGTGGGTCGATAAATGCTTGGGAACTAAACACTGGGGGGTTCTGCGTTCGGCTGACCACCTGACCGGAACATCTGCTCCTGCCCCTCAGAGCCCAAGGTCAAGAAAACTGAGATGGGCACAGTAGGCCTTGGCCCTCCATGGGCTGTTGCGCCACTGAGTTTAGTAGTTTAGTTATTTGTTTTGTTTCAAGTTCATAAGACCCTTATTAATTAAAATAATGATTTGATTAATTTTTCATTATTTTAATTTTTCTTTAATTTACTTCCATAGTGATGGTAAAACATGTGTCTATGTCTTATATGCTCAACTTTTTCTTCTTTTATGATGGAATAAATAGAGATAAATTTATTGCTAAGGTTACTATATAAATGTTATGTTTTAAGGATATTTTTTGCTACTTCTTTGGTACTGATCGTGAAAAAGCTGCAGCATGAGGCCTGAATCTCTAAGCTTTAATTTTAATCTACGTATTATCTTGCTGTAAAAAAATTATAATGACTTAAACACTGACAATTAACTTAAATATTATAAACAAAATTCACCCTTTGTAGAAAATTGGCAATCTGGCGAAATTAAATTAAAAATTTTAAAATCACTGAAAATTTCTCTTTTTATGCCTATTTCTCATTTTATGTCCACCGTTCAAAACATTTAATAACTTATTTTCGAATAACTTATTTTAATAGCCTCGAATAACTTATTTTAAAATATTCGAAAATACGATCATGATCACTTTTTCAGCTCTTTCATTTCACAAAACTGTATTTTTTTCTTTCTTTTTTCCTTTGACACTTTGTACCCTTTTCACTTTCACGACCCTGACTAAACATGAATTAGTAAAAAAATGGAGCTAGCAAAGAACGGAAAACTGCTAACCAAAGAGCCATGCTCTGGCAAACTAATGTTCTATATTTATAACAAAAGCATCGTTTTTTATGCAAAAAAGAACAACGATAGTATTTCTTTAAAATTGTGATGAATGCTTTATGGCTTTACTTAGCGCCTTGAAGCATAATGTATTTTGCAATTTTAAACGATGACCTGATTAATTTGCAATGGAAGATGAATCAACATGTCTACCAATGACAGTGTTATTACTGATGTTGATTCTACATCCATGACATATTTTCTAATTGCTCTTCTATTCGGGTGGTTTGAGTTCCTTCTAAAAATACAGATTCAAAATTAGCATATACTAAATGCTCAGACGTTGACATAAAAAAATTCCTTCTTACTTCTTCCAGACAAAGTACTCAATGGCGGGACATTAAATTATACTTCTCAGTCAAATGCTCCTCCTGAAATCCTTTATTTAATAGTATTGTGCTACCAATGTTTCTGGGGCTATTTTTTTTACTATGGTATGGTGCAATTCGAATGTTTTTCAAACAACTACTCCATAGTTATTCATGAAATAAGATATGCTTGATAAGAACGAATACAAGAAAAAGGAAACTTTCGTAAAAACTTTAAAGCCTTGAATTTGCAAATGGCGAAGTAACATTTATGCTTCTTAATATTGCAGGAGACGAAATCTTTAAAATTAATGTATTGCTTTTAAAAAAAATATTTAACACTAAATGTTCATGTTTTATTTTTATGCTATTGTTCAAAATATTTTTTAAATATATTTTAATCATAATAATTTTTAATAGGTTTCGAGGTATATGTCGATAAATTTTGGGGAAAATGCAGAACAAATTATCATACGAAAAGAACTTTCAATGTCTTAGCTTCTCTTTAAATTCAATACAAGGGATAAAGAAACCAAATCTCATCTCGTATCATAATTAAGGTGAAAAGATGATTTTTTTTACTATTCGTAGGATTATTCATTGTCTTAATTTTCAAATAAAACAAAAATCACATTATTCCTTAAGTATTGTGTACCCTGTCTTTTTTTAAAATAATACTGTATAAATATTTTTTATCTTGAAAATCTTTCTATATCAAGCGCTTTCACCCTAACAATACTTTTAATCGCGTTCAGTACAAAATTACCACATATTAAGAAATTCAAGGAAAGAAAATTTCATTAGCAAAGGTGTTTAACCGCATTTCGCTTTGGGTATTATGAGGTCACATCTCAGAGCTTTATGCAAAAGTAAAACAATCGTTTTTTTATGCTGTAGATTTAGGGAATGCGTATTTTTTAAGTAATCCTTTTTATCTTGTTGCCACTAATTAGAACACACAGGACTTATTAAATAACAAATTTAAGTTCTGATTTTTAGAGCAAACTGTAAAAGAATTTTGAGATAATTACTAAACAAATTTTTGCACTATTAGAGGAAGATTATGTTTGGAGTTAAAACATAAATTGAATAATTTAGATAAATACATTATAGAATTTAGATAAATTCATTATATAATTTATATTAAAAAAATATGTTTAATAAAAGATAAATTTTGTATCAATTGAAATTCAATTTTAAAATTAAAGGGATTTTACGTTAATAAATTACTGAGTGAAAATATTTAAAAAAAACCTCTTGGTAATATTTATTAAAAAAAGGTAGCTTTAAAAATATGATATTTACAAAATTATTTTTTTTTCAATTTAAAAAATTAATCAACTTATAGTATGAGATCGCTTCTCAGAACTTTATGCAAAATGCTTATGCAGACTGCAACTTTGCATAACTTATATTTTTCTTGTGTAAAACATTTGATTTTGGTGTCATTAATTAATGACGCGATTTTTTAAATTGCAAAAATATGTTTTGATTTTATTTGCTAAATTTTAAGGGGCAAAGTTGAGAGTTATAAAATTATAGTTATAAAATTATCCAGGCATTCAAAAGGAATATTATTTTCGAAGTTAAAAAGCGAACCTTATAATTCCTTTAAATTTGATTAAAGGTATATTTACTTTCAAAATAATGCAAAAAATACTCTGGAATTACTTTTTTAAAGTTTTATTTTGAAAAATAATGTACCATTTTAGATTAAAAAAGAAGAATTTTTAGATATAAAAAAAATCATTATTCGAATTTTTAGATTCTGGCAATTACGAAATATAATATATATTTTTCTTGTTATTAAACGAAACCAAGCTTCAACAAAGTCGCATGCATTAAATCTACTATCTATTTATAAAATTTAAAAAGTAAATGAATTTGTTCGTTTACTCTAAGAAACTGAAATTTAAAGTGCTATTCAGAAAATAATTATTTAAAAAAATGTTTTCTAAGCATTAAATCGACTTTATATATTTTCTTCACTTAGAAAAAAGTAGAGTCAAAACAACCAGAATATGGTAAAATTTACCACGTTGCCAAATCTACCTCTATGGGAACACTAAAGAGCTCGGTTATTTTTATCGGAGCTCATTTCTTATGAAATTTTGATAAAACTAACTATAACATAAGAAATATACGTATATTTATAATCATGATACCATAGACAAAAACATGAAATCTACTTATTCGGTTAAATGTATTTTTAAGTTTTGTATATTTTTTACTAAACGTTGGGTAAAGAGAACTATAATTTTAAAAAGAAGAATTTCCTGTAAATCGTTACCATAGGAATAAAAAATTACCAAATTAATGGTTTAAATAGCTTATATTTCAGCTTTATTAACCAAAATTATGTTTGTTGGTTTCTTGTTTACTGCCAGAAAAATTACTACCATAGAGTACAGCAATTTTACCAAAAGTTTTCCAAGCGTTTCTGGTAATAATAAACGAGTAAAATTAAAATAATAATTAGTTACTTATTTTTTTTTTTTTTTTGCTCTTAATTTACTTTAGTACAAAGCGAATTGTATTAAGTATGTTAAAATATTTCCGTTTAAAAATTTCTAAATTATAATTAAATTTCTGAAACTAAAAAAAATTGCAAATGCATTAAGGAAATACTTTAAAAAAGGCACATTTCAAAATTTATTTATCCAAATATAAAAGTGTGAAAGTATTTGGTTTCATCTGTTTACATTGTGCAACCAATTTATTAGAGAAAACATCGCAGTTCCGGTTGGTTTATCCCGAAATACGAGCGTCTACAAATCCATGTAAATATAGTCCCCACATTATCAAAATCTCGGGTCATAAAAGTAGGAAAATCAAACACACTATCATAGCAGTAGACGGTTGATTTGGGAGATTTCTGGGTCGCTATAAATTTAAAAGTTTCATTTTGAACGATTTATGGCTTCAACCGTGGTACGAAAAAAATAAATTACCACGAGGATCTTTTTCGTTGGGAGAAAAAGTATTTTGGGACTCGTAGCATCGTCTCCGAGATTTCGGAATTAGGAATGCGTTTATAGGGATACTGAAATAATAATGAAAAAACAGTCAACTTTGAAATCAATAAGAGGATGGGTGATGATTATCATTAAATTTCTCTTCAAATTACGGCAATGTCTAGTATAATTATCACAAAATAAAATAACAGAGGATGTTAAACAAAATTTTGACTATATGATAGTAAATAATATGAGAGTAAAACATACATTTAAGATTTTAACTTTCAAAGTCATGAAGTTTAAAAACAGTTTACATTCTAGTTTTTCACACTGTTTAAAATTCAGTACTGTATGCTAAAGAAATTTATGGTTGAAAAAAAAACCATACTTCTAGCAATACAGTTAATGTATACGGTATTTGAACTATTTATTTGGCAATTTTTCCATTCATATGGTAACGTTTCACCGGAAATTCTGGTTTTCAAAATTGATGTTCTTATTACCGCACATTTGGTAAAAAGTACAAAACTGAAAATTAAATTCAAGCGTATAAATAGTTTCTGAGGTATCATGATAAAATTACTGAATTTTACCTTACTTACTAAATTTTAACATACATTCTAAAACAATATTGCTAATTTTATCAAAATCACCACCAAATCTCTTCTGTAAAAATTTTAGAGTGAGGATCACGATAATTTTTTCCATATTCCAGTACTTGTAACCATAAAAAAGAAATATTTAAGCATTTATTTAAAAAAATCTTTGAGTTTTGAAATTAGTTTAAAATTAAAGACTACTTCTTCTATCAAAAGAATATAATACTCATTCAAAAGGATTGCTTTAATTTTTCTAATTTAAAAATGAAATAATTGGTGTTGGCTTGAAACAAAAAACTAACGTTATTTCAGTTGCATCCTAAAAAAAACATTAAGTTTGATTTCAGAAATTGCTTTTTACGGTGAATTAAGTTTAATTGTGCGATCTTTTAATGCACTATCTTTACTTTCTAAAGATGCGACTTTAAAAATGGTATTTCGTAAAAAAAGCAAAAACAGAAAAAAAAAATCATCTGAAGTAATGTAAACTTTGAAACTGCAAAAATGACTTTTATTTCGTATAAGCATTTTCTTCAATTTGGAATTACGATTCATTTAATCTATAAACATTTTTCTTTACTATTTAATTTTCTGAAACTTGTAAGCTAAGCCATATTTTATTTTATTTTTTATATCATGAGTAACAAAATTTTTTATTACCTTTAAAAGATTGTCGTATAAACTCATGAAATGTTTTTGTTACGTTGAATATTTAACAGCTCACTAATACAACATTGCTAGAAAATACTTTTAAACTTCAACAAATAAATCTCATAAAGGTGAATTACTTGTTCATTTTTAAGTGATCTTATGTGAAGCTATTTCAGTAATTAGTAATTCCATATGCATCAGAGGTGTTTAGAAACTTTATTAGGATGAAATTATTGCTGAAATTCATGAATTTCTAATAATCTTAGAAGAATTAGTGGTGATTTTCAACAGCTCAATAATGTAGAGTTATTAGTCAATATATAATTTCAAATTTGTATATGAGTCTTATTATAAAGGTTAATTTCTTGCATATTTTTAGGTGATATTTCTTCAAGTCATTTTAGAAAATTAAAAACTTAATTATATCAAAATCGTCATTAATTTTTTCAGGTTTAGAAAATATTCGTTAAATTTATTAAAGAAATTCTGCTAATTCAAATAATGATCTTTTTGTAAATGATCTTGCAGATAGATCTGTTGAATCTTCCATAATCAGGGTTTATATCTAATCCATTTCCTCCATCACAAAACCAAAGAAGAAATTTCGTTCTAGATTGCAAAAACATTTACTCTTAACAAGAAAATAAACTGAAATTAATGAATGAATATATACTCTAAGAAAAAAGTAAAAAAAAGAATGAGTTAGTTACGTTAATATATGTATATATTAACGTGACTTTTTTTACTTCTTTCTTATGAGAGTATATGTTTATTCATTAATTACAGATCCCCTAAATGTTGTTGATTGTTCCTTGTGGTGAAAAATTATTTGATAATGAAGAAATAATATAAAACAATTGTTATGGGACACTGGACGTTAGCTATTTCTCAGAATAAGTGTCCTATTTTAATGATCATAATATTTTAATTTTCACAATCAGTCTTCATATTTTTGGATGAAGCATGGAAGAAAAGTTCGAAAATCTGCATCAACAAAATTAATTTGTTCTTGTTTATGGCACATTTTTGCAGCATTATGTAGCTTTGTTTATTTACTCACAAATTATTGGATTATTGTCATGCGATTAGTGGTAATAAATTTTTTTTAGCTATTTAGTATCATTTAATTTTTAGATTCATATCTCTTAAAGATTTCATGTGTCTGAAAGGAATTCAAAGAACCTATATTGAAATGGCTTCTATGAAAACATTTTTAATAATGATTCTATTAAAAAATAATTTAAATTTTTCCATTAAAAAACGAGAACAAACTATAGAACATAAACTTTAAACTAGAATTATCAACTACCTTTTTTTCAAAAGAATTTTCTTTCTAAGATGATGAAAGTTCCAGAAAAGAAATACTACTGCAGATCTCATCTCTTCTGACAGATTAATTTTATTCTTCATTAATGTTAAAAATGCAAAATACGAAGACATAATTTTCTTTGAGAATTATCAACATGTAACGTGACAGTAGTTTTCTCGAAGTAGTTTAAAGTTACTTTTAATTTCAAGAGCTGCAGACAAACCATATGACATTTTTAAATAAAGCAAGGTTGAGTTTATTCTATGCGTTAAGTCTGTTTAAACAAAGATACAAAATAAATGATTAAAAGTATTTAAAACACAAAAATAGCAATAGTAATTTTAGGAAACGAACATAAAACTTATAAAAAAGTGCTTGTTTATTTTTATTTATTTATTTATTTATTTTTATTTATTTATTCATTTACTTATTTTTAGTTACTTATTTATTTTATTTCATTTATTTATCTCGTCTCGGGGAAATTATTCTAATAATAATTATTCTAATTCTAATAATAACGGGGAATAATCGCACACGATAAAAATTTCTAGATTATTATACGATAAAAAGTACATATCCTTCATTTGTTTTATAATTAAAATTTAGGTTTATATGTGCACGAATACAAGAAATATTTAAATTGTAAAGTCTTAACAGCTAAATATGACAATTATCATGATAAATATACATTTGAGACATATAAAATGAGGTAGCATTTGTTTATTTCTTGTTTTATAGCATTGTTACATCCTTTTTAATTTTGTAGCATTGTTTCGAGTATTGTAGAGTTGTTTCAAAGTACACTGTATAAATTCTGGATCAAATTACTGTAAAAAGTTAATGGCGTTCAAGATACAGTTACTTTTTTCCATAAAATCCTTTTTTACCGGGACATGTTACGGAACAAAATATCTGATATACCATAACCTTTACTTCAATAATTACAACAAAATCAATGAATAACTATTTAAATAAATATTACTGTGAAAATTACGGTATAGCATTTTACTGTAAAAATGAATTTCACGGTAAAAAGGATTTTACCGCTGATGCATTTTTATACCATAATTTGATTCTGAAGTTTTTGCAGTGCATATTCCTATGAATTTTTTGGAATTTGTTTTTCCTTTTAGATTGAGCAAATAAATAAATACTACTATTTTACGTGGTGCAATATAATTTACTTATAATTCTGAAGTAAAGTTTTGGAATTACTGTAAAAATAAACCTGTTACTAAATTGGTCCAAACATCCCTAAAATATAATCTTTATTCCAAATTAAGCTAAGGAAAAAAAAAAACACTCTTATGTGTTACACCTGATTTAACATGATTAATTTATTACATCTTAATACCATTCAAATAAATCTCGCTGTTGCACCGTTTTCGAGCTATTTTAGGAGTATAGAGTTTTTTTCTTGCTAAATACCTAATGTTTTGAGTGCTTCAACTGAAGTCAAAACTTTAACTTCACTTTTGACATCATATAATTATTTGCACTCTTATAGTAAATTTCATTACGATACATTTTACTGATCAAAAAGTGTTGATTAGTTTTATTGATTCTATAGGGAGTAGTGTAATTAATAGATAAATAAATAAAATAGATATTTAATGGAAGCATAAAAGCTTAAGAGGTATTTTTTGCCAACTAAAACTAAAACACTAATGCAATTCCATTATGGAAATATTTATGTTACTTACTTTAAGATGAAGTTTCTACTGACAAAAGGCATTTGTTTTCGTAAAATGAATAATTTATCTTTAATTTTTTCAGTATTTCTGTTAATAAATTTATAAGTGTAATTTATAAACACTAGGCAGAGTAAACATTTCTTGCTTACTTAAAAAAATTGAAGGAATCAGTACTGCCTTTCCTAGATTATTTGTGTGGAAATTAATTAGACATTCAAAATATTAAGATATCGTCCTAATTAATTTAATAATTATCGTCACAATTAATTAAATAAAACGGAACAAAAATGATTGATAAAATGGATCACTGATTTTTTAATTAAACTTATGCATTAGTTTTTTAATATAAATGAGTCTCTTTTTCTCTATAAATAATAATTATGGACATGTTGAAAGATTCCTTCAAATAAACTTATGCATTAGTTTCTTATATAAATGAGTCTCCTTTTCTCTATAAATAATAATTATGGACAAGCTGAAAGATTTCTTCAAATAAACTGATTCATTAGTTTCTTATATGAATGAATCTCCTTTTCTCAATAAACAATTATGGACATGTTGAAAGATTCCTTCAAATAAACTTATGCATTAGTTTTTATGTAAATAAATCTCCTTTTCTCTATAAATAATAATTACAGACATGCTGAAAGACTCCTACAAATAAACTTATGCATTAATTTCTTATATAAATGAGTCTCATTTTCATTATAAATAATAATTATAGACATGTTAAAAGATCCCTGTTTTTTAATCAAATTTGGTCAACTTATACTTACCAAAGGGTACCTTACACCTAAACCTGCCTGGGGGTATGGGATACCTACCAAAATAACGAAGATGCCACTCTTGCCCTTCCCGTAATTCTAGGCATAAGGTTCTATTTATGCGTTACTATGATGCTAACACATGAATAATCAAATGAGCACTAAAATTGGGTAAACTCATAAAAAAATCAGAAATACTCAACGCAAGTAAGATATTTTTCTTTTAACTACAGAGCAGAAAAATACAAGGGAGGTCAATTGGACTCCATCCGTCTTTCGGGTGTTAACACGAAAACTAAAGGAAATCCAGCCTTCATTAAATCTATCTCAAATTAATTCTTGGTACCCTACTTTATTAGAAAAGTTGGTCAGAACCATTGTCTGATGCAAACTTGCTGTAACCTTAATAAGATATTAAATTGAATGATGCCTTCGTTAAAGTTGAACTTTCATTTAACGTAAATAAGTTTAAAAAGTGAGATAAAATTATTCTGTTTTGCGCAATATTAGTAGTAAATAAATATAATATAATTAACACAATATTGAAATTGAAGTAAGTAAATTATGATTGAAGTAAAATATGATTCTATATAGAACAATATTAAGATTGCAGTAAAATAATATAATTCTATTTAGCTCAATTGTAACATTGGGGTAAATTTCAACAATTTTTAGATCATAAGTAAATTTGATTTATCTTTAACTTGTTTATATTTTTTTTCATAAATAAATAAATAAATAAATGTAAATAAGTTTGATGAAAAGACAATATTAAGTGTTTCTAAAAACAGAATTTTTGAAAATTATTATGAATGAGTAAATAAACATTCAATATTTGTATGCGTTGCTTATGTTGTAATGTATCCTGCAATTAATAAAGCTAGGAAACATAAAAAGAACAGATAACTCCACATAAACAAACACAGTTTTGGTTATGTCATAAAGGTAATATATTTTCAATGAAATATAAAATAAAAAATAGAAACACTAAGATCCAAAGGAAAACTGCAAAAAACAAGTTAAGTCACGAAAAGAGGTTCGACTAATAGAGGAATTAAAACAAACTAAAACAAGGTAATCTAACTAAAAAGGGGACAAAAGAAACAGGTGTGACGGAGTAGGGGATAAGGTCCTCAATTATTTCAATTAAATGAAGGAAAAAAATTACATCTTTAAAATCATAATATCAATTGATTCTCTAGACTTCTGGAAATCATTGTTGATAACATTCCTAATGTTCCTTTTTCTCATAATATTTGTATTTCATGTTGTTTACAGGTACTACTTATAAAAAACATGACTATAAGGGACCACGAAAGGTTTTCGTGAAATTTGAATAATAAACGTTTACCCATTTCCCTGCATAATTGGACTTCTTATCAAAGATTTGAGTTTCCTTTTTCTAAAATCTTTCAACACTATTCCTCAGCCACTAGAACCTACGTTCCTAAGAGTCATTTTATATTTAGAAAATTTCTAAAAATGTAAATGAATAATTCTTTACAATTTATTTGTTAAAGTACTTTTTTGTTACCACTTTTTTCCTAATGTTTAGAAACAGTTTGTACTTTTAATTTATGCATCTACCTATCTCAATCTATCACTACAACTTTTTTCTGTCCCCTTTTTATAAATTACATTGTTCATGCTTGTTTCTATTCTTCTATTCTCCAACCTCTTTTTCCTTGTTGTAACTTGTTTTAGAGATTTTCTTCTGCATTCTTCCGTTAAGTTTTGGACACTAATTAAAGATTTTTAATTAATTCATGTCTGTTTAAGTAGTAGTATTTTTCCTTTTACACGTATTTATCTTTATTTATGTGTAGCTTAAAGTTTACATTTTATTCTTCGGCATAAATTTTTCCTGATTCGATATAATTCCTATTTAGTGACTCACTTTCTTTCGAATCACTCGATTTGAATGAAAACACATTACCAGAACTTATTAAAAACTGAAATTATTATATACTGGCTGTTAAATTTGATTTATTATGCCATTTTAATTTTCTTCCTTATGGTATTATTATAATTTCTTTCTTAAAAAACGAAACACTAATACCCCACTTTACAATGTTTTATTGTATTTACACATTTTTTTTGTATGCAAAATAAATCACAATGAATATTGCCCTCTCCCCCCTTTTAAAAAAAAGTACTGA
The DNA here is from genome assembly GCF_982258835.1 of Parasteatoda tepidariorum. Lineage (NCBI taxonomy): Eukaryota > Metazoa > Arthropoda > Arachnida > Araneae > Theridiidae > Parasteatoda > Parasteatoda tepidariorum. Next base: position 61,719,326 of record NC_141756.1, on the reverse strand, counting down.
GTTCTTTGTATTTTTTCCTATTCCTTAAAACATGTTCGGTATCTTTTTTTAAAACTAATTTTAAGTCATGTTTACAAATACAAACTCCTGAGGCAATTCTCAAATTACATAAAAAAAATTAAAACAGATCATTCATATGTGAGTCTAACAAAAAGAAACTTAATATCGAATTGTATGAGAAAGTCTCTCTTTCAATTAATGAATAGCATGTAGAATAAAATTGGTAGCGTAATTGAATAACACAAAAGGATATTTGTCTAACTAACAGAAAAATTAAATGGATTCTGAATTAAAACATTGCAACAATAAATAAAAATTATCGTCTCTTATAAAGCTTGATAAAAATATCTATCTAAGGATGTTTCAAACTTGAACAAAGATCATTAAGAAAAACATCCCTAAAAGCGGAACATCTTTTTTGTTATTTAATATCGAAAAAAATACTAAAAATGTCTGAGTTTTTTCTATGTTTCTAGAGAGTATTTCCGAAAGCAACAGCACCCCTTTACTGAAAAAAGTGAAACAAACAATGTCCGTATAAATTCATTGTTGAGAAGAAAATTTTTTTTTTAATTTTTGTTTAAATTTCAGTTCTTTTTTTATTTGTTACAGGAAATAAAGACATAATGCTAGTACGATGTCATTGAAAGTATTATCTAGCTATTTTAATGTACAGAAATAAAATTGCTTTCTTTCAAAGAGGTGAATTATGAAATTAAATAGTTTTTATATTACATGACATATTTAAAAAATATTAAATATATTCAAGCAAAGAAAATACATTCATTGTACAATATTATACATGCACGTCATAAAACAATATTAATCTAGTTTAAAAATAATAATTTATGAGAACAAGTAGTATAGCCTTACTAAATGACTTAATAGTTTCTGATATCCCAGTGAATTATGAAATTAAATAGTTTTTATATTACATAACATATTTAAAAAATATTAAATATATTCAAGCAAAGAAAATACATTCATTGTATACTATTATACATGCACATCATAAAACAATATTAATCTAGTTTAAAAATAATAATTTATGAGAACAAGTATTATAGCCTTACTAAATGACTTAATAGTTTCTGATATCCCAGTGAATTATGAAATTAAATAGTTTTTATATTACATAACATATTTAAAAAATATTAAATATATTCAAGCAAAGAAAATATATTCATTGTACACTATTATACATGCACGTCATAAAACAATATTAATCTAGTTGAAAAAATAATAATTTATGAGTACAAGTATTATAGCCTCACTAAATGATTTAACAGTTTTTGATAGCCAAAGATGATAACCAAAACTTGGATTAAGATTTAAATCATAGGATCCCAACCACTTTTGGAATACCACCCATTTTGAAAGTTAAAAAATTTCAACGTTCCCTCTCGAAAAATAGTTATAAATAATTCACAGCATTTTTCGTCCCATTTTAAGACTCTAAATTTGTTTGTTATTATACACTATGACAATGCCTTTAATGTAATGAAAATATACTTAATTATCATGTATTTATTTTGGAAACCTTTTATATTCTAATTCTTTTTTGTTATAATACACTTCTGTAATCATTCCCTTAAGGTTATGAAAACATATCTAATGACCAATATAATACTGGAAAAGTTTTATATACTAGTTCTTTTATATTATGATAGTCTTCTATAACCAGTCCTTCAAAATAATGAAAATATATTTATTTTGGAAAAATTTTATATTCTAATTTTGATGAAAATACTCGCATGTGGTTCAACGTGTTTACATAACAATCAGTTCAATATATTACTTTTCAGTTTAAATTAAATATATAATTTAGTATTATATATTTTTATATATTATAAAAGAAATGAGAAACAAGTGATATCTTTCGTGAATGCCATTAGGTTGATTTGCAATATCTATCACCAGAGTTTTTAATTACAACTATTATTAAGACAGATATATTTCAAAATCAAATCAGAGAATATAACTAATAAGTAAACAATAAGAAATCCTGAGTAAATTGTATTTTGTAATATTCATTTGAATTATTAAACAAAGGAGGAGACAGATAAATTAAACAAACAAATTTACTTAAAGACATATTCAAGATTTATTTTTAAAAAGAGGGTAGTGGTTATGGAAAATGAAAAAAAAAGTACATACTTAACACAGATACCAACTTGCTCTGCCTTATTAAAAAATATTTTCTAGTGGTAGTGAAATTTAAGTTACTTTTCGTTTTAAGTAATTTTTCCACCACTACATTTCAAAAATTCAAAGCACCTTATGAAAGGCAACATTTTGCTGTCCTCTCGAAGTGACTCTTTAAAAATTCTTGAAACTTAAAAAACTTAATTCGCTGCCAATTTATTAAAACTTTTGCAGAAAGCGGAGCAGTTGGCATTCGTGAGTTAAAGTTTTCGAATTAAAACTTTCTAAAATAAAATGCAAGGTAAAAGAAAAGGATTCGTGAACTTCTAAAATGATTTTTATTATTTTTGATGATAGAAACCTACTTGTAGGCGTTTGCTCTGCAAATACAGCATAACCCATGTATCAAGTTTCAAATGAAAATATTAAAAAGAATGCTGCAGATGTTAATTAACATATAGTACTTTTACATCCTATTAAAAACAAGTTCCTTGCATTACAAATCTTTAAAAATTATGTAGCATTTTTTAAAGACTTTGGTTACAAATAAGGTTTACAACAAATGTTACTTGAAATAGCATCAAAAATGTATTAACTGATTTTATGAAATTTTAACTGATGTATTCGTTTCAAATGAAATTCCTTGTAAACCTTATTTGTAACAAAAATATAATAACAAATTGATTTTGAAAAACAAATTGTTGCGGAAAACGCATTTTTAATGACTTTTAATTAAGCAATTGAATTAATTAACAGCTTTTTTCAATACATTTTTAACGAAACTTCGCATATAAAGTACCTTAAAATTATTTGGTTTACACATATTTAAAGGGTGGCTACAAAATAATGTTACAAATATTGAATCAGTTTATTGTAGAGATATTTGGTAGAAAATAATAAATATAAAACTATGATTAACACTATGTATGGAAGTTTACCTTAAAATTGCTTTATTCGAATTGACCACCATCGAATTCACGCAATCAAGAAGCTCTGAGAGTGTCCAAACTTCTGTTCTGCTTAGCATTATTTATAGATTCTAGAATACCCCAATCACAATAGTCTAAAGGATTCAAATCTGGTGAAGCAGGGAGCCACTCTTCTGGCTTAATAAATTTCGATCAATTGACATGCAACCAAGCTTGTTTTGTTTTGACCCGGTTTTACGGTGCAGAATCTTGCTAAAATATCCAATCGATTTTGGGATACCATCTGTCAGAATGTGACAATAAAAGTGCAGTCAATACTTCCTTTTTAATAATATTCAGCACAGATTTTTACCCCTTTATCGATGAATTTCGAGGACCATTACAGAATACATGTTCTAAAAACATTGCGCTGTTCGTACACTTTCAGGCACATCATCAAAAGCTGCTGCATATACAGCATTATTTTTAGCATTAGAACTTAGCAAACTTAGAACTTAGCAGAACTTAGAACTTAGCATTAGAACTCTGTGCAAAATATTTTCCCATCAGAAACATCATATTCTGTCAACACTTTTGGCGCTGCGTCCGCTTAGCAATTTCTTATATTTTTGTATCTTTTTAATTTTTGTGCAGTTGTCAAACCTAAAACTTTTCTTTAGCAATGAGGGCAAAACCCAGGTCTTCATTTAATATAATTTGCATAGTTCTTCATCTCACGTTCTCTTTAGCAGCCATTTTATTAACAGAGTGTTGTGAATCTTTTCACTAATTCTTTTAAAGATCTCTTTTGTACGAATTGAGCGTAGACGAACAGATCTGGGTCAATTTTTATACTTGTTAGTATCCAATAATCGATTTATAGTTCTATATATAAATGTTCGATTAAACCCAAGAGATTTTAATTGTTTAAAGATTCTACGGGGTTAAATAGGTGATCGAAAAGCTGTTTAACCATCAGACTTTTCAATTTCATCCTTGAATTTATTCTAAATGTTTCGCTTTAAGCAAAAATCATCTACCTTTATAGAAAGAGCCACTCACAGGAATAGTGAGAAACAAATTGTTTTACTCAGTGATTAAAATAATTTCCTACTTTTTTAAGTGTCGCAGTAATTAGTAGCCAGCCTGTAATTAATTTTCTAGAATTAAAAATTTGATAAAACATTAAAAGTAAACAAGGTTATTTTTTAAATTCTATTTTAAGATTTTAGAGGTTCATAACCTCACCAGAGGTTCTTTACCTCATAAAGAATTTATCGTTTTAGGCGAAAATTAGATAAATTGCAAGGTAAAATTTTCCTATTCATACGAAAATCACCGATCCATGTTAAAATCATTTAAGAGTGTGTTATAGTATTTTTTTGTTATTATAAAATTGCCTATGTATTTCAGACAAAGAATTTTAACAACAAATAATACGACAAATTACTGCTTTAATAGCAAATATTATATACTGAATTATATTGTGTAAATAGGTACGTAATACCAAACAATTTGGGAATTTTGATGTGTAGTCAAAACTAATTCCATCTATAGTTTGTTCGACCTTCTAGCAATCCCTAACAACCTAAAGTCCCTAAAGCTCACTTAAAAGTCTTCACCTCCCAATGAGGGAACAGTTGAAGCCTAAATAAAAAAAAAATCATAACAATAAGATTTCCCACGAATCAAGAAAATATTGCCATCTAGAATTAATGTAACATTGATTTTATAATGTATTAGTAATTGTGTCAATAGAAATAATATTTTAGCATAAAATTGTTCCTTAATATCTGACTACTTTCGCAAATTTGTAAAAGTGTACATATATTCAGTTTCCTGCACTGAGTAAAAAATATGATCGAAACTACCAGAATATGATAAAATTTACATTTTTTCTGATTCTATTGGACCATCGAGGAACTCGGTAATTTTATCTGAAGAACTTCGGTAATGATTTTAAAAAAAAGTAATAATCAAAATTTACCATGTTCTGGTAGTTTTGACTGTACTGTTTTTCTCAGTGTAAATAATATTTTCTAATTGAAATATTTAATAACAAATATATTAAATAATTAAATGATTGTTTGATTCAATTTTTAGTTAATATACTGATATTATCGAACTGTAAGAAGAAGAGAGGAAAAAAAAAAGAAAAATCTTAATGTTTAATTTTTAAGCCTGTGTTTATTCAGGCAATTTAAAAGTAAAAGCATAATAAACGTAATAAAAGTCTTATTCATTCCAAATAATATTTTTTAAGATACTTAGCAACCAAAAATGCATTAAAAAAATGCAATTTTTCCTAAAACTTTTAACATTTTAGTACATTTTTCAGCATATCTTCCACAACACTCGCACGCTTTAATTACACCCTTTAAATCACTTTAACCGCGATGGCAAAGCATCCCACGTTCCCAAGTTCTAGCCAATCTCATCTTTACCTCTTTGGGCCTTCTAATCCCCGCGAAGGTGTGAAGTCGGGCGCTGAATGGTCAGTAAAAAGTGACGTCATGGAAGGAGTCGCAAAATCATTGCCACTGCTCTTTTCGCTCTCTGTTAATATAAAAGGTTTCGAAATCTGGTGCGATATTCACTACAACCAAAGTTGCCACTACTTTTTCTGTGAGAGTATAATCACCACCAAAAAGGGATTCAAAAAATTCACTAAAATGAACTGGCACCTTTCTGTAATTTTGTTGAGTGAAATTATTGTTTACACCGTTTTCTTTCAATCAACTTTAGGTAAGGAAAAATTAAATTGTATTATTATTATTTAATAATTGCTTTATATTGAGATTATAGTAAATTACTTTTGTTATTATTTTAAATCCTTTATACGAATTTTTTAAATATTAAATTAAATCAGAAATTTTAAGTTGTTTAAAAATATATATTTTAGTTTCCTTAGAGAGAAATAATTTATTTTAAAACAAAAGCATTGTAATTTTTTTATACGAATTCACTAATTGGAAAAAGTTTTAAAATGTATATTGGTTTGGTAATTTTAATAGACCAATAAATACTTTTTTTCAATAAAATAGGAATCATTAAAATAAGTATTTACTAGAAAGATTTAATAAGTTATATAGTAAAAAACAACACTCTTTATAGTTATTTTTCTTTAAAAATGTTCATTAAATATATGATAATTCTGCCTGTTTAAGTTTCTTTTTTTTAAAAAGAATACATGACAGTATTTTCAAATATTTATATTTTTGCTTTAAAGAAACGTGAACAATATTACTTTTCTATGAACAATTTATGCAAGCTCGTTTTTCTATACATTGGGACGTAAGTTTCACCAGATAAATTTGTAAACACTTTTAAAAATTTGTGAAATAGTGTACAGTTCAGTAAATATTTCTTTTTCTTAAAACTTTTTTTACGATAAATATATTTTGCTTGTTTTTACTTTGTTTCTACTATGATTTTGCGTTACAGAGAAACTATTAGTAATAAAGTTTAAATAAATAATGCAGTAGAAAACAACCAATTTTGTATTAATATTTAAATATAAGTCGACAGCAACTTATATTATACTAAATTGTGATAATTTTAATAATTTTATTAACAAAATACATGATTTTAATAACTACAGCAAATGAAACATAGTTTCAAAACCAGAACATTTTTTTCAACTTCTTTAAATCATTTCGCAATTTTTTTAACCCTTAAATTATATATATATATATAATTTAAGGTTTTGTATTTATTACCTTCTTTTTATCATATCTTTGAAAAATACTAACGTTTAATTTTTGGGGGGTTTCTGCATGATATTCATAAGCAAGAATACTTACAATAAATTTTATTTCCTTTTTATGTCAAACTTTAATTTTTTGTTAATTTAAAGTTTATTTTGCTTCTGAAATAAATTATTTTAAAAGAAAAAGCTTGTTAGAAATAGTCTTTTGAGAAATTTATAAAAAATGCATTCAAGATGAAAGCAATATCATAAAATCAGCATATCATAATTTTTTAAAAATTTTTTATGCTTCTTTTTTAAACCTGAAGTTAAATATAGTGAAATACCGGGGCTGTGAGCCGTTAACATTAGTAAGTCAACACTTTATAGAGTATAATATACATTATACGGTAATTTAATTGATTTTTTTTATAATACAAAATTTCTACTCTGAAAGAATTGCTTTCGCCTTTTATATATACCCTAGCAGCAAAATAACTTGCATCTCATTGGACCATCATTAATCTTGATTCAATAAGGGTAAAAAAGACCGATATTGGCCCTATATACAATTGTTAGATTAACCTAATATTTTATATCTATAATTTAGCCAATATCGTCTCGATATAGAATTGTCGATTTCAACCGATATTTTACAATCACTTCTCAACCAATATCAGCCCTATATAGAATTATTCTTCCCCAATAACTAAAGTCATTCCATGACCAATATTAAAAAAATATAGACAGCCCAATATTGCTCCTCGGTGCATGTTTTATAGCATCTATATTGAGCCATTTTTCTGCCCAACTGGAGCCAAGATAAAATTATTGCTAAAGTATAGTCCGATATGGCCATTAAAATCTAGTCCAGTGGTTTATACATCTAGTGGTTTATACATCTATAGTGGGCACCCCTACTAGGGGTAATTTCACCGTTTATAGTTGAGGATGAGGTTAGTTTGATTGACTTCTTGCCATGAATCCCGCTACATCTTTGGAAAATGAAATGTTTGGAATAGTTTCTTAAACTTTCTCACGAAGAGTCAAACTTAATACGAAATCCAACAAGAACTATTTCTGTGAATTGAAAAAAAAATAGGTCCTCCATTTCCAAATTTTATCAAAGAATTGTGGAAAATTTTATAAGAGCATTGCTTCCATGCGTATCGATTTATCTTATGGAATCAGGCTCTTTAAGACGAGAAAAGGGACATTGAAAGTGATTTGCGTCGAAAATTTGCCTCACTACTTCATGCCTCCAAAAATTAGCGAGGAAATAACAATCACTACACGGAGAAAAAAAATTCTTTATGTTAATGTATGGCAATAAAATTTTTGGTCTAAAACCATAATCTGCGAATGAAATATAAAATATACGGTATTAAATCATTCATTTGGTAATTTTTACGTTCATATGGTAACGGTTTACAGAAAATACTGGCTTTCAAAATACTAGTTCTTATTTCAAATATTTACTAATAAATGCAAAACTCAGAAGTAAAATAAACCGAATAAGCTGTGTTTATGCCATACGCTACAGTATCATGATAAATTTACCCCCATATGTTACCACATTTACCAAATTTTATCACCTATTATAAAAACTTATTTTAATATTAATTGTATCAAAATCATTACCAAAGAGCTTCTGTAAAAATTATCGAGTTTTTTATTGCTTCCATAAAGCCAGATGCAAGGTAAATTTTGTAATATTCTGGTTGTTTTGACCATATTTTTTTCTCATTGTAGTATTTTTTTCTCATTATCTATTGTTTTAAACAAAAAGTGAGCAAACGCATATTAGCTTCATGTATGAAGAATTTTTTTTTAAAATCCTAAACAATTCATCTTGCTTAAATAATTTTAAATAATTAAATTGCAAACATGAGAAACTCTAAATTTTATCAAAATTCTCTATATGTTGTTATTACATATGTTAAGAAAAACTATAAATCTGATTTTGGGAGAAGATGGTATAAACTTTTTCCAAAATAAAAAAAAAGAAAAGAAAAGAGTGAGTAAATATAAGTTGGGAGCAACTGGTCCTATCTATTGATTTTATTAAATGTGATTATTTACTGGACAGAGAAATTTTGATCAGAATTTTAGCCGTGAAAGGCCATAAGAATCGTGGTCATTGTCTGCACGTCGAAAATGAATTCATCACTATGTTTTTCAAAATCTAAACTGGCTTATGAAAATTTGTTGTAAAATAAAAACTGTTCCATTTTTAGTGGTTATAATATTGTCATAAATAAGCGTTTCGCTTTGAATGCAAGCAAATAGTTAGAGGAACATTTCTGAATAAAGCTTTTAATACACCACAGTAATAGTTCAAACCAAAATACAGCTTTGTTCTCATCTCATTAAAGTTCTAGAAGCAGATTAAATGTCTGGCATTTAAGGAATCCACAGAAATTGTATATATATCTGTAATCTATCTATCCATCTATATATATATATATATATATATATATATATATATATATAGATATATATATATATATATATATAAGCTAAAATTTTGAGAAAATATGGAAAATAATACAAAATAATGACAAGAGAGGAAAATTATTAAAAATAATTTTTCAGAAGTATTTAAAAAATATAATTTTTGATATCTAAAGAAAAAAAAAGGAAATTAAAAGTACTGCAATAAGAACGTGTCATAAGATATCACTTTATTTATGCTTCTGTTTTCATATTCTGTAATCTGGCAATCTTATTACGAAAATATTTTAAATCATTCTTGAAAGATTCCGGTAAGCGTAAGTTCATTTTATTCGCTCCTCACTATGTAGGTTTCCTTTCGTGTACTGTTCTCTAATCTCTTTACATTTTAATTTCTGTTTTTTGCTTGATATATTTGTTTGTTTTTTCGTATATATTTTTTACTTAATGTGTTCTAATTTCGTTTCAATTTTGAGTGCTCCTCACACTATTGTATTGATATATTTTGCTTTGGCTATATTAATACAATATTAGAAAGCACTCCTTTTGGCGGATATAATCGTGTGGGCTGATGAAGAGATTATATCTTTTCTTTGCTTTGTTTTCCGGATTTTTAATTTTTTTTTTTAAGATGTCAAAAATAATATTTTTTTAAATGCCCTTGAAAAATTATTTTTAATAATTTTCTTCTCTTGTCATTATTTTTTATTTCTTTCTACATTTTTTTCCATATTTTTTCAATATTTTAGCTTATATATATATATATATATATATATATATATATATATATATATATATATATATATATATATATATATATATATATATATATATATATACAATTGTTCACTAAATGCTTGGCCCATCTTTTTTAAACATAAATAATTAAAGCAGCATGATTACAGAAAAAAAAGTGCACAATTTGATGCATTGTTTAAAAAAAAGCAATAAATTAATGACACTCACTAATCACGTTTAAGTTTTTTGTATACATAATTCCAAGTTTGAATAAAAAGATTTATTGAAAATTATTTTTGTCTACTTTGTTTTGGTTTTAGAGATATTTTCCACCAAAGTGTAAAATATTTGAACTCAAAACTGACAGGTTCGTAATAAATCTAAGCATTAATAAATCTAATTCTAGTGGACAGCTTTTCTGCGCTAAATAGTATCAATGATTTTGATGCAGCAGTTGAGGTCTGATCAGAGACCTTTTTTTTTACCTCGAATAGAAAAACTGAGTTTAGAAATGTCTTTGTCAAATAGTTGAACCAAAAAATGCATTTTCAAAACAATGCTTTTAGTATTTCCTGTCAAAGTACGAAAATTAAATCTTACGAGGGAAACTTCCTTTTACTTACAGAGTTTCGACATTGTTCAAAGAGTAAAAGAAAGAAGTACGTAGAAATAGAAACGTTTATTGACATTTGATAGTTTAAATCGATAACTTATTCTTATCACCATATTTAAGTAATTTTGGTAATTACTTTCATTTGTAAAAACATATTTTACTAACAATAGCAATTATTTTACGTGAACTTGCATTATTTTAAATATGCTTAATTATTTCCCCATATTTTTTATGTAACTTCTTAGATGAAAGTAAAACTATGCGTTTGGCTAATTTTTGCTATACACTGTAAAAAATTTCGGTAAAATATACTTTCATCTTGAGTGCAACATCTGTAAAATCTGTTTTTACAGTAAAACCTATTTTTACCGTGAAATCAATTTTTAAAGTAACATGTTATAAATTTTTACAGCAATATTTACTTTTTTGCAGTGATTCAGTGGTTTTATTTTAAATAGTACTGTAAAATTTACGATATACCAGGTTTTTTGTTCCATAAACTTTTGTGCTAAAATGAATTTTGCGATAAAAACTGCAGTGTGTCGGTACTTTTTAAAGTAATTTTATCCAGAATTTTTTACAGTGTGTGTAAAAGAACTTGCTACTTTGCTTCTGATGCAATGTGGGGGAAATTTTCGATTAAGTGGCAAAATTTTGTTAATTGGGGTACAATTTTTTGAAATGGTTTATTTTTGCTTTAACTGCTGATTTAAATAATTGATATCATATCATCATTATTATCTACAGTACGGTCTTTTTATAAATCTTTCTATTTTGCCAGGATTTTTACTTCATCAATTCAACTTAATGTTTGCTTTCTTTATCTTCTGCGAAGTAATCACTTCTAATAAAATTCATTTAATCAAATATTGTAATCGTAAATTTATTTAATTAGCTTTGGAAAATTAGTCGATTAAATCTCATAAGAAATTGCATAAAATTCAGTTACTTATATGCATTATAGCTAACCAAAAAGAGATGATGAAGTATCAGTTTATTTACATTACTTGCACATCAACTACCAAATGCATTTTTCTTAAGGTAACAGATTAGAACCTCATAACTCGCTTTCCTGGTCTACTTTAAAAAATAAACAAAGCTGCTAATGATCAATTTCATTTGATTTTGTAGTTATTTCAATGTTTTAAAAAAGCTATATTTCTTAAATTTGGAACGTACAGTACTCAAAATAAAATAATGAACACCTTAACAGATTTTGAGATTGTGATTGGATTATCATATAATAATATTAAATTTTATGTTTCGAAGGAATTGTTATAGAATACTAGTTAATTAATGTAGGTGAAATTTTAGGTTAAGAGCTTTGGAACAAAAAAAGTGCTTTATCAGAACAAACATATCTGTTTTCAGTATTTGAGTTCTTGAACTTTTAAATATTCGATTCAGAATTTAGAGGCTGTAGGCTACGTGGAAGACCAAGAAGAAGATGCTTGGAAAAGGTGTAAAAAAATAAAATAAATAAAAGAATAAAAATCAAGACTTGGGAGTTTAAGGCACAGAACTGTGAAGAATGTACAATTGTCCTTAGGCTGGCTTGAGAACTGTTAGGTCAATGAGAAGTGGTGGTGGAAAGGAAAAATATGGGGATAAACAGGTATCTGGAAAATATAGTCCCAATCGTTTAATCTGAGCAACAATCGAAAGAATAGTTTCTTTATTTTTATCTCTGCGTATCTAGGGAACAATTTGAGCAAATAAAAACTTATATTTATAGAACCAGTTTGCCAAAAATAATTTAATATAAAATATAATGTTTTTAAAATTAGTTATTACGGAAAAAGTCAAATAGTTTCTGAAGTTGCAATTTTAAACTCGTCAGGAACTATTCTGCTCAAAATCCAAGATGTCTGGTTTTTAATCTTATTAATATTTGGTAAGGGTTATTAAATAAGAATAATCTGGAAGTAAAAAGAGATTTGACATTCGATATCCTGAAAAAAAATCTGAAACACTATTTTTTGCTTATACTTTCAGCGTACGAAGTATGATATTCCTCTAAAAAGAATGTAGATCATAAAATAGAAACAAATGAAACACGCACAGATATATTGCAAAATAGTTTATTTAAAAGAAATTGCTATTCTAGAAAAGATTGGTGCAGTTTTGGAAAATAAATACTAATTGTAGATTTGAATTTATATAGCACTTTATAATTTTAAATTTCAACATGTGTGCGAAAATTTTAAAATATGAAATAATGTAAACAGTTTCGAGTTATTGAACAACTAAGGTACTTATACCTAGAAGGTAATAAAAAAATCACATTCTTGCAAACGAATTATCATGCTTTACTCAAGGAAATATGAATTCTACATTCAATTAATTTTGAACTTCTGTTTAGAAGTAAATTATTCTATCTAACTATTCTTATCTAAGAAATATTTTCATTTAATTTTATATGTTATTTGTTTAATTTTATGTGATATTCGGAAAAAAATACAACAAAAATTGCAATTTTTAAACTTAACTCAAGTTTTCTACATTCCAAACATTAATTTTTTACATGAAAAAAGGAAAATATTCATTCATTATTATGAAACTCATAGAACAATACAAATTAATTGTTGATTTTCATTTTTTAGTTTACTTATATTTTACTATATTAAATTGATCAAAAATTTAAAAAAAACATTTATAAACGATAATTAAATGTAAGATTCTAGAGTAATAATTAAAAGAATTCTCTTTTAAGACAAAAAAATTAAGTTATTAAGTAATATATGACCTCTTTTCAAACATCACTGAGAATGGATAAAACTAACAGAAATGGTAATATTTACTGCGTTTCTGGCGTTATGGGAACATCAAATAGCTTGGCAATTTTCCCGAAAGAGCATTTATAATGTCTTTGATAAAATTAACAATAAAATATAATTTTATAATATGTGATAAAACTCGGTAAATGCGTTAAAATTGGTAACTTTATCAAAACACTTGAAATAACCCTGGCACTTATTTATGACCACTTTTCGAAGATATTAATGACTGAGAAAAAAAGTAAGGTTAAAAGTACCTGAATATGGTGATTTTAACTGTGTAACTGGTTCTATGGGATCACCAAATAACATGGTAATTTTTCCCGAAGATCTTTGATAATAATTCTGGGTAAAACTAACATTAAAATATGATTTTATGATATGTGATAAAATTTGGTAGTTTTAACAAGCCACCATAAAGCATGGAATAAAAACTATTTATTTGATTAAATTTACATTTCAGTTTTACATTTTTTACTAAATGGGTGATAATAAGAGATATAAGTTTGAAAACCCAAATTTCTGGCAATCCATTACCATATGAACTTAAAATTTACCAAATGAAAAAATGAATGGTTTGAATACCGTATAACTCAGTTTTCTTAATTATTGTTTAATTTTACCTGCTTTCTTTTATTGATCGTAGTAATAGTTTAATATTATATGTAATGTTATATTTTCAAAGATGATAAAGTAATGTACGGTATATATGGTATTTCTGCATATTGATGGTATGATTCTTCTATTCGTTGTAAATTGTTAATAAACTAAGAAAACGGAACTAAAATTCGTGTAAAACAAAATTTATAAATGCGATGGAGCAGAATTATATAGAGCTTTGTCAGAATGATTAAATTAAATAAGTAATTAAAACTAAAGCTAGTATTATTTTAGTGAACTGGAAATATTCATCTAAGTTAAAGCAATGCGATGTTAACTGACTATTTAACCAGGACTCTATAACCGGGTTTCTTTAACTGATTTTCATTTAGCCGAGTCTCTGTTTTATTTGGGAGGATGAAAAAGTTAATAATCAAAATAAAAATGTAAAGTAAAAAAATTGGAATTTGAATAGTTCTGTAGTTTAAAGAGCTCGATAAATAAAAGTGATTGGTAATGATTTTGGTAAAAATTAACAATAAAATACTCTCTTATAATGTGTCATACATAAAACTTGGTAAATGTTTTAAAATTCGATAAATTTATCTAGATACCTTTGAACATGCCATAAAAAGCATTTATTAGGATAACGTAAAATATTATACCTTAATTTTTACAGTAATATTTATTTCATAAGAGTGAATCATTAATTTTACGGTAATCATTATGGTTAAATTTGCGGTATATCATATTTTTTTGTTCTAGTAAAAATGGATTTTAAGGTGGAAGGTACCGGTGTTTTTCCCTGTTATTTGATCCAAATTTTTTTACAGTGTACCTTTTGATAAGTACTCAAATATATGACAATTCACAGGCAGAGTCACAGAACAAAGGAAAAGAAAATTCAAGTTATGTGACATTTCACATTATATTTTAAACAGAGATAAAGACCAAAGTTTAATGAGTTTGACTTCTAAAAATAAATTTTATATTATGATTTAATCACAAAAAACAAAATATATTTATGACATTTTTGATAATATCTTATGCAATGATCAAACAATAAATATTTTTTTTCTTCTTAGTTCAGGCCACTTATTAATAAAAAATTAAAACACGAAGCAATATAGTTTTTGCTTAGGAAATAAAAGTCTTATTTACTTATTTTAGAACAAAAAAAAGAAAATAAAGTAAAATAGCTAACTCCAAGATACATCTTGGAAAAAAAATCCATATGCATTTTTTTCTAATATTGTTTTTTTAAAAACCTTGTTCATTTCCTTCTTTTAAGATTTTAAAGCACTAAAGAGGATATTAAGAATGCAATAAAGACAAAAAAAATATGTTTTTATATGAGAACATTTTTTTAATATAAATCATATAAAACTTATTTTCTTACATTTAGAACTTAATTAACATGACGTTATGATTAACGTAGTTTTAAAAAATAAACGCAAAAAATATGTTCTGGACAGGTCTCAAATAAAAAAAATAATCATTTTATTATGCATTACTGCAACTTCTTTTTTGTTGAAATGAAATAAAACTGCAATTAATGATATAAATTTATCAATATTTTAATCTACATTGTTCTTACATTAAATTTTTACGTTTGTAAAAATATTGAGGGGTAACTTCAAATATGTTAGTGGACATTTTAAGCTACCAAGTCAGGCTCAAAAACGTACTTTTTCCGAATAAACCATTATTTTTCTTGACGCATTCGGATTTCTGATCACCAAAATATGGAGTTTAGTTGTTGTCTGGTATATATGGTCCTGATAAGTTTGGTCAAGAAAATGGTCAAGAATTTGAGCCCCTAAATATTAATTTTACGTTTTGCGTGTTTCACAATGTCTAGAGAACTTGTTAAGCTGAACAAAAAGTTTTTGCACACAATTATAAAATT
This sequence comes from Parasteatoda tepidariorum, assembly GCF_982258835.1. Classification (NCBI taxonomy): domain Eukaryota; kingdom Metazoa; phylum Arthropoda; class Arachnida; order Araneae; family Theridiidae; genus Parasteatoda; species Parasteatoda tepidariorum. The sequence continues at coordinate 61,703,494 of NC_141756.1, read as the reverse complement.
CAATTATTCAGAGATAATTCCATGCAAAAAATAACTTACTTTTAATAATTTTATTAAACTTCGAAAAATGTTTGAATTGTAATTTAAGAATTTTTTTACGAAATCCAATCCTAGGTTATCCACTCTTCCACCCCGCATTCCTTAAGTATACTAAATCAATGAAATTAGCATCAATTGTGTTGAGTATTAAATTAAATAATAAGTAATTAAGACACAATTTTTTTTCAATATTCTTAAGTTCAATATTCTTTTAATTTAAGTTTATTCTTTAAGTTTTCAATATTCTTCAATATTCTTACTTATTAAATTTGTTGCGTTTGTCTAATTGTTAATCATCGTTCTTAATTTGTTAAGTTTATTCGAATCTTATTCGATTTAGAAACATACACTTTGTTTACCATATGTTTTCTTAATTATTTTTATGTGTTTTTGTAACATGAAAATTAAACGTTTTCTTCAATGAGTTAATGTAAATCGAAAATGAACAATGAGGCTATTTTATCCGCATTAAGCTCTTCATCTTTGAAGGACTGGGATTTGCTCTTCGATGGTGGTCTGAAGAGACTTCCCAGCTTCAGATGGATGGGCAACAGCTAATCTGGGAAATTAAGGTACATGCTGACCAAATTGCTCCCATTATGGTGTTGGTCTCGAAATTGAGAAGTCTGAACTTCCATGAACCCATTGAAAACCAACATATTTTTAAAAATTTGTTTTAATGATGCTATTTAAAACGAATAAAATTTAGTAAAAGATGCAGGTATTTTGCTTCATGTGAATAAAAACATTTCACAATTGCTTTTCTTATTGTAAGAATCTTATTGCTTAATAAAAGAATAAAAATGGGGACTTTCATTCTTATTTGAATTTAAGTTAGAAAATTTGTTCCTAGCAAGGGTATTTATTACTAATAGGAAAGAATACGCCAGTTTTCAGGAAAATTCCGTTTTCAAAGTACTGACTATAAGATTTCATGTTCTTCCACTTAATTTCCCTCCATCGAGTAATCGTAAAAGACATTTTCCAATACATCATCAAAGTCGAGAATCACTGGACGTGATCGTTGTATGGATGGGTGACCACTTTAATCATTCGGCGAAAAGGACATAGCATGCGCAGTATATATCTTTGTTAAACAGTTTTTGTTCGACTTCACACGCAGATCGTCGGGCTACCGAATTATTGGAGCTAACCCCTTTGCAGATTGTCATAATAGCGATGATTTGTTTTCGGATTATCCTCAGAAACATTTCCCAAACCGGTGTCAACAGTGCAGCTCTAGTGCAACGTTCTACGTTCTTCCACTTTATAATGATGTGACGTGAGAGCAGATTGTAACAGTGAAGAAGGACACAATTACAAATCATTTTCTAGCAGCCGTGGGGACTCAGGGGATAGAGCATTCGCTTTCCAATGAGGTGATCCGGGTTCGAGTCATAACTAGGGTTGGTCGATACAAATTTTGCAACCGGCGTGCACCGACCGCAGTCTTTACTTAAAATATCCTTAGTTGTAGATGGATCATGGGTAGAGTTTTTTGCTGTCAGTTTAATCGTGTGAGGCTTTTGTGGTTTTTCTTTCCGCGTAACGCAAATGCGGCTTAGTTCTATCAAAGAGTCCTGCATGAAGTCAAATTTCTCTCAATACGCGATCCAGGAGTTCATTTGTCTTCCGGATTGGGTTCAAAATTACAAAGCTACTGAGATGAACATTAACACTCTTGAACCCAAAAGATTTAGCCGGCTGGTTTAATCTTGGGCTGGCTGACGGTGATACAAAAATTCTACTGGCATACAGTGGTATTTTATATATCTCGATTAAAACTGATTACCTAGCCTCGATGCTGCATGAGGGTTTGCTACAATATTTTTCCTCAACGAATTTAGAGAAGAAAATGTTTGAGTATGTGGTTATGCGTGATGTGGCCAGCTCATACCGAAAAAAGAGATCTTTGCAGTGGTCGGAGAGTTTGTTTCAAATTGCATAGCGTTTCATCAAGTAACATCTGAATTATGGATTATAAGTTATTGAGTAATTCTGGTGGTGCCCTCTAGTGTAAGAGATAGAGAGTGCTAGAATCAGCCATATCGAATGAGCCAGATGGTGATGCAGTTAGATTTGTATAAGATTGTGTGGCTGAATGAGTGAGTTGCATGTTATATTATTCTAGATACACTAACTGAAATGAGAGTTTGTAGCTGAGATCAAATGGGACAGAACCCTAAACCTTCTGGAATAGCAAATAGGGCAGTATTTTTAATGGTCAACGGTAATAACCAGTCTCTTTAGGGTTGGCTGCTTATGAAGCTCGTTCAAACATGTAAGCAGAAAATTTTGCAAATCGCAAAAAGAGAGCTGCTTAAAATGACCTTCAGCTATTGCTTTAAAACATTAGAGACCAATCCATTTTAACTTTAGACATTATAATTACTCTTATAAAAACATGCATTATTGACTAGCGTATAAAAAATCAGAAAATCTTTCCATCTGAAATCTACAGGATTGGTTTTCTAGTTGTGATCCTCAAGTCTATTTTAATTAATAATTTATCACATACACATTTGCAACTCGATTTAAAATAAAAATAATAGATTTTAAATATTGATATTTTTTACTTTATTTAAAAATTTTAACTGTTAAAAAATATTTAAAAAAGGTATTTATTTGGTTTCAATGCTATAAACTATATAATTACTTGAAATGAGGCAAATTAAACTGCTGCACAAAGCAATATCTAGTAAAATTAACACACTGTAATACTGATAATTCTTCCCTTCATATGGTAAAGGTTTACCTGAAATTATCTGGTTCTCAAAATTAGTTCTTAATACCATACATACCAAAGATGTAAAACTGAAAAGTAAAGACATCCGAGTAAATGATTGGAATTTTAACACGTTTACTGAATTTTATCACATATTGTAAAACCATATTTTATTGTTTATTTTATCAAAATCGGTACCAAACTACTTCGGTAAAAATTCCCGAGCTTTTTAATGTTCTCATAAGGCCAAAGCCCTATTCTGGAAGTTTTTACCATAATACTTTTTCCAGTGAAGTAAAGTTCTACTATATACCTAGGAACAAACTACTGGAGTCTGTAATCGCAAATTTCTTTGAAGATCTATTATTCGTTCACAGATTTTATAATTTCTTGGTAAATAAGGTAAATCATGTCCCTGTTTAAGCATACTTTTCACAACTAATTTGATAAACTGATTTACATTTTATCTTTTTTGGTAATGGAGCAAAAGATTTTAATTACAGCATTTTAATTAGGACTATAATCACTAACCTATACCAAAACTTTAGTCTTATAATTGTAAGATTGTTACTCGCATTAAATGATGTTAAACATAAAAATTTAATTTTTGTTTTAAAAATTCTATAAGTGTTTATTAAAGAATACATTGCAAAAATGAAATCGCCACTTCTGTTTAGAATTTGATGCCTTTATCCGCTACACGAATACATACTTCAAAATTATTTATTTCACTAATTAATGTGAAGAGCCTTAATTACAAGTTTACATTAGCATTACTCAAGTACAATTTTTACTTTAGAATTAATTTGATTTAAAATGCAAGTAAATTTTATTAGCATAAATATAAACAAATCTTTTTTTCTTTTTAAAGAGAAAATGATTTTCTTGTCAAGTCAATAATCTATGTTATTTTTAAACCTATCCATTTTATTCCTCTTATCCATTTATCAAGTATGTGAGAGTTATAATATTTGGAAATACAACTTTGAGATAAAAAATATATCTAGTTTTGCATAGAAGTAATTGAATTGTTCTTGTTTATTGAAAGAAAAAATTTTCAAACAAGCTTTATAATTTAATTCTTTTTAAAGCTATACGAACTAAAGAAGAAAAATAAAAAAGTGATATTTTTTTGTTGGTATTAAACAAATTATTGAATTTATATTCTTTTATAATTCAGAATATATAGATACTTCCAATGGAAAATAAATGAATAAAAATCATATAGAAAAACATAAACTTATAACTCAATATAAAAAGTTGTAATTGAAGATTCAAAGTTATTAATTTACTTAACATAAAATTTGATTAGCGTAATATGTTTGTATGAAGAAATATAACGGTACGTATGCATGAAACTGTAAAAGTTTTAGGTTACATACAGTTATGAAATAACGGTTAATATTTTTAAAACTAAAATAAAAAGTCAATTCTTATGTCAATTTTTATCCGAAGAAGTTAATTATAAATTCACAAAAAAATTTTATTACTTGTACTTTAAGTTTACAAATTTAAAAACTCAGAATAATGTTGAAAATCGTGCTTTATTTGAAAAAGAACAAATATTTAATATTAAATATTGATAATTATTTTTAACTTGTTCAAATTTTATATAATTAAGAGAATCACAAATAACTGATCACTATTTATCATTTTGTGCTAGTTAAATTTGAAAACAATATGCATATTTTTCGTAAAAGTTTAGTTGGTAATATTAGGACCTAAAACAATAGTATTTTAAATTTTTTTGATATAATTAACTCAACTTCAATAATTTTAAAGTACTAAAAAGTTATATGTCATACAATTATATGTCATACAACTGTTTGTCTTCCTTTATGTTTAATATTTAACATAAGAATTGCATGTGTAGGTTAATTCTTAAAAGGAAAACAGTCACTGATTTGAAATAATTCCCATAGAGGTACAAGTATTTTAAACCATAGCTCAATAATTGCTTGAGCGTCAATTTTTTTTATTGTTTTATACACAATTTCCCTACTTATATATATTTCAAATATTTATAATACAATCCGAATTAATTTACTAACATGTTTTACTACAAATATTATATGAATTATGTAGTGTAAGAATAGCATTTAATAGTTTTGCTTTATGTAAATTTTAAATTTATGGTTTAACTAAATGGTTACAGCCATATTTTTAAAGTAATTGCATTGCCTTGAATAACTACACTATAGAAATAACAAATCAAATTACTGTAAAAAAGTACCATTACTCAGGGTGCCGACATTTTCTACTATAAAATCTATCTTTATCGGAGCATGTAACCAATCAAAAAATCAGATATACAGTAGTATTTTCAGTAATAGCTAACGTAAAATCACTTTATCACTTTAATTAAATAAATATTAATGCAAAACTTCACGGTAAAAAGGGATTTTACGAATCTACAACTAAATACATTATTTTAATATACCTTACATTCAAAAATTTTAAATTGAAAGATTTGCATGACAATACTATGAAAAATTATTATCAAAAAAGTAAATGGTCAAGTGTTTTTTCTTCCTTTTCTACTTTTTTTATTTTTTATTTCTAAGAGTGTTAGACTCTTAGAAACAAAAGTCTCACTTTTGATGACTCAGCAATACCTTTGAGATGTATTTTGTTCATTTTGAGAATCATTTCGTCACAAAATCACGTGATTTGTGCCGAAACACGAACTCTCAAATGTATGACGAAAATTTTTCCTCAACTCGAAACCTCATCGTAGTGCATTGTGGGAGATTGTTAACTGGAATGGCAATCAAAATAAAGTGAGGAAACATTACGATTAGCCTGTACGTTCAGGAAGCAGTTGGTCTTGCACCAAGATCTCGGCTTCGAATCCCGATACTGTCCGTCAAGGGTGTGATTAATCTACCTGTTCTTCTTGGGGGGTGTTGTTTTCTCGGCATTAATCTAATTGTATGGTGGCTGTTATAAAGTGACTATTAGAAAAGTTAGATACAGGTGCGAAGATTTTTTTTTAAAAAGAAATGATTTAATATTCTTTAATTTTGAACAAATTGACTTAATATTTCGTTAATTTTGAGCAAATTCGCTTCCTTGAAGAAGTGACGATAATTATTTCAGCAGAATTTTCGCTTGGAGCATATACCAAGAAACAGTTTCGTCAAGAACAAGGAAAGTTTCTTGAAATTTAGGCATGCATTTTCGTGGTTGAACACGTTAAAGGAGTAAAAATTATGGTTTTTGAAAATTAAATAAACACCCAAAACAAAAAGATAATTTTACTTGTTATTATTTATATAATTTATAAATGTGTTAATTATTATTATTTTAATGAAGATTTTAGATCTAACACTAAGTATTTAGAAATTTATACCTTAACCCAAATGTTTATACCGAAATTTTTAAAATTAATTTTGCCTTACATTAAATAACCACAAAGAAATATTATATTTCAGAAATGTTCAAAAAATTATGTAATATACTATCGTAGATAAACAATTCTAGTCCAATAATTTCCTAATACAGTATGTTTTTATTTATTTCGTATTATTTTACTTTTTATTCTCATGCAAGCTGTTTTCACTGCTGAACATCTTAAGAAACGAATAGAAATGATGGTTAATGTCAGACTTGGTGTGACCGAGTATTCTTTATTGGTCCACTGTGTAATTCTCACAGATAAAAGGAAATTGAATAAGCCCCGAAAGGGTATTTCTGGGTTATAGTGATAAACGACCTTCAATGGGATAAAAGTAAGCCAATTTTGTGTTAAAAATGTCGTTTACATTCTAGAAGCTAACAAATTTAGAATATCATTTGGAAATGAGTTATTTAGAAAAAGAGCACTAAATCTTTTGAACTCGTAAGGTTGAGTCTAATATGAGCTTACGACAGTTTATTTCAAACAGAAGATAAAAAAGGAAATCATATAAGCTCTTTCCTTTGTGAAAATGAATAAAAAATCAATTTAATACCGTTTTAAAACTCTTTTTGAGACGAAGTATATATTTTAATTTGCAAACTCATAAATATTCTTGTATTGTTTTTCAAGTAAACAATTTCAGCAAAGAACAATAATAAACCAGAATAGAAAATTTTTTTTAAAAAAATATTAAATCAGAATTTCTGTTTAAAACATAATTTTTTAAATTGTAATATTGATTCCAAAAAAGCGTATTTTAAACACTTCCTAGATATAAGATTATATCCTTCATTATCTTTAATTCTCTCGAGACTGCTTTGAATTTTTTCTTGATAATTTGAATGAGGTAGATTCTAAATTATAATCTAAGGTTATATACTGAATGACCATGTTAATATAACCATACAATTATAACCTCAATGTTTCGTTCGATCACTTTCTTCCTAGAGAATAGGAAAGACACGATTCTTCTTGATGCTTTAAAACGCCTTTTGTGGCATGTTTATATCGTTTTCTAAAAGTCTCAGACTAGATCTAAGTGATGGATTACATAAATGCTCAAGGGACCGTAGTAGCTCAGAAGATAGAGCGTTCGCCTTACAATGAGGTAAACCGGGTTCGAATCCTAGCTATGTCTGATAGATCCGAATTCCGCATCAGGCTCACTCCGGCCACAGTGCTGTCAAAAATTATCCTCAGTGGTAGACGAAACATGGGTTAGAGTACCTTTGTCATCAGGATAACCGCGAGAGGCTTTCGTGGTCTTCCTCAGCATGCAACACAAATTTAGTTCCATGTAAAAATCCTCCCTAAGGCAAATTTCTACCAATACTTGATCCAAGAGTTCCCTTGTCTTCTCAATTGGGTTCGAAATTACAAGGTTGAACAGAGGTACAGAGTTGAATATTGGTAGTAGTGAACTCCGTCAGCTGCTCAACGACGGTTATAAAATAAAAACTAAAATAAATGTTTACTAAAATTGAAATCTGGGAATTGTAGGAACAATGCAACGTAGTCATAATTCCGTCATATTCCTCAAACTAATCTTTTACAGTTCTAGGAATATCCATTACAAGTTCTAAGACGAATATACTTTTACAGTTCTAGGAATATCCTTGCTAAAAATACCTTTCATCAATAGAATAAATCGTCAGTATTTCTGGATCTTCTTTGTCAACAACAATATTTAAGCTGTGTGCTATTTTCAAACTATTAGGAATCGGAAATAAAAGTCCCTAAGCATCATACCACCCATTAGTGTCAACACCATAAAGCAATGGGTCATTGCTCCATAGGTGGTTTTAACAAAGCGGCAACATATTATATAAATTATTGGAAATCTAGTTTTCGAAATTAAGTACTTAATTTTAGAAAATCCAAATAATAGGTAGTCCTTTTAACTTTGTTATGAACAGAAGATGAAAGGAAATCTTATAAAATATTGGGAAATCAGGTAGAGTAACAATTAAATTTCATTTGAAATATTTACCTGTAAACACATATATCTTAGAGGATCAGTACATATTTCATTTTGTAAGCACAATAAATAATTCCAAGTAAGCAGATTTAAAGAAAATGTAACAAATAGGAGTAGGATTGTTTTCTGTTGCTGTTGTCCTTATCGCTTAAAATATTAAGAGAAATTGAGAACGGGTATAAGAAATAAAATGAAAAAAAAAAATTACAGGGAAAAATCACTTATGCACCATTTAGGTTCGCAAAATTCTTACTTCAACTAATTTAAGTATTAAATGCTGACTAATTAATAATATGTAATGCTTACAATCTTTAGATATTGATATAAAATTTTTTCGTTCTTCGACTGAGTCATATTACTTTAAATACTCTCTTCTCTGTTTGATATTACATTGTAAAAGGTGGATACCTAAATTCACGAAAATTGATTGGTTTTTGACTAAACTGTTTCCTGGGAAACGCAACGATCAACTTTTTTTTTTATAAATTGAGGAAATTTCTATGTTTACTTGCTTGAAAATACGAATTTTTGGATCTGGACCAAAATTGTAGTGGAATTCATAAATTAAGTCATAGTCATACAGGAGTCAGGAAGCAATTACACTAAACGCTAAATATGCACGTTATAACAATCAACATACCATGATTGGTTAAAAGACCAGATATTGTATGTCGTATTGTATTGTATAGTAAAGTGCTGGTATGTATAGTGTTAAAAAAATTCGTGGATAAATGAATGTGTGAATAATATTCGTGAATAAATGAATTGTGGTTGATAATGCATTAAATAAGTCAGGAGTACAGAAATGAAGGCTACATTTCAACTCTTCAAAATATTTCTCTCTATAGAGATGAAATATTTGCTTCTGGCTCTTGTGATCTGGACTCGAATCCTTGTTATGGCTATTGATTGATACATTGTTCTAATTCGTAGTACAGTTTACGCTTTGGTTTGGTTTGCTAATGCTTTTTTAATAAGAAAACTACAATAGTTTTCTGCAAAAACGAATTTTTGCTATTGTTCAAATTTAAAATTACATTTTTTTTGAAAAATCTCACCGTATTCTTTTCTTTCAATTCCTAATCACTTCATTTCTAACTTTTAAGTATTAATGAAAAGAAAGATATACGATGCATATTGGCAAAGTCTTAAGAACTTTTAATACCAGCTGCTTTATAATAACAAAATAACCTGAAAAATGTAAAAATCTCTCAAAAAATACAATAAACATCATTTATTTCAACACTTTAAAAAGTTCCTCATCAATTTACGGTAAAAAAAGTTCCAGTACTTAGGGCACATCATCCGTAATATCCATTTTGACTGTAAAATATTATATCGTAATTTTTACAGTAATATTTATTTAATGACAGTAATTGAATTATTTTACAGTAAATACAGCTGTATAAATTACGGTATACCTGATTGTTTGTTCCATAAAATGTTACAATTAAAATAGATTTTACAGGAAAAATCATGGGCACTTTTTATCGTAATTTGATCCTGAATTTTTAACAGTGTAGAGACAATTTGATTATTTAGTTTACATTTATATTTTGATTGAATGCATTATTTAAACGACAGACTGCATCTAAGATTTTCTTTTAAAATAATGTGCACAGTAATAAAAAAAATATTACTTCCATTCATAAATTTTTATCTAGAAAATAATAGATCATTTCTTGCAGTGAAAAAAGAAATTATAATATAATGTCATAGAAACATTATGGAATACATAAATTAAATGAATCAATTATCAAGAAAAATCATCAGAGGAACACTTGAAAATTCTAAAAGTATTTAAAAACACAGTTCCATTACTTTTAAGAAGTGAAAAAAAGAGCAATGCAACTTTCGAAAATAATGGGATATGATACACTTTTGAAACAACAAGGTACATTAAAGATTTCAAGAACAATATAATTATACAAATAGCTGTAATAATTTCTAAACAACTTCAGTAATAATCATTTACCAGATCATAATTTTATGCTTGGGAGAAAGAACTGCTCTAGTTAAAAGTGAAAGTAAAGTTTATTTGTTGGAATATATTTAGTTTATGGGAGTTAATTATACAAGCCACTAAGTGAATGTTTTATGTTGAAATTTATGTTGCTATTTAAAGGAAAAAATACAGTTGTTTTAATTGTTATATATTCTAGCTCACTAAGCTATTTTTAGAACAGAGACTAGTTATTGAACTTTCTTTTTAGGAAACGAAAGTACGTCTGTAATGTGAAATGTCTGTTAAATACTTAAACAAAATGCCAGTAAAAACTAATGAATAAACTTAAATTTTTGCTCTAAATTTTTTTCTTTGCTTAAATGATATTACAAATGAAGTAAATGAAATATCTTTAAGATGAAATCTAAACCAGTTTCTGATTGTCTAACAAAAAACACCATTAGATCATAGTACGACAGTTGAATGCTTTAATTAGATAAAACAATTACAGACGCTTGTTTTGAATAATAAGTATCTAGCTTAGTTAGAAAATTTTGTAGCGATTAAATTTTTTGTCGATAATATCATCTTATTTAATTTTTATTTTACCGTATTTAACTAAAACAGTCAAATAACCATAAAAAAAGTTAATATTCAAACAGTTAAGAGTGAAAAAAATGTTATGGAATGTTTTTCCCTAATAAAGCTTAACAACCAGAATTCCGTCTGCGACAACTAAGTTCACATTATGAAGCCATTTAGTTACGTGTAGCTTGGCACTGCCCCCATTCCTTGCATACATGAAGATTTTGCTGTGCCATGCACTTTTTAATTGGTGACCATGGGCTATTAGAATATGAAAATATCATTCACGCCTGACGCAACAACCATAGAGCTCCAATTCCCGTTTAAGTTTTTTTAATATGGCTATGCTAATAGTATGCTAGATGTAAATGGTTACAAAACTGTAAAATTTAGTTTTCGCGTTTTCTTAGCCGCACCAGTGGTTAATGGTTTCAAAACCGTAATAGTACAGAGATGTTCCTAACCATAAACTGTATTGTTAATAGAATGGACTGACAGTTGTCTGTTATTTTACTGTAATTTCATCATAGAAATTCTAATAGTATATATTATTAACTTATCATATTAAACACTATATTCATTTGTTAAATAATTCAAAGCTAGCATACTAAAAAAAAAACAGAATGCATCTTTTTTTTAAAAAAAATAATCAAAAATATTCAGACATCTGATGGTATAATAAGCAACTTCAAACCGGAATCATTAGGAAACCTGGAACCTCCTCGCGTAATTTTGCAAATACATTTGAATGTATTTTCAAAGTTGTAACCTCAATTCAATAGTCAGATAGATCAAATGAAATTCGTTCTAAGTATTCATAAGAATAGATATAATAATTAATAGAATAGATCATTTCAATAGACAATCGTTAATTAACTCTTTCACACATAGACTCTGTGGCTTTCTCCTTTACCATCACAATCGGGAGATCAAAGACTACAAGATTTCTCCCGAGAATTCCAGAGCACGATCTGCTGATCTCCCGAAATCATCCTCGACGAAATATGCATTCAAAAAGGATTTATTTAAGAACAGCTTAATTATAGAACGTATTTATTTGATCTTAGAATTCTCTATCAATTGCGTTGAGTTGTTACTTGTAGTTTTAAGAAGGGAAAATACAAAAATGGTATGTTGTTAGTTGTGAATATTTATAAATTATTTAAAATACCATTTTGAGAATTAGATAATTAATTTTAAAAATAATTTATTTAAGAAAATCTTAGATATATATCATAAATTCTTGGTTTGGGATTTCCTTACTGGTTGCTTCAAATTGTTGCGTGATGTTTTCAATGAGGGGAATTTTTTAAAATACATTGTTACTTTGAAATATATGTATTTATTAAAATGTTTTTAAATTTAAGTAAATAATTTTTCATAAATTTAAGCGAATTAAGCCAGAGAAATGTTTGGCAAAAGGAGTTTTAAGCAATATTTAATAAATATGTTTTAAAACATTTAGTATACAAGAATTATTTCGAAACTAGCGCAGTATGAATTGTCTAGTAAAAAGCTTTTGCCTACTCTCTATATCACAAAGATATAAAAAAGTTGCACTTGTAAAAGGCAATTAGATCTTTTTCATTTAATATTTTCAAAAAACCTCAGTCAAAGTTTCCATTCCAAATATTTATTTTTATGTCATTAATGCTAGAGTTGTGGTAGTAGTACATTAAATATGAAAATTGAATAAGATGAACTTTTTCATAAATGGAGTTCTTCGATGATAATACCATACACTGATCAGTTCACTTATTCAGATTTTGCTTGTAAAATATATTATTTCTGTATAATGAAGAATTTTAATTCCTCAAAGAATTAGAAAGTTAGATGAAAAATTCTTCACTGTTTCCATTTAAAATATTTATCTGAAGATATTATATCTACCTAAACTAGCAAAACAAAATCCTGATCAAATTACGATAATAAGCACCGACACTCAGAGTGCCGGTACATCTTATCATCGAAAATCTTTTTAACCTAAGCATGTTACGAAGCAAAACAGTAATTTTTACAGCAACAATTAGTGTAAAATAATTAAATCTCATTAATTAAATAAATATTACCGTAAAAGTTGCGGTATAATATTTCGAGGTAAAAATAGGTTTTCCGGTAGAATGAATTTTTTAAATGATGCACAGAAACTGCTGGTATTTTATATCGTAATTAGATCTTGAAATTTTTACAGTGCAGGTATAAGTTTTAGGAAATGGATTCGATAGTATATTGATCATGTTCATGACCAACTCCAGAACTGGAGCAAAATATCTTCTTCGATAAGAGAAGTATCAGTTAGTGCCCAATAGCTGACTGATTAACCGTGGAAAGTTTCTGATGCATTCCAGAACTGACGAAAAATAACCGGGAATAACGCTGGCAGGATAACTGAAAAAAGTTTTTGATATACTCCATCACTGATGTAAAATGTCTACACCGAGTAGCTGATTGCGAGTTGTAGCTCAGTGGTTGGCAGGATAACTCTGGAAAAATTATAATGTGTTTCAAAGCAGATGCAAAATTATCTAGAATAAAAGAGACGCAAAATAAACTGGTATAACGCTGGCAGGATAACCGGAAATTTTTTTTGATAAACTCCATCACTGATGCAAAATATGTATACCGAGAAGCTGATTGCGAGTTATAGCTCAATGGTTGACATGGTAACTCTTTAAAAATTATAATGTGTTCCAAAACTGACGCAAAATTACCTAGAATAAAAGTGACGCAAAATTACCCTATAATTAAAGTGACGCAAAATAACCTCGAGTAACGATGATGCAAAATAACCTGGTATAACGCTGACAGGATAACAGTGAAAAATTTCTGTGATGTACTTTATCATTGACGCAAAAATTTCTGCAAAAATATCTGAAAAGCGGATTACAAGTTATAGCCCGATAGTTTGGTGGGACATCCTTGGGAAAATCTAACCTAAACCTAAAATAAATCTGACGTAAAATAACCTAGTATAACGCTGTCTCAAAATAACCTGAAATAACGATTACGGAATAACAGTATAAAGTTTCTGATTTGCGCCAAAACTGACGCAAGATGTCTACAATGATCATAAGTAGATTACGAATTATAGCCCAATAGATGACTGGATAAACTAGGAAAGCTTCTAATGTAATCCTTTATGGGTAAATCAAAGCAAATCTTTCTCACACAAAAATTTTTGTCCAGGAGAAATTTGACATTTTTCTTGACTTCTATGTTGCCCTGTCTTCTATGTTGTATTCAAAATTACGAGTTAAAATGTTGTTAATGCATCGATTGTTTTAAATTATTCATTTATGTCGATTGAATATTCGTCATCGGAAACAAAATTAAATATTTTATTTATAATTATAAATTTAATTGTTGTTCCTTTCATTAATATATATTATTTAATAAAAATATCTGCTTATAGGTAAAAAGTTTGTCTAGACAATCGTATAAACTTCCGGATAAAACTAATAGATTAGATTTTGCATGTTTAAACTCAAACTCTTATTTCTAAACAAATTTCTTCAATTCTCTTCGAACAAATATTCTTTTACTTTAAATTTACAAACAGTAATAGAATTAGTTAACTTTTTACAAAATTAAATTATGTTGCGAAGTTGTTCATTCCTTATATTTGCAGGATATAAGTAAAGTTTAATTAAATTGATTTAGAGAGATCAAATTCATTTTATTTGTAGCATAATATTCAAACGAGGAAAAAAAGTTTACCTCGAAGATGGAATTGGATTGAATCGTCGAAAATACATTGAAGTAATAATAATTTTTCCGCCAATTAATTTTTCTGTTCACTCTACAAATGGGTTTAATTTATTATTCAAACATTTAGATTGCATTATTATTAATTAATATTTTTGCAGAATAAACAGAAATGTAATAAATATTTTCCATTCAAAGTTTTTAAACAGTTATTAAACTTTTGTTCACAAAGACGTGAAATAACGGAGAATTAATTACTTTATTTTTTTAATCAATGAAATTGTTTAAACGAGATTATTTTGCCAAAACTTATTAAAAATCGATTTTTTTTAAAATTCTAACTATTAGAAATTTTGGCCTTCTGATAGGTTCGCTTCTCAAATTGTATGTCACAGTTATTACGTGCTCATCAAAAGGTTATTAATATTAAAGTTTTAAGGCCAGCTAAGGAACCTAACCTAATATTTAATCAATATAAGTTTAGATTTAAGTATCTTAAAACTAAAGGTATGATTTATGCTTATGCTTTTTATCATGACTTATGACTAATGCTTTTTATGTTCTTGAAAATCAAACATCTTAATTACCGAATTACTTTACAATGACAGATGATTTAAAAAAATGATCAAAGAAAAGGAGAGATAATTTTTTGATGCGTTTTGCTTTGGAAACCAAATACTTTTTTCTTCACTATATTCTAAAATTAATTATAAAACATTAACGAATGGAACTTTCTGGATAAATATTATGAAACTGTATTTTTTAAAATAACCACATTTGATGGAACAATTTTTAGCAGTTTGAGAAAAAAATTGCAATAGAGTGTGTAATTATTTCAGCTTTAGTAATATGAGATGAAACAGAAAATTTTCCTTTTAGATAGTAGCTGATGTTAAACTTTTAAGTAGTATCAAAGCTTTAATTGCCACATAGACTGGTACGACAAACACGAATTTTTCAATGTTCATTCAATGTTTACTCTTACGACTCTTTTTGCGTCATCTATGATCAAATCTTAAATATATTGTAATTTGCATTGAATTTAAAAGTTAAAAAAATTTCATACATTATCAGAATGTTACATTTTAAAATAACATCTCAGAAACATTTTTGAGAAAAAATACTATGAATACTATGATGAAAAATTTTCTCGAGGGCTATTTTCGAAATATAAATCCATAGATTTGTAAGTAGTTGAGCTTAATAAAAATAAAATGATTCATTATATGCAAGTAAAATTACATCAAGCATACATAACTTCATCTTTTATACAGAATTATAATATTAATTTTAGGAACATTAAAAACTAACGATTTTTCATATCAGAAATGTACTTAATACAAGTAAAGAAAATATTTATTATACGGAAACTAGATTAAAAACCAGTGCCATTAATCATAATTTTTTTACTGCGAACGATAGAGCAAATATATGAAATATTATAGCCAAGAACAATTCATTGCACAATACTACACTAAATAAACATCCAACTCCACTATTATTGTATTACAAGAGTAAGTTTCCTTTTTTTAAAAATTCAAATTTAATTCAATCAAACTAATAAATTCTTATTTAATTTTATGTTTCAATTCGTGAGCATTCTATTAGTAAATTATATTAGTAAAATTTTACATTACATAAATTTTACAAAATATTTTACTTACATAATTTTACATTAACTAAACAATTTTTGATTTCTCAATTATAAACAACACAACATAAACATCCGGATCAAATTACGGTATAATCAACTGGTACTTTGGGTGCATAATCCGTAAAATCCATTCAATTTTTACCCTGATTTATACAGTAATATTTATTTAATTAGAGTGATCTGTGATTTTACTAAAAGATTTACAGTATGTCAGATTTTTGTTGTTTTAAAACATGTTTGGGTAAAAATGGATTTCATGGTAAAAAAGTTCCGGTACATTTTATAGTAAATTGATCCGAAATTTTTTAAAACGAAACAAATTTTTTTTACAATGAATGAAATTAACGAAATTTTAACCAAACTGTTTTACAATATGTGCATTTAAAAGTAATACTCAATTTATATAAAAAAAACTTTTTTAGTTCAATTGAAATTATTAAAGAAATTGAGTTTACCTAAAAATAGTCTAAATAAATCCTGAACTTTCAAGTATATTGGGGCTCTTTTCACAATTTCAAGATTCTATTAAATTTTAGAAAAGTTCTGCATTTAACTTAAGTTAAAATGAAATAAAAACGTTTGAAACTTTATCAAGTAACTCTAAATAGATTTTTTTTAAATAGGAATACTTAAATGACTATAATACATTTATTTACAGAACTTATCTTTTTAAAATAAACTTTTATTTGTTTAATTCAATAAGTATAATTTGATTTTTCGAGTAAAGTAAATACAGTTTTTGATATCTAGAAATTGAAAATAATATTCTGAGATGCGATAAAAATATTCTTAAAAAATCTCAAGATCTTGTTTATTTTTCTTTACTCATTATAGAAAAAACTGCTTAGTTGCTTTGAGATAACCTTATATTTCATTAGTAATAACAACAACAAAAATATTACGTGAAAAAAATTCTAGTATGAAGTATTTTTATGACGCTAAAAAACTTTTTTTTTATGAAATAAAAGTAATGGAACTAATAATAACTTAAATATATTTATAAATTGATAATGCAATATGAGAAATTAAGTAGAGGCTTTTCTAGACTCAATTAATATTCATTTTTTAAGGCATAATTTGATTTATCACAGTTATTTTAAGAATCAATCAACTCAGAAAAATAAATAACGCTAAAAAACGTATTTGATATATTAATTTTGCAGCATCAGTATTGCTTTATCAGGCCAAAAACACATAAATAACTACTTTTTTTGAAACCGCAATAAAGACAAACATCGAAAATTTGTTTCTCAAGGCAATTGTTGTACTCAAAGCAATTTCAAGTATTGCTTCTTTACATTCCTGTTCTGCTATTAAAACTTCAGGACCCCTTTTTTCAACAATAAAAAAGCAATTAAACATATTTATAAGACTTTATCTAGAAACCAATTATCAAATTATGGTTTAAATTTTAAAGATTTAAAAATTCATGAAACAAGTAAAGATGGAGATAGAAATAAAATCAATAGTAATATATTATGGTTTTGGTAAAATATTTTTGTTTACTGTGTTATTTACTCAGCTTCTATTGGTTCTGCTTTTAATTGTTGCAGTATGCAGGAAACCTGATAAGTTAATCAGGGTAGTAAGACAAAAATTAATTGTCTCATAACAGACGCATATAGATCTTGAATAAACAGATTAAATTAGTTTCGGTAAATAAGTAAATAAGACAAGACCTTCAAGCAAAAACTGTCTACTTAAAAAAATACGTTTTTTGTTCGAAAAGTAGTTGCTAGTGTGACGAAAACGATTTGCGCGTTTTTCACTCTTTAGGTGCCAATGAATGTCGTGCAAACAATGATTAAAGAATGAAAACTGGTCGATTGCCTCTCCATTTGATCCATTTATGAAAGATACACAAAGGAACCGATCACAGCATTGCCCGTCTAGTGTAAGACTGGGGAGATGCTTAAACTACAGTAGAGAGCTGCTTTGTCTCAGGATATAAATAGTTTGCCTCCCTATGAGTTGCCCCTGGTTCGAATCCCAGCTTTGATTGGTTGGTACAAATTCTGCTCCCGGCTTGCACCGACCACAGTGAGGATTTAAAATATTCTCAGTGGTAGACGGACAATTGGTTAGACAATAGGCTTTTGTACATTTTCCTTCCCGTGTAACGCAAATGGGGTTTAGGTCCATCAAAAAGTTCTACACGTAAACCAGCTTGTCAAAATACTTGCTCCAGAAGTCCCTTTGTCTTCTGGGTAAGGTTCCAATTTACAAGGCTGTGGAGTTGAACATTGATAGTCGTAAATTCAAAGTTGGGCAGGTTGTTCAACGCCTTTTGGAAAACAAAATAATAATAAAAAAAACTACAGCAGACAATCCATTTAAAATTTTCATTACATATTCATGCTGTAAAAAATTGCATCCTTTAACAAAAATTCTTTTTAATTTTGCAGTTAAATTGCCTTTTACGATACAGATTATGATGCAAATCAAGAGTAAAATTTTATTGAATAGTTAAATAATTGAATATTTGCTAGAGTTTTAATAGTTTAAAGTTTCATTTCATTTTGCGAGTTACTTATAATAAGTTAAGGCATTTTACTTCAAACTTATAAAACACACCCATAACGTAATTTAAATTAACATACTAGGCCCAAGTGACCTTTTTAAATTAATCACGCCAATACTTCGAAGAAAACTTACGCTCCCTTTTCACTTTAAACTACCAGTTGAAAGAGCTTTAATAAAACAAAACAAGACACACTTAGTTTAAACAACTGTGCGCATTAATTTATTTGCGATCGATTATTTTTCTGTCAATTAACGGAAACAAGTTGGATGCGAATTTAACAACATTTTGAGCTTTGAAATTAAAATGCAAATAAACTAAGATTCCCAAGTGAGTAAAGTAGAAAAAAATATATAAAAAATTAGTATATTTTAATTGTTTTAAAAATGTGTAATTAGTTTTTCTTAGTCCACAAAACAATATAATAATTGCATAAATAAAGTTTTGTATACATTTGGATAAGATATTGTATAAAAATTTGTTTAGCTGAAAATTTTGATTCTTCATTTTTAAAAACATATATATATATAACAATAAATATTCTTCTAGTATATGCATTAATTCAAAGGAGCTCGAAGGCTGCTATTTTAGTTCTATGTTTAATTTTAATTTTATTTTTTAAATATGCATTATACAGAAATGAGAATAAAATTAAAACTTGCACTCTATAGTCATAGTCTCGTAGTCATTTTTTTTAATAAGGTAACTTTAATGCTAACTAAGCTAATTTTGATTTCAACTGATACTTATATACTCTAAATACTCACTAAATTACGAAAAATAATTATTTAAAAAAATCAATATTGCAAAAAAAAAAAAAAATTAAAAAATAAATATAAATGAACAAATTATTTTTATTGTTAAATTTCAAGGCATTAAATCGTCATAAACAATAAATTTCACGAGAACAGTTATTAGTGTTGGGGTCATTGTGGGAATGGTCCTGAAGAAAATGACATTTTGCTTGCAAAAAGATATTAACAAAGAGCAATAGTTTATTGCTGTTATAATAATAGCGCTAATATAATCGTTACATTTGGACACGCATCAAAACACACGATTCCTTTTTTCTAAAAATCTTTCGCTGCCTGAAATATCGATTATCTTGTGCTGCCATCTGTTGATTATATTATCAAGTAACCTTTCGATTGAGCATCGATTTTCTTTTTAATAATTTATAATTATTTTTAAAACTTTTTTTTAGTAGCTTAAAATCAATTATCAACTCGGACATCATAAATTGACATTTTTTGTTTAAAAAAATATTTAAAATAGTTTTTGAAATTTTTTTTAATGTTTAAAATTTCTGTCATTAGACAGAATTACAATTTAACTCAAAATTTTTTGTGAATTTAATTTAAACTTTACAGACAAAGCTTAAATTTCAGACCGTGTTATTGCTTAAACCTTAGAGAACGGCTCAGTTTAGAATAATCATTGCACTTATTATAAGTATAGGCAAAAAACATTACATTTACGTTTCACGGAAGTAATAAATTTAGCCAAAAATATTACACTTTCTCAGACCTATTTCAGCAAAGTAGTATCATGAAAGGTTCACTTTGGCTGGCATTAACAGATTATTGGTAGTTATTTTAAAGTTGTTCTTGAAATTTAATACTTTGATTATAGTAGGAATATTTGAGAAATATTTCGACAAAGAAACATTTCTAAAATGGGCCAAACTTAACAGAATTATCTCAACATAGCAGAATATTTCAAAAATAATTCAGTGCAGTAATGTGTATTTCCAGGATTGAAACATTTTTGAATCTGATGTGTAAAACATTTTCCCCTTCTGAAATGTAATTTAATTACTTTGTGAATTATATGTAGATGTAGTTAATTATTTTATATTTTTACACTAAATAACTTTATACTAAATACTAAATTCATGCGGAATATATTCAAATATTTTTTTTATATTTAAAATTTTAATCATTCTATTCATACACATAGATATCTTATAACATGTCGGTAAAATTCCTTTAACTAGAATTTTTCTCATTATTAAATAATTATTTATTTAACTATTGCACAGTTTATTTCAGATCCTCTTAATTTTAATTATTCTTCAATCGACTTTTTATAACTAATTTAATCGATTCATTTTACAAGAATGTGATTTTTAAATAAATCATAATACATTATTATAATTTTTGTTGAAATCTTATATTGGTATTATAATATTGTGTTACCATTGTTATTATATACTGACATAAGCAAGTCTATCCTAACCTACGCATTAATCATTGCAAATTAATTAACATTTCTCATTTGTCTATCTTGTACACTTGCGATTTATTGCACAAATTTATTTACAAACAGCTTACTTCGAAGCGTTCTTTGGTAGAGCGCGCCTGTATATTATTATTTTATACAATGAACTTGGACTCCAAAGTTAGTTTTAATAGTAACTCGAAAGGCTTTCAAATTTCATTCCGCATGAACTTTACCTTAGGGATGAATTTGAGTTTTCAAGATAAGATTTATTGAATGCTCAAGCCATATACCCAACAATGTTGCTAGAACTTTATGCGTGATAGCTACTTCTGGATAAATGTTCTAATGGGTGTTATAAAATGAATATATGCATGCAATTTTTCTGATCTTCGAATTTGACAGAAATTATACCGTGTATTAGTGCTCTATTTTATTATTGAAATTAAACCAATTTGGTTTTCAATTCGTTATTTCTTTTATGGTAAATTTTTACGGTGTGCTACTTATTTTAGGTAATATGCTTTTGTTATTTGTGTATGAACACATATTTTTGGAAATTTAATATACCACATCCCTACCAATATAAATCTTTACATTTGCTTCAGAAAACGCTATTTTTGTGGATTTTCCATCAAAATTTTAAGATTCCTTTCAGATTTTACTTTTTTGTTGTTGTTACAAATAGACTTCTATAGTATTTTTTGACTTTCCTTTAAAAATTCAGCAGACTTTTTGAATGCATTTCATAGTTATTTTAATCACTGAACATTTAAAATGTTTAAAGAATTTTTATGCTTTTCATAAATACAACGAATGAGCAAACATAATTTTTCATAGAATGTTCTTTCAGATGAAACAGATTTAAATATGGGAGAAACTAAGAAATAAAATTTTTGTAGAGTAAATTTTCGCAAATGTTGTATTTTTATCTATTATTGTTCTTTTCTATATAAAAAGAAATTAAATACTGAAATTTATAGGGAAGAAAATGGTGCTAACATTGTGCCCACTTTTATGAACTTATTTCGCATCCTCTTTCTTGCAGTATATTAAAATGCTGTATTACATTTTTTTTTACTATCAATATTCATTGACATGAGATAATATCAACCATTTTTAAATACTTTTACTAAGGAAACTAATTCCAACAGAAATTAGAAACTTTTAACACTTATAAATTGAAAAGAATATTATTTTATGTCGTAAACCTATAAAGCTACAATCATAAAATTTCTATATCAACCTTGTTTACAAGTTAAATGAAAATAACTTTATGAGGAGCTAACAGAAAAACAACGAAACTTCAACAATACACGTTTCCTTGAGGATAATCGTTCAGCTATTTAAGCAATTTTCGGCACGTCCTTTGAAGGATCAATTGAGCGTTTTGTTCCTTAATCGATATCAAGACACTGCAACCAAGTTTTATCCATGGAAAAAGAAAATGAGCAGACAACAGATGTCAGCAGGGTGCCTTCAGCAATACCCTTAATCCCCTCAGATACCAACTGTTTTCTTAATAAAAGGGGTTTAAAAGACCAAAGACAATGCGTCTTGTTTATGATTACACACATGGGGCAAGTACTGATCCACCTACCTTTTCTCTGTCTTTTTTTAGGACGTAGAGGTATGGGCTAATATTCTCTAATCCCCTCCATCCTGTTCTTTGACAACTTCTTAAAGATTAAAGCACTGCATACATTTGCTTTTAACAAGAATTTTTAGAGTACGCAAATAATTTAAACAATACTTAAACCCCGAGTACATACATCAGATTTAAAACCAACAATAACACTTTGTTTAAAGTTGATATTTATTCTACGCCAATGACATGCAATAAATGAGTGACTAAGTAATTTATGTCTTTATTTTTCAACTAGTTTTATTTATAATGGATGTAAGTTGCTCTTTTTAGTTTTAAACAAAATAATTGGTTCAATTAAAACTGATTTTACTATCTTTATATTTCAACACAGATTCCCATTCTAAGTAATTTTGATTTTATATACGGAGATAAAGTAGTTTACGCTTTCGGATTTTTATGACTCATTAAATGCTGAATTTCTACTTCCAGATACATAAAAAATATTGACCCTTATTACCTTTTCCTCATATCTTCATACTTTTTGAGGATTAAGATTGGTTTTTGTACTTCTTGTAAGTATAATAGAAAATTTTACAAAATAGTAAAAATCCATCTTATTTTTTAATAAATCTAAAAAAAAATCTTTGAATTTAAACTCTCGCTGCATAAAATTTATTATAATGGCATATTAATGCTATTCGGCATATACATTATAAAAAATTGATGTAACAAGTAACCGGTACTTTCGGTCCGTAAAATCCTTTTTACTGTGAAATCCATTTTTACTGTAAACTATTAAACGACATTAACAGTAACATTTATTTAGTTATGATTCAGTGATTTTACTGTGATTATTACTATAAAAATTATGGCACAGCATATTTTTTTTGTTCCTCAACATGTTCCGGTAAAAGTAGATCGGAAAATTTTTACAGTTTGAATTTGGTCATCGAATTTTATCAAGATGCCGTTTTTTTTCTTATAACTGTTTTAGTTCTGAAGTTAAGAGGCCGTGCAAGTAGATTGAAATGAATTATTGCTTATGTTTCCATCCAAGCATTTTGTAATATTCTTTTATAAATTTTCGCAGGTTATGAACTATTTGATGGGGAACACCCTCATGGACTTCATCCAGTGTTACGAAATGAAAACAAAGGATACTTGTCTCTACTAGAAGATCCATCATCAAGTGGAGTGCTGTCCTATGTTAGACCAGGACGGAGAATGCTAAAGCTTCCACAAACTCTTATTCCTTACCCCAGAACGGGTAGAGTTACTGACGAAGATTACGATTTTACTTACATACCAGATTATTCTTGGAGCACTAGCCAAGAGACAGATCTCCTTGACAGCGTACCTAAATTCACAGCAAGGCTTGGTCGAAAAAAGCGATCCCTAAGTGACGACGATTCTGAACACAATGGGAAAAAAGAAAGCCAAAATAGGCATGAGTTAGCCAAAGCAATTCTTGACGAATTTGAGGAGTTTGAGCCAGATTATTACTTCAGGCAAAGCCGACGACCCAGTAGCCGAAGCCGAAATTCTTTTGTACCTCGAGTTGGCAAAAGGGTATCGAATGAAGATTATGAGGAACCTGAAGACAAACGTGCTGCTGCATTTACACCAAGAATAGGCAGGGCTGCTCTCATTCCAAGAATCGGCAGGAACGACCCAAGATTCAAAGTTAAAAGCAGAGGAGCTTTCATTCCACGAATTGGAAGACGAGCTTCTTTGATGCCCCGGATTGGCAAATCACAAGAACACCATGGCGAAAGCGAAATCAATTAAAATCAATTTATTAAAAATTTAAGATTTTACATTTTATGAACAGTAAATTGTGTTTTAGCTCAGATGTTCACAAATTTCCTTACTTATGTACTAAATGTTTTATACAGCATGGGGAAGAAATATAATTTTATTGGAATTCCAATAAGTCACGAAAGCATGTATAATGCTGTAATAATGAAAAATAAAGCCAAAAATATCTATGTTTCCTAAATTCTTTAGTTTTCTTTACGCTCTTTTTTCTTGTGATTTATCAGAACGGAGTATCTGTTCAGCCGTTTCAATAAATCATATATATATCGAATATATCATAATCAATAAACTCATATCGCTATTGAAGCAAGCTTCGTCCGATTTTTAATTTTGATAATCATGGCGGTCACTTTTGCAGTAGGATCACGTATTTTTTCTTATGACTAATTAGAAAAAGCTAGCTCTAAATTAAGATACTCTATTCTGATGTTTTTTTGTCTGTTTAAGATTAAGTGTCACTGCTCGGTATTACACATTATGAATTGATGTTTATAAAAGGTTAGGGACTAAAAGTTAACGATACTGCTCAAATCGGTTGATTAACGTTATCGCTATCGTGCCGATCCCAGAAATTGGTTCAATAACAAACGAGCTTCTGCTTGGATTAGTTAATATAAAGTGGCGCTATTGTCAAAAATCTGGAGAATATCGGACGAAATATTTTACCGAAGAACGGTTTAATGCTTTATCAAAAACTACTTTTCGACAAATTAAAATGCACTACTTTTAAAAACACCAAGAATATTAATTTAAATAATAAATTATACGACAAATAATATTATAATTATCAAACCTTTGTCCAAAAGTATAACATTACAAGTTTTATATAGATCATCATCATATATCACTTATTCAGAAATAGTTTGAACTGTTTAGAAAACATATCATATAAGAAATATGCATTTACTTTTGTAAAATAATAGCTAGATGCGCATTCCTCTTGTAGGATGACTAGAAAAAGAAAATAATCAATAAATCATCACTGAGAGCATACGAAATCATGCAAAAAATTTAAATGCAATAAACAATTATTAAAGGTAAAGAAATTCCAATTATTTACTTATTTATTATTATTTGTTGCCCTTCACGGTTGCTTTACGTTTATAATTAAGAAAAAAATTATTTTAGCATATTATCCTATTAAAATTATAATCAACTTTATTTAAGATCACTTGGCATAATGCTGTTGCTCGTGGTCAACTCATGAGCAATTCATATACCACTTTCAAGTAATTTCCTCTGGTATTTATCCAATCGAGAAGCAGTAACATACTTATTTCCTCAGTATTTATATTAAAACTGCTCAGTATTCAGATTTGATAATTACATGATTGCCAAATAAATCAGTCTAATACTTTTAAGCTATATCAGTATATTTTGAACCTATTTCATAAACTCCAATATTTGAGTTTTGTGCCAAATGCATTTATCAGTGGCAGCAAACTAAAGCGGGAATTTTAAAAACAAATAAAATTCTTATAACCCTTTAATAAAGATTTAAGAGTATGAACGTTATGTGCTGGGTGATCTTGATACATTGCTTAAAATATTTATAAGTAGTAGTTAGTAAAGGTTCTTTTCATTCTAATTCATTAAAATATTAATACACTACTTTGTGCTAATACTGGAAAAATATTTTCAGACATTACGGAAAATTCGCAGTAAAATTCCTTATTAAAACTGCGCCAATCACCATTAAAACCAGTTGTACGGAGAGCCCCTGAATTAGAGGGGCCGACTTATCATCCATTTCGGAACAAAAGCTTTTCCTATATTAATGAAGAGCTACAAGATTTGGCAACTTATCACTACAAACGGCGTTAACCTGAATTATAGAATAATCAGTAAAGAAAAGCGTGCATCGATTAAAATTGTTTTTCAAAAACTTTTTTTTATGCTTATACAAATTCACTCCGAATTTTTTTACCGGTTAAAAGTCTTAAATAAAAATATTGTGTATATGCTACATGCCAATTACATCAATATTTTTTATAAATGATTTCAAAGTAAATTTGGCACAAAATTTTATGTTTCTGTTAGATTTGGGTTTTTCCAGTTCTTTTTCAGATTTTTTTTAACAAAACTAAAATAAAAAAACATGCTTTGGCCTGAAATATTTTTAAGTATGTTTTTACGATCGAAATAATTAAATTTATCATGCAATATTCTAAATGTAAATATCTACAATCGTGAGAAGTAATAAATTTTGCTTCAAAATCAAGAATTAATCTGAAATTGCGACATTGAATTTTCTTTAAAACATAAAAAGACAGGACGAATTAAGATTTTTAGCCATTATCTATATATATATATATATTTCTCTTACACGGCACCAAAAAAAAAGCCTCATTACAACACCCCGAATGGCAACGTTAGAAAATCGACCAATGATTGTTGCTAAAAATGTCACATGGCAAATCTAGTTGAGGTGGCTCAACATATAGCGCTTTTAAAAACGGAAACAATAACCAGAGTGAGCATTATCAGGTTGTTCAATTCAGATTCATGTCCTAAAAACATGATAATATTTAATTTAAACTGGCTCAACATATAGCGCTTTTAAAAACGGAAACAATAACCAGAGTAAGCATTATCAGGTTGTTCAATTCCAATTCATGCCCTAAAAACATGATAATACTTAATCTAAACTCAATTAGGAATTAATTAATTAATTGAAGTGAGAATGCTTTAAAAGGCCGCTGTTGAATTGATATTTTTCTACTGGGAGCTACCTAAACGTCTAAGTGTTTGTATTGAATGCATTAAATTTTTGTGTAGACTATACTTGAGGATGCCCCCGCCAAGTTGTGATCGCGATTGATCGCCAAGCTGGGCGATGTTGAAACCAATCGTGATTCTGATTGGTTTATATTTTAATCGTGATTCTGATTAGTTTAGAATTTAGCGTTGTTTTTAAATGAATTATTAAATGTAATTTCAGAGATCCGTAAGTTCTACTTTGGATACCGGCTGGTAAGGTTATTTTTGCTTTGGGTACTAAAAATGAATACTGTCAATAAGATAAATCTTAAGTTTCTGTACGATTTTAATAACAATGAAAAAAAACAGTGATTGAC
Organism: Parasteatoda tepidariorum; assembly: GCF_982258835.1. Taxonomy (NCBI): domain Eukaryota; kingdom Metazoa; phylum Arthropoda; class Arachnida; order Araneae; family Theridiidae; genus Parasteatoda; species Parasteatoda tepidariorum. The sequence continues at coordinate 61,676,239 of NC_141756.1, read as the reverse complement.
TGGTGTATGAATGAAGGTTTAATTAGTAATAGATATAAATGTCCTGTTTGTGGGTTACCACGGCGTTCCGGGCAAACAAGTATGGCGCCAAACATAAGTCGCCAATTTCGCCAAGGGGCACCCTCAAGTATATTTTTCCCGGGCTTTTAGACGTAATGAAAGAAAACGTGTTCGAAGAACCCAAGAAAGTGTTGAGGAATGTTATGGAAGACGTAGATTGCAGAGATCAAGTGCAATAATAACTGTTCAAGATGTAACAGTAGTTGTCGAAGAGTATAATATTGGCTCAATGACGGAACAATGTAGTTATTGTAATGCTTACAAGGTCAGACTTTTGAGAAAATCAGTTTAGTATAGACTAAGCAAGTTTTTAGTCATGGACAACTTTATGTTGGCCTGTCAAGAGTTAAGTCATTTATTTGACAGCCTTTCAGTAATTGCTCCAAGATGCCAAATATATAATTGTGTTTTCAAAGAAATTCTAAATGCTTAGTGTTAATTTCTTAGAGCTTAGCAGAAAAAAATGTTTTTTCGAAAAAATTTAATTGAAACTTCTATAGGCAGTAGGCAAGGGGAACTGCCAAAATCAAAACTCCCCGATTAGAAATGCAGCATGGTGACCTCCACGTGGTTTTTCTCGGGTAATGCTAACAGCCATGCATTTTAATTTAAAGTATGTAAAACATCCTTATTTTGTTTTGAAATGTTATGTACTTTATCACAAATGTTAATTAATATAGAAATTGATTTCAATAATGCTGATCACCAAAAAATATTTCATTTGGCGATAAAACAAATTTTTGTGTTCTTGAAAATGAAAGACTTTTTGAGGGTTATTATCTCACAAGGAAAAGTTAGGGTTTAAAGTTTATATTTTCAATTTAATTAATTTTTTTCATTTTTTTAAATTTTTTTCTAAAACTTTCAGAATTTCTAGCATTAACTAATTTATTATACACATTTAGTTGAATTTAGGTGAGTAACTGCAATATTTGATAATCTATTTTGCTAATATGTTTCTCATTTAGCTAATGTTTTGATTTTTTCACCATGTACAATCTAAATAGCTAACATACTTTTTTAAAAGCCAATAAGAACATTGATAGAATTCTTCTACATAAGTACAATACTATGTCTTTGATGATAAAATACTATGTCTTTGATGATAATATACTATGTCTTTGTGATAAAACATTTTGTTCATTGGCGAGCGAGCGCAGCGAACCATTGTTCACGGCGTGAACCACACAGGATTGCGTAGCATTTCTCGGGGGTTGGCGAGCGTTAGCGAGCAGGGGGCGGACCCTCCTAGTTATTATATAAATAGAATTAACAGAATAAATAGAAACTAAAGTTTTATGGATAGGGAAAGAAACGAAGCATGATAAATTTTTAAATAATTTATTTAAATAAACATCTGATTTCAAATCACATTTTCATAACATTTATTTAACTAAGTAATACATAAATTAAATCACATTAAAAAATTTAGAGTTTAAAATTTTTAAACATACTCCCCTGAAATTTTCTGATACAGAAACTAATTATTTCAGCAATTTAACACAAAAATTTCAAAAACAACTAACATTGATACAATCAAAAATACATTAAAGATCGCATATTAAATAGATTTTTTATGATAAATGTAAACATATTGTTTGAACTTTAGGCGATATATTACCATAAATAACTAAAAATTGACTTAAATGAGCCACGATTAAAAAAGTAACTACTTGCTCTTAGTGAAAAAGTAATACAATAAAAAACAGGTAAATATTTGATTTTAACAAAAAGAAATACTTAAAAGTAAATACAAAACTTGGCGATCATGAAATAAGTTTGGCGAATACTTATTTAGCCAATCTCTTGCCTTTATTTATTGGTTTTATTGCACATTAACACTTTAAACAAATCAATAAATGTTGTTTAAAAGTCATATTTTTTATAAATATATACTTAATAAATAAAATTTTCAATGAAAATTTCTATATTTGGTGCGTAGTTAAAATTGCACAATTCAAGTAACATCGAAAGTTATTCACTTATTTAAAAAAAAAAAAAATAGACGAAAACAAGCATTCAAAAACAAATTCTGCCAACTTAATATCGTTTATATACTAAATATATAAGCAAATAAATCTTATAAGTTATAAATAAATGCATATTTACCTCACATAAGCGAGCTCCACCAGGTTTAAAAAAATCGAACCCAAAACTTAAATAAAAATTACTACTTAAAATAGTTTTCATTGTTTTAATTTTAGCAATTTGCACAGTCTAAAAAGTCGAAATATTCCTTTTATATTTTAAGAACTTACAATATACCTATTTGAACTTTATTTTTCAAAAAAAACAACAGAATGGAATTGACTAATTGAGAAATTGAAAATAATAAGCTTTTTTTTAAAAAAAAAAAAAATACAGTCTAAATTGATATTTTTTGGTTTCCTTGTTACTCATCTAAGCTTATTACCTTAATCCTTTTGCAAATAAAAAAATATTGGTACATGAAGAAATTAAATTTTATTTATGATAATTTAAATTAATTTTTTCTCCCTCTTTCTCTAAAGTTTAGCACAGAATATTGTTAAAAAGATAAGGGGAATGTTTTGACATTTCTTATGGTTTGAAAAGAAAAGTTTTACAGTTTTCTTTAATCACGATGAATTATTCAGAGAGCAATTATACATAATTAAGTGTAAAAGGATTTAAGAAAAGAACGTGTATCTAAAATTATGTCTAGACACAATTTAGACAGAATTTAAAAAAATCAGAAAAACTATTAAATGATATTGTTGCGATTTCTTTCTTTTGTGAAAGCAATTTTATTTAAATTTTCATAGACACCGGGAGATTTTTCAAGATTCTTACAGTGGAAAAAATTTACAAGCGTATCTCAAATTCTGCATTTTTGCATAGAGTATTTTTGAAAATTATTATTTTTTTTCGTTATTACACAAGTTGTTGAACTAGTTGAGTTTGCGATAAATCGTACAAACTATGAATTAAACCTGTGTGTTTCTCCATAACTCGTAAAATTTTTAATAAATTTAAAAAGAGTCGTTCTTGCTATGATTTTTTTGTTAAAAACTATAAAAGATAGTTAGTCTATATATTCTTTTTAAATTGTCGTAGAAAAGGTTTTCACGTTATCATTTTTGTAGCCATATGAATTAAATAAATATAAATTAGATAATCACTTTTTCAATTATTTATGTATAGTACAAATTTTGCATTCTTCCGCTAAGTTTCATTTCGTTTTAACTAAAATATTTAATGAATCAATTCATTTAAAGTTGTATTTTATGAAATTCTTTTACTCTAAAATTTCAGGAAATCATATAACTGGAGATTTAAAAAATGCACTGAATAGAGTTTTTAAATTATCGCAGAATTTCCAAAAGGGACACTTACTTTGAACTTATTTTGATTTTATATGTTAGAAATTTATAGAACTATAAACAAAAGGAAGAAACAATTTACTTTTTAAATTATCTTATCTTAGTGATACGATCTTGTGATATAACACATTTAGTATCGGTTGTAGTTAAACTTTCAAGCCAATTTAATTTGTATGGTTAAGTTAACAAGTTTAGTAACGATATATAGAGTTCTCAAAAATAAACACTGAGTATAAAAAATTTTAAGAAGAGAAGAGGAAAAGATATCCAAATAAATAAACATAGACATTCTGAAAAAATTACAAAAAATAATGTCTAAACGTATTTTTGCTAAACCGCACAAGCTTTCTTCCAAAATTTTGCATGGACACATCTTTTCATGATTATTGCTTGAAGTTGGAATCAATCTTCGATTATCTGAAATAATTTGGACAGAAACTATTTCAGGTAAACGAATTGTTTTAGAGATCAAGATGTATCAGTATACCATACATTTTTTTTTATCAAGATTGGAAATTAAGTTCTCAATATATGATCAATAAAGTATGAAAGGGAAAAATATTAAAAATAATGTACATCGGCTCACAAAATAGGCAAGGAAATGCTTTCAGCAAAGGTTTTCATTAATGTCAAATTTGACTCACACCTGATCCCTAAGCTCTGGGGAGCAGAAACTTTAGAATCTTTTATAGGAACACTACCTTTTTATCACAGATTTAAACTCCCCAAATAAGTACCCAAATTCAACTTACAGGTCATTTTGATTCATGGATGGCACGGCTATCACAAATAAAATGAAGTACAACTTGATAAAATTGGAAATATCATGAGAAACCAGAGTATGTCTTTTTTATTTTCTTGGAAACATCTATGAAATGTCAAAGTCTATCCTCAACCCAGAATAAATTTTACATTATGCAGAACTAGCATAAATGATTCAGACTTCAAAGGACTGTACAAGTGCACGACGTACAAAAATGATTCAAGTCATGCATAGAAAATTATTCACACTCTTAAAGTTTCTGATTCATGCCACAAATTTTCCATGTACGAAAACTTGGACATTCAAAGGGTAATCAAGTTCTGTTCCTACAGTGCACAAAAAATAAACATACCGAACTGAATAGCGTTTGATCTACTGATCGGATCTCGCAAGGGAACGCAAATCCTTCAACCAAGTTGCTCTGGATTGTCATACCATTCCATAAAACTACATATAAGAAAACAAAATGAAAATGAATGCCTCTGCTGACCTACGAGACCTACGAAAAAGCATAAGGAATAAGAACTGGAGTAAGACAGATATTAAGGCAGTGCCAGATAAGCTTCGCCGAGATACAGAGCCACCTTTAGACTCCTAACAGGTCATGATTGTCTAGGAGAACACCTGCATCGTATAGGTATTTATGACCATCCTCAGCGTCAACTGGGTAGTTCTGGAGCACCGACGAATAGAGAGCAACTCCATTGCTGTAGGAGGCTCCACGGACTTGACTCGGAGACCGCAAGATATTGGCATGCGAGAGAGCTTTTGGGAAGATGACTTCGGTCTTTTGTTATTTTCTTTTTTTATAGTTCCTTTGTGTTTTTGTTTGTATTCCCTGCCATTGGAAATTTAAAAAAAAATGATCGGATCTTCCCGTTCCAGGACTTAATGACTTAAAGGGGTGACTTCAAATATGTCAATTAATTAGAACAGACGATAATTCAAGTTACGAAATCAGACATAAAAACGCAATTTTTCTGTGTGTAAAGAAACCTCTTTTTTGATTGATTCGTATTTCTGACTCCCAATCTAGGAAACATGGTCCCGATAGTTTGCAAGAGAGCGGTCCCAAATTCGGATTCATAAATAAATGTTAATTTTTTGCACATTTCGCCGCACCTCGAGAACATTTTAAGCGAATTGAAAAAAATTCGCATTCGATTATAAAATTCGTTTATTGAGAGATAATTCCATGCACAAAAATAGCTTTTAGTAAATATTTTTTTTTTATTATTTCACTTAATAGTCGAAAAAATTTTGAATTGCAAGGTATACAATTTTTTGCATCATTTTAAAGAATGTAATTTTACATGGCAAAATACAAAATTTAAACGAAATCATTCAAATAGTTCATGAGAAATATAAATCAATATTTAATCAAATATTACAATTCACTTCATAGATTCTAAAATCTGAATATTAAAAATATTAAATAAATTGCAGTAATAGCACACATGAGTAAATTAAATAAAAGATTAGGTATTTTGTAATTAATAAAAATATAAAGCAAATATAAAGATAAAAAATAAAAATATAATAATTACCAACCGTAGAGTACTGTTCCTTTCATTATTAGAAGCATTTTCTATAAAAAAAATAATGAAGCACATTTTTATTATAAAAAAATCCTGCTCTGCTACACCGATACTAGTTCCGGAAATCTGACTCATAAAAATCTAATTGAAGCCTAAATAGCATTTATTTATGTATTGTTTTGGGAATATGAACTATTTTCAAAATATGAAAACGAACAGCTTGTGAGAAAATTTTATGCCTAGCTTACGCTAATTAATTGCAAATAAAAGTGTATAATCTGAGAATTAATAGTGTTGCAGAATATTTAAATAAGATAAAAATGCAATTTGTTTCCTCCTCTCTTAGTTGATGTGGCAATAATAAGGGGCATTTCCTAACGTAGTTCATTTTCTATGCAAGACTTATTACTTTTATACCTTCTCTTCCATGCACAGCCTCAGATTTTGAAAAGAAGCTATTACATTTCTTTAATCAACTATTTATCTTAATGTTATTCTTTTAACTATCAAACGCAACTCTTAATGTGGGTAACATTTAGCTAATTTAGCGTCTTAACTCAACATATTATTATACATGCGCCTATTAAAACATTTTATCATCGCGCTGTTTTTATCTTTTATTATTCTCTAAAATAAATATCTGAATTATTTGAAACGTTATGAACATGTTATCAAATACTCGTATAAACAATTGAATAATACGGTTCGATATAGGAAACAAATGATGCATCATGAAATTCGCTTGTAAACAAATTTCATCACGTACATCAAATTGATTAAGATGCAATTTTTTTTGTAATGCTCAATGAGTAAAGGAATCGTTAAAAACATTAACATTGGGTACTATATAATATATAAACGTATAGTTAAAAAATAGAAAATAATAAGATTAATGAAAAGAGAAGAAGAAAAATTATTAAAATAAAATATTTTTAAAAAATAAAAAGCCGAAAAGCAAAAAAATAGAAAGATATAACCTCTTCATCAGCTCACACGCTTAGATCAGAAAAAAGGAGTGCTTTCTAATATTGTATCTATACAAATAAAGCAAAATATATCAATACAATAGTGAGAGAAGCATTGAAAAAATTAAAATTAAACAAGAATGAAACTTAATTCAGCACAGATTTTTAATCACGGATTTGTCCGAATTGGATTTGCGCATAAGTTTTTTGTCAACATTAGGGCAAGTTTTACATCTTTTAGCACCATACTCTTTATAAGACTGAAAAAAGTCTGGAATTGAATGCAATTGAAAAGATCTTTCATTTTCAGAGTAGCAGAATATCGATTCGAAGATCCCCTCTAAATTAGGCCCTTCGTACCGGGAACAAGATGTTGAATAATTAAAGTATTTAAAAAAATGTTTACCAGCCGCTAAATTATAATTACTATACAAATCCATAAGAATAGGCTCAAAGAGCAAGAAAAAGTTATTAATTAATTTTCTTCGTTTTTCTTTCTTTTCCTTTTGTCTTTATTGTGCTATATCTATCTATCTATCTATCCATATATATATATATCCATCTATCTATCTATCTATCTATCTATATATATATATATATATATATATATATATACATATCCAAACGTAAATTCAAATTCTTAAGTGAAATTAATTAAACAGGAGGTAAAAAAATAAAAATAACCGTAACTACATTAATTCAAATTTAAATTCTAATTGGAACAGCGCACAAGGCAGCTAAAACCAAATTCGAATCATATAAACTAGTAATAAAATAAATTTACTCAAAAATAATCAATATAATTTAAATAAAATTTAAATAAAGTTGTGTGTTTACAGAGCAGCACTTCATCAGGGGACACACTGTCTGTAAACATACAGGAGCCTTTCTGTTGTTAGTGGCAAAGCCTAAACTAACAGTGCCCCGAGGCCCCTAATGAAAATACAAGCATAAAGAATAATAATAATTACCACATTAAATAAATATTTACCATTATAACATTCATATAAATTTGCAATATAATCACCTTTACTGAAACAAATATACAAAACAGAAGACATAAAAAAAACCACCCCCAAAGCACATATAAATATTCAAAACAGTTACAGTTAGTAAAAATGAAAAAGAAATTCCTTATATATCCCAAATCAGCTCAAAAAATAATGTGCTGACACCTAGAAAAATCAACAAATTAAAGAGCAATAGAATCCAAGTGCTGCCATCTGTCTAAAAAATCCCAACAGAATAAGAAAACATAATCCCAAAAAATTTTGTAAATGAAAACAAAATCCCAATAAATAACAAGATGAAAACCAAAGATGTCGGTAAAAAATTGTAAAATGTTCCGTGTTTCTGACTCTAGGGGAACAATAAAAAGCTCGTTAAATTCTACTTAAGTGCTTTTTTAGGATAAACTATAAAATATTGTTTTATATTGTGTAATAAAATTAAGTTATATTTAGTTAAAATTTACTAATTTTATTGTGATACGTTAGAGGTCATAAAAACCATTTATTCGGTTATATTTATTTATTGGTTTTATTATTTTTGCTAAATTTGGGATTATAAGAACAATAATTTTGAGGGCGAGAATTTACGGAAAATCGTTATTATAAGAACGTAGAAATTACCAAATGAATAGTTTAAGCACCCTATATTTTGATCTTTATTACCAAAATTAAGTTGTTTTTTTTAACCAGAAATATCATTACTGTGTGGTAAATTTACCAGAATTTTTTTTACGTATTAAAACTGGGAAAGTGTATTTTGAATTCCCAATATTTTGAATTAACCCAAAGATTATCAAGATCTCAACAACACGCGTTTTAGACCTAATGAAAATTCAAATTTATTAATTTTAGCAGTCTATTGAAAACTTTGATTTTCAATTGGGATTATAAAATAATCCCAAATCCAATTTATACCTTAAATTAAATTTGAAATATATTAGAATTTTAAATTTTTTTTCTGTTGATTTTTTTTATGTTTTTCATCAGAAATTAACCGAAAAAATGCATGATGGTCATTTATTAAATGTTATTAAACGTTACCACCTTGTTTTGAATCGTGGCAAAATTTATAAAGAGAAACCTAGACAGACGGTAAGAAGATAACATTTGCTTATACGATTCATGTCACTGGTTTCTTAGTAATTAACAGGTAGGGAAATGTCTATATAAACTTATGAACTTATTCTATTACTATATCATTTATAAGCATGCAACTGATGAAAGAATGAAAAATACAGAGTGTGACCTTTAAAATATATAAAAACTAAAAACCAGGAAGAGGGAAGTAAACAAAATGATTATTGGAATTTAGTTAAACATTTTCTATTAGAATTCGTAATCCTGAATTAAAGTTTGTAATCATTTCAGGAAAAAAATCCTAATTTTATTACTAAAATATTTATTACCTTTGCTTCTTTTTTCTACAGCTATGTTACTTTTTGGTGTAATATAATGAATCACAAATGTTCATGACATTTCTGAACCAGCTGAAGTAAAACAAAAAGTTGGACTAACTTTAACTTTGGATTTGGGTAATAAGGAGTATCAAAAATAGAGGTATGGATTTAAGATACACCATATCTTTTAACTTGGAATTGTTAATGTTTTTTTTGATAATAAGGTCTCGGATTGAACCCATGTCACCTTTTATGCTTCAGATTTTTCCATGGTTATCCCGAATTTAAAATAGTTATCAAATTCAATATTCAAATGTGGTAGGAAAGTTAAAACATATTTATTTTATATAGTACTGCTTGATCTTAAAAACAAAAGCCAAGAAAATACATTTTTGGATTTCAAACGTTACCATTTTTATTCCAAGGCATGAAACAAATCAATGAATAAAGCAGTTTCAAATAAAATTTATGTTTTTGGAAGAAGTAGTGCAGGTGGGCCAAAGAAGTTTACGTAAAACATTACGATACACTTTATGCTGTGCTGAAACTTGTGAACTTCGAATATTATAAATTTTATATCTATTGATATACTAAGTATCATAGTTAGAGTTTAAAAACATTATAAATTTTTATTCCAAATAAATTTTATCGATTGTTCACAAGAAAATTTTTGCTTCATTTACTATTTAGACTTCCAAAATGTAAAGTAAATCACATGCTACACTTTCAATTTTTACACTTAACTTTTTATTTTGCACTTTCTGTTTTACTTCGGGTAATGAACTTTGAAAATTTCACGTTTCAAAATTATTACTATCTAGGATAGCTCACGAGATTAAATTATCCTTAATCTCACGGGCGATTCCAAGTAAAGAGCAGTCTCTTCTTTCCAAATGATGACCATGCGCGATTGCCCCTATGCTTGCCTTTAGCTTAAGATCGCTAACAGTTCTACAGGCTTCCTATGCTGCAACAACTAAAAGTTGCTTGCGACGAACTACCTGACTTCCTGTCCCGCCTTAAGAGAATTATTCACTATCTTATTCAATCTTGTGAATAAGAGGCTAGAATACTTTTATCTATTTTTACTACTTTAGTTGCTCACTTTTATTAGTTTGTACTTTGTATGTTGCTGTTGCTCAATTTTTATTTAGAAATCCACTTTTTGGTGAAAGAACTCTTTTATCTTGTCTGCTGCATTGGAAATGAAAAATAAAATCTTACTATATATAAAATTTTAATGATGGTGTCGCAGTTTTCCATTGTTGTCGGCTCATTTTTATTGGCCAGAAAATCACGTGGTGGGATCCAGTTTTCCCCATTCATTTCCTTATTGTTTAGGCTGTCATCAGCATAAAATTAACAAAAGTCGTAAAGGTATTGTTTTCCTTTAAATATTTTTGTATCCCTAACTTAAAGTTACTTTTCAGTACTGCTATTATTAGCGAAAATTTTAAATTATGGTTGAGAACTCATCAAATTTGTTTGAACAATATAATGTATTAAGAATATAAATATTATTTAAAAAATTGATGATTGAAAAAATCACTTCTGTTCACCAAGAGATCTAAATGTTTATAATACTAATAGATAGTAATCTTTAGACGTGGGAAGTAGAGGTGCAAAAGCGTAAGTAAACAGAATTCCTTTTAGTACATACATGTTAAGTGAATATTTTTAACTTTAGTGGGAAAACTGTTTTCTGCCAAGAAAAAGCAATTATTGCGAAGCAATCATTGGGGTTGGTGAGCGGTAGCGAACAGGGGGCTTTGCCCCCTAGTATATATATATAAATAAAAAAATTAATAAAAAAAATCGAAAGTTTAAAAAAGTTTGAAAAACCAAACTTTAAAATCGCTTGCAATTTTAAAACCTGAAAAAGTTTCACCGATTGTTAACAAGAAATTATTTATTTTAATGCTATTTATTTTATTCAAACAACAAAAAATATGCCCCATTCGTTTGTTATTCTGCATACTGTTGATAACCTTATAAAATAAGTTAAATTTTTCGACAAAAAAAAATCGAAGTCGTTGCTGCAGTGAGAAGAAACCCACTTCACATAGTTGTAACATATTAAAGTATTTACCGAGTATTTGCGAAGCCAAAAACTGAACATTCCCTTGTTTTCCTGACTAGAAATCTATTAATTATTCAATGAGACTGTTTTGAAATGTAGTAAAACTTTATATAAAATTAGGTCAAAAAAGAAGCGTTTGGTGAATTAATACTTAATTAAGGTGTCTTCAGAGTAGATCGCTCCGCCTCTTGCTCACTAAGCTCACCCGCTTTTAAAATTGCCTTCGGAGTGCTTGGCTATTTAAGCTCACTTCACTTGCCCATTGAATAATTCTGCATTTTTGCCTGGCTTTATAGGAATGTTGGCACACTCTCTAAAATTAAATTCCAAAAATATGTAACATACACGTACTGTTAATCATTTGAATCATTTGCATTTCATTCAATTTATATACATTATGATTTCATTTATACGCATTTCATATGACAGTAGGAAACTCTGTTTGAAACGACAGTTTAAAAGAAACTTCTGCGCGCAATGGCCTTAACTCGATAAGTTTTATGAACAGAGAACTGTGAATAGTTAGTTAAAAACGAGTTGAATAAATAATTGAAAGAAAGTGTGCAAAAATAAAACATTGAGCAATCTGAATAATTTTTTATCTAATTATCAAATTTTTTTCGCACTGAGACTCACATTTAAAGGTTCGAGGCCTAATATTGCTGTTTCTGTTGGCAGCCATAAATGCAGAGGAGATGCGATTGTTCTTGTTTTCCAGTGGCCATCTATTCCTTTCCATCTATGGCCCAAAATTCGTCTTCTGCCACGCCCATACAACACACCCGTTTACAGGGCAGACCCATTCATTCATCCACAGATCGTAATTTTGAAATGAACCAGAGAACGATCAATCTCCAATCTAATACCCCCGGAGGTATTGTTTTGTTATGAGAGCATAGAAAACTTTGCGACCCGACAGATTTAACGTGCACCAGTCACCATTTGCTACACGAGAAATTTTTGGCCTGCTGGATTCGAACTCACAATTCACTGGATTCACACAAACGTGAGAACCAGGCCTACTATTAAATACGTTGATTAATGAAGACGATTATTTTAAGTTACGAAATCAGGCGGAATAAAAGCGCACTTTCTCTGAATAATTTTTTTTTTTCTAGACGAATTCATATTCTTTATTCCTGAAATGCATGGGGATAGATGCAATTTATAATTTGCCCATTTCATATCAATACATATACAGTGGACGAAGTAAATAAATAAATACACGGACTACCCTAAATAACTTTTGATCTAATGATCAAATCTTCACGTTCTAGGACTCAATCTTAATGGTACAAAGTGGTAACCACAAATATGCTAATTAATGAGTGAAGACGATATTTTAATTCACGAAATCAGATAAAAAAAAACGCTCTTTCTGTGAATAACCCTTTTTTCGATGGATTCGGATTTCTAACCCTCAAGACATAGGGGGTAACCGCAATCTGGGAAATATAGTACCAATAGTTTGTAGTTGTAGAGCGGTTCAAAGTTTAGAACCCTTAATGATAATTTTACTTTTTGAATACATCATTATAATTGGAGAAATTTTATAGTGAATTTAAAAAAAAATTACTCACAATTGTAAAATTTGTTTATCCAAAATATAATTTTTAGTAAATTCTTATTATTTTTTATTAATTTATTTAGCTGTAGTAAAAAAAAAAGTAATAGAAGAAATGTTGAATTGCAAGCTAGAAATTATGGATGTAAAGAACGTAATTTAAAATTGCGAGATACAAAATTTAAGCAAAATCTATTGAATAATTTCTGATAAATTAAAATTTCAAGACGTTGTATTTTTCAAAATCGATTTCTCAGAAACTTATATAATTGTGTGCAAAATGTTTTTGATTCGCTTAAAAATTTCACGAAATATGATGAAATACGCGAAAAGTAAAATTAACATTATAGGGTTCAAACTTCGCACCATTCTCCTGAGCAAACAATGGGGATCATATTTCCCAGATTGCTGCTACACCCTTTATTTTGGGGGTCAGAAAACGAAATCCAACGAAAAACAGATACGCTTTTTCAGAGAAAGTAACGTTTTTGTGTCCTAATTCCGTACCTTAAAATATCGCCTGCACTAATTTATTAACATATTCAAACTTACCGTTGTGAAGATAGATTCCTAGAACGAGAAGTTTTAATCATTAGATTAAAAGTTATTCAGGGTGTTCCTTTTTTTTGTACACTGTACAATGCATGATATGCATTGCTAAAAAAGGAAGAAAAAAAATACTTTCTTCTGAAAGCAATTCTGTGTAAGCATTCTGTCGGTGAATATAACATACGTATTGCAAAATGCAGTAAATTATCTCTAAAGCTCCTAAATAAGTTATACAACAATACAAACTAAAATACATATAACACAACGGACCCCTGAGGGGAACTAAACACTCTTCTCTTACAAAGTTTGAAATAAATCGCATGACACAATTTTACATAGCGTCTGCAAATGTAAACATTTCATCAGAGGTGAAAGTCAACGGATGTATAAATTACACTAGACATATTTCTTTCAATTTCAACATAGCTAAAACAATTGCTCTTTCCTCGGATGAATTTCAACTCGTCGAAGCAAGTATTTGCGGAACCAAACTTGATCGTCAAACGATAAACCTATGCCGTTCACTTATTAAGGTTCATATATGCTAATGTTTTACTCCAAAGCAATGGACCTAATGCCTAAAGCTACCGATCATAGTTAAAGCTTCGTTTATTGTAAGTGTGGGTGTTGAATACGTGATGTTTGAACTATATCGATTTCCGCGATCATTTGGTAGACGACCTCGTGTGTGCCGTAAATTGTTTTTAGATCAAAATGTGTGATAATCATCAAATATTTAGAGTCCGTGTTTGAATAATTAGCAATTATTTTAACATAGTATGATGCTTTATTTCTGAATATAATTATTTACATCATTAAGTAGATAAAATTAAGTAGTTACAAGTTGAATAAAATTTAAAAGCTTCGGTGCCTGTGTTTAAATTTAAATAAAGATAAATACACTGCTTTTCTTTGTGAAAAATTTTATTTCACAGAATGAAATCATAATTTTAATCTCACATTAATGAATAGATAAATAAATGTAAAATGAAAAATAAAAATATCTCAACCTTATAGTAAAATTGATAAAATGTAGGGAGTAGAATGATATTCAGTTTTTTCCACAGTTGAAAAAATATATGCGCTTATTTCTATAAATAAAATGTGCTATTACGAATTATTCATAATTATTTCACTATTGCAAACCAGTTACAGAAAATTAAATACATAGTTTTGATGAAAAGTTACAATTCTTTTTCATATAAATATTTATATCTTTATATTTTTGTTAGTTATTTGTTTGCATTCATTTTTTAATAAATTTTGCCTAGTCAAAAACACATTGAACCTTTTCTATGGGATTAAATAATGATTCAATCACTTTTTTTAATGAAGATAAAATATTATCGACTTAGCTTACAAGCAGTAAATGATTATTCTTCGGTTTCTGAGATTTAAAGCTGAAAAATAAAACATAAAAAATTATACATCTTTGCTTTTTCTAGCTCTACAGCTCTTGGTAGGCTTTGACTTTTCTTTACCAATAGAATTCCACATCACTCTCTCCCCAGTTGGCTTTTTCCTCTTTTTTATTTTCATTTTTTTTAGTTCTTTTTCATAATTATCCTATTATTGTATAGTTTTGCCTTTCATAATTTTCTTATGCCTGTCTTCATTCTTTCGAAAACTATTTTTTTAGCATTGATAAATTATATTATGTTTTCCTCTTTAATTAATTTTTGCATTTTATGGATTTATCTTTTCCTCCAAATTTTATTTTCCTTAATGGCTCCATAAAATTTTTTAATAACGTTCAGAATTTCTTATTGTAATTTCATCTTTATTGGACCGAATCCAAGTTTGAAGCACATATGGCACTATTGGACTTATTAAGGTTTTACATATCTGCATTTTGCATTTTCTTGAAGTTAATTTAATTTATAATAATCTATTGTTAAAATAATACTGCTTTATTTCCATTGTGTATCTGTTTATTTATGCAGTCATGAATTTCACGTTTGTTGTTTATATAGTTACTGAGATAAGTAAGGGTACTTGTACCCTTAAGAGTTTTATCTTAAAATTTAGGTCTTGTATTTGTCTTATCTCGCTTAGCTTAGACGTAATGAAGAATTCTGTTTCAGTTTAATTAGTATCTAGACTTTTTTCAATTGTTTTTCTAATAAGTTCTTTTATTAGTTGTATTAGTTTATTTTATGTTACTGCAATTTATGCAATTTTGCAATTTTATGTTATTGGAATATATTTTATTGTTGGTTGTTGATTGATGAGATTGTTAAATTCGAAACCATATTGAACAGCACATCTGATTGAGAATCAGCTTGCTTAACCTTCCTCCCCTTTGTTAAATTCAAATGAATCTCCAGTTTTTCCACCCTTACTTATGCTGACTTTTTTTATTTTTCATTGTCATTTTTTAAAATTTTATTAATTTTGATGGTAAACCAAAACTTTACATGGCTTCATACAACTTTTTTTCTCTATTAATGTTCTCAAATGTTTGCTTGAAGTCATTAAAAAGTATATATAGATCAGTGCAGTATTTATAAAAACTTTCCCATAATTCGGCGAGCTACAAAAAGCTGATAAATAGTTCTTTTGTTTTTGTCTAAATCCACATTGATATTCTGTAAGAAATTTATATACATTCTCTTCTTTTTAGTTTCGTCTATTAACAAAGTTGAAAATATTTAATCTGTTATATTAAATAAGGTGCCGATTGGCCTGTGTAGGAGTTACAGAACGGCCCTTGCATCAGAAAGGTTCTGGGTTCGAATCCCAGGCAAGGCATGGGTGTTCTTTCCTTCTCTGTACTATCTGTCCTTACGGTGGGAGCAACGTTGGCCCACCTAATATGGTGCCCCTGAAAGAGTGGCCAACAAATCTGTCTTTCAGGTGCCTGTGTGACCCAGGTCACTATCCAGGTGGGAATTGAAAAAAAATATTTAATAAGGTTATCCCTCTGTAGCTCTTACAATCATATTTATCGTCGTTTTTTATATGCAAGACAAATAATTCCCAAATTTCCTTCTACTGTTATAACCTCAGTAGCCCAGTTTTTATTAATTCATAAATTATTTCCATCACATTAGTTCCTCCCAAGACAACTTTTACTAATTCAGCTATGATATTATCTGTTTCTGAGGCTTTATTGTTTTATATTCTTTTGGTACAGTACTTAATTTTTTCTCTTGTTTATAAAAATAATTAATAATAAATTGAAACAAAAATTCAAAAAATATATTTTGATTTCACAATTGGTAAGATTATATAATAATCTTCTTTTTTTATTATTAAATATGTCATTAATTTTTTATTCTGAATGTGCTGTTAATTTATTCGGGGGAAATAGAACTGTTTATGCTTCTGCATTTTGGATTGTTTGTGGTTCTGTTTCATAAGTTAAATTAGATACGTTTTAAAACTGATAAAGATCATCCAAATATTTTTAGATATGAATTTGTTACTAATTTAACGTAATTGACATGTTTCGGGTACTTTTTTTTGCTCACCAAAATAAAAAATTTTCTTTGAAAGAAATACACTAACATCTGTTCAAAGGTTTTGGCATCATACTCGAATTTCGTTTTACATTTCATCAAATAATGTACTATTTTTAGTTGTGAGATTTTAACCACTATTAGTTCAAGTTCTGATCCTTTTTTAACCAATAAAATAATTAATAAATTAATAATACCCTCTCAAATAATTTCAAACTTTCGACATGAAAGGACACATCATAAGCTTGAAAAAACGAAAAAGTTTCATGAAGTAATATTTTAATTTTTGAAAAGTTACTATAACACTGCATAGAGTTGATGTGACTCACGCCTCCTAATAAAGTGCCCCAGGTTCGAATCCAAATAACAGCTGATCAATTTAAAATCTACCCTCAACTCGCACACACCACAGTGCTGATGCAATGGTAGGCAGGTCATAAGTCAGAATTCTCTTGCCATCGGACTAACAGTGGGAGATTTTTGTAGTTTATCTCTCCTTGTAACACTTTTAGTTTGATCAAACAGCCCACCGCAAAATCCAGTTTGTCCCAATACTTGATCTAAGAGTTCCTTGTCCCATGGGTTAGGTTAAAATTTACGAGAAGCTACGGAATAACGATAATCGTAAACCTAAAAATGGGTCGGCTGTTCCACTCTGATTATAAATTATAATAAAACATAACTCGAAATTGTCTGTGATAAAAGGAAGCAAAAGTTTTAAGATATTCTTTGGCTTTGATAATTTTTAATCAGGTGAAAAATCCAGTGAAATGAGCGTTCTTTTAAAGTTTAGCTATTGAAATAATTAAGCTGTTTTTCATTTAAGAAAATCTGCTCAATAGTACATAATGCTAAAAGTTAAAGCTTTGACTTGAGTTTAAGACACTGAAACTGTGGTTTTTGTTATTTTTACAGATGAATGGAATTCTAATAATATCCATAAGACAATCAAAAACTGTGGATAATATACCTATATCATACCATATTAAACTTAAACTTCATATCCATACTAAATCATTATGATGGATTGCATTTAAAAAAAGTTTCGACGGCTGAAATTGCATGTTTTCGAACTCAGATAAGCTCGGACCACCAAAAATGACCTCATCTCTAATTCATCTTGCCAGCTTTAAGGCACCATTTATTTATAAAGCAAATAAATGACATCAAAGATAATGTATTCCCTTACATAGTAATAAATTTAAATCTTTAATTGAGTCTTGAAAGCTAGCAAATGTTCTTGGAAAAAAAAAACATATTTAGTTTCAGTTAAAAGCACAAACAAAAAACTGTTAGAGATTCTCGCAACTACAAATTAATCCTTCGGGAGTCATTTCTTAAACTCCAATATATGAGACGTTTGTCCTTTCTTTGTGAAGAGAATCGCTCAAGATGTCTTCAAGGAAAATGGCATAAGTCTCACAACCGATAAAGAGGTCTAGCAAGTAAATATTTTAATTTTTTGCTCCTTTATCAGGACAGATACTCTATTCCCCTTCAATTATTTTATGAAAATTGAATAAGTTTTGGAAAGTGAAAATTTTTTAAATTCATTAGTTAATTCTTGATTAAAAGTCAACAATTTTTGTGTGCTTTAACCCTTTGCAGACGCAGAGTTTTAATGAAACACATTTTCGAGAATCAAACTAATTTTCTTGGCTTTATATATTTTAAAACAGATGTAGTTCCGATAATCTAACAGATTTTTCAGTAACTATATGAAACTGTTTTCGTAAATAAAAAATACCAAAATATATTTTTAGGTTTATAAAATATATTTTAAAATCAATTAAAGGGTTAGAAAAAATTATAAAGGGTAAATGGTGTCTCAAAGGGGGAAAACGCGAAGTTGAATAAAATTTTTTTGTATAGTAATAAATAAGTTTATGCACACATTCAAAAAGAATTTGGAAAATTAGATGGTATTTTTGCATTTTGATGCACTTTTTACTTTTTTACATAGCATACATTTCTATTATAATTAATAAACTAAAGAGAATTGTGAGAAATCTTTTTGAACGTGGCAGTTTTTGTGTTACACTTTGTTGTCTTTTCTTTTTTTTTCCTTGGATTTACTTTTTATTCAGAAATTTTCATGCTCAGAAATCTTTGGAAAAATTTTCGTCATGCTTAAGAGCATATAGTATTTTGGTTTAAAAGTACACACACACACACACACACACACACACACACACATATATATATATATATATATATATATATATATATATATATATATATATATATATATATATATATATATATATATATATATATATATATATATATATATATATATATATATATATATATATATATATATATATATATATATATATATATATATATATATATATATATATAACAAACTCAATGTGTTTTTAAAATTTATAGCTTCTGTGAAAGAAAAAACGTTAAGCGTTAAAAGTAAAATCGACTTTTGAGTTGTAATGTGTGAACAACAATTAGCACACATACTTAGACAGTTTAAAATACAATGGCACGATAAAAAATTTAGGTTAATGAATGATAAAAAATTAATGTTAGTGTGATCCATATAAAAACTCATCTTGAGCAAAATTTTTAATGTAACTTAAGTATTCTATCTGCATAGTGTATTCAACTTTCCATCTGAAAATATTGCATGGATTATGCTTGACATGTAGTCAAGGAAATAAATGTTTTTAGAGAACATCTTATTAGTACGATAATTTTTTAAAATAATTTAAAAAATAAAATATTTAAAAAAAAATGAAATACTTAAAGAAAATAAAAATAAAATAAATAAAAAATAAAACAAATAAAAATAAAATCACTTAAAATCTAAAAACAATAAAATATTTCTAGAAGTAATAGTCAATAGAGAGCAAGTCTCATAAATTTAGGATGAGATGCACCCACAAATTGTTTCTCGTTTAGATTTTGCTAGTTTTATTTTTCAAAAACAGTTGTTTGCGTTTGCCAATGCTGGATCTAATGTCGGTAATTTGGAATGCACGAGTAAACATTATGACAACATTATTCAACATTATTCAACATACTCAACAACATTATGATATTTAACTATGCTACTCACTACCAAAAAAATTTAGTTAACGTAATTTATAGGATCAAAGAAAAATTTTATTTGTTAAAGAATCAAAGCACGTGCAAAAAGGAGAGAGAAAAAAAACTGGTCGAATTAAATACTGCTCCGGCAGTGTTTACTTATCACAGTCTTGACTTAAAATATTACCTTTTATAGATGGATCATAAGTTAATATATATTTTCAATCAGGCTAACCGTGTGAGTTTCCGTAGTTTTTCTTCTATCCGTCTATCGCGAATGTGCATTGTAACATAAAAAAAAAAAATAACCAGCGAAACATTTGTCCTTAATATTCTTGTCCTTGGTTGGTTTTAAAATAATAAGGTGAAGCAGTGCGACATTAATAGAAGTAAACTAAAATTAGGTTTGCTGTTCAACACAGGTTTTGAAACCTAAATGTATAAACTTGAATTTAGGACTGTAACAAAAAGGTAGATGTGAATGACTCACAGAAGTCGGCATAATTTGAAGAATCAGTTAGTGGTCTGACATAGACCCTTATCGCTCAAAAGTTAATATTACAATAAAAGAAACATATTAATTTAACTTTCTACTTCAGTAAGAAGAAATAACTCTTTCATCTCCCTGTGGATGCCTGATAAACGTGAAATTTTTTAAGCAGCTATAGCCCTACTTTATTTGTTTCATTGTATCTGTCATCAATCAATGCTATACTATGACAGAAAATGTTTGATTACCTTCAAAAGAAGCGTTCTTAATCTATTGAATTTGCAATTTTCACTTCGAAATTTTTTTTATTGATGATGCTGATGTTCAAAATAGTCTCTTGACAAATATACTTCCTTTTCAAAGTCCATATATTAATAATATGAATGATGTCATAATATTTATAAAATATGTCTTAATAAATTCCCTAATGCCTAAGTCGTAATCTTCAGTGATATGTAATATGATTGTACATTAAAATCACTTGTTGTAAGATTAATTATAAAATAAATTTTAAAAAAAACCTATTTGCAAAAAAAACAAAATTTGAATTTATAGATCTGACAGTTAAGAAGTTATTAAAATTTTATATTAAAGCAGTTTAAATTTCGATCAATACCTATTTTTTCTCTTGCTCATGCTATCTTTCTAGGATAGTGAATTGCTGTTTCATATTTTTGTGTTTAATCGAATGTAATTAATAGTTTTAAAAGCTATGAAGGTTTTTCGTAAAAGGTACTGTTTTGTACTTAAATCAGTTTGCTAGCCTGATACTTCTATGATGTACTCTTTACGCTTAATTCAATGAAATCAGATTGAACTAATAGTTTCGAATATATAAGAATTTTATTTACACAAATTATGCATCTAAAATTATGATTTTCATTCATTAAACACTCATTACTTTCAAATTATTAGTTTTATTGAGTGAATTTAAATTTTATCGGGATTAGCGCAAAAAGATACTTTAGAAACGATATCTTACTCGTCTAAAAAACAACGTCAGACACTTAATAAGAAAAAATGCACTTAAGAAAATGCTAATTACTGATAAGTCAAAAATTACACTTTTTTCGATTTAAATCTTTATAAGTCAAATACTGATAAGTCAAAAATTACACTTTTTCCGATTTAAATCTTTGTAAGTCAAATACTGATAAGTCAAAAATTACACTTTTTCCGATTTAAATCTTTATAAGTCAAATAATATAACATAAATATCATTCTGTTAAGTGAGAGGTATTACATAGTATCCAATACTTTACAAGCACACATGAGACGTATAACTAGGAATAAATGCCAAACTGTAATTCAGTTCATAAAATCATTTATAATTTCTAAACTATCCGCTTTATCGGCATTAACTTTTCTTTTTTTCGTTCATACAGAAAAAATAAATAAATAAAATCTGAGAAAATTTTTTTATGTGTCTAGGAACACGTAAATAGTTACTTACGTAATTAGTTATATACGTAAATAGGTATACGTTTAAAACTGTGCTCTTCATCAACCAAAAGCTTAACTTTTAAATGGTTAGCTCTATCTACTTTTGCCTGGTCCCATCTAACTTAATACAAAAAAAAACGTATTATCCTTCTTGTTTAAACTACAAATTTTAGGTCACCTACTCTTTACTTCTCTCGCTCATTTACACCCCTCTTCCCTTACCCCTGCCATGGGTCTCAGATGTCTATATCACTTTTCTCATCCTTCAAAGCACAAGGGAATGAGTTTCTACACTACATTTAATCAGAAATTTACACATGGGCCTAAGAATAGCGGTATTTAGAAAACCCGCTATAAAAGGAGAACGTGGGCTCTAGTGAGTAAATAAAATTTCCTAGAACAATTCTTTTAAACAACACCAAGTACCGGGATTTTTTTCCTTCTCTTTTTGGTCATGAGTTCTATTTTGTACAGCACTTAAAGATCTATTGCTAGTTTATTGGTTCATATTCCATACAGTTATATAAAATAACATGCTTTAAAAGTTTTTATAGGTCTTAACCCCTTTTTTATAGTAGTATCTTCTGGTATATTTATCCAAAATTTCTTATTGTGTTTATTTCCTTTGCACCAAATTCAAGAAAATGAATCCCTTTAATTTTATCGATATTATGGTTCTTATTGGATATTTTCTCAAAATACTTCACTTATCTCTGGTGTTATTTTGGATAAAGTAAGCATTTGATTAAAGTTATTTTGCATAGTGTTTTTTCTACGTTAAATGTAACCTTAACCTTTTCATCTATTTCTTAGTAATCGATGCTGCAATTTGTAGAAAAATTTTAACGTATGTGCTCAGTAGCTCAAATAGTGTTTTGGTAAGCGTTAGGGGAAATAGTAATGATTTTCAAAATATCTCTATCATCTTTCTAAATTTCGTATCCCTTCAAATGTCATAAAACTATATTTTATCAATAAATTTTTCGGCTTTATAAATGTTCAAACTAAACTTCTTAATCGCGCAGAAGACTGAGCAAAGATAACTTAAGACTGATAACTCAAGCTAAGAGTTACATTGAATAATGAAAATTTGTGGTCAGTTGATTCATATCGGAGTAAATTTCATTTATATACTAAAAAATAGCGTTTTATTTTATGAGATGAAAAATTAAACTTTGGTTAAAAAAAAAATTTTAAAATATAGATAGATAATAAATTGAGACAACGTGGACACACTGAAGTTAAGCGAATTTTTTAAATACATTTTCAATCAATAAAGCTTATAAAATAAGTACCAATAGTGAGTACAATATATTAGGTTCCAACTCTTGTAATAGTCCTATAAATTAATGCTGCACTACACAAATAATAGTTTTTTCAAGCCACAAAATGGCCACTTTAGCCCACGGGGTCAAAAATTTTTTAGAGCAGCAATAAAATTTATTATATCAATCCAAAAATATGACCACCTACACTACGAATAAAAACAATATGGGCAATATTCTAGGCGGTTGTTCAGTAGGGTGACAGCATTAAAAGAAAGACTGAAATTCTCGCTCTACTCGTTTTTTATTTACGATAATTGAACGAAAATAAAACTTTCTTCTAGTTCAAGGTGTGTAAAGGTTCATTATGAAATAAAGCTCTCGCGTTTGGCTGTATGAAATATTAAGAATTTTCAACTAACGAAAAATACTTATACCTATTACCATACCTGCATATATTACCATACCTGTACCTATTACCATACCTGTACCTATTACCGTACCTATAGCATAGAAAAATCCAATGAATTCATAACAAAATACTCACAATCAGACTGAGCCTAATTGTATCAAAGCCAGGACATAAATGGAGTAAATTGTGGTATTATTCTTTATTCAGCATAAATCCGATTTGGTTTCGATATATAAGTCTTCCACGAGAAAGAAGTATTTGCTTTAATTCTTACATGTTCCCTTGTGTGATGTCAAACTTAAGATATATGATTAAGAGCAGCACATTCATCATTTGTATGGGTCCCTTAATGCCAGTGATAAATTAAATTTAAGGGACATTTATAACTGATAATATTGTACTGCACGTAAGAAAAGAATATTAGAATTCATAACATTTGAATAATTTCTATCGTAACAATATAGTAAAGATGCAACGTCCAGATCTTTATTATACTTGTGAGACATCTGATTCCTTGAAACCTTTGGTTCAAGAATGGCTTAAATCTGAAGCAAAAATGAGTAAATTGTATTGCCTTCATTAGTATGCTGTAAGTAACAATGCATTCCTAACTGCTAAAAAAATATTAAAAATCTTAAAAATGATAATGTTTAAACCAAAATTCGATTGTTTGTCGTTATTTTATTTCACATTAATAATGACGATTCTTTCACCTGAACTTGTGCACCACAAACAAAACGTGCTTCAGAATTCTAAGAACCTTAAATAGTTTACAGAAACAAATCATTTTGACTAAAGGAGAAAATTTATCATCCACTAAATTCGCTACCCCTTTCTAAGGGAAGCAATTCTAGATATTTCTGTATTGAAACAAGTTGAAACAGTTAGAAAATTTCTGAAATATTGAAATGTTATATATGAGAGAGATTTACTGCAATTTTTTTCCAGGCATTGATCTTTTTTTAAAATTACTTTGGTTTAAATATCACTCATTTTTCACACAAAAATAATCTTTAATTTTAAGAGAATACTTTATTTTTTTAAACTAACATTGCATTTTGTACTGAATAAATTCATTAAACTAATATTTTTGCTGTGAAGATTATTTTAAGTGTGTGATGTGTTTTAAAATAAGATTAGATAATGAAAGATAATAATAATAAGATTTCATAAATTTAATTAATACATTTAGTTTTTTTTATCAATATTTAAAGAAAACGTTGCCTTTATTTACTTAATTTTTCGATTCTGTTAATGCTAATTTAAATTTTTCAGATACTAATTTGGTCACAAAACAAATGCTTTACATGCAATTAACTCAGTGCCAATTCAATAGAAGTTATGTTCAAGTATGCTTTGCTGATCTCAATGCTTTTAGCTAAACTTTTATGCACGACTGCATAAGATGCATGATTAAAAAAATAGTAAATGTTAGAATAATCAGCAAAAAATTTAAGTTTTCCTCATTTGTATTCTACAAAATAATCAACACTAAACTAAATACCTGAAAATATTTCTATTTCAATCCAAACAAATTGGCTTTAGAACTTTTACTATGGCCTAGAACACTTTTACTTTCTTAAACTTTTACAAAAAGTATGTACCACCGAAAAGTACTTCCCTTAAGAATGGTTTTGGATTGACAAATGAAATATATTTTATTTTATTAACTCTCAAACTTTAGAAACATCTCTTGAATTTTATATTTTTAAATTTAAACTCTAAAATTCATTAATTTCAAGTTTCTCATTGCATGATTGAAAAAAGATATATTTTTTATCTAATTTTCTACTTTATGTCTTAATCTCCGATTCGTTAAAATTTTTCTCATGTCTTTAAAAAGCTTCAATTTCTTTTCTTATTTTCTGAAATTTTCCTACTTTTTACAATTCCACTATTCATTTATATTTTTATATCCATTTCCTTCTAAATTCTATATTTTTTTCAAATACAATGATATTTTGAGCAACTAAAAGCCTATTTTGTTTTTTTAAAAAGCTTGACGACAGATTTTTTACAAAAATATTTCAAAGAACATATTTTATGTGGACACATTTATATAAAATGAAATACGTAGTTTAAAAATTATTTTGTTCAATCAGGTGGATTAACGTACGGGATATTCTCAACATTTTTTAAAAAGAAATCAGATACTGCACTTGATATCTAAATGCTACATAAGTATATGATGTATGATTATATCATTGTTATATCTGATTGTTACAGATGATTGTTATTATGATGCTATATACAATTCTATATGCTTGTTATATATGCATGCTGATTTATATGAGTTATTGAGAATATGACCCAGCATATTAAAAATCATTTGATTCTGTTATCCAAGATGACATAACTTGATGATAATAAAAAGAGATATAATTATATTTTTCATTATTTTCTTCCTTAAAATTTTGTATTGGTAACTTGAAGTTATCACAATTATTTAAAAAATTCAAAAGTGCATTAATTGAACTCTCGGATTCTAATAGCAGCAAAATTAAATTGGAAAAAGTATTGAGGCTACCATTGATGAGAGGAAGCAAACAATTAATGAACTGCTGTAAGATAACTGATATAGTTCACCCTTCAAAACTCAAACATGTAAGTAACGCATCACAATCTGGTCACAAGTCAGTGTATAAAGCCTTCTTCTTTTTTTTTTTTTTTTTTTAAGTATAATGTCTCATTCTCTCCATTAATCAAGCTAAAAAATTATTATGAGCAGAATGATGATGTTTGCTTCAAAAAGTAATAATACTTCCACGTTTTATTTCATATATTTAGCAACACTGGAGTTTGATTCAAGCAAAGTGCTTACATTAGTTATGCCAATTAAAGAACTTTATAAATGGAAAATGCTCTCTTTCTACAAAATGTAAATTCTCAGTGCAAAATGTAGGGTTGCAAATTAATTCTTTTTGAGTAAGGGAACATTAGGAACCACCAAAATATAATTAAATGGTTGTTAAGAAAAACATTTATCTGATTAGTATGAAAAATACTTAATTGGTTAGATGTCTGTAATATTCGAATCGAAGGCACCACTTAAGAAACCATTTCGATAAAATTTTGAAATTTATCATAACCTCTTATCCTAAAACCATTTTATATCAGGTGAACAAAACAAGATCGGCAAGATTTGTTGCACGGAAATTAATACTAGTCCAAGTCCCTGGCTTCATATTGATCCCTATCTTGATATCATTTTCTTTATTATTTTATTTTATAACAGGGGTTGAACAGCCAACCCAATTCTGACTTTACTTCTACCATAGTTTTGTAATTTTTTATAACTCCATATTATAATTCCATATTATAACTCCATAGTTTTGTAATTTTTAACCCAATTCAGAAAAGAGGAGAACTCCTGGATCAAGTATTGGGAATTATTTGCCTTCGTGGAGGACTTTTTGATATAATTATCCTGCTTTTGCGTTTAAATGGGGAGGAAAACCATAAAAACCTCTCACGGCTGGCTTAACGCAAGGGGACTGTAACCCATGATCCATCTACCGAGGGTATTCAATTTTGCATCCGGGTCGCACCGACCACAGTGGTCGGTGCGAGCCGGATGCAAAATTCGTATCGACCAGCCATCACTGGTATCGAACCCAAGTCACTTGTCGTTATTATTGCGTTAATATACATGGAACATAAACAAGTCATAAGTCATTAAAGCCCAATATAAGGTCAAGAAACAACATTAAGTTTAAATTAAACCCATAAAAGGGACTTGTGAATATTTTGCAATAACTATTATATTAATAATACATTACTTTCGGGCAACATTAAAAATATTTTCTTAAATTATATAAGAATTCTTGCTTTCTCAAATTATAGAAAAAAGATGAACGAAATTTGCCTGAATTATTTAATATGTATGAAATCGGCAAATTTTTACCTTGGAAATAAAGTTAAAATTTCATCGTGACTTCACAAATTAAACTTAATATTTTTTAATATATCAAGAAGCATGAGGTTAAATGAGTCAGTAATAGATATTAATTGATAAAGTCATATTGTGTATTCAGTTTTAAAAGAAGAAAAAAACCACTGTATCTCAGCGCTTTAAGCAGAACTAAGATGCAGAAAAGCATTCTTCAAATATGCTTCGGTAAAAAAAAAAAAAAAATTTGAAGAGAGAAATTTAAGAGAGGAAGTACCTGCGGAAAAATCTTCCACGAAAGTTCTTACTCTAACCGTTAAGAAGTAGACCTTTACTAAAGAGCAACCATAATTAGATGCTGTGGTGTAGCACCACAAATACTACTAATCCTGACAATTTGAAATGATTTCAAGTTTTGATGCTGGTTTATTAAGTTTTAAATAAAAATAGACACAAAAGGAGTCCAATCACAAAATTAAAACTTAAAAATTAAAAGTATTTCCACTGTTTTTTTTTCTTAAAAAAATTTCGTGGTGCAGCAATATTTTAGTATTTTTCAATTTTTTATGGTCTTCTACAATCTCAAAAGATAGTATATGGTAAATCAATGTATTTATTTACAAGAAAATAATGACACAATTGATTGTTTAATGACAAAAAGGTTAGACATGAATAGATAGTAAACATAAGGTAGATATAAGAAGATAACAAATGAATGATGATACGCTATTTTAATCGAAAAAGTATGTTAGGAAAAGGCGAAATAAACAATAATAGAACAATCCAGTAAGGATGATAGCAATAATAACAATAAATAAATAAATAACTACAATAAAATGAAAATAAGCAGGGTAAAAATATAAATATAATTACAACATAATTTATCAGAAAAGCGATGAGATTAAATTTTTTCTTCAAAATTAACAAACTGCAATTATTTTGAATGGAAAATAAAAATGAAACTTTTGATAAAGCATTTTCAACTATTATCAATAGTAAAAAAAGATACTTTTTGAAAATGAAAAGATATTTAAATTTTAAAACATTCATAATAGAAAATACAGTCTTTGAGCTTAATTGAAATGACATCAAATTGTGGCTCCCATGGCTTTTAGGGCTAAAAGAGCATTCACAGCTTTCTAAAAAATAAAAGTAAAAACTTTGATCTTATTGTTTTTCGTATTGTATCAAAATTTTTAATTCAAGTATAAAATAATTGTATAACTTAAATAAAAAAAGTTTTTCTGTGATAATACAAATCTTTTAGCATAGTTTCATTAATAATTTTTTTTTCATTTTTCTTCCTATTTTCAATTATTTATTGACGTAAAATTTGAGAAAATATTTAATGTTTAAAAAAATCATATGTAAGAACAAGGAAGTTTTAGTGAATTAGTCAATAGTTTAAAAATATATTTATTAAGATTTCATATTCCTATTTATATTAAAACTGATTATCTTTGATACATTATGAACAATTTTAAGTACTTCTATTTATTTTAATACAATGCTTAAGCATAAAATAATCTATATACTATAAAAAAATATTTTACTCATTATCAATTTGGTGAAATTATTCTAAATTATAAATGATTTTTTTCCCAAGGAAATTGTAACTTATTTATTTTTTATTTACAGATTAATACAGATTTTGTTTACAGATTTTGTTTACAGATTTTGATTACAGATTTGTTGAACAGATTAAAATTGCTTCAATATGTTGTTAAATTTTTAAAAAAATTCTCTAAAATTGGCTAAAAAAACCAGCACAATGCTTGATTTTTGTTCAGTTTTAAGGTTGTCCCAAAATTTAACGACATTACTTTAAAACTTGTTCAAACTTTTCTAAGGAGCGTACTGTTATATTATATCAAATATTCATATATTTCAAAGTCTGAAAATAAAATTAATAGTTCTAGTAAAAAAATGTACATAATTAACATACCTGCCACCTTCTACGGATAACAAATCTTTTCAATCTCTTTTTGTCTAATTTTGTATCTTTCTTTGGTTCACCCTTCTGCAAATAAAATATAAAAAATATATATATTATAAATAAATTACCTTATTTTAAATGGCACATTTATCACTTTTAATGATCCATCCGTTAATTAATATAATTTCTTCTTTTTAAAAAATTAAAAAAAGGCAAATATCTATTACAAAACAACAGAAATATAAAATTATTGCATACTGGTTAAAGTTCTATTGCATTTAACAGCAACACTAAGAATCAATTAAAGTATAAAAAAAAAATATGATGCTACATAATAAAGCAATATTTTTCAATATTGTACATACTTTATTCAGCAATATTCATGTTGTATTCTGTAACACTACATAATCAGGTAATAAATTGATTTCATCCCTGTTTACGATGTTATTAGTTTTCCTGTTAGATGTTATTAGTTCCTTTTTTTTCTTTTGCAGTTTTTATAAAATTACAGATGATAAATATTGCATTTTCTCTTAGAAAGCAAAGAGCACCAAGAAGAAATTAACCACCCTGAATAACTTTTGATCTAATGATCAGATCTTCACATTCTAGAGACTTAGTCTTAATTATTTGAGGGGGTGACCTCAAATATACTAATTAATTATTGCAGACGGTAATTTAAGTTACGAAATCAGACACAGAAACACCCTTCTCTAAATAAACAATTTTTATTGTTAACGAATTCATGTTTTTGACCCTTAAAATACTTCAATTATTTCAATTACGCTTTTAGCCATTGATATTAATTAGAATAGGAGATATAACGTAATATTTCGTTTAAATAAATATGAAAACACAAAAGTTATTGTAAACTAACAGATAGTTAGTGAAATAAATATTAACATTTGATATACTGAACTATATTATGATATGATTAGAATTGCAATTTTTAGACTTTTTTCAAGAGCTATCACTAAAACACTAAATAAAATATCCAAGTATGCAAAAAAAAATATTTCATATATTTTTTACGTTGCATTGATCGTTCTCAATTTCAAATGATTTTTTTTTACTTTAATAATATAATTTCATAATAAAAATTTATGTTATACAATATACCAATAATTTTTCTTCACTATATTCAGCAATATTTAAGTTGTTCCACCACACAGCATAAAGACATAATTACGTAAAAAGTATAAAATTTGTCTTCACATCGCTTTAAACTATTATTAGTTTAAAATAACATATATAGCTGTTTCATTTTTGGAATTCATAAAACTACTGGGAATATATTTTATTCCATATTCATTAAAAAATAACACAAAAAGTGCTCATAATAATTTCAACTGATTGCTTAAATATGACTGGTAGAGGTTTCTTTAAACTGACAAAGATACAAGGTTTTGCAGTTTTTTTTTTCAAAAATGCATTTATCCATACTACATAAAGAGCGAAAATTATAGTTGAAAATTGTGTCATTTTTTATATGAGTGGCGAAGTAACTTAAATATTTTTGGAATGAGCATTTATATTTTAAGTATTTAGTAGAAGAATGTTTAATATTTGGACATGAATACATTTTCAGAGGGAGAGAGAGTTACTTTTCTGTCAAATTGATTTTAAATATATATGCTACCGTTAAAGTGTGAAAATATTCCATTGAATAACTAGGTATTTCATAAAATAACTAGTCAAATCAGTTACAGAATATAAAATTGTTGAATTCTACGATTTAACTATGTATTCTTAAAACGAACAATTACTTGATCGTTTAAGTTTGAAATACGATAAATCTGTTTTAGCTGTTTTCAGTAAGTTTTAAACCTGCTTTGCAATGACATGTATGTGTGTACGTTTCATTCCGTTGCTTTTAGACATAGTTATTAATACGAGCAATATGAGTAATAATAAATTATATAATTTGCTTTCCATTGTTATTTATCAATTAATCATCCGCAATATGGATAAATTGTATTTTTCCAGAGATTTCAGCTATTTATGATCAATTAATCTATTATGTACCTTAACTGACTTGTCTAGTTATTTCATGAAATGCTAAGTTATTCTACGAAATAACTGAATTATACACTTTAACGGAAACACATATATAAATAGAAATTAAACGATTTCTCTTAAATTTCTACTTTTTTACCCTGATAGGTATATGGTTTTTATTATTTTGAATGAAAAATGATGACTGATATATATTTAGAGTACAAGCTAATGTTTATCATATCATGTTAATGTTTATCATATAATGTTTATAACCTACAATGTAAAGTAAAGCTATAATAAAATTATTAAGAAAACTCAATTAAAACTTTATCATACACTATCATTTAAGAAAAGAAAATAACAATATATATTGATAATTGTCTTATGGGGGATCTACGAAATTTAAAATGTATCTTAGTATATAAGAAGAGTTAAACCATCATTCACATAATTTTCTTAGTATTAAAGCATAAATTTAGTCCAAGAATTCATAAGAACTTTAAAAAAGGCAAAAGAAGCAGACAAACAGTTTAATTTTTAAGCAAAAAAAATTATAATGTCAGCAAAAGCGCTGTCAAAAACCAATAGATGATAGATATCTTTCTCTAACATATTACACTGTTAGAATTTTTCATTTGAAAATTGCTGTAAAATAACTTACAGCAGTTTGTTTTTTTATTTAATCTCAAAGTTTGCGGTTAGAAGAATTCTTTACAAGTTTGAAACCGCCAATTGAGGAGTGTTGTAGAACACTAGAAGCTCCGTATGTGTTGGAAAAAAACGGAAAAAGTATTGTGCTTTCATCACTAGGATTCTAGTTGGTGCAGTAATTTTTTTTCTTATTTCATAATATGAGCTGAAAACAGTCAATAGACAGTTTTCATCTTAGTTAAGAGTTTGCCTACCAGCTTTATTAATGGTTATTAGTTTATTTTTGTTAAATATGTTTAAAAAAACACTTAACACATTATTATTTAATCATTTTTTAGATGTTTTTGCCCGTGCACTGTATTATAAACTCAATAAAATATTACGACTGTAATTCAATCTCTTTTTTTAATGATTTAATATATTGCAAAAAAATTACATTTGTACTTGTGCAGAAAAAGGGATCTATAAGACTTATTTCTGCTGTGTGACTTAAAAGAATTATGTGTGAAAATTGCGTTTATCTTTGAACGACTAAACTGAAGATTAGACGATAGAGACATGGGTTTTTAATAATTTGAATCTAGAGTTTCCTGGCAAAAGAGCCAAAAGCAGATGCAACTAAAAATGACATTTTATGCTTAAAAGTACGAAAACAAATGGTGTTACAAACAGGATCTGGCATCAAAATATTAGTAAATACTCTCAGAATGCTTCTGGGTCATAGAATTCGTGATTTTTGAACTATAAATGCCCTAATGGATAAGAACATTAAAGATATCAGTAACAATAACGAAACTTACGAAATTATTTTTTTCTTACGAAACTAAAACAAAACTGATTTCAAAGATTTTTAAAAAAATGGCATGGTCTCATTGAAGCAAATATTTTCTTTTTAATTTAAAGATTCTTTTTAGTTTTGAAAGCTGTATTTAGTATATTTTAAATTTAACTACTAATGAACGAAGAAACACTTGTAAAAATCTCTCAAATTTGCAATAATGAAAATTGATGAATACATATTTTTAAATAAGATCACTTTATCATTATTGATCCTTAATTTGATTTAATGAGGGAAAGGGGAACAAAGCAATTACAGAAGCCGTAGTTATAAATTATTATTTTCACTATTTCTTGTGGTACATAATTATTTAAAAAGCCGAAACAATAAGTAAGTATATAGCGCAACATAGAAAAATATAGTGTAACATTGAGAAATAGAATATAAGCTGTAGATAAATGAGATTACAACTTATGTGCCAATTCCACTTTAAGATTTTCTTAAACTATTTCAGAATATAAAAGTTTCTGCTATTTTTGTTCTACATATAAAGTTATCCAATAAGAAAATGTTGTAAATATAGACAAATAAACACATATATAGTTTCTTTTCTATAATGAAAAGCCTTCTACAGTGTTCACATAAAGAATGAAAGACGGAAACACAGCAATTCAGAAGAAAATTACGAACAATTTGCTGCAAGGAATAAAGGGGTCGGCCAATAAGGTAGGAAGAGAAGATCAAGATGGTCAAACAAACGATGTGAAATAAGAAAAATTTATGCTTTCGATGCAAAGGGGAACCTTAAATGCTACAAGATGTAGAAAGTAAAAGAAAATAAATTTTCAAAAAATGAAGAATTAGAAAAAAATTTTATTTCTATATTTTAGCTGTTTTTCTTTCATTTCTACATTGTACAAAATCTGGAGTTCTTCCCTAGCCCCACCACATCTTTTTTTCTTACCGCAATTCATTTGTTTGATTATCGTTCTCAATTTTGTCCCCTCAAGCCTATTGCTCAACCAATTTTTTTCTTGTTGTAGCATGTCTTTAATTTCGCTTTCCTTATCTCAGTGTTTCCCTTTTACACTGTTTACCGCTTCTGTATTCAGACAGTGAATAAAGTTTTTATTTATTTATTTTCGAACCGAAACTTGGCCAGTTTAATTTTTCCTCATTTCACGCTGTTTAGTATTGCTTCTATTATTCACCTATTTTTGAAATTCTTTTGGCAATAAAGGCACAAAATAAACATCACCTATGAAACTTAAAATAATATACATTGGTGTTTACTTAACCTTTGAAATATAAAAAAAAACTTATTGGAATACAAAACATTCAAATTAATTACCTTCAACCAGGGATGTTTCAAACCTTGTGTTGCAGTCATTCTCCGCCTACAATAAGAGCAGTTATTATTTTAAAATTCATTCCACAAAAACGACAACCGATCAAAAATAATATTAATTTATGATTGAATGATTTAAATTTAATTTTATATTAATTCCATAATTACCGAATTCTAGAGTTTAAAATATGAAAAACAATGTGAATAAAATATTTTTAAAGATTAACAGTACTTTTTAAAAATTAAATAGCATTTTTGAAGCTGTTGTCTTGGTTTTGACAACTCGTATGTGAAAGAAAGGCACTGCCACCCTGTGGCTTTAAACTTGGAGCGTTTTTCTCGCTTGCAAGTTTTCTCTATCCTTCCATCTGATTATGGTGCCCTGCTCATTGCCTGATACGATTCGTGTGCCTTCGGTTATCTATTGCTTGATACTCTCGCACTGTATGGGTCTCTGTTCGTCTTCGAATACCCGAATCAGATAGGGCGAGGTATTTGAAACTTCTCATAATAAATTATTGTGCTTATTATAATTTGTTAAATAATATTAACTTAACATACCTTTTAAGAAATTTTAAAAGGCAATTGTATTTTTTTGATTGTTCAAGATATGCATAAAGCCTAAACTTTTCAGTAACTGTATAAATTAATTTTAACACTAGTTACAAAACAAATTTCAAATCGGTTTAGTTCATTAAAAATTTAACACCCTTGTTACAACAGGCTCAAAACCAATCCTTGATAAATTAAGCTTTGTATTTGCTTATTGCCAAAATTTGAATCATTGAATAATGGTTTCCAGAACATTCTGAGTTTCAATAAATTTCCAATTTAATAAAGTAAAACATCCCAATAACTTACCATTCAATGATTGGAATTTATGCATTAGCCTTTCAATACCCATTATGCAATGCAATGATTATGTGTATGGTTTAATGTTGGTAAATAGTGTAAGTATTTGTTTGTAACTATTAAATTCTTATTAAATATTCATTAAGAATAATATTAATATATATATATATATATATATATATATATATATATATATATATATATATATATATATATATATATATATATATATATATATATATATATATATATATATATATATATATATATATATATATATTCAATGCATATGAAAAGGTCATGTTCTTAGTGCATTACACGTATTATACATGATATACACCCTATATCAGAGATAGAGAAACTGTATGTACTGAAAACATTTACAAAACATTTTTAGGATTGAGGCTATAAAACACGGATTTAGAAACAAATGTGATTTTGGATGTCATCATGGCATCCTCTAGAACGTAGGGTGTAGTGTATTGCCTTCCCCATTATGGACACTAACATTGCAGAGGAAGCTGAATTTTTCTGGAAATGTAAACAATTGCAATGAATTGCTAATAGTTAAATCATATTGGATTGAAAATTCTGAAAAAAAGTTGCAATATTAAATTGACAAAATGTTGTGAGCTGGCACACTTATTGATAAATTTTATATAAATTAATGGTAAAAAGCCGCCTTTTTTCAGGTTAAAGAAATTATTTTGTTTGGTTAAAAGCACCAAGTAATGATTCAGTGCTAATGACAAATAAGTTTAAGCAACAGTTGTTGCACTAGATAGGATTTAACGTAAGAAATCTTTTGAATGTAATAATGTAATAAATATTTATTTAGAAATTAAAGTATTTTGAAAAGCTAAAAGTATATTGAAGTTGCTTATATTATAGGCGTTTTCAAGAAGACGTCTTTTTTCACACATAAAATAAAGACAATTATTAATATAATTTGAATTGTATTGATACATCGCATATTTTATACTATAAAAAATTATATGAATAGAATGAATATAATAAATAGATTGAATAGAATATATAAAATGTATAATATATATAAAATGAATAGAATACATAGAACGAATAATCATAAAAATATTGTATCAAATTGTTGAAAAATGCAAAGTTTCACTATTATATTTTTGAACTTTAATAAAAATAAAAACATTTCTGAAATTTAAGTAATATTTATTTAAAAAATTATAAACTTTTGGAGAATCGAAGAAAGATATAAAAAATAAAAAATAAAAATTTCAGAACAAGTTACATTTAAGAATTTTTTTTTTTTGTTTTCTGTTGTAAGTGATTTTTTTTAACAGATATTAGATATTTACGCATCCCTGACTTCATAACTGCAATAGGTTTCTCTCTCCAAGCTACCGTCTTTAACGACATTTTTGGTCTATGTTCCTTGAAATGTAGAAGATTAAATATGTTTTATATATAACATGGTGCTGCGTAAATGATGCGATGAACTAGAGAGTTAGGGCACATTATCAGGTTTAATTTGTATTGGAACTTTAGCCTGGTAATGTTGTCATACGCCGATAGAGGCGCTTACCAACTATTAACCGTTTCTTTGTGTGCTTCTAAGCAGAATATAGAATAGCTTCTAAGCAGAATAGGGAGGTGTTCCTATCCGTGTACGATGATATTTCCGGGCATGGTTTTGATATAAATTTAATCTCGAAGATGTGTTCAAACTAGAAGTTTGTCCCTGTTATATACAACGTTTTTAAATTTGTAGATTTTGATGAAAAATAAACTAAAAGTATTATTTAAATGTAAAAAAATCTGTAGCTTTAAAAGCAGAGATCATTTTAGATTTGAAAACCCCACACTCGATTAAGGCAAGATCAAGCATTTGCATAAATGCAACAAAAAATTTGCTCCCCAGTTTTATTTTTTAAAGTTTTTTTTGTCCTTGTTTAAGCAAATTAATTATTTAATTACTAACATTCTTCAAAAAGATGAATGAAAATGCATTTTTATCAGAATAACATATATATATATATATATATATATATATATATATATATATATATATATATATATATATATATATATATATATATATATATATATATATATATATATATATATATATATATATATATATATATATATATATATATATATATATATATATATATATATATATATATATATATATATATATATATATATATATATATATATATATATATATATATATATATATAAGGTTAAAAGAAATTATTTTTAGAGAAAGTCAAAATAATAATCTATACTCACGTTAAATCTTTTATTAATAACTTAGAAATGAAATCTTTAGCTACTTGAGAAATATTCGAAAAGCTTTCATCTTCAAAATCAAATACGGCTTTTGTAACGTTTCCCATTGTTTCTAATTCTGTGTCTCCCATAAAGGGTGACAAGCCAGACAATCTACAAACAAAATTAGATAAAATTAAAAAAATACATATATTTTCTATAAATATACAATTTCATCGAAAATTCTAAAATTAATTGTTTGAAAATAAATGTGTGTAAAAAGTAAAAGGAGAAAAAAAATGACATTTTGATGAAATTTAATTTTAATTGTTTTCTATCACGAAAATGCACTTTATCTGCTTCATAAGATTATGAGATTTCATTCTGTATGTAGATAATATCGTGTTAAATTATACTTATAATGACAAGAGAAATTGTGCAATTTTATCTAACTTAGGACTTGTAATTGCGTGCTCTATTTTTTTGCAAAGTGGTCGGTTATAATATCGTGAATAAGTGTGTTCACTTTCATTACTGTAGTGATCAGATAACGAATGAAACTTACATTTACAGAACTCCGATAGAAATTGTAATGCACTATCGAAACTTCTGTATTAAACTATGGTCTAAAGTACCAGATCTTTTTGTGCATAGTCATTAAAGTCCATGTTAGCGTAAAATCCCTTTTACCGTAAAATATCATACCGTAATTTTTACAGTAATATTTACGTAATGGGAATAATTCCACGATTCAGTGATTTCAGTGAGTAATTCAGTGATTTACTGCAAATATTATTATAAGAATTACGGTAAATCAGATTTTTCGTTCAGTAACATGTTCCGATAAAATTAGATTTTATGGTAAAAAGTACGGGCATTCTGAGTGAGGTACTTTTTACCGTATATAGTTCCGGATTTTTTACATTGTGCTATCAAGTCTGGAAGTTATCGAAAATTTGATTACAAGAATTGTTTATTACATTTACGAAAGTTAGTGATTAAACACACAGCACAAATATAATTAGTATTTTTTTTTAAAAAAAACTAAAATATATTGCAATGAAAAAAAAACGTTGCTTCCTTTAATAAGTATGCTAGTATAACTTGAATGTTAACATAGTATATTTCTAGAAGAAAAGCAATATAATTTTTTTTAAATATAACTTATATGACTACTTACAACACATAACATATAACTCCAACACTCCACATGTCTGTAGTATAGGAAACTTTGTCAAAATTTACTACTTCAGGAGCTACGAATTCTGGCGTACCAAACAAAACTTGTAATTTTTTACTAGGATCATATTTTCTTGCTAATCCAAAATCTATAATCTTTATTTGGTTCCCTGTTCTCGTCATGCATAGAATATTTTCTGGCTGAAAAATATCATATCAACTCATTTAGAGAGCATATAATCTTTATAAATCATTATTGTAAATATTAGTTTTATAATTCAAGTTATAAATCAAGTATTAGTTTTTATTGCAGTTTCAGTAAAAAACGAGATATTTTTATTGTTATTTTAAAAAAAAATCAACCTAATAAAATAAAAGTAATTTCGTTATATGCAGTATAATTTTTTACGACATTCTGATTTTTATTGAAACAGTATATAGTACTAGATTTATTTATACAATACTCATGCCTCAAGGGCATGAAATTTGAAAACGGAATGACAGCTTTTCCCCCACCATGCATGAGCTGAAACATCCCATCATCTCCTGAGAACATCCTTAACTAGCTTTACTGCGGAGGATCTATTACTAAAAACGCTAATGGTTGCATCAAAGATAATGGAATGTTTGCACGATTTCAAGGATCTGGTTTAGAGCTAATCTAAACAATGGGCATAATTCCCACCACCACCATAAAGTCCTACTCATGTATTTAATTAAATTTTAATGGCAAGAACGGAAAAAAATCTTTTTTTTTTTTTTTTTTTGAATGAAAAAATAGCAGAATACTTCTTGAAAAAGAGATACACAACGGGGTAGATTTCTAATTAATCGGAATTAAAA
The DNA here is from genome assembly GCF_982258835.1 of Parasteatoda tepidariorum. Lineage (NCBI taxonomy): Eukaryota > Metazoa > Arthropoda > Arachnida > Araneae > Theridiidae > Parasteatoda > Parasteatoda tepidariorum. Next base: position 61,637,129 of record NC_141756.1, on the reverse strand, counting down.
ATTGCTGACTACCTTTTGATATTTTCAATAAATTTTTTGACTTTACATGTAACTAATGAAATCAACGCATGTTTAAAATTTAAACATGCGTTCAAATGAGTTTGAGCTAATTAAGTAAAAATAAAGGTAAACTCAATGCAAAACCGGATTACATAAAATATTTTAAATCTTCGCAAGCATTGTTCTAGGTTCTTAAACACACACAAAATTATAAAATTTTACGATTTAAATATAAATATTATAAACTAGCTGCCAGAGGCTAGCAGTTGTTTCGCCTGCACGAGTCGCTGCTTCGCGGATTCTGCTGCATTCGACAGAACTGCTCTGAATCTATGGCACTGGTATTTTAAGGGATTGGGTGGTTTCCTCTTCATATTCGCCTTCACGAACTCACCGCTTCACTGGTCCAATTTGTTCCTTCTACTTTCGTGAGCATTAGCATTAAATTTGGGGTTGATACATTTATATGAAGAGAAAGTAGTGTTCGATTTGTTTTAAAAGCAATTTCTTTTCTACGTAAGTATTGTTTGCTCTAATATTTACACAAAACAACCAAAGTTAACAGTGGGAGCATATAATGAGTGACTTATGCTCTGCCACTCTCTAAAAGACATTTTTCGTCTAAAATGTCAATCATATTTTCTCTCCTTTTTTTGACCACTACATCTCGTGAATGAAGTAAACAAAAACACAAAATATCTAAAATAGCACTTACTTTGTAAAATTATAATCTCTTTGGTAAAATCATGTAATTAAAATAAATTTAAAGTATGCTTTTATAGTTATGTGATAAGGAGTTTCAGTAATCATATTAGTACCGTTAATTTTTAGTTATTATTTGTAAGTAATAATATCAAAGATACAACAATATAATCATAAATTCCAGACATTGTGAGTTAATTTCAAATATCTTGCAAATTTTCGATGCTTAGTTATCTGTTCTACAATAGAAAGAGCATATTTTTGCCATATAAAAAGCAAGAATGCTTGCTGATATTTCATTACCTTCATATCCAAATGTAAAATATTTTTGCTATGCATATATTCTACACCTTCACATATCTGTCGTACAAAAATAGAGCATGCTTTTTCTGTTAATACAAAATCATCACTAATTACTCTTTCAAACAATTCTCCTCCTTCTATCCTAGAGTAAAAAGAAAATATTATTTAGTTAATTAAAATTTATATATTACTTAAAGATCAAAGACAAAAAAAAAAGAAAAAATGAAAACGCGAATAATACACATTCGAAAGTACAGAAATAGACATACTATAGTTTCTATAAACGAGAACCTTCCTCAGTGTCTAAACACCTCCATAGAAGTAAAAGAGACAAGCATTATCAAAATAGTTTAACCTAATAGGTACCGAAGAAAATGTTTGAAAAAGATAAGAAGGGAGATAAGACAAAGGGAGATAAGAAACAAGTGCGAAAGGATTTTGCAGGAATACATTAAAATATACTAACTATTGAGAAACGTCGGGATACTAAAAAGATCATTAGCTAAATTATTAGAATTTTTCAAAATATGGAATGACTCCCAAAAATCAAGTTCGGGGATTAATGATGTTAGCTAAAGAAAATTCATGCTAGTGATTTGAATTCCAATTTTGTAGAGCGACGGTTAATGTCCTGATTTTGTACATACCTTTCGTGCTCTTTAATTTGAAGTTCACGGGTACGTTTAGTTGTCCGAAATACGCAAGACCACACTGACACAAAATTTGATAACACCCCAGCTATTAATATCAACCATAAGGTCTGTAAGGTTTGTGAAATTCAGTGTATTTACAAAGGAAAAAAAAACGACTTTAATTTAAAATTTATTCAAAATCTTAGAAATTTTCCAATATTTATTTTTTATTTAACAGAAATCAAAAAATTTTGAAAATTACGGTACACAATTTCATTAAGTATGAAATTTTACATGGTAAAATGCGAAGTTTGAGGGAATTGGTTGAATAGTTCACGAGAAGTTGAATTTTAAAAGTGTCATATAGTTGAAGTTTGATTTCTCAGAAATTATTGAACCAATTTTGAAAAACATTTTGTCCTTTATTAAATTAAATTATATACTTTAAAACGACCTAAAAATTGCATACCTTAAAGTTCAAAATTTTTAATTACTATTAAATAAAATAATAAATATTTACAAAAACTTTTTCCTTACATTGAATTACTTTTGCGTAAACGAATTTCATAATTGTGTGTGAAAAAAATTTTCAATTTTGCTTTCAAAGTTCTCGAGTTGTGGCAAAATACGCAAAAGGAAAATTAACTTTAAGGGGTCCAAACTTCGGATTGCTCTTTTTGATCAAATTCTGGGGACCATATTTCCCAGATTGCGGCTACCCTCTATATTTTGAGGGTCAGAAATCCGAATCAGTTGAATAAAAGGCATGTTAATCAGAGTACGTTTCGTTACTGCTTAAACAAAACCTAACTATCCTCAACTTAAAATATCATCTGCACTAATCAATTTGAATTAATGAGGCCTTCTCCTCAAACCATTGAGAATGAGTCCTAGAACATGAAGATACGATCATTATAGCAAAAGTTATTCAAAAAGGTCCTTTTGTTTAGCCCATTGTATATTTTTGCGCATGTTTTATTAATCTCCTTTTTAATGTCTGAAACTCTTGCTCACCATTTTTAAAATTTATCTGCAGCAAACTCTATGAAATGTATGGTTGATTGAAGCACAATATTTTACAAGACTAAACTTACTTGCCAGCCTTAAATATTTTGCCTCCAATAGTGAGCGGGCTCGTGGAAATTTCGTGAACTGTTTAAAATACATGGATCTTTTCATGTAAAGAAAACGTTTTACATTTAAGATATAGTAATTTTAGTTTGATAATAAATTCATATTAGAATAAAAAAATTGTGTTACAGAACAATCAACAAAAAGGTTAGCTGTCATTTATATTATCTCAGTACAGGGGAACATATGTCTCTCGGGTTAATATTAAGTAAGCTAAATTTCCTGAAATAAACTAAACATTAAGTGTTTAAAAACATTAGTTAATGTTTTAAAAATATTGGAAATGTGACAACTCTTGTTTGAGATTTTGATGTTCGTTGCCAAGTGTATTCTTATTCTTTAGTCGAAAAAAATATCTTTATCATTAATCAACCCAAATGGTGTGCGGAACGACGTGATTGCTATTATTAAACTCGAAAATAATTAATTTACATTTCCTTTTAACATTCAAAAGCATACTACACAAGAATAGGTAATCGTCCAAGAGGTACTAATTATAATTCTGAAGATACTTTTAAAAAATATACATAAAATAATAAGATTTTTTTTTTATCAACGGTTTCTAATGGTTTCCATATTTTCAATTATAAGACTTTTTGTTGGGATTAAATTTTTATAAATCTTCTAAAAATCATAACTTTTTTGAAAAATAGTTTTCTTTTTTTTTAAGAAAAACCGTTAAGAAAAGTTACAGGTACCAATTAGTAGCGATGTTTTTATCAATAAAATAGTTTTAAAAATATTTTAACAATTATATTAGCAATCTTGAATTAATTCGTAGAAAAGTTAGATTTTTATTTTTTTAAACAATTTCTTTCTTTTTATTTCAGCTCGCATTTTGCTTCTCGTGTCTCAATTATTTTATTATTTCCCTGAAAGTTTGACATTCATTTCAGAAATTTCCCCCATGGATTACAGCCAGTCAGCGGTAAAAAGTACTCCTGCCATCGAACGTAAAAACAATGCACATTAATCTATAATAGCCATAAAAATAATGGTCTGCCCATTTATTTTCCTCGTAAAATGTATGGCCACTGACCGTAATTTAACAGTATGTTAGTAAAAGTTATCTTCGATTCGGCCCTTAAATTTATTTAGAATCCAGTTGATTTGTTTGTCAAATGGAGGCTAATTATTGAACTATATGGAGTAGTATATCTGTCAGGGAATGAAAGAGTTGCTTGTTAGTTGCTCGAGCATGAGAAATGCTCCTTGGTACTGACTGAGATTGAACCCAGAACCTTTTATCCGTTGGGTGATTATTGTAGCTACCATGGAAATGAGTGCGCACGTCAATAATTGAGTTAGATGGTTTTAATAAACTGATTATTTAATTTCACGATCAACTCTACAGGGTTTGCTGAGGTTCCATTCATTTAAACTCTCGGAATTTTTTCGTGCAAATTATCAGCCAATTCTTTGAATTTTTGGAAAATTTCTTATAATGTACAATTCAGTGATTTAAAAAGGCTTCTAAAAATGCTTTTGTCCATTTGGAGCCTTCAATGCGGAAGAAGTCATTGATGAAACCTAAACACAAGTTACGAATTGGTGATTGGAATGTAAGAACTACATTTGTTGCCCTTACATGGGCCCCTGATGGTAAAAGAACAAGAGGAAGACCCAGACTTACCATCCAGCGCATGTTTTTGGGCGAATTAAAAGAATGTAGAATATCTGGCTGAGAGGAAGCAAGATCTATTGCTAGAGACAGGAGGCGTTGGAGGGATGTGCTGGAGGCCTTAAGTGCCAAAAGGCACGTAGAGGATAAGTAAGTAAGTAAGTAAAAATGCTTTTGTAAATACTAAATATTTTACTTTATATTAAATATTTAGCTAAATATTTAACTGAATATTAAATACTAAACGTTTAACTTTTTATTTAGTTTGAGTGTAACAAAACGCATAGTTTTGCAAAAAAAAAAAGTTTCAAATGTGATTTTTTTGGTGTGTTTTCTCAAACAAGTGCAAAAGATAAAAATTGCATTTTGAGTCAATTTATATTCCTATTATGCGTCTGTATATAATATTTAAAGTTTTTTCGCTGACATACGAGGGATGATTTTTGTATTTTTTTAATTTATATTTTGATACAATTTTATAGGTTTTATAAAATTAAATCCAAACAGTATATAAAATATGTAATGAAATTTCATACCAGTAAAAAAAAGTCTATAATTTTCCTTTAAGAAGTCTCTTAAAGTATTTAAAACTGCATCACAGCTTAATTCTAAATGTATTTTATAAGATATATGCTAAGAAATATTACAGTTTCCGTAACCATTTACTGCTCAAACAATACCATACGGTGAGAAATTAAAATTTGCCGAACAACGGAACAAAAATTAGAAACAAAATTTTTAATTCGAAAAAAAGACATGATATCTTGTATCGGATGAATCTAAAATTTTTATGTACGTACTCTTTTTTTCCCCTTGATTTTGAAATAAAAAATAACTCATAGCATTTATGACAAGCAAAATAAATTTTAAAAATCTTAGCATTTTTCGGATAGCTGGCTTTTAAAATATGTAATAGCTACACTTGGCCTTATTATAAAGTTATATATTCCATTATATGTCAAAATAAACTGTTAATTTTCTGTCCAACATTAGTGTTTTTTTTTTTTTATTTACTGAGGAGTATTTCCTGTAAAAAATTTGGAAACAATCTAAAACTATGTTTTTTTTAAATTTAAGAAGCTGAGATAGGAAATAATTATTTTTAATTATTTCAGTGTAATCATGTGTTCCTTAGCTAGTAAAACTGCTATTGTAAAAAGCAACTATGTGCTATATTAGTAATACACGATTAACATACATTTAACGTAAAGTAAAAAAATATAAAATTTTAGAAAATTAAGGAAAATTGATTTTACTATCATTTTCATATGGTAAAATTTTGAAACTGCTTGCCATTACTTTCTTTATGCACTAGGAAATATAAATGGAGCATAAGTGAGCAGTAAAGAATGCTACTATTTTCGAAAAACTCATAATTCATGCTTATTACTACAAATTTTTGTAGAATTTTTTAATTTTTTGTAACACTAACAGCCAGACAATAAATTAACTATTAAAATATGATTCAAGCATATATGTGTTAATCTTATCCGAATATCGAGTGCAGCTGACCCACCACCAGGAATAGTTGTTTTTGCATGATAATTTAATAACAGGTAAAACAAAACAAAAAGTGCAAGTTTAGCAACTAGTATTATTTTTTTTTCAAGTCAAAGAACAGAAAAAAAATTAACATAAGTTTACTCATGCTTTTGAATACATCATGCACATGATTGAATGAATCATACACATGCTTTTGAATGCATCATGCAAATGGTTAAATGAATCATACACATGCTTTTGAATGCGTCATGCACATGATTTTGCACATCACGTGCCTGGTGCACTCAAAATTTGAAAATAGAAAAGAAGGCAGAATTAAAGTTCATAAAACACAAGACCACAAAAAGAAAAGATTAGGACATTTTATAGTTTCCATATGAGCAGAATAGTAAATTTTTGCGTAATTTAACTGAAATTAATATATGTATATATATATATATTATTCATTATGTTAAGTTGTCTTAAGTGTTAATTTAAATAGCATTCAAATTAATTATACGTCAAGTATTTATTTAAATTTGTTTTATTAGGTATTCTAAAGTAATAATTTGAGTAGTGTTAAATAATTAATTATGTATAAGGTATGTATTTAGAATAATTTTGCATTTTTATAGAAATAAAAAATTAGTAATTTTTTAGATTTATTTTTGATCCCTTCTTAAAATGGCTGTAGAAATTTAAAACATAAACGGTGCTATGATGCAGCATACTTTCATACCAATTATTGGTGACGAACCTCTTGGGAACAATAGCCTATGTAATATGATACTGAAGCTATGGCTCGAGACTTGCGTGAGGAAGTAGTACAGCACGTAATATACCACGTAATGTAATACAGCACGTAATGTAGTACAGCACGTAGTTTTCTATCTATCTCATTATAGCCTACTATTATATGCTGAAATACCCCGAACTCATAGTCACGGTGGTTTATGAGATTTAATGAATGCCGGGTGATTTTACAACTTTTGGGGGACAACTTTGACAATATCAAGGACATGTCTTGAAAATAGTTAAAATTGAAAGTACTTCAGCTCGAGCAAAGCCACGGGCAATGGCTAGGCGGTAACGAAATTTGGTTAATGTATTATTTAAAACTTATTACGGAGCTGGGATTGAAAGAGGGGGCTGAAAAATTAGAATATTTAATTGCAGCTGTTCTGGGCAAACTGCTTGTTTACTATTAAAGCTTATGTCTTGTACAAGACAATTCTGAAAGGTGACCAAACTGGTTGAATAAAATAAGTAAATAAATAAATAAATTTGCTAAATAATGTACGAAATAAATGTACTGAAAAGGACATATAGTTTTTCTAAAATAAGAACTCCCCCAGACATTCGTCTGGACCTGTGGCCGTGAATATGGTAACGAGATATGACTATTTCAAGTAGGAATGCGGGGTCATTGTTTTGGAGTGGTTTCGGCTCAAATCAGCGAGAGAAAGGGAATCTCTTTCTTCGGTCTATTGTGTTAGTCCTAGAGTGAGTTTACCCTCTTTAAAATGCGGCATTCTTGTTTCCATAGCACCAGACGGCTTCAGACTTCGTGGCAGGGGGGCTCTTAGTTTCGACACACTATACTATATTATCGGTTCTATTCCCGTACTTTTATTTTATTTTATAACCGTCTCTAAGCAGCCGACCCAATTTTATGGGTTTACGAGTACTAATGTTCAACTCCGTAGCCTTGTAATTTTAAGTTCAATCCAGATGACAAGGGAACTCCTGAATCAAGTAGTGGGAGAAATTTGCCTCCATGGAGAACTTTTTGATGGAACTAACCTACATTTGCGTTACAGGGAGACGAAAGTCACAAAAACATCCCATGGTTAGCCTGACGGCAAGGGTTCTCAAACCCATGATCTGTCTACCACTGAGGATATTTTAGGTCAGCACTGAGATCGGTGAAAGCCAGGAATGGAATTCGTATAGACCAACCATCGCCTGTCCACCTCATTGGAAAGTGAAAGTTTCATCCCCTAAAACACCACGACTCTGAACTTTTACTTGGTTTTAATTTTTTTTTTCGCTTTAGTATAACATAAGGTATTTTCTTTCATTAGGAAAAGTAAAACAAATCGTCATGGTAGGCCAGTAGTTAGAGAATTGGACTGCTTCATGGATAAGCCGAGGTTCGATTCTCAACTCCGTTAAGACCACCATATACATGATTATAAAAACTTTTAAATCGAAAATTCTGTGGTTGGTCACTGAGCAGTACTATGGGTAAAGTGCTTCGGGGAGAATTTCTTTCCTTTGAGATCTACGTTTAAATTGAAAAAGTGGCCTCACACGAATGACTGCTGGTGCCATCTATCCTAAGGGGTTCTGAAATAAGACATACATTCACACTTGTGGTGCTCTCTTCAAAAGGCGCACCTTCCTTACTTAATTCACAAAAGGCCAATGACTGGTGAGCTTGGCTAGTCCAAGTGCCATTAGAAACAACAACAATAAAATAAATCCCGACTAGTGTAGTAAAAAGAAACTCATAATTCCAGTATAAATTAGAGGTACTCACAATTCTAGAATAAGGCACATTTCTTTTTTTCCGTCATCAAAAGCATCATAGAGTTGAAGCAAACGAGGATGCTGAAGCAATCTCATTATTTCTACCTCCCTCTCCACATCTTTACGATCTTCCAGTCGTGGGGTGTAGATGAATTTGGCAGCAAGTTTTCGCCCAGTAGTTTTCTCCGTGCATTTGTAGACCGTCCCGAACTTGCCTCTTTAAATTAAAGAAATCATTAGATTTGTATGGAAAAAAAACTTAAAATCCCTTTACGTAGAATGTTTCTAAAAGTTTTAGTTTATACTGTCACCCTTATTGTTATTAATATTATTTTTTTTTTAATTTTACATTTCAATTCGTAATAATGATTTTTATACTAAGCAAATTATGAAGTAATAGCATGATGCTATACAATTCTTTCCAAATAACATAGAGCTAAGATTTTCAATTTCCATTTCGTAATAAATTAAAATATGCATGTAATGATACCTTTAAACCCCGAGAAAAATTTAATCTGTAAGTAAAGTTACTCTAATCTTAAGAAAAGAGGAAACGTAATAACAACAAAAAAGTTGTTCCAAAGGTCTTCATAGTGATACTAGCGAGATTATAACTACCTTTTTATTAAACTTGATGTTTTATTTCAAAATACTTTGCCTTAAATAAATTCTAGAAAAATATATTAAAATACTATCAACTGGGTATACCTCGTCAGACTTTCAATAGAAAATTCGTGTATTTATGGAGGGGGAGAAAGAAAATGTGGAAAAAAGTTTCTCTTTTTTCTAGATTTCGAGGGGTGCTAAATGAATTGATTCATTATGTTTGAATATACTTTCATTTTTTTCCAATAAAAATTCAAAAGTTATAATAAATTTTAAAACGCAGACAAAGTAACTAAGATATCCAAGGTAAGTTTGACTTTGAAGAAAATAAATTTTATTTTTCTTAAAGAAAAAATAATAATATTTATTCTATATTTATATTAGGTAATTGATTCTCATTATAAAAATTCAGTAGACACAAATTTTAACGATTCAATGGGTCGGGAATTTTCACAGAGTACATTTCCTCAGGAAATTTCTCTTTTACTCAGATTCATGCTCGTAAGATCTAAATTTATTCGTCAATTATAATACTTTTATCTTTTCATTTTCGTCCTTTTCATCAGAACTGGTTGAGTCATGAGTATAAATGATTGGTTAAGTCACAATTAAAATGCTGATATATATATATATATATATATATATATATATATATATATATATATATATATATATATATATATATATATATATATATATATATATATATATATATATATATATATATATATATATATATATATATATATATATATATATATATATATATATATATATATATATATATATATATATATATATGACAATTCATGGTGCTCAGCAGAACAATGACATGAAAATTAATGAATAAGACTCAACAATCACATTCCTCCAATTTGTATTTTATGCAACACTTATCCTACCAACTGTATCACTCGAATTCATCAATTTTTCTAAGGTGCTCAAACTGTTTGCTTACGGTCAATTTGGAAAATAAATAGCTTCACGGTGATTAATTAATGGAATAACTGTTACTAACATTAAAAAACATTAAAAAAATAATATAGCATTACAAACAAAGTAACTTCACTGGGCAAAGTCAACCCTGCTGGCGTCAATGAAATTTTTCAAACATTAGAAAATGAATAAATAAAACATACTAAATTCATTTTATGGTTACTTTTCTTTATATCCTTTTAGTTTATTTTCTCAAGTTTTATATTTTATTTCCTTAAATTTAAAGTGGCATTTATGAATTAAATTTCAGTAAACATTTCTACCTGCCAAGTTCGGCATGCAAATTGTATTCTTCCTTGACATCTGTTCCTATTTTCACTTGAACATTTCTTGGCTCAAAAGCTAAATATATGTCTGAAACTGTAAAAAAAAAGTTTTTTAGACATTTTACTCATTGCAATGCAAAACACTGTTTTATGATTAAGTTTTTCAGTTAAAATGACAAGATCGCATTTTGTCATAATAAATGTTGTTAATGGCAGCAGAAACGGTATAACGATTATTGAAGTATACTGGATAAATACTACTCAGAGTGGCATTTATCATTTAAAAATCTCCCAAGTCATGGTTCTTTTTCGAAAAAAATGTTTTCTAGACACACTTTTATTCACAAATTTCTCAAAGAAATAAAAAAAATTTGACGGATTGAATTTAAATAGACTTTCAATTTTTAATATCATAATATGATTCATGACAACATCATATTTTTAAAAAAAAATCTTTCGGACCATCATCAGTTATCATAATTTAAAAAAAAAAAATTCTCTGAGTTTAAAAGAGGCAGCAAGTACACTGTTTCTTATTTCAGTTTTGTTAAATATTAAAAAAAAATTATAACAGTAGGTACATTTGTTTCATCAAATGAAAATTTAAAAATGAAAAAATACCATAATATATTTCATATCTTCAATTATATCACTATTTCTAAGAGTTCTTTGGAAACTTACTTTAAATAATTATTTCACAATAAAGGAAATATGGTAGAGCATTATGCGATATCTAAATGTTTTGTAGAAATTACAAATGTTCATTAGATATATCTGTATGTGATTTAAAATTAAATAATAATTATCATTCAACATTTAAATTCATGGACAGTTGAGATACACAGTAAAAAATTTCAGAGCAAATTACGGTATAATATACCGGCCATAAGTACCATTTTACCGTAAGATACTATACCGTAAATTAATTACAGTAATTCAGTGATTAATATTTAATTAATAATATTTATTAATATTAATTTTATTAGAGAATCCAGTGAGTAATATTTAATTAGAGTAATTCAGTGATTTTACGGTAATAATTACTATTAAAATTATGGTTTATCAAATTTTTGTTCTATAGCATGCTTCAGTAAAAATGTATTTTACGGTAAAAAATATCGACACTCTGAGTGCCGGTACTTTTTACTATAAGTTTATCCAAAATTTTCTACAGAATAATATTTTACAGAAATATGCATTTTATTCAGGCATTTAACTGCTTTTCATGCATATATTTATTATATAATTATTTTACAGAATTATTTTACATTTTCAAACGTTTTAACGGCGCTACAAATTTATAGTTAAATTGCATCAAAATAGCTTTCCTAATTTTTTTTTTAAATAAAATGCTCATTAACTTTTTGATCATGCAATTATGAATCATGTTAACATCAGAATAAACTGTTTTTATCTGTAGTTAAAAACTTTGATTTTTTTTAAGGTAAGACAAAAGTCAAAGTTGGGTATCTTCTTTCGATTGAGTAGTTCTTCCTCTGCCGAAGATATTATCCAAAACAAACAATCTCACCTCTACCTTCCTTTCAACTAATTTGTTTTTCCTCTGATGAGTTCAAAGTTTTTAAACATCTTATGCTAAAAGTAAGACAGTGAGATTTTGAAACTGATCCGGTGGGCAACATTCCAAGCAGAAGAAAAAACTAAGTTCATGGCACATTTCGGAAGTAGGGTGGTTAGAGTGAAAAAAAAACCGCATCTAAGCAAAGTTCTTTTTTCTTTTTTTTCATTCGAATTCTAGATTTTTTTTACTTATATATATATGAGAACAGACCTATTTTATTTAGGGAGCTTACTAAAGTTGAGTTGTTTTACTTAGAAATAGGCTAATGTTTTTATCTGGAGGGAAACAAGACATTCCCCAGAGAAAACTAATAAACTAATTATCTTTTTCCTTTTCAGACAATTTGCCCTACCAATGCTTTCAATGCTTTTTATTCTATTTTGGTTTTTTATTCTATTGCATGAGATTTTTGTTACCAATTCTTAAATACTTTTAATTCGCTGTTTTAAAATCTGAAATCGGGTTCTCTCCCCAAGCCAGATTTCTTTTTTTGAATTATTACATTTTTGGTCCATTTTTTGTCAAAATGTACAAGTTTAAAAGTGTCATATGTAACAGGTAGTCTCATAAACTTCTAATAGAATTAGGGCACATCATCAGGATTATACCCGGAAACGTCATATTACACCACTAGGGACTCTTCCCTATTATGAACTATTTCTTCGTGTGCTTCTGAACAGGTCAAAATAGGGAAGAGTCCCTATTCGCTTGCGAAGACAATTCTGGGCATGCGTTTCTATGTAATTTTAATCCTGATGATGTGCCCTAACTCCGTTGAAAGTCTTCCGCAACACTTACGGAACCCCATGTTATATATGACGTTTTTAAACCTGTGCAATTCAACAAAAATAGACGAAAAAATAATTTTAAAAAAAGTCTGCAGCTTTAAGTGGATTTTTTAGAGTTATTGGTACTAACTTTGGATTTGAAACCCCCACCCCGAATTAGGTAAGATCAAGTATTTGTATAAATTCAAGAAAAAATAATAATAATAAATAAATAAATAAATAAACAAAAATTTAAAAAAATTGTTTTCCAGTGTTATTAATAAAATAAAAAAAAATAAAAGCGCATATTATTTCAGATATCTAAGAATTTAACTTCAAGTGATATTTTAAAATGTTACGTTTGTTAACCCTCGTTTCATAGCAACGCATATTTAGTGAGAATAAAGTTAGAAATCCTGTTATACGAAATATATTTATGAAAATTAAAGTCTAAAAACTTAAAATGATCGTGTTAAATTTTATAGAATACTAATATGTAATAAATTTAATTCCATACGTTTTTTTGATAGCTATAGCTATAACAAACTGTTGCAATGCTGTACCATAGTTTGGCAGTTCCTGTTGTTGTACTTGATATTAATTTCTATGGAAATACTATGCTAAAAATTAATGTATTTTTAATTAATATTTAATGCACTAGAAGTTTTCAGCTGTAAAATGAATTTCAACATAGTGAATTGAATTTTATTATTGTTATTAAACATAGTTTATACAATCATAGGATAGATTGCTTCAAATTTATTTGCAGGACTAATGTACGAGTAAAACATTAATAAATGTTTGCTTCGAAATTTTTCAAACAAAACATTTAAAAAAAAAAAGTGCGTCATTCGCACACTTTAAATAAAATACCAGAAAATAAAGATGTTTAAATGAAATAAAGAAGACATCCATCCCGAAGTAATTTCCGTAGTAAGGGTTAAAATTTAAATCATTGTAAAAGAATTTTTATATGTTTTGAATAGAGCCTTGAATTCAAAAAACTGTACTTGTTTTTTGTTTTGATCATAGTAATTAATACGAGACAATTTAGTTTTTGTAACTTATATTCCACCAATGTATGCTACTTGCTCACTTACGTGAAATAATTTGAAGTGTCCTAATTTGAAGTATTTTTTCCAACTCATTATTTATTCATTGGTCAATTATTTTATTAGTCAATTAAAATTTGGTAATATAATGTAAGTTTTGGAGAAAAAAAATTTTTAAAAACTAATTAATAAAAAATAATATAAAATTATAAAAAAAATAATAAAGAATTTCTCATCTTTAATATTATTTTCCCTTTAATAATGATGTACAATATCTAGTTTACTAATTTTTAGTAAAGAGTACTGTATTAAAATATAAATGCTGAACATTTTAATATATGTGGAGCAATCCAATATATTTTATAATATAGTAAACTATAAATATATAAGCGAAAAGAACTTTTGTTTTGGAATTGTCAAACATTTTCATATTATTCTCACTAGCTCGCTAAAAACAAAATTAACTGGGAATGACTGAAAAGTGATATTCGTCTGAGATGAAACTGAAAAAACTGTTGACACAAGACTTAACTGAAGTGTCATTTCCTGGTAATAAATCCTTTCCATTTACCTAGACTGAAAAAAATACATACTGTATTTAAGTCCAAAACTAAACGAATGATTAACACCTACAACTCTTCCGTTTCTCTAATTCTTTTTGAGTATCCAGACATTTTACAGCGCGATTATGAGCTGTGATAACCTTTGGGTGAAGAATTCGAAACGTGACACCCTCTAAGATGACTTGTTGGAACAGATGTCACCCTGCAGATTTTTATAAGTCGTTGCCAAACTTTAAATACTAAATAATAGAAAATTCCTACTCGTCTGGATGATGTGAAGTTGTTCTCTTTTGAGACATGACGTAATTCGGAGTTCTTTCATAAAAGAGTTTGCCAAAACGACAAGTATCTTGCCAGAAAACGTATACAACTCTTTCAAGAAATCTGTTTTCTCTGTCTTCCTCCATTCACCTTGAAGATTAATGTGCTATAGAAATAAACCATAGCGTATATGCAACTATTTTCGTAGTTTACGAACTGGAATTTGTTTATTAACTTAAATTTAGGTGTTAAAAAATTAAATGAAAAGATTTAGCTGAGTATTTGGGAAACTTTAATTAATTTTTGTTTCAGTATAAGAGCGATGTCAAAGGAATTTTTATGTGGACATACCGTTTCTAAGGAAAATTTCAATATATACCGTAACAAATACACCGAAGAGCCATTACATTATGACCACACTCCATCTATAACAAAGGGCTCTCCCAGGTTTTCATGGTTTCTCGCCCAGGAACAATGTTTTCATGGGGCACATTAGGACCCATAATCCTCATAGAACAATCCCTGACGTCTGTAAGCTACTTGAACATAGTTGCAGACCAGGTTCACCCATTCATGGCGACAGTTTTTCCTGCGGGGGATGGTGTTTACCAACAGGATAATGCACCATGTCGTAAGGGTCGAATCGTCATGGATTGGTTCGAGGAACATTCCAGTGACTTTCAAGTCATGTTTTGGCCCCCAAATTTACCTGACCTTAATCCAATAGAGCATTTGCGGTCCTACTTGGAAAACCAAATTCGTGCTGCCACTCCACCCCCTCACAATGTGAGGGAATTACAGGACCAGTTGGTGAGCGCTTGGTACCAGATACCTCAGACTACCTATCAGCACCTTGTAGAATCAATGCCATCGCGGGTGCCAGCAGTTTTGAGGGCTAAAGGTGGTCCTACATGTTATTAGCAGGGAGGTCATAATGTAATGGCTCTTCGGTATATATGCTGATTGGTTCTACAGTAGTAAACACAGCTTATGAAGTCATTTGTAAACATACTTGTAGGAGTGTTTGTGCCAACCAAATTTTATCCTTGCGAATAAAAATTATAAGCTTGTGGGCCACGATCTTTTGCTTTTGCAGTGTTAGGCAAAAATTATTTTGACCAAACGTCAGATCTTCCTTTTTTCGTTTTTATTCATGTCTTTGACTAAATTGTATTGAAAACTGCTGATTAATACAGTAGAAAACATATGGGAGACTCTTTTTACTATTTTATTGATCAATCGTAATTTATCTGTCATCTAATTTAGTGGATATTCGATAGCCCACTCAAAATATTCAAAAAAAGATACTGTTTTCCTGTGGTCTAAAAGTATTAGACATAAATAAGGAATTGCATTCGCATTTCTAATATTTTTCATTCCTTTATCATAATAAAACTTAGTTTGATTTACGATTGCAGGAGCGGCGTGCAGAGATCTAAGAATGCCCGTGGCAAACTTTTCGATTAGATGTCCTTTAATAGGCAGCACTTAATGAAGCAAATGAATCAAAAGGTTGGAACGATATGCATTTAGAAAAATTTGAACCCATAATTGCAAGCATAAATTATTCTATGGCAAAAAATTTTTTTATTTTAAACAAATTGTGTACTCGTAGTTTTTTTTAATCTAAAAAAGAAGTTAATGGCCCCTAATTTATGATTTAACTTGTTTAAAAAAATTTAATTTACTCCTCTTAAAATGTCTTAATTTTAAGTTTATTACAAAATGAGTCTCACTGAATCACCTTCTGCACATCCCTGAATTGCAGCAATAAGAAACTAAAACTTTAAATAAACACAAATATTAATAAAAGTATATAATTATAGAATAATTAATTAAAAATTAATTAATAAAAATGATACGAGAGGAGAATTACATTAAAAGTACTAGTAACAACTATTATATAGAAATCGTAAACCGATAACTTATGTCTAAGTATATCCTCACTGTTCATTTGAGTAATATAGTTATAAAACCAAACAAAAGTATTATTTTCGAAGTTTAGAAAATTAGAAATTCTTTACAAATAATATACTATTTTTTTGTCTTTATTAATCATCTATAATGAAAAAAATCACGTTTTTAATAATCAATAAATTGTTATAAACAATAATAAGAGCAGGGGGAGTTTTTGCTTACCACTTTTCTCCTCTGTTTCATCTACATAGATCATTATCTAAGACAGACTCTGCAACAAAAACATGCTATAGAGTTTACTATTCTGAAGCAATTAATAAACTTTTTGCATGGATAAAGTAAATTAAACTTCTACATATTCATGGAAGTAAAATCATAAAGAATACAAAAACGTAATAAAATGAGATTTAGTGATATAAATAAAATTTATGATGTATATATGTATGCGGAAATTGTTTTTGATATTTGTAAAATATGACAACCAGTCATATCTCCGTACATTTCTGTACAATAATTTATTTTGCATCATTTCTGTATTGAAAAAAACTCTTTTTATACAGGAGTTCATTCCAGAAATATTTTAATTCCTATATGCTCAGGAGTTTACCAAAGTTTCAATAGCGATAAATATTTCTAATAGTGAAGACGGACTAGGAACATTGTTCACCATGAGTAACCATTTAAAATGAACTACTGTTTACGTACTGACTAAGCAAATAACGAAATAAAAAATAAAGGGCTTTCATTTAAATTCATTTATTAAGTGTGTTTCTTTTTTTTCAGTTTATGTTTGAAAAACGGCAACAGTCAAAGAAAGAGCGGTTTTGGTTAGCAAACCAAAATTTAGCATTCTTAGAAAACAAATATTTTAAAAAAAAGTTAAATCCTTCGCAAACAAAATTTTTGGAAAAGAGCTTATGAATTAAAATTTTTCAACCAATTAATTGAATTTTTCTTTAAAAAAATTTACTGGAAAATGGGATAGACATATTTTGTTTTATGTAAGACTTAAGTGCACAGCACTGTCAACAAAATTGTAGTGTAATACTTCAGTAAGCAGTGAATAAACATAAAGACTTTTAAAGGTAATAAAATTAATTATAAAAATAAGTTTTGATTAAATTTATGAAATTATAAATTCATACAAAGGTCACTGTGAAATTTTGAAGATATGCACACGCGAGAAGCGGCTGTAAAGATATTATTTGGATTTCACAATATATAAATTTTTATCTGTGCAGACGATTTTTTGACTAATTGATTCTATATAGTTTGCCGGGGGAAAAGCTCAAGACAGAATGAAATATAGCGTTGACGCAAATATATTTTTATGCTAAGATCTACTAGGATTTTAAGGGGGGATTAAGAAGAATGTTCTAAAACTAGAAATGAAAAGCCATTTCCTGCTACTGTATTCAGATAGCAAACAGATTTCCCCACAAGTTGCAGCTGGATACTTCTAAAATTTCGTAAATATTACTTCTAATGAGTAGGAGTACTTCAAAAATTTCGGAATAACCCTGCGCATTTATCTGAACAAATTTATCGTTTGATATATTTTGTATATCACTTCTAGAAATTTGCCGATACTTTGATATTTTTGGACGAAAGTTTTATGTTTTATTAATTTTTTCTTCGTTATAGTTTTACCTATTGTGTATCTATGAACTATTTTTCTCAAGCTTTATAAAAGTCGAATTTCATTTATTCAGTAAATAACACTGTATGGGATAATAGTGACTAGGAATTTTATTCAGTTTGTTTATGCGTTGTTAATTAGTTTTCTTACAGCCATTAAGATTTTTGGAGTCATCGTAAAAAATATCACATTACATAAAAGCAATGCGATAATTTAGCGAAGCCTATTTATATCACTCGTCGTTTCGTATTCAGTTTTTAACGTAATTTATATGTTTTAAATTAAGTTAAATTGTTATTTTTTTACTTTAATATATTATTTTTCAATTCAAAACTGAAGTTGTAATAAATTCTGGCTTAAATATAACTATGAATTTAACACATACATTCTAATAGCAATTTCTAGTATGATAGGTTAATTTAAATTTCGATACTCAAAAGCAATAAAAAATTAGAAACACAAACAATTTAATTATTAAACAATGAAATATGGATACACAAAAATTTATTGGTTCAATTTTAGCCATATTATAGTAAACTACTTTACAACATTTTTGAAACCTGGAACAAAAACATACTCAAATGGATAAAATCTCAATCATTAGGTTAGCGAAATTGCATTTAAAAAAAAAAAAAAAAAAAAAAAAAAAAAAAAAAAAAAAAACTTATATTGCTATTGCTTACACTAGTTTCGGTGAAGTCTGAAAAGCTGTTTTAGCTACTTACTTTTAAAAATTAAAATTTATTTCTGAATGTCTATGTTTTTAGCATAAAATATGATAAGTTTTTAATAAAAGTTAATTTATATTAATTTAATTATATTAAAGTAAATAATAATGATGCCGCAAAATTATATCACAACCCAAAAAAAGCTTTTCTAAAAAATAGAATAGATATTTTCTTTTTTTTTAAATTTTTTGTATTTGATTTATACTTTAAGCATTTAACTAATCAAGGTTTCAGTATGATTATAAAATCTTACAACTAACCCATAGAATTATTTATAACAAAAATACAAAAGCTTGAATATGAATTCAAAAGTGTTTGAAATAATTTCATCAAATAAAATTACTATTTTTTTGTATTTCAGTGACTTTAGGTATTAAAAAGCATATTCGAATTACTTACTCCTTGGATTACGGTTAAAAATATATATCCAGTGATTATGGAATCTTTTTAACAAGCTTATTTAGTTTGTTTTAATAATATAGTCGTTTTTTATTAATAATAACTTACAAAAACCCTTTTCAAACGCAAACAATTTTGAAATATATACAGATTTAAATTCAAGAAATATTTATAAAGTTTAAAAAATTTTAAATATCTAAGATCGTAATGCAATCAAAATAAAAGAATTATTAACAAATAGAACATTTTTAAGGGGAATTCAAAATAATCTTTGAGGTAAAATTATTTGTGTATTTATTTTTTTTTGTTCATAATAATAATTTCAATAGTGATGGTAATTAAATTAAAATCGTTTATTTTATAATAATCCCATTTTTTAGAACATATGTTTGATATATATTACATTTATAACAAAAGATGAAGTTTTATAAATATTGATAATAATTGTTTAATAATTTTAGTAACCCTCAATTATTAGTATTAACCATAGTAGTTATCTTTAGTGTGAACTACAATCACAATCACTTACAGAAATAAATATTACAATATATATTTCTAATTTAAATAAAATATTGACGAACATAACATTACATATTTGAGCATTAATATGTTTAAATATTTATACCAGAAATGTTTTTATAATTACTTACAATGAATGCTTCCTAATAAATTTAATATTTTTATGATGATGTTTTGAACAAATTTCGATGCCAAACTATTTATAAAACTATTTGTTTTCTGTTCGTTTGTTTACATTAAAAAGATCTAGTTCCACAAAAAAATCACCCTCAAACAATCTGCTCTAGATAATAGACAACAACGCATACGCGTGTTGTCAGTTTTCTAAAAATAACGGCCGCCTGAATTATGACTCAAAAATTAAACTACAACTAAAATATTAAAAGAAAAAAAAAACACTGGAATGCAACTTATCTATCAGACGGTTATAAGTTCAAAAATTTTGAAATCTGAAAAATGCATACCTAAACTGAAAACTCCTTACGATTTTTGAAGCTTTGATCATGAGTTTAACTGTCACGCCAAGTTTTCCACATGAAAACTCTCAACATTATCCACTGTTTCGAACTCATGAAAGTGAAAAAACGGAGCACTTAAAAAACTCAAAAGATTTCCTTCTGTGAGTGGCGATCTCTCGTTTCTATCCCTTGGAGGTTCTGCGACTGCGCATTATTTTGTGACTGTGACGTCATTTCTTGGTTGGGGGATTCTGCATGATATGCAAAAGTATTCGTTTGTTTGTATAACTTGGACTGTTGTTTTTTATGGGTTAAATTTATCTTCTAACTAGAAGTTTCGACCGTTTAAATGAGTAGAAACTCTCTTAAATCAATACTATTATATTTTCTCATGTCATGGCATTCTTGGATTCCTTTAAGTATTTTTGTAAAATAAATAATGAGCGTTGAGTGTTTTATAGATACTCAGAAATCTAAATTGGGTGAGAGATTTTTTTTCGTTCAAAAATTAGTCGTTATTTCTAAAATAACACCTTACTTCATTTTACCGAGGTCTTATTCTTCTTAATTGAAATATGAACTGAAATGAATGATTGTTTTTCTATTGATTTAAAATTCAAAAGACAAATATATTTCCAGTTAGTTTCAGTTTTTAAAAGAAAAATACAATTTATTTTTAGATTTGATCCATTGCAAATTTTACTTTAAAATAATATAAATAAAGGTGCTAAAAAAGTAGTTGAGTTTTTGTTATTATTATTAGTATTACTTAAATTACTAAATTAGAGACAGACTTAAGAAATTACTGAAGGCTAAAAAATATATTAATTAATTATTCATTTCATATTTTGATAATTCTTTTGTTTTAAAACAAATATATAAAATTGCACTCAAAATTTATATTAAAATATTTATTTCTGAGTAATATAAACAAAAATATAGGACTATTAAGTAATTTAAATTGTATTCTACGACTTTTCTTATCTTGAACTTAGAAAAAATAACCAGAATTTCAAGTGTAGTTACCGTATAAAACGACAGTCCAACTTTCAAAAATAATATTCATGAGAAATGTTAATATTTGAAATAAATCAAGTAGGAAACCGAGTTCATACTTGTGACAAGATTTCGAACATAGAAATTTCAATATTTTAAAAAATTTAGAATGTTTTTAAAACTATATATGTTTGTTAATTAAATATGATATTTCATGAATATTCAGAAATTTAAAAGCCTATTTTCACAAATTTTGAAATGTTATTAGTAAAGGTAATTAGTTAAAACCAAGCATAAAAATCAAATTAAAATCAACATCCCTTGAAAATCAACCAAAAATTGCACCTGAAATTTATATCAAAAATGAAATGATAATTCATACTAAAAACAATAAATATAATGCAACTTGTAACTAAAGATAATATTTTAATAAAAAAATATCTTTGGTTAAGGATTAAAAATATGAGCAAATTGTTTTCAATTGTTATTACTTTGATATATGATTTAGGCAATAATAATGCAAAATTTTAAAAGAGAATATATTTTAGCTAGCATAATAAATGATAATATATAGAAAATATGTTAGTGTTTACAGCCGACTTTTTTTAAATATTTGCATTTTTGGCATTTTTGGTAATGTTTACGAACGTTTGATTCATCTACTTCAAGAATTAAATTTCTCACTTAGTTTTGCAATCAACCGCTGCTGTCTACACCGCAAAATGAAGGACATTTCTCTTCTTCAGAATGCTATGACTTTGTTTACAAACATATCTCGTATAAAAAACACAAAATCTTAATGCGCAACTAAGCGTTCTGATTTTAAATGTTGCACTGATTCATGTTATGTATTCGATGCATTATTTTGTAACTCAAAATTGAAAACTTCAGATTTCAATTTTGTTTTATTTTATTTTTATTGTGAAAATACTATTTAAAACGTTTTACCAATTTTTAATAAAAGACCTTTCTGCAAATGAATTTCAATTTGATATAAAACAAGAAAAGCATAATCTACAAAACATTAAATTTTATATGTAATAAAGAAAGTTGAAATAATAGAAATAACTATTGAGTAAAACCAGGTAATTGCCATAAAATTATACAATGATAAGAAAGAATTTGTATTAATTCAAATTTGTACGTCATCATCATCATCATAGTTGGCCAGACAGCCCAATGTGAGCCAATGCCTTCCTCTGAAGATTTATTCATGACGACTTCTGATTCACCTTTGATCTCCAATTCTTTTCATTAATTGCGAGAAAATCAGACTCCACTGAGTCAGCCCATCTCAACCGCGGCCTTCCCCGCTTTCTTGTTCCATTGGGTCTAAAAAGCTGTAACGTTTTTATTGTATTGTCATCACTCATTTGAATCACGTGGGCCATCCAATTCATTCAATTTATTTTTATGTGTTTAATAATATCGGGTTGTTTAAAAATCTTGAACAGTTCAAAGTTAAATCTCCTTCTCCAGTTATTGTTTTCATTTACACCACAAATTCGTACGAAGTTGTAAAAAAACACATAAAAAGTTTGGAAAAATATTCTAATAAACTCATTTATCAGTCATTGGTATTACTAGAATATTTTTTGTATTATATTATTATTGATATTACTAGAATATTTTTGGCATTACATTATAATTGGTATTACATTATCTAGCATTTCTTATTGTTTATTGAGAGAGATATAGATCAAAATTGCTTATAACAAATCAGATCGTGTTTTTAAGGAAAATATATGATGGTTTAAATTCTGTCAATAAAAAAGTTAGGTGATTGTGAAAAAACTTTTGTTTTCAATTACGTATAATAATTGCTCTTTTTGAATTCACATTTAATTGAGTAAATATGCATTTTTAAAACAAGCTCCTCAAAATTATCAATTTAATTACAAAAATATATTCATATTAATTAAAAATTTTGTATTGTCAAAATGTAATTAATTATTTATAGTGAAATTTAGATAAACATATAAATGTCACTTGATATTTTATCGATGCAATTTTTCTGATAATTTTTTTTTTTGTAAAATTGAATCAATTTTGTAAAAATAATTCTGTTGAATGTATTTCTAAGGATTAACTTCATGAAACTGATTATCTTAACGTTATTTTATAAAATAATTATTTTATAACGTTATTTTATAAAATGGAATAGGTATTATAAAAATACAGCGAACAAATTTTTAAATATACCAAAATACTTATACATCAAAAATAAGATTTAAAACTTCCATAGTATAATCAATGAGATTCAAAAAATTAAAAAGAAAATAAGTGACATGTGAAAAACCAGAAATTATGGAAAAGGGGATATTTAGGATTTATTATATTTATGCTTTTATTATATTATTTTGCTTTCATTGCTATTATTTTGAAGAAAATAAATTTACGTTTATAATTTTATTTGTGTGTGTCACATTTTAATCAACGAACTAAAAGTATGTTTAATTATATGTTCAATGTTATCAAAAGTGTTCAAGCAAAACTTAATATCAAAAAATATTAAAAACACTGAAACTAATAATTTTTTTTATTTGTTGTGAAAAAATTATACGTTTTCGACAATGAATGTGAGATTTTGCGTGTTCTTCGTTGGCATTAAAAACGAGCACCCTACTATATTAGAATACATTTGAATATATTTCGTCAAAGTAACTGTCTTTTTACTTCAAGACTGATGATACACGGAGGAGAAACGTAAGGTCTAAACTACCAGAATACAGTGTTTCTAACTCTAGAATAATTCTAGAATAGAACTTCCAGAACTCTAGAACTTCCAGAATAAGGGACTCGTATTTCTGGCTTTACGGGAACAGAGAAAAGCTTGGTAATTTTTACCGAAGCACTTCGGTAATGATTTTGGTAAAATTAACAGCAAAATATGGTCTTATAATATATGGTTTTATAATATATGTTTGGGTAAATGTGGTAAAATTTGATAATTTTATCATGGTACCTAAGAGAATGGCATAAAAACCATCTATTTGATGAAGTTCACTTTTCAGTTTTTTATTTATTACTACATGTGTAATAATAAAAACTATAATTTTGAAAACTAAAATTTCCGGTAAATCGTTACTATATGAGTGGAAAAATTACCAAATAAATTACTCAAATATCGTATATTTTGGGTTTTATTATTTTAATTATGGTTTCTTTTACCAGAAATGTCATTACCATACAGTACAAAAATTTAACCAGGATTTTCTTCTTTGTGTACAAACCAGTAAACAAAGTAACTCCTAGTATATAAATGCAATTCATGAAAAAAACTAAAATAATATCACAATGCAAAACAGTGTTACTTAGAAGATGTAGCATTCTCTTCCGATTGTATGGCTTAGATTAGTTTAATTTTAATTTCTGGTTTATTCACTTACTACCATACAACCATATCGAAGCATTAATAGGGTTTATATTTCACCGTCTTCTTTATAGCGTAACTCAAAATTAAATGACTAAATATTAAGGGCAGTAAAGTGAGGATAAGTTAATGTAGACATATCAAGAAATAACAATAAAACATTTAGAAAATGATGTTTATTTGTTACATTTCGTTCTGAATTACTTACATTATACACTGTACAACAAATGAAATGACATTTTATCCGATTTACCAAATAAACAATATATAAAACAAGTGGGAATGAACATTATATGAAACAGTTTTCTATTAGTATCCTAGAGTTTCTTAGATTTAAGTATTTACCTATGTGTGACTCTTCAGAATCGGAATTCTGATGAACTATTCTTCAAGTATAGGACATGAAATTACTTTTAAAAATGAAATATGTTAATGTAATGTGCTTAATGTCTTAAATATGCTAAGTATTCTTGTATGACGTAAAAGTTAAAGACGAATATTTTTATAAGACTATCGCCATCTTAGATTCAGACTCCTCGTAAGTTTGTACAAGAAACATTAATGTGTAGAAAGGAGAAATATGCATTTTAAGTACAATTTTATTGCAACGAAAATCCCTTTCTATTTGCATACCGTAAGTATCAGTACTAAAAATTTAACGGGAGTTTTCATTTATATTGAAACCTTTTATTAAAGTCTTATTGTTTATTAGTACTTTGAAGCACTTAAGTATTCTGAGCATATTAAATAGCAATGTTTTAGAAATTTATTTATAAATTCATAATTCAGTGATTTTTGATTTAAAAACAAAGATTAACTATGTCAAAAACATTATTTCAATTCATTTAAAATGAACTTGAGTAAACTGTTTTGTAAAATTCATCTCTATTTAAACAAGTTTTCATTAAAATTCATTTTTAATTTGTTAAGATTTTTTTAACCTAAAATAAGCCTCTCTTGCATTTCGACTTATTTTGGAATTAATAAAATTGATTAAAATGCATTTGAAAGGTAGGTATTATTAAACAGTACTTAAATTTTAATTTTGCTCACTATTCATTCTTGAATTAAATTTTATTTACTATTCAATTGCTTTTCTTTTCTTCAAAATTAATATAAAAAATTACTCAAAATCACACTATTTTGTTAACAATTATAAAATTTTATATAACTACTTATAAATATATTGCATTTTTAAAAGGAAAAAAATGCTAACAATTTTGTGTTGTATCTATTTTAAACATTTTCTAGTTTAATAATTTCCTAGTTTTGCTTAGAGATTCATAATTCACTGATTTTGAATATAAAAACAGAGATTAACTATGTCAAAAGCGTTATTTTAATTATTTTTAAATTAAATTGGGTAAATTATTTAGTCAAATTCATTATTATTTTATCATGCGCATCCTTCATGCATTATTATAAAAAAAATTTTAATCAAATTTCATTTTCAGTTTGTTAAGAATTTTTTTGAAGATTTTTTTTAAGAAGATACACTGTTCTTACTTTAATCTCCAGTTGTTTTTTCATTAAAATTAACTATAAAACAACTCAAAATCATAGGAACTTAAAAAAATAGTTTGATAAGCAGTTCTGTTAACACTGCTAATATTTTTATCGAATTTGTTTTAATAATATCTTAACTTAATAAATGGTCTAAAATTAATTAGAATTATTTGAGTTTTTATTATTAGAACACACTTTAACACAATTTATATCAGTTGTGAGTATATTAGTTTTAATATCGTAAAATACTATTTGTAATTCATACGCATGGTGAAGTTATAAATTTCATTTGTTCAAAGCATACCATTTTTGAATGATTTAAAAAAAAATTTTATAAATATAGTACAAATAAATAAAATAAAACAATTTGCTAAGAAATTAATGTCTATTTAAAATTCCATGTCTATTAAAAATTCCCCAGCTTTATAATAACTTCAAAATGTACATTTAAGTCTATGTATTTGTCAATACATTATCCATGTATACCTTCAAAACTTTATTATCGTAAAACACTGTTTTGTATGTGTATTGTATAGGTTATGAATATAATTAGCTCAAGGACGAAAACTCTTAAATTACTAGTTCATACAATTCCAGAAAAGTTATTATTCTAATATTTAGCTTTTTTTATATCAATTAATGAAAAATTGAAGTAAAAGCAATGACAAAGTTTGGTGAATATTTTACATTTACTTGATATGTTAAACGTAAGATTTATAACAAATTTTAACGTTGTAATTCAAAATTTTTTAACAATCGATAAACTCGGCGTCATGAAAAATACATTTTGGCACTACAATTAGCTAACCAATTTTTCTTAAAAAAATTATTAACATTAATTATAGAAGTTCAAAATTCCATAAACTATAAATTTAGTATTGTTATAAACAATATATGAAATAGGTTTTTCCTTTGTATTTCAAATTAAAATAATATAAGTTTGAAGCTCTTTTTGGATATAAACTAAATCAAAAAATCTTAACTACGCAAACAAAAATAATTATAGAACTTTAATATAGCCTGTGCTTTGAGCTGTATTTAAGCTCCCTGTTTTTGATCAATGCTTAGATAAATCAATTGATATGAATGAAATTTTTTAAATTTAAACTAGTAAAAAGGTAATTATTATTAATCGGTTAAAATACAACGATGCTCAGAAATCACATACCACTAATATATTAATTATGCCTAATATGTTAAAATATCATGCTTGTTTAAAATACTGTTTTTATGTACCTTAACTATTTCAGAAACAACTTTTTTTTAAAGAAATGCATAATATTAAATTATTTAAAAAATTATTTCCAAAAAATTAAATTTCAAAATAAGTTTTATAAGTTATTTAGATTATGTGACGTATTAAAAAACAATTGCGTGATTTATGCATAGTTTTAAAACTCCTTGCTTAAGTTAATAATATCATATAAAAAAGATTATATGAACTTATCGTAAAGAAACTTTTTACTCTAAATAACTTATGATTTAACTTTAAAAGCTTTAACTTAAAGTAAGTTTCATGCTTCTTATTTATATATATACATTGCTGCTGAAATAAACGACAGCATAAAATTGATAGTAAACGTCAAAGATAACACCATAATTTTTGATTTTTATCTTGCCCTTTTTTCTAAATGAGCAGGTTAAAACTAAATTTTAACAATTGATAAACTTTTATAAGAATAAAACCAACAAACCAGATCTGCATAGATAAATTGTATAAAACATTATTGTAACTCGGCTATATTTTAAACTAGCAACATATTCTATACATCAAATAAGTGCAATTTTTAAATTTTTGGAAAATATTTTCGTGAGAACCAGATTTTCGTGCACTATATAAAGAATCTAACTGACAAAGATATTAAAAGTTACATAATGGAAAAAAAGCAAATTGTTCATATACTATATTTATGCTATATTTTAACTTTCAATTAAAATTTCAACATTATGAGGACCTTTAAAAGGATTTTTTTTTATTTGAAATTAGATATTTCTTTTAGATACTATAATAGTTGTTTAGATTAATTGTTAAAAATTCAAAATTTTTTAGCAAATTTCTACTGATTTATCCTACAAAATTGCATAAAGTACGTAAATATAAGAAAAATACATGAGTTATTCCTCATGCCTCAAAAACCCAAGAGATTCAACAAGTACGTAATAAAGAAATCGATTAAATATTAAAATGTTTTTTGACCACAGCAATATTTTAAAAATTTGAGAGGCAAGGAACAAATCGAAAAAAAAATCCCTCTTTTGCTTAAATTGAATAATTTAATTGCCTTACTGTTATAACCTTTTTTTAAAGCTTTTTTATTGGTAAATAAAAAAAATGGTAATAATTAAAGTTCTCCACATTTTGGAGAAAAAAATATTTTTTTTTTAAAAAAAATAATGATTTTAAAAGTATTGTGTCCACTTAAAGGTATTTTAAATTATGATATAAAATTAAAATAGTAATATATGCCTACAACATTCTAGTAAATTTCATACATTTAATCATTAAAATTATGCGTAATAATTTTAGAACATGGAAACTATTTGTAAATCAATTTCTAACTCTGTTTTTAACGAGAATTTAGCCTCAAACTTTCTACGTGAAAACAATATAACAATGCATTAAAAATCATCAAGAAACTATACGACTATATCAACTCCACAATTCTTTTTGTTTCAATGTATAAAGATACACACATCAATGATCGTTTACAAAATATTTTTTTGATTCATTTTTGACGCCGCTATACTAGGAAACTATATTAACAATTCATTCAAATACAACAAACATTTCAGCTGCCTGTTTCTAAAACTGCCTCTATATTTCATTAACTATAAACAGCCGGAATCGTAAACTAAGTTCCCATTTCATTAATCTCGTTAGCAAATAAGCCTCATATATTACACGCTTTCCTATTTACTTTTCTCCAAAAATGTATACCTATACAATCATTTATACAGAATCAAAAACAAGGATTAACATTGTACTGGCTCTATACTTCATAAAAATATTTCAGCTTTATACTTTTTCTGTTCTATAGCAGAATTAAGTTCATTCAAAGCTTTCTCTATGCATAGATGGAAACGCTTTTGCTTGAAGTGCGTAGCTCTAATTGCCATATATTTGTCCATCCTTAAGGTGAAACACGCTTTGAGCTGGTACTTCAAAATGCACCAGTGAACAAACAGTTGCCGCGCTCATAGTGCAATATTTGGTTCCGAGTTCCCTTATATATTGCACTTAAATTAATTATCATATGGCCGTTTCGAAAGTGTATGTCACATTGAAGGAAGGATTGTCGAACGAATTTTTCCGAATGTACTCCGATCCTGTGTCATCGGCGGGGTCTCCTGTCTTGAATGTGGCTAGTTTTGGTGGTGGGCCCCATTCATCAGTAGGTTGCATGAGAAGTCTCAGTTTCTGTAAAGAAAGCAAATAATAGTATTTGTAATTATTATTAAGTTATTACATTAAGTTATTAGTAATATTATTAAGCTATTACAGTAATACGAATTCAAATTATGAAAATTTCAGCGAATGAACAATATTTCAAATATACTTCAATATTAATACAGTGCTACACTGTTAGAAATTTCTCGGAAAAAAGTGTTAAATAACAATTTATTGAATGGTTATTTTACCATATTTAATCAAAACAGTCAAATAACCATAAATAAAATGGTAAACAAACTGTTACATTTGATAAAAACTGTTTATTAACTGCTTTCACCTAATATGGTTAAACAACCAGAATTTTATCGCACCCACTAGAACCACATAATGAATCTACTTAGTTCTTTGCAACTGCATACATATCATAACCGAGCGGGCTTATCAGTCAATCTCATGACCGGCAGAACTGGAGTTCGAGTCCTAGTGTTGACACCACAATATTTCCTCCTTTCCCTTCAACACATGAAGAATTTCCAGAGTCCGGCACTCTCCAATGCCCATTACCTTTCGATAAACCGAGCTCCTATGTCTATTTAAATAATAATTATTATTATTTTTACGTTTTTAAAAAATGCTAGTAATAAATGGTTAAAAAACCGTTTAGTTTTGTATTCGTTTAGTATGGTATAAAACCGTTTGGTTTTATAACCATACTTTTTGTAAATGGTTTCAAAACCATAAAGGAAAAAATTTTCTTTACCGTAAACTTTACGGTTAATCAGATGGACAGACAGCTGCCAGTTATTTTACCGTAATTTTAAAATGAAGATTTTAACAGTGTAGGTTGAACAACTTTAGCCAACTTCCTAAGTTTCATGATACTGTGGTTCATTTTTAACTCAAACATGTTTCAATTTTTCCCCTTATTAAGGTTGCAGTAAATTTATTTTAAGTTACATTTTATTATAGCCCGTAAATACATTTTACATTGGGTACATTAAGGTACTTTTCACTACACCATCCTCAATGCTATGTGTTTCTGGTTCATTTTTGTTTCACCTACTCTTTCAAGTTTGTCGTAGTAGCAGTGTAACACTATGCACAAATCCTTTTTCTAGGAAATATAAAATAATAATAATATAAAATAAAAACTTAACTTTACACTAAATATGTAATTTGTAAGTAATGAATACATACTGTAAAAGATTATGCATCAAATTACGGCATAAAGTGCGAGTACTTTGTGGGAGTCATCCGCAAAATCTATTTTTACTATAAAATACCAAGCAATACATTTTACAGTAATGCTTATTTAATTGCAGTGATTCCGTGATTTTACTGTAATTTTGTAAAGATTTTTCTGTAATTTGATTCAGATTTTTTGTTCCGTAACATGTTCCTATTAAAATGAATTTTATGGTAAAAAGTACAATATTCTCTAAGTACTTTTATCGTAATTTTATCTGGAATTTTTAAATGTGTACCTTATAAAGCGAATACTGATTACTTTAAAAGCGAATACTGACTTTCCCTAATTCTTTCACTTGAACTCAGTTAAGAAGAGTCTATTAACACGAACGTGAAAGTGTTTCTATTAGTAATAAATCGTTTGTATGTAAGAATTTATTTTTAGTTTTATGTTTTCATAAGAATATTGTCTTACTTCTCGGAAAGGTCTTTTTGTTGTAGTGCATATTTTGTAAAACATCAAAGCTACTATAACCACCACAGGAAAGAAAGCAATCACCCAACCAACAGCATTGGCCCAAGTAGGATATACATAGTTTCCACTCTTTGCCGGAGTGTATTCAATCCAGTTGAACACCAGAATGAACTGAAAATAACATATTTACATAAATTAAAAAGTTTTATTTTGAAACTATGCTAAAGCATGTAAACATATAAACAGCAACATAAGATGGATTTAGAATATATACAGAGTAACTTCAAATGTTTTTAATAAATAATTATTCAGGATAATTATTCAATAAATATTCAGGATAATTATTCAATAATTATTCATAATAATTGTTCAATAATTATTCAGTATAATTATTCAATAATTATTCTGGATAATTATTCACTAATTATTCAGGATAATTAATAAAAAATTGCTCAGGAACAAATTCAAATTTTTTTTGTTATTTAATATCGGAATATCTACTAGATTATAATTCAAATAAATTCAATTATGTAAGGGCACATTCTCGTAAAATACATTCTCAGTGTGCGTCGATATCAACGTTTCTAAATATTGCGTTCTCTACGGTTTACTGCGTTTCTGCGTTACGTTTCTGCGGATTCTAATTTTTTTAGACTGTGAAACTCAATCCGGTCAAGCTTTTCTTGGCGCATACTTAAACCCGGCTTAATAAATGAAGTTCATTAGTTGTTTTGGATAAAGGATAGTGAGCTCGACTCGCAATGAAGAGAACCAGGTTCGAATCCTTGTGATGACTTATCGATTCGAATTCCGTACCCAGCACACACCGACCACAGTGATGACGTAAAATATCCTCAGTGGTAAACGGACCACGGGTTAGAGTTGTTTTGTCGCCAGGCTAACCTTGGGAGATTTTCGTAATTTTCCTTTCCATGTAACATAAATGCATGTTAGTCCCATCAAAAAACCCTCCACGAAAGCATATTTCTCCCACTACTTGATCTAGAATAGGTTCCATTGTCTTCTGGATTGGGTTTAAAATTACAAGTCTACGGAGATGAACATTGGCAGTAGTAAACCTTAAATTGGATCGTCTGTTCGGAGACGCTAATAAAAAAATTATTCAAAAATAATGTAATGCTGAGGGTGAAATATTTTCATAATTTTATCAAGTATAGTCATAAAGTAAAGATTTATGCTAAGGTGTTAGAATCACAGGTATTGAACGGCATCTATATTAGCTCTTGCATGAGCTACACATGATTAAAATGAACCGTCTTCGAACAAAGAAATTAAATAAGCGTTGAGAATGGTAATGAGAGAAGCATAGTTTTAATTTGATTACTTTATTCAGAAATGAAAATTATGATGATAGGCACACTACTTGACATTTTTTTGAGAAGCAAACTATTTTTTAAATTTTTTAATGCATATATATTGTAACTGAAAAAAGCAAAACTATCATAAATTTTGCTATTCTTTTCATTGTCATTTTACTTATTAATTTACTTAATAATTTCCTATCAATAACCGAGCTATTAATTGAATAACGTATTATTGATTGGATAAAAGCATAATTGTTTCATAAATCATTTTATTTTATAATTTTATAACCGTCGTTGAACAGCCAACGCAATTTTGAGTTTACGACTACCAATGTTCCACTCCGTAGCCTTGTAGTTTTGAACCCAATCGAGAAGACAAGGGATCACCTGATTAAGTATAGGGAGAAATTAGCCTTCGTGGATGAATTTTTGATGAAACAAACCTGCATTTGCGTTACATGGAAAAGAAAACCACTGAAACCTCCCATGGTTAATCCGATGGTAAGGGGGCTCTAACCGGTCGTCCGCCTACCACTGAGGATATTTTACGTCACCACTGCGGTAGGTGCAAGCCGGATGCGGAATTCGTATCAACCAGTCATCGGGATTCCAACCCAGTTCACCTCATTAGAAGGTTCACCTCAATCTTCTGAGCCACAACTCTCTCGGGACAACTCTTTCACAAAACTCTAGAGAACCACACAACACCTCTAGGGCTTTTGAACATTTGATATGTTTCTAACAGTCCCATCTTAAATCATCTTCGTTTCTTTGAACAATTGAACAGGTCCTAATGCCTTCAATCCCATCTTTCTCAACAAACGATTAGTCAGATTTCTGTAACTTTTTTTTCAAGGTTTGATATAAGACAAAATTAAGAAAATTTGTTCCTGTATATTGACCATAGTTGCAAAATATTTAATATAATGTATTTCTTTTGGATCTCTTCTGAAATTATGATAAAAATTTCAAGGTTTATCTATAAAATGAAGAAAAAGTTTAAGAATCAAGTGAGAAATAAAGTAGTTTTTAGAATATTCAAAAATATGGTTAATAAATTAATATTAAACTAAAAAAATGCACATGGGATGCATTATCATCGAAAGCAATAAAATCGGTTGTCGACTGATATACAATTTTTGATCGGCATTTGTTATACCTAGTCACCCTGTTGCCGATTGCGACTGTTACTGTTTATAAGGTCTTCTACATTAGTATTATTATATAAACTTATCTTAATAATACATTAGTATTCTTATATTAGCTCCATATGGTTTAAACATTAGTTCGAAAATTCTAACTTGTATTACTTTATATATAATTATTTTGAAAATTAATTAATTTGAAAATATATTATAATTAATAATTTAATATAATTAATTTGAATATAATATAATTAATTTGAATGTAATATAATTAATAATTTAATAATTTAATATAATTAATAATTTAATATAATTAATTTGAATATAATATAATTAATATATGTAATTATTTTGAAAAAAAATCTGTATTAACGATGGTCATAAACAGAATATAGCATATATTACACATTCTATAACTAAACTCTAACAAATGTTAAGTGATTATATTTTTTTTTACTATTTGCTTAGTTTTGGCTAAATTTTTGTAGTTCTTAAAACTTTAGCACCTTAACACTAAGAAAGCTTTATCACCCCTAACAGCAAGAAAAGCTTTAAAACATTAGGCGCTTAATTTAGCAAAGTAATATACTGGGTTTTCTTTTCTAGAAAAGCCAGAGAAAATGCACTTCAAAACATTTCTTTTTCTTCAGAGGTGAAAACAAATTCTATCAAGGAGTCATTCTTTTGAGGCAGCTGGTGTCCTTGAAAGTTAACGTCTTGTGCCTCTTACAAGAACAAGCAAGGCTCTTGTCTTTCTCAAAACTGGAGCACTGAACATGGATGGAACAATTAATTTGTTTGAAAGGCTGCATTAAATTTGGAATTTCTCGACAACTTAATGACAAAATAGGAGTTCAGACAGACTGAATTTGCATACTCTCTCTTTCGACTAAGCCTTCTTTCTTTATTTTTCATTGCGAGTTGAAATATTAAATATCTGGTTATAAGCTGCTGACAAGGGAATAAATGCTTATTGTTTCATTTCTGAAAATAAAAAAAAGTAGTTTCGAGTTTTTTTTGTTTTTTGAATGATGCAAAGTAAAGGTTTTTTTCTTAGAATTTCAAAACAAACAAACTAAAACAACAGAACTTTGTTTTTTATTTATAATGGCATTTTATTAACTAATTTACTATAGATTAACTATAATTCCTATAACAGTAACTAATTCGAGGTTGTTTCAATATTTTATAGAAAGAAAATTATTTTTTAATTTAATTTTTAAAAATACCAGATAGATTAAGTATTACGAATAATTAAATAATTCCCAAAATAAGGATTTTTAATGAAATTTAAAACCATTTTGCATGTAATAAATTATTATCATCTGTCAATGGATTTTCCCAATGAATTAATTTTCAATTATGTTTTTGCAATTACAACTGTTAGACGTATCTCATATTTTTCCTTTGCATTTATCCTATGTAAAAGAATGATAATTATAAATTTGAAAAGGAAATGCATGGTTCACCAGTTCCATGTAGTAATACACATTAAAATGAAGTGTAACACTATGTAGTAGTACACTTTAATTTGATAATTTAAATGATAAATTAACTGCTGTTAAGGATATTTACACGCAAATAATGTTGACAAAATTTTTTGTTAATAAAAATGTATGCATATTTTTACCCATGCAATTCCACATTATAGATCTAGTTAAAAAGTGGAAACAAGCTAACCAGATAATTTGGGTTGGCTTTTATTATCTAATATAATATCTAACATAGATATTGATGCAAATATAGTTAAACATAAAGTAATTATTGTAGGGCGAAGATTATTGTTGATCTACATAAAAAAGGCTACTCTATATCTAATATAATATCAAATATAGATATTGATGCAAATATAGATGAGCATAAAGTAATTATTGTAGCGCTAAGATTATTGTTGATGTACTTAAAAAAAGATGCTCTCTATCTCTATATCTAGTATAGATATTGAAGCAAATATAGATGAACATAAAATAACTATTGTAGGGCAAATATTATTGTTGATCGACTTAAAAAAGGTTGCTCTCTATATCTAATATAATATCAAATATAGATATTGATACAAATTTAGAGGAGCAAAAAGTAGTTATTGTAGGACGGGAAAAATGGGAGTTAAAACTCACCTAGTCAGATTTGGGGTATAATGAGTTATGGCTAATAAAAAGTAAGTGCAATATTTAGGATTCTTTGATAAAATATGAAAATAGAGTGACAGGGCATAAAGATTCAATGTGGCGTACACTCTTCACGTTGTCAATTCAGTTGCGCACATCTTTAAATAATTTCATAAGAAAGTGAGTAATCACACATTTAAAAAAAAATTTATAGTCCATGTGTTACATAAAATAATTTACAGATAAACTGTTAAATCATATTTTTAAGAATCGTTATGTGGCATTTAGTTTTCCTACAAATTAATTTTCATTTATTTATTTAATTTTTTCTGTTTAATAGTTTCTCAGAGTTTACGAATGCAGTATATGAGATGTTTAACTTTTTAAGAACTGGACATGCATTCATTAATTTAATAAGAACCATAATCCATGCTTAAGAGTTAAACTTTTCATTTTTTTGGATCTGTATAATTGTTATTGTATTCAATAAGATTTTTCCTAATTTTGGAGACAAAGAATTTGTTGACTCAAATCTTTTTCAGAAAAAGTTATTCATTTAATTTGAAATCCTGATCTTGTAACTTTTGTCCAAGTAAAATATTAAAAATTTGTGTATTTTTAAGTTCATTTTCTTACCACTAATACTGCTGGAGTAAGATATTTCCACATAATAGCCCAGAAATAAGCCCATCCTGCAGATCTTGTTCCAATCATTTTCTCAATGTCTCGTAGAAACTTTTCAGCACCTAAAATATTAAATTAAATCGTTATTATTAATTTCAATTTTTAAAAAATGTAAGTAAGATGTTAGAAAAATATTAAATTTGAATGAGTTATAATTTTTATATCTTCACAAATTCAATTAAAAGAATAAATCTAGCATTTAAATTGTTTAAAAGTGCCTTTATTTTTCACTTTATTTTAGCCATACATAAAGCATAACTATTTATTATTATTCGTATGTTTATGCCGTAAGCTAATCGGAAAATCTGGATCTTTGCAAACAGTCAACGTCACTTAGCATTGCGTTTACGAGGCTTATTGCAATAAGTCTAGAAATGACGCCTTCAGTTTGCAAAAGTGTCGAATTTTCCAACAGTGAAAAGTGATAGTTATAAAATTTGAAAACGATATATTTTCGTATTAAATTAATTATTGAAATAAAGTATAACAAAATGCATAAATAAGACAATCATTTTTGCATTAAATACCAATACCATATTTGTAAGAGGCAGATCAAATATTACGTAAGCATGTTCTTGACAATTTTAGGTTCTCTTTTCGTAAGCAAAGATAGGCAAACTGCATATCTCCTTCCTTGCTTACGTAAAAAAGTCGTAACAATCCCCTTGTTTTTTGTTTCCTTTAACTTCGACTTTTACTGGAGTGATCTTATTTTAAAGATTTCAGCATTAAATTCAAATAACAGATGGTAAACCTTTACACGGAATAAAATTAGCCTATAAAATTTTATTTTATGAAATTTTTAAATTCCTTGATTTTTTTCAATTTTATCTTTATCTAAATTGAACTTTTATTTTAAATTTAACTTTTGTGTATCCCATGTAATTATTTTTCGAAATTTCTTACTACATTTTTACGTATTTAATAAAATTACAAAGAGCAAAAAAACTCTGATAAATTATGGCATTGTCGGTTAATGACATTTCCAGTAAAAAAAAAAAAATCACCGGTAAAAAAACAGAAATATATGACTTTTAAATCATTCATTTTATGATTTTTCCATTCATATGGTAATGGCTTACAGGCAATTCTAGTTTTTAAAATTACAGCTCTTATTATCGCACAATTAGTAAACAAAAACAAAACTGAGAAATAAATATAACAGTGTAAATGAATTTTATAAAACACTTTAAGGTATCATGAATAAAGTTACCTAATTTTACCACATTTACCAAATTTTATAACAGATTATAAAACCATATTTTATCTATAAAAATTTCCAATCTTTTCGGTGCTCACATAGAACTAGAAATAAGGGAAATTTCACCATATTCTGGTTTTTTATATCCTACTTTTTTCTCAATGTGAAAACAAGGGAATTTCAAATTTATACATCATGTCTGACCCCTTGTTGGTCAAAATATGCAAATATCAAATCCGGCCATACGCAATATTTGAACGGCCCCTGAAAATGTATTACCATAATTCCAGGATATCAAAAGACATTCACAAATCGCTATGATCAGAACTGAAAAATTGGCCGCATACTTGTCAAACAATTGGAGCCAATAAACACCAGCCTAGAAGGGGAGAAAAACGAATTTATTTAAACAGTATTTAAAAATTACATGCATGAAAAAAGAGCTTTAATTGCAATTTCTAAAATTATATAATACGAAAATTAGACCTTAAACATGCTGTTGCGGCGATGATTCAGTACAGAAATGGTGCAAATGGCAAGAAAGGAAAAATTTAAGTATCAAATTTAATAACTTTAAGCAACAAAACAAGATAATTTGATGTGGGTAGTATTTGTTAGGATTTCCATTGCCTGCCAAAAAAGTGATAGATATTTATAACTTTGTTGATTGATTACAGCGCCCTCTATTGGTGTCGCAGAAATGCGTAACAAATGCAGTCAAAAACTGAAAGCAGTCTTCTTACGTCACAAGCCAAAAAAAAAAAAGGAAAAAAAAAGATGAAGGTTGTCAAATGTATACCAGTTTTGATTTTAAGAACCCAACCATGCAATGATTGGTGAAAATTAACCACGACTCAACGATCCAATTATGACGCGCCTGCCCTCTGGCCTGACTCGAAGTTGCCTTCGCTGGGTAACGCTTGTCTGAAAGCAGGTTAGGAGAATCGGAAGTGAAAAATCAGTTTTTCGTTAGTATTGTGACATCACGAGCCAGATATTAGGCTCGTGTAAATATGATGTTACGTAGCAAACTTTCCTTACACAGTAAAGAAGAAAGAGCCATATTACTGTTTCTTTTTAGATAAATTTCTTTGAAACTTTTACAATTGTGAAATGACCAGAAGTAACGTCTAAAACGTCTAAGTCTGAAGCATCTACGTTATACTTTCCTGCCTTCCAGCAAGACCGTAAATGAAAGATGCATTAGCGATGAATTATATTTCACATATTTAATCTTGTAAATAATAGATATAAATGTTTAAAAGATTAATTATTCATATGTCATTAAAGTAATAACAAAGTCATTTTAATATTGATACACTTAAAAAAAATCACATTTGATAATAGCGATTAGTATGTATGCGCTTCCATAAGGTCATGTTACAATTTTTATGAATTATTGGAGGGAAGGTAGATAATTTCTTTGCTATACATTTTTTTAATTATTCGAATGAAGAATTAAAAAATATTGTAATAGAGCTCAATAATAATATTTAAATAAGGGAAACAATGTATTGAAACTCTAACCGACCAAGGCAACCCAATGGAGAAATCCAAATTTATAGAAAATATTATATAGATAATAGTCAATGCTAATATTCAAAAATGTAAATATTTCTGTAGCTAAAATTTAGAAACTTTCCTTGTTTCAAAAATAGATGCAGACACCGCCGATTGTTTCGTGGGTTATAATTTTTAATTTTTGCTTTTTCACCCTCCTCTTTTGCAACTTTTTTTCCTCTCAAAAACTTTTGATAGTTCTATATCTTTTGACTTCCATTTTCTTACTGGCTGATTTAAAGTATTTTACTTAAGCAAACATTGTTCATTTTCAGTATTTTTCGTCGCCATTTTTTGGTTAGTATTTTTGGCCTGAGGATCATGTTTTAGGGCATCTCAGAAACTGGTTTCAGTTTTAAATTTTGGAATAAATTGATTTGTGAATTTTAGTGTATGACTTTTATCTTTAATGTCATAATCGCAAGGTTTTTATTTTTCTTAATACTTCAAAAATTAATTATTTCAGATTTTAATTATGTCAGCTTTCTAACGTAAGGTGAACTCCAACCAACTTCACATATAAACTAATTTTTGATAGTTTTAAAATCTCAATTGTTCTGATCAGTCTCAATATTTATTGTTAAAAATCTGATAACTTTTATATTTTTCTTAACCTAATAATAAATTGGAATAACACAAGGTAAAACTATAAAATATAAACTTAAACAACGCACTCAAACTAAGACAAAATATTGTTTCTTACATTTGTTGTAAATATGATTCCACCTAGATAACCTAGGATACTTTTATCTTTAATATCATAATCGCAAGGTTTTTATTTTTCCTAATACTTCAAAAATTAATTATTTCAGATTTTAATTATTTCAGCTTTCTAACGTAAGGTGAACTCCAACCAACTTGATATCTAAACTAACTTTTGATAGTTTTAAAATCTCAATTGTTCTGATCAGTCTCAATATTTATTGTTAAGAATCTGATAACTTTTATATTTTTCTTAACCTAATAATAAATTGGAACCTCAAACATGTTTTTAATTGATTTTCAGTAAGGACTTTAGTGGTATACATTGCGCTTAAAAGTAGCCATTTTATAACACCCAGTAAAACTATAAAATATAAACTTAAACACAGCATTCAAACTAAGACAAAATACTGTTTCTTACATTTGTTGTAAATATGATTCCACCTAGATAACCTAGGATACTTAAAATAAAGACCACCCATGTTTTCTTCTCTCTCAATGCAGGGAAACGATCAAGTATTGCTGTTGTAACAGTCTCCAAAAGTGCAAACTGAAAAGGGAAAAAAATGTGCAATTGAATATTAAGTCTTTGAAAGTTTTTTTTAAAGTAATTAACACCTTTAATCAACACATTAAGACATTTAATCAACACATTTTTCAGATTTTTTATCTTCTTATGGTAAAAAAGTAAGATTTTTTCCTTTACAAAATTCGAATTTCAATTACGAATTTCAATTCGAATTTCTTTCAAAATACAAATTTCCTTTACAATTTATCGAAAAGCTAGGGCGAACATTTATAACTTTTCATTTGTAATATATACTAATGGTATTATGGCCGAAATGCTTTTGGGAGCTGATAATGAAATATCTAGAAAGAAGTAGTCAATAAATATCCGCAATCATTGTTTTTTGTTACCTTTAACAATTCGATTTCTGAATATTTTCCGATTATAGCTAACTAAATTCTTCTAAACTCCATTGTATATACAATATTGTTTCTATCAATTTAATTACAATATGAAAAACTCTGCATACAACATACAATGCAATAGGTTTAATGAGATTATAATATTTAATTAGAACTAAGTAAGCATAAATGATATTATTAATGTGATTGTTAATTTCAAATATAATGTGTCCGAATAAATACATAAATGCAGAAATAATCCTAAGTAACTACCATAATTATTCATGTAAAATTAGGAGGTAACTCACAATAAAAGCAACTGGAATATTGATAATTTTATTCTAAGAAAATTATCATTTGAATTTATGTTATAGAACTATTATTCAATGCTATTATTAGAGCTATTATTCAACAAAAATCATAATTAAAGGTCTCGCAGTAGACTGATTGTTAAGACACGGTTCCCAGCAGATCACCGAAGTCAAGCATCACTGACTGCAGTCAGTGTGCTGATGGGTGACCACCTGGAATAGTCTGCGTATGAACCGAGGGTACGCTGTATTGGTCCTCGTTAAACTGTTCTACCGTAAAGTGCTCGATTTCGCGTGCGGGTCGTCGGGCTACCGAAGCGGGAGTGCCATCCCCTCTGCAGAGGATCAAAATTGTGGGGGCATGTCTTCGGATCATCCTCAGGGGTGTTTCCCAGACCATCGCCAATAGCCCATTGTGAAGCTCTAGTGCGACGTAAGTTAACAACAACAACATAATTAAAATCTTTATTTGTCAATACAAAGCATACCTGGCTGTCAAGTCCCAGGGTGAGAAGCATGAAGAAAAAGAGGAATGCCCAAAGTGGAGCTACAGGTAGCCTCGCAACTACCTCTGGATAGACAATGAATGCGAGACCAGCACCTTGGTCTACCACTCGATCAACTTCCACATTTAGCTCGTGAGCCAAGTATCCAATGACTGAGAATATGACGAAGCCAGCAAAGATACTCGTCAAGACGTTGCTAACTGACACGATAAGTGAGTCCCTAGAGAAATATGAATTTTTAGAAACATTTCACAATCTTATGCTACAAATTGGCAAACTAGCCAAACATGTACATAACTGTTTACCGGTAATTTTTGATGAACTTATAATAAACATTTAAAAGCATCGCATTTTACGAATTTTAAAGCTAGAATTTAATAAAGAAAATATTATTTTTTACTCAAAAAGAATAGTAGAAAAACAATTGTTCTGAAATTAGTGATCGAATATTTATGGATTTTGCTTGAAAAATTGCATTAGAATTCATAAATCTCTAATATATAGTTAAGGCAGGTCACACACTAAGGAAATCAAACGGTAAAAAAGAGTCGTACATGAGGCGAATTCTATACTTTTGGGTTAGGATGCGCAGAGGTGATGTTCGCATGCTAATGCAAAAGCATGGGAAACTGCCTCTCGTATGTCTCTTACTTACAGCTCGCTCCCTTAGTGTATGGCCTGGTTTGGGTAACGAACTCGAATATGTTATACTCTGGATCACGGTTTCATGAACTATGTTCCACGAAGCATTTACCAGAACTCCGACAAAAATCACGAACGTGTTTGAAATAAAAATATTATGAATGAAAATTTTTTTGATAATATGATATTTTGTGCTTTTAGTGTGTAAAGAGAAAAAAATTAAGTATCTATTGTTTATCATCATTCAGGAAAGGGAGAATATAATGTTAAAAAAAAATCATCATTTAATTTGTCAGTTTTTCGTCCGTTATTTGATTCGAATATATTCACTCTAAAAATCAACACTAGACTGTATTATCCACACCTTAGTCTAACCTAATCCCAATTCACAGATAAAAATTTCCAATAGGGTATGCGTTTAACGAAACCAAATAAATTTTTTTAACAAAACTTATTGTACCAAAAAATAAATTGTGGATCTGTAATACTTGCCTAAAATTTATTTATTTATTTATTTGTATATGCTCTTGCTGTTTACAGTGAGAAATAAATCTACAACAAAATATTTAAATGGATAAATCAAATATGCTGCATGTATAAATGGCGAAATAACACAGCATTTTAATAAATATTTTGTCGTTC
This sequence comes from Parasteatoda tepidariorum, assembly GCF_982258835.1. Taxonomy (NCBI): domain Eukaryota; kingdom Metazoa; phylum Arthropoda; class Arachnida; order Araneae; family Theridiidae; genus Parasteatoda; species Parasteatoda tepidariorum. Next base: position 61,594,309 of record NC_141756.1, on the reverse strand, counting down.
AATTTATTAGATGCAGCATTTCCAATTTCGAAGGTGCTCCATAGCAAAAGATTTTTGAGATCCTCTGATTTAGATGCAATTAGAAACAAATTAATTTTGCTGATGAGATCTAGGCAACATGATAATTTCTTACCTATGTAAGGCAGGTGTAAATTTAGCTATACTCTCGATTAATAATTCATAAAAGTCACTGGCGTGTTTAATAGATTTTAGTGCATTATATCAATTTTTTCCGATAATTGACACTTGGCAATATTACCCACGAAATAAATCGACATTTAAATACATAAGAATTTTATTTTGGTTATATTTCATATCTGTAAAATTGTTCTTTTTTAAACTTCTAATTTTACAATTTAAACAGTCCTTCGGTCACTATACATTTTTTCCCATTGTTATTCCTAGTCGCACTTAGTCTTAAATTTTTAAAGCAACATTTAAAGCAAATATTGTCAATATAAAAGCAAATATTGTCAATATTAAAGCAAATATTGTCAACATTTAAAGCAGAAACATTTAAAGCAAATATTGTCAATATTAAAATAACATTTAGGTTTAAAATTTATATTTCTTGAATTTAAACAAATGGTATCTGTTTCGACTTTATATTAAATTAGGCTTAATACCTATAATAATGACCTTGAAGACTCAAAATTCTTGTACTCTCTCGAATCTTTATGCGCCTTTATGTTTGATCGTTGCATAGAAATTTTTTGTATTGTTCCAATTTTAAACAGGCTCCGTTATACATAGTATTCTTTTCTATAGTCAAAATCTGAATTAATTGCAAAGAATAATTACTACACTAATGTAATACAAAATAAGCAAATTATCGACTGAAAGTATTTTTACAAATTATAATAACTCAATAAAAGCTTAAATTAATGTTTGCATTTGTACTGAACAATTGCGTCGTAAATATGTGCTTCATTTTATTTTTCTAAATTATCATAAATAATAAAAATTACATAAGTTAACTTAATTTGTTGCCATTTCACTTACTTGTAACAGTTGTTGTGGAATTTATTATAGGAAGAAAGAGTAATGAGACCACCCCAAGCTGGACTCAGAGCAAAGAAAATCTGGACGGCAGCGTCACCCCATACCTATGCAGATAAGATTTCATAAATATATCTATACATAATGGTTTATAAATAAATTATTTGAAAAAAGAATTAGATAAATACGTTCATCGTTAGAAATGTTAAACAAATATTTATATGTTAAATATAAAAAATTAAAAAAACATCTTCTTAATATAAATAAAATAACGCATTACAAATACGTTTTTTACGAATTTAAGTATTAAAAAGAAAATTTGCAGAAAAAAATACATGAATTTTACCCACTTCTCAAAAAGAAATGTTTTTACCAAAATAAATTGTTAATCTTAACAATATAACAGTTCATAATGTTTGTCATCTGTCAGCATTAGCATTTTTTCTCTAAAATTATAAGCTACTTTTTTTGAAAAAGATTGTTCAAAAATATACAAATATAGCCAAATCTTATCCTCTCCTCATCAAATAGGTATTTACTTTACTTATTTTATATCCATAGTTGAACAGCTGATTTAATTTTTGAATTTACGACAACTAATGCTAAACTCTGGAGCCTAGTAATTTTGAACCCAATCCAGAAGACCAAAAAACTCCTGGATTAAGTATTTTATTTTATTTTATGACCGCCGTTGAGCAGTCTACCCAATTTTTGGGTTTACGGCTACTAATGCTCAACGCCGTAGCCTTGTAATTTTGTAAGAAATTTGTCTTTGTGGAGGACTTTATGATGGAATCAACAAGCATTTGCATTACATGGAAAAAATAAACATTCCACAGTTAGCCTGACGGCAAGGGGACTCTAACCCATGATCCATCTACCACTGAGGATATTTTGAGTCGTAGGATATTAGGGTACGGAATTTGTTTCGACCAGCCATGACTGACTTTCGAACCCGGATCACCTTATTCAGAGGCAAGCTACTATACTTAGTATACTAAGTCAACACGGCTCGTTATTTACTTATTAAAAAAAGCAGAAAGTTGAAAATGTTAACTGAATTTTTCTAATGAGATTCTTTTTCGCTTTCTAATGAGGTAAACCGGGTTCGAATCTCAGTTAAGGCTGGTCGATACGAATTCCACACCCGGCTCTCACCGACCTGAGTGCTGACTTAAAATATCCTCAAAGGTTGACAGATAAATGGATTGAGGCCCCTTGCCGTCAGACTATCCGTCAAAAGCTTTCGTGGTTTTTCTCTCCATGTAACACAATGCGGGTTACTTTCATCAAGAAGTCCTCCGCGAAGGAAAATTTCACTGACTACTTGATCCAGGAGTTCCCTTGTCTTCTAGATTAGGTTCAAAATAACACAGCTACGGAGTTGAACGTGTAAACTTAAAAATTGAGTCGGCTGTTCGACGAGAGTTATAAAATATATCACTAAATTGAATTTTTTGCCTAGAATATTAGTATTCCCGTTTTTTTTTCTCTTAATATTTCTTGATATCATTCATCATCAAACAATTTCAAAGACCACTGTCTCCATCATGTCAAAAACCCACTGTTCCCTATAAGAATGTAATTTCATATGGCAAAGCAAAAAAAAAAATTTTAGAAATCGATCGAATAGTTCGTAAGAAATCTACGATTCTTTTTAAAATTTGGTAATAAATTATAATTACAAATATTTAAAGAATTAAAAACAAATTAATATACAGATTATAAATGAGTAATATTCGAAAAAAGTATATTACCTGGGCTGTGAGCAATCGACTCCAATTGGGTGTGACGTAGAAGATTATTCCTTCTAGTGCACCAGGCAACGTCACTCCTCGGAAGAACAGTATAATCAACACCACGTATGGGAATAACGCCGTAAAGTAAACCACCTTAAAAAGGTATAATTAATAATTATTTTCTTAAAGATAATTTAAACAGATATATTAAAAAGATATAATCAATAATCATTTTCTTAAAGATAATTTAAACAGATATATTAAAAAGGTATAATTAATAATCATTTTCTTAAAGATAATTTGAACAGTTATATATGTTGCACAAACTCATTAGGAACATGCAATTTAATTTAAAATCATAAGCTAACCAAATGAATTTGCCTTTTAGCTTTCTATTTATATTCCGTCGGTGGTGCGGTGGTTTAAAATAACACACACCGACATTTATCCCCACCCCTATACCCCTAAAGGGGCATTTATCGGTTAATGGTTAAGGTTGGAAGACAAGACAGATACTGTAACCTCCTTAGAAATTAGCAAGTCTTCATACAAGCTGGGAAGATGAGAATGAAAGATGAAAAAATTCCATTATAAGCTTCGTACAGAGCTAAGTGTTTGTCCCACTGAACTAAATCAATATAAATATAATATAGATATAATATCAAACAAAAGGTAATTTTTATAAAATCCAATCCTCCACCTGTCAAACAATTTTATAGGGGATGAATGAAAACTGCCTTGCTAACTTTAGCGCACAATAACGTTTGAAATTAATAAGGTAAATAAGTTCTGTTAAACAAAATTATTCTAATGGACTAAACATGCAAACAGCTTTATGCATGCCTTAGTAGCAGATAAATTTTTCCTCTCTTAAATGTAGTTTTTACTCTAGGAGATAATAATAGGAGATAATCAAGGATATAATCTAGAATATGATCAATAATTTGTGCAATTCAATCAAACATCTGTCATCGAAATGTTTATCAACGAAATAATTTGTCATCTAGTTTAGATAAACCATTCTAACAAAGAACGGCTTGGAGAAATGTTTAAAAGTACTTAAAAGAAAATAATAGTTACTTGCCACAAAATTACTGAAAAACGCTAGTGTTTAACAGCAAATAACATGGGGGGGGGGGGAATGATAAAAGAAATTTTATAAGTTAATATTTAAATTAAGCTAACTAGCAATTTTATCAATTGATTAATTAATTCAAAATTAATTGTTAAATGTTAAATTTACTTTTTAGATAAGTATTACTGGTTTAAATCGAACTTTATCAATTGAAATATTTACTGTTTATCAAAAATTTCGCTTCTACTAAGGAAAGAAAATATTTCTCGATTCAAACATTTGTACAGTTCAGACGATATTCTATAGATGGCAGCACGAAACTAATTTTATTTCGTTATTTTGTTCATAGATGTCAGCACCAAAAATGTCATGACAAAAAATTTTTCTTCTAACTCATAGTGACAGAAATATAATAATAACACTTTATTTTTAATTAAATTGAAGTAATTTTTTTCCTCTCAACTCAATTTACTAACAATTTAGTAGAACTTAAATTCAATTACAATGGGGTTGTAATTTTTTTTCTTTTTTAAAATGAATTCAATGAGATTATTAATGGTCCTTATAAGGCATGTGTTAAAAAAAAATTATTAACAAATAAATAAATAATAACCTCGTTTTGCTTCGTTCCATCCGAAAACGCGACTTTTCAACCGCAAGACATGATACAATCACCAGGGATTTTAAACTCCTCTTCTTTTACTTAAACGTTATAGTTTGTTTTTTATAATTTTTATCGTGCTTCACGTAAACTTTGTTTTATTACTGTTTTTAAATATTATCTTATAAATAGAGGCTATTACGCTTTCTTAATGAAATAAAAGATGTTAAGATCGGTTTAATTTTAACATAATTTTTCTAAGAATTGAATTAATTATGGATTAAATTTTATTAACTTAAAATCATTATTATAAAATGAAAATTTTGGAATTTTTATGAAAAAAATTTTGTTTTATAAATGCATTTCTAAATCTAATAAAGTTATTTTCAAAAAAAAATGTATGTTATATAAAATAATTTTTTTTAACTAGTTAATAATGTTTAAAATTAAATTATAAATTGCTCTCGTTTACTTTGATAATTAACCTAATGTTATAAACTAATTTTTAAAAATTGGGAATGCGAAAACCAATGATGTGAAATAATCTAAAATATTAATAATATTCTCGAATAATAATCTCAAATTTTACTACAACAAGCAATTGTTAAAAATAATCTTAAATAGCAATAAATATACAAGGTGATCTTAAGTCCAGACTTGTATCTTTGCAATGAGTTTAAACAGTTTTAAAAAGATTTGATAGATGGCGGCACATTGCTACTAATGCCTAAAAGATGTAAGAGATGAGACAAAGTAATAAATGATTCAGGCTTCATTCGCCTTAGGTATATTGAAAAAGGGGAAATATTTTAAATTTTAAATAAGCTTTTAGACCTCTTTGTTTTATTTTTCACAAATAAGCTGATAGGGGCTATTTATTCGGATCTGATGTTGGATATTTATGTTACTCGTATCTTCATTTACTCGTATTCATTACGTATGCAATTCAGGAAAAATGAAGATTAATTTATCTAACATGATTCAAAGAAATTCGAATGCACAAACACACACAAGCGGAACAATTAATTAAACCCCGAGAATTTACGCCTACTATATATGTTTTTAATCCTTCTTCTTTTATTTAATCATCTTGTTCAAGCCTCTCCGTCCCCCCTTAGTCCAGCTATTTCTATTTTTATTGCATTTTGTTTCGATTTTGTTCGAAATTTTTCTTCTGTGTCTTGTTTTCTTCTATCATTCTGTGTTTTTTAAAGAAGATTCCGCATCATAGAACCAAAACTATATTATGTTCAAGTTGAATCACTTAAGTTTTATACACATTGTTTACATGTAACACGTGCCACGTTTATATTAACCACTTTTGGAGGTATTTTTTAATAGTTTATAATAATTTTTAATTTGTGCTTAGTATAATTATTTTTAAGTATAATGATCTATTCATATTAGTAAGAAGTGTTTATGAATGTTAATTATCAATCAATATGTCTAATTAAGTTTAAATAATAATTATAGCTAATTAACATAATTCATTGGTATTAAGTATAAGTCATGAAGTTGTGTATTAATGTCTTACCTTCCCAGAAGACTGAACGCCTTTACTGAGGCATAAAAATACTATAACCCAGGCTAATATTAAGCAGGCAGCAAGCGTCCATCGGACTCCGCCAGTTTCTTCAATTCCGGAAGACTGACCAAGAACGTAATTTCTAACGGAATAAAACAATGCAAATCCAGTATATAAAATATAATTGTTTGTCATTTTAATATCACAAGTAATAAAATATTGGAATATTACATAAAAGGAAGAAGAAGAAAAAGTCATTAATAGCAAATCTAAAATAAAGTGTTTTAGCATTATTGCCGTCGTGCACTCGCTAAGATATTTAACTTTTTAGAAATGTAGTTATTTCCATGTTCAGTTTTAGCATAATTAATATTTATTTTCAAATTTATTTTTAAATTTATTTTAAATTTATTTTACACTGAAGAGCCATTAAATTATGACCACCCTCCATCTATAACAATAAGCTCGCCCAGGTTGGTTTCTCGCCCAGGAACAATGTTTTCATGGGGCACATTAGGACCCATAATCCACATAGAACAATCCCTGACGTCTGTAAGCTACTTGAACATAATTGCAGACATGGTTCACCCATTCATGGCATTTTTTTCCTGCGGGGGATGGTGTTTACCAACAGGATACTGTACCATGTTATAAGGGTCGAATCGTCGTGGATTGGTTCGGGGAACATTCCAGTGACTTTCAAGTCATGTCTTGGCTCCCAAATTCACCTGACCTTAATCCAATAGAGCATTTGTGGTCCTACTTGGAAAACCAAATTCGTGCTGCCACGCTACCCCCTCGCAATGTGAGGGAATTGCAGGATCGACCCGTTGGTGAGTGCTTGGTACCAGATACCTCAGATTACCTATCGGCAACTTGTACAATAAATGCCACTGTGGGTGCTAGCAGTTTTGAGGGCTAAAGGTGGTCTTACATGTTATTGGCAGGGTGGTCATAATGTAATGGCTCTTCGGTGTATATTCAGCAAATTCTGAATTTAGCAAGTGATAAAACAAATTATGAATTAGAATTGCTCACCATTTTTGTTTTTCTTTTTATTGATAATGATATGATGCGATCAAGAGTGTTGCACAAATACATCTTAGTTTTAATTCTGGGGTTAAAACTACTAAAGACTACTAAAAATAATTTTCTTAAAAACAGTAAATGGTAATCAAAGAGTAAACACATTATTTACAGTTTTTATAATTTCACTTGATCACAATAAAGTAATTAGATTCGAGACTATTGGATCTGAGAACATTAAACGTTATATTTATAAGGTTTTTATTTCAATAATCCCCATATGCCAAAGGAACAGATGAGAAAATATTAAATTGAAATTTCCTGTAGCAATCTTCTATATTTGAACAACTATCAGCTATGACTAATGGGCTTTTTTGCCAATGACTAGACTAACGTCTTTTTTAAGACTAATGGCAATCAAAAACAATTGAAACTTATAGTGCCATCAGGTATTTTTCCCTAATAAGAATTTGAGTGCTTATGTGGTTGAGTGCTTAACTAATTTTTGTAACAAGACCCCATCTTACAGACATGACAGACGATGAATAAAAATGTAATAAAATACCATTATTACGATGGGATGAATTCAAAATTGATATTTCAAGATATATTGATATATTACGCAGTCCTATAACTAACACATGTAGCTCGAATGTCAGACGTTGATGCGTATCATGGTTTGGTTTGTATGTATAGCTGGACAAACAGCAGCTTTTTAATCCTTACGTTTTGAAGTTATTTATTAAGTTGTCCACATATTTCATGTTATGGTCCTCTTTCATTACAAATCGAGAGTGTTAACTTTTTTCAAAATACAAAAAGTGATTTAAGAAATGTTTAGAATTTTTTTTGTGTACTCTAAACCTTTTATTGGTTTGTCAAATATGTTTTAAATTCTGTCGTAAATAAACAAATTAAAAAAATGCGTTTTTTAGTTTTTTTCCCTCCATTTTCTACTTTCCCATCATCACTAGAAAAATTTCACTCAAAAAGTACAAAAGTAGATCTTTTAGGACAACTTTTTGAAAAAAGCAAAAGACTCGAGAATCGGGGAGAACTGACCCCGATCTGATATAAGTTTAAAGCATATTAGAAGAAATTAAACAACGTTGAATGCTTTCATGGGCCTTATTCGAAATCTCCAATTGCTTTTTCCCCCAGCACATGACAATTCTAGTTTAGCGAATGTTACAAAAATATTCAATGAGTTAAACAATTGAACTTATACTTACTCAAAGTATTCACCGGCTGGAGGTTTTTTGGTCATGTATTTTACGAGTGAACTTAGATTATGAGCTATGGAATAATTTCCATCAAAGCAGGTGCGGTTGTAGTAAGTGCCATTTTTCTGCATACAGTCCTGTGCGTCATTATAGGAGTAGCAGGCTATGAATAGAAGAATAGGGCATTTGTTAGCAACCGCAGAATGAGCTATGAATTTTTTGGCTCCTAATTGCTTTTAATAAAATCGGGTTAAGAATGAAAAAAAAGTATTTATCAGAAATAATAAATATATATATATATATATATATATATATATATATATATATATATATATATATATATATATATATATATTTCAGAAATAATATATATATATATATATATATATATATATATATATATATATATATATATATATATATATATATATATATATATATATATATATATATATATATATATATATATATATATATATATATATATATATATGCATCCTCTCACATTTCCTGCATAACTTTCGAGCCATTCTTTTATTTAATCATAATAGATGAAAGTTAATCTTTTAACAGTTGTTTTTCTGATTATTAATTTGTAGTCATTTTTTGAAAGGATAAATCCATACTTTTTATGAATCATTTATTGAGAAAAATAGTTAAGAAAAATCTATTTACAATTTATATACATGGAGCAGATCTCCTGGACAAAAGTTTACAGTACCATTTCCAAAAGATGAGTGCACACTTTTTTACGTGTACCATATAATTATTCGTTCATGTCATGTGATCTATAATACCAGATCTATATGTGATCTATAATTCTTTGTTAGAATTGGCGCCACAAGATAATATAATTTTTGATTTTAATGGGAATTCGGCTTCATTGAGATATTTTACTGCGCAGTATAGACTCATTTTATAAATAAAGATTTCATCGCTATTCAATGAAACTTAATATATGCGCGAAGAGCTTAGTTACTTATGAGAAAGAGATTATTTAATGTCCTCATCAGTCAGAAAAGCTTGTCTACAAATAAAATATAATTCTTTAAGTTTAATTTCAAGATCCTTTTAATTTTATTAAGCTAGTATTTTAGATGTTACATATATATCTATATATATGTAGTTACAGTATCATAGAGTAATATCTCGGCAGATTGCGCCAGCTAACATCATGTAATACTCGAAGGAATTGCATCAGATAACTTCGTCATTGAACGGCGCCAGTGAATCTAGACGGGAAAACTCCCGAATTAATAACTAACTCTCTCTCTTCGAAAAACAATCTAATTTCATATTCACAACCGATTTGGCGACCACTGCGAGAAGGCAGCTCTCACCAATCATGTCACTGTTAATCATATTTCCTTCTATCTTTTTTTCTATTAAATGTTAAATTTGCTTATTAAATTATTGTCGCTATTTCATCTTATGCTGCACAAACTCCTATATATATATATATATATATATATATATATATATATATATATATATATATATATATATATATATATATATATATATATATATATATATATATATATATATATATATATATATATATATATATATATATATATATATATATATATATATGTATATATATATATATATATATATATATATATATATATATATATATATATATATATATATATATATATATATATATATATATATATATATATATAGTGAATTAAAATTAATAAAAGCACAATAGAAAAGCTGTGAAAATTCTGTGTTTAGTACGACATAAGTTCAATTTTGTGGGACTAATTGTGGGACAGAATTTTCATTGAATGAACGCAGAATGAACATTGCAGAACGCAGAATGAATTGCACTTATTCCTTCTAAACGCAGAATGAATACTGAACTGATCAAAAGCATAAAAAATTATAATAAAAATTGCCTCCGTATTTTCGTACTCTGGTGTAGAGCTCTAAGATTTGAATACTTTTCCATTAACTTAAATAGGCTTAATAAAAGTAAATTCTAAAAAAGCTATTATGCTGAAAATGTTTTAAAAAATGACAAAATAATAAAACAAAATAAATAAAAGTGGTGTATTTTGCTGAAATAATTTTTTTCTATTCGAAATTTAAAATGATAAAATGCTATAAGTACACCCTTGGCCAAGGTACAGTCAATAAGTACAACCAATCAGAGACTATTTTATACAATTTATTTAATTAAACTAAAAGGTACTGTCTTCAAATGTATGGGCACTTTGTCCCATTGCGACACTCTGCCATGCTTGTAAAAAAAACGTTGTGATGTTGTTTAGGTCAGTTGCGCATGCGCTCCTTGACTTCATCGTCAGTTTGAAACCAGTGACCGTTTCCCGCATAGCGTTTATGAGCTCTTTAAAACCATGAATGTCACAGGGAAACATATCTGGAGTATAAATTGGGTGGCACAGGAGATCCAATTTTAATATTTGCAGAAGCCCCTTTAATGTACTGACTATCTAGGATCCAGTATTGTAGTGCAAAAGGATTTTTGAATGAAGCAACAATGTGTTAATGGGAAGTTTTAGTAGTTTCATCTTCTTTTGATATCAGAAAAGGAATGGATAGACTGATGGCTTGAAGGTTATTTTTTTTTCCATCTTTGCTTGCAAGCCATTTGGCGAGAAAAAAGAATTTGCGGAAGCTTCCTCTTCCTACTAGCAACTACATTTCAAGCCAATCTCCGCTTTTCAATTCAGAATAATTTTGGTTTATCAGTCTATGCCACATTATTTATTGACTACTATTTTGTAATGAAAAACCATCCATCTGGTTTTCACAGATGATTAGTATAATGTTAGCCTCAATGGTTCATCCGGTTTCAGAAGACTGTTTTTTTTTACAAGCATGCAACGCAGAAAGACGATAGTACAGTCCGCAAAAAAAAAAAAACGAATCACCCTGAATAACTTTCGTTCTAATGATCGGATTTTCACGAACTAAGTGTCAATCTTAATGGTTTCTGGGGGTGACCTCAAATATGTTAATTAATTAGTGCTAACTATTAATTAAGTTACGAAATCAGACACAAAAACGTACTTTCTCTGAATAAACATATATTTTTTTTTACATATTTGGAATCTAGACACTTGAATTAGGGGGGTAGACAAAATTTTAAAAAAATTGGGTGGTAAATTGGGCCGCAATAAAGGTTTATATATTTGGCGATAGTCCAGAGAACCGCCAAAAAAAGTCGCCTGCGCAAATAAATATTTTAAGATAACCCATTGACTAATTCAAAAGAGGAGTGCTTAGTTTTACTAGGTTGCTAAGCAACCAAACTTTGATAGTAAAAAAATTGAAATAATGTTCAGTGATTGCTCGGAGAGGTTTAATTTATTGTTAATAGAAAATATCTCGAAGTTTCTTGGCAATAAACAATTTTTTAGGGGATTTCTGTCCAAAAAGCAAAAAAAATATTATTTTAATCTCCTTTGAAAAGTAAATTTGAATCGATTTATAAATTATTTATGATAGTTTTTAGAATTTAAATACATGAACTTTTTATCTGATATTATTTAGATTACACTGTTTTTACTATATTTATTCGAGGATTTTATACTAAAATCAAATGAACATAACTTATTATAGCTATATACAGAATTTTAGGGATAATCATTTTTACAGCTTTAATCGAGTCTTCTAGGCAAGAAAGTTTGAAGGAAAAAAAAGTGCTTGAAAAATAAAATGTAGATTGTATAATAATTCTAATGAACATTCACAAGATTTTTTATAATTTACGATATTTCTTTTTTCTATAACTCAAGGAATTGCTGAATGTTTAGTAGCATTTTAAAAAGATTGAAATATGTTATGTTTAAGAATAAGATATTGAAATAATATGTTGCATATTGTAGGATTCACTGTTTAAAAAATCGCTTCATTCTACTAGATATTTAGGTTACATCATTTTCTTTGGATAAAGATGATTAGCAAATAGCATCCTCATGTTTCGATACATTCTGAAACTTATACGTTCGCAAATTCACCATAAAATGTTGCACAGCATATTCTTCATTTACGATAAGCTACATTTACCACCAAATACTGCTACTGTGGTTATTTTTGTTTTCTTATATATATCTGATGCTCTCTTTTTAAACAGAGCTCGTAAGATCCTTAAGATACTGAAATGGGGGCACAAAAACTTAAAAGATAAAATATTTAATTTCATTAACTCAAAATATCTGGAGTCAAAATGTTAATTTTTAAGTTAAACATAACTTTTACAATATTGATGTTCTTACGTTTTTGAAGACCACATGAATCCTGATAAAATATTAAAATGCATATGTTTACTTTAACGAGTGTAAAATCCTTATCAAAATAATGATCAAGATCCAAATGTAAAGTAGTATAATTGACGATAAAAACTCAAATGGCTTCAAAACATATGAAGAGGGAAGTAAAAGTCGACATGTTTCGAGATTTCAAATATAATCGCCCATTCTCAAGACTTGTCAGACTTGGATAACTTGTGACTTTTATTATTGGACGCTCAAAACATGTCTATTTTTATTATCATCTATTATTTTTTTAAATCAATGAAATTTTTATATTTTCGATTCAGTTTCTTGGGATTATCCACTTAGTTACACAACATATTAAATTATTTCACTCGATATTAAAATAAGTTTTACATATGTTATAGGCACAGGTTCTTAGATTGAAAAAATAATAATTCACTACTTTGTAAAAAAATCAATGCAGTAAAAAAAAAATTTTTTTTTTGCTGAAAGCCTTAAAATTTTAATTTAAGGTCATAAGAAAAATTCCGTTTACAATTGAAATTTCAAAAGTCGAATGTGAAAATGGAATGTCCCCTAGTACCAGGAATCGAAATTAAATAGTTACAGGGACAATTTTTTTAAACAAGTTAGCGTTTCCGTCCTACTCGAAGTTGTTAGAAAAGGTATTTTTTATATATCGATTCCAAAGTTTATTCTACATATATTTCAGGGTATACTTTCGGAGTATTTCGATCGAGTTTAATTTTACATCCTTATTTGCTTAAAATTATTAAATAATTTACTTAAAATAAATTATTCAAACTACATGATTTAATGCATTTATAGTATAATAATAAACGAAGCTTCCAACGCATATCCTTAACCTTAATACCGCTATCATTAAATAAATAGAATAAGCTTAGATAAATAATAAAAGTTAATTTTTCCCTCTTTTTAATTTTCAAGGAATAATATGTTTCGATCAAACAGATTTCATTCTGGAAATAGCAAAATTATTGAGTAGGTCCCTTGGAGCAATATCATTCTTATCCTCTTTTGACGAAATATAGGAAAAATTGGTTTTCACAGTTTCTGTAAAAAGTATGTTAGCCTACTTGCCACGTTTTTTTAAAAAAAAAATTTTATTAAAATAAGTTCGGAAATTGTGTATTTTTATAGCACTTTTTTAAAAATCAGATGACTCTAAAATTGGCACAGCTTCGGAATCCTTACAAATTTCAATTTTTAGTATTTCCTGCTTAACAAAATAAGGCATTTTCCTGATAATAAATTATACTGCAATAATATCTTGGAAATCATGCTAAAGTAAAAAATTAAACAAAATAGTTTAGTATATTATCAGAAAAAAAATCTACTTGGTATCATAAAGAGTAAAAGATGTAATGAAATAATTAGTGAATCACACGTGGTCAGATAATTAAAAATTTAATTTCACAACCAAGATAGTAGGACGACATTTAAGATACTGAGATACTTTAAGACACTAAAAAAATTGACTACGTATTCCACAGCTGTTCGGTATCTTTATCCTCTTTGTAGTGACTTATAAAACATCAACACTATTTTAGATAATCTAAGTTGAAGTCACAAGAAACACAAAAAAAAGACAATCAATAATTTATATTCTTTTTTCAAAAAAAAAATAGTATGCTAAGTGAATAATCAGCTGTTTTGCCTTAAATAATTTTAAACAGCTGAATATTTTTTATTTCCTAACAAGGTATTATTCTTAGCTAGCAGACAATAATTCTTTAAAAAAACTTGACTATAATTTAAAAAGGAAACCTGAATTAAAGAAAATCTAAATTAAAGTTCTAAAACATTTATTAGTATATTAATGAAGAAATAATAAACGTAAAATGGTAAAGAATAAGATTTTTAAAATGTTAAAATTTAATTAAATAGTTGGTAAAATAGTTCTGCGATACACTTCCGGAAATTTCTTTTAAGATTAGGATGATATAGGGTAAGCCAACAATTGAAGGAGCATTTCATAGATATTTCTTAGAAATAAAATTTTAAACGTTTTAATTTAGATTGATTGGTAACAGTAGCTTACTACCTAACAATAGGAAGTCATCTAACAATGCATTTAGTTACCTGGTCTTTGAGTCTTCTCTGGAAAAAGTTTTGAATTTGTTAGTATCTGTTCAACGCCTTGTTTCTTTGACAAAATTATAAGGTCAGTGTTTGTTGTTATCCGTTTAAACTACAATTAATTGCATATAATGCTTTTTTTTCTCATTGTGAAAAAAAGAATTCAAAATATGGTAAAAGTTACGTTTTATTTATTTTAAGCATCATAACATAAGCAAGTACTGAGATTAGGGGGTGTTTATTAACTGGATTACCGAACAATGAAAAACCAATGAATAAACAAGTGTTCCTTTACTGGGATTTTTTCAAGTTAATGAAAATAAAAGAAAATTTTAATTTTCTTGTACCTTTTGTCATATTATAAATCAAAATTATGTTAAAAATAAAAATAAAAAAACTTCTAACCAGTGAAGGAACAGGCATGTTCCTTCACTGAGAATAGATTTCCCAGTGAATGAATAGTATGTGTGAAATATGATTTTACATGGATAATTAGTAGTTCAGCGACATAGAGGACTCCCAAAATTCAGTTAAATGTTGTATGAATAGTTCCTATAACAATTTCATTTAAATATGCAAATTTAATTACTAAATTTATTTAAAGAATTATAATTTATAATTAATTTATTATTTATCTTTATAAATGTAGTGATTAGTTATTACATCATACCTTAGACACCTTAATAAACTATGTTTATTAACTAAATATAACAACTAAATATAATAATAACAGCTTGAATGGAAAATTTCCTTGCAGGATTTTGTGCCAATAATTAGCTAAATTATTATCTTATTGCCGTCTTTAATGTCCTAACGGGAACTGGTAGGAAAAATCCATTTAAAGACAATTATCTAGGTGAAAAATGGATGAAGTTTTTTTTAAGGCGACATCCACCGATAACTCAGTGCGATGCGAAGATAATTTCAAAAGGCAAAACTTCCCTTAGGGAATAATATTCGAAATACTGGTTTTAAGAGCTTCAGAAGAATCTTTGGGAGGGAAGTAGCCCTGGCTTCCTTTTATAAAGTGATTGCATTTACAATGCGAATGAAACAAGAGTTGAATACTGCCCTTAAACGGGAAAAATCTTCGGCCTTAAAAATTATAAGGATTTATATTCTAAAGTACCTAGGAAAGAAAAAGTACCTCCATTGGTAGTTTTTCCTTGCAGAAGAATTCGTTGAGATATTACAGAATCAGTCCCTGCTACATATTTCATTGGAAAAAGCAATTCATGAAATGAAACGATGACCGCAGCAACATTTTACAAATGTATTGCAAATGTTTCTACCCATGGCTAATTAAAAATGCAATCAAATTCCATATTTTGCTTCTTCTGAATAGGTATAAATCTCATATCAATTTGATACTGAGCAAGTTTTGTTCCTCAAAACAAATTTTCTGGTTTAGTTTTCTACCTAATTCATGGAAATCTCTCGTTAGATCTTGAAAACAAAAGAATTGTAAAACAATATGTCTAGAAAATTTTACATCCATTTTTAAATAAGATTTGAGGCATCAACTGATGAAGTTAAAATGCTTTTATGAAATGCGATATTTTTCCATTCGATGTAGAAAACGTTGACTGTAACAAATGCATGCAAAACAGACACCAAGAGTTAATGAGTAAGACAACTTATCAACTAAACACATGCTTCGAGAGTAACGATGCGCTATTTCATCAGAAGCTTGAGAAGGAAATCTCACAAGTTATGTTGCAAATTTTTAAAGGAACATTGACAGAAAAGTTTAATCTCCCAAATATCCAATAGCCTGTGCTTTTCTCAATATTGAAGAATTTATTTCAAAAAGAACAATTGTATAATCAAATTTTGGCTCTGAAGCTGAGACAACTAACATTAATAATGAAAGTATCTTGAAAACTGATTTTGAGATAAGTCCTCTTGAGGCATTGTTAGTTGCAAAAACAATTGGTTTCATACGTAACTACTAGATATAAGTCAATGAGAGATGGGTTTTACTCAAACTTCGAAACTCCTTTTCTCATTTACTATCTAGTGAGGAATTCTGGAAATGGAACTGAAAAATCAAAAGAAATTTCGAAGATACATTTACATTGGCCAAAAATTTGGAAGAAAGAGGAAGGTTAAATCAAAAGAAAAAGAAATAAATTACTCATGACGAAGCGAAAAAAAATACTTAAAAAGATTTAAAAAAAGCATCATCGGATTACACAATGATAAACATTCATAATTTAGAACGGACTATTAAACTGTGAGAAAAAAATGAAAAACATTTTTTTTAAATTATGTATTCAAACATATTTTACTTTCCATTCCATGACTGAAAAAAAAGCAATATTTTTCACATTAACTATGGTTATATGTCGTAATTCCAAGAAAAATCTTGTTTTTAGACATTTGTGTGGCCTATGGATTCCTAACGAGCATCAAACATTCTCAAAATTAAGTGTTCATTCACTGGAAAATTTAGTGTTTATTCACTGGTAAGAACTGTTCCTTCACTTGGTCATCTTACTACTTATTATTTAAACCACCAAAAGCTTAAAACAATATTATGTAAGTTATCTAACTTTTTTTTTACATAATTTGCATTTAATAACAAATATGTCGACACCATCATTTAGCTAAAATTACAAATTTTGAAATTTTTATGAATTTTTTTTAAAGGCACGCTAAGCTTAAGTGTTCCTTCGTTGTTTAGTTTACCCTATAAGATGTTGAGAAATGTGCGATGTTGTGAGAGATGTTTAAAAATGTTGACTACGTATTTTTATTAATATTTATAAAATATTTATTCAAGAAATTGATAAATATATTATTCCAAATCTATCCATACGTATGTATATTATTGAAATTGTATCAGTTATTGAAAAACAAAATATAAAAAATAATCACATTAAATAAGCACAATCTGGTGTATTCTATCAGAAGCACGCTTTTTTAAAAACTAGACATTTGTTGAATAAAGTGTTTTTTATTCAAAATTCTTTACTAAATTGCAAATAAATTATTAAATGACTAAAAAAGAAACATCGTATTTTATAGTGTGAAAGAAATAAAAATAAAAAGATTAGCAAACGATTATTAGTGAAAAAAATATGAATGAAATTTTACGCTACGCGTGCGAAGTCAAGTTCCTCCCAAGTTTATCACATTTTAATATTAATCGCCCCAATTAGTTATTTCTTTATTGTCGCCAAATAATTTTTTAAAAAATAATTAATTTTAATTTTTCTCAGCTTCTAATAAATAAAAACAGTTGAAACTTTAGATTTTGCAATTGAAAAATATGTAGATTAATATGGTATAAAAAAATTCATACCTTATAATTCAATATTTTTTCATCCTGACTTTAGTTAAATAATAAAAAATAATAAATAATTATAAAAAATTATTTTTTGTATGAAATTATCTTTGGGTAAATGAGTTTTATGAGTGGGTGCAATTTTTTTTGAATTGCTTCATTAGTTTTGAAAATATGACTGAAAACGCAAAAAGCGAAATTAACATTAAGGGGTACGAACTTTGAATCGCTCTCCTGACCAAACTATGGGGACCACATTTCCCAGATTGCGGCTACCCCCTATATTTTGAAGGTTAAGAATCCAAATATGTAAAAGAAAATGCATGTTTATTCAGAGAAAGTACGTTTTTGTGTCTGATTTCGCAACTTAATTAATAGTTAGCACTAATTAATTAGCATATTTGAGGTCACCCCCAGGAACCATTAAGATTGACACTTAGTTCGTGAAAATCCGATCATTAGAACGAAAGTTATTCAGGGTGATTCGTTTTTTTTTTTGCGGACTGTACATGGAAAGATACATGTACTCCCAAGTATCCGGTACATACTACAAATGTTCAATGTGTTCACCCTTGGTCATCCAATACACATCCTAACTATAAACCCGTTGTGCTCATACGTCCAATAGAATGCTTCGATCAATGCTCGTTATCAAATCTATGAGTTTTTTTTTCAGTGTTGTTGACATCGGTTCATCCGGTTCCTCAATGGTTCATCCGGTTTCAGAAGACTGTTTTTTTACAAGCATGCAACGCAGAAAGACGATACAACATGGAAAGATACATATATTCCCAAGTATCCGGTACATACTACAAATGTTCAATGTGTTCACCCTTGGTCATCCAATACACATCCTAACTATAAACCCGTTGTGCTCATACGTCCAATAGAATGCTTCGATCAATGTTCGTTATCAAATCTATGAGGGTTTTTTTTCAGTGTTGTTGACATCGGTTCAACCGGTTCATCCGGTTCCTCAATGGTTCATCCGGTATCAGAGGACTGTTTTTTTACAAGCATGCAACGCAGAAAGACGATACAACATGGAAAGATACATATATTCCCAAGTATCCGGTACATACTACAAATGTTCAATGTGTTCACCCTTGGTCATCCAATACACATCCTAACTATAAACCCGTTGTGCTCATACGTCCAATAGAATGCTTCGATCAATGTTCGTTATCAAATCTATGAGGGTTTTTTTCAGTGTTGTTGACATCGGTTCAACCGGTTCATCCGGTTCCTCAACGGTTCATCCGGTATCAGAAGACTGTTTTTTTACAAGCATGCAACGCAGAAAGACGATACAACATGGAAAGATACATATATTCCCAAGTATCCGGTACATACTACAAATGTTCAATGTGTTCACCCTTGGTCATCCAATACACATCCTAACTATAAACCCGTTGTGCTCATACGTCCAATAGAATGCTTCGATCAATGTTCGTTATCAAATCTATGAGGGTTTTTTTCAGTGTTGTTGACATCGGTTCATCCGGTTCCTCAATGGTTCATCCGGTTTCAGAAGACTGTTTTTTACAAGCATGCAACGCAGAAAGACGATACAACATGGAAAGATACATATATTCCCAAGTATCCGGTACATACTACAAATGTTCAATGTGTTCACCCTTGGTCATCCAATACACATCCTGACTATAAACCCGTTGTGCTCATACGTCCAATAGAATGCTTCGATCAATATTCGTTATCAAATCTATGAGGGTTTTTTTCAGTGTTGTTGACATCGGTTCAACCGGTTCATCCGGTTCCTCAATGGTTCATCCGGTATCAGAAGACTGTTTTTTTACAAGCATGCAACGCAGAAAGACGATAGAACATGGAAAGATACATATATTCCCAAGTATCCGGTACATACTACAATAATTTTATCATGATTCCTTAGAGCATGACATAAAAGCCATTTATTCGGTTAAATTTATCCTTCAGTTTTATATTTTTCACTGAATGTGGGGCAAAAAAGGCAAACAGTTACCATATGAACGGAAAAATTACCCGATAAATGAATTAAATTCCGTATAATTAGGTTTTATTAACCGGAATTATGTCTTTTCTTATCAGAAATGTCATTACCATGCAGTACGGTAATTTTACCAGAATTTTTTTCTCCGTTTATGAAGGGAAAAATTTATTCAACAGTACTGCAGAAATGCATTCTTATTGAAGTGATGGACTTGGATGGAGTTATGATTCTGAACTTTAAGATGGAACTGATTTGGACGTGTAAGATGACTTAGTGTGGACACAATTCTGCTGAGTACTAGACATTTAGTAAGTGTATGAATCTCCTGTTTTAAACTTGTAAATTAGCAGTGTTTTAAAACTGGATAACTCTGTATTTTTTTTTAATTAATGCATTTTGTGAATGGCCACATCATAATTCATTCTGTTTATAATTAAAATAAACAGTTTTAAATTTTTAATAGTCATGAAACAAAATATTCGAAATAAATATTAATTAATCGCTTGACAACCCGCTGTCCGATGCAAATAATAAAACAAAGTTACAAATTTTCCATTTCATCTCAAATCAACAACCCTGGCATCGTCCCATCAAGAAAAAGTAACACAAATGTACATAAAAGTGACAATAGTTTAGT
The DNA here is from genome assembly GCF_982258835.1 of Parasteatoda tepidariorum. NCBI lineage: Eukaryota > Metazoa > Arthropoda > Arachnida > Araneae > Theridiidae > Parasteatoda > Parasteatoda tepidariorum. Next base: position 61,573,849 of record NC_141756.1, on the reverse strand, counting down.
TTTACAATTTTTTTATGCAACTCAAATCACGTCTTTGGAGTATCTCACTGCATAATTTCTCATTATAACACCAAATTCAAAGCCACTGTTAAACAATAGATGAATCTAGATTCGGTATTGTATTCAGCATTTTTCAATTAAAGGGTAATACCATTTAATAAGAATACGCTTTATTCATCTCCATTCCCTCATTTGGAACAATGCGTAAGATCGACATGTAACCAAAGAACCATGAAAACGGTTCTATCGCTTGAATGCTTACGCCGATCTCTGTTTATATTTGCATCAAACTGAAGGCAGTAACGTTAAGAATATTCATTTTTAAGTTGGTTCTGTAAAGGTTGTTGTTCCTTATTGTTAAAATATAAACTAACTATCTAGATTTACGTTTTCTGTTGGAAATAATCCCCCAGCACAGAAATAATTCTCTGACTTAAAAATATATTATTCATTTCAACTGATTAAAAAAAATGAATAATCATAATATTTAGTGACAATTCATAGAAATTAACCAGGAATGCAATTGATGTTTCGTAATTATAACTTATAATAATGATCATCAACATTAATGATTTTAATTTCAAGCATTAATAAATTGTATTACTATATGGAATAAAAGCACAAATCACATTGTTTTAAAGATACTTGAATCGGTGAAGCTTGAAATTCAACAATCTTTTCCATTCACAGATTGTATATTTAACGTTAAAATTTTAATCTGTTATTATCTCACATTTTTTTAAACCAATATAACAGTGTATTTTACACCTATTATAAAAATACCAAGGAATTTCAATTAACTTTTATACATCCTTCACCTATGAATATATTTCTATAGATTATATTTCTATAATTCTTATAATTCCCTTATTCTTCTATAATTATATTAATAAGATTATATTTCTTTGATTATGTTTCAATGATAAACAATGATAATGGATCGATTTCTTCGCAGCATTTTTATCATTTCCACAAGAGCCGTTGTTGCTCAGGGAATAGAGCCCTTGTCTCCCATTGAGGTCTCCAGGTTCGAACCCCAGCGATGGCTGGTCGATACGAATTCTGCACACGGTCCGCACCTTCACGGTGCTGACTGAAAATATTTCCAGTGCCAAACGAATCATGTTTTAGGCTTAATATTGGATGTTTTGTGGCGTTCCTCATATAACATGAATATGGCTTAGTTCTATCAAAAAGTTCTCCGCGAATTCAAATTTCTCCCAATACTGATCCAGGTGTTCCCTTTTCTATTGGATAGTGTTCAAAATTACGAGGCTTACGGAGTTGAACATTAGTAGTTGTACACTCAAAATTTGGCGGGATTTTCAACGATGCTTATAATTAGAATATAATGTCAATTCTACAAAGTAATACCAGAATGCCAATCAAAAGAAAGAAAAAAAATTCTTTAAAGTTCCAAAAAAGTTTTACATTGGAACGTATTTTTGAAATAGATATTTGTTTTGTGTTGTAGAATTGGAACAAGTTGCTTGAATGCAGCTGTTGTTGTTACCTATCTAAAGCTGAGATAGAAAAATCATGTTGCCGTTGCTTTACTTACACAGTAGATCATTGCACGAATGTATGAGTGGAGAACAATAATTTTAAATACTCTATGGTGCGCTACTTCGACTTTGTTTCTGTGGGCAAAACATGCTATTATAATTGTAGGTATTTTGTAGATGATGAAACCTCCGATCAATACCCTTAGCTGATATAGTAGATCAATAAGCTATTTCGTTTCCAATAATCCATATTGCTCAGAGTTCCATTCAAAAACAAAATACAAGCACCTGAATAAAATTGAAAAATAAAATAAATAAATATATAAAATTCATCCCAAGTATTAAAAGTAGTGAGCCGTGGTAAAAGGCTTTGAACTGTTATAATGAAGAACTTTGGGACTCAGCTTCAGATTGATGAGTATCAGCTTTTCTGAGTAGATTGATGAGTACTAGCTTTTCTGTGGCCTGTGTGCAGTGCTGACTACTTTTCCATAATCAGGCCATACGTGATAAAATTGTGGATGCAGTGGGAATGTGTTGAATTAAAAAAGGTATATACTAATATTAAATATTCTGTGGATAAAATTATATTTTTAAATTTATTTTAAATCCACACTAGTTCGCGTCACCAAATATGAAGCAACCGCATCTAACAAGAATACGTAGTCCTTTTTCTCCAATCATTTCAAATGGAACAATTTTTGTTTACACCATCAATGGGGATTGAATTGAGAAATCACTATACGTTTATCTTAGAAGGTTTCTCTTTTTAATGGAGCTCCACTCCCATAACGTCATACATTAGAATTTCTTCCATGAAAGCTACTCGTCTGAAAGCTGATAGAGTAAGCCTGTCATCTATAAATGATATTGATATAATTGATGATAACCCATAATTGATATTGATTGACCTTTGTTTGCATACATACTGTTTGAAAGAAATGCGAAATCAAGACTACAAATCAACTTGTTGAAAACTATTTTGATAGTTGGTGGGATCAAAACAAGACCCCCAGACCTGGAAGTTTGCAGGTGATAATGTTTCAGCAAATTCAGCAATATGGGAGTATCGCGCAAAGCACTAAACAGTTCTAAAATGCTGAGCAAACGGTGCCATATAAAAAGTCTGATTAAAAAAAAATTTAAACGAGATACATCGGTATTATTCTTAAAGAAAGAAATGAAAAAAAGGGAGATGCCCATACAGGTATAACAGTTAGATTTCAATTTTGTTAATCTTTTTTATGGTTTGTTGAGTCAAAAATCAGGCAAACGACATTCAGCACGCGCAATTCAGGGAAGATATAAAATTTTATGTACATTTTATGAACGTAGTTTGCTGCTATTGTCTCATGCGTGAAATAGTATATTATTTATTTACAGTGTTTCACATAAAACAAACAACAATTTTAAAAAATCTGTTACACCTAAAACTTGAAATTCCACATGTCAATGAGGGAAAAAGCTATGAAGGATCATTTTCTCGTTCCCATACGCGCTTTATCGTAAACATATTTACGATCAGTCTGAGTTGATCATCAAGATCTTTTACACCACACATTATTCACTCGATTAAGGACGCCACCTTGAGGATCGATAAGCAACTACTCTTCTTCTGAAGTGTTAATAAAGATTATGAGCAGTAAAATACATTCGAGTTTACGATCTAGATTGTTTTATGAAGGTTTCCGATGGGACATATGCTCTACATTTTGGAAAAAGGTTTTTTTATATTGCAGATTCATTATTAGAAGCTTTCTAGACATTTCCAATTAAAGTAAAAGGAGAATAGAATATAAACCTTTCAAATAAATTTGGAAAATATTATTACATTTATTTACAAAAAGTTTTTTTAAGAGGAAAAACTAAAAACTGTTACAATCGTAAAGTAAATAGTTTATGAATGCTTCTTAACAAAAAATTTTGGAGAAATATTACGACGCATTTCATCTTAATATTCTTCCTATTAAATAGTGATAAAACTGAAATATGTATATTTTACATATCTGCATAATAGCACACTAAAATAGTAAAGCTGCCAAATGTATTCATTTTTTTTAAATCATCTTTTTTAAAATTATATTTCAGGGGGCATAAATTTGAAGCACTTTTAAAAGAAAATTTTATATTGTAGGAGAACTTTTTATTTTCAGCTTACCTTAAAATGCGAGTTTAAAAAAATAAACATAGTTTGAATGCTATTTGAAAATTTAATGTAGTTAAAAATGTGCGTTTATAAAAATAGACTTAGCTGTCTCCACGCGTTCTAAAATTGGATATAAATCAAAATGAATTTTAAAGACATTGAACAAATGCACGCTTTAAAAAAATTAACATAGCTCAAAATGCAGTAAATAAAATAATAAAAATACCTAAAATTATAAATAAATAATAATCACTAAAAAAGGTGATGACATTTAATCTCGTTCATTAAACTCTTGTTAAGACTGCTGTATTTTAAAAGAAATAAGAACTAGTGAATGCTTACTTTTCGAATTGTTAAGGGGGGGGGGCAAAGGGTCTTTATTTTTTTTTCTCTAAAGTGACACCATATGTGTTACGAAATTGATTGCTTTGTTCAGCATTAAAAAAGCAAATTTATTCTAGGTTTAGTTTTTTAACACGTATTTTAAGAGCTATATCCATTTTCGCTAACATGTATTTTAAGCAGATCACCTTAAAAGCACTTTTTGAACTCTTTTCAAAGTTAAGTTCATCACAGATGAAGATCTTTTGCACTAAACTATCATAAGTAAAACCAAAGAAAAAGTAAACAAATTCTGTTTCTCACATACTAATATACGTATGACGCATGTTGTCTCCAGTCCAGTCCAGAGTATATATATATATATACAGTATACAGTATATATATATATATATATATATATATATATATATATATATATATATATATATATATATATATATATATATATATATATATATATATATATATATATATATATATCATTCTGAGAAAGTTCGTTTTTGCGACAGATTTCGTAACTTAAATTAGCATATTTGAAGTCATCCACTCGAACCCTTAAGGTTGAGTCCTTGAATTTAAAGATCCGATCACAAGTTATTAAGGGCGGTCTTTTTCTTATTTTGCGCACTGTACAATAACATTGAGTATTTAAGAGAAGAAAAATTGCTATAAGCTACATATGATGCTAGAAGAAAAGCATAAAAGTGATCACTGCTTTGGAATTGTATGAACAATCTTAAAATGAAATAGGCAATTCACGAAACGAAAGAAATAAGAAATTTTTGTGAAAGATTAAATTAGAAAATAGAAAATGGAAAAACTAAAAATTCCTACAATAATTTAAGAGAATCCTACTAGAACTAACGAGAAAAAGAGGAAGAAAAATAAAAGAAGAGATCCATACAGGCTGCTTTGGGCTCGTGGAACCCGCATTTATGTAAAAATTAATAAATGAATAAAATCTCTAAACGCTTTCATAAAACATAGATATTTACAATTGAAATTATTTTCAGCTTGTTTGCAGGAATACCACCAAATTCCATATTAAAAACCTAAAAAATTGAATCCATATCCAAATTCTAAAGATAGAAAAAGCGCATTATTATGCTAAAAACTCATGTTTTGATCTTTGATTTAATTAGAGCATTGTAAAAACAATTTAGTATTGCTAAATCTAATATCTTTATATGAAAATGTTTTTTCGACATTCGTAATGTTTTACATCTTCTTCCAGTTACTTAGTAATGCATTAAAACATAAATATTTTATTATTAAATTTAGATGAAATAATTTACTAACTCGAAAAAAATTTAATTTACATTTTGAGCAACCTGATGATTATAAAAAATGCGTATAGTATTTTTTTTTAAAATTATATAATTTTTTAGCTCCGCTTAAATTACACTACTTTTCATTCACGAATTTTTCTTTCGACACGCTAAACTCAAACTTATTCCAAGTGAGTAAGTTTGACTGTTGCCACTTTTCAACCACAAACTTTTCAAACGCTTTCGTTTGCTTTTGCATTCATTTGACCAGAATTTATGCCGAACTCCATATTAAAATCAGTCTCTCCACAAAGACTATTGTTCTCCAAGGCCAGCTTTGCTCGTTTTTATAAAACTAATAAAAAATTGAAATTGCGTTGAACTAAGCGGAATCTAAAGTGTTGCTTCAACGATAACAGTATGCAAAGTACCGCGATTCGGTATTCAATGTGGGGTTTACTATGTTGGCATATCATCACTCTATTTGGCACTATAACAATCTTAATTTTTTTATTTCTTATCTTAATCTAATTTATGCAATAATCATAATAATAAGGTGGTAAAAATACATTAAAAATAGATTAATTAAGTCTAACACATAATTTAATATTTTGCCTAACATATAGTCAACGAGATATTTTAAGTGTTTTTAGTTTCTGAGTGGCCGTTTAATAAATTAATAATAGTCATAAAATTTCTGATTTAAAGCCCAATTTCTTTTAATAGTAAAAATGAATTAAAGTAACTATTCCATAAAATGTCTAATAGTATCTGATTTATGAAAATAAATTAAATTATTTTTCTGTGGATTTCTTTCAAACGTTGATTTTTTTTTCATTTGAATTATAATGATTAACTGTTGGCTAAAATTTATATCCAATTCAAAAAGATTCAAAAGCTTTTGAGCACACTAGTTCATTCAGATTTATGATTTTACTCGAATATTTTTAGATGTAGGTAAATAGTTTTAAATATAGGAAGAAAGGTACAAACACCGCGGAATTAATCGTAAAACAGAGCATTTTTGACATCGACCACATTCCTCTATATAACATATTTAATGTCTACTTTGCAAACCATTGAAATTGTATAAGAATAATAGATCGTAAAAATCCGAACGTAAGGTACTCAAATTTTGTCTATTTCTTTTGGTTATTCCGTATAGCAATATTTTAACTGCTATAAGAATTAAAATTCAAAAGTTTTAGAAATAATTTAAATATTTTTAAGAGTTACCTTAATCATTAAAGTTGCACTGAGTGGGGATTTTGAAGCAAAACTGGTAATTTTTTTAACATAATTGAGCATTTTTGTTCAACATGAAAAATCATTGTGTGATATGCCTTCAACATGAAAGTGCATTTAAAATATGTTCATTTCTTGAGCCCCATAACGCACAGGCAGAATGTTTACTGAATTCTGTTCTTTTATTTAAATTTTAATCGTGATTTAAATTTTAATTATTTCAGCTGAAATGTTCTTCGTTGAAAAGAAATTGAGATTTTTAAACGATTCTGATTAATTAAAAATTCAAATAGAAGTTTCAGTTATTTCACAATAATAGGGGCTTGAAATTAGCAATTTTCTGTTGAGCAAAGACTTTTAATTTGATTCGGACTACCAAAAAGTAGTTTTTACTTGTCCTCCAGAGCTACATTCAGTCAAAAATGCTAATTTGCCTTTCATTTCTTTTCTTTTTTTATTTCATGTTTGTTTTATGTTCTGTCTCAAAATAGCATTGCTCTTTGTAATTTTTACATGATACATTCTATGTTTTCGGTTTCATTTTGTTCAAATTCAATTTGTTCTTTTTTTTCAAAAACAAAGAAGAAAAAATATTCTAATACAGGCATGCAAGCGAACCAGTAAGAATGTACACGGTCTTGTAATATTTTCTACATACTAGCCCTTAGGTCAAGTGACTAAGTTATCTTTATTTCTACATTTTTAATTATAATTATAACAATAATTATAATTATGAAAATAATTATATTATAATAAAAAGACGTAAAAAAAGGAATATATTACTTAGCTCACTTTAAATAATGAAATAATATTAGAATGAAATTTTTTATAAGCAAACAATTAGTCTTATTTGTTGTGAAAAATATTTCCAGTTCAAAATAAAACAAAGTAAGCTATTTAGGTTTGCTATAAATGATAGACCTGAAGCGTCGGTCAGACCAAAAAGCTGAAACAATCCAAAACACAAATAAATTCTAAGTGTGTCATACGAAGTTTACTTTGTTCAGCGAACGGAATTACCGATAGACATTGTGATATGTGCCTAATTCTACCTACTTTTATAATTTTATACGTTTTCTTTTGTCCCTGTTTTATATCAAAGAAAGTATCACAGAGTTCTCAATGGGGGGACATTAATGGAAAGATTTCAAGTTTCATTCTGATGAAGAATACAAATATACCATTTCCAACACCAATTTATCGTAAGGTTGGAAACAATGAATAATAAAATCCACAGAATTGCAGCTCTTTGAAATTTACAATTTGTTGACAAGTTGCTGTTCTTTAATATATTTGTTTTGAAAAATAAAACTACATTTTAAGACTCATTTTAAGCTAAGGACTTTATTCAGTTTGTGTATAAATGCCCTTCTATAAATAAATATTTTTTTATTATTTATTTTATATTTTTCATTTATAATTACTTACTTAATATTATTTTTTATAACCATTATTATTTTTCGTTTTTGATTACTTTCCATTCACTCAAAATACAGTATAAATGACGATTCTAAAGTCCCATTAAAATTGACAAGTGTAGAGATTTAATAGAGGAATTATGAATCCTTTGCAGCCAAGTATTTTTATGTCTGAAAACGTGTTACGTGTTTCATTTTTTTAATTTTGAGTTTGGTTTGGAGAAATTAAATTTATATTAACGGTTTGGAATTTTCTTTATAATTAAGGCATTATAATTCTAATTTTTGGCAGCTACGTACTCTTACAATTGAAGATTTAAAAAAAAAAAATTTTTAAAGCTTTCAAATTAGTTTCGGAGAAAATATTATGTTAATTATAAAATTCTGAAGTTTCCTAAACAATCTAAAAAAATTTCGGAAAAATGCGTATTTTTTCCATCCTTTGGACACAACCAAAGCCAAATAATCTTCTTTCATTTAAAATAAATATATTATTTTAAATAGGGAATAAATGTTATATTGAGAGCTCTTCGTGTTCCCTCATCTCACCTCAGTGACATGAGTGTGACGTCAGAACAAACTTTCTTCCTTTCAATTGTTCGTCGTTTTTATTTTCATTATCAAAAGAAAAAGGAAAAAAAAGCATTGTTCAATTAAAATCTTTATAACACATTATAAAACATTTCATTAAAATTTCTTTCAGGGGGATTTTGAAAATTCAAACCGGAGAAATCAGAAAACTAAATTTAACTTCACAAATTTCTCAATTTGAATTTGAATTTTGGCTTTTCTATTTTAAATTTTACTTTTTATTCTGAACTTAAATGGTTTTCAATTTTACTTCCCTTTACTTTGTTTTCACTAATTTAAACATATTTATTGCCGGTAAACTATTCAAAGAAGAAGAACGAATAAAAAACAACGCTTTTTTTGAATTTTTGTTTTCGGTACCTAAACACAACACGGAATTTCAAATTTATTTTGAATGTTGCAACAAATTTATATTATTATAATCCTAGTACAGATGAGATGAACGAGCGAACAAAAGAACTGCGCAAACAGTTTCGATTTATTGTTGCATTTTAAGCCAAAATTAAAGTTATTTTTTATTGCACCCTGTAACTTAGCTTCGCAAAAACTCTTGTCGGAAGAATTTTTATTTATTTTTTGTTATTTTATCCATTCATTCAACTATTTATTCTTATTTATTTATTAATTCAGTATTTTTGTCTTATTTATTTAATTATTTATTTACTTATTTTGTTATTTTTTTATTTATTATATTATTTATTTTATTTTATTTCATTTATTTAATTCTTTTTAGTCATTCATTATTTATTTGCAGATGTGTACTCTCATGTCATATAAGATAAAATAGCTCTTCCCTAATCAGTTTTGTGGTAGATAAAAAATAAAGTTGTGTTTACTGAAGAATGGACATTATTTCACTCCAATTCTTAATTTGATTGCTCCCCCCCCCCATCGGCAAACGGTCTCATAGCATTGCAAGACAAATGAAAAAAAAAATCTATTAAGAAGAACAAAAAAAACTGCACAAGCAATTACGAAAATTAGGAAACTGGAGTATTAAGCAAGACAAAGGAGAAAAAAGTGAGCGAAGCGATCTGAAAGGAACTATGTCAGAGGTTTCAGGGTTTCCCAAGCCAAAGCGAGAAAAAGGCTAAACCCCTTAGTGCAGAATAAAAAGAAATATTGGGCTTTGATTTTTTTTTAATATTTACAATTTAAAACTCTCAGAAAAATAAACACATTTTAATATAATCGAGAATTATTACAGTTTCATGCGTGAAGTTTTCACATTAATACAATAAATACTAAATTTCATAAAATGAGACTTTTGTATTTTAGTGAATAAATTATCAGCGAAATTGGCTGAATTCTCTACAATAGCAGAAAATAATTATTGATAAATAGTTCCACAAAAGTGATAAAAGATAAATATAATTTGGATAAACAAAAGTTTGATGAAAAAAATGACATTTAAGGGCATTAAAGTAAATAAACAAAAAGACGATACTAACTTCACTAGCCTCACAAAAAGACAATCTCTACATTTCTTATATTAAAAATAGGTTGTATGCGTACTTTCTTTTACGTATTTTAAATGCAAGATTTAAGAGTCAGAGATGTTTTCATCAGACTTGAGAAGTATTTACATGAGAGGTCAAGTGTAGCGGAAGTCGAATATCATTCAGCCATAAAGTTGAGCAAAAGTAGTTTTTAAATCATATGAAAGTAAAATAAATCAAAACTGTAAACTTTCTTTTAACTCTGAATCATATTTAACTAAATTTTCTCGTATTACTTTATGGAAAAATACAGTATTTTTCATAAACGGAAATAAATATGTTAAACATTAGATACGTATTCCAAAAAGTACACTGGAACATGAGTTTAATAATCACTCAAAATATAACAAAATAAATATTTTAGAGAAAATAATTTTTTTAATTGAGTTTTTATTTTTATAGTACTGAGTTTTATGTGATAGACTACATGACGGTCACGGTAAGAAAAATAGGACATTAGATATTTCAGATGACAAACTTAAACGATATTTGTAAACTATGCCAGGCGAAAAAATAATAATAATAAAAAACGACAAGGAAACAAGCGGAAATAAAGAATATAACGATTAACTATGCATTATATTTTATCAAAAATTATTGAAAGGTATTCAAAACAACTAAAAATAGTGAACTAATTAAGCATTAATGAATTTAACCTATTAAAATTCTGTTAGCCGTATCAATGTGTCGTGTGCTGCTTAAATGAACAGGCGTTTAAGTGAACAGGTGGATAGATGTGATAAGCGAATGATGGGCGTGTAATAAAAAAAGATGTATATATATATATATATATATATATATATATATATATATATATATATATATATATATATATATATATATATATATATATATATATATATATATATATATATATATATATATATATATATATATATATATATATATATATATATATATATATATATATATATATATATATATATATATATATATATATTATATCTTTGTTTCTTCTACCTGTCATACAACTTTCCCGTTACGTTTCTGACCATCGGTTCTTATGCAATTCTGAATCCTTGTGATGTCACCTACCTCCTAAGAATTGCCTCAGTAATCCTAGGGCACACTGTATATTATGATTGTATTCATTTATGCTAACGAGAAATATTTGATTAATATTGTATACAATGTTTCTTTATGACTAATCATAGTGTATATTTAGTTTTTTTGGAAGCACTTATTTTAGATGTTTTATCTTTTAAGTGAGCCTTATTTTAAAGTTTTTCGCAGGTACCTGACCGTAAGAAGCTTGCACTAAATATATAGAGCTATTATTAAAATATAGAGAGTATTATATAAATATTATTAAAATATGGAGCTATTATTAAAATATACATTCCTTTATTAAGACATTTGATTAGTTATCTTTAATTTTAATCAATATTGCATAAAAGAAAATACCAATTTAATTTTCAAATGAATAATTATATAGCAAATAATACAGTTTCATTCAAAAGAAAAAAAAGATATTTAAAAAAAAATATTTCAAAATAAATTAGTTTTGGACAATTTTGGTCATTATACGATATTTTTAAGGCTCATGAATATTTTAAATGTATATTTAAAATTGTATCAAGTAGCTAACTGTAAAAAAAAATTGCGTATCCCTTGCGCGTAATTTAGGGTATATATTATAAACATGTTTTCAGTATAATTTAACATTTTCGTCGTTATTTTAATGGCAAAATGATATTTTAGAATTTAATCTAATTTATTGGGAAGAAATTAGATAATAATTAATGATTCAGTATGCAATTATAATGAATGTAATATGAAATATGATCGTAATTCGTATACGAATTATCCTCAATAGATTAAATAATTAATTTAATTCAACTGCATTAATTATTTCAAATAATTGGATAATTTGATGCAATTATGTTTCAAAGATATAGTTTAAGAATATTAACAGCTATTTAAGAATTCGTTTTTAAACCAGTACAATTTTATGGTTTAATTTTAAGCAACTTGTGAAGAATTGAAAAAATGTGAAATGGTTTCGTTGAATATTAATAGTATTTTAAAATAGTATTGTAGCTAAAAAGATCCTACATTGATGAAATCTGAAATCAAATTTATTCTATTCTTGCGAGTAAAACGTAAAAATAAAATTATGCAATTACTGTTCCCTTTTCGAGTTTCGCCTTGAGACAAGAAAATTTACACCCATTTTCACCAGTTCTTGAATGAAAATCCCTGCATTCAGATTTGGCGCTTGTTTCCCAAATTCTACGTTTCCAGTAACCTTTTCTGAGAAAAAAGTACTCTTCACAGTGTGTGATCACAGAACAAGAGAGTGCCAAATAAATCATTATCAAGCACCCGGCGCCAATCCTTGAAAATTTCTAACGACCCGTTAAGGGTATATAAATATAAAATCTATGAACGAAATCTTATTGCATGCATTATTTAAGGCAGAAAATATCTGCGTTGAAGACAAGTATGTCTTCTGCAGTGGTGTTCTCGGTGTTATCGCTGTTTTGGCAAAGTGTTCATTGTACAGTTTTCCCACCAGTTAGTAATCCCCCACCGATTCCAGGTCAAGATTTTAGGACATTGGATATCTCGGGACAACAGTTTTATGTCCAAGATGATTTACAGGCTGGTATCCCACAAACTGTGATTAAAGAGGACAGGTTTTTTTCACCAACTTTTGAATCTAAGCCTGATGATCAGTAAGTTTATGGTTCATTTCACTTTTCTTAAATTTTGTCCCTTGGATACTATATAAATGCAGTTTAGTTATACTTTCTCTTTAATATAAAATGTGTTTCTTAAAATAATAAATAAGTATTTTCCTTTTCAAAAAGTATAGTAATTTGGAATTATATTGAAGTTACGTATACCATTAAAAAATTCTAAATGAAAGAAAGATGTTAAGACTAGGTTAAACATAGCTAAATCATTAGATGAAAACATCAAAAAAATAGTTTAAATACATTTCATTATATTTACCTGTTTTTTAGTTTCGCTTAAAAACTTATTAAATTAATAATTAACTCTAAAAATAATGCCTATACTGTAAAAAATGTCTCATATAGTTACCACCATTTTTGATGTTGGGATTTACTAACATTTCTTACAGTGCATGGAGTCGTCACATTTTTTTTACTGTTAGAGTTTTACTTTTTTATTTATTCATTTTTCGTTTATTTGCTTACTGAAAACAGATTTTTTTCATGAGCACTAGATTCAATTTATCGCATAATTGCAAAAACATTTTGTTTTAAAAAACAAACACATTTTTAGTAATATATTTGTACCAGCTCTTTCAAAAAAAATTTATTTTGTCACTTTCATATAATTTTTTTTGCGCAATAACTACAGTTCTGTACATAAAAATGAATTTAGTTTTTCTTTACTCCAAAAAATTGGCAGCTGTACTCCAAAATTTTTTACTGTATTGTGATGCGTAATCAAGAACAAATCACTAATACTAATTATATCGAATTTCTACCATGAGATTATAAAAAATTGGGTTGAAACTTGACTCACGATAGATTTAAACCTAAATAAGCAAGTAATTCTTATCAAATCCCAAAAATAACTTTCATGGTATGTACTGAACATTTTTTTTTGTATTTTATAAAGCAAAAAAAAAATTTTTTTTGTGCGACATAATTTTAATTCGAAAATTTTTTTAAATACTTACTTGCAGACATACTTACTATGTTTACAAATGATTTTGCAAGTAATTTTGAAACGAAAAATTCAAGCAACATTTTGAAACCATGAAATAATATAGCAAGTTGTATTGCCCGTTGTTTGAAATTGTTTATAGTAGTAAGTTTTAATTAATTATTGAAATAAAAAAAATTGCGACGAAAAAGAATTTGCAGAACTATCGTCTAGTTGAGTTCAATAAATTATAATCAAATCATTTTATTTGTTTATTGCAATATCCATTATTTTCGATATATTTTTATTTAAAATATACAAAAAAATTTATTATCAGTGTGTTGCGACAAATTTGAGTTTTTAATTTATAAATGATTTTCTTATTTAAGCATAGTGAAATTTAAATAAGATTTGATATTATTATAACGTGATTCTGAATATAATTTTAAATCTCTAAAGAAACTTTTAGTTTCGAAAGAAACATACAATTTTTTTTTTATTTGTTTATTACAATTTTTATCATTTATTATTTATTGTGATTTAAAAAAGCAAACATTTTGAAATTTTAAGAAATGACTGAAACATGTTTCTACGTTTTTTAGTTCTCTTTAAGAAAAACATTTTGAAAATAAAATGTGAAGTAAGATAACACTTTCTAAATATTATTTGAAAATCTAAACGTTTTTGTGTTCAGAGTAATATAATCAGATTTTTTTTAAATTTCTTTATTACATTTATTTTTTGTTATGATTTTCTCAAAAAGCAAGTATCAATTAAAAGAATATTAGAAAAAAATTTAAATTAAAAAAATAAATAAATAAATAAATAAAATTTTAAGAATTATTAAATACGCGGCCTCTATTCTTAGCGTTTTTTTATTAAATATTTTGTGACACACTGCAGTAATAAAATAATTAGTTATCTACATTTCTTTTTACTGTTGCAGGTCATTTAGTTAGTTTCAAATATATATTCAAGGAAAATATTATTTTGGTAGTTTTTGACACTTAAGTTTTATATGTTTTATTATTTTAGAGTATACAACTCTCTGTTGTAACCTGTCTATCCTTAACAAGCTACATACCATATATATTTAGTAGAATTAATTCAAATAGAATTTCAGATTAGTGTAAAAAATTTGAAAAATTGTATACGAAAAAGTAAGCAATTTTAGATTATGATATCAGTAAAATTTTACAAAATGAGTCATGGGGGATTATCTTAGACAGAGGTATCTGTGAAAGACATATTTGAATTATTTATTCATTTAAGTCAACTTGAAAAACATTCTAAAAAACTGCTCACGTTCGATGTCTGTATCATTTTTCTATATATATATATGGAAAAAATGAGTGAGTTCTTAGTTTTCCTATTTTGTATAAAAATTGATCCGATAGTTTTGCTCTTAAAGTTTATCAAGTTGCTTCACTATAAAAACGCATCTCTCCGAATTAGCTATGGAACAATTTTGTACAATTTTACCCAGGGGCTCAACGGTTGAAGGGTTAAATATATTTCTTATGTATAATTTTTATCCATTTCGATTCGGTTAAGCCAAATTCGAATTCGTATATTAATATTCTCCCTGTTATAAGCGTATGTTTGATTTACAACCTATTTTTTTTAAGAATCACTGTGAGGCATCATTAACTAACTATTATTAATTTAAATTGTACGTGAAAATAACTACACTGCTTCTTATGTTTATCATAATTACATTGCTATTGTAAATTATAGTGTTACTGAACAACAACAAAATGGTGGCAAATTACTTTATACCAAGTAGAGTAAAAGGACATCAACAGGGTGTTTTACTGCATCACTTTGATCTAAAGTAGTTGCTACTAAATTCACTGTTAAGATGCACGTAAAATTTTAGTGCAGAATTTTCAAAAAAAAAAAAAATTAATTAAAAATATTTATTATTTTCATAGAGTCCTTGGCATCGCAATTTCGAGCGAGCCCAAGGACATGTAAGAGCCAAAGTTGTATGAATCGCCCATGGCCTACTTTACTTTCTAGACAAGCTTGAACCCATAGATATAAATTTGGGTGGTCTTCAAGCCGTTGCCGGGGTTTGAACACCGATCTAATATATCAACATCTGGGTGCCTTTATGGCCAGATACAATTATGCGGATGTGTTATTGTCACCGTCATGAGCGCTTGCGGTTACATACGCGCAAAAGTCTAACTAATTTTGAAATTTCTAATTTTTAAACTAGTTGCGAGCTAGTGTGAGTACTTATTATATGTTTATTTTCTCGTGACTTGCACTCTTGGGAGAAAAAAAAATAATATACAAAATTTTATTGAGATTTTCATTTCAATAAAAAAAATACATAATCTCTATAAAAAAAAAACTAATCAAAAATGCGTAATAGTATATTAAGGAAACTCCTCAGGAGTCGTGAGATCAGTTTATACAAAAATAGTATCAATGTATTCATATTTGAAGTTGATCTTCAGGTCTTATACGTTAGCGGTGAAATCAGGAATCATACGGTCCTTAAAGTTTTTAAAAAAGCGGTGGTAAAAGTAGGAAAATACGATGTATTTTAATAAGTAAATATTCTTCACTGCGCTAAATACTTCAGAACAAAAAAAAATGTGAAATATCGAATTTCAAAGTCGTAATTTTAAAGTAAAAGCTATTAAATTTTCATAGTATCTAAACTCCTCTTTAAATTTTCTGAGGTTAAAAATACTGTGTAAAGTTTGGAATGCTAGAGAATAATAGAAAAATAGCATTCCTCTCTAAAAGTTCTGAAATATTTCTTAGTAGTATTACATGTACCCATGCTTGTTAGGCTTAGTTATAAAATAGTCATAAATTATAAAATTTATGAATCATGAAAGTTTGGTAAATTTCAAACTAACGTTGAGTAAAGAAAACTAATTATCTCATACAGATAGTTTATTTTCATAAATCAAAACTTATTATTTTACTGGGACAAAATTTTTGAAATATTATTTCAATATTCATATAAATTGAGTTTTCTTTATGCACATTTTAATTTATTTAGTTTTGATAACAGGTAGTCGGAAAAGTGTTCAAGTTAAAATTATTACTGAATAGATGAGAAACATCATCAATCATTTTTCACTTGATCTAAAAAATAATCACCATTTAATAAGTTCTAATCTAAAAGTGGTCCATATTATATTTTTTCTTACCGTATGGCACGTTTATTTTAAGTGTTAGTTTAAAAACAAAATATTGATAATAAATTTAATTTCTTTCGATATACGTCTAAACTTCTACGTCCAAAATTCACATAAAAAACAAAATGATTTTGCAGACAAAAGTATTTAAAATAATGAGATTTATGCTTATAAAACGAATTAACAGTCAAAAATATTTTTGGGGATAAAAATGTTCTTGTTTGGAAAAGAGATGTTCGTTTTAATCAGGCTACAAAATATGGATTATTAAAATACTATAAAGATCTGACTTTAATTATAAACACCTTTTTTGTATATTTATTTATTTTTCTCAAAACATAAATCATAAATATCATTTTAATAAACTAAAATAGTAAATTTTTGAATTATTGCCTTTATAACATAACTTTTTCATCCTAATTTTAGGTGGTTTGTTTCGGATAACGAATCGGTTGCTAGAGACTTCCCAACATCATCAGAAGCCTTTGAAAGACTTTATGCTAATGGGATGCCTGCTATAGGACCTGTTGCCACTCCTCCTCCTGACGATAATTACATTGCACAGTCCACCGGAACTTCGAAGATACTTCCAGATACTGTGGGTAATTTAGATTCTGGTGTTTTCGTTCTAACCAAAGGACCAAACAACCAGTTTATAACAGAGCGATGGATACCAGTGCAAGTACCAGCTTCAAAAACAATTGATATTGTTAATCCTGGAGAAAACCCCACTATAGTACCTGGAAACTTACCGTCAGCAGTACCAGTAAAAGGCTTTCCTAAAAGTCAAGGAGTCCCCGCTGATAATTTAAATATAGGTCAACAAGTATGGATTCGTGTACCGGCATCTGCAGCGTTACAGAAAGGATATGCGAATGTGCCTACAGTAGTCGATAACATGCCTGAAGTTAAAGAAGTTGTAGACGTTATTCAGCCAAGCATTAAACAAAACATTCAACCTCAACTTGTTAAAGGCTTCCCAACTTTTCCCTCTGCTCCACCACAATCTCCTGCAATGGTTATAAATAAATCACCTATCAATGCGATTCCACCACCTCCATCTACAATTGTAACGAATAAATCCCCATCCTTTGTAGTTCCACCTCCTCCCCCTCCAATAATGAAAAGCATAGATATCGGAAATGCCAAAGGTACGGTTATGGTAAACCCAACAGTTTCAACTATTGTAGATAAAGGAGGCTTCGTGGGTGGGAAGGGCACAGTTGCTCAACAAGTAAAACATATTTGGATACCAACTTCACAAAAAACTGGAAATTTCATAACTGTTCCTGCTGGAGGTGCAATTAATGAAAACCAGCCAATCATATCAAAAGGTTTGCCTCCAGATGCAGTGCCACCAATGTCAGTTTCAGAAACGTGGGTCCTTAAAGATGATGGAGTTCTTCCGAGATTTGAACAGCAAAAAACATTATTTCCTGTACAGAATGTAGGTAAAGAAAAAACCATTGTTGCAGACCCACCAGTCTTTGTTGATTCACCAAAGGGTGTACCAACAATCGGTAAATCTGTTGATACGGTTATGACCCAAGATATTTGGCCACAGAAAACAGATATGATAGATGGTAAGACTTTAGTAAAGTCTGGATTACCACAGCAAGTTTTTCCCGTACAAAAATCCAATGGTGTCGTAGTCGAAAAAGCAGTTCAAATGCCTCCTCAAAATGTACAAAATGTTTTACCCATGACCAAAGTTGTACCTATGCTTCCATCCCAACCAAATCCTTTTATACCATCATCCCCAATGGCGACACTTGTAAAAGGTAAACCACCATGTCCAATTACTCCTCAGACTGCAATAATGCAAGGAAAAGCACTTCCATATCCAGCCTATTTGCCCAACAGCGTTCAAAGACAGCCCATGGCACGAATTATTCGAATGAATCGTTATCCATTCGGATCATACTACGTTGTAAATCCAAGAATGAGACCAAACTTATACCCGCTTCCCAGGCAAGCAACAATAATTAAACAGGTGAATAATAGAATCGTCCGAATAATCCCTTCTTCTTCCCTACCTTTAACTATGCCGCGAAGAGTTACATTACCAATTCGTCAAATGGCTCTTCCAGTGACTGCAGGTAAAACAATGATGCCGATGTCAAGAATTTTATATCCACCTGTTCAAGCTGTTGGCAGAATAAGGTATGCTTTCCCGTGGGGTGGATATTTAAATGCCTTGCCAGCATACGGTAGGACTGCTTCACCTTCAAGGCCTGCAAAGCAAGTGGGAATAGAAAGTAGCTCTAGCTCTAGTTCATCAGAGAGTGCAGAAAGCAGAGAGGTTCCAGTCAAAAGAAAACCAAAAAAGGCAGAAAAACCCAAAGAAAAAATTAAAATTATCAAATTAGAAAGCGAAGAAGCACCCATAGAAAGCTTAGAAACGATTGAATCCATTGAACCAGAAAGTGAAATAGTAGTAGAACCAGAGCCTGAACTTGAGACAGCCGAATCAGTTGCATCTGAAACTGAAAGTGAAGCAGTTGAAGCGGATACTACTGAGGCGGCACCTGAGCCTGAAGCAGAAACAGAAGCTGAAGCAACAGATAGCTTAGATATAGCTGAAAGTCAATTCATTCACAATATTGCACCTAGGTCGTACTTAGATTTTAACTATGAAAATATTAAAAATTTGGGCCAACCTTATAGATTTGGTTATGAAAGGCGAGAAAGACCTAGCACGTTTCTAGCTCAAGAAACACCTGAATTAAATGGGAGTGTCTTAGGTAGATATACATACAAAGATGAAAATGGAATTTATCGCAACATTGCGTACGTTTCAGATGCTGACAGCTACAAAAGAGAACTTTTGAACAGTGAATCAAAACTAAGCAATCAGAAAAAAGTTGCAGAAAACCTTGGTAAGGAGCACAATACAGAGGTCTCGTCAAAACCATTAGAAAATGTTTCGGAATCTCCATTACCTTTTAATATAGCTTTTAATCTTCAAAGAGACTAAATATTACTTACCGTAACTGAAAAGTTTTTAATATTACAGACCACCATTACCGTTTAACATATAGTTGCAGACTACCATTAACTCTTACTCTAAATACATTAATGTTATTTTTAAAGATTGCCATTTTTTTAATAAAATAACAATAACTTTAAAAACGCTTATAACATTTTGAAAAAAAATTACATTTCATTGCTGATAGTTGTTGAATGCTCAACTTAGCTTTACACTGCCAAATAACCTTTTTTTACTGAGATCAACTGTTTTTTTTTTCTTATCAATGTTGCATTTGTTTGTACACATTATTTGTACGTAAAATGATGTACATCATACGAATTGAATAATCATTTGCATGTATTTTAAATATAATACAAATCATGTTCACAATAAATGTTATATTTTAAATTTTTTGTAGTACTATATTGAATTTTAACCATCTGATCTAGGTCAATCAAGAGGGAAAATACAAAGTAAATGTTATATTTAAAATAATATTTTGCAGTTTTATCATGAAATTATATTTATTTAACAGTTCCTACAACATGGAAAGTAGGTATAACAAGAAATTAAAAAGAATTTCTTTTTATGTTTCAATTTCTTTGCAACAACCACTAATAATTTTTATTATTTAAAAGTTACTTTTAATACTTAAAGTATTTAAGAGCTTCCATCTCAAAGATTTGAAGGAAATCTTTAATTTGTTCAACTCTTAGTTAAAGCAGAATGTTATATATATATATATATATATATATATATATATATATATATATATATATATATATATATATATATATATATATATATATATATATATATATATATATATATATATATATATATATATATATAATCTTTTAAGTTTTTGGTTGAGGGGGTCATAAAGTATGGCTCTAGAATGTCGAGGTCAATGTCAGGATGGTACAGGATCATGCACAGGATGCCTTTACTTCCAGACGTTTAGGTACATATCGATTTGAAAATGCGTAGTCTTCCAGCCACAACAGAGAATAAACTCTAATCCCATGCATAAGCAGCCAGAAAGTCTTAAACACAGTTTCATGCTTTATTATAAATACTATAAACTTCTTCCACTAGATTCAAACCACGATAAAAGCAAAACTACATTCTAATTTGCATCTTCTCTTGCAAATGAATACAATTAGTAAAATAATAGTTTATATAGTTAACAATTAATTGTGATAAAATAAATGCTTAATTTTGCCTTTGGATTTAGATTATACTTTAATTTAAAACACTTAAATGTGATTAATGAGGTAAAAGAATTTTTGAAAGCATATGATTAACTAAAAGACAAAACAAAGTGCAGAAGTAAAGTTCGTAAAAATATTCATCCGATTTGAGGTTATTCTGTGTAAATTTATAGATTACAAGTATAAAAAAAAGTATATTATACGGATTTCAAAATATATTTAAAATGGTAAATAAAACTAAATCTATTAAAACTGGACAAAATTTATGCTATTATTACTGATACTCCTTTTTAAAGCATTTCTGAACAAGTTTCTAACAGAAATTGAAAAAACTGAATTGAGTGAACAGTGCTGAAAACAAAAAGTAAAATTTTTCTCTGCTACTTTATTACAGACAGTTCAGAGATTTATTCCGTTTTTATTATGATTATATAGAATAAAATTCAACTTAAATTGAAGCAACAAGTTTTTTATGCATATTTTTCAAGGTTCTCGTATGAGCAAAGTTTGCTACGCGTATATCAAATTAATCTAATTTTTTTTAAACTAATGATAGAATGCAATTTTAAAATATTGTATTGAGGCCACAGACGAATTCGTATGCATACAATAATGAAAACACTTCTATACTAATACTTTTTTTCATATCTCTCAAGAAATACTAAAAGAATCATTCATAACTTCAGAAATGTTTACATCATGCGATTTCACATATTTATCAATAAAGATTTAAGCTTTCAGAGAGTTGAGGGACCAACAATAGATTACAAACTGCAAATTGTATTTTTGAACACCATATGCCAAATAATGTAGCAAAAACTCGTAACTTTTATCTCGGTGAGTATTGACAATAATTGCACAAAATTTCGTAAGCCTAGATTAAATATTTATGGAAATATGAACATTTTTATAGAAAGACAATTTTTTTCTGCGTTTATTGTAACAATTTTAAAAATGCTAAATAAAATAGAACAAAATTCTCAGAGCAATTTAAAATTAATTACAAAATTTTCGCTTTAAAACTTGAAAAAAAATTTTTAAAAACTGTACAATACATAAGTAATTAAAGAAGTTCTTTTGAACCTCACATACACCGGAAAAAGTTAAAATTTTTCTTTTTAAATTTTTAGTGAATCGTATTTGGCATCTAATATAAAGATCTGATTTGAATATCTTAAAAATTTTAAAAAAAATTCAAGTAATTTTCTAAGTAGTTTTAGTACTTTATAAAAGAAATTCAAAATAAAGGACTTTCTATAAATATTATTTTGTATCATGAGACAAAATTAAAAAACAAATAATAATACCTTATAAGAAAGTTTCATACATCGAAATATAAATGTATAAGGAAATAAAACAGGCGAAAGAAAAGATGCTGATATAATAGATGATCCCTAACTATGTCAGTGTTATTTTTAATAAATCTTGTTTAATAGTAGAAAATAAATTTGAGTTTTCTTTTAAAATGTGCAAAAACTATTTAAAAAATTGATTGAAACTTTTCTAATTTTTAGGATATTTAAATCGAATTTTTTTAGTAGTTGCCAAATACTATACTAAATTATACCAAATATCACTGCAAATTTTGGAAAAAACAAATAAAATTTTTCCCATACACGCGCAATATGAAATAACTACTTTAATTACTCATATCTCAGGCAATTTAAAAATAAAAATTTAAATTTTGATTCACTAATTTTAAATTGCTTCAAAAGTGTTATTTTATTTCATTGAATATTTTTAACGTTATTTCAAAAAAGCGTAAAACAAAAATAATTAATTTTTTATAAAACTGTCCATATTTCCATGAATAATTCAGCTAGGTTTACAAATTTTTGTCCAATAACTGTTCTTATTAATCAAAAAAAATTGTTACAAAATTGTTTAACACAGATTTTAGCTGTTTTAGCAAAATCTTCTGTTAAATTCATATATATATATATATATATATATATATATATATATATATATATGGGGCAATCCATTCAAAATTTACACCTATGATACAAAAATTATATAATTTATTTTTGTATTGTTCTTTATTGAAAATAAATCGACACATATTTTTGCGTTTTTGTTTAAATTGCATATTTTTGACTATACGAATTTTTGTAAATTTCGCTTTTTTGAGCACACGACTTTGCAAGTTATTTTTTAACGTATTGCCATCCAGCAACAAAATATTTAAATACACTTTCTTGAAGTGATTTTTCTCACACTTTAAGAAAATCAACATTAAAATATAAAATTTTTTGTTTTTGACATAAAAAAAATTCATTTTCTGAAAAAAACATCTTTTTTTTGCAATTTGGACACCTTTGATTTCTTTTATATTTCGACAGTGTGAAGTATAATCAATAATGATATTAATTCCAAATTTTTGGAATGGTAAGACACTTTGTTCGAAAGATATAAACAAAACAGTGACGGTGTGCACTCCGCGTATGTATGTAGAATATGGCACGACTGTTCTCGAACTCATCCGCTACCTACTAAACTAGAGCGCGGCGTGCGCGCTGTCACTGTTTTGTTTATATCTTTCGAACAAAGTGTCTTACCATTCCAAAAATTTGGAATTAATATCATTATTGATTATACTTCACACTGTCGAAATATAAAAGAAATCAAAGGTGTCCAAATTGCAAAAAAAGTTGTTTTTTTCAAGAAATGAATTTTTTTTATGTCAAAAACAAAAAATTTTATATTTTAATGTTGATTTTCTTAAAGTGTGAGAAAAATCACTTCAAGAAAGTGTATTTAAATATTTTTGTTGCTGGATAGCAATACGTTAAAAAATAACTTGCAAAGTCGTGTGCTCAAAAAAGCGAAATTTTCAAAAATTCGTAATGTCAAAAATATGCAATTTAAACAAAAACGCAAAAATACGTGTCGATTTATTTTCAATAAAGAACAATAAAAAAAATAAATTATATCATTTCTGTATTATAGGTGTAAATTTTGTATGGATTGCCCCATATATATATATGAATTTAACAGAAGATTTTAAACTGTTAACTTTAAACTCTGTCCATATATAATTTTTTTAATTAAAATATTGATTTTGAATTAATTTTTTAATAATAAGAGTGCTTCCCGTACAGTCAAAGTTGAATTTCAGTATGTCTAATACGTTTTCAATTCAAGAGATTTAGTACACCCCCTATAGTGTTGGATAAAAATATTTCAATATAATAAACAAAACTAAAACTATAAGAAATATTGCGAAAATATAAATAATTTTCGAACCTATTTTTTATCACATACCGCAAATTATTTAAAAAATCTAATTTTAATTTATTTATTATTTCTAAACTGTTTACTTAATTGCATTAAAAAAGTTCCGAACAAATTGACATTTTCATACTGAATGACAGGTTGTAAAATTAAAATGATTTGTCATTTTATTACCTGAAAAACTAATTTAATTATATTAAAATTTGAACTATGAAAATTTAAATTTATGTATTTTTATTATTTTTTGGATATTTTATTAATTGAATGTCAACAATAAAAGAATGACCTAGAATCAAGCAAAATTTATTTATTGTAATAATGAATAATATATATAAAATTATAAAAGCAGGATGAGTTTTAAATTTAAAGACAATGTTTAAATTGAAGGATATAGTTCAAATAATTTTTAGATCAATTGATTTGAGAATAAGTAAACATTCAAACAAATATACAATTATTTTTAATGCACTCGTTAACTGTCTGAAAAACTTTTTTTGACTTTTGTAATTGCTGTATAATAAAAAAGAACGCAATAAAACTTCAAAAAACTTCACTCGAGAAAATAATGCTAAATGTAGTTAATTTATTTCACTCATTTTTACCATTTGGTAAGTATTTCAGTATTCTAGTATGATCAATATTTTCTTTAAGATAATAAAAAAATGACCATTATAATGATCGCTTTTATATTGTCAGTTCAAAAGGAAAAATTTTCTCAAAATTTAACTGCTTTACAAGATTTTTTTTTCTATTTTTCTTTTTACAATTAGAAAAGGTTAGGAGTTTTTAAAATAGTTAATGCATGGATGTTGCAATCGAAACATGAAGAGATACACTAATATTTAATGTATTTATTTCCAGAATAAAAAAATTTAAAACGCATTAAGCATTTTTTTGGTAGAAATTTGTCAAAAAATCATAAACCAATTCAAAATACCAAAAAATTTCGATTAAACACTTATGAATACATTTGGGAATTTTTTAAAGTAAAATATACATCATTATATAAATTGCAAAACGCAAATAATAAATTTTCATTTCCTAAAAATTCCATTTGTAATTTTGAATGACCAATAATATTTAATTCATTAAATTTTAGGTACGTAATAGGTATTCTGAACCAGAAAAAAACCTTCAAAACATTAATAGCATATTTCAGAAAAATGTGAGTAATTAAATTTTATCTAGATATATAATGAATTTTTTAAAAATAATTTGTAAACAAAAAATTAAATAATAATTTTAACTTGAATCTAATTTACATTTTACTAGTAATTAAATACTGTTTTGCTAAACTTGTTAAAAATTTTCATAAAGAAATATTACATTTTTTAAAAAAATTTTAAATTTTGTGCCGGTAACTTAATCTATTTGCAGACAAACAACATATTAAAAAACAATTATTTCAAATTGTTATTTTCAGAAAAAGTTTTCAATGGCGACCAAATAGATTCCAATTTCATAACATTTAAAAAAAATATATAAGCATGACATTATTGTCACTTATAATCTTAAATGCATGCAGCATATTAAGTTTAAAAGCTTTCAATAGTAAAAACACTTTTGAGGATGAGGAAAAAAAATAAAAATATAATCAAATCCGGCTATACTGCGCTTATATATGATATTTCGACCATAAAAAAATATGTTATTATATCCTCAAGGCAAAAAAGGATGGAAAAAAAATTAAGCTCTTTCAAAATCTATGTCTTCAAATTAAAAAGCAGAAATATGATATAACAAAAAAGGAAATAAATGACTTAATCTGTCGAAGATTATACCATGAGAACGAAAGTACTTAGATAACGTTTAAGGTAATATTTAATCAAATAATGTTATTTAAATAGAAAAATATAAAAGATAATATTTAATCAAATAACATTTAATCAAATGATATTAAACAAATAGCAAAACATAATAGATAATATTTAGTCAAAAAGCAAAATTTGTAGATTAAAACAAAAAGCCAAAATGAAAACTTAACATATATGATGGCATATCAACAAACATAAACAACTCCCAATGTAATAAATGAGTTGAAAAAAGTCTGAATGGAGATTTAAAAAAAATACTAAATTAGTGCGCTAATTTACATAACAATTGTTAATAGTTCTACACTGAAAGTTTAGGGGATGATGTTTTGCACAATTTTTATACACCACTTGTTTCGGGCTTTTTGGCGTACGCCATCATTTTTTCTAGAACTGTTTGTGGGGGTCTTTCAGACATTACAATAGCATCAGCCACACTATGAGAAATAGTACCTGGCTCATTGGTTTTCACCACAGCATGAAATCCTTTCTCATCAGCAATGTAGTTAACATTTCTGTATACCCCAAGTGGATCACGATATCCGTACGAACCTTGAACCACCCCTTGAGAATTCGAGGTTTCGTTTCTATGCTGGTAAGTGCCATTTCCATCATGCTGGGTATAACCAAAAACATATGGTTTTGGTTCAATGCGCAATTTGCGCAGAAGTTCCAATTTTCGAGAAGATAGTGGTGTTATATTACCAGAGAAGAATTCGATAATTTCGTTTTCGTTTCTCAAACGATCGCTTGGAAGTATTTCAAGAAATCTTGGTTGTATCCGGCCAGAACTGACTAATCCTTCGTTTCTGTTAGTGAGAACGACTGGGCTTTGATTCGTTTTTGATAATACTGGGTTTGTAGAACTTATTTCAAGATTATCCAGAACGCTTTCTTCTTTTGTATCGTTTCCGGCAACATTTACCTCCACATTTGAAGAGTGAATACTTTCAGATTCAATATTTGCTTTCTGTACTGCTGGTGCTGAAACAGTTGAATTTACAACACCCAAATCAGAATTTGGAGCGTTTAATGACTCTGTGGAAGAATTGGCATATGTGATTGAGTTTAAACCAAGAATTTGCATTATTTCGTGCACCTGAGATGAAGAGAGAATTTCACTGTTGTTTTTCGTCAAAGAGTCAGAAGGAATATTGTCATTAGTTGGAACCGTAACTAATTCAGTGATAGTGTACGGTATGGGACGAATCCTACCGTTTTCTGAAATATCAGGTATGTTTCCATGATAGGCGGAAGTTGTAAAATTTGGAACTTGAAATAAGATAACATCACTATCGTTTTGACTTACTTGGTTTGCACTTACAAGAGTTTGATTTTCCCCTATATTGTCTATGAGATGAGAACTGCTTTCAAGTTCATTCGTAGAATTTTCAGAAGATGAATGAAACAAGGATGCGTTACTTTCTGGAAAAGGCTCAAAGTTTAGTGCAGACAATATGCCCAACTTTTCAAGGATTTCTATATCTTCTGGAGTTAATGTCATTTCTCTGTTACTTGATTGTAAATTGCTTGACGGATATTCATCAAATGCTATTTCGTAAAATGGTGGACCATTATTATTTCTCCCAAAAGAATTTACAGAAGTTGATCCTTGAACAGGTGCCCACACAATCCTTTGGCCTATAGTTGGAGTCTCAGTTAATGAGAAATTATAAGGCTTGTCGTTTATATTTTCTTCAGCAGCAGCAAATGTTTCAAATGGAAAGTCGTAAAATGTTTCAATATAGGAATCATTATCATTTAAAGGTATTATTTCAAATGGAAGTCTAGTTGACACTTCTCTAATAGGATTCAAATCATCAGAATGTAGGGCATGGATCTGAGATGGCGCTTCAAAACTCACGACTTGTTCATTTAAGGGTCCGGCTTGTCTCCCTCTGACACCCAAAGCATCCATTAATTCTGGATGTGGTTGCTCCCAAAATCCAGCAGCTAAGTCAACTGGTAACTCGACTACAACATCTTCTACATTACTCACAGTATTTTGGTGTCTGCTTGCAAGGGGTGATTGAAGATTATTTGGATTAAATATTTTAAGTTCATCATTTCGATTTCTGCTACCCGTGAACTGTTCCAAAATAGGACGAGAGAGTATTCTGTTACTAAGTCGAGATCCATAAGCTCCGTTTGGTAATGTGGACACACGGACATCACTAGGTATGTTCCCTTGCGCCATAAATCTGTTTAGAACAGCAGGAACCGGTGCATTTCTCGATATTAGCCATAAATCAGAATGCTGCGTCTCAGCTGTTTGAAAATCCACAACACTATCAAGAGATGTATTATTTTTATGCCGGATTATCCTGTTGACTTCTTGTGACGTAGTTATTACGATGATCTGGACAACAGTGAATACAATAGAAGTTCTAAGTCGTGACATCTTTACTTGAATTGAGAGAACTATGAGCTCGTTCGCCTTCTCAGAGGTCGAATGGCATAAAATGATATCAGAGTTTCCGTTTTTATACTATCATAAAGGTATGGCATCTGACCAGAAGTAATTCACTTCTGTTGACATTTTTTTTTCTTTTCTACTCTCAGAACCAAAGAGCTGTGAAATAGCTGAAACAAACTGCGTATAGTTCTCTTTTGTACTTTAAGTCCACTGAACCGCTTCTTTAAATACTTGTTCATTCAAATGTAATATTTTTCTTGCATTTATGTTAAGATTCTTCAGAAATATTCATAAATATTTGGGCAAGGAAGCTGAAACACTTCCTTCCACGACATTGCTTATGAATTACTAATAAATAAACAACCTGGAGCTTTCCATTCAAAAGAACCGAGAGTAAAAAAATAATTTACTATTCATAGGTTCCACTTTAGACTTCCTGAGTTTATAGATCAAGGACGCAATCAAGGACGAATTGAAATTTTGATTTACATGCCATTATATATTATATAAATCTAATAAGATTTTAAAAAATCTTTAAAAAAGATTTTTTAAAGATTATAAAATTGGTTGAGTAATTTTTAGTGCTCTTCCTTTTATTTGCAGTTTATTATAGCAGTAGCGCTTACTTATCCCACCATGACATAATGTGAAAATACCATAAATTAAAACAATAAATTACTGATTATCAAATAAAGTTTTATCCTTGATTAAGACAGTATTATAATTTATTTATATTCCTTAAGGTCATAAAAAAGTTTTCAAGAATTTCATATTTATTCGATTTTTATTTTTCAATATCTAAAAAAAATGTTATTTCCAAAATTTGAATTAAACATATGGTATTACTTAATTTTTTTTAATAAAATAGAATTTATTCTATATTTTTATGGCAAATGAAAATATTTTATAGAAAAAAAGGTATTATGTTTTAATTGATTTAAATATTCGCCTAAATATTTTAGTATTGAATTAGAATTAAAATTAATGTAATTCTAAGTTATACTATTGCAAGCTATGACAATGAAACAACTTCGTGATGTGAAGTTTGTGATAATAATCTGCGATTATTTTCTCGTAAATTCAATTAAGCATCATAAATTAAATTTAATTCGATTAATTTTCAGTTTTCAAGGTTTGAAAATATTCTATGAAGTACTTTACTTTGAAAGCTCAGATTAAAAACCTGATATTTGCATTGAAAAAAAAATTAAATACACCATCATATAAAATATTTAAAGACCGAATTATGAAAATACTTTTTATTTCAAATTTAGTGGATGATAATTTCATTTTTCTGGAGAAAAAAAAGATGGTTGTGCTTGGAATATTTTCATTAATTTTTTTTTATCTGCATCAATAGGTATATTTGCATGTTTTATGACTTTTAATAGACTTAATCTTTTCTATTTAATAAAAAAGGAGGTTGATGTACTTATCATTTTTTATTACGTGTTTATCTATCTGAATACCCGTTCCTTGTGAAAGATGAAAGAAAGTATATGGTCAATAAATCAGTCTTAAATAACACTATTAAATCATACACAAAACTATTAGACAGATAGTGACACAATTAATTTAGCTAAAAAGAGAAATTTTTTCTTAATCTACATTGTTTGTCCTCCTTCCTTGTGGCTTTATGTTATCAGATTAAGCAAAACATGTTTATGGAATTTCATCCCTTAAAAATAAAGATAAATTATATTCAGCATTATTTGGTGCAATACTACGTTCAATGGAATCAACATTGATTTAAATGGAGGTTATATTTCTCTTTAATCATAATTTAAACTTATGTATATGACTAGAGATATTTAAACATGGAAAATATTTTTGCGCAGTTATTTTTTTGACAATGTGAAGATATTTAATCCAGTTTTATGGAAGCCTTTTGGGTTCACTTTTCGAGTACCCAGTCTTATGGAAGAATTAGTCGTAGTATTGGTGATTTTCTGATGTACATTGCGGGAATGAAAGAGGGATTACTCCTGAGATTTCGAACAAAACCTCCTTGCTTTGTTTAGGGAATATTTTTAAAAGAAATAAGCATTTCCATAAAAAGGGAAATAAAATGATAAGAGGCAATCATTTTAATATAGTCGAAGAGTTGCATTTTTAAATGACGATTATAACTATAAAGGGGACGGACTGAGGCCTTCAGTCATCCAAAATTCCTCAGTCCTAACGCCAAAAATTTTGATCTACCAGGGAACGAATAGATACGAACGGACACTTAGGAGCATGAGAAGAGATCCAAAGTTATCTATAAATAATACAGTGAAACCTCCAGTAATAACCATCTTTGTTCGTGGGTTCGAATCCCGCCGGCCGAAGACTAATGCACGGCCGTGTGGTAAAGTGACTGATGCACGTTAAATCTGTCGAGTCCATGTTCCCATAACAAATCAACACCTCTAGGGCTACTGGATTGGAGATCAATCGTTCTCTGATTCAGGTCAAAATTACGATCTGTGGATGAATGAATGGATGTATGAATGGGTTCGCCCTATAAACGGGTGCGACGTATGATGTGGCAGAAGTCGAATTCCTGGCCACAGATGGCGCCACTGAAGAACAAGAAACGCACACTTTACCTTAAATTTGCTCGGTTTCACCAAGCAGGCTTGCTCGAGTGGCATGTGGCATTAGAAATAACAACAACAACATAACCATCTCTATTTACGACCAATTTTAGGAGGCACGAAATTTTTGCTACAGACTTCGAGTTGAAGAAAACCTTCAGGAGAGACCGTTAAAACCTCTCTCATCGTCCGGGAAAACATCTGCACCAAATGCCGGAAAAATCAAATAAGGAAACAAGAAAAATTATAAAAATAAATTAGTAGATTAAAATGTATGTGTGAGGCTCTTATTTAGATACGATGATTTACTATGACTATCAATAGTTAACTTTTAGAGTTGAAAATTAAATTAGATACAAAATTTATTTTAGAAAAAGCAAGCATCTTAAACAAACATACCTCTTCTCATCTTTTAAAGCTAACTTATTTTTATGATATGCAATTAAATGCATATTTAAACAAAGAAACATGATTGTTTATTTATTTAAAATAGCTTTATCATTCATAATTGGTAAATTTGTTTTACTCATAATTATATCACTTGGAAACATTTTTTATAGACCCTACATTTTATTCATACATCCGTCTTTTCATGACTCAAACAGAAGTATAATTTTCGCACCAAGAAAATGACACTGTCTAAAGCTAAAATCATTTGCGAAAAATCATGCTGCTTCGATAACAATTTTGACCTCAATTGATGTAACCTCTAAGAACGGACTGAGGTCGCTTCCGAGAGGTTTCACGTTATAACCAAAAAACAAAGTCAATCTCATGTTAATAATTTTAAATAATCTGGCTACTGTTCAATCATCAAAAATACCGTGAAAATTTAATATAACCTTTTAGCCGAAACATTTTCGGGGAATAAAGCAGCTTAAGGAAGATATTTTTTGATATTCGAACAGTCGTGACAGTGTATTAATGTGTTATACACTTGTATTGAATTAAAAAAGTTAACCGCAGCATTGATTCTTAAGAAGAGAATAAAATATTTAAATTCACTTTTCATAAAATGTGATAAGAATTAAATAATTGCTGTAATTTAATCAAAATTAGATAAGGAAAGATTCAAAAAATTTAATTTATGAAAGTAAAGAAATTTTGAAAGACAGGAAATATGTACCGAATATAATGGTATCGCAGATAGTAAAATCAATTGAATAAAAATGCCATACAATTTTTTAAGTTACTTGACAAAAGAGATGCGATCATCATTAAACGTTTTTAACACAATTTATAATTTATGGCATATTCTTTTTTTTTTAAATGAAAAAAATATAAATGTGAAGATTAAAATGTAACTAACTCAAAAATCAAAAACTAATATAAGTGAATGTGTTTTCTTTTTCTCATTTTCATAAAATTTTTATCACATAAAATATGATAAAAAATAAATAACTGCTGTGGTTTAACCAAAATTAGATAAGGCATGATTTAAAAAATTACATTTATGAAATTAAAGAAATTTTAATAGTTAGGAATCCTATAATGGATACCTATAATGGTATCGCAAATAGTAAAATCAATTAAATAAAAATACGGAGCAAATTTTTAATTTACTTGATAAAAGAGATGCAATCATCATTAAGCGTTTTAACACAATTTATAATTTATGGCATTTTTTTTAAATATAAAAATTTGAAGATTAAAATATAACTAACTCAAAAATCAAAAACTAATATAAGTGAATGTGTTATCTTTTTCTCATTTTCATAAAAATGAAAATAAACGCGTTGTCTTTTTACTAGGTCAAAAACCAGGAAAAGCGAAACCCATATTATAGAAATTTACAACATATTGTCCAGACTCTGTCAGTAAAAGTAGAAAGAAAAATTTGAATAAACGGGTCGCTATTCATTCATCTCTTCGGAGAATTATTTTTTTCTACTGATTTTTATCGACAAATTCGGTTGCAGTTAAAGAGGGAATAAGGGAGAAGTATCACTTAATTTGACACGATTTGCGACATCGGCATATTTTCCGCAAACAATTTTCCACTAAAGTGAATATGTGCCAATATTGAATTCGTTCTTGTCTATTGTTTCTTAATTTACACCTCAAGTAGCTCAACAATAAAAAGTTTGGTTTCTATTTTCGGTTAAAGTTTCAATAAACTTTCAACTATTTTATGAGTTTAATAGTATGAGAAATTTCACCGAAATGTGTTAAAAGGTTATGTGTTTCATTTAAATATGCGTCATGTCTTTGCAAGAGCCGACGTTTGTGTTTAAACAATTTAAATTCGTGATAGAATTATGAATTATTTATTTTGATTTCTGTCGCTTTCCAACTAAATACATTTTAATACTGCTTGTGATGCCACAATTGGCATTACATATTTTATAACTTCTGAAATTTCTTTAAATTACTTAAACTTATTTTTTAAAATTATTATTAATTAAATTATATTTAAATTAAAAAAATTTGTAAATTTTTATAAAAAGCGAACGTAAAATATTTTATTCTTTTCTTATCAATCAATATATCGGTTAACTTTTTATTTTAATACTAATGTAGGCTCATTAATTCACTGTCTTGCCTAATCGAAAACAAAAATCTATTTTTAACTCTTTATTATTAATTTCTTACCACAAATAAGTTTCAGTTACATGGTTATTCTAATTCTCACAGTCTTGTTGGCGATTTGTGATCACCTAAGTATTTTCAAACCTAATATTGATTATGCGGGGTTGGCTTTATTTTGGGTACATTATCTTTCGATAATTCGCCAACCTTGGATCTCTTCTCCATGCTCCTAGTGTCCGTTGGGAACAAATTCATTCACTTTCAATTTCAAAATTTGTGGCAACTGGGGTAGCCCTTTTGGGCTTCCCAGTCCCAACCATTGGATATTATTCTCAATCAAAATTTCTCGATATGGAGAATGTTATCTTGATCCCTTTAAGGGATTTCTTATCTTTATTTTTGAATTATGGCCATTTGCAATATTTAATAAATCAATTTTGCTTAAGCGATTTTATTTATTTCCGTGAGACAATTATTTTATTACATCCAAATTAAGATGTGTATGTAACGGCTAAAAGTCAAGGATGATACTTCAACTACCACTAAAATATTAGTAAGGGAGATCAATGTTATCACACTGCTTTCTTCCCTTTTTTTTTTTTTTTTTTTTTTTTTTTTTTTTGATGGGACGATTTAATTTAAAATCATCAATTGTTTTGTTTATACGTTCTTTTAACTTCGGTGATTTTTAGTTTACATTACAATAAATTCCGGATTATTTTAAGATAAGAAGTGCTGGCACTCAGGGTACCAATACTTTTCACAGTAAATTCCATTTTTATCGAAACATATTATGCAACAAAAAATCTGATGTACTGCAATTTTCACATTAATAACAATTGTAAAATCACTGAATCTGTGCAATCAAAAAAATTTAATTTTAATATCGTTACGGTATAATATTTTCAGATAAAAATAATTTTACGGATCATGCGCCAGTACTTTATACCTCAATTAGATCCAGAATTTTTCACAATAATTAATTTTTTAAGGAATAAAATTTTTTAAATCACTATATGCTTATAAACTTGAAATGAAGTGCTTCCATATGACTATTAACAAGTCAATATTAAGACTACTATCAATAAAAAATGAATCAACTGTAATATTTCGCTATCTGCAATTTAAAAAAAAGGAAACAAAATCACCACACAACAAATTTACGTATAAGATATACTTAAATTTGATTAAAATACTTTAAACAAATACTTCAAACTAAATATTTCTATTATAAGCTAGCCTCCTCCCGTGACCAGCTGGCTTGCCTTTTCATTAAGTAGAATTTCAAATGCTTCGATATTTATAATCGTACAATCAAAAATCAAGACAATATATAAGTACAAACTCATATTACTCATATGAGAGTGAATTTTACTTTTGTCTCTTTACTGTTCGTATGGTATCATGGAGAATGTTTTAAAATTTTTAGTATACAACATATGTTAGCATTATAAAAACGAAAAAAAATATTCTAATTATCTCAATGGTGATTTTGATGGATAATAAAACAATCCAACTTTGTTAAAATCAAACTGTGATCTAAATATTATTAATCATGTGTGTTTATGCCAAAATAATATTTTTAATTCAAAGAAAGGTAAACTAACACCCACGCATGATCTTCTAGGAAAGGAGTGAATGGAGGCGGGGCTGATCACGCGCCCGGGGAATGACCAGATTCGTTCTTGTTTTCTCTCTGGGCACTGAGAACCACGTGGGTCTACCCAATAACTCCTAGAAGAGAGATGACTTCACCACGTGTTAGCAAAAAATTTGATCCTTTAGTAGTCCAAACGCAATGGAATCTTATGTATTCGGACTCTCTGTGCAGCCCGAACGTAGTGACAACTTTCTTGTTTTTGTTCGATGCGCATTTAATGTTCGTTACGCCGGACTACAAAATTGATCCGTGCTGAGGCCTTCTCTCTTCCAGTAAGTGTTGGTTTACCGCTCCTGTCCGCCAAAGACGCTATTCTATGTCGAACCTTGTATTTTTTTTAAATCAAATAAATTTTGCTTGTTTAACAATACAAACCACCTCATATTTTAGCCCATGTGTAAATAAGCCCATGTGTACCAATGAATTTTATTTGTTAGGGATTTTTTCCTTTTCTCCAAAACAAAACGAAATTCAACTGTTATAAAACAATTTTAAGTTAAAAGTATACGCAGATCTAAAACAGTATAAGCAATACACCTTAAAGTGAAAAAAAAATTTATGAAAATAAATAAATAATTCAGCTTAATAGTGCTGTTCAAGAACTAAAAGACAGAATAACCAAATAAATGAGTATTAACGTTAAAAAGTTAAAATAAGTCTTTACCTTCATATGGCATGTTTAATTAGAAATAATAATGAGGTTTTGTTAGCCAATCAGTTTTATTTAATTTTTTAAAGCTAAAGTAAAATATTCTTGCTTTTGAAAACTTTTCTATTCCTTTTTTAGAACCTGATCTAGGGCTTAATGTGAGTACACAATAGTTTAAGTAGGATAGTTTTACGTTTAATGCCTCTATCCGCTATTGTTGCTCAACCATTTACCATTAAAAAGTTGGAT
The DNA here is from genome assembly GCF_982258835.1 of Parasteatoda tepidariorum. Classification (NCBI taxonomy): domain Eukaryota; kingdom Metazoa; phylum Arthropoda; class Arachnida; order Araneae; family Theridiidae; genus Parasteatoda; species Parasteatoda tepidariorum. The sequence goes on along the minus strand of NC_141756.1, from coordinate 61,537,717 downwards.
TATTTTTATAAGTTTTATGATATTTTTAAAGGATAATAACACAGAGTCAGAGAATTAAATATTTGTGTTTAAAAAGGAATGTCAAAAAGTGATCATTATTTGACATTATTTGACAATAAAAAATATACGTATTATAGTTGAATAATTTCATGCGCCTTAAAATTGAAATGCCATATCGAAGAATAAGAATAGGCATTTTATGTTTAAAATTAATTGCGATGGTTAAACATAGCATTTCTTTAATTTTTGATAACTTATTTTGGGATATGTATTTGTTTTTAGCACGCCGTTTTACTTTATAATTTAATCTATGACCTTAGCAATATTTAATTAAGTATTTCATTTTGTTTTTTTAAAATTTGTCTGCTTCAAATTTTTTTTTTTAATATTTTAAAACAATAATGTTTCCATGACTACACAACGCTGAAATAAAATAAAAACATTTTATGAAAATAAATGTATGTTTTCCTAAGCACAAAAAAATAAACATTTTTCATGAATGCATTCAAACACCTCCACTTAGAGGGTTAGAAAATGTCTCAAAATGATCTAAAAATATTTGCCTCCTGTAACAAAAGACGTAATTTCGATGTTGGTCCGGATCTCCATGGCTCTGGAATATGGTGATTGTTTACGAACCACCCCATAAAAACTTATAAACTATAGAAAAAAACACGATCCAAATCGATGTTCCAATTCTCTAGTTATTAGCGACGACAGACATATATACAGACTTTTACTTATATGTCTTTAGAAATGTATTTTGAATTCAAAACTTGCAGGTGTTTTGAATAAACTGTGAAATGAAGTTTATATGTTTAGAATTAAATAAAATATGGTTATCATTATTTGAAACATAAAAACAAAGGTATCACTGTATTTTTAACAGCTGTGAGAAACCCAATATCTCATTATCTATATTAGATACAGTGTGCAAAAAATAAACGGACCACCCTAAATAACTCTTGATCAACCTTTATGTTTAAGGGGAGGGAACCTCAACTATGCTTATTAATTAGTACAGACTATAATGTAAGTTACGAAATCAAGCCCAAAAATGTACTTTCGCTGAATAAACATATGTGTTTTAAGACGGATTCGTATTTCTCACCCCTAAAATATAAGAGATAAACCATTCTGGAAACATTGTCCAATAATTTGGTCAAAAGAGCGGTCTAAAGTTTCGACCCCTTAATTTAAATTTTGCTTTTTGGGTTCTTCACCATGTCTCGAGAACTTTTTAAGCAAATTGAAAATTTTTTGCACAGCATTATAAAACTCGTTTGACAAAATATAATTCCTCGCAAAATATAAATTTTAGAAAATTTAAATTTTTTTTTATTATTTCATTTAATAATGCTCCACAAAATTTTAAATTATGAGATGTATCATTTCTTACATCATATAATCATTTTAAGGAATGTAATTTTACATGGCAAAATAACAATCTGAGCGAATGCGGTTGAATAGTTCCTGAGAAATCAAATTTTGAAAAACTCGCATTTTCAAAATTTAATTTTTCATAAACTATTTGACTAATTTTAATCAAGCTTTATATTTTACCATGGAAAATTACATTCTTTAAAATTATGTAAAATTTTTTAAACCCTACAATTCGAAATTGTTCGACTATTATTAAATAAAATAATAAAAATTGACTAAAATTCACTTTCTGTGCGGAATCCACACGTTGGACCACTCTTCTGACTAAAATTTTTGAACTATACATTTCAGATTGAGGTCACCCCCTATTTTTTGGGGGTGAGAAACCTGAGTCAGTCAAAAAAAAGATATGTTTATTCAGAGAAAATACGTTTTTGTGTCTGAATTCGTAGCTTTAATTATCATCAGCACTTATTATTTAGCATATTTGAGGTCACCTCCTCGAACCATTAAGATTGAGTTCTCGAATGTGGAGATCCGATCATTAGATAAAAGGTTATTCAGGATGGTCCATTTTTATTTTGCGCACTGTACATGCCTATGATAACTATTACCACAATACCAGTATATGCCATAATTAATTACCATTATTATAGTTAAGCATCACTCACATTAATAGCTTCGAAATATTTTTAGGCCTCAGAAAATAAAGTATTACAAAACTAATTGAAACTTCATTTAGAATTAGCATGTTTTTGAAATAAATTAGAAAAAATAATGTTCTACAGCTTACATTCAAAACACCTCTACCTACATTTATTTTGTAGATTTAGGATATATAGCTGTGAGAATTACTTTAGTTTTTGATATAATGAAATCCTTATAAACAAAAAATTAAGCACGCAAATTTATTAAAATTTTCTAAGTATTTATTTTTGAAACGTAAAATATTAATAACTATCAAGTTTTTTTTAAGATAAAGCGTTACAATATTTTTACAATTATGATACGGGATTGAATATATTTAGTCACGGAAAAAGTTAAAAAATAAATCTAAACCACATAGAAAAATTTAGGATTTTCCGCTTTTTATCATTTATGCTCTAACACTTCCTGATATACAATGGTCCAAACAACAAAATCGATTTGAAAATGTCTGAATCTAAATTTTCTCTCATACTTGCATTTGAAAAGACTCGCTAAACATACGGTTACTACACATCCTTTATGTGTAAATAAATGAGACGTGTCGTTGCATATTTTTTATAGTATTGTATAATCTTCGTAAAGTATTATGTAATTGTATAGTATTGTATACTTCGTACAGTATTGTATTATGTTATAATGTATTGTCGTTGCAAATATATTATAACATCCATAAAAAATTATATTAACCAAAAACGAGAAACATATCTTTTTGATAATAGATTTTAAAGAAAAAATCTCATATCTCGAATAAGATAAATGTCAAAGAAAGTATATAAATAGTTTGTAAAACATATCGGGAGACGAAATACAAAATACGTGATTGTAATTTTCTGAAATCAAGACAAAACAATTTGCTTTTTAAAAAAAAAACACAGATTCAAAACCAAATTCACTAAGAAATATTTCGTTTCCAAAAAATTAATTTAATAAATACTTATAGATACACATTACAGGTGATTACTTAAATTAAGAACTTATAAATCTTAACAAATTTAGCATTGACTTTGAATATTTGTTTATCATAATATAAATGCTGTATGACCTGCTAAACAATCGAAAGCAGTTGACCCATTACTGTATCTTAATCTACCAATGCAACTCAATTTTTAGATAAAAGACTTAATCATAGGAAAATATTATGCAAATAAGAAAATTTAATGCAGGTCAAATGTTTCCAAATTATCAACATTTTTAAATATTTATTAAAAATAATTATATTTTATTTATTTTTAATGTTGGTGAATGTCAATGCATTATATAGAGCCCAAAAACTATATTTAAAACTATAGAGCCTAAAAAATATAAGACTTTTTATAGAAAGGGAATTTTCTAAATTAAATCTAGAATAAAAATATGCTGTACATTCACAAATACTTATATCATTCATTTTATTAAATTAAACTAATACATAAAGTTATACAACAGAAACAGTTTAAAAAAATACCGTATTTCTCCCCTAAACATGCTAAAACTACGATATTAAATGCATTTTTACTGAAAAATTCGAATTTCTTTCTTAATTTTGATCACCCAACTTTATTAAAATATTTTAAGGAAAAGATTTCAAAATTCTTAGAAATTTCATGTTTTAGAAATGAATTTTGAAAAGAAGTTTAATCTTAGAATAAATAAGCTTAATTAAGCGTATGTTTAATTTTGTGTAACCGAACCCAAAAATATTTTTGAAAATCTTTTTAGCATTTTACATGAAAAGATGTATCGAAGTAGGCTAGGAAAAAAACAATCGCTCCTCTAAGAATTTGCTGTAATAATTGAAGTCTAAAATACAACAAAGCGTAATAATATAAAATGGGGCATATTAATTCTTATTTTTACCATACATTTGCAAGATTTACGTTTATTTCAACCCAAGAAGTATTTATTTAAATTTTGTAAAAAAAAGTTTTAAAAAAATTTAACAAACCATTACTAAGATTATTACTGGATATAAATCTATATAATCAGAATAGATAAATATTTCTATGAAAACATTTCTAAAAATCTGCTTTATCTCTTAAAACATCATTTTTACAAGTGAAAATATTCTGAAACTATTGAAGATTCTAAGAAATATTTTTGCCACCTCAAAATGTTTTACCTGACTATTTGTTTATTTACAAAAATAGCATTTATATTATTATAAAAACATTCATACAAGAGTTAAATAAATCAGAAAAAAATACAATTACAATGAATGATTCTGAGAAAAATAAACTTTTTCAAATATTCTTATCGGTTGATAAATTTTTTGTTGATAGAAAAGAGAAATTTTTCAAAGAGAGGAGGAAAGTTAGCTTAACAAAAGTCTGAAATATCTTTTGAGATCTTAAAACAATGTATTATTGAATATTAGAACCAACATTTTGAATACGAAAAAAAAAAAATGAAAATAAAACATGGTTAAAAACAAGTTCTAAAAATCCAAGTATGCTTCCTTTAGTTACTGAAGGAAGAAAACTGCACACACAATTACTAGATAATATTTCATCACAAAAACTTCACATGGAATAGAAAAAACTGGCATAACAACACTATCTTGAATTTATAGAATAATTCGGTACTTGAGCAACAACAGCAACGTCAGCACTGTTACGATTTGCCACACCTGGTTCATTTGTTCGAAGAACCGCGTGAAATCCACCAGCGTCAGCAACGTAACTAACATGTCTATACACGCCATTCGAATCTCGGTAACCATAGCTCCCTCGAACCACACCGTCTTCACTTTGATTTTCTTCTCTATGCTGCATATTTCCAAAATCATCTTTATGATTGTACTGAAACCTATAAGGCACCTGGGGTATCATATTTTTCGATTCTTCTAAGTAATAATCTCCACTTTTTATATTTGGTGCAATATCAGCAATGCAGTTGACGAACGCCACAACGAAATAAACACAGAACACGAAGAACTGAACATCCATCTTGGAAATCGATCTGAAACAACTATATCTTTTCAGAAAAACAATCAATTGTGGCTGAACTCTGGAATTGTTGTTTCTACAATGACCATTAAGGTACGCAAAATTATTAATAACTTTTTTCCCACTGAAATGAAATTGTATGTAAATAACTCGTAAAAATAACCTAGTAAGCAGTGGAAAAGGAAAGAAAAAAAGAACAAGATGGCTAACTGAATTGCTCCAGAAGATGAGCTTTTTTGATGAGCAATAATGCATGAGGAAGTTATTCTCATATACGTGAGCATACACAAAAAGAGAATAAAAAGCCTTCATTATCTTCACTTTCGAACATAAAAGCTTTCGATTCAGTGGAGTGTAAAATTAATGTCAGTAAAAAAAGAGTTGTTCTATCCAAAGAAGCGTAACGGGTGTGGCACATATTAAGATTTGATTCGCGTCCTTGAGAAATGTAAACAATAACAGTACTTCCTCCATATCTTCTATAAGCAAATTCTTAGCGCGTCTGCAATACAGCGATGCTTAAAATAATTTTTTTGTGTTCGCGTCCCAATAATAAATAAAAACAGAGCTATTTAGGGTAAATGAATTCGCTAGAAGTAATAAAAGTTTATCTCTTTTTAAGATCAAAAGTATGCAAAAAAAATTATCAAATAAAAATGCTTTTTGGTTATTAAGTATATATAAATCTTAAATGCAATTAAGTCTTATTTTCATATGATGTTTTAATGTTGAATGGAAATGCACAAATTTTCTTTACTGTTGTATTAAAATTTTATTTATTCTACTTTCAAACTTCTTTGCATGTCTTATCTTTTTATGGTACTCTATAACCTAACAATGTGTTTCACAAATCAATATCAAATAAATTTTGTGAACAATATAATAGATAATAAATTCTTCGACCTTTTTGTGGATTTTTTTGTTTCGTTTAACATATGATTTATTGAAAAACCCCAATGCTATGTAATGTCTGATTTTATTTAGAACGCATAAATTGAATACAAATCACTATAACTATGAAAATTTAGATTTGAAAAGGAACATAAACTATGGTATTGAACTTTCAAAAATTTCATAAAAGATAAAATAAATACATATTCGCGAACTTAATATGACTTTTAAATTTAAAACTGGATATCAATATTTTATGTAATTTAACTCTAGATTGTCCAAAGAAGTAATTTTGACTGTTTTTTAATTTCAATTAGAAAAACAATGATGTATATAGTGACACAATTTCTTAGAATTTTGTGACTTTTTGCACAACATATAATTTTTTTTACTCTTAATATTTACTAATAACTTATTGTTATATAACTGTAAATAATATAAAAATATAAAAAATTCATTTTAAACAAATTTCTTTACACATTAGTTATTCTTTCACAATCCAATAATTTTGATTGCTTTTGTCAATATAGGTATATACTAAAGTTTCAATCTTTTTCGTGTTAAGAAATCTGGTTCAATACAAACCTTTTTGAAAAATGGATTTAGTGATGATTTTATATATAAAATAGAAAATAATAAATATCACTACATTTTTAAGAATAGCATTAAATAATTGAAAATTTAATTTTTCAAAATCGCAAAATGTGCTGAAAAAATGATAAAAATGTTCAGACACAAATTTATATTTTTTAATTCATAAAATTATAGTTAAGGAGATATATATATAATATCCCAAGCGGTAAGAAATAGGGAAAATCTAAAAGTGTTAAAGTTTTATTGTAAAATAAAGTATAGACTTGCAGTAAAGTGTGTTTGCACGAGTAAATAAATGTAAAAATTTGCTTAAAATATGCATTCTGGCAAAATTTTTAGATGCAGTTCTTATAAACGCACACGAGGCAAGGTACATAAACTAATCTCACTTACTAAGTTATAAAACCTCTATTTAGTGCATAAAAAGAAGACAACACTTTTAGACATACTATTAAAATTCCCTTAAAAATACTTAGAAAAAAAAACACGATTTTTTGCTAAATTACGTAAATTCTTGTGCAAACCCATATAGCTGAGTTTTTCGTTAAAAGAATTAATGAATACTAGTGGGCTGCGTCCCCTGCTCGGTAACGCTCGCCAACCCCCGAAAATTGCAACGCAATCTTATATGGTTTGCTTCGAAAACCAAGCTCGCTTCGCTCGCTACTAACTTAGGTACACTGCAAATGCGCAAAATTCTAAGAATTCAACACAATCATTCAAATACATAGAACAACTTTTTTTTTGAAAAAAATTGCATCTTTTTAGTAAATACTAAGTCATTAAAATAAATTTGAATTCAAATAAATGACATGTAATTCATTAAACCTATTAGAAATGTGCTATAGTATTAAATCTTAAAGCGTAACAGCACGACTGAGACTCATTTTTTAATGAATAACTAATAACAATAATAAAACAAATAAATTCGTGATATAAATCAAAAATCGTCAAATAAATTCGCAATATATAAATTCGTGAAAAAAAGCGCTTTCGATAAAATACTAAAATAGAGATCTATCGACAAAGACTACTCACTTTTGCTTAGCTTAATAGTATGAGATTGCCTCTCTCTGGTTATTTCAGTTTCCGTTCTTAAAAGCGCTATATGTTGAGCCACCTCAGCTAGATTTGGCATGTGACATTTTTAGCGGCAATCATTGGTTGATTTTCTAGCGTTGCCATGCGGGGAGTTGTAATGAGGCTTTTTTTTTTGTCGCCGTGTAAGAGAAATATATAAATAGATTATTTGCATTTCTCTGGAAAGACTTTTCAATGTATTGAATGGGGGCCGGGATAGCCTGGTCGGTAGGGCGCTGGGCCCATATCCAAGAGGTCGTGGGTTCGATCCTCGCCGGCCGAAGACTCCCCGTGTAGTAAATGGTGACTGATGCACGTTAAATCTGTCGAGTCTCAAAGTCCTCCATGTTCCCACAACAAATCAATACCTCTGGGGGTACTGATCCAGGAGTTTCCTTGTCTTCTGGATTGGTTCAAAATTACAAAGCTACGGAGTTGAACGTTAGTAGTCGTAAACCCATGAACTTGGGTCGGCTGTTCAACGACGGTTATAAAATAAAAATAAAATGTATTGAATGATTCAGAAATATCAATGTATTAAAACTTATATGAAGTGTAAGTAGTTTCAAATTTGCTGCAGTGGGTGGTTTTCGAACCGTGGCTTCGAACAAGGTTTAAATGCCCGTGGTAAAAAAGTTGCGGTTATCTAATTGGATTACATTTTCCCTGATAGTGTATTAGTAGGTGGTTTTCGACCGGGGAGTAATTTACGGAAATTTTCTGAGTCTCTTGGGAATAATTTTCTCTTTTTTAAGACAAAATTTGCGTTTTTAATTCTTTTTAATACAGGAAACTCTGGAAAAACTATTTCGAAACAATTTCTATTACGACGTAATTTCTATTACGACTGACTATTTTGACGCAAAATTTGCTTTGAAATTCTAATTAGTTCGAAAGTTATTGCAAATTTAAGAACTTTTTCGTGATTTATTTTCCGCTACTTTTGCTTTACCAATGGTTGCTGAAAAATTATTTTTCTCACAAGTTCCCACGCGATCTTTATTATCTTTATTTTATAAACGTACGCTTGAGTAAACGTCAATCAAAAGTTGCAAGAGAAGAGAGAAAGAGATTACGTGTTGCCAGATATAAATCTTAACATTTATAGTGATTTTTTTAAAAATAAAAGATAATGAAAATATAGAAGCGAGAAGCACCTTTTGCTATTTGACATGTAAGTTTCCTCAATGAATAAAATTACTTTTCATTCATGTCTTATTATTTAGTCACACTTCGTGTTCTTTAGGTTAATTTTTTATCATTCAGATGATCATTTTTCAAATCCAGGTAATCACCCATTTCGTTATGATTAACATGTTAAAGAAACGTTCTTACACAAAGTTACAGTGATTCTATATTTTGAAAATAAAATATTCTGTGCTTTCGTGGAAAATATCAATGTTTAATGGGAAAGAAACAGCGATGAATGAGAAGCGATTACGAGGGTCAGCGAGCGGAGTCTACTATTCTATATAATTTAATATAATATAATTTAATGTAATATAATTTAATATAATATAATTTAATATAATATAATTTAATATCATATAATTTAATATAATTTAATTATATAATTTATATTATAATTTATATTTATTTATTTTATATAATTTAATTTATATTATATAATTTATAGTATATAATTTGAGCAATCCTTAAAACAATGCATGTAAAATACTGTTTAAAATTGACAAATTAAGGTGCATATTTAACTAAATAATTAAAATTTAATTCTTAATGACATCAACAGAATATTTAAAATTGATTGTTTGACAAGTACGCCAAACACCTCGTAAGATAGTGTGTAAAAACTTGAAGAGCAGTTTTCCACTTGATTCCAGAATTTTTTTTTCACATTTCTCTCTGAAGTTACGTAATACCGATTTAGATATTGAAATAAGTCGTATAAAAACTACATTTAAGAGAGAGTAAGGTAATCTAAAGCAACCTGTGGTGCTATTTTTATATTCACGATTCGATTCATTAATTGGTATATTTTTCAATTCATTTTTTTATTTATTCATTTAACATTGATTTCCTGTTTTATCCTAATTCATTAACTCGCTTATTCAATAATTCATTGATTTATATAACGATTCACTTATTTCTTTTATTCTACACCTATTCAGTCAAATTTTTGTGTAATTTGGTTGAATACTGATTCAAAAAACTGTAAAAAAGTTCGGATCAAACTACGATGAAACGTACTGGCACTCTGGGTTCATCATCCGTAAAATTAATTTTAACGAAAAATCCATTTTTATCGTCGAATTTTATATCGTAATTTTTACCCGTAATATTTATTTCATTCAAGAGAGTCAGTGATTTTGCAGTAAAAATTACGATATATCATGCTTTTGTTTTTTTCTATAAATTTTATGGTAAACATGGATTTAACGGTAAAAACAGAAAGGGTACCCCGAGTGCTTGTATTTGTTACCGTAATTTGAATCGGAATTTTTTACAGTGTGGTAACAACGCAACCTCGCTGAAAGTTACCGATAAAAAACAATACAAAGTTTTATTTCAGGATTTTCTATAGTTTGACATTTCGGATGCTTGTAGAAGCTTTGCATATTTACTAATTCCACGTAAAAAGGGATTTCATTTATTGATAAGTATAATATGTAAATATCAGAGATGTACTATTATGGTAAAAAATAATAGAAATAAGACATAAATAAAATCTTAATAATTAAAATATAAATGTGTGTTTTAATTTTAATCATTAAGATTTTATTTATATTTTAATTTTAATTATTAAGATTTTATTTATGTCTTATTTCTAATATGTAAAACAAATTTGCTTTCACCTGCCTTGTGCTCTTTTTCAACTTGACTGAATGATTTAATGTTTCAACGTATGTATTTATTTACCTTTTATGTATGAATATTGACTTAGTAAATTGAATTTATTGTATGAATAGGTAAAAAATAATACTTCTCTGCAGCCAATAATATGAAAAATATAATGTTCGCTCTATAAAACTTCATTATGAAAATATCTACGATGTAAAAAATTCCAGGTAAAATTACGGTATAAAGAATCGGCACTTACGGTGCCGATACTTTTCACCATATAATATATTTTTACCAGTACAAATACCTAGTCTAATACACTATAGTACAGCAATAATTAAAATAAAATCGTTTAATTTCTATAACTAATTCAATAATGTAGCAAAAATTAAGGTATAATATTTTACGATGAAATAGATTTTATGTGTGATGCACCCAAGTACTGATACTTTATACGTAACTTGCACCAGAATTTTTTTACTAGAGCAGCTATCTACAAAATCGTTTTCAAGTTAAAAATATGCTTATTTTAGTTTCGTGCCACGCAACGAGTGATGCACCCAAGTGCTGATACTTTATACGTAACTTGCACCAGAATTTTCTTACTAGAGCAGCTATCTACAAAATCGTTTTCAAGTTTAAAAATATGCCTATTTTAGTTTCGAGCCACACAACAAGTGATGCACCAAAGTCCCGGTACGTTATACCGCAACTTGAACCAGAAATTGTTTTTCCAGAAATGAGTAGTTGCTTTTAAACACTATGCAAATTAAAAACATTTATCACTGAAAAATTACTTTGCCTGAGTTTAAAATAAGTTTAATTTTGAAAATGTTTGATTATTTTGAAGATATTTTACAAATGCTTTCAGCTTATATTAATTAGAAATATAAATATCTATATATATTAGAGTCAAGTTTTGAAAATAAAGTAAAAGAGATGTCACAATTATTTGGAAAGGTTATTTTCTCCTTTTTTTTTTAATAAATTTGATTCTGAAATGATTTATTTTGAAAATGATGGATTTTTTTTTTACTCAATCCTTTTATATTACGCATAAATAATGTCAGTACAATTTGAGCACTGTTTAAAAAATGCTGCAGAATTACAGTAAAATATATTAAAAGTGATAAATTTTAGATATCATTTTACGATCCATAAAATTATCATAAAAATATATGTTTATTTAAAAATAAATATAAAATTTTATTTTTTATTTAAAAATCGTAGACACTATTGTAGTTTCTTATTATATTTGCAGTGACATTCTTTAGAAATGAATTTAATGCTTTTCTAATCTAAAAAATATTTTCTAAATTACAAAGGACATGCAATCATATCGACTTAAAATTGAAATTTTTTAATTTGAATGAACACATAAGAAAAATGTAAAATAACTCAAGAGTAAAAATCTTTCTTTTGCTATTCCGTCAGAAATAATATAATTCAGGATACATGAAATACAAATTAAACATTTATTTAAAATATCTAAGAACATTTTCAAGTACTTAAAAAATAGTGTTATAAGTTAAGCATTTAGTATAAAAATATAAGTTACTGAAAAATTTTTAAAGATAAAATTACAGATAATGAAATTATCTTATACAGAAAGACAATAATTTATGATAATTTACGGATATACAGAACACTAAATAATAAGAAAAATGAATAAAATATTCCCTATTTTTATTTTGAAATAATATTATTTGTATTTTGCTTAACACTAAAAAATAAAAGAGAAATTAGTTTCAGTTTTAAATTTTACCTTATCGACATTTAAATTAGTCTAAACACAAAACGCAGCTTGCCACCTAACAATAACTTCAAAACAAACGATTTAAAATCTCTTTAAATTCTGCAGAATATTTTAGCATTTAAATTGCCTTTTAATAAAGTTATCCAAATTAAATGTCAATCATAAGGGTAATGCTTTAAAATTAAGAATTTTTTTTAAATCGTTTCTAGATACTTATCTCACAATTAGATCTCATGCTTTTTCTGATATCAGAATCTTTTGTTCACTGCAAAATGTGACAGATAAATGTTACTGCAAGTATGTAAAAAAAACTATATGGAATAAGTTATCCACTTAACTATACGGAATACTATACAGAATAAGTTATTCACTTAGCATCAATAAATAAGTATTCTGCAATTTCTGAGATATTCTTTTTATTCCAAATGCATCAATTGAAAGACAATGACTTATTTTTTATATAAATAGAATAAATCTTAAAAGTAACTGAGTAGCTTCCAGAAACTAAGATGGAGAATAATCGGCTAAAACTTTAACGTCAGCGCTATCTGCATAACCAATTCCTGGTTCATTAGATTTTACTACAGCATGAAAACCACCTTTATCAGCTATATAGTTTACTTGCCTAAAAAGTCCTTTATAGTCCTTGTAACCATAGTTACCTTTTACAATTCCATCCCCTATAGTAGATTCTTGACGATATTGAGTTGTACCAAGCCCATCTCCAGTTTCATAGCCATATGCGTATGGTTCTGCATTCTGATAAACTTCCTGTGATGATTTTAAAATTTCTATCGTAGGCTTCTTGTACACAACAGTTAGTGGTGCAGCAACATTTACAAAGTCATTGCTGAAATCAGAAGGGCTGTCAGTGCTGATTGTGTTTGAGGCAGTAGAAGAACTTTTTATACCAGTTTCTATTGGCCGAGACGATAGCTGCTTCATTACTTGCGGATTATTTTTAGCTTTGTTTACCATTTGCTGATTATTTTTAGCTTTGTTTACCATTTGCGGATTATTTTTAGCATTGTTTATCATTTGCGGATCTCTTTGATCAGAGAGCGGGAACACTGTTAAGGTGCTGATTTTGTAAGGTTGTGCAGTAGCTTCCACACTAACACCTGTATTTGCGTTAGGTAGTAACTGTAACTGTTTCAATATTTGCTGATTGTTTTTAAAGGAGTTTAGCAACTGCAGATCCTTTCGATCGGATTGAGATACTCCTGCTTCGAGCTGGTAACGTTGAGAAGGTACAAAAGAGTTTTTATCAGCATTTTTGAACGGAGGAGTACTGCTTGGTGGTACAAGCTTGGTAGGGGGAAAGGTTGAAGTTTTCACATCGTTTTGAGGTTTGGAAGTGATTATAAGTGATTTCTTCGCATTTGTTGCAGGACTTGAGGGTGAAAACGAGGATGGACTTTCGTTACTTTTGACATTAATCTGAGGAGATCTTATCACTATTTCATTTGGCGTAATTATAGGAATTCCAACTTTGCCATCCTTAATCGGAATAGGTTTCAATGTTATTGCTGTTGTCTTACCGGCAGGGAATGACGCGGTTAAACGATTCTGCAGATTTAAAGGCCTACTTACAGCTGGAGCATCAGACTTCCTACGAATATTTTTCTTTCTGCTAACACTGGCATATGGAGCTGTTTTGCCTGAAAAAATTCTCTTTGGATTCCGGCTTTTCGTTTCATCCATTCGCTTCCTGGCTCTTAGTATATTTAGATTCCGCAGGCCATCATATATCGGCAGTATTTCATAGCCACTTTGTAGCAAGTACTGTGGAAGAGGACCACTGCCGACTAGAACAACCCTTTTCTCATTGCGCTTAGAAGCATATGGAATACCAGATGCGAAAATAAGTCCACTATGAATTAAGATTATTACTACCGATATCCACGACATGACTAGAAACTACTAAAGTAACTGTGGCGTAGAATATTCTTATATAAATGGCGAACTACAAAAATGTCAAACGGTATCCTACATTAAGAAGCCAATTGTTTCATTCAATTCGGATTTTATTACTTTCGTCTGGAATTTTCATTTTAAAAGTTTTCAGATGGAAAAACTGAAATAGTTGTAGTTTGAATCTCGGAGAAAGGAAGGCATCCTCTGTGACGAATTTCCGACTTCTGTTGTATGTGTGCGATTTTCTCACGCACAGTATCCTTACAAAGAATTGATACGCTTATGAATCTCCAACATTATAACTGTCATCATTAATTTTTGATCTCTTGAGTTTTTTAATAGAAAAATTTTCATCAGTGCTTGAACTATGGAATAACGACCTACGCCTGAAAGGTAAGTAAGAATGTGCACCAGAAACAACAATAGAAAGTCATTTTCTTCTCTCTTTTTCTTAAAAAAAAAATAAACGCACATTCATGAATAGAATTTGTGAAACTATTCGTAAGCAAATTAACGTGATTAAATTGATTTATATCAGAAAAAATATTTTGGTAATGTGAATATCCTAAATGGCTTTATCAGTAATTTAAGCAACAGTTATTTATTTTGCTTGTATTTATTTTAATTTAATCATTTTTCTGTATTTCAAATAAGACAATAATAATGATCAGAACAAAAACGATTTTTATTATCTCCTAAGAGGCCGAATTTCTTTCAGAATTGAAGTTTAAATGCTTATAGATAAATGGGCATGATTATACTCTTTTTTGCGTTTGAGGTTTCATAGAATTACTTTTATACCTAACAGAAATTTTAGTTTCAAAACCATATAGATATCTTTTCTTAATCAAAAATTTTTGTGTAATTTGATGTTAACGTCGATAGGTCATTAAATTCTGATCTGTATCAAGTCCTTTTGGTGTTAATTATTATTAAGGAGCTGCCCGAAGTAAGTATACACAATTGTAATATTTTGCATTTCTATATACTAGTGGGCTGCGCCCCCTGCTCGCTAACGCTCGCCAAACCCCGAAAATTGCTACGCAATCTTATATGGTTTGCTTCGCAAACCAGGCTCGCTTCGCTCGCTACTGACTTAGGTACATTGCAAATGCGCAAAATTGTAAGAATTCAAAACAATCATTCAAATCCATATAAAAACTTTTTTTTAAAAAAAATTGCATCTTTTTAGTAAATACTAAGTCATTAAAATAAATTTGAATTCAAATAAATGACATGTAATTCGTTAAACCTATTAGAAATGTGCTATAGTATAATTCGTGTTATAAATCAAAAATCGTCAAATAAATTCGTAATGTATAAATTCGTGAAAATAAGCGCTTTCGACAAAATACTAAAATAGAGATCTATCGACAGAGACTACTCACTTCTGCCTAGCTTAATAGTATGAGATTGCCGCAGCTGATGCTCTCTGGTTATTTCAGTTTCCGTTTTTAAAAGCGCTATACGTTGAGCCACCTCAGCTAGATTTGGCATGTGGCATTTTTAGAGGCAATCATTGGTCGATTTTCTAGCGTTGCCATTCGGGGAGTTGTAATGAGGCTTCTTTTTTGTCACCGTGTAAGAGAAATAGTAATGTAAGCAAAACAAACGTTGCCACCGGAGGAAAGGAAATACAGCCAGAATTTGGGAGTCACGTAAGAGAATTACATATATTAGATATATTGTTAGTATTGTTTGAAATTGTTTTTATTGAGATATATTCTGACCTGATGTGCTCCATTCTGGTGCGCAGTTATCCCAAGGAAGTCGACTGTTCCATGATGCGAACATGTAGAAGATTGTCCATGCGATGATCATGTTATAATACAACATAACAGTTCCGGATACTATTACCATGCCGTATCCGAGACCTAAAACCAAAAACGAAGAAAATGCAATAAAATTCCTATAAAATAAGAAAATAGATTCAAAAAGAATAAGATTGAAAAAAAATATGTTATTAAGCCAAAGGTTAGGGATACGATAAAGTTGATCGTGTTGGTATTTGTTTTTATTCAAGGTTCTCTTCAAAGACATAATTTGCGTAGATTTTAAAACTCTTTTTGTAAATTAAAGTAAAGAAAAACGCAATATGGATTGCAGTTTTTAATATGCATAAACGAGAAAGAAAATTTGATTTTTTATTACCTCAGTTTTTATTTAACAAATTTATACAGTGTTTATGTTTTTCCCCTTGCTTTTGACAGGAGGAATTTTAAAAATAGGGACTATCCGAAATATCATTAGGTCATTACGTAAAATCGTTACGAGGGTCATTACGTAAAATCACGTATTTTCTATTTCTGTTTTTCTATCTTTACTGGATATACATGAATGATATATGATAGTTCTGTTGGTTTCTCTATGCAGCTTTCTAAAGTTATCCATATTTTTTTATCCATATCCATATCTTTATCCATATCATCTTTACAAATCTTTCGAATCCATATCTTTTTAAATTTTAAACCTAATGAAGATTGAAGAAAACTAATAATAATTAAGAATTCTGGGTGCGATGCACTGATAGAATTTCAATATACAGAGGTCAGTTCAATACAAATGTGAAAAACGTATGCGTATTTAATTTAATTCTTTAAGCCACGATTGCAGAAATGTCTTTTCTTGAGAATATTGCTTTTTTTTAAAAAAAATAGTTTAATAGCTGTGGAAAATTTTTTCACTTACTCTGACAAAGGCAATTTTAAGAAAAAATACTCTATTGCTTGAATTAAACTTAGAGAATGACCCAAATCAGCGAATTTAAGCAGAATGGAGAAGACGTTACATTAACTAAGTGTGAATATTAGATGGTGTTATAAGCAATGCCTAGTTAAAAAAAAAATTAAAAATTGCATATAAGAATGATATCATGACGCTATGCTCTCAATGTTTACTGTACATTACCATACCTTCTCAGCATGAAAAACAGCGTTTGTGAAATGTTATTAATTTTTTTCCCTTAGACTTGCATACAACGTTTTCAACCTACTCCTAGTGGCATGAAAAGTTAGTTTTTCGCTTTGTAAGTGTGAAAACATAAATTTTGAGACATTGCATTTTCAGACTATTCCCAAATGTTGGGAATTCAGAACAAATTAAAACAATTTTTCGATTTTTCTTAGGCTATTTATATTTTTTTTGAATTTCTACCAGTTTTTTTAATGTTTTATTAACAATTAATCGATAACTTTTAAGGAAACAAATTTAATTTTAGTAAATTTTACGCCACGTCATACATGTGCCATTATAGAACAAATCTCAAGCAAGTCATTCTAGCTTTCAAGACAAATTTGCTAATTCTATTTAATTGATTGAACAATAGATGGCAGCACAAAACTGAAGCGAGGCTAAGAGTTCCTATAGTTGTAATAACAAAACCAATATTGTATTATAATTAATTTTGCGTTTTCCTCTGGTATACTTATATGTAGTAAGTGTGAAGTAGATGGTATACGGGAAGTAAGTTTTCCTAGTCCCACGAAAGGGTTAAAATTACCTATATAAGTTGATTAGAATGCAAATTCTTAAAATTGCTGTTGGGAGGCCAAAAAAGAGATCTTTACCAGTGAATAATGGACAGAACCTATCAAATATGGCGATAGGTCCTAGACTAGCGTACTGGCCAAATGAGAGTTCCATGAACATGAGTGGTAGACCAGCTAACAACATCATACAAATGAAAGGAATGAGAAAGGCACCTAAAATAAGAATAATGAAACACATTAATAAAAAAATTTGTAACTCATTCTTACAAAATTGTGTACTTCAACTTTCTTAGAGATAAAACTTCTTTGATGTCGTGTAACCTTATCTAATGCATCATTTTCGTTAAAAGAATTTGAATTACTCCAGAAAAACGTGACCTGAAGCAGTAATTTATCTAAACTCATTTATAAACTGTTTTTTCCGCAACTTGCGCAAATTTGATGGCTCTTTTTATTAGTTTTTCAAACTCCTATTTATCGAACTTTCTAAAAGCGCCAACTTTAATTTCGATCATTTTTACTGAGCAAGAAGTGTTTGAAAACATAATACAAAAGGAAGTATTTATAAAAATTAAAATCAGTAGCGCAAAACGTTTACCGATCTTTATAATTTACTGTAACGATTGATGATTATTTTATATCCATGTACATAAAACAGTAAATATTTATTTCGTCTGGCATATATCACTAACTATTAAGAATAAAGTAAGAAAGAAAATTTGTACGACTCAATTTTTAGTTATATATTCGAAAATAAAATTTTATATGGATTTATTATGAGTTTGTGAGTCATAATAGTCTTAAGGTTAATCAATTTACAAATACACTAATGTATTTTAAAACGCAAATGTCATTATAAATTTTTAAACTGTAGGAATAATCTCAGTTTAAAATCACATTGTATTTATTTGCAATGCTCATACTCTAAAAGGTATAGAATTCCATCGCGCATCAGTAAATTATCTGTTAATATATATATATATATATATATATATATATATATATATATATATATATATATATATATATATATATATATATATATATATATATATATATATATATGCATATATATATATATATATATATATATATATATATATATATATATATATATATATATATATATATATATATATATACTCTAAATATTTCTATATCTATATTTCAATTTTTAATTTTTTAATTTTTTCTCATAGATGGCAGCACTAATATTTTACTAAAATTTTTTTTCTTCTTCTTCGATCAAATATATATATATTTTTTAATTATATTTTATTCGATTCAAGCTACAAGCACAACTTCCAATATTTTACATCTTCGCGATTTTTGTTAACTGTTTTATTATTGTACTTTTAAACCTAAACCGCGCTTTAATTCCTGCCGGTAAGTTCGATTTCTTTTTACATTTTTCTTTTATTTCATGATTTTTTACAACGTAAGGTTTTTTGCGATATCGACACATATAAAGAATAATTTTTATCTTAGGATAATTATTCTTTATTCAGAAATATCGCATTTATAGCAATTAGATGTGTCTTGATAACGACTATTTGCTTTTACCATTCTTGTTTCTCTACCATTTAGTTTTTTATTTTATTCATGTTTTTCATGTTAATTTGTGTATATATATATATATATATATATATATATATATATATATATATATATATATATATATATATATATATTTATTTATTTATCTTGGAGAATAGGAACCAGCATAAAAGCAACAATAAAGAGAGTAAAGAGTACATATACCACACAAACAGTATCATTAAGTATTGATGTGAAAAATTTAAGATTACTTAATGTCATGCGAATTTAAAAATTTAATGACCGATTTATGGTCGTGGCATAAAGGGAGTGGTGGGCTAGTGTGGATATTTTTTATAAATATGACCAAAAAAAAACATATTTAACATAATTTTTAACTCGTGATACTTCTTTTTAACTCTGATTTATATCTTTTTTAAATTGCTTTGTAATTTTAAAAAAATATTTACAATGACTTTGAAAATATTTTTTTTAAATAACAAAGTTATTAATTTTTCAATAATACTTTTTTTTAAATAAGGCTGTTTTTGTCTACATTAGCCTTACTACACATGGCAAATGTCGAATAGGTATGGGGCTAATGTAGACAAATTAGATAATTTATTAAACAGTCCTTTATCACAATTCAGAAAAATATATCTAAAACTGCTTTCAAACCGATTTCAATATGTGCCTTACAGGAGATTAAATATTGGTATATTTCAATTAAAGTACTAATTTGTAATAGAGAATTTCATTATACTATAAAAGATATTTTGAAAGCCAATCAATACATATGGCAATTATTATTCAATTTGATTTATTTGAAAGCGCAGAACCAATTTTAAGTTTAATCAATTTATAACCATAATTATAATTTGGATCTTTAGTAAAAAGTAAGCAATAAAGATGTAAGTGTGAAAAAGTAATAAAATTAATTTTTTAAACTATTGTTGTTTTTAAAAAAAACAAGTATAATCATAATGAAACTGATTTTAACCTATAAATATAATCTGAAGTAAATAACTTAAATTTTTTTTTATTTAATTATAATGAAAGTCTACTAAATTTCAATTCATAATTAACAAGTGAAGTTAATTCCAACTTAATAAAAAAAATCGTTTTAAGCAGAAAGTTTATTTTAAATATGAAATATGTAAATATATATTTTTTTTAAAGTCAAATTTGATTTTTATTTTATAAACTATACTTTGTAAATTAATATTTAAAGTCAGTTAAGAAGCAAATCCCATTATGCTATACTCTGTACTGACTAACCTTAAAGAGGAATAAAATTGTAAGGGATCTAAGTTAATCGAAAAAGGCTCCTAAATAACACCAATTGTATATATATGAGTAAATACTCTAAGCTCTTTTAGCTGACTACATTTGAACTAAGGCTCAATTTTCATGCATACATTTTTCAGAGAATTATCAAAACCATTAAAAGCTCGTCCAGGTTTTCATGGTTTCTCGCCCAGGAACAATGTTTCATGGGGCTTATTAGGACCCATAATCCTCATAGAACAATCATTGACGTCTGTAAGCAACTTGAACATAGTTGCAGACCAGATTCACCCATTCATGGCAACAGTTTTTCCTGCGGGGGATGGTGTTTACCAACAGGATAATGCACCATGTCAAAAGGGTCGAATCGTCGAGGAACATTCCAATGACTTTCAAGTCATGTCTTCGCCCCCAAATTTGCCTGACTTTAATCCAATAGAGCATTTGTGGTCCTACTTGAAAAACCAAATTCGTGCTACCACGCTACCACCTCGCAATGTGAAAGAATTGCAGGACCAGTTGGTGAGCACTTGGTACCAGATACCTCAGACTGCCAATCAGCACCTTGTGGATACAATGTCACTGCAGGTGCTAGCAGTTTTGAGGGTGAAAGGTGGTCCTACATGTTATTAGCAGGGTGGTCATAATGTAATGGCTCTTCGGTATATACATACATATATATATATATATATATATATATATATATATATATATATATATATATATATATATATATATATATATATATATATATATATATATATATATATATATATATATATATATATATATATATATATATATATATATATATATATATATATATATATATATATATATATATATATATATATAGCACAATAAAAACAAAACCGAACTAAAAATGGAAACAAAAAGCAAACGAAAGTAAGTTAATAGTAGATAATAATGTGTTCTAAAGTGTTCTAATTTCGTTTCAAATATTTTGAGTGCTCCTCACACTATTGTATTGATATATTTTGCTTTGGCCATATTAATACAATATTAGAAATCACTTCTTTTTGCGGATATAATCGTGTGCGCTGATTAAGAGATTAAAACTTTTCTTTGTTCTTTTTTCATGATTTTTAATATTTTCTTTTTTCTTTTTTTATAGATATCAAAATGTATATTTTTTAAATACTTTTGAAAAATATTTGTAATAATTTTCTTCTCTTGTCATTATTTTTTACTATTTTCCATTTTTTCTCAATATTTTAGCTTTTACATATATATTTATATATATATATATATATATATATATATATATATATATATCTATATATATATATATATATATATATATATATATATATATATATATATATATATATATATATATATATATATATATATATATATATATATTTAAAGTATGGTTGTATGAAATTGCCTCCATATGCATTTTTATAACAAAACAAGATATATTCGACAAAATAAAAACTAAGTATGATATAAATACATTTTTCACTAAAGGGGATTGTCTCCAAATTGAATTCCTACTTACCTCCGCCGTTGCTGTAGCAGAGATATGGAAATCTCCAGACATTCCCCAGTCCCACTGAATAACCGAGGAGGGAGAGGAGGAAATCGAACTTCCCCGTCCATGTCCCTCTCTCCACTTCTGCTTCAGAATACTGATAACTCCTATCATCATCCCCCTGGGGGGACAGGGGCACTTGACTGCTGACTCGAGAGAAGTTGCTCTCCAATTCATTCTGCAAAAAGACATTAGCAATTAGATAGCCAATTTAGCAAACGCTATATCAGATACGTGGGAAGAAAATGTACGAGTTAATTCATTTCTAATTAATGAAGTAAAATATATATGGATTGATATATATAGTATTATATTACTTATACTTTTTTTTTAATTCTTAGTGTTATGAGAGAAGGAGTTTTGTTACCAAGAGAACGAAATTTAATTCATAACTGACTATGCCTTGATTGTTTCTAAATTTTACAATAAAAATAATTCGAATTACTGGTGTAAATGACTATTCGAACTACTTAGTGTAAATAACTGATATGTTTTTTTTTTTTTTTTTTTTTTGTTTTTTTTGCAAACAAACGAAAAACTTTATTGGGAACAAAACCAAACACATAAATTCAAAGAATATATATTCGTCGCGAAGAGGAAAATCCTGTCCAGGCGACAAAGAAATGTAATACAATAAATTTAAAATAGAAATTAAGAAAAAAAATACGTGAAACTATATAAAAAAAGTAACAAGGGTAACATAAGAAATTCTTTTGGATTGGCACAAGAGTGGTATAAAAAAATCAGATGCTTCCTTTAAAGTGAAAAATAGAGATCTAAATCGTCGATGTTCATCACAAATTGAAGTAAAGCACGCTAATTTATTATGCTTTATTCTATGCCTTTATTGTTATGAATAAAAGATATTTGTCACCATGATAACGAAATTCAATTCATAACTGACTACTCCTTTATAGTTTTCAAATTTTGAAAAAAAAAATTCAAATTACTTAGTGTAAATAAATAATGTGTAAATGATAAAAGTGTTGTCCCCCCCCCCTTTTTTATTTATTGTTTTGTTACTTATTTTAGTAGTATTCCCGAATATAATTGTAAAGTTTTAGGGAACTATATTTTGTACTGAATAAATTAAAGAAAATGTATCTAGATTTCATTCAGTAAAGTTAAATCTTTATTTCAATGGTATGTGACCAAAAGGTTTCTGCCCGTGGTGTAGGTTAAAACTCTAACGAAATGTTTCAAATATCTTTTAATCGAACTTAAATGTTAAGAAATATTTACTTACTGCCTAGTAAGGTAATTGCTTATCTATTTGAATGGGAAATTTGCTAATTTTTCTTAGATATGAGTGAAAAAAGTGTTGGAGAAATTTTGTGTACGTAGTTAGATTTTTTTTTTTTGCAATTAGATTCTTTTTTGGAAATGGTGTGTTTAAATTCTTTAGATATATTTTATTGAAAATTTTTTTGCTGTTATAAATTTGCTTTAAAAAAATTAGTTATGAATAATTTGTTTGATTTAATTATGAATAGTAAGCAAATTATGAGTGGTAGGCAAATTTATTCAGAAAATAAAAGAGATAGTGTGATTGAATGGATAGGATGAAGTTAGAAAAATTAACAATTTTAAAACTAAAATCTGGGACGAGGCTGACAATTTTATTCAAACGAACATTACAGCAAACAAACTAGAAAATTATAACCGCGTTGTAAACATTCAAAAATTAAATTCTGAGAAGAGAATTCCCTTAGCAACATCATTAATGGAATTATCAATTTGAAGTCAGGGAGAGACAAGACTTAAATAAGACATATTTTTACAAAAAACATGATATTTCCACAGCCCATATTAAAAAAGCAAAGGAGCAGACACTTTGTGATTTTTTTTTAATTTTTTGAAAAAAGCGAATTTCTTAAAACTGGCTTCATGTAAAAATATGTGGGTGAAATTTTCTAAAAATGCCCATATTTGTCCAAAAATGCCCAAAGAATTTCTTTAAATGAGACTTTTTTTTCCAAAACATGATATTTCCACAGTCCATACCAAAGAAGCAATAGAGAGTACACTTTGTAAATTTTTTAAAACTTTTTTGAGCAGATCAAATTTTTTGAAACTGGTTTCGCGTTAAGAGATATAAAATTGTCTTTTAATTTAGGGGTAAATGAAAAATGTGAGTTTCAATCAGATTACGTCAGTAAATTGATTCCAGCTTTAAAAGATAATTTTTTTCAAAAGTTGTAGAAAATTTGAAAAATCAGGAAGATAAGAATGTTAATAGATCCAACAGGTGGTGAAAAAATTGGAAAATTTGATTATCCAATCGGCTTTTTGTGTATCGTGAGACATCCAAATGTTAACAAATCCAATTTATCCAATAAATAGCAGTCTAAATTTGAGGAAATCTCTATATTATCGAAAGATTTTTTCGAGTTAATTATAATGTTAAGAATGTTCTTAATAGCTGAAAATTTTTTAGCAGTCATGTAAGCAGACTGATACCTTACACACAGAGGTGGATATTTACATCTGACGCATAGAAACATTGAAGACCCGCAAACGGACTCCAAAGGTATCGAACCGCTTGCCAACAAATATAATTTTCGCCAATGCGTAAGTTCTAAATCATAAAATAAAGAAAGGAAATTGTTTGGATTTAAATTGAGCATTTGAAATCTTGGGAATTTCTTTCTTCTCATACTATGATTAGTAGATAAAGTGAGCATTTATACAAAACTATAAAAAAGTAAAGAGTATTATTTTAGATGGAATAAATTAAATTTGCTTCAATCTTTTCAGCTTGATCACTTGACGAAATTGTAATAAAGCAAATTTTTTCTGAGCTAATTATCAATTGTTAAAATAGGTCCCAGATCAAGTTTTTTGGATTTCAAATGAATAACTGTTGATTTCTAAGTTTGGGGAACAGCAATTCAGTCTCAACGGCCCCACGTGTTTTGGCACACGTGTCAAGACACACAATATAATTTAACGACATTTGTATAGTTATAGTATTTATATATAACATCAAACGTTAGAGTCATTAGAGCGATTGCAATATAGATCGATAAACATATTGCAATTTAATGTACCAAGTATACATAAAGCGCTAAATAGCTGCATATTATAACTGGAAAAAAATATTAGAAGCAAAGTAAACTAACATAATATACGCGATTTAGAATCCAAGGAAACATTAAGACGTAATCAAAGGAAAAATATAATAAACTGATGATATGAGAGAATGCGCTGAAAAGCATAACAGCTTCACAAGGGGAATATTGCAAAGCAGTCAGTGAAGGAGCAGTTTCTGCCAGCCGCCGGCAGAATACTAAAACCAGGCAAAACCTTCTACTGTCTCCCTCGCATTCTTTCTCTCTTTCTCAAAAAAAGCACGATAAAGAAACATGTCAGATGAAGTCACAATATCGAAACACAAAGAGTCGAAGTAGAAGTATACACCGAAGAGCCATTACATTATGACCACCCTCCATCTATAACAATGGGCTCGCCCAAGTTTTCATGGTTTCTCGCCCAGGAACAATGTTTTCATGGGGCACATTTGGACCCTTAATCCTCATAGAACAATCCCTGACGTCTGTAAGCTACTTGAACATAGTTGCAGACCAGGTTCACCCATTCATGTCAACAGTTTTTCCTGCGGGGGATGGTGTTTACCAACAGGATAATGCACCATGTCATAAGGGTCGAATCGTCGAGGAACATTCCAGTGACTTTCAAATCATGTCTTGGCCCCCAAATTCACCTGACCTTAATCCAAAAGAGCATTTTTGGTCCTACTTGAAAAACCAAATTCGTGCTGCCCTTAGCAATGTGAGGGAGTTGCAGGACCAGTTGGTGAGCGCTTGGTACCAGATATCTCAGACTACCTATCAGCACCTTGCGGAATCAATGCCACGGCGGGTGCTAGCAGTTTTGAGGTCGAAAGGTGGTCCTACATGTTATTAGCAGGGTGGTCATAAAGTAATGGCTCTTCGGTGTATATATTCAACGTGAGAAAATCCCCATCATTAAAATGAAATTCAAAAATCACAGCTTCATGAAGTGAGTTAGATTATAAATTAATCTGATGGAATTCCTCTATTTATGCCAGAAATATTAAAGTGAAATCAATAAGTATTAAATTTGGAATTAATTTTAAAGTGAGGAATAAATTTTGAAAAAAGAAAAAATAGTAAAGATTGAAATGTCCGAGACAACTGAAAATTACAAATTCTGAAAGGAAGAGAAATTGTTTAAGATTGAAATAAACAATGGGACCAATTATAACGCACACTACATTTCAGGGGGAGCAGACTGAAACTTCAACGTTTAAGTTTCCTTACTATTTATATAAGTATATTAATTCTTCAACCTGGAGTAAAGTCATAAGACGATAGATCAAGGAAGAGGTGCCGTAACAATGGAAGTTACAAGTTAGAGAATGAAGAAAAATCGTGTAACGCTAAAATAAACGATCTGACCAATAATGAGGGACTAATTTCACTATTTCAATCAAATTAATTTGAGACGATATTACATTTGTGCAGATAATTATAAAAACATTAAAATTCCTGTCAACTAATTTGCTGACTGGGAATGAAGAAATTATTTATTTTATTAACATTGTAGAAGAATTTGATGTGATTAATGAATCAAATAAATCGGAAAAGAAATTAAACTGATTATCAGAGTTAATTCGTTTGGATCTATAGTACTGGCAGTATCAATTAAATTGAATCCATTAAAGTCATCAATAAATCTTAAATTTGCAATACTAACTGAGATTTATTTTGCATAAAAAGGTGCAATTAAATTGTGGTGTAACTACCACTATAAATATTGAATACCAATTCACTAGTATATAAGACATGTTAACTTGATTCTATCGTGAGGTACCTTTTGATCGATGAAGGTTGACATAGTCTAAATTTACAATTCCCCACAAAAAAGCAAAACAAAGGAAAACTAAAAAAGACATAATTTGTTTTGTTTTTTAAAAATTTGAATATCTTAAGCAATTTAAAAATCCTTTATAATCTGAATAAGTTCTTAAGAAATAGATGTTCAATATTCCTTCTTCAAAAATTATGTCACAAACAAATAAAAACATCGAACTTTTTTTCATGTCATATCATTAAAACTTTTTCATCCATGACTAAGCATATTGCGTGACATTGAAACCAGATGAATTTCATTTATATTCGTATAAATAATTCATAAATCCTTCATTCATTTTGGAATTGAATCACGTGTGTGATCATGAATCATAAGTTAAGAATAAGGGGAAATATCTATCGTTAACTATGCAAGCAATTTATGCTTTGCACTCTTATTTTCTGAGTTTTAATTAAAATAATACTATCTTATAAAATAATTTTTGTTACTCTTACACTGGTGTTGCATGTTTTTTTTTCATTTGATAGTAATGGGAGTCATATAAGTCGTCTAGACCGGAAAAAAGCATTATGTTTGAGTTAAGGAATAAAAGGATAAATCACACTGGGGAACATTTTTGGTTCATTTATGCAAATACTTAATATAGCCTAAATCGGGCGTGGAGAATTTTAAATCTGAAATTGGTTTTGCTCCTAAAGCTGAAACTGCAGATTTGTTTCTTAAAAATTACATTTTAAGTATATTTCTTATCGAAAAGCACAAGTTATAAAACTCTGTATAAAACAGGAGGTCTCGTAAATGTTGCAACAAACTTATAATGGTGTTAGTGCCTATTATCAAGATTAAAACTGCATAAAAACCCACGCCTGGAAATGTCATCGTACGATTCAAGGAGCCTATTTTAAAATGTTGAAAAGCACACAAAGAAACAAAATAAAGGAGGAGCCTCTATCTGCGTATGACGACAAATCCGGGCATGGGTGTCCATGCAATTTTAATCCTGATAATGTGAACTAATTCCCCTAGGCGTTAGTTTTAATACTTATGCAACCGCTTGCTATATATAACATTTTTAAGCTTGGACAGTTCGACATATAACAGGCAAAAAATTATAATTTAAAAAAACTTAGCTTGGAAAGAGAAACCGATTGCAGATTTGAAATCAGTGGTAGAAAAAATATTTAAGATCTTTTGAAAATCAGATGCAACAGAAAACGTAATGAGAGTATTATTGTTAAGTACGTACTATATTTTGATATTAATTGTCCGTCTTTGGTAGAAGAATAAGAAATATCAATATCAAAGTGAATTAAAAAAGCAAATAAATTGAGGCCGAAAACATAACCTAAGAGGAAATTAATAAAATTAAAGGTAATGCGATGTTTAAGAATGTGGCAATCGTGTAACACAATAACTCAAAAAGATATAAATTACTAAAATTTGAAGGAAAAGAATGAAAGAGAACTTGAAGAAAGAAAGAGAGAAATTCCTTCGATATAGCCATAAGTCATTTCTGAGAAAAAGGACAGCAGCCATCCTAAAGCAAGTTCGAAAATGCAGTCGCTCAAAAAAGAGAGTTCAATCATGGAAGGAATTTCTGAGGACATACTTCCAGACATTACGATATCCAATTAACATTTAGGAAGCAGAAATGATAAGAAACTGAATGCTAAGATTGTCTTAGTCAACCCCAAAGCACAAAATGAAGGAAGGAAATCACCTCACAAAATTTAAGATTTTGTGAAAGATAGACTCATAAACCATGTTTCACTGACAATCTCAACCAAAAGATATCGAGCGCGAGGATAGAGGGACTTTTCTCACCCAGAGGAAACATATAGCCAGGCAGATGATGAAATAATCGCCAATAGCAAGAAGAGCATAGAAAACCTTTTTCCAAAACCCTTTCTCAAAAAAGAAGCAAAATTTTGAGAGACAAAAAATAATATTAATTTATATTTGCGTTCAAATTAAGAAAAACCACTTGAAAATTTTGCATTAAATAAAAATGTCGCAAAACTAATGCGCAAACAAAAGTCTTAAGAATTACAATTAGATGAAAAGATTCTGTATATATCCCATCGACCATTTTAGCCAACATAGCGCCGTAGTCCTTTCGGTATCTTTAAAATTTATTTTTATATAGTAATTGATTATAAGAAAATGGACGAAATACAAATCTACTTCTTTTCAAAATTGAGATAATACTTAAATTTGAACCATTCCCAAATTTAGTATCAAAATTGATGAAATTGGTCTACTAGATAATACGTAAGTACCGAATATTATCTTATTTTTTGCATGTAATATTTGTATTTTGTAAATTTCTCTATAATCAATTACTATATTACAATAAATTTGAAATGTACCAAAATGACTTTGGCGCAATGTTGGCGAAAGTGGTTGAAAGGATAAAAATACGTAAGTTCCGATTTTTTTCTTATCTATAAATGAGGTAAAACGAAAGAAATTAACTGTACTCAGCATTCGGCACTTAAAAGGATGCTTTTGATCGTAATCACCGCGTAATAATCAGGACTAACCATTACTTAGCTATTTTTGATGACTTTGCACATAATATATCCGTAAATATTTTCCGTTTCTGTAACGAAAAGTAATCTATCACATCTTCAGCTTGCAAAATATAGTAGACATTGGATCGATTGGATAGTTAACGATGTAATTTATAAGGGACATTGACCCTAGCACAGTTACGTGTATATTAATAATGTCATGGATGGTAAGAGTTTAGCTTCCGTGTTATTTAAGCTGGAAAAGTTAATTCAATCGATTAAATTAAATAATAATTCAGTGAAGTCTTAAAATCAATCCTTTTATAAATTATTCTTTTTAATGTGTATAGGCATATTTTATGTGTTTTGGCATTATTTGTTAGGCATTTTTAAAACCTCATTCTTAACCCTTCTGAATTAATGCCATCATTTTAAATTAGTGACTTAGATCATACAAAAATTAGCTATAGAAGTGTCAGTAATAAGCTTCGTAATAAAATTACATAATTTAACTTTTATTGACAGAATTTGAAAGTCAATGTACTTGAAAAATTTCCTGAACATACCTTAGCCTTTTTTCAGAACAGAAATCTTAGATTCAATTAATCTTTAGCATTAAAGCTACTTGAAAAATATTTTTCAAAACTTAGATATTCAGTTTCCAATACTATTCAGTTTCCAATACTATTCAGTTTCCAATTATTCAGTATTCAGGTATTCAGTATTCCAGATATATCCAGATATTCATGATATTCATTTTCCAATACTATTTTTAATGCTATTTAGTTTTTGTTGAACGTGTAAAAAAATCACAATATTATTTTTGACGGCAGTGGTCTTTAATTAACTGCAACAGAAAATGCTGCTGGTATTACGATAATAAGTTTTTTAGGGTACCTCCTTTCCTCTATGATATTGAAAAGTATTCAAACAAAATATTTATGATATGGTTCCAACATGAAATTAGTGTCTTTTTTTCATAAATAAAATAAAAGCACATATAGAAGAAAATATTTTCGGCAAAAAAATGTTTTTTACAATTTAATTTTTATTTAAAAAAAATCCAGTTTTATTTATCTATTTGGAAACTACTTCGTTGTGCGCTATGGTAATAAGATTTTTAGGGCAGCCCTCATTCACCCAAAAGGACTGAGTATTCAATAAAATATATTCATAGAATGACTTCAATGTAAATATGAGGGATATTTTTATTTATAAAATGGAAGCAGCAGAAAATATTCACGGTGAAGAAAATGTTTTTACCATTTTCAGTATTTTTTTTAAAAAAGAAAACCTATTTTATTTTTCTACTACTTCGTTTATTGGGTCTGTAAAAAATTGCCTAACTATTATTAGTCGCCATTGATGTTTAGGCAATTTTAATTTATGTAATAGGCAGTACTGGAACTATTTAAATGTTCCATGAATATATTTTTCAGTATTATTCCTATTTGAATAGCCGAAAAAATTAATTGCGACTGTACCTAAGCTAATATATTAAATGTCTCTTACTACAATACCAATAGTACCTATCTTCACGGCACCACAGGGACCAAAAATAATTTTGTGATTTTTCATGACTCCGAAACAGGATAGTACTAACAAATTGATGCGTTCAAACCTCAGACAATTAATGGCTACTGAAATGGGTACAACAATGTTTAAAAGTCCTGTTCAAAATATCACCAAACTATTATTGCCGCCATCGATGCGTAGATAATTCTAGTACTAGACACTACTAGTATTGTTAAAAGATTTTTAATAAATATATTTTTCGGGTATTATTATCTTTCAGGGAAGCCATAAAAAACCTATTACCACAGCACTTATTACCATAATACCAGTCATACCTACTGTTATAATTAATTAAACACCAGGTATTTAATTAAACACCAATTTTTGTGATTTTTTTCGTAGTTCTCGAACGGATTAGTACATATTTTATTATTTAAAATATAAAGTGACAAAATTCAGAGCAGTTGCATTGTACTATTGATACTGTATGCGATATTAGTAATTTTTACTTAATGTCTGGAGTTAAACAGTATGTCTCACATAATAATTATTGTTACGATAAAGTAAAGATTAAATTTCTAGTTTGATTTCTATTTTTTCAAACATGTTACGCCGCAATCTCTTTTTTTACTCTATAGATTCAATACTTAAAACTTCTGAAGGCCTTTCTTTTCAGTTTTGTAAGTGAATCACTATTTTAGTAAAAGTTTAAAACATTTACAAAGCCCTGAAACCAATACCGATAAACTTAAAATCCCCAAATCAAGTTCCTATTAAATTCCAAGATAGGAAGAGTAAAAATTCTCAAAGCTATATGCATTTTTCTTAAAATTTTTAATCATAATTCAAAAATATCAAAATGGTTTTACCTTTATTATCACTCTCATTTTATCCATCGTAACAACATAATAATTCGACAAAATAAATTATTTAATATTTCTTATCGAAATGACGATCAAGCTCACTTTTCTAAGATAATATCAGGTAAATTAAAATTACCACCAGGGGTTGATAGATCCCACTGATCCACAACATAATTTTTACCTACATTTCATGTAAGTCTTAAGTAAGGCAAAAATAATGAATTTGTTGAATTTCTTTCTATTCTCAATTTTAAAAGTTTTCATTTCCTTTCATTTCGTTTTTTATAGTTAATGAAAAAATCAGATTAAAATGAGACCCAATTCGTGAGTTTTTATTGGATAAGTAATTCAAATGACGTGATCCAGTTTTTTCCTTAAATTTCAAGAATTCCTTGTTTTCATCAGTGGAAATAAAACAAAAATCATAAATAGAATATATTTAAATCTAGTTTTTTCCTTAAATTTCAAGAATTCTTTTGTTTTTATCAGAAGAAATAAAATAGAAATCAAAAAATAGAATACATTTAAATCCAATTTTTTCCTTAAATTTCAAGAATGTTTTTGTTTTCATCAGTGGAATTAAAGCAAAACTCAGAAGCAGAATATATTTAAGTAAATAACCCCAAGAAACTGAAGCGGTAATATATTAATCAATAAAAATACTTATTTTTCTTCAAAAATATAGAGGTTGGAAATAATAGTCGGCATGTTTCAAGCGTTCAAAAATAGACGCACATTTTCAAAACTTGCCAGACGTCTGGAGCTGTGTTTTATTAAACTATATATTCTGCTTTTATGAATCATATTAGGCTGTTCAACCTATCATTGGTATCAACAGAAGTAGCTGTCACTGAAAGAGGATTTTAAACCCTTAAAATATCTTCGATAAAACAGAATTCTACCATTGGCATAAGACCAAGGTAAATTTTTCAGTCATTTATTTTAAAATATTTTTATAGTTCTTATATGGGATTCGAGTTTATCCTATAAGGATGTCATTGAAAACTTTTAATTTTTATGCACGGAAAATACTAGTTTCAGGAATTCTCTGACGCTCACATATGTTACCAAAGCTAGCTTTTAAGTTTTCCACTGACGTAGTATAATTGGATCTTGTTTGTGGAAAACTTTCCACAATCTCCCGAATACGAAATCAAGAAACATGGGCTTGAATCAAATATTGAATCTTGTTTTTCAGTGCTATGTCGCCATCTTTATCAATATGCTCTAACTGATTCCAAAAGAGCAACCAGTATTTACTATTTCATGAAAATTGTTTTGATTGAGAAATGTTCTTTTACCGATAGTTTCAGATAATAGTAAATTTTCACTTTTACTGCGGTAGATTGTGCCCGAATTTTCGCAAACTGCAGTTCATATTATTTGTGTTTTTCTCTTTCTAACTGCAATATTTTTCCTTAATCTTTTCAATCTTTCTTTTTATTTTTGTTTCCATTCCTGTTCTTCTTCCTCATCCCCTTTCTTCTGTTTCCGTTCTGCGACAGTCGTAATTAATACAGCTATGAAGTAGGTATCATCTTTTTTATATTCATAGCTGTTACGAATTGAATTCTGTAAGTCCGAAATTGCCCCCTCTGCTGATTCAACAGTACTTCCCCAATTTTTTCTGAAACCAGCAACAAATCATCTTTCTTAAAATCTTTAACAAAATAAATAGTTTTGACATGGACGCGAAAATCTGCAAAATCTAATCAAGCTAAATTAAACTTACGCCAAACAAATGTAAAATTCAATCGAGCTAATACAATACATAGACACCCAATCAAGCGTTAAAACATAACAGCTTTTTTATAAGGAAACAAAATCATGGAAGAAACACTGATTTTGAAATAAATTTACTAAAGTATAAGGGCAATCGAAGTGGCGAAATCACAATGATTCCAGTCATTGCCTGCTTTACTGTGATGTGCTGAGTGATTAAATGGTAAAAGAAAGTGGTAAAACGGTGAAGTTCCGTTTCACAGTTGGATATGACTTCACAAGAGCCTCGTCCAACAATAAGTCCGAAAACTTTAGAAAATAATTTTTATAAAACTCACTTCTGAAATGTTCAATAATCATTTCTGATGCAGAGGTTAAAAACTTTTCTTTCGTAAAAAACATGTACAAAATTTGGAATAAAAAGGAAATCATGTTAAAGAGACGCAAGAAAACAATGGAAATAAACAAACTTTGGATTGCCAGATGCGAATAGTATGATTGTAAGTAAGGAAAATCACCTGTGCCTTGCCAGGTTTTTTTAAACTTGCTGAATATTCAAATCTGTCAACTATCCGCCCACTTCAGGGACGATCTTGTCAACGGTGGTGACTCCCAGTCGTCACCAAGCCAGTCATGGTGACTCGAATCACCTCAATTGCGGTACCCCAAAAACAGTCGCTGGGGTGACTCGATCGAGTGCCATCGCAATTCATGTTTATTAACACCTGATAAAATAAATGATAAACTCTTCAGGTTATCATTTTTAACAGTTATATTTTTCGTTAAATAATGGACACTGTAGTTAGATTGTAGTTGAGTTGTGTCTTGTTAAATGAACTGTAAAATGGGACATAATCAGTTTATCTGGTGGCGTCATCTATCGTGAGAGACTGGAAATACTAGACTTTTTGAGTTATACAGTTCTGTAGTGTTGCTAACTATGGCTGCAAGACATTTTAATGCTCCAAAGTCATCGTTTGGGGAGGGCAGGTATGGAAGATCTTCATGTCTAGAATTAATCAAAGAAATATTGTGGAGTCAACCCCGGGATTAGAACTTCCGTTCATTCGGTCATGACGTTGACAGATTAAACCTCTCGGCTACAGTATATACCCAGCTGTAAGAAACTAAGTGTCTTTATATAGTGGGTGTAGTTGGGGAGGATAAAATTCTGGTTGTTCAACCGTTTAAGTTGAAAACTGTGAAAAAATTATTTTTCTCACAGTTAACATTTAGAACACAATCTTTTTATGGCTATTTAACTTTATTGGTTGAATATGGTAAAAAAACAATTAATGAACTTGTTATTTAACCATTGTTTCTGTAATAGTGTGTATCGTCGTAGTCCTATATATTCAATTCAATATTTTAATTATTTTTCAAAACATTTTTGTTGCTTAGGTAAGATTGCATCCTCGGATTTTACTATCGCAACGTCAATAAAACAGAAAGTTTATTTGGTATAAAAAATTACTAATATCTAGCACGGAATTTAACTTTTTAATTACAATTTTTAATTCAAATAACATCTTATAAAAATGCATTTCAGTCTGAAATATCTTAGTACCAAATATAAATATAAAATAATTAATATTCATATTTATAAGAAACTAGGTTTCCTAACAATATGTGGGTAAAATTATTATGTTTCATTGTTCTTTACATGATGATGTAGTTGTCCTATACATAATAATTTGAATTTTTTTGCTCAATATCCTTACTTAATAAGCATGCTAAAAATGCTAAAAATATTCTCAAAATCCGAAAAAATAATAATAATAATAAATAAATAAACCATATTTTTAAAGTTTTATAAGCTTACTTCGAAGTTTTTATTACAAAATATTAAAATTTAAAATTAACATGTTTTAATTCAATTTCTTCCAATTTAGATATTTAATTCACTCTAGAACATAAACTAAAAATAATTTACTTTCTAAATGAAAAAAATATTTTTTTATTAGAAATATCCAGATTTTAATTTTTTTCGCAGTTATAATTAAGGGATTGAGAAAAAAAAATCTATTTTTAAAACCACATACTATTATTATTTTTTAAATGTGCGTAAATTAAAGTTAAAACCAAAATTTCTAATTTGTCAAAGAAAACTAAATGAAATACCTAAAATATAAATCTTTCTAGTTTTAATACTTTTAATTGTTTGAGATATATCGTTTAAATTTGTGTTGAACAATTGAAAAAATATGTTCAAATATTCATTCAGCAAAAAATCTTGAAATTTATAGCATCACTTGAAATTAAATAAGGAAAAAAAATACAACAAAATTCTGTTTTGATTTCGTGATTCCTGTCTTGATACAATTTTTCAAACACTTATGTGATTTTTATTTAAAATAGTAAAAAGAAATTAAATTTTTAATTACAATACTTGATTCTCAATTTTGTATTTAAAACTGTCTAATTGAAGAATAATACTCACGTCAAAATCAATGTAAGGACCTAGGCGAATATTTTCCCGGCTACTTCCGCATGAACTACTATCGTCTCTGAAAAACACTCCATCATTATCATGTCCCGTCAATCGCTTTTGGTTATCAAACTGTTTTCTCATACCAGTTCTTTTTAAATTTATAATCAAAAGTTAAAGCGCTCTGCTCTCTTCTTTTGTTGATGTTATTGGAAACTCCGGAATAATACTCAGTTAATAGTTGAAAATTTGTATTTTTACCTAAATTTGCATTTACATCGTAAAACAAGGTTTACTTGGAAAGATAAACACGTGTTGGTGATTTATTTTTGCCCTAAAAAGCCTGAAAATTTACACTCTAAGCTTTGTTTATCACTTCATCTTACTCCGTAATAGTTCCTGAAATACCTAGTATTTTGCTTTTTGTGCGCAAGCGCGAATATGAGTTCCCCCGAAAATGGGGGGTGTGAAGGGGTGTTACATGTTGAATTCTAGACTGACCTGCCATCTACAGGGCGATTTATAATTAAACTTCAGGAAAGAGATCGAATTTGATGACGTCACGTAGGTATTTGGAGAAAACGTTGGGTCCCGTTTCATATTGATTTTCGTTACTTTTTTCTTTTTCTTTGATGCTTTTTATTTTGGATTGTCGTGATTTTGACTGAAATAAATTGACACAACGGAAGCCGGAAATTATATCACGAAAGTTGAGTTTCATTTTGACGAAATGATTGCCATGATTGTTAAATTAACTTTCATTATTCAACATTATCCAATGATTCGTTATTTTCAAACCAATGACAATACATTTAAAGTACCTGGACACAAGAATTTTTTTTTTAAATAAATAATAAATTTCAT
Organism: Parasteatoda tepidariorum; assembly: GCF_982258835.1. Classification (NCBI taxonomy): domain Eukaryota; kingdom Metazoa; phylum Arthropoda; class Arachnida; order Araneae; family Theridiidae; genus Parasteatoda; species Parasteatoda tepidariorum. The sequence continues at coordinate 61,501,034 of NC_141756.1, read as the reverse complement.
TCGTAAGTTTTTACTTACGGAAGTTTTACAGGATACATGCTCTTTATGATATAGAATTGAGTTTTTATTGAATGAACAAGTTTTTAAACTTTTCATTACATAAATCAGACTTACGTAATTGAAAATTTATTAAATAAAAAGTGTTTCAAAAATAATTTTATTTAAATTATAGTATTGTTTTAAACTGACAAAATCTGTTAAAAACACACCTGCTGGTGTATCAAAAGTAAAGTAATCCTTTAATTTTATAATTTATTACATTCAATTTGTATCGATAAATTTTCTGTTTTAATACTTTATAAGAAATATATAAAAACCGTAGATTATTGATTTGGAATATATTATAATTCCAAAGTAAAACTTGTAATAAAAATATAATACGTTTCTTTAAGCGAATTGATGTATTTTGTTCGATGATTTTCACTAAATTATAAGCGCGATGGAATTAAAAAGGAATTTCAATAAGGAAACATACAATTATAAAATGTAACAAAAAAAAAACTATCAAAACTTCTTGTATGATAAACAACGTTCCACACTGTAAAAAATCCCTGACAAAATAATGGTAAAAAGTACTAGTACTTAGTACCATAAAATCTATTTTCACTGTAAAAGTTTACGGTGAAAAAAAACTTATACTTCGTAATTTTTATTGTCAGTCAGTTTTACTGCCATTTGATCAGGAATTTTTTTAACAGCGCATAAAGATATAAAAGTAGTGGAAATGCGTGTTCTTGATAGGAGATGAAATTAGTTTAACCGTTCTGTAAAACTGTTTTCTTACAACCTGGCTCTCTCGGCGGAAAAGAAAACAAATACACCTCTCAGATGAGATACAAATAGATTATTGACGTCTTTTAGAAGCACTTTGAAAAGACCTCACTGAAGCTTTCTAAACATTACTGTATCTTTCATATTTAATTACGTAATTTGATTGTATACTTATATGTGATCATTTTTAAATAGAATTTGCAAGAGTTTCTGATATTTAATTTAACGTTCATTAGAGTGAAAGAAAGCTAAAAAAATCCCATGGGCCTGACAAATTTTGACGAAAATGAAACAAACGTCAATATTTCAATACATTTATGAACATACTACATAATATTTTTAAAGGGAATAAGAAAGTATGAGAATTCTTAAATCTCAGATATTTAAACATAAAACCCTTGACGCAAAATTTTTATTTAAACCTATTTTTCATTCCTTTTTCATGATTGTATACTAATTTAGGTCAAAATAAATTAAAAATACTATAGATAGCATTTTAATAATTTATGGGTAATCAATACAGCATGAAATTTTGGTATCTTTTCCTACATTAAAGGTAAAATCTTCCAAAGAATATTTTTTTCCAAAATTTGCACTTATTTGTAGTCATCTAGATCTAAGAGAAACAGTAATTCATTTTTGAAACTGAATGAAAAAAAGTTTCACTCTGATTTTTGGATTTTATATTTTAGTACAAATATAATTCCGATAAACTTGCAGATTTTTCTAGAAACTATATATTTTTTATAATTAAAAAATAAAAAAATATTTTTTTTTGTAATTAGAGCCGCAGAAGAAAAAAATATTTGAAAGGGAAACCATTTTCCCATCTGCGTCAAATAACTAAAATCTTAAAAAAGAAAAAATTCCACAAATGAAAATATAAATACTTATTTATATTTGCGAGATATTAGGATATTAGAGTAAATTTTAAAAGTAATATTGTTTTCCTTTTAAATTTATTTTGGCATGGTTGACTTATTTATAATACGATTAGTTTAAACTCATATTTTTAACAGAAAAATTTTTCGAAATTCTAATGTTAATATTTTTAGGGTAATAAATTTGGATAAGGAATTTATGTACTAGTATTAGGTGAGAAAAAGTATTACTTATATGGAACACATAAGTAAGTATATTAAAATGAATTTAGAAATCGTGAAGCAAATAAAAACTTTTAGATGTTTGCAAATTATTAAATATTTAAATTTGGTTAAAAAATAGAAAGAATAACTAAATATCTATTTTAATGTTTTCTTTTTAGTTAAATATTAAAATCAAACTCGCATGGTTCTTGTAGTTGCTTTCTCTCTCAGATTTATTTGAAAACTTTGATCTTTTTTAAATGAGATGAATTTATTTTTCTTAATTCTTTTTTTTTAAATTGGAAACATATATTTACACAGTACACAGATTTGTAGAAATCAAATTTCAAAATAAATCTAGTTTGAAAACATTCATATATGTTAATACATAAATAGTACATCAACTATGTCTCGCATCAGTTATGGTTATTAATAAGGGATGATTAAACAAGTATTATAAGATGTGAAATAATTAGAAACTTACATTGTGATTTGATTCATGCAATACATTTGAAATATTTGTTAGTTACCAGTTAGCTATCAATTATCAGCTATAAAGATACCAGATAGAAATCCTGAAAATTCGAGTTAAAAGGAAAATAATGGAATGTTATCAAAACATGGTAGAAAACCTACAAAATAGGGCTTTTGTTTTTGTAAAGAAATATGAAACATTTTAATACTAAATTTTTTTTTTTAAAAAAAGTGCCTGTGCATATTAAATTTAGGCAAAGCACTTGATGATTTTTTTCAACAGAGCAATTTACAGGTTTTCAGTTTGACCTTTTTATAGATTGATTTTAATCATAAATGGCTCCCAGATTGGCTATATAATCAGGCATTTACTTTCTATAAATGTATACAAACTAATATATTTGACGTTATAACTACATAGGCACATAAAAAATTTGGCGAGTTGATCAGGTCAGTTTCAGATTTACATATTTATAAAACGCTTATTGCCATTGTAAATTATTCAGAATAATATAATTTAAAGATATAGTAATTGTATCTAGATTTACTTTTCGTAAAAGCTAATGTAAACCAATTGATTTCATGTGTCATTAAAGCAGTGATTTATTTTAAGCTATGTAAAATTGTCTTAAGGTTGACTTCAATAGCTTGTTTATAAATTTTAAATTTGTTAATTTATAAACATTTTCTACAAGTGTAAATGTCGAATAACTTTTAATTTTAGTACTTTATAACTCATTTTCTACAAATTTAAATTAAATAATAGTTTTGTTTCAGGTTATATCTCATGAATAAATTTATCAGATAAGGATAAGCTTATTTGATAGATTTATTCAATTACTTTAAACTATACGGTATGTTTGGATATCGAATACTTTAGATTTAGAGATTGGTCACGGCAAAACAATTAAGACGAAAATTCGAGGTCTGTCTTGTTTTTATATTTCATAGGATACAATACAGATGATCTTCGCTGAACTAACTATAAAATGTAAAATTAACTTTATTTTAATGGTGGAAATTTCCTGAAATCAATAATTGAGACATAAAAACATTAAAGTTAAATAACTCTCCAATATTTGTGAATGTTCTTTTGAAATTTTTTCAGCAAATCCGGATGTCTTTTACGACTAAAACTTCTTAAAAAAAGAATTGATTACTGCATATTTTTTCCTTTGATGCTTTTAATCAGGCTGTAAGAATTAAAAAAAAAAGATTTAAAGAAAAATCTAACTTTCCATTTATACTTTTCCAAGTCTGAGAGTTTTTCAAGCTAATTGTAAGCAACTGATACATTTTTTACTTACCATATTTTAGCATGTTTCTATACTTTTATCCAACATTTTGATCAAAAATTAATTTCATCATTTTTTAGAATTTCTGTAATTTTTCAGAAATCTGTAATAATTTTAAGGATTATTTATAAAGATGTTTGATTTTACTCGAAAAATTTTCTAATAATGATATTTACAACTTTCCTTGTATATCAAAATATTCACTAAAATATAAATAAAATTAAAACTAATAAATTCAACCACACCACACAAATTTAATACAATAAAGTGTCATTTATTATTTATTTCAATACTTTTTTATATACAATTTTTTGTTATTTGCTTTTCATAGCTTTGCTTATTTTTATAATTATTAATAAAATTGTAACATGGGCAACAAGTTTAATTAAACAAAACGTCCTGGTCTTGGATAAGGTAGCATATAATTTGATTCAAAAGTGAGCATGTGTTTTTGTAATTTCTTGGCAGGAATTAGAACAGCTGATTTTAATAAGTTAGTTTCAGAGGGAGTTTGAAAATCGCTAGGCTCGCTACTTGGTTTCTGTAACTGTTGAACTTCTTCGTCTGAAAGGTTTAGATCGTTATCTTCTGACATTCCATGAAGCAGCAGTTCTTTATTTTCATCTTCAAGGAGGCTCAGCAAAGAATTACTTGATTTGCCTACTCTCATCTGAGGAATCATAAAAGAAGAAGATGATTTACCTACTCTCATTTGAGGAATCATAAAAGAAGATGATTTACCTACTCTCATTTGAGGAATCATAAAAGAAGATGATTTACCTACTCTCATTTGAGGAATCATAAAAGAAGATGATTTACCTACTCTCGCTTGAGGAATCATAAAAGAAGATGATTTACCTACTCTCAATTGAGGAATTACTGAAGTGAAGGAGGATGCACGACCTAATCTAGGATATGGTAAAACTGAAGAGGAAGACCTTCCAAGTCTAGGATATGGAAAAACAGAGAAAGAAGACCTTCCGGGTCTTGGATATGGTAAAATATTGGACCTACCAAAACGAGCTTGGGGTAACAAAGTTTCTGATCTCCCTGGTCTAGGATACGGTAAAATATTATTTTTGCTGACTGAACGGCCATATCTTGGTAAAGGTAACATACTGTCTGAAGCAGCTTTACCAAACCTTGCATTTGGTATAAGATATTGTTTATCTGATTCTGATCGACCAGGCCTAGGATAAGGTACAAGGAAAGTGGCCACAGCTTGTTCTTTATCAGCGATATCCTCGTCAGAAACATATTCTTTGTCTTTAGTCTGTAAGTTTACATTTGGTGGTAAAGGTTTAGTACCGAAAAACCGCTTTCCAGGTCGTGGGTAAGGAATTAGAAACAATTGTGATTCTTCTGGTTGAAATAGTTCTCCTGTTAATTTATCGGTTTTTTGAGGACTTGATTTTAGAATCATGTTTACTTTTTCAATATCTTTATTTCCAATTAAGGATCTACCGAATCTGGGTTGAGGTAATATGTAGGTTTGACGTTTAACAGTTTCACCATCAGACCTACCTGGTCTCGGATAAGGTAAAATTCCTGGTTTAGTGCTTTTATCATACTTGAAATATTTCCCAATGCCATTTGAAGATCTGCCTGGTCGATAGTTAGGTAAAATATACAATGATTGCTCTGTTTTAGATAACTTATTACGCTGAGTTGAACGACCATATCTAATCTGGGGGATCATTGAGTCCGTTGTTCGCTTAACTCTTGTTGAAGTGTTTTGATTAAATTTAGATGCATCTTTCTCTGATAAATTTATATTCCGTTTACCTAACCTCGGATAAGGTATGACTGTTCCATTGCTATCTGCTTGACGTTCGGTAATTGAATCAAATTTAAATTCGTCATCACCTGGCGAAATGACTTCCTCATATGTAATTGAATTTTCCTTATCTGTTTCTTCCGATAAATATTCGGAGTCACTAAATTCTTCTTCATCGTCTAACACAGGTGTGCTAACTTCATTCATTTCATTTTGTATTTTAGGTAAATATGGCATTAACCAAGAATCGGGATATGGCATTATTAAATTTGGATCAACTTTTGATCTACCAGGTCGAGGGAATGGTATGATGGCATTTCTTTCAGATATTCTTTCTGAAGTAATTTCTGAATTTTCGTCACTCAAGTAAGGGAATTTGTTTATTGTTTCTGATTCTTTTCCATCTTCATAAGACATCGATGATAGATCAACTTCTTGCGTTGCTCTAGATTTTCTTGCCAGTAATTTTTCATTGGTTTCAAAATTTTTCTGATTAGCAGATTTATTTGGCATATTATGAATGGAGCCTTTAAGATAAGCAGATGATTGTACATTCTTAGGAACACTATCAACAGCAGAAACATCTGAAATATATTTATTTTAATTAGTTTAAATAAGATTAAAGTAATAAATAATTTAAAAATTTGTGACTGGACTCATGATGATAGGATAAATTGCTAATAAAATCAAATAAATTTCGAACATTGGTGGCTATAAATATGATCTGTATAAAAAGCCCACCAAATCGCTCACATCATGAACTATAAATCTTTGACAACTATTCGAAATATGATATTACAGTCCCATGCAATTCCTGATAATAACGGCGTAGTATTTTCTCAGAGCCTCTGTCAGTATACCCTAAGTCTTATTTAAGGTATCTAACATGATTGCCTAAATCACCCTAAATGTTCTTCTCATTAACATTCACAAATAATCTTTTCGTACCAAAACAATGCTTTTCAGATTTTCTATTAAATTTTTTCCCATCACCCTTATCATTTACGATTTATGAGAGACAACACAACACAGTTGGGCTAAAGTTTAATGGATTGCATTTTTCGATTACAGTAATCATGATTAAAAGATATAATTTTCATTACAACTGCAATCATGATTACAACAATTAACTACAGTAATCAATTACTTGTTATCGTAATTACAACAATCGCTTACAGTAATCAATTAACTTGCAATAGTGACTAGAACCTTAATCGTAATTACAGTAGTCTATTACGTCAATCAATAACTTGCAATCATGATTACTACTCACCATCATTCTGTTTACAGCTGTAATCGTGATTATAATAACTGATTACAGTAATAAATTACCTGTATCTTGATTATAATTCATCTTTATTTTGATTACAACTGTAATCGTGATTCCGAATAATTGCGATTCCAAGTAAGCAAAACAAAAATGGTTACCGGTAATCATGATTACAGTAATCAAACAACTAATCACGTGTATTCGTGATCACAAGTAATTTATTACTGTAATTGATTATTATAATCATTGCAGTAGTAATCAATAATTATGCTTACTTGTAATCGCAATTACCTGTAATAGTGATTACAAGTAATTGGTTATATAGCAGTAATTATCTGTAATCAGTTACAGTTATAATCGATTACTGTAATCATCGCTCAACTCTGCAACTCAATATGTTTCAGCTAATACACTGTAAAAAATGTCGGATCAAATTACGTTATAAAATCCTGGTTCTATGGATACTGGCTCTCGGACATCATTCAAAGAATTTGTTTTACAGTAAAATCTATTTTTACCGTGAAATATTTTACCGAAATTTTTACAGTAAAAATTTAGAGTGATTCAGTAATTTTACAGTAATTATAACTGCAAAAACTACGATATATTAGATTTTTTGTTCCGTAACATGTCCGATAAAAAAGATTTTTGCAGTAAAAGTTACTGGCACCCTGAGTGCTGGAACTTTTTACCGTAATTTGATCCGGAATTTTTAGACAGTATAGAAAATATCTGCTTTTCGAAATTCGGATACCATTTCATGACTGCAGCTGAAGCTACTTAAAATTTATTAATGTGCATCTAAACTTTTATTTGCATATTTTATAGTAAACTCTATCATAGATGTATCAAATAGAATCTACTCCTGTAGTTGTAAAACTGTAGAAGTATATGAACGTAATAGTTTAAATGCAAATAGTTTAAAAGTAAATAGTTTGAAAGCAAATTACACATTATTCAATATAGTTCTAATTTTATACTAATAAAATAATACAACATATTCTTCATGATTTATTCGCATTTTTCCTGAATTATTTTAAGCCCTTCGGAAAAAGTGAATTGAAAATTAAAATAATCAAAAATAATAAATTAAATGAAGCAAGTAGAAAGTATATAAAAGGAGGAGACATTTCAATTATTATTTAATAAAAAATACTGTTAAAATATTCTTCATAAAATGAAGGGAAAAAAACACTTTACGAAAAAGATGTTATTAAAGCGATATTTGAAAAAAATTAATTTCTAAAACGAAATTTTGTCTTAAATAATGTTATTTTATAATTTTCATCAAGACTTGCAAAAATTTATTTTAAAAGAAGTATATTCTTCTCTCATCATGCTATATACTCTTATACTATATACTGCTTATTTTTTAGAAACAATATTTTTTTTAAAAAAAGAGGAAGAATCCTCTTTTTTTAAAATTATTAAAAAAACTTTAATTCACAGAATAAAATTTATTACACATAATTTTAAAATGTTTAAGTTAATTCCATAAACTCTGCAATTGTTTAAGTAAATTCTACAAACTCTGCAATTGATCTATATATACATACCTTTTTTAATAGTTAATTTTTTTAGATTTAAAAACAACTTTAAAATTTAGGTAAAGACAACTGTTAGTTTTTTTACAACGGTCAAAGCTACAAATATATTTAACTATCAACTATCTGAAATTATTTCAAATTTACATTCCATCTGATTTAATTATAATTTTTGATAGTAATATTTATAAAAACTATATAATTACTAATTAACTGCAAATATAAGTGCAATAAGTATGACAAAAATAATAAAATGATTTTAGCCGTCACATCTGCGGTATCTGACCCAAATAGAAAGAATACCACATCCCTTATAAGGCGGCGTTAGACCGGAATGGGTTAATATTTTATTTTAGTATTTTAAAATTTTCGAAACAAAGATGTCATACTTTCACCTTGTATTTTCAAAAGTGAAGCATGTATTTTATCTTTGACTGGCTTAAAATAATCTAACAAAGCATATTAATATTAATAAATTCACATAAAAAATAAAAATGTAGCATAAAATAAAAATTTCGATTTAATTTTTTGCTCCTAAAAATAGAAATACACTTTTTGTTTTTTTACTTAAAATTCTTCTCGTGTAAATACGATTATAATCTAGGAAATATATTTTTTATAAATACAATCATTGATTTTTGAACTTAAAATTTAAAAAAAATATGATCGTCTCAAATTTTTAAAAATATAGTTTAGACACAAGTTTTTAAATTTGATGTTAATATGTTTTTTTTTTTAATTCTATCTTACTGTATTAAGAATTATGAATTTAATTTAAAAAGCACCAAAAATATAATTAGCTTTATCGCATAATTATTATCAGATTTTTCATGTATTTTATTTTTATATATTTTAATATTATATATTTTATTTTTTTATATTTTATTTTTATTTATTTAAGTATTTTCTATTTTATTTTTATTTATATTTCCCATTTTTATTCTCAGATAAATATTATTCAAGATTTTATTACTTTGAAAATAAGAATACGTATTATAACAAACAATACTACAACTTAAAAAAACAATATTATATAAATGCAATAAATATAATCAATGCTAAAATTCATGTATCTTAATTATTTTATGCAAAAAAAATTTAAAAAAAGAAAACTACGTCAATGCATTAAATTGTCTCGATTATTGTATTAGGATAATTATCACTATAGACCGTAAACATTGCGAGTAGCTAACATGAGAACTCATAAACTATTGAATGATTTTAGAAGCACTTCTATTCATTAGTGTTTAAAGCAGTTGCCAAACTCCTCTTTACCAGAAATTCTCACTTTTTATTATCATTTAAATTGCATAACATTACATAAATAATGAATCAATACATCATTTAAGAAAAACATTTTCTTTAGTAATGCATGTATCTCAGCTATTCTTATGCACTCATATTTTCACAACATTCAAATACTAAAAAAGAATTAATGCCTTATAAGCCATCCTACAATATAAAATTAATCTAATTTTATTAATGTTTATAGTATTAATGAGATTCTTATCATGCTAATTTTCCTGTAATGAAAAAATTTTTAAAAATTTCTCCATCTGATGATCATTGATTTTTTTAAAAAGAATGTTTGTTAGTATAAAACAACAATTACCTTTAGTAATGAATAAGATGTAATTCAACAAAACAATATATATTTGTAATTTTATGATGCATAATTACTAATAAATTATATTTCAATAAATAATTCAACAATAATTAAAACAACGAATAGCTTTAGTAATGAATAAAATATAATTTTAAATTGCACGTTTGAAATATTTCTCTAAAATAAGAACATAATAAGAACTTAAGAGCTTTTTTTTAATTCAGGGAACAGCATTTAAAACAAAAACACTTAAAATAAAACATCATTTAATATTTAATAAACTATAAAATATTACGATATTTTTGAATTTGTAATACTTCTTTAATGTCAAAACGTTTTAAGAACTCAATAATTCTAAAATACATAGCATGATTTTTTAAAGAAAAAGAAACTTATTATTTTTAAAACAATGAATAACTACATTTATATTTTAATCACTGTAAATTATAAAATTATTAAATTTGATAACTTACCGCTCATAAACTGTAAGCATAAGCAGACAACAATGTATAAGACCTCTAACTTTTTAAATCGGCCAACAGCTGCTCTTAGCTGAGCAACCATCCTTTGATTATTCTGCTTGTCCTCAGCCTTATGGATCTTGAATTCTGCAACTCCAGAATACTACAGTGAATTTGGTCTTCTTTTCTTTGCCCACGAGCTTTTATACCCAACGTTGAAAACTCTAAAGACGTTGACATATTGTAAAACTGGTCCTTACAATTATTTGATGAAAGCGTCCACGTACGATGCAGATTTACTAGTGTCAAAAAGCCTGTTGCTAATAAATACTAATTTCTGGTTCTTGGGTAAAAGGAATTTACTTCCAATCTTTCACCATCATCACCTAAGGGACCTGACATTAATGATAAACCAAGCCTATAAATAGCGTAATAGATTGCGATTATTTTGTCTCAAAGTACACCTTATTTTAGCTTTATTTCTATTTTAAGAAGCCATTGATCACTTAAAGATAATCTTGCTGATGCCTCAGAACTAGAATTTAAGAGTGTAAAGTTTGGGAATATTCTACTTTCTGTTCTCTAAGTACTACTATATATAAGAAGAATTTTGGGTTCAGTTTAAGCTTAGAGCCACAAATGCTATACAATGTTTTTAGCAATACTTTTCCCAGAATTCGAATTGAAAACCTTCTTAATTTAAAAAAAAATTAACAAAAAATAACTTAAAAGGCACTGCTGTGAGTCGAGAAAAATGGTGAGAAATATTTTGTTAACTATATTTTAATGCATTTTGTCAGCAAATGCCTCATTTATGTTTTATATATTATTATATTTCTTATATTACATGTGCACTCGATATGTATTCCCTGAAATATTTCATTCAGATAACAAATGTTATATTTTTGAAACATAATGATAGCTGGAACAAGTTGACTGGAAAAGAAAAGCTTCAAAATAATATTTATAACTCCATTAGTAACAATTTTAAAAAAATTTGAAACCATTAGTAACTATTACATTTATTACACATAAAGCATCAATGTCTAGGAAATAAAGATTCAGAAATAGTAAAAGAGCAAAAAATTGTGTGGAAAATAATGTTGAATATTTTTTTTTCTACAAGTTAATCATAAACTGGATTTTGTTCTGCATTATAAAACACACTCGTAATGCTTTTAATCTTTGCTCAACATCCCATTTCTGTGATTTCTAAACAAGCATCAAGAAAATTTTTTTAATAAATTTTAAACATTAATGAAATATTTCTAACACTTAAAATGAAGATTTCAACGTTAGTTAATGAAACCAAAAACGGAAATATATATGTTTAATGTGGTAAAAAAAATCTTTTAAGGTGGATTGAAATATTTTTATTCTTTGCCATGCTTTAAAATAATCGAATGGGTTTTTTTATGATACATAGCTTGTTCTATTTAATACATTTAGTTTTACCGCTATATGGGTAAATCTTTACTCTAGGGCTTAGCGACCATGAAATATGATATTTAGACACAAAAAATAGTAGCTAATGATAATTAGTGTAATATTTACTTTATAATATTACACTATTTTTTTATATTAGTATTAAAATAAGTTGCATCATTAAAAAAGTGCTTCATAACTCCATTGTCATCTCCCAGACAATTATATCCTTGAAATAAGGTAAATAACTTCCAACACGCATCACTAGTTGATGTACTTGAAAAGTTAACTTAATTGACAATGGCAAGCTATCGAAATAGTAAAATCTAAACGTAGTACAATCATTCACCCTGTTCTCAGTATCTTTTTTAATGAAATTTAAATAGGAATATGATGTAATCTTAAAAGCTTAATCAGCGATGCACTCTTAGAAATTTTAAAGAGTATTGATGACTACAATAGTATTCAAATCTACTGTAATCTTGAAGTAGGGCCAAGTTGAGCCACATTATTATTCAAAATGATCTGTTTTCAATTTAGTTACACGATACTATGGTACACCTTGAAACACATCCATGCATATGTTTGGTTCTTATTGGTTTTCTTTGTGCCGATTTATAACAAAATGTCAAGGGTTCTTTATTTAGTTGAGACACGCCATGTAATTATTATGGTTTATATTTATACAAAAGTTTTAGGCAAACTGCCAAAACCTCAATATATTTATGAATTGTTTGAAACACTTACAAGTATTTAGAAAAAATTTCATTATTATCAACTACTGGATATTATTAGACTTAGTACATACATTTTGCTTACGTAAGTTTTTTTTATAAAAAAATAATGCCCACGAGTGAATTTCTGCAAGTGAGTTTGTGTCTACCTGTCATTTGTTGTTTATATATTTCCCAGTTTTGTTACAAGAAGCATTAAAATACTTTCCATGAAATGGATTTTATTTTTTTTAACCTTCCAGTGTTTGTGTAAGATCATATCTGCTTTATAACTGAAATGTTTTTCTTAATCAAGTTTCTATAAAGATTTTTCAGAATATTAAATTGACACCAACTCATATCTCTTAAATATGACAATAAAAGCTTTTTTTTTGTACTGATGCATTGATGGAATGTTCAGAGAGCTTTGAACTTAAATATAGTACAACATTGCTGCAACTTTAATATAATGTCAAGTTGAACTAAATTATAGTGCAAATGAGTTTTTGCTACGTTTTGCACTATTTAATACAACTTGAAAGCAAATAGTTTTCCTTTTTAACGCGTTCGTTGAAGTTGCAAATTCATATGTAAATTCAAATTCAAATTCATATGCATTTATATGTCAATTCATATGGGTGATATGGTTCCTATTATCATTCAATCTCACAGTTAACTGATTGTAAAAAACGGTTCTCAAACTCTGAAGTCACTCATCATTGGCTGTGGCCAGTGAGTGGGTGACCATTATTATCTTAGGAAGGATCCGAGGATAAGCGGTATCTGTCCTTGTTGAGCTGTTCTAAAGTAAAGTGCTCGACTTTGCTCTCAGGTAGTCGGGCTGCTAAAACGGAGAGTCATCCCCTCTGCAGAGGATCAAGATTGTGTTGTCATGCCTTTAGAACATTCTCAGGAATGTTTCCCAAACCATCATCAATAAACTAATGCTCAGCTCTTGCTCTCATCAATAAACTATTGCTCAGCTCTACTACCTCTACCATTCAACTCTTCAATAGCAAGATAATGTAAATCTTACAAAAATATACTGTTTAATAATGGGTGATAAAAAAAAACATGTATAAAGTTATCTGAAAATGATAAGGTTTCATAAAAGAAATAAGATAAGCGGTCCTTCCTCTAAAAGTCGTGGCTGACAAATAGCATGAAATGATAAAATAGACCTTTTGTGTTTCTGTATTAGTAATATTAAAGTAAAAATTCCACACAAAAAGCCTTTTTGGAAATAAGCCAAATCACGCTATATTCTGTCTTAAATTGAAAAGCAGAAATAAAAGGTATTATTCAATATTGATTCGTTTTGATATAAATTGATTTCTATTATTAGAGTTTCTAGCTTTTATTCTTTTTATACCATTATTTATTCACCTATCTTTTTTCGAAAATTATTATTTGAAATAAATTTCTCAAAATATATCTCAACAAATACTAAATAAAGTCACCTCGATTTTTTGCCATAAATAGACTCAAAGAAAACCAATGATAGCCAAGCATATATACATATTATGAAAGTCTTTATCTAAACGCATATTTCAAAGAATTTCCACTTTCGGCTCCCGCTGGTCAACAGAAACTATCGAATAAGTAAAGAAGGAAAAAAGTGTCCTGTCGAAATAAAGCCACTTCTTATTGAAGTCGAAATATCCACCATATTTTTTATATGATTTAAAATATCTGATGTCAGTTACCAATCCCAAAAAAACAATTGCATCAATATTATGTCAGGTTTCGAAGAGGGCAGTCTTTGATTTTGTCACAGACTGAAACTGCTTCTTTTAATATATACACCGGAGAGCCATTACATTATAACCACCCTCCATCTATATCAATGGGCTCGCCCAGTTTTTCATGGTTTCTCGCCCAAGAACTATGTTTTCATAGGGCACATTAGGACCGATAGTCCTCATAGAACAATCCCTGACATCTGTAAGCTACTTGAACATAGTTGCAGACCAGGTTCAGCCATTCATGGCAGCAGTTTTTCCTGGGGGGGGGTTTACCAACAGGATAATACACCATGTCATAAGGGTCGAATCGTCGAGGAATATTCAAGTGACTTTCAAGTCATGTCTTGGCCCCCAAATTCACTTGACCTTAATCCAATAGAGCACTTGTGGTCCTACTTGGAAAACCAAATTCGTGCTGCCACGCTACCTCCTCGCAATGTGAGGGAATTGCAGGACCAGTTGGTGAGTGCTTGGTACCAGATACCTCAGACTACCTATCAGCACCTTCTGGAATCAATACCACGGCGGGTGCTAGCAGTTTTGAGGGCTGAAGGTGGTCCTACATGTTATTAGCAGGGTGGTCATAATGTAATGGCTCTTCGGTGTTTATTTCAAGTCTTTTATAAATATGATGGATATATGAGCTATAATCAAAAGTGGCTTTATTTCGTGTCCGGATGGAGCAAGAAGTGAGTTATTCTTTGTAAATATATCCTTAGATATAGAGAATTGCTAAGTAAATAAGCTTTGGATGTTTTCTTTGTGTCCAGTTATGGCAAAAAAATCAAGTTGACTTTATTTAATTGGGACTTATTGTATATAAATTAATATATGTTTTATCTATAACTAAAAACAAACGTGTGCATTTTTTCTGTCAAGATATAAGATGTCGAAGATCAGACTAGTTTTTCCGACTAATTTAATTTCTAGTTTTGTAATGATAATGGCGCTGTGTTTGTTTTTTGTGAGATTCTCCCTGTTCTCTTAAAAATGAAACAGGAAGAATGAACAGTTGTTGTGTTTTAATTAAATTTGAATCACAAATAAGCATTTTTTTTGCTTCAAGTAAAAAGAATTCGTTGTTTCATTTTCTGATTTTAAGCAAAATACTATTTAAACGAGTTAAAGTATTAACGTTAACGTTAAAAATGCTAGTAAGTAATGCATAATTATCTTTTTCTTTCTCTTTATCCCTTACATAAAAAAAATTATGTACAAATAATGTAAATGAAATATCAATCACATTAATAATGAAAAAAACTGGTTAAACGTAGCAATTAAATTTAAAGTACTTGTTTTATTTATTTTGATTTTCTGTATACGATACGAGGTTTCTCAGACCAGTTTATAGTAATAATCTTCAAAAATTTTAGGAAGCTCAAATATTTTCAAAAGTTTTTTTTTTCTTCTCGTCAAAAGTTTTTTTTTTCTTCTTTTTTTTCTATTTTTTTTTTTAAAGAAAATTATCTTTTTTGATTTTCTTCTTGCTTTTACTTCCCCCGATATTTGTAAATTCATTCCAGTGAAATATATTAAGAAGTAAAAAATTTTTAATTCAAATTCATTTTTTTTTTCGAAATGCGTTAATGTGTCATGCCTAAAGCCGTAGTGGCTCAAGGGATAGAGAGCTTGCCTCCGAATGAGGTGAATCGGGTTCGAATCCCAGCGATGGTTGGTAGATACGAATTCCGCATCCGGCTTGCACCTACCACAGTGCTCCCGAAAAATATCCTCAGTGGTAGACCGATCATGGGTTCGAGTCCCCTTGCCGTTAGGCCTATTGTCAGGTGTTCCTTGTCCTCTGGATTGTGTTCAAACTTACAAGGCTACGGAGTTGAGCATTGGTACTCGTAAACTCGAAATTTGGTCAGATTTTCAACCACGGTTATAAAATATAAAATAAAATATGTCATGTCAACGAGTTAACATAAAAAATATAAATTTAATCAGACAAAAAAAATATATAACCATTTAGAAAAGTCTAAAAATTCCTTTGGACCAATATGGTAATAAGATTGAGTTTTAAATTTCACTGCCAGACGAATACAAGGGGTTTTGCTACATCTATCATTAAAAGTGGTAATGGATAAAGATAAAACCAAAGTTAAATTTTCTTACTTTAGGAACTGTTTTAGTTTTTAAAATTAGCAATAAGTTTATTTCAATAAACAATGTGTTATTCTCGGGAGAAAAGTTTATATTTTCTGCAAAAAATAGTTCGATGATTCTACCAATTGATCTGTTTTATCGACACAAACTGTTAAAAATGTCGTCTCTTGCTGTTGTGTTATGGCTAGTAACACTTGTAATGACTTGTAACACTTATTATGACTGTTAACACTGGCTAACTATGTCTATTAACACTTTTTTTGCCAAACAAGTGGAAAAAGTGTTAATAGTCATAACAATACCAAATTCACGTTTTTCACTTAAAAATAATAGTTTATTATTTTTTAATACCAAATTATTATTAACGAATTAGTACCAAATGTATATTTTCAGTACTATAGGTGAAATGATGTTAATTAAAGACTAATTAAAGACACAAGTTAATTAAAGATTGATGTTAATTAAAGACTGATTAAAATTAAAGACTTGCGAACAAAAATTCTTGGAGAAAAGTTTCATTTCATTTTGCTATTGACCCAAAGTTTGTTAAATTTTGCATTGCAGTGTGAAAAATACCGCTTTGAGAAAATTTCGAAATTCTAATTCATATGTTTCAAGTTCTAATCAGTAAAATTCCGAAATTCTAATTCGTAAAGAAAAGGTATGTTTATTTGGAAAATCTTTTCGTGTCTAATTGCGTAGTTTACGACATCGTCTGCACTAATTAGTTAAAATATTTAAGGTTAGCTCCTAGAATCATTAAGATTGAGACGCTGTACATCATTAGGAGCAAAAGTCATTGAGAGTGTTCACTTTTTTATTTTGCACACGGCTCATTAGTTTTCTATTATTATCATATGGTACTTTCAATTCAAGTTTCAGTAAAACATAAATAAACTCAATTAAACATTAATTTGTTGTTTAAATCGATTTCCTTGCAGAGATACAAAGTATAACTTCAGTTACGGTTATAGGTCAAGTTCAGAGAGGGTAACAGACTTTCGCAACTTACGTATCACAGACACGGAAAATTATCCGTCTGGCATAATCGATGTTAGAATCACGTGGGGCAAGGTAGTTCGGACCGGGGCGCGAAAGATTGTCTCGTCTGCAATGTCTGCCGCATTGGCAGGCCTGTAAAGCTTACTTCCCTGGCAGGCTGCCCATTTGGAAATCTGCCAAGTTTTTAACTGAAGGGAGGGAAAATGGCGGGGGTTGAAGTGGACCGAGAGGGAAATTCCTATACTATCGGGATATTTTTAGGTTTTACGAGAAATGTTCCAACTGCTTTGAAGTTCGCATTTTTTCCGCCCCCGCATAAACGATATTAATAAAAAGATATGAATGGTAAAATATTCGCTTGAAACTTATAAACATTTTAACTTTATTTGGAATGTTTATATTATAACTTAAATTTTAAAAAAATATAAACTTTTATCTCACAGAAAATTTAGCTGTCGAAATCAAGTGTTCACATTGACACTTAAGACAAAGTGACATTTTAATGATCTTTAGCTAAAGACAACGCAAAATCTTTGCGATAAGAAGGATAGAACTTCTCAACAACTTGACTTGAGAGCATGACTTGACTTCATACACTTTGATTTATTTTTATTTATTATTTATTTATTTATTTTATGCAAATGAAATTACTTTTAACCCTCAAAAACTCTGCAAGCTCTGTTCGGATGAAAAAGTACACAGTCTCCACTATGAAAACCTGTCCCTTTTCCAAAATTTTAGATTTCCTTTGTGAACATAATACATTGTTACCTATTGTGTTGTATTATTCCATAAAGAAACTGCACTATAAAATATTCTGGGTCAAATCAAAGACCAGAACTTAGGGTACATCATCAGTAAAATCCATTTTTACTGTAGAATATTGTACCGTAAATTTAACAATAATATATTTATTTAATTAGAGAAATTGAGTGATTTTACGGTAATTATTGATGTAAAAATTACTGTTTATCAGATTTTTTGTATGGAAAAATTGATTTTGCCGTAGTTTGATAAAGAATTTTTTATAGTGTGTGTTGATGAATTTGAACGTGACTTTTTTGAATAACTGCCAAAGTATTGGCATTTTAGGGGGGAGGGGAAGGGAATGCTTTACAACAGTGTAAAAGTGTACCAAAACAATGTTTGTTTTCGAAGTTGGAAACGTGTGTATGCCAGAAGATATGTGAGAAAATGTAAAATTTTTTAATTGCGTGAAAATAGCTGAAAACTTTAATAAATACAAATTCTTAACCTACAGGATTTTAGAAATAGAATATCTTAAAAAAATTATACAATATCTGCTATTAATTAAAGAAAGCAGTTTCTTACTTAAACGACTGACTATTCTCTTAATATAAATTTTGATAAAACTATTAGCTTAATCCAAAATTAATAAACAAATAAGTCAAATTTTATAAAAAGGTCAATTTTTTGTTAATAACAATTTTAACTATTTTAAAAGTTGCGGCTTTAAACCACTTGATGCTAAATTCTGACTTTTCGATCAAGTATACTTGCTACTATGCCATTATCTGATTGCATTCTATCTAGCATTAAATGCATACTTTTTTCAAGTTATGCAAAAAAATAACACTAGACTTCTAGAAAAAAAGTGGTACGGCAAAAATAATCTAATTTAAATAAAATCAACTGATAATGAAATCTAATTAAAATCCTATTTTAAAATATATACTTCTATTTTTATAGTCAGAAGAAGAAGAAAATGTGTATGTGAAATATATTTCATTTAAATAATTTTAAAAATTACATGCTAAACTGTCACGCAGTGTGCCTTGATTACCTTCTAGTAAAAGATTTAGTTAAAATATAAAAATTATTCCCACTCCCAAGTAGCCGCGCATCGCTGAATAATAACAAATTTTATCTATTCCAGTTAGTGTTGAAAAAGAACTGTTTTTCAACAATGTTCATTGACGGGAAAAAAATTTGAAAGAAGAGTGGGAAAAAATTTTCATTAAAAAAATAACTGAAATTAAGCGGAATTAACCTTCTAAGTATTACAATACAGAATAATGTACACGCAAAATACCGCGGTACAGAATACCATAAGGACAAATCATCGTGAAAATGGTCCCGCAGTGGACTGATCGTTAAGACACGGTTCCCAGCAGATCACCGAAGTCAAGCATCACTGGCTGCGGTCAGTGTGCTGGTTGGTGACCACTGGATCAGTCTGCGTAGGGACCGAGGGTGTGCGGTATTGGTCTTTGTTAAACTGTTCTACTGTGAAGTGCTCGACTTCGCGTGCAGGTCGTCGGGCTACCGAAGCGGGGGTGCCATCCCCTCTGCAGAGGATCAAAATTGTGATGGCATGTGTTCAGATCATCCTCAGGGATGTTTCCCAGACCGTCGTCAATAGCCCATTGTGCAGCTCTAGTACGACGTAAATGAACAACAACAACAACAACATCGTGAAAATGTTGGCTACTTGACTAAGTGTCTGCACAATTATTACTTGAACCAAACAATTTTTGTGTACGTTGTGTTAGTACTTATATGCCATGTCGTACCAGCACCCCACCATGTACTTTTGAAACCAATGAAGGTAATCTTTCATTTCGTTACAGAGTTGCATCCCTTTTCGCCATAATGAGAGAATAAGTAGTCATTGCTGGGTGTTAAGCCAGAACGTTAAGGTGGTTGTTTCTTGGATTCAAAATGACGAGCGTGTTATCGTGAAAATCTCCCCTTGAAATGACTTTTGTTCCGAATTGTCTGTCTAAAATGCGCAAGAATTTATTGTGGTTTCAGTCGAATTAAAGCCAGCGACTTCGATTTTAAATAATAATGCTTAAAGCATTTTTATAAAGGTGGGAACAATAACGTTTGGAGCAGCTACTTCAGAATTCTATTGACATTTATGTTATGTGTCATAAATATTAATTACTTATGCAATATTCCCTTTTTTATTTAAAAGTATTAAAACCAGAATAGTTTTTTCATTGAATTTCAGATATCAGATTATCGTGAACAATAAATTTATGGAAATCAGCATTGCGTACGTTCGATTTTTTTGGACAGTTCTATTTTTCACTATTAAGAAAAGGGTATTTTGTGACTAGAGTACGTCATAAAACTTAAGTACTTAAATTCTTCAAAAATTATTTCAAAGGGGGAGAAATAAGTATAAAAAACTTACTTTACTCCATTTTTTGTTAAATTAATAGCGTTGCTTCTTATGTTATATATATATATATATAACATGAATCAACACATTAAAATGATATTTTTTTAAATCATTTAGTGAGTAACATAATTTACCTACACGGAGAAAAAAATATTTGAAAATCACCGTATTGTCAAAAAGTAATAAAAATAAAAAGCAATTTAATTAATAAAACCAAAATATAGGGCATTTAAACCATTCATTTGATAAATTTTTCGATTCATGTGACAACAATTTATCGGAAATTTTGCTTACTATGCTGGTTAATTCTGTACATGGTACAGAAACTTAAGTTTGCTAGGTTAAAAACAAATCGTTCTTGCGTTTAATTTAATCATCATTTCCTTCCAAGTTCTAAATTTTCTTTCGTGTAATGATTTCATCAACATATGAGTAATTAAAATTGAAATACTTAAAAAAAAACATATTGAAATATTTTTCGAGCAGACCCAACTTAACTTCATTAGTTTTAGAAAGAAATTACATAAAAAATTTAAAATTTGCTTTTAAATTTATTTCCATCAAATCAAAGCCCATCAGTTTAAATATTTATTGGTGAATATTGGTGAATTTGCTATAGTAGCATAATTCTAAATGATTTGAAAAAAAAATTTGTTTATTTTATACAACTAATGATGCAAACCTTTTGATCAGCACATTTTGAGATTATAAATGATAATTAAAAATGTATGTATGTTTTTAACCTGATAGATTACTCATATCATAAAAGACAATTAGCATACACATTCATTACATTCACACATAACTCATTTCTAAAAAATATGTTGAAGTTTGGAAAATTAAATTCACACAATACGCAATACAGAATTTTATTTTTTTCTTTGACTCCATTCCAAAAAATTCCACTGTAAAATAAAATCACAGCTTTTAGCGATAATGAAGTCAGAAATTTGTATCTATAGGGAATTCATCTTTTGATATTTATATCTCTTTTCACTTACAATTGCTAATGAGGTTCTCTTGTTGATTGATTTATATAAAATAGCGTACTTTTGAAAATTTTAATTAATTAAACCGTTGAAACATTTTTTATTGAAACTCACGGCTTAAAAAAGAATATTTTTTTTTGCTGTGCATAATAGTCAGTTAAAATCATTTTTGCAGGCAATTATATTATGAAAATATCTACATTGATATTTAAATAATGCTTTAATATTTAAATTAAAGCAATAAAAACACGTTAACTGCTTCTCTAGTAATTGTGAATCCAAAAAATAATTTGTTTTTAGTTGCTTATACCAATGATAAAATATTAAATATCTATATGTTACTGAACACCTGTTTGGGGTGAAAAAAATAAGCATCAATTAATTAGTGCTGAAAAATCCTAAAAAATCTTGAACAAAGCTTTCAGACAAATAACGACACAAATAAAGCTGAAATGGTTCAAATACATATTTATTTTTATTTATTTATTATTTTTTATTGCCCTTCTCGGTTGCTTTTCGTTATTAGACTAAGCAAAACACATTTTTAGTTGTTCATCCCTCAAAATCAAGACTAATTGTATTTAGTAACTAAATCAAGACTCATTGTATTATAATGCTGTTACTCCAGGCAACTCATGATATTTAAAATTTATCACAGTCAAGCTACTTTCTCCTGTATTTATCTATCTATATAATAAATCTATCATGGAAATTAACATGTATTGGTAAAGCTGTAATCGGCACCAAATTTACTCTAAAATACGTGTACCTACATAAGAGTATATTTGATACCTATCAAAACTGCATCAATTACCATGATGCAAGTAAATCTCATTACAAAAATTATGCATAACTGGTGTCAACAATAATATGAGGGCTTTTTGCGATATCCTGTGACGACTAAGTACTTTTCTTCTTAGTTTTGCCCTTTACTACATAGCTTATTATTTAACTTCAATTAGTAATTTAATAAAATTAAGTATCATTGACGTCAATAATAATATTGATATTTTTTTATGATTATTCCTCAACGAATTAGTTCCATTTCTTCATTAATTTTATTTTTTAGTATGAAACTTTTTCTTATTTTAATTACCGTAGAATTTAACGTCTTTAGTTTTTCTAAAAACGCGTTTTAAAAGCATAACAATAAACAAAATAAACACGTGATTTCTATTAATTTAAGAGATGAGATAATAATTTAGTGATGTATTTTTCGTATGGTATAACTGTATAAGGTATTATTTCGTTAGGTATTTCGCATGTATAACTGTAAACAAAATGAGTACGTGGTTTCAGAGTACCTTAAAAATATTAATCTGGTGACGTAGACCTTTATACTATTACGAGCACGTTGATCATATAAATAATTTGGCATAACGAATAAAAAATAATTCAATAATTCAGAACCCGCAATAAACTAATTTTTCTGATTTATAGCTGTAAGATAGAAAACATCATTGATGTATCTGTTATCTTTGAAATATTTTACAATACTCAATCGTTTATAGTTTACTTTTAAGCAATAGCTTCTGCTAAAACAATGAGAAAATTCCAATTCTCAAATGTCGTCGAATTTGAAAATCTAAATAAAAATTGAAAATCGGGCTTCGTCATTTGTTTAGAATTGTACTTTTTTAGCTTCATGTTGAATTTCGTACTATTAGAGTCCACCGTTTTTTTGCAATCCGATATGCAGGCGCGCCCAAATTCTTTATTTTATTATTTCTATAGGTATGTTTAGATTAGAAATTTCTTAAATAAGATTAATTTTTAAATTTATATAGTCTGTCTATCAGGAATATATCTACCATAAAAGTAATAAGATTGTATACGTGAAATTATGGCTATTCTTTATTTAAGTATGATTGTTAAACCCTAAGACGTACTAAGGCGCCTTCCAAGAACCAAATGCTGTAAAAACTGTAAAAGTATATTAATTAAGAGGGATTGGAGATACTTACCGGGAAAATTATTTAAATCTAACGAAATAAGTGACATTTTAAAAATGGAAGGGAAAGTAAAAAAAGAAAGGTAAATCAAACACCAAGGTGACGGCTGTGTGATTTCCGCGTCCGACGAGCCTGGATCCTGACCACCTCCGGATGTGAAGGGGAGAAGCTACGCAATGGTCATGAAAAGTCGTAAACCCGCTTCGCTGGTCGGCTGGCCACCTGCGGTGACTAAACCGAACACCAAGTGACTTTTACAGTTGATAAAACGTTACATTAAACTGGGATCAACTTTTGGAGAACTGTAGAAGCGAATAGTTACTGATTTAAGGAAATTCTGAGAACAGCCTTAGTCAACATCAGGCTGTGGAGCAACAGAGATAGAAGAAGGGACCTTTCACGAAATATGTCAAATAATTGAGATAATAATTGTAAAATAATTGAGAAGGTTCGACAAAAAATGACACAAAATAATTGAGGAGGAGGGGGCTTCTGTCCTGAGGGGGTCTTCATCCTGACATTTTGTGACAAGGAAGAGGGAGGGAGTAACGAAAAATTGAACACTTATTTTGGTTTAATTGTTTTTATTTTATTTTATTACCACCGTTGAGCAGCTAACCCAATTTTGAGCTTATTACTATCAAAATTTAACTCCATAGTCTTGAAACTTTTGAGGCCTAATCCAGAAGACAAGGGAGTTTCTAGAGCAAACTAGCCTTCACGAAGGACTTTATTATGGAACTAATTAGCATTTGCGTTACAAGGAGAGAAAAAACACGAAACCCTTCCCCGATAGCCTGACGGCAAGGAGACTTTAATCCATATATCGGTTACCACTGAGGATATTTTACATCAGCACTGTGATAGGTGCACACCGGGAACAGAATTTGTATCCCTCAGCCCATCGCTAGGATTCGAACCTAGCTCTATCCCCTGAGTCACGGGGGCTTTAACAATTTTTTGACTGAATGGTTTAATATTATTCGTTTTATAATTTTTGCATCGTTATCACATTTAGTATGATTCACGGTAGTTTCACGGGTAGTTTTCTAACAGGTAGTTTTGAAATGAGTAGTACGCCTTTATGTAATTTAGAGAGACGTATGACTAGAGTGGAAATAATGCTTAGTGTGATACTTGGTAATAAAAGGGAAATAAAAAGTATTTAAAAAACATGACATGTGACCTTATTTATGGATCACGTGACACTATTTATGGACGTGACATTATTTAAAATTTACTCTCCTGCGTTATACTCCTCCCACCTTTTGAGAACTACCCTTACAAGTTAACCCTTTAGCTCACATTGGCTGCTACCTCTAGCATCGAAAAATTTTTTCATTAAACAAGCAGTGGATAAACACATTAGTCTCGTGTTTCTATCTATATTCATTATATGTATTCGAGTTTTAGAAACTGCCTGACACTAGGGTATTTATCTACCCTTTAGAGAAAAAATCATTTTCTTTGTGGTTAACGGTAGATTCTTCAAAAAAAAATACCACCCTTCTTTTTTTTAAAAAATTATCCATTATTTAGCTTTTGCTGTATGAACTATAATAATTTCTTTTTAATTATTTGGTTATAATTACAAAAGATAAAAAAAATGTAACTAATTCTGAAAAATTATGCATCTAAGTTACTAATACTATACACCAAAAGATTTCTTTAATTGACATAGCAACGAAATCAGTGCTGGAAAAACTAATAAAATACTTAAGAAGACGAACTGTCATTTTAGTAATATGAGCAACTATCATCATCAGTACCGCGAGACACTTAATATCTGTATTCTCGGTGGTCTTCGTAATTAACAATTTTTATAAGTATCTTAGTCTAATAAGGAATTATCAATTTTTATAAGTTAATAATTTAATATCAAACTACTAATGTTGTGGAAACATACACTTGGTAATATAAAAGCTAAATTTACTTCAAATACTTATGACGGGGGTAAAAGTTAGCAGTTTTGAATGTTCAAAAATGAGCGCCCATTCTCAAGACTCGCTGTGTGGGAATGAGCGCAACAAAAGAGATTTGAAAACAAAGAACGTAAAATACCCTATAAAAATAACAAATAAATAAAGGTAAAAAACTGAATGTTAAAAGGAATAACAAGTTTTTTTTTAGTTTTGTTTTTCAATGTTATTTATTTTTCATTTTTTCGGTACAAATTTTAATTTCTGTATCGAATCTCGTTTGTTTTCTTCATTTACTTCTAGCGGGTCATGGAGATGGACTTTTTTTATTATTTTTTTGATCACTAGAAATATATCGATTTTTTCTACATTCAAAAATTTTTTGAAGAAAACGAAATTTTTATAAGATCAAGTATAATAATCGATTAGCATAAAAGCAAAGAATAAATTCCAAACAGAACTTTGTTCCTCTTTGAATTTTATTAGAAAAATAATAACAATAAGAAAATCTTTTCATACCAGTTTTTCCAACATATTGTATTATAAGTGTAGTGTGACTTTATTAGGTTTTGCGACTCTAAAATTTAAAATTAATAAAAAAAAAGGATTAGCTTATTTCAAATTCACAAAATAATTTTGATTTCACTAATTGAATTTTGTTCTTGTAAACTCATTTTATATTATTTTACTGAGTTTTTTAGTTCATAACAATTAATGTTTCTATGTAGACATTTCTGTTAATAATTCTTTGAAGATATTTCTGAACAAAAAATTTTTTTTTACATTTGTGCTCATTTATAAAGTGATATTCTACGTAAAATGTTAATTTATTAAGATAAATGTTAATTTTATTATTATTAATTTTAAGAAATTAATCTTCAATAAAATTTTAAATGAATTTAAATCGACTACATTTTCTTATTATTTTATAATTTTATTACTTCATTACATGAGCGAAATGTAATTGATGTGTAAGAAAAATATTTTACCATAAAAGGTAATGTTAAAATTTCTAAATATTTGAATTTTATAAAACTAAAGTTAAAACCTTTGCTTTTAACATGTAAACATTATTTACAAAACAATATACTAGTTTTTGTCATTTGCATAATTTTGAGTTTCAGTAAGTTTGTCTACCAACAACGAAATAATATTTTAAAAGTATACTTTATCGCAATTTAAATAATATACTTAAAATACTCATAAAAATGTCATGAAACAATAAAACTGCTTTATTATATAAATTATATGGTTGCGAAATAGATTCTAAATTTCGTAATTTTTTTTCTTAGAAAGTATTAAAAAAAAATCATGCACTACTGACCTGAGCTCTTTCCGCTGCTTCTAAAAACTGCACTCGACTCCCCGATGAACTAGCTGATTGGCTCCGAGGAAAAAGTATGTTTTCCATTTATTTTCTTTATGCAGAGTCTACGAGTGATTTTCTTTTTAAAGAAAATAACTCAGTTTTTATCTCATCTGGATTACTAAAGAAAAACACTGAAATGAATTTGTTTTTACGAACTGAAATTTAATGACTTGAAAGTGCAACATCATTCCAGCTGTTAGGGTGCGTCTTCTCTATTTTAAAATTAAACTTATAAATAAACAGCGATATTTCAATAAAAAATTAAGTTATACTTATATCATTTTTTAAAAAAATTTCGATGAACCTTTATATAATTTTACTTTGAAACTCTTTCTAAAGAGAGATTTTATGCTGATTTGCAATTATAAGACAGTAGCAGTCTGTTTTTTTAATAAAAACTATTATTAATTATTAAGGTAATGTCATCACCCAATAATTTTCTGATTTCCAACACAAATCACACATACACTACTTTTGAAGAGGAAACTTTTTCTTCCTAAATAATATTTAAGTCCTTTTAACAATCATATCTGATAAAGAAGAAACACATCCTTTTCTCTTTTTCAATATAAGTAAATAATATTTATAAGCATAAGCTATTTAAAAGGGTAACTCATGTACTCCTTAAATGTAAACAATCATAGGATTGGCAATCACATAGTCACCAATGCTGTCTATCTCCTTAAAGTTATAAATTTTAAATACTTTAAAGGTCAGAATAGATCAATCTTTTCCGATGCTTACAAGATAACAATGACGTAGTAAATAAATAGACACGCGCTTAACGTACGTTCGTAAATATCAACCATAAGCCGGCAGGAAGCGCAAGAGCAAATTCAAGGGACCGCCACATCAATGTGCAGGAATCAATTCTTTTGGCGACATAATCATCTTTTTGGCGCATAAAGCAGTTTTTTATCCAAAAATTTCTCTGAGTGACTGGGTCATTAATCCTTGAGTTCTTTCATCTAGTGAATCATTTCTTAAAATAAAGAATTTTGGATGCATTTTCTTCACTGAATGAAATAGTGTCTATTTTTAAAGTTTCTTATTTTAAAAGAGGAATTTTTATTACTCAACACCTTTTTGCAGTTATAAGTAAATAAATACTAAACCGCAACAACATAAGCTAAGATGAAACTATTTATTAGATTTAACACGTGAGTTTTTAAAAATATGCGACTATAATCTTAGGATTAAAAATTTTAAGGATTGAATGAATAATGGTGTTAAATTAAACAAATATAAGGATCCATAAATGAAAGCAAAAAGCATGACCACATTAATCTTAAGGATTAATAGCTTCTATTGGTAAAAAAAAATATAAAAATATGGAAGCAATAGTTAAAAAAAATTTCCAGACGAGCTGTACTATTTCCATAAATTAAGATGATTTCATATTACAATTGAAAGTGCAGTGCGCCAAAAAAAATGGAGCACATAGAATGACTTTTGATCCAATGATCGGATCTTCACTTTCTAGGACTCATTGTTAATTAATAAATGCAAGCGATGTTTTAAGTTACGAAATCAGACGCAAAAACGTACTGAATACCTTTTTTGATGGATTCAGATTTCTGACCCCCAAAATATAGGGGGTAGCCACAATTCAGAAAATATGGTCCCAATTGTTTGATCAGGAGAGCTCTCCAAAGTTTAATAAAAGGTATATTTATTATTTTATTTAATAATGGTCGAAACGATTTTAAATTATAAGGTATATAATTTCTTACTTCATTTTAACGAATGTAATTTCCCATGGTAAAATACAAAACTTATTTCAATTCGATCGAATAGTTCCCACGAAACTGAATTTCGAAAAACTCATATTTTCAAAACGTAATTTCTCAGGAACTATTCGATCGACTTTGAACAAGTTTCTTATTTTACTATGGAATATTACGTTCCTTAAAATGACGTAAGAACTTGTATACCTTATAATTCAAAATTCTTATTCAATTAAATAATTAAAAAAAATAATTAAAATTGTCTGAAATTCATATTTCGCAGGGACTTATCTTTGGATAAACGAATTTTATAACTCAGTGCAAATATTTTTCAATTCACTTAAAAAACTTTCGAAGTATAGCAAAATACGCTAAAATTAAAATTAACATTAAGGGATCCAAACCTAGGACATTTCCTGACCAAACTATTGGACCAAACTGTTTCCCTGATTGCGGCTGCCCCCTATATTTTGGGGGTCAGAATTCCGAATCAGTCGAAAAAAAGGTATGTTTATTCAGAGAGAGTGCGTTTTTGTGTCTGATTTCTAAACTCAAAATATCGTCTTCACTTGTTAATTAGCATATTTGAGATCACCCCTTCGAGTCATTGAGTTCTAGAACGTGAAGATCAAAAGTTTTCAGGGCGGTCCGTTTTTTTTTTCTGGCACTGTACAGTAAAAGGAAAAAGCATTAGATTTCTGATTATATTTTGACGTAGGTACATAATGCATGCACTGGGAAAAACATATTGTCAAAATTACCAGAATATAATAAAATTAACCATGTTTCTGGCTCTATTGGGGACGGACCAAAAAACCAGGTAATTTTACCAAAGAGCTTTGGTAATAACGTTTTGCTAAAATTAATAATAAGAACAATCAATTAAATTTATAAAATTAACATGACTTTTAATAGCATGCTGTTCAGTAGTAGGTAAAGTAAAACTAGGTAATTTAAATCGAAAATCGCTAGTTTTAACAGTGCTAATATAGTTTGAGATTACGTAAAAAGTTCATTTTTTTCACCTCTACTTTATTTAGCAAACATTTGCTAACTTATTGTTCCCTATGAAAGCTGTAAGTTAGCATCTACCAACATTGGAAATGATAGAAAAATATGCATTTGTAAATCTACAAACGCCTCGACAAGGCGGAACTAAATCAGTAACTTAATTGTTACTCAATAACTACTGCATCAGGGTAAATAAAATTACTGCATCAGGACTGTCTCCATCCTAAAATGGATGCGTAGAAGTAGCGGATTAAAATCCCACCATCAATTTACTTATATTCATTATTACGCCCAAATACGCACGCTTGTGTGACCATTACAAAGCTCAGCTAATACGCCATGGAATTATTTGAAAATTATTTTTATTATTATTATTTTTTTGGGTTAAATCGGAAAATTTTTTATAAGAAAACTTATTGCTTTGCTATATTTTATATTCCTAAGTTTTGCTAAATGTCATTGAAATCTTTTTGTTTAATATTTTTTTACAACTTCAACCATATTCTATAAAAAATTCCAAATCAAATCAGAATCAGAATCAAATCAGATAAGAAGTATCAGCACCCTGGGTGCATCATCCAAAAAATTTATTTTACGGTAAAATCTACTTTTACTGTAAAATTTTATATTGTATATTATATTTCTATCTGGATCTTTCATAGTGTATGTAGTTTTTATATACGTCTTATTTCAATGAATAATCAGTAATTTATAAACTAATAATACAAATGTCTATTGAAAGGAAAGTTAGGAATTGTCAATTGAAAGAATTCAAATAAATTTCCATAAAAAAAAAACGAAATACAGAGTGATAAAACCTGTTCTCTATTTGAATGGATACAATTCCCGTCAACGAGTAAAATAACTTCTCATTTATTTTTTGTTAGTGTGTCACGCTTTCTACTATTCCTAAGTCTAAATTCTGTTTAAGTTACAGAATTACGTTGTTTATTTTTCAAATTTACTCTGAGAAAGAAGTACGATCAAAACAAACTAAATAATGGTAAAACATACCGTATTTCTGGCTCTATGGGTAATTTTTATCGAAGCGCTTTGGCAATAATTTTTGTAAAATTAACCAAATATATATTTTTATAATTTGTGATAAAATTAATTAAATGTGGTAAAATTAGGCAATTGATACCTGAACCTTAGAGTATGGCATAAAAACCATTTATCCGGTAAAATGTATTTTTAGGTTTTGCATTATTTAGTAAATGTGTGATAATACAATTTTAAAATCTAAATGTCCGATAAAACACCTACTTGATGAAAGAAAGAATTACTAGATGAATGGTATAAATATCGTATATACCATAATTATGTAGTTTTTTTAACAGAAATGTCAGTACATAAAATACGGTAAATTTTACCAGAATATTTCATTTTTTCACCTTGCAGGATATTAAACGCTTTACGCAGTTGAAAATCTAATCATAGATTTAAATTCCCTTTCGTGAAAATCACTCAGGACAGCTCTTCATCTACTGATCTAGATTTCTGGATATCGTTCCAAACTTTGGAAAATTCTAATAATCAATTTAAAGGTTTTTCTAGTATTCCATCTTTTTTCCAATGTTTGAAAAAAATATTATAATTTCGACATATCGCAACTCCCGCCTAACATGTTTTTATCTCCTTTCTAGCAATAGCTAGTTCAAATTTCTTCCTCTTCTCTTACTGGTTAAATCATATTCGCATGAATTTGCCTTGTTACTTCTCTACTGTCATTTAGTGTTTAGACACTGAGAAAGGTTTTTCTTTACAGAACCGATTTTATAGTATGTCCATTTATCTGTGCATTATCACGGTGTTTTTCTTTTCATATCTTAACTAGTTTTTTTAAATTTGTAATCAGTTTTTTATTATACAATGACTTTTTTGTAAATAACTTATTCTAATCATAGATTTTGTGCAAATCCCTAACTAGACCAGTTACTATTTACATTCGCTTGTTTTTTCTTCTTCTAATTTAAATTTTCACGTGTTGTCAGGCACAATTTTCTTACAGTCAACACGGTAAAAAATTCTGAATCAAATCATATTAAAAAGTACTGGCACTACATTTTATCGCAAAATCTGATTTTTCTGTGAAATTTTACAGTGCAAAATATCTGATTCACCATAATTTTTACTGCAAGGATGCGATAAGAATAAGATGATAAGAATAAAGAGATGAAACAAAGAAAAAGGAGTCTATTATTTAAGAGCTTTTTTGGTGAAAAATCATTTTTTGGGCAAAATTTAGTGTTATTTGCTTAGACGAACCTATCCAAAGTTTATGAAAAAATTTACGTATTAAAGAATTTTTAAAAACTTCAGTGCGAGTAAAATAATATATTAAAAGTATTCTATTTAATGGGAAGTTTTGAAGAAATTACAGTGACTAATACAGATGCATTATCCATGAATTTTCGAATTTCAATTTTGTTTATTTTTCAAACTCATCATATACATCAGAACTATTTATTCTATCTCGATATGTTTTGTTAAGATGAAAGATAATATAATCCTCTAAAATATAATGCCTCCAATTTTAATACTGTTTTTTTTTTTTGATTTTTTATATTCTTAAAAAACTCCTTTTTCCGAAATTAGGGTAAAAAGTTGATGCGTCTCCAGCTTACCACTTGGTAGTTGCTGATTTCAACATTAATTTTACATTAAATACTTAATATTCTTGAATAATTCATTAAAGTTTTTTAAAACAGGTTTATATTTTTTTGCTCTTAAATGATTTAAATTAAATAATTTAAAGCATGGGATGCAATTTTTAAGCGATTTTAAATTTGCTTTTAAATAACTGTGCATGTATGTAAGGAACATATAAAAGTAAATATATTTTAAACGTACTTTTCCCTACACTGATTAAAATGTATGATCAGAGCTATCGAGTTGGACTAAAATTTATAATAATTCTGGTTCCATATTATAACACCAAGAAGTTTGGTAATTTTTATAGAAAAGGCTTTGTGAAATATGATAAAATTTAGTATTTTTATCATGATACATTAGATACTTTAGAATATAATATAAAAACTATTTATTCGACTAAATGTACTTTTCAGATTTATATGTTTAACTAAATGTGTAGTAAAAACAACTATAATTTTGAAAACCTGAAATTTCGCTAAACCATTACCATATAAATGGAAAAATAACAAAATTAATAGAGTACATGCCATCTAATTTTTTTAACAGAACTGCCATTACCATGAAATGAAATCTTTTTACCAGAATTTTTTTTTACCGTGTAGGATAACATTTCTATTGGTAGTTTTGATATGACCATCTTAATTTAGAACTTTTATCTAAAAAGGCATTATTTTAATTCCCTGAAATAGCTTTCATATTTATACAACTGTTTTTAAATAACTACGCATACATATTAAAAAGGACATTTAATAGCAAATAAATTTTAAAGATTCTCTTTTTTAAGATAGCACAGCTAGTATTTCCACTTTTCCTTTTTATAAAAAGGTTTTGATATATTTATTTTGCTCCATAAGTAGTTAATATTTTTTGTAACTTTCCTTGGCAATACCATTGGCGTTATTTTCCAGTTTGGCGCTTTCAGGGAATTCCCGAGAAGTAACCCTTTCTTTCGCGGGATGCACTGTGGGACAAATCTCTTTAGCGTCTGTTCCGGTAGCCAGATCGATCGCATCAACTAAAGAAATGTCTGATGACGTCATACTCCAACTAAACTATCACAAAGGTCACTGGGTTACCTCTACAACAGTGTAGTTAGAGCGTCTACCAAAGACAGAACTGGAAGGTTCTACTTTCCGGTATCCCTGAATTGATTACTTGCTTTAGCATGGGAAATACCAAGTTGCGTTTCACGTATAATGTATGAGACAAGTTTTAGGACATTTTCTACTTAACATTTCATTTTTACAAAACAGATAATAGCTTGTTGTTTAAAGTAAAAAACTGTGATATAATTATGCTATTTTTTTATTAAACTCCGGTACTGTTAACGCAACATTGATCAATAACTGTAATTTTATTTTTTTTGAAAATCATATATTGAAATAATACTAAGTTTATTGAACAGTTTTATTAAATTTATCATCTGATGTTTCGACTAGGCATTTTTTTTAAAAGTGAACGATTAAAATTTTGGGAAGAGTGATGAAACACGTGCTATTTTAAAAAAATAAAGTATTTTTATTCATTAAAATTATACTGCTATACATTATGCTTTGCAAAAATTAAAGATGCTTTATTATTGTAGTGGTAGTGAATGTGTTTTAGTTTTACATTTTAAATTATTTAATTGAATTTTAAACCATAAGAGATTTTAATTTCATATTTTTATTAATTTTATATTTTTATTAATTTTACATTTTTATTAATTTTATATTTTTATTAATTTTATATTGTTATTAATTTTATATTTTTATTAATTTTATATTTTTATTAATTTTTTCATATTGTACTAAGGAAAATATGACTGTCTTTATTTATTTATTTGTTTTAATTTCCTAAATACTTGAAAATATTTCCGACATATTCGGTATCGTATGTTCTAATGTTATGAATGAAAAAAAAATAATTATGTAGAGTCCAATACTGATTCACTTTCATTTAATTTTGGTGGAAATAAAAAGAACACGTATTATATAGTTAATATATGAACATATTAATATAGTTAGAGATTACAATAATTTAAAAAGTTAAAGAAAAAAAATAATAAGCAGATTCAGATTGTAATGACTAATTTTTTCATAAATAGTTTATACGTAAAATCTAAATGTAACTGCTTTAAATTTAATTTAACAAATCACATTACAAGCTGTAGTTTTACTAAACTAAATATTACTCAAATTTTTGAATGAATTTTTTTATAGAAGGATTACTTACTTTTAAAATTTTTCATTTATTGTTTTTTTTCTTTTTTCTCTATTTAATAACAAAATTAAATCCTCGTACGTCTAGTACATTCTTATTTTTTTTTTCAAAAATTAAATTCCAACTTCCAATTCCATTTTTTGCTATAATCGATCATTTTATAGGAAAATGACATAAATGAACATTTGGAAAAATATTATTCTACTCACAGTACTACGCAATATTTTTATTTCGTAGATAAAAAAATTAATAAATTGCTAAACAATTAGTATTGAAAATAAAAGTGCTTTATTTTGCGAACATAAAATATTCCAAAAAAAAAAAGTCATGACTACCTTTATTTTTAGAATTTGATTGATTTCACTTAGTCAAAAGTTGAATAAATTGAAGCATAAATCACAATAAAATTTATCTTTAATAAATATGTGGATACATATCATTGTATTATAAACATGTAGCCAGATACAATTAGTTTCAAAACAGCATGGCCGATGTATTATACAATGCTTTGTTCAAAGTAAATGAACAAAGCATTACGCGTTCCTTTAGTTGACATTATTTTACAGCAAAATAAAATAAGCAAATATAAACGAACATGAAAGAAATTAGGAATGACAGGGCATTTAGGGTATTATTACACTGTCCACAGAATTTTTTATTTATATTTTTGTTTTGTTTTATATATCTAAAAATGCTTTAAATTATAAAAAATGCCCTTATTAATATTAAACATGACTTTAAGTTCGTGAGACAAATTTAAAATAATTTTAACTTGTAGGCACAAATTCAGGAAAAGACAGCTATCCACACCTAGTTGCCAGGGAATCCTGAAAAAAATAATAATTATACATAAAATTACATTATATCTTTAATAAATAATACCATTAATGTATAAAAATGTGATATGTAATAAATAAATGCGATAAATAAAATGTCGTTTGCGGCTTATCACAATAGTGTAGTTTGTCCCCATATACTTTAAATCCTTACGAATGGGATAAATACTTTTTAGTTTTAAGCTTACAATGACTTCTTAAAATTAAAAACATAATAAAACATAACAATATGGCAATTAATATATTAAATTTATCTACAACTTTTCTGCATAGCTTAATAATAATTATGCAATTATTAAAATTATTACAATAATTATACAATTATTATTGTAAAAAAACACAAGTTTATCCCACGCCTCTCATGATGCAAAATATGTTTATTAACGATAAAACAATTTACAGAAATTAATTGTTTGATTTTAATACCTATTTAAATGCCTGTCACATTTACATTTACTTATTTATACATCGATATGTATTATTTGCCAATCAGATATCTGATTATTCACTTACCCATAAGGCATTTGTTTCTGTCAAAATTATATTTTTACTGGTTATAAGAAATCAAATATAATTTTCAAAACTGTTTTTTTATTTAAATTATAATAGTTGAATGAGCATTAACTGAATAAACTTCTAGCAAAACAACCGAATGAATAGATAAAATATTGTCCAACACTTCAATTAATATCAAAGCATCATGGGAGAATACCTAGGTAACTAAAATGGAGTTAAAATACGAGTCGAATTTTCAGGGAAGTCGCACTTTTTTCCCTAAAATACCACCTACAATAAATACATTTGCGCATGATTGTCCGTAATTAATTTATGTTTGCCGGACGTTATCGTGTCGTTTGCTGTAAGCCAAAACAAATTTTTAAAAAATTTCGGTACGTTAATGGAAGAAATTTAAAAAAAAAAGAAGAAAAAAACATCTTTTAGGTTGACAGCATACGGTGTATCTTAGTTTTCGGGTCTACAACTAACACAATAACAAGGATGTTAAAAAGTTTATCTTATAAAATGCTTAAATTTTATCTTATAAAATGTTTATAAATATTGTTTTGTTTCCATAAAATTTGCTTTAAATACTCAAGCGTATAGAACACTTTTGAAGTTTACTAAAACAAGTTATTTCAAAACCATGCAATAAAAAATTTCGGATCAAACTACGATATAAATACCGTCACTCAGAATTGGTACATTTTACCGTAAAATCCATTTTTACAGTAAAAAGTACAGGTATATTTATTTAAATGTATGTTACGGAACAAACAATCTGTTGCGCTGTAGTTTTTTCCGTAATAATTACCTCACAATCACTGAAGCATTCTAATTAAATAAGTATTACTGTAAAAAATACAGTATTATATTTTATGGTAAAAATGGATCTCACGGTAAAAAGAATTTTAGGATTTTTTTGCTTACGGTTCGTACTATCAACCATCAATTTATGATCATCGATATATCCAAACTGGTTTTGATAAATCGATATTACTCAATCATTGATTTTGCGGATTTTATTCAAGTGCATTGCTTTTACCTTACCTTAATATTGATTTGAGGTCATCTCACTATTTATGTTTTCTTTTTTATTTCTTTTTGACACGGATTTAAAAATTATTTATTAAGATGGAAGTTATATAATATCGTGCATTTGAACGAAAATTAAGTAAACATACTTAGGAAAGTTTTTCTTATTCAGTATGAAATCAAGCAATTTATTCTTCTTCTTCCTCTTCTTCCTCTTCCTCTTCGTCTTCTTCCTCTTCTTCTTCCTCCTCCTCTTCTTCCTCTTCTTGGGCAGGAGGTGGAGTGGCTTCTCTGGGAGGAGAGGGTTCTGGGTCCAAACCAAAGCCAGGTGGCTCTAGATCCAAAAGATCGTCGTCTTCATATGTTCTGTGCTCAATCACTTCCTTGACTTTGGGAGCAGTTGGATCCCATTTGGGAAGAGCTTTTGGACCACGCTCTTTAAATTGATTCATTCTCTCGGCCCAAGTTTTTTCATGTATATCCTTTAATGTTGTCTCTAGGCCCTATTTGTAGTTCATAACATATTTCAATTATTTAGAAAAGCATATATAAATCAAAATTTGTTTAAGATTAAAATAAATGAGATGTTCAGGTTTCAGTGAGGCAGTTTTTCAAAATTTTGCAGAGAGAAAATTTATTTTACAGTAAAACTATCTTTTTAAAAATATCCAAATATTTTATATCCAATTTTTATCCAATATTTTTAATATCCAAATTTGAGACTTTTTGAAAATATTTTTTTCTTCCAAAAATGTTTCATTTTTATTAAAATAATTTTTTGGATATAGCTGGCTTTGATATGAACCTAGTTGAATTTGCACTTTATGGTACGAAAGGAAACTATTGGCACTTACTTTGCACTTTATAGTAAGGTTGCAAAGATTTGTTTTTTTAATAAATATTTTTAAGGATCTTATATTTATAAAAAAATACGTTTTCGAATAAAAATTATCAATGAAATTGATGAATTGAAAACTTTATTGTTTGATTATTTGATTGATGAAAAACTTTAAAGCTTACATTTTAAAGCTGGTTGGAAATGAGTAAGTCCAACCGTTTATGTAGAAAATTGCATTATAAAAAATATTCAGTCATTGCATGTAAACATATAATAATTTTAATTTCTATCAATTTAAACTTAGTAGTCTAGATTTGAAAAATATTATTACATAAAATAATTTTTTTTAAACTGAGATAATAGAATGGAACAATTTGAATTTAACTGAAAAATTTGAAGAAAAAAAATTTAAATAGAAATGTTAATAATTGCTTGAAAAATGATAATATATTATGTTCGGAAGTGGCCCAATTTCTAACTGTTGGTTAAAGTTGAATAAAAAGTACCAAGTAGCAGAAATGTGACTGCTACTTGGTAACTAACAACCTTATACAGTGATATGCCTAAAGTTTTCTACAAAACTGCAGTTAGCACATTTTGCAATTGGGCAACTCACATATTGATAACTAAATTACATATTATGCGTTGGAATATTTTAGGAATTCCTTTTCAATCTTATTGAATAGCAGCTCAACAGTTCTAAAGCGGATTTTAAGGAACATTTATTGATTTTTAAATAAATATCATAAGGAATTTATAAGAAAGAATGAAGATTAAATAAAAACTTTTTGGATTTTAATGCTTTAAACTATTTATATACATTTGAAGTAAAAAGATCTTCAAAAATGTACGGGAAACCAGTTGCATTTATAATCCTTAAAAAACAATATTAAAATTTACGAAGATACTTAATACCTAATCAGATTATTAGTGTCAAGTAATTATTTTTTTTAAAATAAATTACACAATGGCAATAAAATAACCGTTATATTGGAATTAAAATAGCACAATCATATACAGTTAAACATAATTGTTTTAATAAGGTGTAAAGGCATATTTTGTTTAACAAAAAAGTATTTTAAACACTTTCTCAAATACGAACTCATGCATAACAGCTTAAATCAGGCACTTATGGGGCTTAATATTTAATAGAAACTGAATTAAATTGGAAGTATACTGCATGTATACATGCATTTGAAGTTATATGAGAGTTCTCATGCATTTTGAGCTCATAAAATATATATTAAGTGTTTCTTTTTTTTAATTTTTTATTTTTTATTGCCATTTCCAAGTAGGTGGGAAAAATATTGACTGACCTTAAATTGCATTAACAAAAACTCCAAAAATATAACTCTTTAAAATACTATTTGTATTAAAATGGTTGATGCAAAAATGTGATCAAACCAAAAATCACTTCAAAATATGTTTCAAAATTGTATGAAGAACAAAAGTTTCAAAAATAATTAAAACAAAACATATTAATTTCAAAAAATACAACAAACAAAATTCGTTGAACAAATAATGCGTATACTCAAAAAGTAATCAAAACACAAAAATACTTTTTCACGTAACTCTCGATGACTCGAATATTCGTTAAGGTAAGGTCTTTCATTATCGCTAAATTTTCATTTGAAATTTATATTATTTGCAGTAGATTAAACCATTTTTCTGATGAATCAAAATATTTAAAGTAAAAGATTAAAAAAATTCAAATATCATAGAAAAAAGTTATCTATCAGGATAAATTGCTTGGCTGTGCATTTATTGTGATAACTAAATCCTGAATAGAATTCCTGGAATAGAGTAAAGGCCACTAGAAATATAGCAAAATATGAAAGCCATCTAAAGCTACTTCTTTATAATATCTGGATTTTGAGTATCATTAAGTGTGTAATCCATGCAGAAAGGTTGTCAAAAAATAAAACGTAGTATTATGTAGTGAAAGATTGCAGAAGCATTTAGTAACTAATCCATAGAGCAAGATATCTGCATACCGTGCACAGACTAGAAATAGAGAGTAAATAGCCCTAACTTAAATTAATGTTCAATAAAAATTTGAACAATTCGAAATAATTTACTCCAATTCCATTTTTAAAAAAGAACTAAAAAAATGAGCCTTTGGGCGATGTGCCCATGTCCGAAAGGTTGTGAGTTCGATACCAGCCGGCCAAAGACTCCCTATGTAGTAAATGGTGACTTGTGCATGTTAAATCTGTCGAGTCCCAAAATCCTCCATATTCCTATAACAAATCAATACCTCTGAGGCTACAAAATTTTAGATTGATCACTTGCTGATTCAGGTCAAAGTAATGATCTGTAGATGAATGAATGGATGTATGAATGGGTCCAAGCTCTAAACGGGCTATGACACGTGTGCGGCTGAATTAATATTCGTTATAGATGGCGCCCTTAAAAAAGAAGAAATTCGCCCTCTACCCTGAATTTTCTTTTGGCAAGCGGCATTAGAAATAACAATAACAAATCACCCTTTTCCACTAGTTAATTATAGAAGGTTTTTATCTCTATATAAGATAAATGCAAGGTGAATTAATTAAAACGCCTTCAACGAAGGTAAATATGCTTAAATGCCTGTAGACTTACAAAATTACAAGACTACGCAACTGAACACTGATGACAGTAAATCAGAAATGGATCAGCTGTTCAACGCTAGTCATAAGATAAAATAAGTCATAATAAACAATTTAGAATCAGAATAAGAGAATCTGGCACTTTTTCGAGTATAGCGACCGAGTTTATCAAATCAAAGTGACGATTAGTCGATTCGCAAACTACTACCACAATTCGCAGTACTTGCGAAACTTTTCCCAAAATCTAGGTTCCTATGGTTTTCTCGAGCCATTTGGCCAAACATAAGATTGTTTTCGTTGTTTTTCTCTCCATATAACTCAAATGAGAGTTAATTTTACCCAAATAGTTATCCACGAAGGCCAGATTTTTCCAAATACTTGATTCAAGAGTTCACTTTTTTTCTTGATTGATTTCAAAACAACAAGCCTTATAGAATATTCCTCAGCGAACAGCAATCCGCAATAAATTAATACTTAATATTAATATTTGAAATTGTTATTTCTTAGATACTTTTAACAGTTATTTTAAAATTTTATTAACTGGTTAAAATAAAATTATAGCCATCCTACTCTTAATGGAACAATAATAAAAGGGCAACAGCTTATAAATTTTAAATTTTGAAACACGCTTTATAGTTTTTAATAAAAAATTTATTTATAACTGCTCAACTCAGAGAAAAATTAGAAATTATTTTAAAAAAATATGCTTTTGCAGCTAATTTCATGATTATACTAATAATAAGCTCAAGTGTAGAAAATAAGCTAGTTTAACATGAATGCATTTCTGGATTGTAAATGAAAAAAAACCGTGAAACCAGAAGAAAATGCTTATTATTCCTTAATAGCAATTCATTTAAAAAATTTTATTAATTTGCTATAAATTTGATACACTTACTTCAAAAATTTACGTTATAGTTTAAATGATTCAAAAAATTTGTATTTTTATAAATTTCGAGTCATCGAGAGTTTCGAAAATGTCGAGGCGTGGACAACGTACTTGTTTCCCTAAATTTAAACTAACGGAATAAATTAAACATAGGACGATAACAGAAATACTATAACATTCTAATATAATGGGTGTAAACATGCAACCAGTTCATTTAAAAAAGGTAACTGGATAAGAACCTCATTCACTAATCTTTTTTTACATGTTATATTGTTGGAAAATTTTAAAAAAGTTATAATACATTCCGCATTTTGATCAAAAATAAAAATTTGGTTTTATAAAACTAGATGTTTTAAAATTAATATAATTTGAAGTTTTGAATCAAACACAGTTAAAAAAAATTTGATTATGGATTTAAAAAGTTTAATATGGGGCATTTAATTATTAATTTTAAAGACCGTTCTCAAAATTTAAATAAGTTATCTCATAATAATTAAATTAACATTTAAAAAAAATATTTGAGATATGTCAGTAGTTTAATTATATCCATTCAAAAATAAAAATATAAAATAGGGCGAATGAAAAAAAGAATTAGCCTTTTTATTTTTATTTTTCATGTATACATAAAAACTTTATTTATTTTCCCTTTAGCAAATCTTTATAAATTTTGTTATCAAAAACTATATGATTAAGAATTGAAAAACTAAAACTGGAAATTTCCAAACTTAAACCTGCACTGTTTAACTGAAGTATAGTAAAAAATTATCGGAAATATTTTCACTTGATGAAGATTTTAATTGTTAAAAATTTAAAAATAATAATAAACGTTATTCTTATTGTTGCAAACATTATTCTTATTCGATTCTTATTCTTTATTATTCTTGTTTTAATTTCGAAAAAAATAAAAAAATTATTAGTTTATTTACACAAAACACAAGGGAGACAATATATACAAGGCAAACGTGTCTATAGGATGCACAAATCTAAAACTACATTAATATTATTTTATAGAATTTGAGTTAGGGTTTTCGAAATAAGGTGAAGAAAACCTAATGCTAAATCTATTTTCAAATACATACACCGTCAAATAATTGTTTCTTGTCAACATACGTCCTCCTGTCCACTCGCCTCTCAAATTTGCTTGCAACATGAATTTTTGGCTAAGACAAAACAAGGAAAAACATTTAGACACAAAACTAAAATAATAAAAAGAGTGTGACAATGAAATTTAAACTTTTTGGTGTCATTTCAATAATAAATAAATTACAAACCAAAACGGATCGCAATCTGTTGGTAAAAAAAGTTTTATTCCAGAAATATTTTTAACAGATAAATCACCAAAAAACAATTTTAAAGAAAAACATCTTAATATTTAGATATTACAACTAAGTCGCCCCGGACTTTCGATGACATTAGCATTTTTTGATTTAGTTCCTCTTTTCGGGCACTTTTTTGCATTTTAGAGCATTTTCTAAGTTTTGGGGATTATTCCTGCATCTGTTTTTTATTATTTCTTTTGCTTTGAGTCATCTTATTACATTAAATGTAATAAAAAAATTGTTTATGACTCAACATATTTTCCATTCTTTGTCATTTTTGCATATAGCATTTATTACAAAATTTTATGAACATTAAAAATGTATTGCATTGGTTTATTTGCTATGACTTAAATGAACATAACTTTAAGGAAAACAAATATTATATAAATTTATTATTTTTACTTAATAGGGCATTTTTTGAACGTTTAAGGGAAACTTTTGTATTTCAATGGTATTTTTTTTGCATTCTTAATGGTATTGTTCTTGTTTTTTAATGGTATTTTTGCAATTTTAAGGCTATTCTATAAATTTTTACTTCATGAAAGTGGTTTTTTAAATCTGGCGGTTAATTATTTTTAGAATTCATCTTTTAATATTTACATTTTACAAACTTTTCATTTTGTAGGACAAATTATTTTAGTTTAAACAAAAAAAAATTTAAAAAATACAATAAAAAATGTCAGTATTTTATGATTAGATAGTTTAAGTCATAATAAACATATTTTTGAAAACGTAAAGTAAGTTTTATACCTTAAAAGTTTCCACAAAAGCCTAAAGTCAGAAAAGTGCCATCCTAAACATATATTCATAAGTAGAGTGTGAGTATTGATAAGACATCAAAACTACTTCATTGTCACACTTGAATCATTTTTTCACACCCACTTACGCTTTCAAACCATGACTTCTTATCACCAAATGACCTCCTATCCAACCGCCGCTCATATTTGCTGGCTACCAAAATCTTCGGCTTCAGGTGGTATGGGATGATAAATGGATTAAAATGAAGGTAAAATGGGTAAGAGGTTAAAAGGTAAAAATAAGTATGCTTTTGAATTAGATATGTATACATTTAGAATTGTTAATGCATGTTTGTACATTAAAAAAGGTTAAAATTAATTTTATATTCTATTTATTTTATAATTTTATATCCTTTGTCGCCATTTCCTATTTTATATACAACTAGATGAGGCTAGTAATTTAATTATAGGAACTGTACCAAATTTACTTTAGTTTGAAGTAAATATCACTTACATCCTAAAATATAACTGTATTTATTTTATTGCTTATTATTTATTGAATACATATTTTTAATATATTAAAGATATTTCTGAAATATAAATACGATATAGCTGCTGTGTTTAAGTAAAACTATCCATGTAGTAATTAACAAAAATTCATTAGAATATTTCTTAAGTTTCTCTATACAATATCCCGGTAATGTTTCTTGCATAACTTTAAAAATATCTAAACAAAAATATTCATCTATTTAAAAGCATACCAGAATATTCAGGAAGACAATTATTGTTTCAGTTACGTGAAGTTTTTAATTCAGGGTTAGCAAAGTT
This sequence comes from Parasteatoda tepidariorum, assembly GCF_982258835.1. Classification (NCBI taxonomy): domain Eukaryota; kingdom Metazoa; phylum Arthropoda; class Arachnida; order Araneae; family Theridiidae; genus Parasteatoda; species Parasteatoda tepidariorum. The sequence continues at coordinate 61,457,217 of NC_141756.1, read as the reverse complement.
AAATGAGAAGTTTGGACTTAATTCCAAATGTTATTTGTCAGGAAATTATATAAGGTTCTTAAGATAAAATTATAAAATAGGATTAAAAGATTAAAATTAGAAAAATGAATGGGATGAAAATTTATAAGAAATAGTCATACTCAAATGAACGCAAAATTTTAAATTCTAATACTAAAATTCATTTAATTTAGTGAAATAGGTGAGAAAAAACAATAAGTATAACCTCTTACTAAAATATTGTACCAACTGGTGTAATAGAAACATCATATTGTGACATCAGAAATATTATAAAAACATAATATCAGATATTTTAAATGGAATACAAGAATTTAACAATGCTAAAATTTTTAAAGCTACGTTAAAAGCTAGAATTTTTAGTTTGCATTTAAAATCCTTAGTAAAAAATTTAAGCCTTTCTTATAATTTTATAAAGACATGTAAATATTGAAAGGCATATAATAAAAATAATAAATAATTCAAATCGATCAAGAAAGGTTCAATAAATATTCAGGATCAAAAAACATTCAAGATCTCTTAGAAAACTATAATACACGCACGATATTTATTTATTTTTTATATTTATTCCTTTATTTATTAGTTTAAGCAACTTTTTTCCCTTAAGACTCGTAACAAATCTACGTTTTGTAGAATTAAACATTCAGTAGTAATTTGTATGCCTATAGTTTTCCTTTAAGAAATAAGAACTCTAAGAATAACTTTCCGTTAATAGATAAATTAATAAGTTTTATTTACTGCAAATACGCTGCAAATATATAGAACTCATAAAAGAAGTTAAAAATCGCGAACACAAGGAAAATAATAAAGATTAATGAAAAGAGAAGGAAAAAATATTAAAATAAAATATTTTTAAAATTTATTTAAACAAAATTTTACTTAAAAAGAAATTTAGTTAAAATAAAAATAGATGTTATGTAATATCCTTAATAAATATATATCCTTATCTTTTCAATATTCTTTATTATTTTGCATGCTTTTTTTATATTTTTGACTTATTTAAAACGTGGTTAATTAACAATTAACATGCATTAAAAACCACAATAATCAAAGTATCTAATTTTAAGATATAAAGTTCCATTGTCTTTAAACTAATTTTTTAACATTAATTTAAATACTCAAATATTTCTGATACAGTAAATTGTAACTTGATTTTCATAATAAAATATTATAACTAAGCATTTTAGTATCAAATTCCAAAGATAACTTACTGGATATTTTCCTTCTGCTTCTCTGTAAAATTAAAAAAATAACAGTTAAAAACATTTTATAGCTTTATTTAATATAGTTTAACATTTTTTATATTGCAAGCAAATAACACTAACAAACAAAACCAATAATAATATAATAATTACTTACGCAGGATCAATTCCTTTTTTAAGAGCCTTTTGTCTGTTAATTTGTTTTTGCCTTTCAGTAAGTTCTCTCAACTATGAATAAAACACACATGGAATTTTAATTGTACATAAATGTTTGAAGTAAATCAAATTCACATTCAAGTATTTTAATGAAATATTTTAAACACCTATTATTGTGATAAATTAGTTATGATTCAAAATCAAGCAATGAACCACTATTCTTTAATAAAAATGCTCTATACTAAACAGAGTGTCAAAATTTAAAACAATGTCTTTATCGAACTTAATTTTATGAACAATAATCTTATGATAATTTTAACATTACGTCAAACATTTGTGCATAAAATGTTTGACGTAAATCAAATTCTCATTTAAGTTTTTTAATGAAATAGTTTAAACACCTATTATAATAAATTAGTTATGATTCAAAATCAAGCAATGAACCATTATTCTTTATTAAAAATGCTCAATATTAAACAGACTGTCAAAATTTAAAACAATGTTTTTATCTAACTTAATTTTATGAACAATAATCTTATGATAATTTTATAATGCTTAACAAATGAGCGATTATTCTTGAATTAATGAACTAGAACATAGTTTACAGCTTAGGTTATGTTATTTCCTAATACTATGAACTTAATTTTATGAATAATAATCTTATGATAATTTTATAATGCTTAACAAATGAGCAATTATTCTTAAATTAATGAACTAGGACATAGTTCACAGCTTAGGTTATGTTATTTCCTAATGCTATTTAGAAGATTATTAATTCTTATTTTAAAATTATTTAATTATAATATTATACAATGCCAACCAATGGTCTACATAATTGGTTATGATTTAAAATATCAGTATTGTTTCCTATCATTATTAAGTTAATTAATATGAACAAAATATTAAAAGTAAGAATATGATCAGTTAGTTTTAATTTAAGGTATAGCAGCAAAATTTAAACAATCTAAAAATAAAAATTATGCTAATTAAAATTATAAAATGATAAAATTAACATTTATATGAGAAATAACTAATAAATAAAATATGAAATTAAAATAAAAACTCGCTATTACTTATATGTTCCCATGATATTAATTCCAAATTTATTTGACCTTAGACCCGCTCACTAGGGATGGTCAGAAGTCAAATAAATTTAAGGAGTAACTAATATGAATCAGTTGCTTTTCTTTTGCATAACTTTAAAATAAAAATGAAAATTCAGCTTTCTTATTAAATGATATTACAGTTAGTATTACCATAGTGACTATATGTTACACAAATAAAATAAAATCTAAAATAAAGAATGAAAAATTACGACGACCACATTAACAGAGTTCTTACATCGTAATCTTGTCTCTTCATTTTTTCTTCTAAATCATATTTATCACTTTCTAGCTGCACTATTTTAGCCCAGAGTTCTTCGGCTGTACCACGTAATTTTTCAGATCCAAGCCCTTCAATGTTCAAAGGTTTAACACGATATGTCAAAGCGATTTCCTTATCCTCGGCCAGCTGTTCTTTGGACTTGCCCAACTCACTGCGAGCTTGTTCAACGTTGCTCATCTAGAAAATAAGAATTAATATGACGTTGTTTCTTTGAAGTATAATTACTAAGTAAAATTTCAAGCTGCTTGATATAAAAATACTTTATTACTTTGTCGAAACCAGCAGGGTGTCCGGCTGCAGGGGTCACAACTCCTCCGTCTTTCTTTTGAATGACGAAGTTTGGCTTGACACCTTCCTTTTGCTTCTTCTGTTCTTCGAGCATGGCTTGCCTTTTCTTCTCAGCGTCTTCTAAACGCTTACGCTTAGCCTCAGCATCCTTTTGTTTTTTCTCGTCCTTGACAAATAGAACTAACGTTAGATAATATCATTGACATAATACGAAATGTTAAAATTGTCATAATATAAGTTGTTAAAATTGGCATTTTATAAATTTTTCACATTATCATGATATAAATCGATACGATTACTTGCTAGAAAATACATAGCCATAGACACCAAATAGAGGCATGACAATTTTAGAATACAAACTGGCCATGGCTACTTGTCTGAACATTTATTCAAAATAGAGTATTCTCTCCCTACGTATGCTCCATTTGCTAAGCAGACATTATAAATTTAGGTTATATTTTGATCTGTTAAGCATTAGAAAGCAGCACCCGGAAAAACTGAGAGATTAACAAATTATATTGAACAGTAATCAATTCACAAGAGCAATAATGAATTCTTTATTATCTGACTATAATTAAAATAGTACTTAAAGTTTCTTGTATCAAAACAATTAACGTTTAAAACATGCTGCATGGAATTTTTAATATAAATACCAGCTTTTATCTATTTATTCATTTTTAACTAAACACGCTATTTTGCTTTTAGGCTATCACTTAATTCATACTGCATTTAAGGTACTCCAAAGATAGAAAATGAGTCTTTAATTCAACAGCATTGCGCAAAATAATGATAATCTACATATTTTAAATTATTCAAGAAAGTATTTTATTTGACCGCCATGGTTTCCATGTAAAGCATGTATCTGCGTATTACGGCACCATTCAGTCAATTTTTATCATTACAATTTTAAATCAATTTAAATGTTTAAAAGAGAGGTTTCGTAAATTCTTTATGCATCAAGTAGTTAAAAGATACTTAAACAATCAAAGTAAAATAATGATAATAATATCAATAAGAGTAATAATAATATCTATAGTATTTATATTACTATAAAAATACTCTTGATATTCATAATAGCATTTTTATTATTATTCTCATTTCTTTCTTACTCTATTATTATTATTATTAATATTATTACTCACAATTTCTCTTTGCCTTTGTTCTTCCTGCTTCTTTTTCAGTTGCATCATTCGTTTCTCTTGCTCGGCTCTCGTTACCTTACGTCTCGCCTGTTATAACAATTATCAAAACATTTTAGTTAAAAAGTTGAAATACTTGAAATGTAAGCAATACATTTGGATAATATTAATGCAAGGAAGATTCTATAGACTCTAAAACATTTAGACTCCATATCGTTCACTAAAAACTGAATTTGTTATCAAAATATAGATATAAAGAAAATTTCTGTGATTTTATTAAATTATAGTATTTATCGGAAGTAATGATTCAATCATGAGATAAATCATAATTAATTCAATGAAAAATATCATTTGACTAAACAGCATTTAATCATAATTATAATATGCATTTTGTTAAATCTTAAAAATTGAAAAAAAGCAATTTGTTAAATTAAAACTATTTTTTTTTAAATATTTGACAGGGTAACTAGTAATAATATGCAAATCTTGAAAAGAAGAAAAAAAACTATTTTTTGCGATTACGATTTACTGAGTAAAAATAAATGAAAAGTGAAATTACAAAATAATTAAAAGCTATATTCCACGATAAAATCTAATATTAAATTCAATTAACACAAGAAACAAATAAAAAATAAATAAAAGAAACAACTAAACGAAAAAATTAAACAAAAATGTAAGTTTTATTAAATTACAATGCCACTCAAAAACTACAATAACTCAATGATTGTCATAAAATAATTAATTATTTTAGAAAAAGTATATAATTTAGTAAAGTAAATTAGTTAGATTTAATTAAAATTTAAATTACCGAAATTAACGCACATCGCCCCTCTGCAGATCAATATTTTAAATAAATTTAATTATTTTTATACACTTTCATTTATACTTATTGATTATTATTTTTTACGATTTTTGTGCATAATTCATTATTTTTTTTAATCTGTTCGAAAAGCATTGGGCAAAGAAATATAAGAAGAAAGGTTAAAAGCTAAATGATTTTCTACGATAGAATTTTCCCAATATAGATCTAAAGCAGAGTTTCAAAATAGTTAAATTAATCAAACGATATTGCTTAGCATGTACGAGTGTTATAATGCATTATTTTTATATATTTTTATTATTTTCTTTTTTAACTTCATCAGATTATATTATTATAGTGTTATTAGCCGCATAAATAAATACACACTCATTATTTTCCTTTTCTGATCTTTTTTATATATCCTTATATTTTACATATTTTGTTAAGGTACAAAAGGAAATGATTAATACTTTACGCATTGCCTAAACATTCTAAATAATAACCACAGACAAAATTAACCAATAATCTACAAAATAGCTAATATTTAACACATTGTCTAGACATTCTTTATAATAAATTATAAAAATCATAGAAGAATTCTATACAACGATACGGCAGAGTATATACTATTAATTATTATATTTTAAAATTTTCCTAAGAACAAAAGGCATTTTGTTCAATACAGTCATTTCACACATTGCATATATATTTTATACGGCTTACTTGTCGTTCTTTAAGTTTCTTGAGTTCCTCTTCTTCCTTTGATCTTTGTTTCCTCCATTGCTCAATGTATTCAGCCCACATGGCTTCATCTTCTTCCTTCTTCTTCCTCAACTTCTCCTAAAACATTGATGTGAAAAATAAACCAACCGCAAATTTACTTATGTATATGTCTCCGTAAATCATTACGTGATTGAAAAATAATAAATTCCAAATTTTGTTTAGCCAAAATATTTTTTTATTATAAATAATTATTTAAATGGCTTGAAAACATAATATGCTTTGAGTTAAAGGATTATAAGTTACATATATTCCTACATCATGTAAATTTAAATAATTTTAAAACCCGAAATCATGTAATAGAGCATAATGTGATAACTTCATAAATTTTCTATATCATGTAAAAAATTTTGTCCCTAAACTTTAATATTAAGAAAAATTGCAAGTATAAAAATAATTTTGAGCATAGTAGTCAAATTATTGAAGCAATATTTTTAAATTGCCGCTCGATATTATAATTTGAACTTAAATAAAACGAATACGTAGATAAAAGTATGTTTCTTCAAGTGTGCTTCGCGACTAAAAGAATCGTTTGCACTAACTATTTAATATATTTAAAGCAATTATGTAACATTGAAATGCATTAAATGAAAATATGGTTAATAAACCAAACACTAGTGAGAATGATTTTAATATTTATTTATATGTATCAAAAATACTGCTCTAATTATAAGATTAGTTCATTTATTCAAAAGTAATTATTTTAAACATTAATTTAATACAATAATAATTCATTGTCAATTGATAAATAATAGAAAATGGAATGAATTATTAATTAATTGACAAGAATTATTATTATTATTAAGAATTAATAATAATGATCAAAAAGAAAATTGAAAGAAAATCTTTTAAAATAATAAATATTTGCTGACAAATGAATTATTAAAGAAATCAATTTTTTAATTTCGTTTCATTCGAAAAAGGAATTGTGTTATTACAAAAGTGTTACATTTTTAAAAGAATTTAGATCTAAAACGTTTTTTTCATTTAAAAAGTAACTTTAAAAAAATCTTTATCTTAAAATGCTTTTTAAACAATAACTTTAAATGATGGAATATTTTAAAAAGTTCTTAACTTAAAATTATTGATTATCGAAAAAACTATCTTTTTTTTAAAAAAAAGGAATTAAAAAATTAATCAATAGTTTTTTTTCTTTAATAGTAAAAAGAAATATCTTACTTCCATTGCGATTTCGGCTTCAGTCATTTTCGATTGAGATTCTTCGCGACTGTAAATAATTTTTAAAAATGTTAGTTTTGGCAAATAAAAATTACATTTGAAAACATTAAAGAAATTTAAACTTATCTATCAAATGTATGGAATATTCTTTAATTTGTTTTAAAAAGAAAATATGGTTATATTAATTTAAAGAAATGTTTTCTTAAAAATATTATTGTTCTAAAAATATTTTTAAAAAAATCTTCCTCACTCTTTAAAAGCTTAAATCTAATTAAGGACTTTGAAATTCTTCTTCAAATTCTTGGTATAATCCAAATATAAAATGGGCTAAATTTAAGCTGTATGTAAATATAGCTAAAAACCTTGAAAAAGGCAGAAACAATATTTTATACACAGACATAATTTCCGTTCCTTAAATAAGAACCTTCGTAAGTGTCAAAAACAGAACGACAAAAGTTACATAGAAAAGCAGAAGAAACTACAAGCAAAGTACAATAATCAAATTAATTAATCGTAAATTAATCGTAAATTAATTAAATTAATCGTATAATAATTAAATTAATAAATTAAATATAATTAGTTTATTATTTTAAAAATATGAAATGAATAAAAGATATCTAAGTTAGTAAATATGGAGTAGTTAATGATTGACTTTAGAAGAACTGCTTTCGTCGAAATCTTAGATATCGATCTTCATTAAGTTTTAAAATGTCTGAGAGTCTCATAATAATCTTTTTTCGTACCTTACTTCTATTTCTGTGAGATTAGCTTTCTCAATATTACTCTATTCAATCTTATTTTCCTTTGCTGTATCTTGCTTGTAATTTTTTCTGCAGTTCTGTGCCTCTACCGAATTCATTGCATTTCGACACTACAGAAGGTTTTTCCTTTTGAACCAAAATAATTGCATGTATGTCGGTATTCGCAACATTAATTTTACACTTCCACGTTGTTTAGTTTAATCTTAGTAATAATTCTAATAATAGTGCATAATAATAGTTTTAAAATTATAAAAATTAAGCATTTTAGTTTTGTCCAAAGTTCATAAATGAAAAAAGGTTCATAACAATAAAGAGCAAAGAGCAAGCAAATGCATGCATACTTAATTTTTCATGCGAGTACGTGCAGACTTTTTATTTAGTTTTTGTTATTCGTGTTTGAATAGATTTTTAGGAAAGTATCTTTCGCTTCAATGTTTACATTTCATAAGGTATTGACTTCGACATTCTTCTCAATTCGGTAATTAATGGTTGTATAAAATTTGGAATATGTGAAACAACATATTGAGAGAGAAATTCGGAAACAATTTAAAATAATTTTTTAAGAAAATGAATAACTGTAAAATATACTTAACAGCGACGCTTATTTATTTAATTATAAATTTTGCTTCTTCTATATAAACAATTAAATCATCATAGCAACTTTTAACAAATAAGTTTTTTTAGTCATATAAATTATTGTTAACCTATTTTTTCATAAAATGGTTTTAGTCGTGTAATATATAAAATGATTTAAAATTTATGATCTTCTCAAAACAAAAATCTAAAAATTTAAAAAATAAATATGATTTCAAAAATGAAAATAGTATTACCACAAAAATGCGTACAACAAACCACAAAAAAATTAACAAAACCAAACAAAGTTTAAAATGCAAAATAGTGGATTTGGTAAAATTACGGGGCAAAAAGTCAATAAGCATCATGTGACATGCAATTGGGAGTCACTTTTGCAAATATAACGAGTAGGCTTTGGGATTTATGGGGTTTGGGAGTTTTACGTGGAGCATTCCCATTCTTAAATTTTATCCCACTTACGTTGCTTTTTGTCCACTGGATGCCCTGGATAAAAGGAAAATCAAAAAAGGCTATTAGCACCAATTCTACCTAAGGCTTTTAAAACTAATTTGCTTTAAGCGGTTCATAAACTAACTGGATTACAGAGCTCTGAACTTAGAAAGTATGAAACCGATTCAAATAAAAATGTTCATCAGGAAGACAACGTATAAACTAAAAATAATATAGTTAGATGAAACTGACGGTCGTTTTTGTTCCTAATTTCACACTAGCTTAGTCCCTTAATAATCACTTTCGTTAAATCAATGAACGGAATATCTAATTTTATTAGAAAAAAAACAGTGAACTGATTAAAATCTAAATATAATTTTGCCATAAATACAACATTTACAACACCGAAAATAAAATTTCTATGGCACTTTAAATTTTGTATACATTTCATGATACTATCTGTTTTATGAAAAAAAAATTTATACCAGTTTATTTTCACTGCCTAAACATGTTAAAAACTTTTTTAGAAGCAGCAATTACATGCTCTAAAATATAAATACAGAACTGAATTTTTTTAATCTAAAAAATTTAGAAACTGTTATAATTTTACATTTGACATTTTATTGTATCATGTGTTTTACGGTTTTATAAATTTATGTAATAATTAATTTTTTCAAATATTTGGCTTAAAAATTACAGTTCTTAATTCAAAAGGTACTATTTTAATATTAAATTGAAATTTATTAAAAATGTGATCGAATTTTTATTACATGAAATATACATAAGCTTTGAATAATTTTGTATAGTAATAGTGATACATAAATATTACTCCTCAACTATATTAATCCATCATTTACTCCTAGGCAAAGAGCACTGCACCAATTATTAAAAAAATAGGCCATTTAAGCAACAATCATAAAATATCTAAATTCTAATATATGCATAAAATATTTTTTCTAACTAATTATAATAATCATTGCTATAAAAATGCTTCTAAAGCAAAATATTTCTAAAACGTTGTATAAAAATGTTACAAAAATTGCCACACAATTAAGTCTGCTATAGAAGCAGTGTTAATTGCGTAAAGTGCAAGCGTAATTTATTTAAAAAGGGGAATCAAGATTATAAATTTTTTTTAAACTTATGATTTAGAATTATGAATGCTTTTTCTTAAAAAACATTTGCTTATAATGAATTATACATGGCGTTCCTCGTTGACCTCCTTTTATTTATAATTTTTGAATCCTTTGCCCAAAATGAAGTCAAAAAATTATACACAAAAAAGACTGCTAATTAAGATTTAAGCGTGAAAAGAACTATCAAAAAACATTATTGAGAAAAGACTTGAAATATCAAAGCATTTTTTTTATTGCCTCATAAAATAAGAAGTTATTGAAAGGCAATTATTAGAAAAACCAAATGTTTCATCAGGCAATCAATCAGATCTTTATGTTATCAATCCCTTCATCCTCACTCGTAATGTGAAGTATTTTAAAGTTTTTCTCTTTCTTCGTGATTTAATCGATGATTTACTATCTCTAATACGTATTCTGTTTTATTTTATTTTCACAAGAATTTTAAGACTTTGTATTAAGGGAAGTATTTAGGAACACCATATATATTTTAAACATAATTATATACAATTGGATATAGCATCTCATGATAAAAAAGACTTTTTTTTAATTTTGAGTATGTAAAAAAATTGTATATCAAATAGGTAATAAACTTTCCTTTCGATGCTCTAAAAGCTCTTGATTTTTTCTCTCTTAAATCAATTAAGTTAAATCAACGAAAGAGAAACAAAAAGTTTTCAACGTACTTCTTCCTAAAAAAGAAAAGAAACAATGATTAAAAATACATAAATTAATTATAAATTAGAAAAATCTATTTTTAATAAATATTTATGAGGATTAATATAATGAAATTTAAATAATTATCATTTTTACGATTTGAGATGACTGGGGTAGTTTCATAACAACTACAAATACAGTATAAAACGTGGAATTTACTTTGGAGATAAAGTGCCTTTTCTTAGAGGATCGTATTTCAGAAAATTTCTGAAACAATATTCAAAATGTTTAAATCATTTAAAATGATATATGGCTGTTTATTTTTAGTTGTAAAATTATTTTATAATACAACATTATAGTTTTTAAATTCTATCCTGTTTTCAATAATCAAACCTCTTTTTATCAAGAATATACATTTTCTACATATTTTATATTCAATGCCATAAATATTATACTACAAATACTACTACACAATAAAAAATAAATGCATTAAAAATATTAAACTACAAAATTTAGATATAAAAATACTATTTCATTATGCCCTTTTATATAATTATATTGGTTTTATTGTTATCGAATTTCCGCATATTTTCAATTAAATGCATAAACAAGAAAATTGGAAATTTTTTAAAACTTTTTAACCATCTATTTAAATCACTTACACTTTTTATGAAAATTTAAAAGATGTAATAAATGTAATTTTTATCATTATCATTTGGCAGAATATCAATTAAATACACTTCCCTAAACATGAATAATGTGTTTTACTGAAATATGTCTTAATTCTTTTTTTTAATGTTTTCTTGATCTATTTTTCTTTAATAATTTTCACCATAGATAATTTTTAAATACAAAAAATAATAACTTTAAGAAGTACTTAATTCCATAATTATTGCATCTCTTCTTAAAGTTCTGTATCAATCATAAATAATATTTTTTTATTATAAACCATAATTTTTTTTTAAAATTCTTAAAAGATTAAACTTTTTAAAATTTTGCTTCGTTAGGCTGACATATTTTAGACACGTAATGAGAAAATGTACAACATTTTTAAACCAGGACTAGTTTAAGCTCCTTTTTAACAGCTTCCAGTCACTTCTGTATGCTCTATAAATTCCCCAAGAGCAACCCTGGATCGAGGTATAGGGCACTCGACTCGCAATGAAGTAACCAGGCTCGAATACCAGCAATGGCTGACCTCTACAAATTCTGATTTCAGCTCTCATAGCTCACAATGCTGGCATAAAATATACTTAGTATTAGACTTATCATGGGTTATAATTTCATTGTCGCCGGGCAAGCCAGAGGAAGTTTTCCTTTACATATTATAACAAAAACTCCTCCGCGAAGGCTATTTTGCCCCGATGTTTGATAAAATAGTAACTTGATTTCGGGGTCGAGCTCAAAATGACAAGATTGCGGATTTGATCGTAATCGTAAGTGGCTCAGAATAATCATAAGGGGCTCAGAATAATCATAAGGGGCTCAGAATAATCATAAGGGGTTCAGAATAATCATAAGAGGCTCAGGGGATAAAGCGTTCAAAGTTCAATGAGATGAATCCCATTGATGGCTGATCAATACGAATTCCTCACACAGGTCACACCGACCACAGTGCTGACGTAAACTATCCTTAGTGGTTAGACGGATCATGAGTTAGAGTCCCCTTGCCATCGAGCTAACCGTGGTAAGGTTTTGTGGTTTTCCTCTGATGTAACGCAAAAGCTGGTTAGTTCCATCCAAAAGGTCCACCACGAAAGCAAATTTCTAACATTACTCGATCCAGGAAGTCCCTTGTCTTCTAGATTAGGCTCAAAATTACAAGGCTATGCAGTTCAACGTTAGTATAGTAGTAAAACTCCAAAGTCGTAGTAGTACCAAAATTGGATCGACTGTTCAACAACGGTTATAAAATTGATAGGCGTAAACTAAAAATAGATTTGACTGTTCAACGATGGTTATAAAGTAAGAGTACTAATTCACATGAATCTAAGCCATTATTCCTTATTAAAACAATTTTGAATTTTTTATAAATACTAAAAAGCAGATGAAGAAAAATTTAAACACGTTTTCTTTCAAAGTAAATTAAACTTACTTTTCTACTTCTTCTTCTTCCTCCTCCTCTTCGCTGTAAAATATAATCACAAATTATAATCACATTTTTTTTGTAATTTTAATAAGCAAAAAACATTTCTGTTCTTCCTATTTATAAGCAAATGCTCATTTAATAATAAAAGTCCTCATTGAATGAAATTTTGCTTTTTCAACTGTTTTAAAACTTTGTAATACAAGATATTTAATAAAAAAAAGAGAGCATGAAATCCTAATAACAAAAGTGTAAAACTTTCTTTTAATCTTATGAAGAACTTGTTTAAGTTCCACGCTGCAAATTATTCTAACTAAATACAAATAATGTAAAAAAGGTATTGATTATAAAAATGCTTATTAATTACACTTTTATGTTTTAAAAAAATTAATTAAATTAGCTATAGTTTAAAAATAAGCATAGTTAATAAAAAATTATATCGTTTAAAACTTCCAAAAGTACACTTCATTCACTTAAGAACGTTAGTCATTTCATTCAGAAAGGAACATTACAGATATCGTGTTGAAAAGATTTTCTATTAAATAATGAAAATATTAGATTAAGCAAAATTTTGGATCCCTTTCTTTACAAATTTAAGTCTTTTAGATCAAACAAATATAAATTCTTGATTGACAGAATCACAGTCAACAAAAAACAAAGCAAACAGAATCTAGATAATACCTTTTAAGCATTTTATTTATATTTTATATACTAAAAATATGACTATATAAGTCATATTACAGACGACGAATATTTTAATGTCTCTAGTTTTCAATCTCACTGTTAATAAACAACATATTACACGATATTTTACATAATTTGCTAAAAATAGTAAAATAAGCAATATATTATCTACACAACCGTGAAAATATGAATACTTAATAAATGATATAAAAAATTTAGGGTCATGGAAGATTAGAAGGAGATATGAAATTAACGTGATATTCATGCATGCAAAAATTAAGTACAAACTACAGTTTGCATTTTGTAGTTACTTAATTGTAAGTAAATATCAACTAACTAATATTTATTAAACATAACAACCACTGTAATTTATGATATTATAAGAGCTTTAAAACCTAGACATTAAGTATCTATTTAATCATAATCAACGAATAACTTCCCTTTATGCTAGCTTTAAAAAACATCAAAGTCTGTCAGCATATTCAATTCTTCTGTTCAAAAGCGAAAATGAACTTCATTTTGACTATAAGAATATAGTTAAATTTAAATTTGTTTTTATAATTTTTCTAATCCTGAACTTATCATAGAGCATTTTGTTGTTTCCCACTACAAACTGAAAACTTCTGAACAAACTGAACAATAGAATTAATGTTCATATTCACCGTAATCACTAAATAATATTTATTTCATTTTATTCCTTTCATTATTAAATATTAGTTGCTGTTAGATTTTTAAAAACAATTAAGATACGCATACTTTTTTTAAATAAACATTATGGTTAGTTAAATCAAAATCTGAAAACTAGAAATCAAACTAAAACACAATTGTTTAATTATTCACATATTTATATTTAAAAAATTAGCTCGTTTTTAACTAGCTTCTAACTATTTTTTAGCTTAAGATTTTTTTTGTGATAACTTATTTAGTACTCATAATAAAGAAAAGCTACCTTTTTAAACTTTTTTTTTTAAGAATTGCAAGAATAACTTGAAAACTTGGTTTAGTGTATAAATTACATTTTCAATAAAGAAAAAAGTTTATCAATCTAAAAATAAATTTCAATTAAAAATAAATTAATATTTTGAAGAATAAATCAATTAAATTTTATACTATCATAGCTGTTATTTAATAGGAATTTGATATTTCGCATGCGAATCAACACAATATTACCTTAAGACAAAAATTTCCAAATTAATTCATGAACAAAATTTATTTAATTCAGAAACGAATACTCTATTGAAAAATATTTGTTCTAAATTACTATACATCATTTGAATATTTAGTAATTATAATTCATTGGCACATTAAATACATTTTAAAAAATCAATTCATACATTAAAACATAATAATACTTTCTAATTTAAAATTTATAGGTGCTATGTCGGAACAATATGGTGGAACATTGGAAAGTATCAGGATTGAGGTTCTCCATGCTGAGGGAAATCTTCACACGGGATTTAAATATAACGCACAATGAGGCATTACCCTACCTTAATCAAATAGGTAATGTAAATTCAGGCCCCAAAAGCAATGCTTAGGAACAAGAACAGACCTGGCTTCAAAAAACTCGAACTTCAGGTGGATATGTCGTTTTCAGCTGCAGTACATGGAATGGTAAGATATATCAGGGCACTACGTATTATTTTTCTAAAAGCCTTTTAATTAAAGCATGCTTTATTAAATACCATGACTATCACATAGTAATCAGAACTTACATAGTTCTAAAAGAAAGAAAGTCTCATTAAAACCAAGCCTTATATCTAACAATTTGTGAGATTAATTAAAAATTAAAGCATTGTTTGCAAAACTATTGTAAATGTAATTAGAACAAGCATTTACCAAAGATGGCGTAGACAAATTTGTTGAGAATAAGGGCCCAAGAACAAAAAAACTTCACCCCTTGAAAAAACATGAGAAGCATCAATTAATGAATTTGAGATCCGCGGTGGCTCAGGGGATAGAGTGCGCACCTCCCAATGAGGTAGCCCAGATTTGAATCCTAATGGCTGGTCAATACAAATTCCACATCCGGCTAGCATCAACTACAGTGCTAATGTAAACTATTATTAGTGGTAGATGGATAATGGGTTAGAATACGTAAGGCTAACCGGTTTTAGGTTTTCGTGGTGTTCCTCTCCATGTAACGCAAATTTGGTTTATTAAATCAAAAAGTCCTTCGCGAGTTCTAGATTGCCCATTACTCGATCCATAAGTTCTTTTATCTTCTAGGATGAGTTCAAAATTACAAGGCTACGGAGTTGAACATTGATAGTTGTAAACTCAGAATTGGGTCGGCAGTTCAATGTCTGATATAAAGTAAAATAAAATTAATGAAGATGGACCTGTGATATTTTGATATGTTGTCATCATATGGATCGGGTACGCTCACTGTGGGCACCACAATCATATAACTATATGTCCATTTTAACATTCTAGGTTTTTAGATGTTGGGTAGGTCTTTCGGCCAACCTAGATGTATAGGTAAACCTTTCAGTCAACATCTTTACGATGAGTGCGCAGCTGATAAATTTATTTTTCAAGATGGGAATAGCAATGTTCATATCACTGAAAGAATATGTGACTTATTTTATTAACCACAAACCCTCTTCTCAAATTACCTGAAGAATCATCAAACTTGGATCTCGCAGAAAATTTGTAGGATATACTATTGCTATTTGTTTCTATGTTATAACAGGGTGTGAAATGCCTAAATCAGCATCCCCATCATTTGGTGGATTTGTGCAATCGAATTTTCAAAAAGTGGCTTAACCTGAATGCAGCATGTATGCAAAAGCTAGTGGATCCCTTTTAACAAAATCCCCATGATTTACGAGTCAAGAGGTGAGGTTATATTACTACCTCAGTATTATTAAAATTTTCATTATTTCTTTAGGGGTGACTAATTTTTTATCTAGAAGACTTATTTATAATTTGGAAAAAGAGGCACAGGTGATCTATTTGTGAAAAAATATTTGATGAATTTAGATATTTATTGATGAAGCAGCATTTAATAATTACAATTATATATATGATAATGAATTATCAATCATCATTTATTATGTTTACACACATTTAGCAGTTTCTAATTTGAACAAACCTGTCCGATGTAGTGTAAAATTGTTTTTTGCATTAATTTTAAAAGTTTTTTCCGTTTGCTTTTGTTGTATAATAATTTGCCTTTAATATTTCTTAATTTGTGTAAAACTTGCATTAATTTAAAAACTGGTATACCGTGGTATAATTTATAATTATTACAAATTGTATGTGTATAATTGTATTGTAAATAAATTTATAATAATTAATAAATTGGTATAGCATGGCATAATTGGTATAATATAAAAATTGGTATACCAATTTGGTATACATTCGTATACCAAATCCACACTTTGTCTTAAAATGTAATCAGTGGTGGAAAAAAATGAATTCGTGTGGTACTTAGGTTTGCTTGGTTGTAACTCAATGTTAAATTTAAATATTTAATAATAATTATTTGAACAAGTCTCGTTTTATTACATATACATTATACTTTTATGGTTTCAAACGTCTTTACATAAAAAAGAATTTTTTTCAATATTTAAAACTGTTTAAAAAATAGAAATTTAAAAAAAAAATAAACTGAAAAAAATAGATCATTTGTAATATTTAATTGCATCATTTTTTTCCAATTCTTAATTTCACAAAAAAAAATAAAACATAATCTATAGAAATTTATAATTTATGACTTGTTTTAACTATTTATAATTATAATATGCACGGATTGGCTTTATTTATTATTTATGAATATAATTTTTATTAACATTATCATTTTTAATATATAATTTTACGAACATAACACTTAAAAACCTTCCTACAATTAAACAACTTGGTTTCTTTTGAACAGAAATACTTGATTTATGTTATTACCAAAGACAGTTAGAGCTTAGTGTGATAATTGTACTGAATTATGTTTATAGATCAAGATGTTATCACAATACAAAATGGTATAAAGTAACACAAATGATACAAATTGCAAAAATTTGTAATAAACTAACTATCAAAATTTCACAATATGATGATAGTCATGGTATTGTTGGTACAGAAGCGAAAGCAATTTACTAGATCTAACTATGACTAATATGAAATCTAAAATGTTACAGCTAGAAAATTATGCTACAATTTAAAAGAAAGACAATAAAGCTTAAGAATTGCAGCTTCAATACATTTTGATAGTTTTGGAAAATAGCGAGAAAGCAAACAATATATTGTTAGTATTTTTTAAAACAAAAAGCAAGAAGCTTAAAACCTGAATACTTTAACAATTCAAACAGTAATTTGCTTGCTTAACAATAATTTAGCATAGCATTCAATGATGGGTTGAAAAATCTTTGAATAATTTTTAATACAAAGAGTATTGTAAATACTTTAGAATTGTAAATTCTCTGAATACTTATAAAATTATAAAAACTGATTTTACGTTCTCTTCCTCATGAGATAGGGATACTTATATAAATATTTTAAATATATAACATAATATTCATTTTACGTAAGGTAAAAATTGCATATATTTTAAACAACTATTTTTAAAAACATATAGAAGTAATCAAGAAACATAAAAAGACAAAAAAAGTCATAATTTGCAATAATTTTCTATAATACCTGTATTCCCGGTCGGAATCTGCCATTAGGAAGTTTCAAGAATAAGAGAGAGAGAGCCTATAAAAAAAAGAATTATTTAATATCGTATAATAAGTCGTATACAGTTTATATATTTCACAAATACATGTAGTTATAAATAATTAATTTTAAATACATTTTTTAAGAAATCATGATAAAGTAAATGAAAATACTATTATCAGTATACAAATAGCAAAGATGTTTAATGTTTTGTTAATTTTTTTCTAAATTTATCATATATTTAAAGAATGCACAATTTTATTTTAAAGCTTTAATAACAATTACTTATATTTAAAGTAATAAAAGTGACAATTTTGAAGAATTTTAAGATGCTAAAATTGATTTAAAGTTAAATGCAGAAGTTGATAAATAAAGATCACTGACTCACTCTTTTATCGTCGTATTTGTAGTCTATTTATTATTTAAATCTATGTATTTGTATGTCTAACTATGTATTATTTAAATATTTAAACATTCTACAACTGTTTTTAAAATCTTTCAGTGTTAAAGAACTAAGGAAGACTAAATGAAATTAACTCTATCTTTTGTTCCACAATCTGCTTGATTTCATAAAATACACTAAATATAATAAATAAACTATCTATTTATCTCATCGAGATATGCTTCATGAAAAGTAATTTTGTACTTATCTGCATTAAAACTACTCGAAGAATAATCAGAATATATTCAAATCCTTTTCAAACTATTTACTAAATATAATTCATAAAATATTTTTTTCGATAGCAAAATTCTTAGAAAGGAGAATAACATGCAAAGAAATAATCATAAAGTAATAATATCCTTATGTCATTTATTCGTATAAAAGTTTATATTGACAACAAACTATCTATTATTCTTAGTAAGCACATGAATGCGACATTAGCGAGCTACTATCATAAGAAAAACTCAATCTTATTCCATCAAACAATATTTTTTTATAAGAATAAAAATATTGACAAGTAAAAATAATTCCACATCAATTCAATTAGCCATTCACATATGTTAAAGAACCATTCTTTCTAAATAATAAATAATCGTTCGCAGTATTTTATAGATATGTTATTTTTTTTAAATCCAATACACAAATAGCACGGCGATAAAAATCCAAGCAAAAACAATTAAGTGCACTTCACTGAAGACTATTCCAAAAGTTTTTAATTGACAATCCAAAAATCACACTCGAATCCTTGCTTTTGTAAATCACTAAAGTATTTTAACTATTTTATCCGATTAGGAAGACACCTTACCTATCTCAACCGTTCGCGCTGAGCAAAGAACAAGCCAGAAGAACAGCCCCAGAACCTCACTGTTCTTGCCTACCCAAGGAACTGGAAGACTTAAGTGGGATGCTTGCCAAACAACGGAAAAATTCCCAACACCCAGAACATTTTTAGAACCTGATATTTGGGAGAGGCTGTGCCTTAACTTGGCTTAGAATACCAAGGAGAGAGGCAGTCGGTAAAAACACACGGTTGCCATTTGAACCTACAGGTCTATTTTATTTCTGTAACTTTGGAAAAAGGTTGGGACAAGACGATCTCTTTGCAACCTACCAATGTTATCTCTGGATGCTTTATTTAGAACTCCGGGGGAAGTAGAGGTTTTTTTTCAGTTTGTTCGATTTTTGTAAAGGCTTCTTTTGTCTCTATCCATCTCATAGAAAATTGGGGCAAAAATAAAGATTCAGAAAGAAAAAATTAGGACATAACGCTTTAGTTAAGCAATTAGAACAACGGCCATAATTTTTTAATTATGGCCTTTGATTATTTTCTTCGAACTGATTATTTTTCTTTATTTTCCAATCCATTAAAGGTGAATGAAAGCTTTTTAACGTAAAAAGAAAAACGGTTAAGAAGAAATACCTCAAAACTTTTTGTAAACAATCGACTTTTTTGGAAAGTGAATTGGAAAGCATTTTTTGCGGTTTTTAATTTAAATAAGTTTCAGTTAACGTTATGATTTTACATCGAATTTTATACTCATTACATCTTCTAGTTTTTACTTTATAATAAATTACAAAATTCCCAGTTATATTTTAAACTAAATCAGGATTTTTTTTCCAAAAAAATTTTTTATTACAAATTCTTTATTGAGTTATATGCTCCTTTTTATTGGTTTTCCCCAAAAAATATAAATTTCGACGTGATAGGAACGTTATCATCAAACTATTGCTCCAATAAATCTTACTTTTGGAGCATAGTTTACTTAGAATCTAAGTAAAATATCCTTTAAATGAATTATTTCTCCTAAAATTTTATTCAAAAATATTTTACTAAAATTTTTACTAAGAAAATTATGGTCATTTTTTGGGACTTCTCAAAAAGTGATTGATGCTAAAATACTAACTGATAATTCTTACATTAACCAGCAGATTATATGTTTGTTTAGAAAAAAAATTCCAGCTTGTGTCTTTAGTCGATATTTAAAAAAGATGTTTTTGATGATGCTTTTTTAACTTCATGAGATTCTGAGTTAAGTGACCTTCTTCGTGTAACGAAATGGGCCAAATATTAGATATGCCAACAAAACATTTAGATAGCTTTCAACTGATTTAAAAGTGATAACGTACTTGTTTCCTTGGCACACCTCTTAATATTTAATGGTTACTAGTGTCCTAAATATAATGGTGTTTATAAATATTATTTTTTCTTTATTATTTCGAAACTTTTTCAGATACTCTCTTCGTGTTTGGTTTAATTGTCAATGAGTTCGATTCACTAAACATCTTAATTTTATTTTCTTAATTTTTGCAAAGCTAATTGCTTTGACAAAATTGCCTCTTCAGGTAATAAAATTTTTCAATAATTTTGCAAATTCACAAAAAAAAAAATTTGCTCATCAATTTTTCTTTTATTGTTATGAAACTTTTTCAAATACTCGCTTTAGAGAGTCTCTTTCTATTTTAAGTGCTTTTAATTATCTCAAAATCTTAATTTCAAATTCTTAATTTTTTTTACAAATTTAATTTTCTTGGCAAAGTTACTTTTTCTCGTAATAAAATTTCTCAAAGTCCTCGCAACTTCAAAAAAATCTTTTTGTATAAATTTTCCCTTTAATGAAATGGAACTTTTTCAGATATATGTTTTAAAGCGCCCTACTTTCATTTTAAGTTAGTTACGGTGATTCAATGTCTTCTTGCAAAATTTCAAATTTTTTAGCAGTTGCAAATAAAGAGTGCTTTTCAAGAAATTAAGCAAATGTAAATGAAAGGTGTTATTAAAGAAATATTTAAAAACCATTAATAATACTAATTAATAAGATTACCAAAACCAATAAATTCTTAAAAATTAGTATAAAGATTTTATTTAATTGAAATTTTAACGAAAAGAATAAAAACACGTTCACAAAGAGCTTTCGCACTATCTATAACCAAAAACTCTAATTTTGTCTTTAAAACCTAATTTACGTAAATCTGTCTATTGTATTGTAATAATTAGTTTTATAATATTTCATTACTTTTCTCTTTAATTTCGTTAAACTTATTTCGGGTTCATATTTATATTCTCTCTGTACTGTGTGTATGCTTGAATTAAAACTAACTTTCTTTCAAGAATTAGTCTATAAGTGCATATTTACAAATTTTAGATTTCAAGTTCGAAAATATAAAGTTTTGAATGAAAAATAATGACGAAACAAATTACTTATCAGTTAAAACAATTAAGTCCGCTTAATCAACCCAGCATGATATCTACATAATAGCTACTGCATAGTAGCTACATAATAGCTACTACTACATAACTAAAAATTGAGTTGAAAATTGAAAATATGTGTGTTTGTTAATGAAAAATAAAGTTTCCGCCTGAAATCTAGTTCACCTAGATAATACATTTCATATAGATTATATTTTTGCTGCATCTTTAGAGTTTTATTTACAAAAAACGAAACTAATCTTTACGAAACTAGAGTTAAAAAAACGAAAACTAAATAACTTAACAAAACTAATTGTTCAGTTGGTTTTTTAAACAAATTAAAGATATTGATAAAGAAAATTAAACTTCGGGAGCATTATGGGAGAGCTAAATATTTTTTTTTAGTTTGGTAAAAAAAATTGGTGAACTGTAAGTAATTATAGTTAGATTTGGAAAAAAAATTGGGATACACCATGTTAGTCAAAGCCTATTAAGCATTAGTTGTCATACAAAATTACCCATTTTGAAGGGTAATGAAAATATTTCATCTGACAAAAAAATTACTAAAGATTACGAAACTGCAACAGTAACAGTTCTTTCTAGTATTTCATAATGAAAACACGTGTTTAAAGATAAACAAAGAATCTAATAGAAGCAAAGTATCACTTTTCAGTCCCTCTGCACTACTATTATGACGTATGGGTATTTACGATTAATAGAGATAAAACGCACTTTATTCATTGTAGCTTAGTGAATTAGTCATCTTATGTTTCTTTGCTTTAAAAGTAAATTCACCATTCCTTACATGGTTTTTTTATGCGCTCATATTTCCATGTCTTTATGGCTACATATTTAGATTGCGGGGTGATTTTTTTTCAAATGCGCATTTGTTTTACGCTTCTGCATTTAACTATAAAAACCTAAACCACATCTCGAAAGAAACAAAGATATTAAAGGAACGCATTTTTGAAATTTGGACACATTGAAGTTGGTTAGAACACGCGAAGTTGGAAAAGCACAACCTACAACGAATAGTCGTTCAGTCAAAACCTGGAGGTTACTGCTCCGCAATTTCGAAATATATTAATGTTAAAGCTCCATAATTTTGAGCATGATGGTACAATGTGGTCAGACTTGTGCGTGGGCTGCCTTCATTTCCCAATCTAGCTGGCACTTATCACTCTGAAACTGAGTGAGCACAAGTCGCATCAAGAAATAGAACCCCAATCTTCCTAAATTAAAATTTAGGTGATTGTGCAATTGTGGTTCATTACACGAATTCAATTACTTTAAATGACATAATCTTAATATATGTTAATTTAAGGAATTTAAAGCAGAAAATAGCTTTAATATAACTGACAGTTTGTTTAGTTCACGCAGTAACTGCCGTTGACAATATTATTCCATAGTCGTATTGTAACCTGCAGATTTTCTCCGAGTGTTATTAGATAAGAATGTAGTATATCAGGAAAAAAAATTCTCCCAATTTTTCCCATATGCTAAACAGCCAGTGGGCTGAACGAGTTGGTAAGGTCACTCATCAAATTTAATATTATAAGAATAAATTGAGGTGATAAAAGCTTCCCATCTAGAAAGTTCATAAAGTTTGCAGAACATTCATAAACTTCGAACATTCCTAAGTTTACACTGTCAAAAAATTTCGGACCAAACTACAGTAAAAAGTACTGGCACTTTGAGTGAGTGCCCTACTTTATAACGTAAAATTTATTTTTACGGAAACATGTTAAGGAGCAAAAGACTGATATACCGTAATTTTTACTGTAATAATTACGATAAAATCACTGAATCACATTAATAGAATAAATATTACTGTAAAAATTCCGGTACAATATTTTACGGTAAAAATGGATTTTACGATAAAATAGATTTTACGGAGGACGTACCCAACTATACGGATGATGTAGCGGTGCTTTATACAGCAGTTTGATCCGGAATTTTCTGCATTATATTAAAATGATTAATCAAAAGGCTAAACTTTTTATGCATTATGATTAACTATTTTGAATACCTTTAATAAATTTTGAATATGATAAATTATTTTGAATATCTTGAAGTTGAGTTAAAATTTACAAAATACGTTAAACATCAAAAAACATGATATTATGTGAACATTCTGATTTATGATTGTATGACGAATTTTTTCATGTCATTATATTTTGCAGCGAATGGATGACTGTTTTACTTCTTTTGTTAATACTGCTTCAACGAAGTGTTCAAGCTTTGATTTTAAACTTTTCATTCTTTTTAAGACAGATGAGTTAATTAGGAGACCTTTTACATTCTTGAAAAATATGAATTTTAAATTGCATGATTAATAGCATAAAATTCCTAGTTTGATATTCATTAATACTATTTTTTAAATTTTAATATAATATGGTACATAATGACGGTAAAAAAATTGCCCCTGAAGTTGCTAAAGCATTCATTACAATTTAAAATCGAACACTTAATAATGACAGAAAAATAAAATAAATTATTGAGATACTTGATAGGTTGTACTTGAACAAATTTCGTACTAACTTGGAAAGAAATATTTATTTCAAATCAGCAAATTTAAATGTAATCGCTTCAATTTTTCAAATTATTTAATTTGAATTTGATAAATAATGATTTAAACAAACCATAGCCCCTTACATTATATAAAGGCCTAAAATTTCATATTTTCTCTTTTTTTATTAATTAAATTTTAAAACTTACCTAACTTTAAAATATTATCAGATATTTGTTTAAAATAGCTTTGATATTTAACTTAATACTTAGCATTATATTTAACTTTGATAGATAACTTAAGATATTTCTTTTAAATAAAAGCAACTTTTGTGATTTGATGTATTAGTGTACCAAATTTACAAATCAATACAACAAGTACAAATCAATGCATATTATGAAGTATAATGAATATTAAACTAATCTAACTTTAGTTGTTACATTATACATATGTAATCTTTTTTGCATTACAATCAAGATTATTGCTGCCTGATATCTTTCAGTTTAAAACTTGATTAAATCTTTAGTTAAGTATCTTGCGTACATAGTTTATCAAGCATTAAATTTTTAAAACAGAGCTAAGATACATTACTTAAAATGTAAATCATTCATAACTTTCAAAGAAAATGACATATCGTTAAATGATGATATCTATATAAATAGGAAAAACTAATATCTTTTAAAAAAATCTTCAACTTTGGAATAAAAAAAGATATGAAGAGAGCTGGGCGTTTATCCAAAAGGACTGCTTTTAGATAAAGAAGAGTGTGGAATTTTTCATTTCAACTTCAGCTCGTTTCTTCTTCTCGCTTCAATGTTCACGCTTTATTTCTTAACACCTTTTTTTAAAAAAAAACTTTAAGAAAGGTTGTTGACTGTAGTTTTCTCATAAATCAAATTTTTCAAAATAAAATAAAAATTTGTTTCAGTTTTAATTCGTCATGGGGAAAAAATCCTTGGCAATTTTGTCATGAAATTTCTGTTTAAAAAGTTTTTGGTAAAAGAAATTGATTGTTTTTTATGATTGTATTGCTTTCTGTCAAAAGATTTTTTTGAATTTCGGTGACCTGCTCTTACGCAAATTCAATTCAGCAATCAAATATAAATTGAAAAGTTGTGATATACTCGCTTCCCAGTATGACCTAACGAAAGGTCACGCTCCACTGTCCAGTTAAAAAAAATTTTATGGTTTTGAAACTATACTAGTTGTAAATGGTTAAAGGAACAGATAGTTTTGTATTCATGGCCTTTTAACCATACTAATTGTAAACGGTTTAAAAAGGTATAATTTGTAAAAACAAAAACGTAAAGGTAAAAAAATATTCTTTACCGTAAGCTTTACGGTTTGTTGGATGGACAGACTGCTGCCGATTATTTTACCATAACTTCAGAGTGAAAATTCTAATAATGTAACACTTGAATTATGATAGTTTTTTTCTGAAAGATTAAAAACTATTTAAGAAAGAAAATTAAAATAATTTTTCGAAATTAATTTAAAAGACTTGGTTAGTCAAAATGCTAAAATCATGCAAAATTTCATCTTTCAAAATTTATTGCTTAAAGGGATAAATAGCTTGATAAAGTTAAAGAAATTATTTTGTAAAAACAGGCATAAATGTTTAACATTTGCTTTTAAAGAAATAAATATGAAACAAATTATATGCTTCAAATATTGTCTCAGGTTTTTAAAAATTCTTGTCACAAAAATTAAATTATAACAGTGTAGTTATAGTGAGGCAAAATAAGATTATAAATTTATTGTAAGAATAATAAGATAATAAAAATTCATAAATTGTGTTAATAACAGGAACTTATAGGGGAATATTTTGCACCACGACCAATAATTTGTAGGGGAAAAAAATAATAATAACGAAGATTCTCAAGATCGGTTTAAATTCGTTCAAACTTGCCCCGCAATAATAATTAGTTGTAGTACTGCTTAGTTTCCTCTTGCATATTTTTTTTAAACATTTCTTGGTCAACTCTTTGATGACTAAAATATATTGATATTGACGTTTCAATAAATCATTTTTGACAATCATATGCTGCGTCAAAAACTATCAACGAAAAAGAGGATTTCTTAACTTATGTTCTATGAATAATAATGTACTATACTTATTTTCTAAATCAATTTCTAATTCTGCTTTAAAAATTTTATACGCGTTATTTAACATTAATTAACATTATTGAAACGAAGATAAAAACAAGATGACGTTTTTTCTCACGACCTTACTAAACTAATGATTGATTTAAACAGCAGTTTGAAAATAAATTGTGATATTTTTTAAAAAAATGTGTCATTTTAGTGAAAAACGAAGGAAGTAAATGTGTTTAAATTTTTGATTAAGCTTCAGTAAATTTATCTTTCATATTTTAGTTTAAAAAAATGGTTAAAACTAAATTAAAACATATGCTGCTCTAAACAATTCCTAATTTGTAATTTAATAAAGTAACAAGGATATAGAAACGAGTTTTAATTTATTTTAAATGTTGAGAAAATCGTCAAGCAACGAAATTATCGACTTTTTCGTTTAAAATTTTATAACAGTTAAAAAAAATTTTTAAATTTTCTCTGCTTTATTTTTTCTCCACATTGAGAAAAAAAATTATGGTCACAACTACCAGAATATGGTGAAATTTACCGTGTTTTTGGCCCGAAAAGCTCAGTAAATTTTACTGAAACACTTTTATAATGATTTTGGTAAAATTATGCAATATACAGCATATTTTGATTTTATTAACCAAAAGTTTGGTTGTTTTTACCAAAACAGCTACTGAAGATTATTTGAACAAAATTTCGTATTTCTTAAGAACTAATTAATATTTCGTTGTATTTCATTTCATTTTATTGGGATATTATTATATTTTAGTGCTTTAAGTATTGTTGAAAAAATTTGTAATTTTGCATTTATTTAAAATAGGGGAAGTGAAATTACTTTTTTGCCTCGGCCTTAAGTGTCAGTCAACAATTTTAAACTAATTTAGTGCAAATATGCATTAAAATTGCAAATAAATTCTAATAAATCTAGATTCATCATAAAAATATATTCCATGCAAATTAAATATGTTAAAAAATTAAGTAGTTACTGTTATAGTGTTACAAAGCATTCTCGACTTCTCGAAATTTATTTTCCCAAATTACTGTTTAATTTTCTTTTACTTTTTTTTCTTGAATAACTAATTTTTTAATATACTTTGTGAGAGAACTTTGATTTTATCAGCACCAAGACTGTTTCTCCGATTTCCTTCCCTAAATCCCAATTTTCTACCCAATTTTTTTCGTTTCTTTAGAAAATTTTTGTATCTTAAATTCACATTTTTTTATAATTTCTGTGACAAACAGGAGCAGAATTTTGCAACAGAACATATTTTCTTTGATTATCATGAAATATAAATAAAACATGGAATGAGATAAAAACTGAAAAATTCACTAAAAGACTTAAATAGAGTTAAAGCTAAAAATTCATAAAACCTTTTTTTACAGCGACACAATTATGTGTAAAAATGTAGAAGAATATTTCGCAGACTTTGGAATGAAAAACATTATAAATACGTAAAATAAAAAACAAAAATATAAATTAAAATACTTCAAAAAGTTCTTTAATTTATTTATACTTAATGAAGAATTCAGAATTTAATACTCTCTTCATATTAAATGAATAAATGTTTTAATGTTTGTAACAAGACGATATATTAATTTAAAAATAATGTTTCGAGAATAATATAAATTAATTTTTTTAAGAAAATTGACATCAAAAATTTTCAATAATGAAAATAACTGCAAACTTACTTTCCATCGTGAATAATGATGTTTGAAATTTGAATTCTTTAACAGCCCTTAATATCAAAAAGTATATAACTTTCATATGATGCCCTTCAATCTCAGACTAGGATCACTCTCAGGAATTAGACAAAATTCCTTAAATTTCTATATTTTCATCTTTAATAGTTTAGATATTGAAATCCTACTTTGCACGCGTATTATATTCTATTTTGCAATATAAATCAGATAATTGGATAATATCAATTTTAAGCCTGTCAGATACCTGCCAGAATACCATTTTATATTTTTCCTTCACTGATTATTTTTACAGTTAAGTGAAACTCATTTATTTTTGCAGAATTGCACTCCCACATAAATTTTAATAACAAAGATTGTTTGAAATATTATTCTGTTTCCCGGGTTTCTAAAAAAGTGCTCGTCAGAACTTAAACTATAAATATAATGTCTAGCTGAAATGAGACGTAAATGTATCCAAAATAGTACAGTTTTGAGAAAAAAGTGTGGGTGTTCTTGCGCTGTTTCAATTCTGCTTTCGTTTATTTATGTTACTTTAACTTAAGGACTGTATGCATTGATGGAAACACATCTGTATCACCTTTTTAAATGAAAACAGTGTTCGTAATGTTTCTCAGAAAACGTGCGAACAGCTGTAACTAGCTTTTCAACATTTAGATGGTGATTAAAATTTACGTAGTTTATGATACTATCGAGAGACATCACCACTAAACTTATTTTAACATTGAATTTGAAACAATTCAAAATGAAAACTTGATTACGTTTAGTAATTTCTGTTAATTATTACATTGTTACAAATTTATATAAATATATACTAGTAAGTAACAATATTACTCTAAGTTTGGAATAGAAAGATTATCAAATAATCATATTTAGAGCATTTATTCATAAAATGTATAAGAAAAAAAAACAATCACCACTGTTCGAAATTTCTTGGAAAAAATGGTAAAATAACAAATTATTTGACTGTTGTTTTACAATTTTTTACAAAAAAAAATCAAATAACCATAAAACAGATGGTATCCAAATTGCTAACAGTGAAAGAACTAGTATACCGACTGGTTTCTCCTACTGTTTCATTGTTTCCCCTCACGATTAAAGAACCATAATTTTATCTGAGGCAATTAGGCCCACCTTATGAAACCACTCAAATCCTTCAATCTGGATGTAAAATATAATGCTAATCTGTCAATCTTATGATCAGCTGAACGGGGGCTTTGTGGTACATTTCTTACACAACATATGAATAATGTAAGAAATGTGTCATGAAATATTATGCAAAAATTTACAAATGCGCCACAATTCATAAAATTTTGTAAAAATTATATTCTGAACAATTATACTTTAGTTCACAAAATTAGATTATAAATAAGGTATTATACAAATCTCAATTACTTGAAGAAAGACTTAATCTTATTTAATGTCCGTCATATCTTCGTCAAATTTTAACAGTATTCAATACATTTTTCAATTCTTTATTTTATTATAAAAAATATTCTATGTAATTAAATATCAATTTAATTAATATTCAATGTTTTAAATGATAAATCGGTAAAATCGTATTAAACCATTTTAGTTAAAACATATCATTTGTTAAAGTATGAGCCATGAATCATATTTTCATAAGATATACTTGTAAAATTACTTCTATTCTTTAGGAAAATTAAGAAAAAAAGAAGCAGAAACTTTGATAAATATAATATTTCTAATTCCACCAAAAAATCCCCAAATTTAAATATTTATTTTAAGTGTGATTTCATGACAAATTAATGTTATGTGCTAATCAGCAAATTAGAGGGGGGAAAAGCTATTATCTTATCACTCAGGTAATAATGAGGAAAACTTTAAATATCCCCAAAAAGATATGCAAGATATATTTAGTTAGCTTTTTCTAAATCTTTAATCTTATCTTGTTAGTAACATATTTAATACATCTTAAGATCTCTTAAAATGTTTTTAAAACCCACACCTCTAAATATTTACTTTTACCGGCATACGCTTAATCCATTCAGCCCTTTAATGTAAGCAATTCATTATTTTTAATTTTTGTGCCAACTAATTTCTTCATTTTTTTCAATTCTCGGTTTGAAGCCAAGGTTAGCAGATTATATACATTTGGACTCGCATAACATTTTTTGTGTTTCTCATTAAACTTCTTATTTTCAAATAAGACCCTTTTCGTAACTTTACATGAATAAATAATAAATAACTCCTGAGAAAAATCGGTAAGTCTTTACTGAATTGTTATATGAAAACTGGTAAAATAATAAATATCATAATATATACAGAATAATTGGAAATGAAATGAAGATGAATTAAAGTACGATGTAGTACATAAAGAAAAGCGTTCATTGTAGTTATTTTTTTTAATAAGTGACGGTACCAGCATATTTAGTTTGATATCTTAAATTTTAATTCAAAATAAATTCAATCAATATCAGATTTGAACTCTGTGTTACAATTATATATACATATTATAATTTTTAAATTAATTTTCATGCACTTTCAATTAAGATAAAGTTTTATTCAAATCCCAAACGAACGAGTTAAATAAATTCTGAATTTTATATCATTGGAAAAACTATTTCTATGTTTAGAATTTTATTTATTTACTTATTTATTTATTTATTTATTTATTTATTTATTTATTTATTTATTTATTTATTTATTTATTTATTTCTGTAAATTTGAATTATTAGATTTTATACATCCTATTTACAATAAAAATTAAAAACCTAGAGGTGAGGATTGCCCCTTTTTCACTTAAAGATTAAGATATATTTTCACTTTCTGAACAATGCTAGCTTCATTCGGTATCAATTTATACTCGTTTGTCAACTTAACAACAATCAATTTAGGTTTTTTGTCAACATTTGTTAACATAAATAAATGTAGATTTAAAAATAAAAAAAATTCTTGAAAGTGGGAATACTTTCATCACATAACCTGCATTCTTATTTCTTCAAAACTTATCGTTACTGAAGGTTTTCGATTTATTATTTCAGCTACTAAATACATAGTCTGTAAAACTACAGTTGCTTTATATCTTTGGTCAAATTGGTTTGATTATCATTACTACTTTTAATTGCCTTTTTTTGTATCTTACAAAGTTTTAGATCTGTTTAGTTCCTATTTTATTTCTCATTTGTTTTTCGACGATTATTTTTCATAAAAAAGTAATAAGTAAATAAATAAATAAAAATTTTCAGGAAGAAGTTTATAAATATTTTTTCTGATGATTTCATGATATTTAATTTTAGTTTTTGAAAATGAAATAATTTGACTTAGACATTATTGGGTCAGGCCCTTTCTAAATATTTTCAATCAGTAATCAATTTTTGCAGGAATGTTCAAAACACAATTAAATCACCATTATGCAAGTAATATAGCTTAGTGAAAATTTTCCCATGATGTTGCCTAGCTTCTGCAGTCCATGAAGAGCCAAGGCCTATTGTACCTGTCTCAATTTTCTTGAATTTGAGCTCTGAGGTGCAGACTCAGATGTTCCGATTGGGTGGTCAGCCGAACACAGACCCTCGAGTAAATCTATATATATATATATATATATATATATATATATATATATATATATATATATATATATATATATATATATATATATATATATATATATATATATATATATATATATATATATATATATATATATATATATATATATATATATATATATATATATATATATATATATATATATATATATACTATATGCATCTACAATAAAATACAATACAGGTAATCCGAAAAATTCATTTCTTGAAAAAAAAAACAGTAATAACATAGTTTAGAATACATTGTAAAATTGGGATAGAAAAATTGCATTACTATCTCTACTATATCATCTCAACGGAGAACATATTATTTAGTCATCGAGAAAAAATAAAACCAAAAGGATTTAAGTGTAAAATTTCAAAGTAAGGGGAAACTGATATCACCCCCATCTTGACTACAACAGAAAAAAAATCGAAAGAAGATATTATTTGCTATTTTGTTACAGCTCCAAAGTGAGTAACGTTTAAAATATTGTCGTATTTACATTCACCAACTAAACAAATATTTACAAATGAAAAACATATCCCATAGCTATACACATATTCAAGCTCATGAAGTGAAAAACATATTAAAATTTTTTCTTTGAGTGGTATTTATCAACCTTATGATTGATGATATTATCCAAATGAAAATCAAAACAAATAATCAAACAAATCAAAACAAGTGTTATACGCCAGTCAGGATAACAGTATTCTTTTTTATTCATAGCTTATAAGTGAAAAACAATTTTTTTATATAGTTACAAAGTTGATAATGTCATTATTCATTATTTTAAGCCATTGAAGTTGTAATTGCAATCTCACCCCTCTCAAAAATGATGAAAATTTGTAACTGTTGGAAAATTAAAGAGCACTGTAATTTGCAAATGTTGATTTGATTCTAGTTTATTTTCACATATATCACTTCTGATATTTTTAAGAACTGAACTAGGATTATGACATATTGTGTAAATAAAAACTTAAAGAGAACTCAAATTATTGAAAATACTTCAATTATACAAAAAAAAAATTCACAAAATTTGTACTTTATTTCTCAGAATGCTGCAAAGGAGTTAATTTTTTTATGAAAAATAATCCTGTTAAACTTGTTTTTTATTTTGTAAAATTATAATGAAAAAAATAACAACTTTAGCCTTCGTAAAAATTGTAAACACTCTTAATACAAAATAAAAATTCCACAAAAGAAACTACTCAGTCATTTAAACATCGCAGTTTTTCACATCCCTAATCAGCTTTTTTTCGTGAATATATTGCGCATCTTAAACAAAAAGTTTTTATTTTCATATTTGAACGTTTTTATTTAAAAGATTGCGGATCACACTCTCTATTTGGTTAAATACTTTTAGGAAGATCACCATTCATATGTTTATTGAGTTTCACATCAAACATTTCATGTAGATATCCTAAAATATGTTCCTCAAAGCAAAATTGATTTTATTCTGACTATTGTGGATGCAACTTTTTGCTTGCTGATAATTCTATTATCCTACTACATCAGTTGTATTTTAAGGAGTGATCCTTATTTCCTTAAAAATTCCACCCCGGAACAAATTTCTTTTAAACGCAAATAACTAATAATAAAAAATAGTTAATCTTTTAGCTTTAAATATTTTCATTTTGACAAAAATTTGGAATTTCACACTGCTTGCTCCTTCCACCCACCTTGTCACAAATTGACACAATTTCACGACCCCCCCCCTTCCTCCTTTCCAAGCAAAATATCTTTCATTAACGCCCTCCCCCCAACGGGAAAAAAAGTAACCAGAACTGGACATTAGTATCACCTCTTGACCTGATCTTTGAACTTCACGGATGGCTCATGACCATTGCGATGTAACACGCCACTACTATTTAATGAGTTATACAAATTTTTGTTAGTTATGAAGAATACATTACCGTTGCCACCAAGGAGAAGCAAATTAAATTCTTTTTCTGAGGTTACACTAGCTTTTTAAGTATATATTAATAACATTTTTTCTTGTTTTCATAGCACTCGATCCTTAAATATAGTCAATTAAGAGTTTTAAATTCAATCAATAAAAGTTATTGTATAAAATTTACGATCATCATCAAAGTTTTCAAACCGTCATTTAAAGAAATTTATATTCATAATTATACATTTTATTTTATACGTTTAATATTATACATGCTATATTACATTTATCATATGTATTATAATTAACCATAAATAAATTACTCACATAATATTTATTATTATATTATAATTACGTATAAATAAATATTTCCCCCATAAAATTAAGCTAATGCGTATGACGGACAATATTGCGATATTAGTTTTTAGAAAACTATTGCGAAACAGTCACCAGAAAATTATTGCCTTGCAACTAAACTCAGATTCAGAAATTTATATCTATACTCAACATAGTTACAGGCACTGTATAAGGTGTTTCGATGGGTAAAAAATCTCTGTGATTATGGTATTTAAAAAGACGCAAAATAATTAATTTTTAACTCTTAAAGAAACTTAAAAATTGCGAATAGTTTTATTTTAATTATGTTTGTAATGTGCTTAAAACAATTATACAATGTTTGTTGGCGCATTTTAATTTTAAGGGCTGGCTTTTGTCAACTGTGGGGGAAAACTGTGAACGATATATGATTGCTAATTTGTAGGTTTATTCAGAAAAACACTCTCTAACTGACCAACCTATTGGAACCTTATTTTCCAGATTGCGGAGGAAATTCGAGTACAAGATGGTGTCGAAAAAGAGGATTGTGAGACCAATGCTTTCAATTACCCCTATAGTTTGGAGGTCATCTGAATCCGACGAAAAAAAGGCAAACCAAGAAAAGACCGATAAAGTATTTTTATGTGACAGTTTTTCTTTAACTTGAAACATGGTCTAGACTAATTAATTAGCATATTTGAGGTCACCCTTTTGAATTATTAAGATTGAGTCCTAGAACGAGAGGATCCGATTATTAGATCAAAAGTTATTCAGATTAAGCCACTGAGTGTTTTTTTTTTTTTTTTTGTTTTTTTTTGCGCACTCAAATGTTACCGTTATTATTGTTTTTCAATAATAAAGTTAATATCTAAGTCACCTTTGTACTTATATCTGTTTCTTTGTTAACAAAAGAAATGAACAGAATTTGCTTAAGTTCATAATATTATGCCTCTTTCATGCAGTTGTTTTTGAATGTTAGCTTAATAACCTTACAGTTTTTTTTCTTTTCTGCATTCCTGCATCAGTTTTCTTTAATTTCATTTCATATTTCCTTAACTATTGTTATTATAGTTTAAACTATGCACTTATTTTATCAAAACTAGGCATGACCGTAGCCTCGAAAATGTGAGATTCTTTAAAACAAGCTTTAACCTTAACTTGTTGGAAACCATTAACTACACCTGATCATTTTTTTAGAACAACAAAATATATCATACCAATTAATCCAATATGAACCTCAGTACAGCAAAGCACAACTTCACTGAGGTGACGATCCCTTAAGGTATATTCCCAATTCCAATGTTTACCAAATCTAAGGGACAGTAAAGTGCTGCCGCCAAAAAGCGATCTTTAAAAGCGCGCCGCACAACATACGATTAGTCCAATGTTGGTGACTGCGTGACACAGCGTCCTCTCGTGACAATATTAGTAACTATTATTGAAACTGAGAATTAGTGATGCAAGCTCAAAGTTGTAGATTCTTCTTCAGAATGACAGACTTGAAGTCGTCTACAATTTCTTTCTTTTTTTACGGACTTTTTTTTCTTCAGAACTTAGTTTCTTTTTTACAACCCACTTAAGTTTATTTTTAACTTATAGTTAAGGTGCCTCTATGAGCGGAGGTGGTTGAAAAAAATAATCTTTCATCACTTAAAAACATTTTCATTTATTAAAATGAGAATCATTCACTGTTAAACAGCTTCTAAAAAGAAGAGAAAATTTCAAATAAAATTCCTTTTTTGATACTTAACTTTTAAATAAAGAAAAAACGAAAAGCCTTTTTGATGTCATGCATGTATTTGTTATATTTGGCAACTGCAAATTTTTTATTCGTTCTTAGCTACTTAACTAATTATTTGCCATAGTTGGTAAAATTAAGACTGAAACCACTTGAACTTATTGCCTCGATCATAATGACATTTAAACAAGTGCTCCTTTATCCTTCCTCTTAAGTCTGAAAGTTAATTTACATATGCATTGCTTTTTATGCCTTCTGAAATGTATTTCTGCATCTCTTTAGCTAATATTCAAAATTAGATATTTTTATGAAGATAATAAAATTTTATACCACAGCTGCTGTGGTAAAAACTCATATGTTTTTATCCAAATCAATTGAATTAACTGCAACCCATGTATTACATTGTAAAAAATAAAATCTACCGAAAAAAAAACCGTATAAAAGAAAATATAGGTTTTTGTTTCTGTTCTTCACCGATATCCATTAAATGTCAAAAATTCCTTTTTGTGTATTTACTTTCTTTATATATTTAATGGTTTGAAGCTGTTTTGCTGACAAAATGGTTTTCCCTTTTTTTCACCCTAATCATTAACGGATTAAAACCGTTATATCACCGTTTTACTTACCTAACGATACCTTTACCTTTTTTTCACATCATTTCACAATTATTTTTTATACTTGCTTATACTTTTGAGCAATTATTTTATGGTTTTGAATATCGTATAAAGAAAGTTGCAAATCAATATTATTCTCTAACTGATACTCTGCCGGAGTGTCATGTTTCTTTAGATAAAATTTTTTGGTAAACTAAGTTGCCAGACAATTTTATAAGGGAGGATCCCAATAGTTTTAAATGCTTTTACTCGTAAATATATTTCAATGAGTCTTAAATGCGATTTCAATGAGAAAATAAAACAATTTAAGTTTTTTCTGCGTGATGAAAGCTAGTGTTTCAATAGCTCTAGGAACAGAGTACTCGGCTCCATATGAGGTGACCCAGGTTCACTGTTGATTGGTCTTCTCTCTCCAATTATAGTTCCTTTATAGTCGTTATGGTCAAATAACAGTTAGTTATGATAACAGAAGTTTTTTTTTTAAATAATGGAATTTGTTTGTTAAAATGACGAAGTTCGTTTGCTGAAATAGCAGTACTTATATGCTTAAAAAGCAGGTGTTCGTTTTTTGATAAGAATACTTTCTGCAATATAAGCGGTTTTATACTGGCATACCAGCTAGGAATTTTTTCCTCGTAAATTTAATGGATTTTTTTTCCTTGCAGTGAAGAGTTCGGCTGATATATTTGCAAACTTAAATGCCCATTCACTGAAATCATAGTTGGCACCCCTATTTCTTATAATAATGCTTAAGTAAATCATTTGGTACTGTAATTAATGATGTTAATCTAATTTTATGTATCAAATTTTAAGGTGAAAGAAAAGTGAACTTGCAAATATTAATTAAATATGTAATGCTTAGTCATAATTACAATTAATTTTATAAATAAAATAAATATATACCTTAGAAAAAAAGTTTTTTGCATATAATTCGAACAACTTTTAAAATATATAATTTTAATAAATTCAGCTGTAAACTGACATCAAAACTGTCAAGTCAAAACTTGTACAGTATCACATCATAATTGTGGAGAAATAAAATAATTAAACATTGCACTGTTTTTTTACGTACTTATTCCTTGAAAGAAAATTCCACTTACAATATCGCAATTTTTTATTTTACGAACTGTGAATATTAATTTTACTTATATTTAATACTAAAGAATAAAAGCTTTAATAATGCTGAAGTGATTTCAAAGTTCAATTCAGCCATTAGTAAAGTGACCAGGCTTTTTAAAAAATAATGAGTGGAAGAGAATAAAAAATAAAAATGTATTATAATTTTGTCCATCTATTACATTTTTGTGCGTTTTCTAACAAAAAGTTAAAATATGACACAGAAAGTTGCTAATTAAGAAAACGAAAATAACTCCCTCCAAAAAATTTTCTTTTTTCTTTTGAAAAATTCCCTTTACTCTTGCAAAATTGTTTTTATTTTTTGTTAGAGTTGCAGTGCAATTTTTAGAGTTTTCGTTAGAGTTGCAATTTTCAGCTCCTATTTATATGTCAATTTTTCAGTTCTATGACTTGTCATTTATTCAAGGAACGAAAGAGTCTTGTAAATTTTAAACCCAATTCAGACAAAAAGGGAACGCATTTATCAACTTTTAGGAAAAATTTGATTTCCTGGAGTACTTTTTGATGGAACTAACCCGCATTTGGGTCACATGGAGGGGATAGCCACGAAAACCTCCCATGGTCATCCTGGCGACAGAGGGGCTCTAACTCATGTCCCGTCTACATCTGGGAATAATTTACGTTTATTCTGTGATCAGTGGGAGCAAGGTGAGGAATTCGCATCTACCAGCCATCACTGGGATTCGAACTCGAGTTACCTCATTGGAATAGAAGCGCTCTATCCCTTGGATCACCACAGCTCTGATACTTTTATAATGAAGTGTTTTGTACTAAAAAAAGTGTTCTTAAATTTTTTTTGCATAGTTCTTAAGAAATATGGATGTGTTCAAACAAAGTGGCCCTCATATTTTAATATGAAACCAGTTTTGAATGAAATCTGTAATACGAAAAATTCTAAAAATTTCTTAAATTGTCCATCCTTATTCAAGCCAAATACATCCTATGAAATAAGAGTAATTTGGACAAAGCAATTTATTAAGAAAATTTCTTTAAATATTTTTTTTAAGAAATATGGATGAAGAAAGTGGCAAAATTCAGAAATAAAAGAAATTGACACTCAAATTTTGATACAGGGGAGAGAATTCTAACCCATGATCCGTCTTCCACTGAGGATAATTTATGTCAGCACTGTGGTCTGTGACGGGCCGGTAGCAGAATTTGTATCGGCGAGCCATCGCTGGGATTTGAAACTGGTCAACAATTATTAGAAATAACCGCTAACGTGATTAATTTTCCTAATTTATTATATTAACCAAGCAATTTGATCATCTTTAATGGTCGGTTATTATTAATTAACCACATTGTTAATTGACAGATTGACTACTTTAACCGTACAAATAAATATTTATTATTATGGTTTTATTTCATTTCATTTTAAATGGCTGAAGATTGTTGTGAAAAAAAGATGTCTTGTATTTTTTTTTTCTAGGGCATGCAGGAAAAACATTAGCCTAAACTTTATTTGTTATTAACTTCATAGAACTTTATTCACACTAAAGAGAGAAAGAGAGAGCTATTTTCTGCAATTTTTGTCTGCCCCCTATCCTTTCTAGAAGAAGTGCAATTCGCTGGTCTTGTGTCTGCTTGAGAAGAGAGGAGAAACGCATTCCTTGCTGGAGTTGCCCTCCTTTTTCTTCCTTCTTTATTTATTCTCTTCAGTTTTCAGCTATCAGTACCTCCTCTCCCTATTATGGTCACGGAGAAATTCGATAGAAGACTTCGCGTCACATGGCCATATGACGTAATTGCGCTGCTCTTCCTGTTCCTAGAGGCTGAGATTTACAATTATTTAATTGTTTGTCTTAAAATTGTTTAAATGGATATAGTTAATATGCAAGATAAGGCGAAATTTGACATTGGTCTCATGACTGCTTCTTTCATTATTGTTTTTTTCCTTCTTTTTTTTTTGGTAAGATTGTGATGTAAGGGTTATCCTAAACTCCTTACAATAAAAAAATTTTTAAAATAAGAAAACATTATAATCAAGTTATTGTAAGAAATTTAAATATTGATCGGAGAAAAAATATAGATTAGGGTTAAAAATATCCTTTATGTTTACATATAATAGCAATTTTCATTTCCGGCAATTGCAATATTTTAAAAGGTATTGTTTAATCTAATTAAACAAATTAATTTTTATTCGAAAAAATCTCTTTTCTTCTGTATCGAAAACCACCGCATACTTTTGCGAAATTCAAACTCGAACAATTCACTAAAATCAAATACAATATTCTCATTAAACTACTGCCCCTTTATAATAAGTATCTATTTGTATATTATTTCATTGTGTGTTTTTATTAATAAAACATACAATGCGCTTTAACAAAAATAAAATTTTAAAAAAATTGTTATTTAAAAAACTTAAGCCTTCTTTATATAAAACACAATATTAAAGTTTAATCAGGGAAATCGTCTTATATGCTATTTGTAGTTTTGTGAAAACTTTAAACATAAATATATTACAAATTTACGATACGATTAGAGTGAGATAGCTGTTTAAGATTTTATAATATTTATTTTAAAAGCACAGTTTAAATGAACTGAAATTAAATGTTTTACTGAATATAAATTCCTTTTTACTGAATATAAGCTATTTTGCAATCACATTAAGAGAAAGAAAAAAAATTTCAACAAAAACAAATTCCCACAATGCAATATTTAAGTCAACTATATTAAGTAGAAAAACAATTTAAAAAAATTGGTGCATATTTCAGTACATTATGGGTAATTTTATATGGGTAATTTCATATGGGTAATTTTACATGGGTAATTTCATATGGGTAATTTTATGAGAAATTTCATAATATGTAATTTTAATTTTGTAATTGCATCCGCATTTTCCCTTTTAAAATTATCATTTATAGAGGGAAGTATTATTTTTCATTAAAAGAAATAAGATATGAAATTTTAAAATTAAATGTAATTAATTTTTTTAAATTATAAATCATAATTATCAATGGAGAAAAATACAGACGTTAATAGTACCTTCAATTAATTTTAAATTTGATTTGACCACTGAACATTAAATTATCGCTTTATTAAAAAAAAAAAAAAAAAAAAAAACATTCTTTTAGTAAACGCAAATTCAAACAAGTTTTACCATTCATTGTTTCAAAAAACTCTAGCGAATAAAAATGTTTCAATAAAGTGTGCGCATAGAATAGTCTCACATTTCTGCAGTAAATTCACATTTATCTCCATAAAGCAATAGCAGTGAAAAAAAAGATGAATATTATTGAATCTCTGTAACGCATATTAAAAAACTTGATTTCACCTTTAGAAAATGAAGTTGTTGGATTTTTTCTTTCTTTATCACACAAGGATAATAACACACAATACTATTATAGCAACAAAGTATTATAAAACACTATAATAAGCATTCTTTTATAACAGCTATTATATTTATACTGATTTCATTACACAATATGTTACCTTTATACTTAGTGAAGCATAATATAGTAATATCATTATGAAAACTGAGGTGACTATTTTGAAAATTCAATTTTTAATTTAATACACACATTATACAATTTACGAATTTTGCATGGATAAGGATTGCATTATTTAAGAAATTTTAGTTCATCAAATTCTAAAAATTTGTTGAAATTTTACAGATTCTTATAACAAAAGTAACTCCCATAACAGAAATAAATTAAATATGCACTAATATAAACGCATCTCAAAATATAAAAACCACATAACACATAGATAATTTAGTTCATATTTTTCATTTATATGTAAGAGGTATAAGAATCGACAAAAAACTCTCTTATGCTTAATGGAACAGTAAAACCTTGTGACGTCATAGGTTTCTCTACATAATCAACTCCATTATTAAACAATCAGTTTTGCTGTTCTTTGAAAACCGCATTGAATTTGTTTGTTTAGCGAATTGAAATGATGTTCTTCTTTGAAAGATCTAGAATGCAATTGTTTGACTCTGAGTTGATATTATTTGACAGGGCAGATACTAGGAATTAAATATAAATAGAAAAAAAATATTATTTAAATAGTTTTCATTTAAATTTATAATACTATATTAGATTTAGTTTGTTGAAATAAATAGTCTCTTAAAAATGTTTTAAAAAAGTAATAAATGAGACACGCTTGTAATTATACTTAGCGAGACAGACATCCGGGTGTCACATAAAACAAAATGTATCCTTTAAAAGATTGAATCGAAACACATGGGGAGTGAATCCCATTTGGTATGTTTACCTGCAGAGTAAATTGATTTCTCCTGTTTGATTCATCGGGAAAGAAGTAGATTGAAATGAATCAGCGTACAGTTTTACCAAAACTTCTTAATGTTTTAAAGGTTGCTTTAATATTAATTAGTATAAACATAATATAAAATAATATAATTAGTATTAATTCACTAATAGAAAGAAGTCCTCATATCATTAACTAGTTTTCAATTAAAAAAGTTATTTTATCTATTAGGCTCAAAAGAAGGAAACCTTTTTTCTTCAATGCCCGTATATTGAAACTCGTCATATAGGTATCAGTAAGGTTGCCATATTAGGTGGGCCAACCTTTCTCCCACAGTAAGGACAGGTAGTACAGAGTATGAACGAATTGTACGGGATTCGAACCCAGGACATTTCTGATGTCAGATCAGCTTCCTGACCACTACACAGTCTGGTTGGCAAGAAAATAAAGCAATATCATAAATTTTGTTATTATTTTTTTTTAAATAAATCTCCTTTTTTTACTATTAGTTATTTTAAAACCTTTAATTCATTTTTCATTGCACTCTTAGTGCTGATTTTTAATATGAAATTAAAAAAGATTTGGAAAAAGCAAATTCAAAATATTTGATAAAACTGGAAGTTTCAAAAAGTATTGATTTTTCACTTTATTTATTATGATTTTTCATATTTAATATTTGTATTATTATTTTTCATATTTATTATAAAGACGAAGTATTACATTAAATTACAAAATTTAAAGTGTAATTCCTCTGATTTAATTATCTGACATCGTTTATTTAACATTCAGGAATTCACCATTTGTTTAAAACCCATCATTATTTTTATAATTTGAACTTCAAGTATGAAAATACATTCTGTCGTATTTGTTGTGTTTAATGACCTATACTGCATTTAATCATCTTTTTTATTGGTTACTGAGTCCAGAAACTGTCTTTTCAATGAGAACATGGCTAAACTTTTAACGTTGCAAAAGACACTTGGAAAATAAATTTCTCAAATTTTCTCAGTGAAACCTATACACAGTTGAATATATCACAGTTGAAGTAAAAATGTTTATAAAATGACAGTTAAAAACGGGAATTTTTCTCGATGAAATTGTGGTTAAACTTTTAACGTTTAAAGAGAATACTTTCGTAGTTCATTCTTCAACTTTATATCCTGAATTTTAACACATAGCATTCGACCTTTAATTTTTTTCTAAAAGCAGCAAGTAACTCTGTATCTCTTTGTCTGAAGTATACATTTTCGTGATATTTAAATATTCAGTGTCTTTTTTTTCTTCTAGTAAACACATACTATGAGATCACGCAAAACTAATACATTTGTTGAAAAGTGAGATATTATTTGAGGAGCTGGAGAAAAAATTAGATAATACGAAAATACTTTTTTGAGGACATTGGCATGTTAGAATTAGAATTTTAAAAAAATAACTAAATAAAAAACTTTAGAAAAATGAAATTTGGAATAATTGGATTTTAAATAAAATAAACTTCTTTTATGTATAACGTCAGATTTAGTGGCATTCTGCATGTGTTACGTTTTGGTTGTTTCTGTTGTTGTTAATTTACGTCGCACTAGAGCTGCTATTGGCGACGGTCTGGGAAACATCCCTGAGGATGATCCGAAGACATGCCATCACAATTTTGATCCTCTGCAGAGGAGATGGCATCCCCGCTTATGTAGCCCGACGACCTGCACACCGAAGTCGAGCACTTTACTGTAGTTAACAGTTTAACGAGAACCAATACTGCACACTCTCGGTCCCTAAGCAGACTGATCCAAGAAGTCACCCACCCACGCTTTGACCGCAGCCAGTGATGCTTGACTTCAGTGATCTGCTGGGAACCGTGTCTTAACGATCAGTCCACTTCGGGACGTGTTACGTTCTGGAATAAAAAATAAAAAATTATAAATAGTAAAATCCGTAAAAGCATATAAATTTAACAGTACTTCATATAACTTCCAGATTACCAAATTTTTCTATTCAAAATGCAACTACATTCACAAAAATAATTGAGCTAATACTATAATTTAATAACACTAATACTGCGATGGAAATTTTTTGCATCAGTAAACGAATATCCCTCAGTAATTAGCGAAATAGGTAGTCCACATTCATCAGAATTACGTCTTAAAAAACTATTCAGTTGACGTTCGGTGTCAGCATCGGGAATGAATAATCTCCCTAATTAAATACTTACTCCTCGCGATAGAAAGTTGACTCAAAAGAGAAAAAAAGAAAAATTGTAGTTTAATTTTGCATGAAATATTTTTCACCCAATAAACAAAAAAAAAAAATTTGAAGGTTAATGGAAAAAGATCTAAAAAAATAAATATGCTAACTTTATTGCTGCTAAATTTTATGTATCTTATAAAAATAACAAAATGACTGCTTGAAAAAAAGTTTTTCAATCAAACATCAAAGTTTATCGCATTTATGCACATAATTTTTTGACATTGAAAGAAGTTTAAAGCTCTCAAAAATTTTAAGTCAGTTCTTTTTCCTTTTTTTGAAGCTTTTCTTAAGTACTTAAATAATTAAGAGTAATTAAAACAAAATTTAAATTTTTTTAAGCTTTTTTAGTAGCTTTTTTAAACTTTTTAGTAGTTTTTTTTTAAGTAAATATGTTTTTAAGCTTTTTATAAGCAAATTTTTTCTAAGCTTTTGTTAAGTAAATTTTTTTAAGCTTTTTTTAAGTAAATTTTCTTAAGCTTTTCTTTTCAGCTCTTTTTAAAACTTTTTAAATTTACTCTCGACATTGTGCGCTTCTGAAATTATCAAAAAATGAAGTATTTCCTGTTAAAACTCTATTTTTATCAAAGTCACACGTATCAAAACATTACAAATATTTCCATATGCAACAATGCGCATTTAGATACTTTAGTGGAAAAGTTAAACTTGTACAATCACTTTTACTATCAGCTTTTCGGTTGTTTATTCAT
The DNA here is from genome assembly GCF_982258835.1 of Parasteatoda tepidariorum. Taxonomy (NCBI): domain Eukaryota; kingdom Metazoa; phylum Arthropoda; class Arachnida; order Araneae; family Theridiidae; genus Parasteatoda; species Parasteatoda tepidariorum. The sequence goes on along the minus strand of NC_141756.1, from coordinate 61,412,933 downwards.
GAAACCAGATAAAAAGCCTAAATATCTATTAATAATAAATTCAGTTTCAAAAAGCTTAAATTTGGTTTATTCTTAACACGACAACAACTGATGTTTATCTTCGTAAAACTATAACACTCTGAAAAATTTCATTATTTAATTTTTGAAACTATTGAAAAGCTTTAAAGAATGAATGATTAAAATAGATTTGAAGATGGCAAGAGCCATTAACGAACTGATCAAATTCGAGGCTATACTACTAGGAAAGCCAAACTCCACTAATGGTCTCCCCTGTGAAACTATTATCGCTAACTTCTCATATAGTTAAGCTAACTCAATGCGACTAATTCTTTCCCAGAAAAAAAATCGTACTTAAAAAACATCTTGAATATTATAAACCACCAAGGAAGTTGTTGACAGTTTTTAGAGAAGTCTTGTTCTCTGAAACTACTGACCTTGTGTTCTAAAGAATAAAATGGTGCCATTGTTTGCTGTGCGGCCGATATAGACAGATATAGCCTTTGTTCTTTGCTGACATAGGCGAAACCTCCGACACTCTGGGATTAAACGTAATAAACAAAAGGAAAATCGGGACAGAATGGTTTTTCCTGAAGTATTTGGGACAGAAGCCAAAGAATTTTCTACTCTAGTTTTCAATTAACTTTTTCGACTCTAATGCAACACATTGAATAATAGGTAATCCTTAATTTTACAGTAATTATGTGTTGATGATTTAGCTCATAATAAATACATTAGTAGAGACATTAAGGAAGAAAATAGTTTTTTTAATTCAAAATGGGATGCATGTCAAATCTTATTTTGCTTTCAAGGTGAACGGCTGGTCTAAAATCTTGATGAAATTTTAGACATGCTTATTTTAAATTTAAATTCCTATACTCCTTATAGTAATAAATTCCTTGTACTCCTTATATCATAATTAATTACTTATAGTTTTCTGAAAAAACATTCTTTTAATTGTTACCAAAGAATTTTAAAAGTTTCATCAGTTTTTGCTCAAGATGATAGCAAGTAGCAAATTTTTAACGAGTAGATTAGATCTTTATAAAAGAAGTTTATAAAAAGTATATTATAAATTTACAAAAATTGTGCTTTTTGTCGATATGCCCTTTTTATTCTTATTTTCGATCATCTAGTCCTCGTCTTATTTTCGATATTCTAGTTAACAATCTTCTACAATGCAGAACAATGAGGTTTCAAGTAGAGAAAACAGTTTCGTCAGATATTTGATAGTTCCCGTTTAGTCACACATCACATGATTTCGTTGACGAAATAATTCTCAAAATTGAAGAAATATATAGCTCAAGGATTGCTGAATAGTCAAACGGGAGAGTTTCCTTTCTCTGTGATATAGTAATAACTAATGCTATGTGATGTAATAATAACTATGTGATATAGTAATAATAATTAATCCTGATGATGTGTTCTAACTCCACTAGAAATTTTCGTAATACTTATGTGACACCCTGTTGTATATAACGTTTCTGAAATTGTACATATCTATAAAAAATGTTATTAAGAAACTGTAGTTTGCAGAGAGAAACCGATTCCAAATTCTAAATCAGCAATTCAAAAGTGTCAGAGATCTGCTAAGAAATCTTATGAGACAGAAAATTAGAAGAAAAATATTGTTCCCAGTGTTATTGTTAAGATAAAAGAGATGGGCACTTATTCTTCTCTAATTTTATCTTGCATAATAATTTATTAGTTTTGTTAGTTTTTTTTTGTTTTACAAAATGAAATGTATTGATAAACTAAGACGAAAAGCGTGGAGGCTCAGCTATTAGAGTATTTGCCTTCTAATTAGTTGCACTGACTTCGAATCCCAGCATTTACTGGTCAATACGAATTCCGCATCCAACTCGCACCGACCACTGTGCTGACGTAAAATGCTGAAGTCCTGAGTGGTAGAAGGATCATAGGTTAGAGTCCCCTTGCCATCCGGCTAAACATGGGTGGTGTTCATGGTTTTTCACTCTAGGAAACGCAAATGATGGTTAGTTCCATCAAAAAGTATTCCACAAAGCAAAATTTCTCCCAATACTCGATCCAGGAGTTTCATTGTCTTCTGGATTGGGTTCAAAATTATAAGGCTACGGAGTTGAACATTAGTAGTCGTAAACCCAAAATTAGAAAATAAGCTAAGGTGAAAAAAAAATTTAAAAAGTATGCAAAATAAAAGGAAAGGAATGGCAAAAAATTACAAATAAATATTAATGAAATATCCAGGTGAAGACAAAGCTTACTTTGCGATACATATGGATAAATTTAAACAGTAGAAAAAAAGCATAAATCATATTTTATAAATATATCAAAGTTTCAGTTCTGTAATGAAGCATTGTTCAAATACAAAATAAAAGATTAAAAAACAATGATTCGGAAAAAAAATCATAAAAAACTCCTGGTGTTTCAAGAAGCCGAAATTGAAAGGAAATATACTTCCAAGCATCAGAAAAGAATGGGATACTGGAAGAGTAATTAATTATTAGACTTTTGCACGATATAGAATGATTTTTAAAGACTTAGGTAAGTAGCTGAGAAGCAATGTGAAATAATTTTAGTGGAAGGAAATTTAACTATATGATAATAAGTCCTGCTATGTTGGGTTGTGGAACATCGTTTAATAACTCGATTTTTTTAACAACTGGATTTTTAATAATTGGGTTTTTATTGACTTGATTTCTTGATATGTCCTCCAAGTTTTTACGTATAGTTTGCCCAAAAGTAAGGTTATATATAGTTTGCCCAAGATCACAGCCAAGATCACAGCCTAATCACTTCACTGTCTTCTCCTTTTGAGGAATTTTTTTGAATTATAATTTCGATTTAATAGGATTTATATTTTCTGTAAATGTGACTACACTACTTTTCAAAATTAAATTAATAAAGAAATTAATATCGTAATTTTGGGTCAATTTAAATTACTTCAAAAAAGTATTCTATGAAATCTAATTTTAGTAACACTGTTTTGAGCTCGATAGTTCCTTGTTAAGTAGAAGTTTCGGATCACATTATATTAATACTGTGCGTGTTTTAAAAGTATGTTTATAAACCTTTACCCATATTCATGATAATTTCATCATAAATGTTTATGTTTCATAATTTTATCACCATCCCCGTAATTTTTCGTAGTTTAACTCTCTTTAAAAAATTTTAATGATATTCTTAGTTAATCTTTTTATAACGGATTTTTTTCATTGATTATACTTCAATTTGGATTTTTTCCATATTAAAGTCATGATAAGTTTTGATACCAAGGAAATGTTAATGTACGGATATATTGACTTCGTTAGTCTATAAATGTGTCATGCTTAATTTTTACACACTTACTTAAAAACGTTTCAGTCTATAAAACGTTTTTATGTTTTTTTCTAGAATATGCTATTGCAACTTAAAGGACTAATTTTGTTGATCCATAATATTCTATTTCTTGGTATGTTAACAACTAATAACATAACAAGAAACATGCTTATTATGTTTCAAAAAAAGGTATTTTTTAAAAAATTTTGATCTTTATGATCTACATTCGTTTTGATCTACTCTTGTAATCACCTAAATAATAAATATAATTATGACGACGTGTTTGGTTTTACACTTAATTTCTAAACTTATTGCAATAATTTGTGAAAAAAATAGTAATTTGTTTTACAAATAAACTTTTTGAATAGTACATCACATTTGTAATAGCCTTTTTTAACCTCCTCCTGAACTAAAACCAAATATTGAAATCTTGCTGCAGACTAAAGTTACCGTGCTTATTTCATTCCCTTTTTCTTCTTTTTTTGTTATAGCTTTAATATATATGCCTTAGAAAACGTAAGGCAAATTCCTGATGACGAAGAGTGTAATTGTAGACTCAATTTATTTTGTCATTATACTTTTATTTTTACCTGTAGAAGCAAACAATTTACCTCGTACGCTAATTCTCTTTAATTTGCTAACATCTAAAATTGAAAAATTGCCGTGCCTCTAATACACGATGTTGAGTTCGAGATTATTTAGGTAATTTTTGAGTTTCCTGTTCTGGCAACCTCTTCCTTCTTTTGTATATTTTGATGTAAATAAAGTAAGTTTCAGTTTGTTCTATGAGATACTTTCAGTCTAATTTACTCTCAATAAACCCAAATACACGGTAATTAATTTATTTTATTGTTATTAGTTTTTATTTTGATTAATTTTTATTTTAACTAATTTTTACTTTATTTTATCTACATTTTACATTATTAATTCAATTAAATATTTTTTTTCACGTATTTGCATCTATTTTAGCACGGAATGGTATAGGAAAATGCTAAATCTGTCTTTCATTCTTTTTTTTCCCTATTTGCGTATTATTTCTAATAACATGATGATATAAAGTGATATTCCTGCAAATTAAATGTAATTATTTGCATGAAATTACTAGTACCCATTCAACAAAATTATGCTACAGTTAATAGAAATTTTTTAATTTTGTTTTTGAATTATGAGTTTTTTTTTCTTAATTCGTAAATAATTCTTGCAAAAGATTTAAATGAAATAATTCGAAAATAATGCACAAAAAATAAGACTTCAGATCTTATAATTTAATTTACGATACCTTATTAAACTTTTTTTCCAATTCTTGTTCATAATATATAAGAATTACTTTGTTTACATGCAAGTTATCATGTTTATTAATAGTATGAATAGCAAGAAGAGAAAAAAATATGATTTTATAATATGAGATAAAATTTGGTTAATGTGGTAAAACTGAGTAATTTTATCTGACGGATTAAATTTTTAATCAGATATTTCTTGAGTGGGAAATGTTTTTCAGAAGTACAGCCTATCTTTACTGTGTAATATCTCTGAGGGACAATCAATTTTTCTCGTTGCTGAATTGTTAAAACTGGGTAATCCTTAAAATGCAACCGATGGCCCAATAGTCATTTTTTATGAAAAATGTGCATAAACCGTTCTTTCCCTCGGCCTTCATTCTTTAAAAAAAACATCTAAAATTAGAACTTTATTTCTACTTATAATTTTTTGACATAAAGAAAATCTCACATTTTCGTTTTTTAGAAATCTTCCGTAATGAGCCATAGTGGCTTAGGGGATAGAACATTCGCCTGCCAAAGAGGTGAAACAGGATCGAATCCCAGCGATGGCTGGTCGATACGAATTCCACACCTGGCTTACAGAGGCCACAGTATGACGTAAAATATCCTCAGTGGTGGACGGATCATGGGTTAGAGTCCCCTTGCCGTTAGGCTAATCGTGGGAGGTTTTCGCGATTTATCCCTTTATGCAACGTAAATGTGGGTTAGTTAGATCAAAAAATCCTCCATGAAGGCAAATTTCTCCCAATACTTGATCCAAGAGTTCCCTTGTCTTCGGAATTTGATTCGAAATTTCAAGGCTACCGAGTTGAATACTTCTAGCCGTAAGCTCAAAATTGGGTCGGCAGTTCAACGACGTTTATAAAATAAAATAAAATCTTCTGTAATAAAATAACTAATGAATACATAATTCAAAATTCCTGCAATTATCTTTAACAAGTTTACAGCATTAAAAAAATCATGGAGGAAAGAAACATTCAAGGTTTCAGCAGCTCTTGAAACTCTACAAATGGAACCAAATCTTAAAACGCATTCTTATTTAGATAAATAAAAATTTCTCTATTTAAAAGGTAACTGATTGCATCTTATAATATGAAAAAGAAATATCCTGTGATTTGCAAGGCTCTTCTGCCTACACTGTAAAAAATTCTGGAGCAAATAAGTTATTAAGTACCGACGCTTTGGATACATCATCGGTAAAATCCATTTTTACCGTAAAATATTATACCGTTATTTTTACAGTGATATTTATTTAATTAGAGTGTTGTAGTGATTTTACTGTAAAAAACATTTTTTGTTCCTTAACAAGTTTCGGTGAAACAGCATTTTACGGTGAGCTCCGGTACTTTTTACCGTAATTTGATCGGAATTTTTTACAGTTTAGGATCCCGTTACTGGAATGAGTATACTGCTAACTGTTAAAAACGGTAAGGTAATAAAAAGAAACGAAAAGTAATTTAAGTCAAGAAACATTGTCTTTATTCATACAATATGTAAATAAAAGTTGGCAAAATATTTTAGTCCTGTGAGCGAGCATATTAAGACTTTTCACATCAATGCCGAGCAACAGGTTACACAATTATTATCTACGGATTGTAAAAAATATCCAAGGCATACAACTGCATCAGAAAATCATTATTTTTTTACAGGAATCTTGCTTGTTTATAAATATATATTATAATCACATGAGTTCTTATACTGCCAGCATTGGATGTATGAACAGTTTTTTTACAGATTGGTTTTGATTGCCCAGGAAACATAATGTTATAAAATTTGGATTCATTAAAGTGGAACGTTGAGATCATCTCATTCCTCAACTTGCTCCTTCTTGGCTCCAAGGGCCCAGTCGGGTTTGGTCTAATGTACAAAAAGAAGCATAAATTAGTACAATTAACCAGCGTACTATATTAAATAAATAATGCTAAGAAACTGTAGTGGTAAGATATTACTTGACTAAAAAACTTCATTCGTTTCAAAAATATACAGATTGGAAAATAACAATTTACATGTTTCAAGTGCTCAAAAATAGGCACACATTTTCAAGACTAGTCAGACGTAAATAGGAAGAAACTAAGATTTAGAATATAAAACCTAAAGTTTCCAAGGAAAGATGGAAAGTAAAGGTGCCAAAGAAAAACTTCAGTGTTAACGACATTATTTCCTCACTATTCTTCAATAACTAGTGGATATGCTTTTAACCCTGACTGAACCCTCTTAGCTACAGGGATTTTTCTTGTTTTTTTTGTGATGTTTGTTTTTATTCTTTCTTGGTTACTGAGGTTTTTTCATTTTATTTATTACTTCATTTTCCATTTTTTCGTTGGCACCTTTACGTTTCACGATTCAATTCACTTTTGTTTCTTTTGATAGGTCTTGAAAATGGGCTCCTATTTTTGAGCGCTTAAAGCATGTCAACTGTTATTTCCAATCTGTATATTTTTGAAGCGAATGAAGTTTATTAATCAGGTAAGAGCACACTGTATATAATAATTACTTACAATATATTCTATGTAATTTCTAAGTTTTGCAAGGTAATTTTGACTTTCGATTGGAATTTTTTAAAATAGTATATAAATATTATTCTGCTGAAATGTAATTAAAATAACAAATTAATCTTGCATTTAAAAGGAATTTAGAAACATAAATAATAAATTTAAAACTAATAATATTTAAACTAATAATTCGAACATTTCGAACTAATAATTCGTTTACGTTATCAAATACTGAAATTTTATTGCAATTAAATTGAAAAATTTGATTCCAATTTTTATATTAATATACATAAAAAATATATGGGAATATATTTAAGAAATTTAAAAGCCATAAGCACTTACCTGTATTTAAGGGCATTCTTAGTGTTTGTTTATAGTGTTTAGTAGCTAGTATTGAACTTTTTATAAAAATTAATTTTAAAATATAAAAAATCTATATTTAGTAGCAAAGTGTCATTAAAAATTTCGGACAAATTTTATATCAAAAATATGCATACATATAATTTCAAAGAACAAATAGTAGCGTTCAAAAACACAAAAATATCAAAACAACAAAACACCACAAAAACACATACAAATATTCAAAAAAGCAAAAATATTTTTTCTGTAACTGCTTTTTTAGTAAAAAAGAAAAATTACTAAGCGATACAAAACAAAGGGTTAAAAATAACGGTTTTGTCAGCAGCAAATTTGTACAAACCCCGGCCCTTTAGCTATTTTAAATCTATTCTAATCTCTGAATGTGTGCTAAATTTCAAAAATCAATTCTTATTTAATCAAAAACTGAAGAAGTCCTAAATAGTATGGAATCTGTTCTACAGTTCAACTTCAACGTGGTAGCTGAAAACCGTCTTAAAAACCTTGCAAAAATGCCTAGTTTCCTTTCTTTAAAAACATTGTGGTAAAAAATAACGAAAATTGTATGCCGCGTTCGAAAAGTTAACCGTCGTGCTCAAAAATCTGCTTGAAATTCATTAAGAGATAGAAATGTTGCGGTTTGTTGAGTTCTGCTTAGAAAAATAAATATTTTTAATAACGAAAATCTAATTTGTCAAAGAATTGCGCTGCTTACTTTTTTATGTATAATGTTTTATTTTATAATTACCGTTGAACAGCCGACCGAATTTTGAGTGTACGACTACCAATTTTCAACTCCATAACCTTTTAATTTTCAACCCAATCCAGATGAAATAAGAACTTCTGGAACAAGAAGTGGGAGAAATTTACCTTCGTGGAGAACTTTTTGATAAAACTAACCCAAATTTGCGTAGTATGGAGAGAAAAACTACGAAAACTTCCCACAGTTAGCCTGACGACGCGTTGACTCTAACGCATGATCCATCTACACTGAGAACATTTTACGTCAGCACTGTGGTTGATACTAGCTAAGTGCAGAATTTGTATTGACCAGCCATCCCTGGGATTCGAACTTGGGTCACGTGATTGGGAGCCGAGGCTCTATCCCCTAAGCCCCCGTGGCTTGTGATGCTTACAGAAACGTTCTTAAACAGTGTTTCTAATGCATATCAGTTCATTAAAATTGAATACATAATCTTGCGATTTTCATCAGTTAGCACCGACCTTTATTTACGAACTTTGATTTGAACTTACGAACTTTATGTACTTGAGTTTGAATTTAAGTTATAATAAATTGAATAGTTTTCTAAACAGAACGTTGCGAAACTTACATTTCTATCTCATTTTATTTTTCTAAAAAAATTTATTCCGCAGTTATTTTTTGAACATCATGGCAATTAAAATTGAAATCGGCAATCTTTTTTTGTAAATATTTATTCGAAATATTCTTTTTTACTGTTGATAATTACACAATATTTCAATTTTTATGTATGTTCAAAATGTGTAAAGAGTTCATTGGACAATAACAATCACTGAATGGCACGAACACTGAAGGATCTCAACAATTCGATGGTGAAACAACAGTGGAGTTACTTGTTTGCCCATTCGGGGGCTTTTTTCTGTGGACGAAAAAACATACATATAGAATAGATTCACATTAAACGTATAGAAAATTATACATATAATGTGTTAATTTCTGTTTATCCAAACTGTGGACATTATGAAAGAGAAGAAAAAAAATAGGACAGAATATAAAGAGGATTCATTACGGTCTATGAAAATAATAGATTTGTAATTTATGTATTTTAAAAGCAAAGGATAATACATGAAAAGGCAAAAAAAGGGAAAAATCATGCATGGAACACGAAAAAGGAAAGGAGGTTAAAAAAATAGGATACATGTTTTTTTTTTATACAATACATTTAGAACAGTATTCAAAATAAAAACTTAATCAAATTAGGTAGCATAAAAGAGGAAAGTTTATGATAAAACTTCTAATTAAATTCTAATTAAAACATTGAATATTGAATTTAAGCATTAAATGTGCATTTCAAAAAAATAAATGTTTTATTCAAAACAAATTTTTGCTTAACTACTTAACTTATGAAAATAAATCATTAAAGTTTAAGAAGTAAGTTGTACAAAATTCAGCAAAGTTTTATTTTAAAAGCATTGTGTACCCAATTAAATAAATAAAGAATAATTTTTATTTTAATTATTCCACATTTATAAAATCATTAATACATTGTATCTATACGTTAATTGTTTTCAAGTAAATTTTTTTTAACATTTATAAAACTAAAAATAGTTACAGTACTTTAAGCTCCTCATTTAATGTCTTTATTTACACTTAGCCTAATCAAAAATTGAACTTATATATTGTACATATCTTATTCTAAAATCACAAAAAGAAATATTTAAATACTTAAAAAACAGAGTGTCTTATAGCTATTTCTCGTGAGGAAAAAAATTTAACTTTTTCCATATTTAATATTACTACTTATCAGTTACGTATTAAATTAAAATTACTGTAATGAAATATTTTAAATTGAAATGTATAAAATTCCTCGATACATCTGAGCTTGTTTTGTCTCCAACATATCATAAAAAAAGCTCTTTTTTGTTTAGCAAGGTGCTTGTAAACATTCAAAGCAATCTACATTCAACATTTATTAAGTTTACATTACCTCCTTGACATCTTCGTCAAGCTTGAATTTTGTTGATGGTCCAACAGATTTGAGGTTAGCTCTGAAGTCATTATCAGCCTTTTTAGCAGCGCGCATAAGTTTCTCAAACCTAAATGTGGAAAAATTCAACATAAATAAGCAAATAAACTCACTAATACATTCTTTCCGACGATCGGTCCCATAATAGTTTAATCAGAAAGCACAATTACCAGTAGATCATCAATGACAGCTGTCAGTGAGCAAGTGGATGATCACTTCTGATCTGACATCGAAGGAATTAAAAGTGCGTTAAACTACTCTACCTTAATATGTTTGAAATCACGTGCAGGTTAAGGAGGAGGAGCCCCCTCTCCAGAGAATCACAATTGTTATGACATATCTGTTACTACAGATCATCTTCTGGGATATTTTACGGACTGAGGAAAATAGCCCATGGTGCAGCTATAGTGCAATGGAAATTTAAAAAAAAACTACTACTACCATATTGTTCCTTTGGTAGCCAGAAGTTTTGTCTCTTTCCGTGTCTTGCCAATTACATTAAGTTTATTTATAACCATCCTTCGTAAAGTTGTTTTAAGCTTTTCTCTTTTTCTATTGCTTTGAGGGTTCTAATACACAACAGCTTTATTTTAAACTTCTCAGGTTTCTTGGAGAACATAACCATATCCTTGTACGATTCTTAATTTTATGTTTAATAGCTTCGTAGTTCTAAGAATTCCAGAGTTAATAATTTTGTGAAACCACTAAATAAATAAGAATTTTCTTAAACAGTTATTGATAAATGACATTTCTTTCAGCATTTTTTATTGCAGTGGCATATTTCTGATCCATAGTACAGATTTCATTTTGGCATTCAAAATTCTAATTTTCGGTCATAATGTATATTTTCAGATTTCTTGCAAAAAATTAACAAATTCATATCTGTTAATAGTTAAGCGTGTAAGCAGAAAAACTCAATCGAAGCTAGTTGCATCATTAACGAGGAAAATGAAAAGAAAAGCATATAAATATGCAAGTAAAAGAACATGAAATATGATGATAGAAAGTAGCTATTGAGTTTCACTTTAAGATGTTTCACTATATTTTGTTTAAAGGATTTCTCAAATATGTAAAAAAAGAGATGTTTTTCTGCAATTCGTTCTTAATCTGCTTAAGACTACTTATTTTACAAATTACTTTTTTTTCGCAATTTAAATTGATTTAATAATTTATATATAAATCGAACTCATTCCTCCTAACTTGACTTTATGAAACAAAAAGGTAATAGATAATATAAATTAGCAATATATTTTTTGCAATTCTTGCATACATAAACTCATAAGTTAAAAATATAAACATAAAAGTGCAACAATGTAAAAATGTCAACTCACTTTCCGTATTCGAATCGAGAAACTTTTTTGAGAGGTGGTTTGATGCTGAAAAAAAAGCATTCAAATTTAGTTTAGGGCTTTTTTTTTTACAAAGAAAAAAGACATTTGAAATGCAGTAACGATAAATAAGAAAATTTGAAATTTATTTTGGAATTTTAATTTAAATAAAGATTTCGAAATATATCTTTTGTTTTAAATTGAAAACGAGAATTTAAATAAGACGAAGAAGGAACAACTTACAATTTTCCTCTAAGGTCATTGACTTGCATGTTAAGTTCATTTATCTGAAAAACAATGATAATTATTGAAAGAAAATTAAAGAAACTTAGCAAATATTTTCTATTAGATGTTGATTATACATGATAATTATTAATATTCCTAATGATTTTTGATTTTTAAAACATTTATTATTTTGTATGATCTTATGATAACGGTTTCGAAGTTATTTGTTATTCCTAATGATTTTATGATTATGATTTCGATATCATTCGTTATACCGTATGATTTTATTATTATGATTTTGATATCACTTGTTATTCCTAACAATTTTGATGTCCTTTTGTTATTCTTTATGATTTTATGAAAAAGAAATAAAACATAAATTTTATTTTATGATGATCTCAATAATTTCTTACTCATAGTTTTTATTCATTTATTTTTAAGTTCATATGAAAAATTAAAATCAAAAACATTCTTATGGAAAGCTAATTTTAAGAAAGTTATTTATAAGGAAATATATTTTTCAATAAATTATCTTCACTTATGTTAATCGATATTTTAACTTTAAATGTATATTTTTTGAAAAATATGTTGATTAACATGCTTCTTTAATATTTGTTTATATAGCTTGTAACTAAGGTTTTTGTAAATCTAATTCATTTAAGGAATTCTTGATCTATTGCAAAATCTTAGCTTAATCATCCCAATATTTAAAATTCACAACATATTTATGAGTTTTTTTTTTTTTAATTTTTAAGTTTATCTCAGTAAATATGAGAAATATACGAATATAATGCTTTGTTTATTCAATGCATTTCGTCAAAATTAAATATTAAATAGAAAAATGTTAAGAAACATTATAAGTTCCGCAGTTATCAAATCTTACCAATGCTAAAACTTATGCACATTAAGTTTCATGGACATGTTAATTTTTATAAAATTTGTAAAACATATTAAATAATGACCATTTAAGCTTACACTTAAAATGAAATTAATGCTAAAATAGTAATTATGAGTTTATAAATTTAAAAACACAGTCAAAGGCTGGAAAAATTTAATAACTTATATTTATTTTAAAAACAGCGTGAAAATAGCCAAATAATAACGATACTTTTTTCTGTTTTAGTAAATTGAAATTTTGACTGAAAAATTGAATTGAGTTTAGTAAATTGAAATTAAGGAGACTTTTTTATAACTATAGTATTATTTTAACTATAGTGATACGGAACATAATATTTGTAATACTGAACCTTTATAACATACGACCATGTATGTTGAAGTACAAAGTGAGTATTTAGGTATGCTAAATATACCATGGTACTACTCGTTTACTTTTTGTCTCTCATTTATAAGATGTTCTTCAGAACTTGTCAGTTCACTACTTTCAAATTAATCATGGAGACTCATTCAGTTATACAAAACTTTCAGTACAAATCTCATTTAAGTTCATTTTTACAACTTTATTACGAAATATAGTATTTAGGAGATAACTTTCAGAGGAAAATATTATAGCTGCTAATATTTAAAAATAGAAAACTATTTTTTACTGTTCGCAAGGGCAAAACTTAAATTATTCGTGGAATCGGGAGCGGAGCTCAATATCGGCCAATAAGAATATTTCATTGGCAATTCGAAATGTGATCAAACGAATACTCCTGTTTATTTTGTATCGATTTAAAGCCTAAATACTTTAATTGCAATTGATATTTCCACCAACTCTTTGAGATTGCAAAAAAAAATGCCCAGCAAAACTAAATAATAACAAACCAGCGTCTGGTGAAAGTAAAATCACCAAACAGGATCTCGCCCAAGCAGAATATAAATGAGAATAAATTACTAGCTTGGGAAACCACGTGGGACATAATTTAGAGTCAATGAAATATTCCTCAGCATTATTACATGTAGACAGAGTATGAAGGTAAAGTATTCCATTTCGCAACAGCCTGTAGTAGCCCAAGGTAGTCATGGAAATTAGGGCTCCCCAATTTTGTGACCAACGTCATGATTATGGGATAACGGCAATTATGCCCAAGCCGCCATTTTTAAAAGACAGCTGGTACCTCCACATCAGAAGCTAAATGGGCTTCAAGGCACCACTGGGGGATTGAACCTCGATTCTTCACAAGTTCTCAATTATGTTCAGCTTTAACCGATGAGTCATTGCGGCTCATGTATACATGTGGGGATGGAGCCCTAATTCTTTACGAGTTCTCAATTCTGTTCTGCTTTAACCGATGAGTGATCGCGGCTGATGTAGACATGTGGGGATTGAGTCCCAATTCTTCACGAGTTCTCAATTCTGTTTTGCTTTAACCTATGAGTCATCGCGGCTGATGTATGCATGTGGGGATTGAGCCCCAGTTCTCCACGAGTTCTCAATTCTGTTCTGCTTTAACCGATGAGTCATCGCGGCTCATGTAGACATGTGGGGATTGAACCCCAATTCTTCACGAGTTCTCAATTATGTTCAGCTTTAATCGATGAGTCATCGCGGTTCGTGTAGACATGTTTGGATTGAACCCTATTCTACACGAGTTTTCAATTCTGTTCTGCTTTAACCAATGAGCCACCACGGCTTATGTAGACATGAGAAAATTGAATCCCAATTCTTCACAAGTTCTCAACTCTGTTCTGCTTTAATCGATGAGCCATCACCGCTCAAGTAGACAGAATACCATCAAAGAATCAGTATTTCTTGTAGAACTTTTATCGTGTGAGATTGCATCCGAGAATAAGGCAATTGTTAAACCATAAAGCAGATAATTAGCCTTCCGATAGTAGGAAAAATTTTAATTAATGTTTTATAACTGAATTATATCGATATTTTAGAGAACGTAGTGAGAGTTATCCAGTATTAAACTCACGATTAATTTTTGACGTTTGTAATTTTCGTTCAATTGCTGTTAATCTTTGAGATAGACAAATACTGAAATACAAATAACTGACCTTGTACTCTTTGTGTCTGACTTCGTATTCCATATCATACTTGGCACTCTCCAAAGTAAGAATGCGTTCATGTAATTCTTTGCAGATTTGCATTAGTTCGGCTACAAAAAGCGAGGGAATGGTGGAAAAAGCAAAACATAATTAACGCAGTTAAAATAAGCCATTTACAGAGCATGCCATAATAACTAAATGCTTGAACATACACTAAGACCAACAAATAAACGAATGAAGCATTGGGAAAAGGAAGGGAGGCAAAAAATTAACGGTAAGATTCTCGTGAAGATGTATCATTTGAATGATAGCTAATAACTAAAGTCATAAACTTTGCATAATACCCCCGAGATTGCAAATCATTGTGGAATAAAAATTTCAAATTTTCAAAAAAATTTTACGTAATGTATTTGTTATCATTTCTTAAAAAAAGTTTTCATTGCCAAAATTGTGTCACTGACAGAATTTCAAAAAGTTATTCAATAGTTATGGTTGAGTGGAGCAAATTTATTTATTTTGATTTCTTATTAACGCACTGTTGTTATAATATCAAAGAAATTGTGATGATAGTTGTTCTCTTTTTCATTTGACACTTTTTGAAAGAATTAACTTTTTAATGGAAATTTTTATAACTTCTTCAAGAACAATCATCCAATGTTTGTTTGTTTTTTTTTGCACTTTTAGTAAAACATACAATTTACTTTGCAATATTTTTCAATGGTTTATTTTTAGCTTTTGTGAAGATTTTTAACGTCAGCATACGGCTTTATCTTCAGCGCGACCATTTTAAGTTAAATAAATGATAGTATAATAAGGTTTAGTCAAATATTACAATTGAAAATATTTTCAAAACTATTTTCCTTTCGAAGTAAATTTTAAAAAATAAAACAGTATTGATATTTGTCAAGCGTCTTTGAAATTTTATCCATTTTTATGATCATTGATATCATTAGAGCAATTCATGAAAAGTAAGTGCTTAAATATAAAAAAGAAAGAGCATATTTGAATTTATCCAAATATCCTATTTGAAGAGCATATTTGAATTGAACTAAGCCAAATTATACAAATAAAAACTATTTAGTAAATGTTCTGTTCTGGCTATAACTGATACTATAAAAAAGCATTTGCATCGTTTTTTGCCTTAGTTAGTAGCTTAATCTCGGAAGCAAAATAGCGAGACATCTTAATATAACAAAAACAAAAAGTCATTCCAAAATAACAAAATATTGTTAGTTTGCAAAAAATATTACTCACAAAACTTTGATAAAACAAACAAAGTTTATGAATAAACGGCACAAAAGGGTAAAATAACATCAGCTACAAAAAAAAGAACGAAACAAAAATGCCATTCATTATCAGCTCAAAAAATTCAGACCATCTCAGCGATGTTTGTAAACACTAAAAAAGCGTGAGTTGGCGTAGCTTCTCCTTTTTTTTCATTCCGATATTATATAAGAGCAAAAATGTAAAAAAAAAAGTGTTTCTCATTGAATGTCGCCATACCACAAACTCCTTCTGTCTAACTGCGTATTCCAAATCATATTTAGCGTCTTCTAGCTTCACAATCCGTTGATGATATTCCTTGCAGATGGCCTGAAGGGCAGCTACAGCCCGCCGAGATAGATCGCGAGTATCAGGATGAAGGAGAAGGAAATGCAGGAAGGGAAGTACAAAAAAAAAGAGGAAAAAGGGAAGAAAAGGAAACATTATCCTCAAAATGAGTTTCAAGGAAAAAGACAGTATTTAACAGTAATACTTTATTTTGTCAAATATTTTTGAAAAGTATAACTAATAAATTATTTTTAACCGCTGTTGTTTTAAATAAAACATTTGCACACAAGCCGCCTTACCCCCCCCCCCACCACGACAAGCTGCACTAAAAATTTACGGATCAAATTACAGTATAAAATACCGGAACTTTGGGTTCATCATCATAAAATCCATTTTTACTGCAAAAAAAGTGCATCGAAATTTTATAGAAATATTTATTTAATTAAAATAATTCAGCTATTTTGTGGTATTTATTAGTGTAAAATTATGGTCAATTAGATTTTTTGTTCCTTAACATGTTTCGGTAAAAATGGATTATACGGTAAAAATTGCCTGCATCCAGATTGTTCGTATTTTTTACAGTAATTTTTTACAGTGTAAAATCTCTACAATTTTGAAACAAGTGGCACAACGGTGGCAATAGCATAAGTATGTTGCGCACCAGCCAACTTTACTTCCCAGGGCAGCACGCAACCGTCGATCTGAAGCTGGGTCGGCTTCAAACCACTGACTGGAGATAGATTGAAGGGCCTGACTAGAGATTAGATCTTTTAAAGGAAAGCTCTAAGTCTTAAGCACCGCTCCATCGCGAATCCTATTTTTGAAATACTAATTTGTAAGATTTTTACAAACTTTTACCAAATTTTTTCTCATTCCTTTTCAAAATATTTGACAATATAAATTTTTGGGGGAAAACCAAAGCTCAAATTTTAATCTAACACTAAAAAATAAAAATTTTGTTCCTATTTAAAATGAACGCTGAAAATGTAAAAACATGCTGTATAAACTCGTAGATTAAATAAGTATTTTAATTTCTTATTCTTGTAATATTCAGCATAAGAAAATATGCCTACATGCTTAAAACTTCTAGATTTTCAGCATTTTCCTTTTATTTTTAAAATTAATTTTCAAAAGCCTTTGGTTCCCCCAATATATATAACACACAATTAAGTTTCTATTCTCTATTATAACATAGAGCAAAATAAATTTGCATACACAAATAAAATTTGCTTCATACTTTGAACTTGCAAATACTATGTTTATTAATTAAGAAACATGGAAGATTTACTAATTTTCTGAGTTCTTCTGAAAAAGTGAATAAAATAAAATAGTAACAGTCTATATATACGACTAAACAATGCATGCAGAAAATAATTTCAAACAAAAAAACAAATCCCTAAATAATAAACATTAAGAAAAATATTTAAAACATCATTTAAAAATAACTTCAAAAAAGGCAATGAAATAACTTTAAAAAATACGAATTACTAAACTTGAAACATGACATAAAAACAAATTAACATTGTCGCCGAATCCACAACATTTACACTTAAACTAAAAAAATATTACAAAACAACATATAGGCATGCATCAGAGATTATATTTCTTAAAACTACATTTATTTCACATTTGTAAATTGCTGATCATAAATTCAAAAATAAACTATCAAAACTAAAATAAATAATTTGTTTTAAAATTTAAGCAAAGAAATTTTTAAAAAAAAAAAATTTTCCAAAATTCATTTGAAGTATGTATA
This sequence comes from Parasteatoda tepidariorum, assembly GCF_982258835.1. NCBI lineage: Eukaryota > Metazoa > Arthropoda > Arachnida > Araneae > Theridiidae > Parasteatoda > Parasteatoda tepidariorum. The sequence goes on along the minus strand of NC_141756.1, from coordinate 61,394,987 downwards.
TTAATATCTTCATATAAATTCACTCCACTTATCGAAATCTTGTCATAATTCCACAAATTCAAATTTTATTAAAGCTTACTATATACTTCATACCTATTTATCATGGAACAAATAGTTTTTAAACAAAGTTTCATCGTTTCCTAAACCTTAAAGAACATAATAAGTTCTTTAATTCATCTAAGAAATAATATCAAATATTTGCATATTATCTTTTTAATGCAATCTAAATTATTAATTAATTAGATGTTAATAAATTATATTTTTAAATTGTTAATGTGTTCAGCGTTACCTTCATTGATTCCATCTAAGTTCTTAGAAGGCCCACATCGTTCGGCAATTGTCCTTTTCCTTTCTTCGGCTTTTCTTTCTTGTTCTTTCTTTAATTCCTCGGCGGCTTTTTTCCTCAAGAGTGTCTAGAAAGAATAAAATATGTTTTCAGAATTGCTCGCATAATAGATACAAAAAAAATAATAATAAATAAGTTGCCCAAGAGTCGGGAGGCTCAGGGCAGTAGTACCCAATTTTTTCGACTATGGCACCCTAAAAGATTCTTCCGTTAGGCGGAACCCTGACTTGAGATTATGTGATATAGTAGTCAGAAAAACCAATTTCACCAATTGTATAGTAATAAATCAGCTGTAATGTAATAATGCCTAGCTTTTTAAATGGTTTATAAATTTCCGAAATATAGAATTATATTATTAAACTTAATTCGAGATTAAATGGAAATTATTTTATTTTTTATAGCTTTTGCAGTTATGTAGACTTTTCTACATCTTTTAAATATACTGCTACTATGTACAATTTTCCACATCTTTTCAGTCATTCTTAGTAACCTTTGATGCTGTTTACAATAATTATGTATAGACATGTTGCATCGGTTCAAGCAAAAGGTTTTTCAAGTTTCAATTGAGAGTTTAAGAAAATGAAAACTAAGTAAAATCAGTTACATTTAGAAAAGAAGAAATTTTTTCTATTAAAGACTTACCCTCAACTTCTTCTTACGGGTAGGTGTCATGAAACCTCGTTTGCCGCCACCTTTCTTGGCTTGAGCTGCGGCCTCTAACCGGGCCCGCACCTCAGCCTTCTTTTTGTCCTTCTCAGCCTGTATTCTCTTCTGGTCCTGTTTAAAATAAAATATTTTAAAATGAAAAAATATTTTAATATAAAATATTTTAAAATAAATGTTTTATACTGAATAGAAAAGTTGGAAATTATAAAATATTTTAATAAATAATAGCATACTTACATCGCTTTATTATCAGGAAGCCAGCAGCAGTTCATAGAAAGAAAACAAGTAACCCATGTTAGATAATTAGAATAACAAGAGGCAAAAGAATTGAAGCAAAGTAAATTATGTGCTATATTAACAACAATTAAAATATATATATATATATATTACATTAATCACATTTCATATGCAACTGATATAAGAAAAAACTGGCATTTTGGATTATCCAGTTTAAACTCATATTTTTGAAATGTTGAATCCTAATCTGTAACTCCTAAAATTAAAGTTAAAACAAGTATTGTTTTAAAAACAAGCTATGTGAAATTGTTTCTTAATAAAAAGATCTTGAAAACAGCGTAAATAAAATAAATATAAAATTTAAAGATTACTTAATAAAATCCATATTGTTTAGATCTATAACACCTTTCATATATATATATATATATATATATATATATATATATATATATATATATATATATATATATATATATATATATATATATAGCACAATGAAAACAAAGAGAGAAACGAAACTAATTAATAAGTTTTATTTGCGCTTTGTAGCGCTTAATATTATCTACTATTAGCTTACTTTCGTTTTTTTTTTCCCGTTTTTAGTTCGTCTTCTAATTTCGTGTGTTTAGAGCATTGCTCTTTGAGCCTAATTTTTGGATTTCAGCAGCAATAATAATTTGACTCCTGCTAAAAATTAATTCAAAACGAGTAAATCCTGTTTTTTTTTTTTTTTTTTTTTTTTTTAAATAATTGTTTTAATTATCAAACTTTTTAATTACAAACTTTAAATTATCCTGTATTATATTATTACCTTGCGCGCATCCATTTTCGGGCCCACCCAAGGTAACTAGCAAATTAGACGCGCTTCAGTTTTGCAGTAAGAACGTGCCATAAGATATCACTTTATTTATGCTTCTGTTTTCATATATTGTAATCTGGCAATCTTATTACGAAAATATTATAAATCATTCTTGAAAGATTCCGGTACGCGTAAGTTCATTTAATTCGCTCCTCACTATGTAGATTTCCTTTCGTGTACTGTTCTCTAATCTCTTTACATTTTATTTTCAGTTTTTTGCTCGATATATTTGTTTGTTTTTCCGTACATATTTTTTACTTAATGTGTTCCAATTTCGTTTTAAAAAATTTTTGAGTGCTCCTCACACTGTTGTATTGATATATTTTGCTTTGGCTATATTAATACAATATTAGAAAGCACTCCTTTTGCGGATATAATCGTGTGAGCTGATGAAGAGATTATATCTTTTCTTAGTTTTGTTTTCCAAATTTTAATTAATTTTTTTTTCTTTCTTTTTTAAGGTGTTAAAAGTTATGTTTTTTTAAATACTTTTAAAAAATTATTGTTAATAATTTTCTTCTTTTGTCATTATTTTTTATTTTTTTCCATATTTTCTCAATTTTTTAACTTATATATATATATATATATATATATATATATATATATATATATATATATATATATATATATATATATATATATATATATATATACATGATATTTTTTGGATGAAAGACAATTTTTGACGTAATGTGTTAGAAGGTCTTTAACGTGCAAGTACTTCATTTTAAAAATCATTCCCAGAACTTTCAATGACTCAGCAGGTTTCATGTATATCGAAATAATGAATAAATACATAATAATATTGCATAAATAAACTCTATAAAATACTTTAATATACTAAATTTTATTTTTAGTAGCTAAAAACCAGAATTTTCTACTCACTCTGCCATGTTTTATGATTGAAGGGCCCAAACTGGGTGGGACCTAAAAGAAAACAGTAAAATTTTTATTTTTGTATAAAAAATTAATAAATAATACAATAACATAATAGCTAAATACAAAAATTTTAAAACAGCACAAAGGATTAGTTAGTACCATTATATTTTTATTATGAATACTAATTCGAAAAATCAAATGCTGCTATTAATAAACCAATAATTATGATTGATTATTATCTTAAGTAAGCGATTAGACTAATTCTAATTGATGCTCAAAACAAGAGAAAATATCCAATTATTCGATGAAAAGTATGCTCATTCATGATCCTTCATTGTTCGTTTTTTATATCTGGGAATATTAAAGTTGATATTCAACTTCAAATTTTTTAGTAAAATTTATTAAATCATTTAAAAATATTTTTAATTTAAAGCTCTGCTTTAAATTCAAAATTCTACAAGAATGGTAATGATGGTCAAGATGAAAAATTATTTATTCAAGAAAGTAATTTTAATACAATTTATTAAATTTTAAAATGTTTATATAAGTATAAATGCACGAGTATCATTAAAAATGAATTAACCAAATAATAAAAAAATTCTAAATATGTATTGTACTGGAACTTTTAGTTTCTACCAAAAGCAAAAAGATTATAAATCATGCTTTTTTTCCGTAAATTGAAGTAATAACTATTTTCCCAGGTCTTCTTTTACTTTAGAAACGAAGCGTAAAAATTGATTTGGCAAGTTTCCTAAACTTTCTTAAATGAATTTGGCGCAAAACGGCTTATGAAATGTAAAACAGCAGACATCTTTAGATCAAAAAAGATATTTGAAATCTTTTGCTTGTGTCTTATGCTAGATTCATTTTTTTCATACTGTATAAGTCTGGTAAATCTGGCATTTTTTTAACTGATGCGTCTAGCAGTTTTCTACCCACCTCTGATTGAACAGAAGGTTTTGAAAACTAAAATTTTTTGAATTATAAAAGAATAAAAAGAGTAATATAAAGCCTTTTAATACTCAGATTTAAGTACTAAGAATTCAAATGTGTAGCAAAACTTATTTTTGGCCAACTTAAAAATGGTTTAAAGCTTTAAGATGGCTTAAATATTAAAAGTAATTTCCATTTTATTCTGATTTATTGCCAGAAATATATTAAAATTAGCTTCTAGTATTTTTATGACTTGCATTTTTAGTTGATTTAAAATTTTCTTGACTTATTTATTTCATTAGAACAGTAAATTTGAAACTGAGGAGCTATAGTAAAATTAAAAAATAAAAAAACATAATCCTAGACTACGAACTGAAAAATTAAATAATCAACAATTATTCAAAAAATACGCTATTCATTGAATAATTTGCTTCATATGTTTTTCGAATTGTTTATGATATTAGAATATTTATATTCAGATTAAATTTATAATTAAATTATTATTATTTAAACTTTGACACTTCTTGTTCCAGCAAAAATAGTTATAATGAGATATCATACAATCAAATATTATTAAGTACTTATAAAGCAAAGAATAGAAAATTAAAATTTAAAAAATATTTATTGATTTTAATATTGCTAAAAAAAATGAATTCATAATCCTAAAAAAATGTAATATTTTAAAAATTTGTTACGTCGTGTTAAGTTTAAAAACAAATTAAAAATTTATTTGTTTTAATTATATATTTGGCTTATTCTCTATTAATCAGAGCATATAAATTTATTTTTCTTTTTGAATTGATTTTATTAAATGGATTTGTAGATTTTAATTTACTTAAAAATAATTCAAAAGATCTACTCGTTAAAATCAGCATTAATTCCTTTGAATACTTACAGTTTTCAATATTTTTTTGTGTTTTCAATTTGTTAAAATATATTTCTAATTCTTTTGAATTTATTAGCACTTTTTAAATGAACTTTTAAATTTATATTTTTAAGTATTTTGTAGTGGCCCGGATAGGTTGGTTGGGAGTTGGGCCCCTATGTCCTAGAGTTCATGGGTTTGATCCTCGCCTGCCGTAGACTCTCCGTGTCCAATGGTGACCTATAAACGGGCTGTGACGTGTGTTTGAATGACATCGTATTCTTAGCCCATAGATGGCACCACTGAAAAACAGGAAATGCACCCTCCTCTTTATAATTCGCTTTGTTTCCCCAAGCAGTATTGGCAAGGGACATTAGAAACAACAACAACAAATATTATGTAAATTTGTACTGATTTTAGGAAGAAAAAAGTTAATTTTTCAACAGTTTTCTTTATAGTAAATTTTTAAAAGATATGTAACAAACCTTCATTCTTAGGTTTGCATCCAAAGTTAAAATTCAATAGTTCATTACATTTTTTTAAAACGATATTTATTTGTACTAATATTTATATTACAGGGTCGGGTGGAGAATGTCCCTGAAGATAGCCTTTGACTGCTGTCGATGTTTTGATGCATATTGAGAAAAATTAAATAAAAAGAATTTTTATTTAATTTTTCTCAATATGCATTTATGAATGTTTTGCTTTTCAAAATTTTGCATTCAATTACTTATATTCATTTGTATTTATAATGATATTTTTGTAATGATTTATAAGCATTTTAGCCAAACTGTACTTGAATACAATTATTTATTTTTCCAATACAAAATGAGAAAAATGCATTCATTCCGTTGCAGATTTTATTAATAACATACATTTGTAGAATTCAATTTTTAATTTATTTAAATATATTTAAAAATTTGTCGAAAATATCTTTACCATAATATCTTTGAAAAAAATACAGTCTTGAATGCATTATATAACTTAAATTTGTTTAAATATGCTTGTATTTCGAATATATATGAATGAATTTATTTTTACTTGTCGCATGTTTTTTTAAAAAATGCATTCATACATTTGCAAACGCTGCTCTAGAAAAAATGCGACAAATCATCAACATTCTTTTTTTTTCATTCTGGAAGTGAACCATAAATCGATTTCTCCTCTGAATAAATTTATTAATATTAGCGTTCTAAAATAAATTTACTTGTTGTTTTTACAGCTCAATCTTAAGTACAATTTTGAAAAGAAATATTTCTTTTTTTTTTCTTACAACGCATTCATACATTTGCAAACGTTGCTCTAGAAACGATGCGAAAAATCCTCAATTTTCTTTCTTTTCTTTTACACTCCAGAGGTTAATCTAAAATCCATTTCTCCTCTAAATAATTTTATTAATATACATTTACTTCAGTAAACTTATTTTTCACTTTGCATAATTCAATCTTCTGTTTAATTTTTATCTTACAATGCATTCATACATTTGCAAGCGTTGCTCTAGAAACAATGCGACAAATCATCAACACTCTTTTTTTTTTCATTCCAGAAGTTAACCTAAAATCCATTTCTCAGAATACTTTCAGTAGAAGTTGAGAAAATAGAAGGGAGCAGCAAGTTTATAAATAGGACTAGGGATCCAGTGTTGTTCTTTTTCTCTTTGCTAAATAAGGCTGCATTGGGAGAGAGAGAACGGAAGATCGTCGAAGGTTTTTTTGCACCCCCTCAAAATAAGAGCATCGTTGAAGAGATAATCGATGCGGGTAATGACTTTCCAAATAAGACAGGCCACCAAACTTTTCAAAACAGGCTTTAATTTTATTTAAGAAAAAAAAATTAAGCAATGCCAGATAATTTTTTCAAGAATTCTATCTAATTTATTTTCATCCTAAAATCATCCCGAAGTTTTCCTCACTCCTCATTTTTTTATTAATTAAATGTAATTTTGTGTTAGTAAATCTAGATGTGAGCTTTATTTTTGTGGCAAGAATTTTTTTGTTTTACTTATTCAATTTAATACGCTTTTGGATACTTATATCTGTTTTTTTTTCCTTTTTTTTTTAAGTGTAAATACTACTCTTTCCAGATTATTTATGGAATGACAGTTTACAATTTTTTTATGTTTTTGAACATTTTTATGCATTTTATAAACAGTTTCTATAGGTATTAATATTAACCTTACACGGAATAACTTTAACGAGCAATTACGTATAAATATAACTTCATAACATAGTATGCCAATATTTTTACAAATAAATCTGTCTATAATGGAAAAATATATTTCCACAGATAAAAAAATATAGCTAAAATTACTAGAATATGATAAAATTAACAGTGTATCTAATCCTATGGGAGCATCAAGAAGCTCGGTAATTTTTACCGAAATGCTTTGATAATGATTTTGGTAAAATTAATAACGAAATATGGAAAGATAATCTCTGAAAAAATTTGGTAAATTTATCATTATATTTTAGAGAATGGCATAAAAAAACATTTATTATGTTAAATTTACATTTTAGTTTTGTAAATTTTTTTTCTAAATGCATGATAATAAGAACTATAATTTTGAAAGTCAGAATTTTATGTTAACCGCTCCATATGAACAGAAAATAGCCAAATGAATGGTTTAAATACTGTATATTTAGGTTCTTATTACCAGAATTATGGGATTTTTTTCACCGGAAATGTCATTACCATGGTGAGCAATGTACGGTAATTTTATCATGAATTTTTCTCTGAGTTGTCTTACTATGCTATTTTTAGAAAATGTAAGTTTATGAATTTTGAAAATGATAAGAAATTTTTGAGAATGAAAACGATAAGAAATTTTTGAGAATGAAAACAATAAGAACATGCATTCAGCTAAAAATAAAATATTGCAATTAGTAAAAAAAAATTATCACAAGTTATTTACCGTAGGAGAAAATCATTTCAATTGGTGTGATATATTTTTCTTTAAAACCAGTATTATGTTTTGGTAAATAGAAAATAAAATTTAACTATGATAAAAATTGATAAAATTGTAATTTTAATTGCTTTAGGAACTGATAACAAAACAAGATTGAAATTAGTACTGATATCGAAAACGTTAATTTAGTTACTTAATAAAATAAACTATGTTCATAACCTCAAGTAACACAATGTATTTTAAAACTCTATTTTAACTTTTTAACTTTTATTAGATTGTATCAAAATTCAGCAATGGGTTAAAAAAACTTTGTAAATTATGTAACTATAAATCTTCAGTCAAAGTAAGTTTAAAGCATATTTAATTTACACAAAAATTAGTTATAAAAAGCTAAAATTTGAAGTAGCAGATTTTTGAATTGTACATTTTTAATTTGTACAAATTGTAAGATTTTGAAATGTAAAATTTGTAAATTTTTGAAATGTATAATTTTGTTTGAATTGTACATTAAATACTAAATAAGTTTTTTAATTAGTAAAAGCTTTACTAACTAACTGTTTTCACTTCACAGTTTATTTCTTTGCTGGAAACAATTTTTAATAGAAAAGGGAAAGAATTTACTCGCATTTTATCATTTTAAGATAAAATCTGGTGCATTTTTTTATCATACTTTCAGCACGTAAAAAAATTTTTACTCAACCTAAAATTACACACTTAAAATAATATAAATCATTAAATAATGATATCCAACAAAATATGTATACTTGAAAGCAGTATTCACATAAAACCACTGCATTTAGATATTTAACATCGGTGGCGTAAAGCAGCGTGTAAATTATTTACATTTAGGTTTTTAAGTATTGAAATTTTACTAAGTTTATGTATTTCTGATAATCCAAAAATTAACAGATTAAACCTAAACAATTTTAAAAAAGTGCTTCGAGAAATTTCTTCGCTACCAGAAATAGGATACTTCATCACTAATATCCTATTAATTTTCATTCCTATCACATCCTATCCCTCCTCATTCCTGTTCATGTCAAAATTTCCAAAGACTCTGTCATCATGGCCTCATAACTCTCAAGAGGTCATTTATACAGCATTAATGATGCTTATAAGTTGCTTTTGTTCCCTTGTATAAGGCCGTATCTTTACCATTAAAACAAAATTATGGATTTCATTAAGCTATTAATGATTAGATAACTTTTAATGATGCGTTATTAATTAAAAGATGAACAGTGTATCCTTAAAAGTTTTCTAATCTATAATAGCTTAATGAAATCGATTGAAACAAACTTTGCTCTTAGTTCCGTAGTATCTTACTTTTCTTTATTTTTTTTTGCATAACATATTTCAACTGTTTATATTAATGAACGGAAAACTGCTGTTCAATAAATTAATATTTCATTCCCATGATCTATATTTTAAAGACTTTAAAAATGTATTCATCAAAACTTTGAACGAAAAAATTTTCATAATAAATTTAGAAATATTTTTTACCTAATAAATGTGATAAAAAAAATTCATAAATATAAGTATAAAAAATATATTTCTTTGTTATGACATATTTTAAAACAAATTCTTCTTTCAAGATTTTTTACCTAATCATATTTTCTTTACCTTGTGCAAACATTACACAATTCGATGGATAATAAAAATGAGTTATTCAAATGTACTCAACTCCTGTACTGAATGATTCTCAAATTATCTGGCGTTTCTTTTTTTATTTGGTGCACAGACTGATACGTTTATCCATGCATAATTTGAAACTGAAAATATTCAAATTTCATATTGACTTAAAAACATAAAACCGAAAAATAATTTTTCTTATCATAAGTTTTAACACCCTCCTGAGTTTGTAAATTCTGATTATAATGATGATTCTCGATTTAATCAAATCAAAAACATGAATTTCTAAAAATATGCAAAAAAAAATTTTATTTGTGATTATCAATGGCTTCACAATAAGTCTCAATGTATATAAAAATTGGCCTTTTAATTACTAACTAAATCTTGAACTGCCACAATGCAATTGCAGCTTTCAGTCAAGCTTAAATTGTTCTTATCATAACTTATCACCCATATAAATATTCTATTTAATCCTACTTGCTATTAAACTCTTGATTATTAATTTTTCAATGCTTAATCCAGCACTTCAATTCCTTTGCGTACAAATTTTTCTTAATTTAAAAACAGTAAAACAATAATATTAATTCAAACGTCATAATTAAAATCGTGTATATTTTAGATAGGTATAATTCGAATGGGATAGCAAACACTGAGTTGGAAAATGTTCTTGGAATCACTGTGGCATATTGGTTTGATTTATACTAACAGCAGTTGGAGGGTACGAGCTGAAGTATTCACTTAGCGTATAACCTAATTAGGTTTAAGTAATTTTAAATCCAATGAAATAAAAAGTCTTCTTCTTTCACTTCTCATGTACAATTTTTGTAGTAAGCGGTTTTGCCTTATCATTCAAAAACTTGAAGTAATGCACACTAAGTACAATCTGCAAGCATGGGTGCGCCTTATAAACAAGAAATTGACAGTCAAGTGAATCGATCGCCTCTATCTTTTGATCATCATATACCCACAAGTATCATAACATTCGAAATTAAAATATCCAAACTCTCTAATAAAGACACTACTAAAAATTGCCAAAAGTGGTAGCTTAATGAAACGCCATAATAAATATTCACCCAGTATCCTAAAAAAATCAGACCAGTAGTCTTGCAGTCCTATGACGTCATAACAGGACGTCATAGCAGACTCATCATAGCTCAGATTAGTATAAATCTATGCATTCATATCATCCAAAGAAAGGTTATAAATGTCTCTTATTGTACTGCTATCTGATAATTATGTAGAGAACTAGTGTTAGGAATAAGGTGAATGCAAATTAAAATAATTGAGATTTAGTCTACAACTTTGTGACTAGATACGTAACAATCAGCTGACACTAAAACCTTATAGAAACTAGAGTCAGGCACTTAGTAAGCAGTAAATTGCTACATTTGACTTCAGTTTATATGATTTCACACATATATCTTCAAAGAAAATATTGAATAAAGTTTTTTCACAGAAATGACATTAGGCTATCAAATTAAATATCCATTCAAAATTTGTAAAGAAATCCCAAAGTTTTTCTGAACTCAACTTTTTTTGAAACACCAACTCTCGAACAGAGATATTCCTTTAAACCTACCTTACTGCATTATTTTTTAATATTTTGATCTGAAACTTTAGCTTGACATGTTTAAACACGCGTAAATGTATGGTAACCGAATGGTAGAAACTATGAAACCGAATGATAAATGGAAAGCAACGAGATAATGTATCTGAAAATTGATTCTTTTCCATAGCCATAATATTACATTTACCATTTTCTGCTACACTTATCAACAGCAAAAAGCACGATTTAAGCATTGAAGATACAACTTTTTGTCCAAGAATGAATATCCAATGTCGGTAATATTGCCATACACATGTTCCATTATAAAGGCAACATTCAACTCTTGCATAACCCGTAAATTCAAAAATGTTTTTTGATTTATAGTTTTAACCACATTTATTACAAAAGTTAACGAATAATTTATATATAATTGTTTTTTTAGCTTTTTTTTATTTTATCTATAAATAGAGCCAAACCATGAGTCATCAAAATTCAAAATGCAGGCAATCAAAAATTGCCCAATACATTTTTTACCGAAAAAAATCTACTTTTTTTTATCTCTACACATCTGTATACATAGTTACTTTCACCATTTATCATCTGCTACAAATTTCAATGTTCAGCGAAATTTATTCAGTTGAGCTTGCAGTAGTCTCTGGGTTACAATGAGGAGCTCGTTGTGGTCCCTTATAGCGCATCAATTCGCATCAAAGCACAATTCCTCTTTTTTTATCCCGAGGCTTCCCAATTTCCCCTCTGTTAATTTTCAACAGTGCTCAGCCACAGAACACATTTACCAAAGCAGTTCAGAAACTGGATATTAAAAGTAAAGAATAGTTGTTTTGAGTTTGTGCTCCTAAATTGCTAAACACATTTATAATGTCTTATCAATTCTGATCATCCATTAGTCTGTATACCAAAGAGATTTTAGTTCTTTTCCAACATTACTATAAATATTATAATAAATATTCCGAACCATAAACTTATTTCGATTACTTAATGCCTTTGAATATAGTAAAGTGTCAATTTTTCACCGAAAAATACAACAGAATAATGTCCTTATTATAAAATCAACAAAAAAAAAGTTCCTATAAATTTTGCAACCGTAGTTTAATCAGAAAACTTCCTTACTGTTTTATTTAAGTCATGTTTAGTATAGTAGATATGAGAGTGAAGGTGGCGTAATCAGATTCGGTACAGCTGACAGATGTATCCGATGTATATAGGCCCCTCAGGGAGCTGATTTTAATTCAGGTAAGTCCAAGTCTCATGAATCCGAACTGGCTTCAGAGCCTGCCCTCTTTTTTTTCTGTTTTGTTTGCGTTATCAGTTCACAGTACTCTTTGCTCATATTATCGTTTACGTTTTGCGTAGTATGGCAGATTCCAATTTTTATGTTATGCAACATTACATCCTAAACAGTTTTACGTACATAGACGGTAAGCACAAATGATGTTCCGTCGTTTTATTCTGTTATTCCATAAATGTGAGGTGATATTAGAAAAGACTTGAGATAGAGACTGATACTACCGACCATGTCGTTTGAAAGTCGTAAGAACTTTCTGGAGAATTGTTTGGATTTAGCTCTTCTTGAGTAAGAAAATATCAAATGTGAATAACTGTGTAATGTCTGTCAAAAAAAGATAATCAACGTCAAAAATATTAACCCCTTTTCCTAACTTTAACCTGACACAAATGCTTAGCCACCATTATTGCATCCACTACTAATCTAACCAAGTCAGTTCCATGATTGACCTCGGAACCTTTTCCGTACAAACCCTTGAACAATCCAATCAAACCATTAGGTGACGCACAATGCCTAAGAGAAACTTTCACGTTTATGATATTTATTCCAAAAAAGCAACGTTTTTAGCTTTTTTTTTCATAAATAAGTTAAAAACTAAATAAATACTTGTTTAATTTATTTGAAGAAAGAAAGTAAAAATACTTATTATACTTATTATTAATAATAATATTCATAATAATTATTATTATCATTAATTGAATATCAGAATCCATGGTCGTAACATTTTCACGAATTTTCTAGGTACTTTTTTGTAGATTCACATTACTTTATGAATTTAGGATATTTTTTTCAATGAATCATTTCCTTAAATAAAAAGATAAAAAAAACGGAAAATTAAATTTATTTTGCTGTAAAAATTTTAAAATAATTAATCTGTCTATCAAATTCGAATTAAAGTTCCAAAAATTAAAAAAAATATTAACGAAATCGTGAAATAAAAAACAGATAATTCCATTAAAAGTAATAAATAATTCTTAACGAATAAAAGTAACAGATAATTCATAAATCCAAAACAGTATGAGGTCCTTGAATTTTAGACTATACATATATAAGCGAGTTTGGATTTCCTTTACGGTTTATTTTTCTATATACTTCACAAGGTTTTTGACAACGAATTGCGTTAAAAGAGTCGCAATAACTGATCAGTTTCATTTAATACTTAAGTACTGTTAAGTCAGCGTCACGAGAAAAACTTCCGCGGGGAGAATAAAACCGAAATAGGAAAAAACTGTACTAGTAAAAATCATTACTTTTCGTGTATGTTTTCGATAGTATTAAAAATAATGATTTAAAACAGTTATAACATGAGTTGATTAATATGGAAGTCGCGGATTTTTTCTACTTCCGCTAACAAGCGTCAAACAGTTTTGCTACCAATTTTTTTCTCATTTCCAAGTAAAGCTCCTTAAAAGAGTTATTCTCGTGACGGTCAATCTATATCTCGAGTTCCTTATTTATTAATCATTAGATAAGAAATTATGATTTTTGTTATCACGAATATTGATTTAGATGCTCTAGATGTATATTTATAAAAGTATCAAATTCAAACTTTGTGCTTATTTTTGCTTGTGAATAAGGAAATGTTATTTCTCTCTTGAAGGTCTATCAAAAAATCGTCAAATGATTATAGCAGCGAATGGAAGTAATCACTGACTCATGGACTGAATTTTGGTAATTTTTGTTAAAATTTATAAAAATTGAAATTTATATCTGTCATTTTAAAAAGGTAAGCAATTTTATATGAGATGAATTTAAAAACTTTTCTTTGCTTTATTTAAAAATAAAAAATATTTTAATAATCATAAGTATATGTTTATACGAAAACCCTTTTGAAGTCATAAGATAAATACTGACAGTAAACGTAGATACTGAGTGTACAATTTTTGAAAAAAAAAATCATTAATTAAAAATGTTGAAATTAAAACATCTAAACTAAATAGATAAAGACATTCCATTAAATTATACACATATTTGAAAATTTAAAAAGCATAAAAAAATTTTAATTCAGCGTAACGCTTGTAAGAGCTAAAGGCAACAGAAGGTCTCTGTGTACAAAACAAAATAAAATATTTATTTATAAATTATTCATATACTTAGTCAAAGCTATTTAAAAAATTGAACTGGATAAAAAATTGAGTTCCATTTATTTACATACATTTTCTTGCATTAGCATTTGAGAAGGGACCTGACAAATACAAAATGGTCATAATTTTTACACGATGCTGCTTAATATGAGCATCCGCAGTCAAAAAAATAAACAAATAAATATCTGTTCAATTTTCACTTCAAGAATAATCAAAGCATTCAGTGTTGCAAGTAAAATTATAGTACATGCAGTTTTTTTCACTCACAGTACAAATATATGAGCTTAAAGAAAAACAAGACTGGTTCTCGACTATATTTTATACCAAAAAATTATGCATACCAAAAATATTAGTGATTTTTTTAGTAGAAATAATACGCGTTTCTGAAGTTCGTAATAAAATTTAAAAGATATGGTTATGGTAAAACTAATTTTAAACTCATAAATTTAACTTTGAACAAATACAAAGTTTCTATGATTGTTAAATTCCAATTCACTTACCTTTGCAAAAATTTTGGATAGTATGGCATATGAGCTGATACAATTATATATATATATATATATATATATATATATATATATATATATATATATATATATATATATATATAAATATATATATATATATATATATATATATATATATATATATATATGTCCTCAAAACTGTCGTTTGATTACTTATTTTTAATCATTTGAATAACAACTTGTTAAGCTGCATAATTCTTAAAAAGCAATTTAATTTCACAAATATATTTTAATTTCATTATTTAAGCTGTTTCAATGCAAATAAAGTTAGAAACGAAACTTTGATGATAGAAAAAAATTTTATTAAATAAAACATAATAATTTTTTTAACTGCTTGCATGTTATTCTATAAGCTTTATTTTGTAATTTAATAAGTTTTTAAAGTTTTTTGTAAAGTAAAATAGTAATACACATAAAAACAGCACAAAAACATAAAAATCATACATTTGTATATTATACTAACGTAAAGTTACTATGTAAAAATTTTATTTCACAAAATCTAATAAAATAGGTATTTGAAAATGTTTCACAGCTTTTATTGCTGAAACTGCAATGCTTTAAATTTTTTAAATTATTATCAAGACTTGTAGTAAAAGAAGCAAAATAAAACTACGTATAAGCATTATAATCGGAAAAAAAGTATCAAATACATGATATATTTTAAATTTAAGTATTTGTTTTACAATTAAAATAATCTTATAACTGAATAACTTATTAAAACAGAAGTAAGAAACGTATAATTACCTGCTAAAAGAATTAGAAGAAACCTCAAGGAGTGAGGATGGTTTCAGAGCACTTGTTCCACACCGAAGAAACTCTTAGGAAAACATAACTTTAGAGAAGGCTTACGCTGGGATCATTTTCCTAACTCCTGATTGGGCATAGGCCGAATGTATCCTCCAATCGGTTGAAGTTTCCCCTTAACGTCTTGCTCTCCGATATTCTTAGCTAAAAGAAAAACATGAGGTTAAATATTTTCTTTCCGCGGCAAGTTGGAAATAAAGTCGCCCTTCGGTTCCAAGATATTTTATGAACTTCGACTGAAAAAACTTCTTTTGAACTTCCAGAATACCTGAGATTAACCCGGTTCCTCAGGAATAAAAAAGTATTTTCATTTAAACTATTGTTTCCAGGAATGAAAATAAAATAACTTCTGGCTATTATCAGTTATATTTTAACGTATTTCTTATTGCAAATATGTTAAAATTAGCACAAATTAAAATAAATTAGAACATATCATTTTGTTCACAAATGAAACTTTAAAGTGAGTAAAAAAAGAAAACTGCTTTCTTATAAAATAATTCAATGAGTAGAAGATTCAAAATAATCGTTTTCTAACATTCAAATTTAAACTTCCATGAAATTTCCATAATCCTTCCTTAGAGTCGTTAGTCGTTGCGAAATAAAATATTCGTTATAGATTGGTATATAATCTATAATCGGTATTTCAAGTCAATAGTTATTAGAAGTTTTCAAATAAAACATCTACAGTCGTTATTAATTAATTTCGCAGTAGTTTTCAGTTTTAAACTTTAATTGAAACAAACTATTCTTCCACTATAGGTTCTGAGCCGCAATGGCTCAGTGGTTTAGACATTGAACTATCATTGTAAAGGACTGGGGTTCGATAATCAGCGGTGGTTAAAGGTTCACCCATCTGGAGGTCGATGAGTATCAGGTTCTCCGTGAAGTAAAGGTGACCTGTGAGCAATGCTGACCACATTGCCATAGTGATCAGTGATCCATGAATTTGTTGAGCCTTAACCTCCATGAAACCCCTGGCCCACGCAACGGACTGTTGCAGGAATGCTTTATTTTGTAATTTTATAATAGGTTATAGATTTGGAAAAATTTAAAAACTAAATTTAACATACTTCAATTTCAGTCCATAAGTAAATTAAATGTTAAAAAATTATAAATAATTTTAAAAAAAAAGAACAATTTTTTACAGAGAAAACCAAGTTTTATAATTATGTGGAAAATTTTTCGATCCGCGGCATTAGTACTGAAGACATTGCGAAAAGCGAGAAAATTATAATTCATATTAAAGGGCCTTAACTTTAAACCACTTCATTGCTTAAACCAGGGGTAGGCAACGTGGCGCCCCCGATCGATTTTTAATGCGCCCTCGCTGGACTAATGTAAATGTATGATAGCCAGAGCGATTTACTTAACTCTTGTCAAACGGCGATATACAGCAAGTAGTCAGTTGAGTTTAGGATTGTGCATGATTATCTGTAAAATATGCGCCCTCGGTGATTTTCAAATTTAGTATTGCGCCCTTAAGGACAAACAGGTTGCCGACCCCTGGCTTAAACTATTGGGAACATATTCCCCAGATTGCGGCTAACCCGAAAATTTTAAGGTTATAAATCCAAATTTGTTGAACAGAAGTATGTTTATTTTGAGAAAGCACGTTTTAGTCTATGATTTCGAAACTTAAAACATTGTCATTACTTATTAATTAGCATATTTAATGTTAGACCCTCGGACCATTAGTTGGAGTCCTAAATGTGACAATCGGATTGGTTGATCAAAAGTTATGGTGTTCGCTTTCGCTTTTATTTTGAGTATCGTACTTCACTCCAGTGCAGCCTGAAATCTTCTAACTCATTGGTTTACCCGTATATAAATAGTTTCACTTTTTAAATCATCTTACGTGTATTAAAACTGATATTTATATGGAAAAAATATGTATTCATATATGTGAAAAATGGCTTCCAAATACTTTACGCAAATTTTGGCTTTTAAATCAGAAATTTTGTTTTTCATCCTTGACGGCGTCTAGACGGTTTTAAGTCTCTTAACGAGATATGTCTGGGAAAAATTAAAAGAGAATATAGACATACCATTTTCGTTGTTATGTTATGTTATTATTTCAATTCAGATTTATGATTTTCCCAGATTTAACTTCCGGAAATATTCCTGATTTCTAAGGTCACATTTAATTTTCAAGGCCATAATTTAAAATATTTTCCTTAAAAAATTATAATTTAAACTCTTTAAAAAAATGGTCGAATGGTCACAATAGACTTTTTTTCGAAAGATACTGTACATTAGAAAAGACAAAAATGTGCCAAAAATTTATAACGACAGTATAATATCTCTTGGTATAGATAGTAATAAGGAAAATAGTGTGACTTGAGGGTGCATATGAATTGTATTTGTATCTACCACTTTAAAGTAATGAATTACACGAATCACAAATTTTTTATGCACTGCTATAAAATGCAACAAAAAACATTCTCCTCATTAAAAAATTATTAATCACAATGATTAAATTTATTTTAATCATTGTTTATTTTATTTTATTTCATTATCAGTATTTACTTTAAACTACTCTGTATGGTTAAAACTACCAGAATATACCGTGTTTTTTGGCTCGATGGAAACATTAAAAAAAATCGATATTTTTTACAGAATCGCTTTGGTAGAAATTTTGTAAAACTAACAATTGAATAAGGTTTTATAATATGTAATAAAATTTTGTAAATTTATCATGATACCTTAGAGCATAGAATGAAAATTATTTATTCGATTAAATTTAATTTTCAATTTTGTATTTACTTTCCAAATGTGTGATTGTATGAACTATAGTTTTGAAAAACAGAGTTTTCAGTAAACTGTTAACATATGAATAGAAAAATTACCAAATGAATGGTTTAAATGCTGTATAGTTTGGTTTTTTAAACAGAATTATGGGTTTTTGTTGTTTTTTTTTTACCGGAAATATCATTAACATACAGTCATGTAATTTTACCAGAATATTTTTCTCCGTGTATATTACTGAAGAAAAAATTTAGTAAAACATACTTATTGTTTTAGCAAATTTAACACATTAGTTCTTAAAACGCATGAATATCAATAGCTTTGCAAAAGTGTTTAAATTAATTTACTTAATACCAACTGTGATAGTAGAGATTAATATTGATTCATGTTAACTTTATTTTGAAACATATTTTCAAAGAAAAAAGGGTATTTGTTAAAAGTCTTTGAAAAGATAATGAAATTCGTCACGTAAGTGCATAAGACATCTAGATAGCTTATAAAATTGGTATAATATTAACCGTTTATGTTATTTCTGCACATAAATCTCAATCTTTAATATTCGTATATCATATTAACATTATTATTAAGCCTGTGGATATTAGTAAAATCTTGGGGTTACTTATCTCGATTTTTCACATCACATAAATACTATAATTTCTAAAACTAATCATGAACTCGATTTTATAAAACCTGAAACCTAGATATAATTTCATGTAAGAAATAAATTTTAGTAAATATTTATTATTTTTTATTATTTTATTAAATAACAGTCGAAAAAATTTTGAATTTGCATGGTATATAATTTTTTGCGTTATTTTAAAGTATATGATTCTGTATGGCAAAATACAAAATTTGAGCGAAATTGGTTTAATAGTTCCTGAGAAATCGAATTTTAAGGAAGTAGTATAGTTACAATTCGCTGTCTCAGGAACTATTCAACCGATTACGCTCAAATTTTGTATTTTGCCATGCAAAATTAAATATTTTAAAATGACATAAAAACTATATACCTTAAAATTCAATATTTTCTTTACTATTACTTAAGTATTAATATAATAAAAAATAATAAATATTTACTAAAATGCATTTTTTGAAGGGAATTATCTTTGGATAAACGAATTTTCTAATTTGCGTGTAAAAAAATTCAATTCGTTTAAAAATTTCTCGAGATAAGGCGAAATACGCAAAGGTTATAAGTAACATTAAGGGGTCCAAAATTTGAATCATTCTCCTGACTAAACTATGGAAACCATATTTTCCAAATTGCGGGTACCCCCCACATCTTGGGGATCAGAAATCCAAATTTGAAAAAAAGTGATGTTTATTCAAATAAAGTACGTTTTTGTGCCTTATTTCATAATATCTTCTGCCCTAATTAATTAACATATTTGAGGTCACTCCCTTGAATTATTAAGATTGACTCCTAAAACGGGAAGATTCGATCACTAGAATCAAAAGTTATTCAGAATTTTCCATGTTTTTTTGTTTTTTTTCTTTGGAGGACTGTACATCACTGCAACTGTATTTTTATTTGCAGTGTGTTTTTCGTGGGTAAATTAAAATGAAATAAAATAAAGACGTATTATTACTTTGTGACTTAGCGTAAAAGTGTAAATTAAAGACTGATCTTTAAAATAAAAGTGTGCATAAATCTAAAGAACGTAATTCTGTAGTTGTAGTGTGAAAGCAACGAGGTGGTTTTATTTTTAGATCCCAAGCTAGCTACCTTATAGAGAGGACTATGGAAGGAGACGTTTCCAAGACGTGACGTAAAAATGCGAAGGGAACAATCTAATTTCAGAATGAAACCTACATTCTGCGACTTTTTTTTTCTCGTCAAAAGTTATTGTGTACCATTGACGTATTGATAGCGCGTGCATTTAAAAGGTACAAAACTGATCAACAGAAAAAGTGTTGATTGGCGAATCGAATTACTTATATTTTTTAAGTGAAAACAATTGAAGTCATACCCAATATGAAATGCGAACACATTTTTTATTGGCCAACACAATTGCAGATATTTTGAAAACATTCAAACATTTTATATTTAAAAGCATCTGCTATTAACATGAAACATTAATTTATACTGCCAAATCTGTATAATGACATTCAAAATTATCTAGTAGAATAAGAAAGTTGAAATTTATAAAATAAAATTGTATAATATTTCTCATAAGTATTACGAATTTAATCATTTGAAATTATGAACTTACCAATTGACCGCTTCGGGTAAAAAAAAAATTCAGTATTTTCATTTTTGCAAGATGAGAATTTCAGACTTAAATGTAAAAAAATTATTATTTTGAGATTAACATTTTTATGTATTTAATCGTTATTTAATGAAAGGGTAATGAAGTCAGGTTTCGCATATGAATAGTCTCAAACTGAAGCTAAAGAAAAATATTCACAGAGCTATAATTAAAAGAAATACATTCTGAATATCCTTTATATCTTTTCACTGTATCGAATACACTGCACTCCGAAAAAAATTCTGGTAAAATTACGGTACTGTACCGTAATGATATTTCAAGTAAAGAAACCATGATTTTGGTAAATAAAATCAAAATATACGGTGTTTAAACCATTTATTTGGTACTCTTCCGTTCGTATAACAACGGTTTACAGGAAATTCTTGTCTTCAAAACTATAGATCTTGTTACTGCACATTTAGTAAAGAATGCAAAACTGAAAAACAAATAAATGGTTTTTATGCCATGCTCTAAGATGTCATGATAAAATTACGAAATTTTATCACATTAAACCAAATTTTGTCACAGAATATGAAACCATGTTCTATTGCGGTTAATTTGTTATTAACCACAATAAAGGTTATTTTGTCAATTTTTTAATTTTGTCAAAATCATTACCGAAGCACGTCGGTAAAATTTATCGAGCTTTTGGGTGTTTCCATGGTGCCAAAAACACCATAAATTTCACCATATTCTAGAAATTTTGATGACACTTTTTTTCAGTGTGGATAATTATTACCAGTTATGCAGTAGAAAATTGATTTTAAATGTTTTGCTATAGGAATGGGTGATATTCGTATTACATCCTTTGCAACATCTGTGAACGAGAATCGCATTATAGAACAAAAGAAACTAATATGGAATTAAGGATTCGCTTAGGATTCCAGCTATCGAGGCATGCAAAAAATGAAGTAAAACTTGAAGGGATACTATTAAAAATAACAAGGCAAACTGTTCTAATTTTAGAGAAACACTACTAGAAACATTGCAGATAACTTCTTTAATATATGAAGAAGAAAAAACGTCTCAAAACATTCAGGAAAGTAACTGAAAATATTAAAGGAAACTGTTAGAATATATAGATATGTTAGTATATATATATATATATATATATATATATATATATATATATATATATATATATATATATATATATATATATATATATATATATATATATATATATATATATATATAAATACAAAAGAATGATTTTTGGTTGCATTTACATAAAAATGAATCTAAAATATGAATACTTAAATTTTTATGAATATTTATCATACATATTAAACATTCTGGGATATATAATCGAAGCAAACAGTGATATTCCATTGATTTCGACTTAACAAAGCCTTATTAAAAATTTTCTTCTAAGATTTAATAACCAAAATGAGTCTTTTGAACAATTTAACGCTAGGATTATAAAATGAAATTAATTTGTAAAACGGATAACGGAAAAGAATTCTAAATTTGAAAAACGAATTTTAAAATGACTCCCACTTTGCAAAAAAGATCGTAAAATGTCCACTGCCGAACAAGATCGCAAAATGCCCACTCCTGTGCTGGCGATATACATATACTCCGAAAATAAAGTAATTTGAAATAAACAAGTTCTCATTAAAAGTTTTCTATCAATATTTCTCGACAAATATACGAGTCTTCATAAAATTTGATGCTAACGTTAGAAAATGATACAGTTTCATAAAATTTGTTTAAAAAAATCCCACTATGTTGGCGATACTCCAAAATTTGTGTAGTTTGGATTGAAATAGTTCTTATTAAAAAATTCTTTAAGTTTTCTCTTTAAGTTTTTCTTGACCAATATGGCTGTCTTCAAGCAATGTGCCTGTGGTTACGTTGATCGCCATTAATAATATTTTAGAGGTAGTTCAAGTATCATCATTGACTTTTGGCCGTTGCATACGCATCCTAATTCGGATGTAATAAAATAATTGTCTCAAGGAAATAAATAAAATAGTTTATGCAAAGTTGATTTATTAAATATTGAAAATGGCCATAATTCAAAAATATAAGCATAATCAAGAAAAGAAATCCCTTAAAGGGATCAAGATAAAATATTATCTTACATCGAGAGTTTTGTTAGCGTGAATGATATTCAACGGTTGGGACTGTGAGGCCCCAAAGGGCACAACCAGTCACCACAAATTTGAAATTGAAAGTAAATGAATTTGTTCCCAACGGACACTAGGAGCATGGAGAAGAGACCCAGGGTTCGAGAATTATCGAAAGATAACATTTCCAAAATAAAGCCAACCCGCATAATCAGTATTAGGTTTGAAAATACTCTGGCAATCGCGAATCGCCAGCAAGACAGTGAGAATTAATAAAACCATGTAACTGAAACATATTCGTGGTAAGAAATTAAAAATAAAGAGTTATAAATAGATTTTTGTTTTAGATTAGGCGAAACAGTAAATTAATGAACCTACATTAGTATTGAAACAAAAAGTTCGCCATTACATTGATCGATAAGAAAAGAAGAATATATTTTATGGTTTGCTCTCCCTCTCTCTCATATGCCTGTTTAGGCAGTGGGGAGCGATTGTTCTTGTTTTCAAGTGGCGCCATCTATTGCCAAGAATATGGTTCGCTTTAAATAAAAATTAACTGATTGATTCAATTTAAATACAATTCGATTAATTATGCGGAATCACAGTGCCGCCTTCTTTACAATGTAAAACCAGTTTTGAATAATTTCTAAGTTACCAAAAATTATAAATAAATTGAAAATTATTCTCCCTTACGTTCATGTAGTCCATACATTAAAATTCGAGTGATTTTGACTAATTTAAGTCTCAAGAAATTAAGCAGAAATAAGAGAATAATGTGTGTTTTCGAACAAATTAACTCTCACATTTGAAATCAATCTCAAGTAATATGAAATCAATCTTAGGTAAATTCTGCTTCAAAAAATTCACAATGTGTTACCATTACGTTGGCAATATACACACTCTGAAATTAAAATAATTTGGATGAAAAAAGTTCTGATTAAGAATTTTCTTGACCAGTGTGAGTGTCAAAAATTTGTAAAAATTCACAATGTATCATGTATTCACCCTTCTGTTTGCGATGGGCTTACTCTGAGATAAGAGTTATTTGGACAGTAATCTAATAAATAGTTGTTAACAAATATAGACGTCTTCAAACAAATTAAAACGCCTATTTTATTAGCTACGTGACAGTTTCAAAAAAATTAATCATTAAAAATATTTTAAAAAGTTCACAAAATTTCAATTATTATGAAAGCGGCATACATAACTTCAGGAATTTAAATAAATTGGACAAAACGAGTTACTTTTATTTTAATTTTCTATAGATCTTAAAATATATTGATATTTTAAAACAAATTGAAGCTTATTACTATTAATTATTTAAATGAATTCAAATTATTCCGCATAGCAAAATTTATTTGACCATTATACCCACCTTTATGTTTACAATATACATAATAGGAAATTTCAATAATTTGGACAAAACAAAGTTTTAATTGAAAAAAATAATTAACGACTTTATGAGCAATATGTGTGCATTCCAACAATTTGCTCACATTTAGGAATGAAATCAGTTTTATTTAAATTTTGTTTGGCAAAAATATTATAAAAATATCATAAAATGTCCATCCTTTATGTTGGCGATATACATATTCTGAAATTAGATTAATTTGAACTAAGCAAAATGTCTTATTAAAAACTATCTATCAGTAATTTTTGACCAATATGGATGTCTTCATACAATTTGTTGCTTACTTTTCAATACGAGATGAATTTTAAATTAAATCCGCTATACAAATTTTCATTAAAAAAAAATTCGAAATTTATACACTCCTTTGTTTGCGAGAAACGTTCTCTGAAAGAATGATTTGGACTAAAAAAGTTTTTATAAAAAAACTTTCTATAAATATTTGTTAACAACTTAATAACCTTTTAAATATTGCATTAGTTTTTAAAGAATTCTGCATTTAAATTATTATAAAATAAAATCTCAAATTATCCATACGAGCGATATATATACACTGAAATTAGAGTTTTGTCGAAACTGGTTCTTTTTCTTTTTTATCCAAATTTAATAAAAATATATCTTAAATCAAAGATTCATGAAAATCGAGGTTGACTTAATATTATTGAACAAATTTCATACAAAAATCCATAAGAAAATATGCAAATTGTCTACACTTATGTTTACGAAATTCATTGGAGTGATTTGAACTAAGCAAGTTCCTTTTAAAAATTTTCTGTAAAGCTGAGCTGTTTTCAATTAATTTTGCGCTCAATTTTTAAGGTGAAATCAGTTTTAAATGAATCACGTTATACAATAAATTATAAAATGTTCCCAAATTGTCCTTCCTTTTGTTGACAATTTTCTTAAAATAAAGTAATTTAAACTGAAAAATCTTATTAAAGTTTCTTTAATATATTTCACGACTAATATAAGTGTTTTAAAATAATTTGGCGATCCCTTTCCAATGGAAGGTGTTTTCAGTATAAATGTAAACAACAACAGTCTCGAGCTCTTGAACTGCTCTACTTAGGGTTAAAAAGTATATAGCTGCTTACTACAGCTTATATACTGCGAGGCAATATTTTCAAACTAATAATTTTGCTTTTAATAAAAGAAATAAATTATATAATTTCTGAGCTCAAATCTGCTGTATTTCATAATGCATAAATGATATTAAGTAATTCTGGGGAGTTTGAAGTGAAAATCGGTTTGAGTTATTTATAGATGTAGCGTTAAAAAAGATCACCTTTTTTGATAGATTTCGAAAGAACTCGCTTTTTGGGCAGTTCTGATTTGGCCTCTTTTTACGTGTTTTTTAATGTTTATTCTTAGTTCAAGCTGTGTACCATCTTACGTTAGTGTTAGCATACTGTTCAAGAAGTGAAATTAAATTCATTTTACAAATTATCATTTAGGTTTATATTTCAAATTTGGAATATCGTTAAGAAAGAAAGAAAATGTTTTATAAAGATTCTTTTTGTCAAATGACAATTCTTCTGTCTTGAAATGGCAGGTTTTCAAATGACTTATAACGATTCTTCTTTTAAACACAAATAATAAATCAGGTAATGAATGCAAATACTACTCAACATAGTCTGAAAAACACAATGACCGTTGTGAGCCAAATGGCTTCAAAGCACACCGAGAACAGTAACTCGGAAATATAAGGAGTCAAAAGCTTGCAGCTCTTCCTAGTGTAGAAAACACCATCTATATAAAACCAGTTTGAATGAATTGCACAGTATAATTGTTTTTTGTATTGCAGAAATTTCCAAAGAAATAAAAAGATTTAGGATTCTATTCATCTTGTTTCCTTTTTAACAAGTCCATTGTGCAGCTCTAGTGTGACGTAAATAAAATACCTACTTATTTAACAAATTTTAAAAACTTATAATTTTTGATTTTGTTAATTTTTAAATCATAAAAAATTCATTTACCGCTGGGTTTTTTTAAAATTAATATTAGTATTATTAAAATGTGATGATTACACTTCCGAGTGTGTTTTTTTAGTAGAAGTTGAAGTTTCAAAGTACTTATCCTCTACATTTATCATGACTTGCTACTTGACAAGCCGTAAAATTTTTAGCAGAAGTCCTTCTTCACGTGATAGTTTCGATATTATTTATGTAACCGCGACCGAAACTTGAAACAACAATCAACAAAAATGAAAATCTGAATTGCGCTGATCGCTTTACTTCAACAAATATTTATTCAAAAAATATGAGTTCTTTTAATCCTGCTTTTCAAGTGCGATGGGCAATTTTATTGAAATATGGTTCTGCTGTCTGCAGGGTATGATGATAGCGAGAAAATCAATGATAGTAAGATTATATGTAGTCGTATGCTTTGACCCATTTATATTCATTTTGACTATAAAAAATATTATATTTCTTTCTGTGTTGCCTACCTAAACCCTTAAAAATTTTCATTGCTAGTAATGTGGTTACTATAATACTAAGTAATCTTTATTTACATATTTATTTTTTTCGTTGCAGTGATTGGTGAATTGAAGTAACCTCTTTGAGGAAACAAAAGTGCCATGGCTTCTGGGGGCCTTTGTTCACCAAGAGCTTCTTACATTTTAGCTGAATTAGAAGATCAAGATTCTGTGTTTGCTCCTATTAAAACAGCTAGTCGAGTTAAGGTAGACTATTTGTATTTTTTGTGAAATTTATCTTTAGAGCTTGGTCTTGCAGTACCTTCTTACTTCCTCATACCATTATGTCCTGTAAAAATTAATAGCATTGATAGGATAAATTTCCTTATTGGTAAGTACTCCAAAATAGTTGTTAAAGTCGGAAATAAGTTTTCAAAAGTGCCAGGAAGTCCGAGAATTGTCAGAGAAAACGGGAACAAAAAAAGTCATGGATAAACGCAATTTTTCCCAAAAACCAGGAATTGTCAGGGAATTTAACTTCCTATCAAATAGTTAATGTCACACTTCTGTTTTCAACCATAATTTGCTCTTATGCTATTTAATAAATCCCTTTTTTTTCTAAGCCGAAC
Organism: Parasteatoda tepidariorum; assembly: GCF_982258835.1. Lineage (NCBI taxonomy): Eukaryota > Metazoa > Arthropoda > Arachnida > Araneae > Theridiidae > Parasteatoda > Parasteatoda tepidariorum. The sequence continues at coordinate 61,367,882 of NC_141756.1, read as the reverse complement.
TTTATTAGGGGATATTTCTGTATCATGATCTGTTGCGCCAACTACAATCGCCCAGGTGCCTAATAGATTTTAAGCTTGCAAATATTTTTAGAAAAACATGTAGATATTTGCCCGGTGGTGGTTGCAAGTTATACATTTCGAGTTGGTCCCTTTCGTTGATGTTTTTTTTTAGTTTCTCGTGGGCCTCTTGAAAACAGAATTTTCATTAAAATGTGTGATATGAGCAATAGTAGTTGTATCTTTTACTGTTAAATTTTAGTTCGCTGAAAATTCATGAGACTGATTGGTACATTTATCTCTGTGTAATAGGTGAATTTGTAGAATAGTTTTATATAAATTTATTTTTATTATCTTTGAGGGAAGGGTTTAGAGAGAGTTCTCAACAACTCCTTGAAAATTAAATTTTTCTATTTTTTAACCTTGAAACATTTTTATAACATTCAATGATATGTTTAAAAAGCTGTCACATTTAGTTCCATAACTGTCTCCTAATTTTTTTATTTGTACTTTAAAGGTTAGGTTTATAATACAGTGAAACTTTCAAGAAGGACCACCTCTTTGTAGTGACCTTCTCTATTTACGACCACTTTTGAGAGGCACAGAACTTTTTCCTTGGGCTTCGCATCGAAGAAAACCTTTAGAAGGGACCATCAAAACCACTCCCGGCGACCAGGCAAACCTCCTAATCAAATGCGAAAAGGTCAAATAAGGAAACACAAAAAACTATCAAAATTAAAAATATTAGCAAAACAAATAAGTGGATTTAAATGTATTCACAATATTTGTGAGTGGTTCTTATTTAGAGAGCTCTTTTTGACGATTGCTGAAAAAGTTTGACAGTCTCATGTTATAGTCAGAGTGCAATAAAGATGATTGTATCAATGATAATGATTTAGTTTTAAAGTTAGAAGTTAAATTTATAAAAAAAGTTATTTTAGAAAAAACTAAGCATCATAAACAAACCTCTCATTTTTTAAAGTAAACTAGTTTTTATAATATAAAATTAAATGCAGACTTAAGCAAAAAACATAATTGTTTATATCATTCACAAAGGGTAAATTTGTTTTTACACATTATATCAGTACACATCATTTTAATTGATGCTAAATTTTAATCATCGATTTGGTTTTCGTGACGCCAACAGGAGATGCGTTTTGGCACCAAAAAATTTCACTGGGTAAAATCAAAATCAATAGCAAAAAAGCTTTCAATAACATTTAGAAGTCAATGGAAGTAACCCCTAAGAGCAACCAACCTCCATCAACTGTGGAACAGAGAGTGGTCACTTCCAAAAGGTTTCACTGCATTTAACTTAACAAGTCTCGATTCTTGTTTATGGTTTTTTCTTTTTTCCAGTACACATGCTTTGATATTTCACGCCATTACATTGTCTTTGGAACCAATGCAGGTGGTGTTGTTATTTTACAACATGACAACCTATCTTATCTTAAGACACTCACAGCTAAGGTAACTAACACTTCAAATTAATCTGTCCTTTTTTTTTCTTTAGGTATTTAGATTAACTATCAAATTCTTTTTTTAGTTAAATAATCTATTACAAACAAACTGTTTAAATTATTTCTAGCATGCTTTATATATATTTGATGTTTAACCGTTTACTCGTGAATGCTCCAATAATGAAACATGGGTTTCGAATTTTGATTTAATGGGCTACTAAACTAGGAATACTAATCTTTTTTGCATAGATTTATGAATGATTTTTAAATTTAGTTTGTATCCATTTCTATAATTTTTTAAATCATTTTTTGGATTTTTTAATATTTGATATAATTAACTAATTTTACATGCACATACATTTTACATTATCAAGTATCCAATTTTAATGTGAAAAATTTAATGCATTCAATTATTTAAAAGGACAACATTACCTACTGGTAAACATAAAAATGGAAATTTTGTTTTAAAGTTAAAATATGAGTGGAAAACCCAATGTTACATTCTTGGAACATTTTATTTTAAGAGTAATATTTTTTAGAGTTCAAATACTGCATTTAGTTATGTTGTGTGCATTTCATTCATTATTCTGGTGCTTATTTAAGGGAAATAATGTTGAAATAATAGAGGGATTAGAACACATGTAAATTTTACTTCTTTTGACCATGAACGTTAGGAAAGTGAAGAACCTGAATTATCAGGTTTCTTCTAACAAAATGATATTGACAGGGGCTTTTGTAATACTTAGAATGTAATACATGATTAATTTTCATAGTATTTATATCTCTTTTTTTCAAAATTCTAACATACATGAAAATTCTTTCTCATGAGATTATAGCTTTCAGGGGTGTTATCCTTTTTTATACTATTTGACAATGTTGGAGCTAAAATTTAACATTAAATGCCTCATTCATTTGTGTTTACTACAATAGATTCTTGTTATAAATAATTTTTCTTTCCTGATTTATATTATTTCTTAGGTATATTTGATGTTATTGCTAAGTTACAGAAAAGTGTATACTTTTTTTTGTTGTTTCATTTACAAATTCTCTTTGCTTTAACACCAGTCTAGAATATGTTTGATAATACAAGAACAATGGCCAAAAATATTAGCGGGACATTTTTAGTAATGCATTAAAATTTTTGTTGTTAAAGGTTGGATTTTATAAAGCAAACTGTATAAAAAAGACAACAGAATTTTTTATTAAGAGTTTAAAGAGTTTTTATTAAGAGTTTGCAATAAGCCTCTTGCAAAAAGAGGAGTAGATTTCTATCCGTCATGCCTCTAAGTAATTTAAAAATGTGTATTAAAACTATCAGATAGTCATTATTTATGTATACAACCCAGTGTCTTTGTAAATAAATATCATAAAAAGTGTTTTCCATGTAAATCCTGCCTGTACCATTGAATCACAAGTAAATGATAATCATGTAAGTGATAATCAACATTTATTGTAGCAATCAATATTAATGGTACTTTTAAGGTCAAGAAAACTAATTGTTCTTACAATATTGTTAACTAAATTTATTAATTAATCTAATATATTTATTTTCATTCTATTTCCTTTTTGCTTTGAAAAATGTAAACAAAGTTCCTGGAAAGCACCAGTGTTTCAAGAATGGAACATTGTTAAAAACTCAGAACAATTTTTTCGCTCAATTTTATTTTATTTTTATTGTTGCATTCAAAGATATCTAAGTACTCTTTAATTGTGTACTCATCAATTTTCAAGCTATTTGGATAATTCTTTTTCAATTCCGCATGTAAATGGTTAGGTAATTTGTATGGATTGTTCATATTAAAATTGTTTGTTGCCTTTATATGTCATATATTATTATTTGAATTTTATCGATTTATTGGAACAAAAACTTCTGTTCATAATACTTATGCTTTTTCAAATATAATATTCTTGTTCCTGATTGGCTAAGGGCAGACAAAAATATGAATTTTAGTTGTTGAAGTTATGTTTATTTATTGGTTTTGTTCATAAACATTTTAAACGCAAAGTAATTCAAAAAATCGTAAAAATTTCAATATTGATGATCTAATATAAACTACCCTTTAGAGTTGAATATAAATTGTATAAAATTTATAGTGTAATAAAATAAAAATATTTTAAAAGTTGCGCTGTTCGAAATGATTTTTTGTTATATAATTGTTTGAGTGAGTCATCAAACCAATATGCATTTTGTTGTTCAATAGATAACTTTAACTGCAATAAATGTTCTCGAGCCAGTAATATTTTAAAACAAATTTTTCATCGCTATTTTAGGAAGGACCTGTTTGTCAAACTGCTTTGGCTCCAGACGAAAATATTATAGGATTTGCTACCAGGTAATTATCATTCTGTAGTTTTGGATTATAGAGTATAAGATTTGCCAAAAGCATTTTGATCTTCAAATTTTAATTTGAAATACTTAAACTGTCTTATATATTTACACTAGGTACCAGCAATCAGTCTTAAATTAATTTCTACCTTTTTCTATTTATGTATTAAGAAACAAAAGCAAAAAGTTGTGTTTTTGTATATTTTTGTGTCTATTTTTACCTTTTTAGTTCTCTTACTGTAACAATGTGTAATTCTTCAAAGTTTTTTATTGGTTTTATTTGAGTTAAAATGAGAAAAAATGTTTTAGTCGAGGTGTTGCCTTGGTTTACGAGCATAATACAGAGAGAGGAGCTGCCCAGCCTCAGCGACTTCAAATCTCTTTTGAACACCGAGGATCTTGTATTACTGCAATGCAGTGGAATGTATCATCATCAAAATTGTATATTGGTGATGATAAAGGGAAGATCTCAGTGATTAGCGTTTCTACATCAAGGGTAAGTTTATCTTATTTTTATTTATTTTTAAATTGTAGTGATTAAGAGTACTTGTTTTTTTGTTTTTTTTTTTTTGTTTTTCACTTGTAAGGAAATTTAAAGGAAATTTAATACAGACGTACAATAAATATAGATTTTCATTGCTAAAGCTTCCAGCATTTTATCTGCCATTAATTTTATTAAATATGAATTGTCACTTCTTTTTAGAGTATTATTCTAGGAATCAACACATTAAATTCCATGCAAACGGTGAGAAATGTAATTCAGTTAATGTTTGTCCATTTTAATAAGGACGACATATCAGAAGCATTTTGTTATTGTTGTTTACTAAATGTTAGAATGGCAAGAGAGAGGAAATTCTCTTGTAAAAATTATCTCCCTTTTAAAAATCTTTATAACAGGTGGCAACTATGCTAATAAGTTCTTTCAACAAAATAATTGAATTGATAATTTAAAAAGATTATATGTAATTTTTGTTATTTAATTAAGTTTTATTATTTTTTTGTATTACATTTCCTTGATACTAACTAAAGATATAAACTCTCTGTCTATGCTTAAAAATTATTAAAAAAATTCATAATGTAACGGGAAGAAAATATAAGTGATTTTTTTTTTTCCAGTTTGAATATAAATTATTTTTTTAAAAAAATCTTTGTATACCCTGATTTTTGCACATATCTTGTGTCATGCAAAATCAATTTAATATCTTAATTATTTAGCAGTTCCTTCAACATGTTTCACCATTAATAATAGATGTTGATTTATAATATAATGATAAATGTTCACTGTCATTTCTTGTTGACTGTGCATGTAATTTCTGAAAGCCTATTATTTTAAAAATGCTTATATGTAATTACATTAAACTTTTTAGAGTCCTATTTTGTAAGTTTATTATATGTTATGCAAATTCCAACTCTTTATTTTCTTTATTTTTGTTCTATTTTACAAACAACTGAAAACTTTTCACTTTACCCATATTTCACCAAAAAATTTTGATATTTCTAAAGCGACATTTTTATATTAAGTAATTTTTTTTCAAAGAGAAAAACTTTACACAGGAGAGTATTAGTATTACAAACTTTTTTTCTAATCATTTCTTATTATACTTTTGCAGTTTTTACTGTGACATAATCACATATTTACTATAACATAATCACATAAATGTAATATCTAAAAAAATATTTTTTCTGTATATAATTTTGATAATGTAAAAATTTTCCTAATTTTTGTCTTCAAATGTTAGAAACTGTGTATTTTTTTCCTTTGATTTTACAGTTAAGGTGACCTGTATTATACTAAAAGACACTAATTTCTTGATTAAAATGTATTCTTGGCTTTTATAGACTCGAAATATATTTCAAGTACCAACAACAACTCTTATGAAATTGGACTCAAAAATAGTGCAGATTGACTTTGCTCAGGATCACATACTTGTATCATCTATTACCAGATGTTATCTTTGTGACACTAATAAGTAATTATCATCTATAATATTTTAACTTATTTACTTCTGATGTGTATTTTAAACACTTCCATAATATTTCCTGTGCAATCCTACAAGCAATTTTCTTTCTTAAAAGTCTAAAACACATTAATCTTTTATGAAATTTGTTAAAAACGATCTTAAATTATTATAATAATTTTATTTTCTGTGTACATAATTTAATTTTGGAATAGTAACTATTTAATTTATTTGCTTGTTAGTTATTAATTAATGCATTATTTATTTATTTTTAATTTTTTGTTAATTAAAATGCATTGCCAATTTTAAATTACATTAGATTTGTTGCTATTTAATTCACTAAAAAAGGAGATTTTAATATTTAACCCATGAAATAACCTGTTAGATGTCAATTGGTGTGTAAAAATATTTTTCATAAATTTTCCTACTTGTAATTATATAATTTTTCATGTATGTTTTTTGTGTATATTAAGCATTGTAAAAGCTTAATTATTAATGCATTTTATCTTTTTTTTTTTTTTTTTGCAATTTATTATCTGTTTGTGATTTCAGAGAACAATTTATGACTATAGGAAAGAAGTTAAGGGATGGTGAATTTGGGGCATGTTTTTATCCAGGTGTTAGATCAATTGATCCTTGCACTATTTATTCTGCTCGACCAGGATCAAGAATTTGGGAGGTACTCATTTGAAATAATTTTGCTTATGTTTCAGTTATAATAAATTATTCATGTTTACTCAAAATATTTTCTTTATTTGTGTCATTCTTTAATTTGGATTTTACTTAAATCAGTATAAAATGCTGAAAATAAGTAAATATCAGCATTTGCGAATTTTCAATTTAATTCATATACATACTCCTGATGAAAAAAATATATATTTCCTAATTTTTGTGTACAAATGCAGATTTACAGATAATTTATTTGAATTTTCGCTCTAATATCTTATTGTATTGATTAATCATGCCTGTAAAAATAATGAAATCTGATTGTTAGAGACTGTAGAGAATTTGTTAAAAACACTCTTAAATTTTTTTTTTTTTTATTATTTAAATAATTTTATTTTCTGTGTACATAATTTAATTTTTATTTAATTTTAGAATAACACCTATTTAATTTATTTGCTTGATAGTTATTAATTAATGAATTATTTATTTATTTTTATTTTTTTGTTAATTGAAATTTATTGCCAATTTTAATTAACGTTATTGTAGTATGGTTCACCCTTTATAATAGTAGAGTGGACGAACAAGCACCCTTTATAATAATAGTATAAAAAGTCTGATTTTTTTTTTTTTTTTTTGTAAAATAATGTTTTTATTTTTTTTCTTTGAAACACTATGAGGCCTGAGTAATACTAAATCTATTTTTCATGAATTTAATTAAATAACTGCTTCTAATAAGCTATTTCAATTCAATGTTTTACTACTTCTAATTGGTAAACTATTTTTATTAGTGATAACTATATTGTCACTAAAATATTGAAGTTCTGCTGATCATATTAGTAAAATTGCAATGCAGTAACTTTTTTTTTTTTTTTTTTACTTATTTAGTGTTAGACTAAAATAGCTTTTAATTTTATCAAGGGTATAAGCATTTCGTGCAACAGTGCTAAAATTATTGGAACAAGGTTATAAATGAAGATTTAGATGTATTAACTTAAAATAATATAGCAAAATCAAGAAACTGTGTAATTAATACCTATCAAAGTCTGTAGAGGAATTTTCTTTTATGTTTTTCAAAAATATCCAAATCTTGTGCCTCGTTTTTAATGTACAGTCTTGCTATTTTTATTATTTATTTATGTTTGTTCTTTTATTGCATCTCTTGTATTTATTTGTAAATGAATGGATTTTATTGTTTAAATCAGTTATTGCAGATTTTGTTTACAATTTTGCATATTTCAAAGGTGGATATAAAAGGTAGTGTCTGTTGTACTCATCAATTTAAAACTGCTCTAGCTGTTAAACCGGAAAGACTCTATACCTTCAGGTAACTGCTTTTTTTTTTTTTTTAATGAAATTGCTTTCATTTTACTTTGCTTTCCTTACATTTTAATCAAGGAAAATTTACTTTTGCTACAGCATATTTTTCTTTAATTATCTTATAGGTATTACAACAGCTTATAAATGTTTGAAATCATTACACTAGAATTTTTTTGGTTATTATAAGTTTATAAAAAATGTTTTTTTGAGGAATTTAAATAAATATAAGATAAAGAAAATAACTATATTATTAAATTAATTTTTTTATCAAGAGCATGTTAGCAAATATTAGAAAATTATTTCTCTAGAAAGTAAATATTAAAACAAAATGCAACACAATTGAAGATATCTATTTATGCTAATATTTATTGTTTAAGAAATCAACGTCTTTTATCTATTTTTTATTTTATTTTAAATCTTATAATGATAATTTTGATAGTTTTATATTAAAAATTCTTAATTCTTAGTAGTTTAAAATGTTTCATTGAAATATTTTTTGTTAGATATCACAAAATCAAAATTTTTTAAGCGTTTCATTTTATTCAAAATCTTATAAAGTTTTCAATAAATTTAAATGGCATAAAGATTACTAATTGTTACTTTTTTATGTGTACAAAAAAAGGTGAGCTTTAAGTATGCAAATACATTAATTTAATTATGCTTGTTTTAAGTAAAAGAAATCTCGATTGTTTGATACAGTTCTAGTTTTTTTCTACATTATTTCCCAACCTATGGATGTTTTTTCTATTATCTTTTTCTACTTCCATCTTATTTAAGAGATTTTTTTCAATATTTGCAATGAAAAAATTAATATGTGTGTGGTGGACATTTGGTCAGTTAAGATCTGGTCTAATTATTTAGTTGAACTTAGTAATAATGAATAACAATTTCTCCTTACATGCAGTATGATTTTATTTTAGAAGAGAAATCAATATGGATGATGAAGAACCTGAATGCAAACCTCAAGCAACAAATTTTCAAAAACTACTGCTTGTGTGGCCTAGGTAACTTTGAATATAAATTACTAACTTCACAATTTATTATTTTCTCATTAGATTTGTATATTTTATTAGACTGGTTGAAAATTAATTTGCATTAAATTATTTTATTTTTCTCTTTATTTATTTCTTATTTATTTTGTTAGAGTTTTAAGTAATTTTATTTTAGTTTTTGATCGTTATTGTTGTGTGTCCTGGTTTATACAATACTTTGATTAAGAGTTTTTTAACAATTCACTGTAAAAATATGAATTTTTTTTTAAATATAAAATTTTGTTAGTTATATTTAGTCAAATGTACTTAATTATATGTATATACTTATTATTTAGACAAAAACACACAAAATTGATCAAATATTCCCTCCAGAGCAAAACATTTATTTCATATAAATACTTGAAATTATTATTTTTTGGGTTTAACATATTTTTTATTTAAATTTAGGAACAAATTAAAAGCTACCCCCAGTATTTAGAAAGGAGCTTTTTGTTTTACTCACTTTTGTTTGTTTTACTTAACATTTTTTTATAATTTTTTTTGCAATTGAAGATATTAATTAACTGCTATTTAGAATGATTGTACATAATTTCCTTTTTTTTTTCTTCAAAAATATGGTTTTAAAGGTGATAATGTCCATTTAAATATTTATTTAACATTTTATGTTAAGTGTGCTACATTTATTTTTCAATATTGATAGTTTATTTTTTTATATTTTATGTGAGATGCATTTAATTTCCTATAAATTTTTCAGTACTGAAGAGTGTCCTTTTATTTTTACTTGGAGTCCTCAAGGTGTATATGTATTTGATCCAAAGCGTGCTGAAATAGTTCTTTGGAGTGATGAATTAAAAGGTGATTTTCATTTCTTTTAATTAATTGAACATGTAACACTGTTCAATGTTCAACTTTTTATTTATTTTAATAATTTACCTTTTTAGCAGAAATTTTTTTATCTAGTGTTTTATTTATATTGAATACTTTATTTATTGAATCTTAATACATGTATTTGACAATTTTATAATTTTTTTTGGTATAATTTATAAGTATATAATAGGAGCGTTATTAATATTTTGAAAAATTTTAAAGTTTATATCAGTATCTTATTTATTATGTCAGAGCATTTATTTATTGTATTGTTGTTTATTTAGGTATCAAAGATGCCAGATGTCAAAGAGGTGAAATATACATACATTTTATGGATGGAAGTTTCAACAAATATACTCTTTTGACTGTGGAACAAGGTGTTTGCAAATTGTATCAACAAGGCCTTGCAATTCACGGAGCTCAATTATTATTGCTTAAAAAAACCTCTCTTTGTTCCTCTAGATTAAATATTTATGTTCCTGCATCTTTTATAATTGATATGTTACAAAAAGCTTCTGAAATGGGAAAATCTTATTTATTTACTGGTCTTACCTCTGTTTTAAACAATCTTGGTCTCAGTCCAGATAAACTATCACAATCTAGTCGCTCAAGTTCAGCCATGTCTGAATCAGTACGACTAAACTCTGGAATTTATGTAGTTAATAAATTTATGAGAGAAGCTGATGAAGAATCCCCATCTGTTTGTCTCAGCAGATGGAGATCAGCATCACCTGTCTTCAGACAAAACAGCCGTTCTCCACATTCAAGTCCATCAAGATCTAGTGATCGGGGCTCATATAGTCCAAAGAGTCAAAGATCATCTGTTACTGTTAAAGACTCTACTGGAAAATTCAAAACTCCAGGAGCAATTAGAACTCCTGATAGCACAGATTCTGCTACTTCTGGTAGAGTGTCTGAAATGAGTGACGAAACTCAAAGCAGCCCCTCTAGTAAGGGCACACAAAGCAAAGAAGATTGGCAATCATTCTCTCAACCCCAAAATGGACAAACTTCCAACTCTCAGGAAACATGCTTAAATGGTGAAAGCTCTCCAATCAAAGACACCAAACTCAAACTTACCACGGAAAATTGCTCAGAACAGGCTGGAAGCTCTAAAGCTCCGTATATGAATGGAGACAAAGGTGTAAATAGCAGGTCTAGCACACCACCCAGCTTAAGTCTTAATCTTCAAGATCTTTCAAAACATGGTAGCAATGAGAAAAGAGTGTCTTTCAAAAGTAAAATTTCAACCAGTTCTGATGGTAGTGTAACTTCTCCTCAGTATGTGAATGAAGGTGTTACAAATGGTGTTCATCCTAATTCTGATTCAGTTTTTTCACCTCAGTATGCCTGCCCTGATAGCTTATATGATGATTACAAATTCTCGAGTATGTCTTTTTATGGTTACAATACAATGATGATTCCAAATTTAGATATATCTCTCCTTTTTGGAACTGATGCTGATTTTCAAAATATAAAGGAAAGGTTAGTCAACTGTTTCATAAAATAATTTGCAAATATTTTTAAACTTGAATTAATTTCTTTTTTTTTATTTTTTTTTTAAATGGACTCTTTTATGTATCACATATATATGTATATATATATATATATATATATATATATATATATATATATATATATATATATATATAAAAGTTTAAAATGTAGAGAAAACAAGGAAAAAATTACAGAACAATGAAAAAAGGGGGGGGGAGCAAAAAAAAAGGAAAACTATTAATAAAAATCCAGAAAATAAAAGATATAAATCTTTTTATCTGCACACACGATTATATCCATATATATATATATATACATACATATATGTATATTTAATATATATATATATATCGTAATACAAACTAATTGTACAAACCAAAAAGTAAAAATTCCTTTAAAATAGAGCTCTTAAATATACATTGCAAAACAAGAAAGAAAAAACACTTTATTCATGAGTATCAATTATATTAATCATATTTTTCAAACGATGTTCAGTTGGTATATTTTTATAGTATTGTTCATATGAATCAACTTATTATTAAAAATTTATCTTAAACTCTAGCATTATTTTCTTTATTTATCTTTAATCTATTTGCATGTCTAACTTTTATTTTAAGCTTTTGTTTCCACTAAATCCACTTGGAAATATTAAAAAAATACAAACCTTATTCTTTGCGCACAAATAAAAAGGAAGAAGAACTATGATTTATACAAATTCAAGATGTTATTGACATCTAATAAACTAAAGAAGAAAGAAATCATTGTTCTATTTGCTAAATTATGTGTGTCATAATTAAATAGTGTAGAATGATGGTCTAATATGATAATAATGCCTCATTGATGAGGGTATTTCATATTCCATCTCTTTTTGCTTTTTCAATTTATTATTGTCTAAGTGTGGAGGGTTCAGGTTGTATTACTTATGTGGTGGCTTTTAAATTTGTGTGTGATGTTGATTTTAAAATTCCATTACTTTATTTCTAGTTTCTTTTCTTTTTTTTAGTAAAAGGCTTTTAGTCTTAGAATATATAAATTTTTATTGAGTGTTGAATTCCCAATTAAAAGTAATTTTTATTGCAATCAAAAGAAACTAACATGAATTCAAGTAAAACTCTTAAACTTTACAACAGTCATAACTATGCGAATAGTTAGTATTTTGTTTTGTTTTATTTCAAATAAAAAAATTTAAAAAGATTAAAAAAACTAAGAAAGAATATCAATAATTTAAAACAATGAATATAAGCATAGCATTAAGTTAGGAAAACAAGTTCTGTACAGTTTGTAAATATGTTAAATATTATATCAATAAGTAGTGTACTATCATTGTTAAAATGTTATATGAGGGCACTTGACCCTCTCATGAACTTTTCATTTGAGATATAAAAACTATTTAGATATGCTACAAATACATTTAGTATCTAAGGAGTGTGGTGTAATAATTTATTTTTGAAAATTTTTGTCTTGTCTAGTAAACAATTGGTGACCTCATGTACAAATGAGGACATATGCTTTTGTGTTATATTTTAAATATATAATTTAAATCATGGAAAAACTGAATATTCAAACTTCATTTATAAGGTATAAAAATATAAAATAATACCAACATTTCTAGTGATGTAATATACCATACAAAATATCAGATTTTCACTTCTTTTGTGAATCCTCAGGGGTCTGTCCAGGGCAAATTTACTGCCTTTAAGCGGTAGTTTCACAAATTCAATTTTGAGAAAAACGGTAGTTTCACAAATTCAATTTTAAGAAAAATGGTAGTTTCTCAAAATACTTTTAACATATTTTTGAAAAAAATGTAAATATTTTTGAAAATATTCACTTATTTTACCATATTTTTGTGTTGATTTTTTAAAATAATTTTTAAATTTCACAAATTATGTCTAAATTTTCACAAAATAGGTACCTCTATAAAAAAAACCTAGACAGACCCCTGATCCTCATCTCCTTCAAAGGAGATCATATTTTTTTTTACTACATTGAATATCCTTACACCTGGTGTGGTTTCCAAGAACTGTTTGAATTCTTCAAATGAGGACTTTATGCAAGTAACAACCTGAATAACATTATGAAGCAAAAATATCCATCCCCTAATGCGGCCTGTGTGCATGAGATTGTTAGGAATAAAACCAGTTTACACATTTTTTATTTTTCAATTGCTTATTTGTTTTAACATAAACAAAATATAGTTTGGTTTGTGAAATCTGTTTTATTAAACAGTGCATGAGAGGGTTAAGAATAAAACCAATGTAGACATTTTTTATTTTTTAATTGCTTGTTTGTTTTAACACAAACAAAATATAGCTTTGTTTGTGAAATTTGTTTTATTAAACAATTAAATTTTAAGAATTTTTGTGTTATGATTTTATTTATTTATTTATATTTTTTTGTAAATATTTAAAATTTTCTTTTTAGTCTTGCCAAAAAAATTTCGTCAGGGAAAAATATGTTGATGAAAAATCTTAAGGGGTTGGAACAAAGGATGAGTCAGGACTCCTCGGAATTATTAGATGTTAAACCAAAGACCTCCTCTTCTAATGCTCAAGCTACATCTCCTGGATCATACTCTGGTAAATTATTATTTTTTAAAATATTTTCTGCTTATTTAAAACTCTCTGATTTGCACTATTTTCACTATTATTATGATGATTATAACTTATACTATATTTTTTACTCGCTTTTGTGTGCAGGAGACTGGACTTTTGAAATGAAAGATATAACCACTTACAGATTATCTAGAATATTAACATTTTTGCTAAAACTCTAGTTCAACTTAACTCTGCAATTTCTTCATAAAAATGTTAATAGTTACCTTTTTCCAATTGACGAAAAGGCAGAAAATAAGTCTGTTTTTGTCCTACTCAAAATGAAAAATAGTGGCCACATCACTTTTGATATAACCTTTTATCACCATCAAAAATTCCCTTCACATCTTTCAAAAGTGATACTCCCAGTTTAGTTGTGACAAAAGCAGAATTAATTTCTCCTTTTTAGTACAGTTTAAAGAGGAATAATAATAATTTTCAAAAAAGAATTATAATATTTTAAACTATTATTATATTAAATAATTATATTGAATTTCATCTTAATGCTTAACTTTAGATGTAACTAACACCACACTTTACATAAGACATAGATCTTTCTTTGTTAATTGCTATTATTTTATTTTGCTTCAATGTCTGTCACTTGTTTTGTATGTTTGTTTCTTCAAAACTGTTAGATGGTAAATGAACAATAAAGTTTTACTCATTTATTCTAAAAACATTTATAAACGCTGCACATTTAATTATTTTTTGTATTCTATCGATCAGATTATATTGGCTTGATTGTTTTTATATCAAGTTAACATTTGATGTAGAACATTTGCTCGACGAATTCTATGAAAATTGCTCTAATCATAGTCGAGATTTATTAAAAAAATTAATTAAAAATCAAAATAATTTTTGAAATAAGATTTCAAAATGTTAATATTTTTATTTATATGTTTATTTTTTATTCATTTGTTTATTTTTATTATAGAGATGGACACAGAAAAGAGCTCATCTGAATTTCAGTCAGCCGATAAAAACTTTTGGTCCTTTTTACCACCTGTAGATATCTCCCAACTGCTAGAAGCTTCTAAAAGTACCTGGTAAGTTTCATTTTGCACGAAATTAACAGTTACGACACATTGGTAATTTGGAACAGCACTGTTTAATTTATTTTATTTTTCAAATTTTAACTATTTGAAAGTGTTCGTACCATTAAAGTATAAACAATTTAATTATTTTAATATTAAGATTTTATTCTGAATCAAATTGTAAGTAATTATTTTAAAATACTTAATATTTTACGCACAGAAAGTTTATTCATTTTAGAAGGTTATTTATTAAAATCTTTGTCAACAAATTTTTATGATTATTTATTCTTTTAAAATATATAAGTAAGGATGTAACAAGTATTCAACCACTATTCAGTATTCAGCCCTTTTGCCTAATATTCTGTTGACTGAATATTTGGCCAAATTGAATATTTATTAAATTTGTTAAATTCTAGGTATTCAGTGTAGTATTATGCGGAAAATTATTTTTCAACAAAGTTTTTTTGGGGGAGGAAATTTTAATAGATCTAATCAAGAATAATATAAAATTGTATTTTTTACTATACATTATTAGAAATAGTTTTTACGTATATTTGTTAAGTTAAGTTTTTACGTATATTTGTTATACTTGTTAAATTACGTTCTGAAAGATGCATGAAAAAAGCAAAATTTGAAGAAGTGAAACTAAATTACTTTTTACTGTACTATGAGTTTTGTAATGTTAATTTTTTTTTTAAATTGTATTTAAAAAAATTGCAAGTCAAATTTAATGCAAGTCAATTTTAATAGTATTTTTATCTACTTGGTGCTTTGAAAATTGAGAACTTTTTTTTGTTTCAATTTTGCTTGTTTTCTGTTTTAACTAAAGCAAAGCATGTTAACAGAGTGTTTCTAACAGACTTTATTGTAATTTTTTCTTGTACAGAAAGACAGATCACTAGTAACCTTGTGATCTGTGATTCTCAACGTTAAAGTTATACTTCATAACTAAAAAAAAATTCGGTTTCTCTTTTCTTTTTTATCAACGTTTTTATTATGACAGCATTTAATTTTTTTTTCTGGAAAATATTATTTTTAACTTAACAACTATAATTTTATTTAATAGCTGTTAGTCAGTTTTTGTTCTATCTTAAATATTTCTAATTATCTTAATAACTAATTATCTTAAACATTTCTATTAAAGTTTTTTTCCCTTTACCTAATACCAATGCTTCAATAATGACTAAATTTATTTCTATAAAAAAATAATTTTTATTAAAAATTTTTGGCTAAATCTCTATTTGTTACATTCTTAAATGTAAACCATTTGTAAATTCCTAACAAAATGAATTGTTCAAAATTTTTTAACATGAATAGTCTTATCCTTATAGGGTATAGTAATAGTTTTTTGAGTTACAATTTAATTTCTGTAAATATTTATGTAACATGTGCACATTAAAATAATTGAATTTGTTTTATCTAACATTTAGTTAGTTAGAACTTACTTATCTTCTATTCTTGCAAATAAGTTTACATTTCTTGTTAAAAACAATGCATTTGATGAACTTTTTTTCTTGTATTTATAATAATAAAAAAAAATGTCCATGTTGGAAGTTTTACTTTCTGCAAGTTCTTTTATTGAAAGTTTGACCCAATTTAAAAATTACTTTTATTGTTAAAATATTACATTCTGAAAGAGATTTGTTTATGTGTACTAAATTAAATATATAAATTTTAATAACAATTAATGAAATGAGTATAAAATTTATCTTACATTAATTTAATGTTTTTTTTTTTTAATGTTCTAAACTTGTTAGTAGAATTCTAAATTAAGATGGAAAAAAAAGTATAGATACTTAATATTAGTGCACCAGAAAATTATGTATTAACTAGTAGTTATTGACTTATAAATATTATTCCTTAGCATAATAGGGCGACAATTACAAATTACACTGTTTACTCATAGTTACTCATATAAATACACTTATATTTACAAAAGAAAATTGTTAATCAAATAAAAAAAATAGTTTGTTCATAGTTTTAGGAGGTCAAAAACATAAATTATAAATTTTAAAAAACGTAAATGTAAAGCAAATTTTAGTTTTCAAGTTCAAAAATGTTAAGTTTTGAAAGTAAAGTTACAATAAAAATAAATTCTATGAGATGTAATTTCCAGTAAATTACTCGAAAACCTCAATCAATTTTCAATAGATTTCCAATTTTTTAGTGGTTTTCATATATAGATTCTCAACAACCTGAATGTTTCTTCTTATTTTTTCGTTACTTTATATTTTTGAATTTAAAATCTGAAATTAGTTATATATTTATACTTAGAAAAAAGACTTTTTTTACCCATCTTGAAAACCTTAGTGTTTTTCAATATGACAAAAAAATATTTTTTTTAAAATATGTGTGATCACATTGATAAATTTTTACTGACGTATAATTTCAAATTTTGAAAGAAAAAAAAAAGCTTTATCTTAACTCATTGGAGTGCACAATTAAATTTTGTTACATGTATTTTTTAACAGAGTAAAGCATTGGTAAATTTAAGTTGTATAATAATACTCATTTTATTTTATTTCAGGTTGCTGACTAGAGATTTAAATGTCCTTTGTGATGTCAGCCGTTTGAATGAGGTGCTAGAAGTTTGGGTCAATGTACTTCATTCATCTCAAATTGCAGTTATTAAAGCTGTTATTACATTCATTCAAAATTATCATAACCCTAGTGGTCATTCCTATCGAGAAGATGATACTCTCAGAAGTACATGTAGCCAAATTACTAGTCAAGATTCATCACCTAGTGAGAACTGTGAGATAAGTGATCGTTTGGAACAAGAAGATCCTTCTGTTTCTGATTCTAAATCATATGAGGATGATAAACATGTAGAATCCACTCATTCCGGCAACATAGAAATTTCTGATTCGAGTACATTAAGAACTGAAAGTGTTCTTGTTAAATTAGTGAACTTAGAAGACTTTGTGTTTGTTTATGATCCATTCCATTTGACTGTTGAAGATCGCCATATGATATCAGAGCTGGCTATAATGTGCTTTCAAATGAAAATTTGGGGTAAAATCCAAGAAGTAATTGATGTGTGTTCAGCTATTTTAAAGGTTAAGGATAGAATTGAGGAAGCTCTGAAGAATGATAAGAAGGAACACGAAACTCGTGTTAGCCAAGAATTTTCTGACGGTCATCGCTCATCTAGTCATTTAAGACAATCTGAAAGTGCTCATTCCTTACAAAAATCACCTTTGTTCCCAAATAGTGAAATGCCAATCACAAAGAAATCCTTGTCTAACCAATTTAGTGATCCGGGAAAGAGTCTTACAAATGGTGATATTACAGTCACTGACAATGATTGCTCCACGTCTAGTCATAATAGTTTGTGCCATTTAGATGATAATGACTCTCAGTCAGCTGCTTTTGTACAAAATTATTTTCATTTATTTGATGTCCAAAAACTTAGAGAATTTTTAAATGTCTTCAATCTTCCTTGCATCAAAACATGGAGTGTTATGCTTTCTGGTGTATCTTTACTGAATGGACCAGATGATTTCACAAAAAAACTAGCCACAGAACAGATTGATGCAGCTGCCAGTTGCCTTGAACGAAGTTATTTAGGTCCTGTTTTGATCTCCCACCTCCTAAAGTAAGCTTTAAATTATGATTGTCCATTGAAAAAAAATTTGTTTTATGAGAGGTTAACCTTTATAACGTTTTAGAACCATCCAATGTATTTTAAGTATCTCCTTGCTTCAAACATTTAGTCTCTTGAAATTTAATTTATTTCTTCTTAACCTAAATATGTATTCTCATAAATTCTATCAGCAAAGCTAACCACTAAGCATTACAAAGACTACTATATCCCATTTACATTGCTGCCAACTCTAGTGAATTGAGCGTTATATTACTGGATTTTCCAGTTTCTCCTGGGCTACTGGTATAAGAAAAATTATCCTGGATTTTGTACATTTTAGAAAATTCCCTAAGATTGAGAAAATTTCCTAAAAAAATCTGTATTAAAATAGAATTAATACACAATTTATTGTTTGCTTTTATATTTAAATAAGTATTACTGATGCATAATAAAGCAATGTGCATTCATAGTAATCAGTTTAAAGTTTTTTTTTTCAATTTTTAGTTCATTTATATTCAAACACCCTTTTTGGATTAATTAAAAAATCTTTTAACTATCAATAATAAATTACTAGTCTATTACTATTCAAAATGAGTTAACATAATAGGGAAAAAAGCATTTCAAGTTAATTTAATGTCTATCATAAATGAAAAATATTGCAGACCATTTATAGTCATTAGTGTAATAAAGTTTTTGTATTTTGATGACAATAAAAGTCCCTACAATTCCCTATATGTAAATATTTAGTATATTAAGTAACAGTTATCATGAAATTTAAATTATTTCGTGAACTCAACTAGATTTTTTCCTATCCATGTTGGTAGCTAAAAGTATATTAACCAAAAAAAGATGAATGACAGGTTCAAATTTCCAATAAGATAAGATAATTAATGTCACTTTTTTCCATCAAATAAAAATTTGCTTTTTGTATAGTCTTGAATATTATACATGCATCCAAACAAAATGTTGATGCTTTTTGTTTCTTTTATTAACAAGATTCAACTGTGTTACAAATATATGTTAAACTAAAGCATAGTAAAATATTTTTACTTAATTAATTTTTATTGGCAGATTTGTCATTAAAATAAATTAATTTCATTTTTATTTTACAGGATTTTTAAAGTAAACAGTACCAGAGCTGTTGAATTATGTTTACAAAGAAGCTACCATATTACTCCTCTGGATGTTCTATATTTATCAAAGTCTTCTGGAAATCACCCAAAACCATTCTTTGAATATATATCACGAATTTTAGACTGTCTTCCTGCAGTACAAAGGTATGTTAGCCCTAATTTATAAGCCAAATGTGTTTCATTAAGTCTTATTTGTTATGTAGTAATCTGTCAGCGTTTTATAATAGTTAAATGTAATGCTTATTAGAATTTCCAAAAAGATAGATATTATATATTTGAATATATATATGTTGAATGTACAGATATTATATATATATTCTTCTTCTTCCTAATCCCCAAAATTAGCAGGGCTAAACAATGTCCATGAAATTCATGACCCGGAGGAAGTCGGCCACCAAAAGTGGGTTTTCTAGAATGTCCCTCTTGTCCAGTCCAAGACAGTCCAGGATATGTTGGGGAGAAGCCTGCATGTTGTGGCACCTAGGGAAGTTGGGGAAGATTTTAACACTACCCTCGAAAGAAAGAGACTTAAGGTGGCCGCTGGTAAGCGCAGTCTGATCCTTGCGGTTGCGCCGAATGTTGAGTGCACCTCCTGGACGGGTGCTCTGGTACCAGTGATGTTTGGGGGGTACAAGCCAGGAGACATTGTCTTCTTTTTTGATGCCCGTTCCATGAAGGTGAGTGAATTTGGACTCATCAAAGTTTCTTCTGTCCCCTCCTTAGCCAGAGTGTCGGTGATATCATTGCCCAGAACCCCAACGTGAGAAGGGACTTCACACAGTCGTCAGAGGATTTTAAGTTTGTGCAGGATTGAAGCTCATATATATATAGATGCTTTGAATACATAGATATTCCTTATTCAAAGATGATATTGTACCATGGATGTAGAATATCTTCTTTGAATAAGAAATTAATAGTATTTTCAGTTTTAAATACCATTAAGAGAAATATAAATATAATAGATCTATTTAAGCAATTTGATGAGCTTTCAATTTGATATCTTGTTTGAGTAAATGATTTGTTTATTGTTTAAATTTAATGTTAAGGAGAAAACATTTACCCAAATTGAAGTCGCTTTTCTTTATTTTTGCCTTTGTTAGTAAAATAAACCTCTACTATTTGCCAGTTTCAATCAAAAATTTCTATGTTTCCATTTATAAACTATGATATTCTTTGAAATTTTGAACAGTAATGTTTAATTTAACTGAGAAATGATTTATTATGTATTTAAGTTCTTTATTTCTGAAATTCCTTAAATGTAAATTTTTAACTATTATAATATATAATTTTTTTCTTAGGCCGAAAATTTTGGAAAAATTACTACATTTGAAGGAAGTATGCTTAGAATGGATTGATGGAGCTCTTCAAATTGATGTGAAAACTTCAGAAAGCTTGAAGTGCAGCTGTGGCTGGCCAAGGTTCTTATTATTAATTTTTTAGGTTAATATTTTGTCTTTCGTGCACAAATCTCGATTGGCTTGACGCTGATTGCATTAGAAAATATTATTTAATGACCTGTGTTGATATTCAATTATTATGTTGATTGACTAGTATTATAAATTATCAGTAAAAATTGTAAAAATATTTCAAAATAATTAAAATTAGTCATATTTTTTATAAAGGATAAACCTTTTAAAACCTTTATAGGATAACTTTTGTGCCCAGATATTTTCTTCATTTGTTAAAATATATGTTAACAGCATTCACTAAATAAATTCTAAATCATTGCAAAAAGAGAAGATGGTTTCATTTTAACATGAACACAAAAAATATAGAGATAATACCTAGTTTCCAGCAATTTTTTTTTTTTTTAAGCCTTTCTATTTATGTAATGTATCTTTTCTTTATTCAAATTATTTAAAAATTAATTTTACGTAAATAGTTATGAAATGAAATGCTTGCTTCTTTAGACCTGGATCACATCTTCATTCATGGAAGTATTCTGAACTACTTTTGCATGTCCTTACTACTTCTAAAGAACTAGACATTGACTTACTGCAAGAGAAATGCTTTTCTGTTGGGTATGTTATTACAGTTTAATTTTGATTATGTTTACTAAATGTTTTTTTATCATTACACTGTATTTCACAAAAGTTTCAAGCATATATATGTATAATATACATATATATAGCACGATAAAGATGAAAAGAATCAAAAGAGAAAAACGAGGAAAATTAAGAAAATAAATTAGTTTTGTTTACTGCGCATAAGCTGCAAGTATATAAAACTCATAAAATAAATTAAAAATATAAAGAACACATAGAAAATAATAAAGATTAATGAAAATAGTAGAAGAAAAATTATTAAAATAAAATAATTTTTTAAAAAAATAATAAATCATTTTGTGTGGTTTTTGTTTCAGCTTTTTAATATATATTTTTTTACATTTTTCTTTTTAAAATATATATATATATATATATGTGTGTGTGTATATATATATATATATATATATATATATATATATATATATATATATATATATATATATATATTATTTCAATAATTTTTCTTCTACTCTTTTGAATAATCTTCATTATTTTCCATGTTTTCTCTATAAGTCTGAGACAGAAGCATACTTAAAATAATAATTTTTAACTTACAATATTTTATATTAACTGTACGATTTGAAACTTATTTATTATTCATACATTTCAGTCTGTTAAAGGCATTTAAAAAATAATCTGCTTTAGCACATATTTAATATTTATATTTCTTTTTTCAGATTTTGGTTAGGATCTTTGTCATTGGTTAAGAAATTAAGCTTGAAAGATACTCACAGAAAACTAGTCATTCAATTGGGTGATGTTCGTCTTATTGACATCAATAGCAGCACAGGTACGCTTATCTTAACTATACATTACATTAAAAATATTCAAAATAAGTATAATCTAAAACTTAGAAATGGCACACATATATTTTCTTCTTTTGAAAGTTCTCTTACCCAAAAGGTTGGTAACCTCTATTATAGTTATTTTTAATCTCTGTATTGTTAGGTAAAATAAGTTTTTAAGTAACATTATTAGAAAGTTTTTCCATGCAATCATATTTAATTTAAAATGTTTTCTTGAAAAACAAAGTTCTAATCTGCCTTATAAGAATTGCAACATTTATCATATCAATATTTATCATCAATATGTTAAAAGTTTTTTTTATTTTTTTTTTATAATAAAATAAAAAATACTTAACGTAAATTGTACTGAATATTTCTTAAAAAGTTATACTCGTTATAAACTAAAGTAAGAAATGGTTATTGCATAAATCTTTTTGTAGCATGTAATATTTTATAGTTATGGCTATAAATTATTACAATAAAAATAAGTTTAAAAGTTTGTATTGAACAAAACTTAAATGTGCAGAACATGTGCTTTCATAAATTGATGCACAGTACATATATACAGATATCAACAATATTTCTTTTTAACTTTAGTTTTATCAAAAAAATATGTGTGATATGAAATATATGATTTAGAGGGTTCACACAACTGTGTATGATTCTCATCAAGTCATTTACAAATATTGCCAAAATCATATTAAAAGACATGTTTTTTGAGTATTTGTCATTAATTATATTTAAATGATAGTTAAAAAAGTTGAACATCAATCTACCCTGTTATATTTTATGAACCTCTAAAACATAAACAGTCCTTTTGGATCACTAAAATTTTATTACTGGCTTGAACCCTAATCATTTATCTATATAAGATTTTTAATTGCAGCAAAATTCTTAACTATATACCTTCATTTAAAAAGTAAAAATCATTTGTTAATAATTTTACGGTTGCTTCTCGTTTTCGTAGGTTACTTCCCGTCCAGTCCTGAAGAATGGCAAGAGTTTTTTGCTCTTTTTGCACAATCATCTGTTAAAAACGAGTCTGTAAACTGTCTCATGTGTGATTTAGAATACAGTAGTTCTACAGAATTTTGTCAGAATCCCTGTGAAGATGAAAAATGGAAGTGTACTTTGACATGGGAAACAATTTCTACCACTGCCTTATCCAGTCTTGATTCAATCAAAGTATTAGAAATATTGAGGGGCTTAAGTATTCCTAATGGAGCTTTAACACCAGCCTTCTACCAGTCTGTCATGAAGTCTTTCGTTATTAATAAAAAACAGAGGTAAACATTAAAAAATAGTTAAAATTATCATAAATTATTCTTCGATTAATAAAAATATCTGTAATTTTATATTGTCTTAAATGAAAATAATATTATGTTCTATTGAAATTGTATAGCAAAGTAATCTGTGTAATTATAATGTATTGTAATTTGTTTAATAGCAATGTTGTAAACCAGTGTCATTGAGGTTAATTAGGATACTTTTCACTTGCTGTAATGGAAATTTTTTATTGTCTGTTAATGAATTGAGATCACTATCTTTATACAAATTTCAATTTATTTTTAAATTGAGTTTAAATTTTTCTTCTAAATAAATCAAGTACGAACTTTAAAAAAATAAATAATAATTATTAATAGTTTTGTCGTAAGACCATTTTAATGAACTACTTTATTTGACGTCATGAGCATAAGTATCTATAGGAAGAAAACATATAGGGTTGCGGTCGGCTCAGTCTGTTATCGTGTCGCTTTTACCGTTGGTTGAGAGTTGATGTCATAATTGCAATCTTGGCAGCCGAAAAAATAACTGGCATGTATACACAGCAAAGTGCACTTTAAATCTGTTATGGCTGGAGTCCTCTCGTAGTAGTGGTGTAGAAGTTTGTAAGTAAAGGTACCAGCTCAGACAGGTTGTCTGACTAGTTTAAAAATTAGGTGGCTTTCCTACCATGACCATTAAAATATGGAGCCCAAAAGTAGGGCTAACTGCTTAACCATGGTTGGATGATGGAATGAGTATTTATAAACATAGCTTCATTAAGATGAAGTACCTACTTTACTTTAACTTATAATAAAAAATTTTAATGAAAAATCAGTCCTTGTTCATTGCATTAAACTTTGTGCATAATTTCTTGCTGAACCAGATTCTGAAATCTAAAGATGAATTGATGTCTTGTCCTGTTAACAATAACAGGTAATCTTGCCATGTCTTGTTAACAATAACAGGTTAATTAAATCTTTAAAAAATAACACCTAAACTTTGTGATCAATTTATAAAATGAAAAACATTTGTTAACAGTTGCTTTGATTTTAAAAAAAACTTTGTTGTTCAAAAATATTAAGAATGCAATAAAAAGACTGCTAATCAAGCATCATTATCTAGCAAACAACACACACATGAGCAGCTTTTTTTGTGACAATTGCACTCTGAAATAAAGTTGTTTATGTATGTATTTATCCAGCTATGATTTGTGTTGTGCTTTGATTAGCCACTTTATTCCTTTCATTTTAATTGCATAAAGTTTGTGAAAGATATTTGATTTCTACAATAAAAGTCAAGTCAATCTTATATCATAGTTTGTTTTATTCTACTAAATCGAACTATAACAACTTATATAATATAATTTTTGTAGTGCCTTAAAGCAAACTACGTTAGCGACTGTTGGAAGCTATCTCTGGTCTAGAAAGCTAAAAAGTTTATCACCTGAAGTAAGAAAATTTTCATTGATGTTGAAACATCTTTGCTTACAATGGTTCTTTTAGAATTTTAATTATTTGCTCAAAATTTTCAGTTACGGCAAGTGTTTCTGAAGGAGAAAGAGAAACCGAGTGCTTCTACTAATCCTAAAACAAAGGTAATTTTTTGTTACTTGTTAGCAATCATTTGTATTTGTAAAGTAAATAATAAAAGTTAAACTTATTTAAAATTACCATTTCTATGGAGTTTTACTTTTTGAACTGCTGGCTTTTAAACCTTAGGGCACCACTGTCCTTTATATATTTTTTTCTGATGCACTTATTAAAAGTAAAAGTATATTTTGGTATGTTTTAATTATAAAAAACAGTCTAATAGTTATTAAAAAAATCTATTAGATTTTCGGAATTGAATTTTTTCTAAAGTGTAAAATCCAAAAAAACTAGTTTGAATTTTTGTTTCATCCAGATTCCGAAATGTATTAATAATTAATTTTCTGAATTAAAGAAAGTTCAAAATGAATTACTGTTTCTATTAAATCTAAATTAGTGCAAATTTGAAAAATTATTGTTTGCAATTTAACCATAATCAAAAAATTTTACTTTTAACCGAAAAAGGGACAGTGGTGTCTGATTGAACGATTTCAAAACAAAAAATTTTTAAAATGCTGAATTTAATATTTTTCATTTATTTTGACTTAAATTAATACAGAAACATGAAAAATTTGTTTGATGCAATTTCTGTGTCAAAGGGTTAAAGAAGAAAATCTGTTTTACAATTTTTTAAAGCTATTTTTAATCCTCAAAGAAGTTTTCTTCAAAATGATCCTTATTATTAAAAACAGAATCGAAAGATGAAAAAAAAATTTTATGTATAAAAGTAAAATAAATAAAAGTTTCTTACGTAAAATTCGCTTAATTTTGAGAACAGAATGAAATATAATTAAATTTAGAAGACAAAATAAAATGATAAAGTTCCTGAAGTAAGTTATTACTATTTTTTTCTTTTTATAAAAATAGGAGAGTATATTTTTGAGCTTGGTCTCATATATGTCTAAAATTGGCACAAATTTCAAACTTTGTTTTTTAAAGTTTTCCCCCCAAAGGTTTTTTAGTTTACAATCATTGAAATTATTGATTGATACTAATAGTAACTAATTTATTAGGTGAAAGATTTCAGAAGGGCTACTCATTCTTATTTAGAAGAACCAGAAAGTCATTGGGGCATTAAAATATCCTTAAAGACTGTCTGTAAAGCTTGTAAAATGCCACTGACTTCACATTTATCTTCTTCTCAAGGGGGAGTCACAGTTTATAGATGCGGTAAGTTGTGATATTTTTTGTTTTTATTTATATTTTTTTATATGAAATTATTTATATCAATTTTGTACTTTTGTATGTGAATTTTACAGGGATTCATTAACATTTATAATTATGCGCAATCCTTGTCTGTGAAATTGCTGAATTAGTTTGTCCAAACTTTACTATTCAAAAATAAATTGACATACTGGCAAAACTGAAATTCGAAACCAAACCAATCTGTTCTTTAAGCAAAGAAGGAGTTGAAATGTATTGACTCTACTATGAAATTCCTCTTATTATAAGAAAATGTTCTCTGTATGCAGTCCAGAGCTAAAGTTGCAAACAGTTGTAAGATGTTTAGTGACCAATTTTTTTATTTACCTCTAAATAATCTTTGATATTTGAAATAAGTTTTAGTTTTCCTTTCGAAAATGCACCGAATTTAGTAAACCAGGGATATGCAGTCAATGGTCTGTATGCCAAAAATGGCCCTTGAAAACTTTCATCATGGCTTCTAAACTATTGTTAATATTAAAAAGCAAATATCAGAAAAATCTTTCTCAGCTTTGACCTTAAATTTCAGATCTAGTTTTGTTTTGGTCAGACTGATTGTATTCATTTCATTTTACAAGTTTTATTTGTGGCAATGGATATAGTACTTACAATGAAGTGTTGTTTCTTTCAGAATTATACAAGCAAATTAGAAAAAGAAGAATTTAAAAAAAATTACTTTCAGAATTTCAAACACAATTTGCATTAATCTGATAATTTGCACCCTAGTAAAAAAAAATTCATTTATTAGGTTATACCTATTAATTTCAGATAGTCTAAATACAAACTACATTTTTATGATTGCTTTTGTTGGCACTCTTCATAGTATTTTCTAGTTTTTAGAATCCACCATTCAAAAATGGTTGCATTGTCTTGTAGTAAGCTAATGAACAATATTTACAAATGTTAAACTTTTAAACATGTTTACTATATTCAAAAAGTTTTATATTTTTCTCATGATTTTTATAACACATTGTTAAAATGACTAAATCTGTTTATATCTGTGAACAGGACATTCCTATCATACGGCTTGCTCAAGTGAAGGATTCTGTATAGCATGCCTTAAACCTGGTGATGAAGATGGATGAATTATTTTCGATGTGCCAAATACTATTCTATCCCCATCTAGCAGGTTTTAATACATAAATTAAGATAGTCTTCATTTAAATGCTATCTATTCTTCATTGATTACTGTCACAATTTCTTTGCTCAGGTTTAATATAAATGTGAAATCTATTTAACACTTGATTGTGTAACTGAAATGTCATATATTTTGAAATTTTCTCTAAGTCTTCTTCACTAAGTTATCCATCGATAAACTTACAACGAATTTCAATGTAACATTTCTTAACATCTTTTGTTTCAAACATTTTTTTAATTATTTTAAATAATGTCATTTCCTTGTCCAATCTGTTTTCTTTGAAAATGGGATAGGTGTCTCAAGTCTACAGAATTTATATTATCTCTTCGCTTTTCCCCTCTCTATTAGCATGGTTTTGGAAAATTTTACTTTCTCCTTACGACAGTACATTTTAAGAAGAAGTTGGAATTTACTAACGTTGAGAAAAGGCGAAATTCGCTGAAGCCAAAGTAACAGAGGTGTTAAAATGTAGAAAGCCAGGGCATCGTGTATCCTTGAGACACCTATTTTATTTACAAAAAGTATAATAATTTTCATTTATGCTCAAATATTTTCGGTTTTGAAAAATACATAGTTATACCATGACGTAAGTGTTCAGATTATGCAGCTATTTTGAACTTTCCATAAATGGAGGCATATGGACTCATGTGTAGTCTTCTTCCTTTCTTTTTTTTTTTTTCTCTTCATTGCTGAAATTTACTTATGATTGTTTGTTGTAAAACATATGTTTGTTTTTGAATGGTTATGTTATTGTTATTGATTTTGTGTTAGTTAAAGTAAAAGTATTTATCTTTTTTCTGAATTAAGTATTAAATTTAGTTATGTATGCTGTTTAAGATGTATTTATGACATATTTTGAGTTGGTATATTATATTTGTGTTTGAATAAGATTGACACATTGTATTTATTTTAAAATATACATTCAACAGTATAATTACATATAGTGCTAGTTTATTATTATTATTTTTTAGTTTAAATTTGTTTATTTATATGCTTTTATTATGCGAGTAATTTAATACTTTCAATTTAAATGTGCACTGTATCATAAGTTATATTTTATAATGTTTGTTCCATTAGCTAAATTCATAATCAACATAGGTTTAAAAAACAAAACTTTTTTTAATCAATTCTGAAAATAAGAGTTACATTTCCGGCTAATATTTTATGAGTTCCACAATTGTCATCATTGATGTCACTTGATTAGTATTTTTTATTAGTATAAATAGTTTATCCATTCTTTAGTTATTTTCCAGCTGATGCAATCATTCAACAAATAATGAGTGTTATAATTTTAAAATTACACATTAAATGCTTGACAGTATAGATAAATTAATTTCTCCGTTATTGCTCTTGTAACTAATGACTGTTTTTAAAATCATTAGTTTGTAACTGTAACTATTTCAAAAGTAACATAATATTTTGACAAGTTACTAAATCATGTCTAATTTTTGTGATGCATCCGTTGCTCTAAATAACAGTCATTTTTAATTTTGACATCAGCAAAAATTTGTGTGCTTCTAAAAGTTCATTTGCTTTCAGAAGGTAATATTTGCAGAAAATAATTGTTGCTAATTTTAACTTGATTATTATACATTTTAAAAGGTATAAATTCTAAATTTCTATTGTGTATGAAAACATTTAAAGAAAATGTAAAATAATGTTTCATGTAATTAAAAAAGCTTTTAAACAATTCAGAACAAAAAATTACAAGATGCAACCTTTATTTATGATAGGAACTTAGAAATTAATAATCGATTAAAAATATTCTTATAAGCTATATATATTTTTCAATTGTTTTGTTAACACAAAATATTTATTATTATAAACTGTTTCTCTATATATTAATAACTATGCAGTCTCATTTGTATTTGTTTTCATCTATTCTTTTGTCTAGTTGCTTCATAATAATTATTCAAAGTATAAGAATAGTGCTCAAAGCCCTTATTTCCCATTCATCTGGTATATAAAATTTTATGTACCATAACCATATTAACTGACAATTTATTTTAATCAGGTCCAAAATAATTATAATGCCTGATAAAATGTGATGATCTGTCTTTCAAGTTTGTGTATCCTACCTAATTGTGCAATGATTTGATTGATAAAAGTGAAATATTTGATATTTTCTTTATTTTCCTTGAGAATTTGCATTTATTATTATTTATTCAAGAGGTAGGTAATTTATTTACGTCGCACTAGATTTACACAGTGGGCTATTGCTTAAGGTCTGGTGCATCCTTGAGGATGATCCGAAGACTTGCCATTACAATTTCGATCCTCTGCAGAGGGGATGGCTCCCCTGCATTGGTAGCCCGACTACCTGAGCCAAGTTGAGCACTCTATGGTAGAACGGTTTAACAAGGAACAGATTCTGTACACCAGTGTTCCCCAAAGTGTAGTACGTGTACATCCAAGGGTACAGGAACAGTTTAGCGGGGCTACGCGTTCTTATGCGAAGTATCTTACAACAAACGAAAATTTTATTTAAAAACAAAGCTAGCCATGAAGATTTACGATTATTATGTATTTTTCTATAGGCTATTTTTTGCAGAGTTAACAGTAAATAATTAGTGGTGTCAACAGCCAGTTGTGATTTTTAACTTTTGTGCAATTTTTTTATAGTAAAAATACATTCATTTTTTAATTAGTGGTACACAGCGTTACGAAAAATTTAGAAAGGGTACGCAAAAGTCATAAGTTAGGGAAACACTGCTGTACACCCTTGGTCCCTTATGATCAGCCCACTGCGGTACTGTTTGGTTTATTTGTTACAATTATATTTTACATTTAGATTTTTTTTCATGCTTAAATGATCAGCTTTCAATAATTTTAATAATATTTCAATGAAGTAGTTATCATTTAAAGTTTAACCGTTTAGTTTATCAATATATTTAAATTATATTACTGATACAAGTAGAATGCTTACTGCCACTCTATCTTACAAGATCTTAACGTCTAAAAGATTAGGAGACTAAGGCCCTTTGCTTGCTTTATTCACCGACATTCACAATTACATGTCTAAAAGATTAGGAGACTAAGGTCCTTGCTTGCTTTATTCATCGACATTCACAATTACATAGCATAGATTACATTACAATTACTGAACATAGATTTAGTTTTACAGATTTATCTTCCTATTCTATAAGGACAAACTTTACACTTAATCAATTTCCTCAGTTACCATTGTAACTTTATAAACAAATGATTTATTTGAATTTAATTTTTGGTTCCTTTGTAAAAGTGGACAATTATCTTTTCATGATATATAGAGAAATGAATATTAGAAAATAAATCGTTCCCGTGAGCTTTGATTGCATATTTAGATTGATTTTAAAAATATCTCTTCACTTTTATTAATTATTCTATAATTTTGAAGAGTTATTTAACTACATGCTTTAATTCTGCAAAAGATATTGTAGGAAAATATCAGCTGAATGGTTATTTTCAGATGATCAGCCCCGTAAAAATGTACATTCTGCTATATAAGTGGGCAGATATGTAGGTATAAATTTTATTTGTAGTTAATTGCACTTTGTAATATTTTACACTGGAAATATTTAAATGAGAAACTTTTTGCTACTCAGGAAAGTTAGAAAAGATCAAATATTTTGCTTGAATCAACTTTTATTATGTATTTTTTATATAAAAAATTTAATAAATTATGTCCATTTCTGAGCTATCCACTTCCAGTTAGATACCATTTCTGAGCTATCCACTTCCAGTTAGATATTCATATTTAAGCTTTCCTTTATACTTCCTTATTCCTTTAAACTAATGGAAATCAAATTTTGCTACTTATTTTTGTAAAGTACAAATGTATTTTAGACATTGCACTACTTTTGCTACTTAACTTATTATCAAAGAGAACCACATAGTGTCACATATTTTTTATCTTGTAGCCTAGCCATTGTATTTACTTTTTCTCTAGCGTCACATCCATACTTACATTTATGGCATTATAACATTCTTTTATATTATATCAATTTTCCTAATTCCACTTATCGTAAAATGATAGTACTCATCTTTTAGCTGGGTACCAGGAAAATCCCTGCAACAAAATAGCCACTTAAGTTTTTAAAGTGCTTAAAAGGAAGGAAACTTAATGTTATTTACGATATAATAATTAGATAATAAAATACGTTTTCAAAATTTGTTTCCTAATTGTTGTTAATAGAAATTTTAAAACTGGGTGGAAAAATTACTACTATTTACTTTATTTATGCATTGGAGTATTGCTCAGCTTATGATGATTTAACTTGTTGATTTTCATCTGGTACACAGCTAATGGATGATTTCCAAGATGAGTGAATGATTAAGTTCCTATTTGATTTGCTGTTTTAAAAGTTAATTAATCTGCGAAATATTTATAGATTGTAGAGTACAAAGAGAAACTGAATCATCCTGTATTACTCTTGATGTAATGATGGGATCTTAAGGTTCTAGGGCTCAACTTTAGGTTTGAGGAGTGATCTCAAATATGCTAATTGGTTCAGACGATATTTTAAGATACGAAATCAAACACAAAAATGTACCTTCTCTGAATAATAGCCTTTTTTTTTTTGGTGGATTCAGTTCAGATTTCTGACCCTCAAAACATTGATAGTTTAGTCAGGTAACTGGTTATTTATGCAAATCAAAAAATTTGTGTAGAGTCCAAAAATTTTTATCCAACAAAAAATTCCCAGCTTTACGATTCTGCATATTCAAGGTCATCCCTGGAACCATTAAAGATTGAGTTCTTGCATGAAGTTTCAATCATTAGATTGAATTTTGTTTTTTTTTTA
Source organism: Parasteatoda tepidariorum (assembly GCF_982258835.1). NCBI lineage: Eukaryota > Metazoa > Arthropoda > Arachnida > Araneae > Theridiidae > Parasteatoda > Parasteatoda tepidariorum. The sequence continues at coordinate 61,335,648 of NC_141756.1, read as the reverse complement.
TTTCACGCACATTGTACATATTTATGTATAATTAACCCACTAGTGGCTTAGCGAATGGGCAAAATTGGGAGAATGTTTCTCTTCTATACATTATTCCCTTATTCATTAACATGGAAAAGCCCGTTTTTCTATGCGGAGAAGACTGCAGGTTAAAATACGACTTTTTACATGCAGAACCGCCCGTGGGTTATATTAAACTTGATTTCGCATTATTTGGTCGAAATGAAATTTAGGATATATTATAAAGAGGAAATTTTACTATTTATGTAAAAAGTTTAGAATTTTTTTTTTTTTTTGCTCCAAGTGAGCTAATTTTGACGGTATATTCAGCAAACAGATAAATGTTTATACCAGTTAACTTTATAATATTAAAACATTTAGTAAAAACGTGTGGTGAATAAATTTTAAAATTAAACAATTTTCTGATGAAAATAAATTTTATTTCCTATAAAAGTAAAATATATCTTCAAAAATATTTTCTTCATGGCAAAATTAAAATCTTTGAGTATTTTGTTCATAATGTGGTAATATAAGTTACCTATTAAAATTTCAAATTTAAATGGAATCAGTAAGAAATTCAATTACTTCTGCAGCTGTAAAGAACTAATTAATGTTTTTTTGCTATGTTTAAAAACAGCATTGATTCATTTATTATAAAGTTTTATAAATTAATACTCACTCCATTTGTAATAAATATAGTATACTAAATTTTAATGAAGTTTAAAATTTGCTGAAATAAATTCAACAAATGAAAAATTCAACATTGTTAATAAGGAACTAATAAAAGAATTTTATCCTGTATAAAAATACCATTAACATTTCTAAGTTTATATTGTGCTTGGAGTTAGAAATATTCTCTGTGCAAAAACTATTGAACAAAATTGAAAAGCACAACTATGAAATTGAATGAATGTATTTTTTAAAAAAATTATCTGGTAAAAAAAATCACATATCAAATGAATTATTAAAGATACATTTATTTCACCCAAAAATAAAACTTAATTTATCTTATCTAATCATAATTGCACATCTACTGCATTTTATTGCTTACTATGTAAAAAGTAGCCCATTTATAGACTTAGATAAAAACAATTTCTAAGCTATTATAAATGTAGAAAGCAATGCCTTTTAAAAATACAATTGATTGCAGCTGTAAAAATGCAATTAATTTTATTACATATAATATTTAGTTGCTACTTATAGGTAAAACTCTATTGTTCATTTCAGTATACAAATATATATGTACTTAATACTTTTAACCCTCCAAGTGGTAAATCTCTGAGCAATACTATACTGAAACTTTTGCTCTTACACACTACTTTCCCATTGAATAATCTGGGGAAAAGTAATTTTTTGGATAAAGTGGAGGCTAGCGCTCGAAGGGTTAATTGATTCTGGGAAAAAATCTGAACTTCCTTATCTATATCTATACAATTTTTATTGTTAGTATAATAAATTGGTGTTTGTATTTTGATAATTTTTTTAACAATATTTGCTTTGTTTGCCTCAGTTTTAATATTATTGCATTCATTAAAAATGAAATCAAAATTATATCCCGAAATTTAAGCAATGCTTTTTGTATTTATTAATAGCATTATTTGTGATAGTAGATGAATATTGTGATATTATGTGTTTGTTTCAAATTAGAATGAGATTTTATTGTAAATAAAAGTTTTTAATAAAAGTAATAATTTTTGTTCTCTGTTAACTTTTTATGCCACATTTAGTATAAGTACTTTTTGTTAATTTTAAATTAATATTTATTTAATTTTTAACTCTTGTAGTATTCTAGTTCCACAATTTAGTTTTCAATGTTAGCTTATAAAATAAGAATCTCAGGACAGATTTTTTTTTTTATAAGCAATTGATATTCCTACAAAGATTGATAAATCGTTCTTATTTTAAAGGGTGGGGGGCAGATCGCGAAAAAAGCATTTAAAACTGCAATTACTTTCGAACAAATTAAAATTTCGAGGAAAAAAAATTTCATAAATTCATAAATAAAATTAACCCTTTCAACATGTCAAATTTCAACTCAGTAGTTACATTTCTGCAATCTGCAGAGCAACCCGCATTGTGTTTTTCACTACAAGTTTAATAGTTAATATTTCTCGATTTATTAATCAAATTTTATTTTATCCCATCGTGCTCCTGTACATTTTTTTACACCCGTTTGTAATTTCAAGTTTTTAAGTCTTGTAGTTTTTGTGAAGCAAATCATTTATATTAAGCCAAAAAATATTCTTTAAATTGCAGTAACTTTAAAAAAAATGTGCCTTTCAGCACAACTTTGTAGTTGCATTTCTGTGGGTTGTAAAGCGGCACGCGTAGTATCTCTTTTACTACAAGTTTAACTAATAATACTTCTCGGGCTAATTATCAAATGTTAATTATTTTAATCCGTCGTACTCTTGGTGCATCTTTCCAAACCTCATCGTAATTTCAAGTTTCTAGATCTTAAGTTTTTTCAAAACAAAATGTAATGTAAAATTTAATAACTAAAGCAATGGAGGCTCTTTCAATTTTTTAATACAGACTAACAACTACAATAAGCTAAACTAGCAAATTTTAAAATGTAATATTATTGTACATTGTAGTTTTCAGTGTTATGTAACTTTAACACTCAATCCAACGTGCTCATTGTAACTTTTACATGCAATTTCAAGTTAAATGTGTTTAAACTTTGAAACACGCTAAACTTATGGACTTTTCAATGTTATTTTTATGTTCGTCAATAATTTATAATGCAGTGCATTTATAAGATGTCTGTCGACCTTGCCAATTCCCATTCTTCCAGATACGACGGTTATATTGGGTTAAGGGTAATTGAGAAGAGGTTGTTAATAGAGAGATTTTGCTTTTCATGGTACCACTATGCACATTCACATATGTATATTCTGCACTTTGTAGTAACCACAAGCCAATCCAAGGTCTCTATAGTGCTTGTACAGGACATATGATCATGAACCAGGAGTGTAGCTAAGATTTATAGTGCTCGAAGACAAATTTGATTTTTGCGCCCCCTAGCAATATATGAGTCGCTCAGAAGCCAATGCGGTTAAGTCCAAAACACAAAAATCGAGAAAAATTAGTGTTTTTTGATACATTAGTTTTTAAAATTCTTGGTTTGTTAGTTTAATTAGAAAAGTGTATAAAGTCTTTTTTCGAGGTGTAAACTCTGCAAAAAAACAAGATATGTACAGGATGTTTAAATAAAAACGTAAGTATTTATTGAAATAATGACAGCATCTTAAAAATTTTAGGACTTATACCTTTTGGCAGCTGAAAAAGATAAGAAATTTATTTCAAAGTTTATGTAAAAAAATATTGATAAAAGGTGGACTTATTCACAATGGCTTCTGAAATTATTATACAGCTATTAAAAAAGCTATTCATTATTATTCAGAAGCTATTAAAAAAGGGCTGTCTAACCTAGAAAAAAGTAACCAACGAGTAAATCCTTTAATAACTAAGAAGATTATTATTTATTTCATCAAAATTTCCAAAAATCAGAAAATATCAAAAAATGGACTTAACCGCATTGGCTTCTGAGCGTCTCATATCAGAATAGAGTATTGCTATACCTACTTCCCAAAGCCATTTTGAGTTTTCAATTTTGTAAAAACTGAAATCTGAACTTAGGATTGGATTGTAAAGTGCACATTGAATAAAATTTTGTAAATTTTAAACCGCGTTATTTTAAAGCAACGTTACTCAATAAAAATTACCATTGGATTTAGTTAAAGATTTAATACGTTGTATATTATACTGATGCGCTTTCCGTTAAAGAAACGCATTTTTCATTCTATTCTGTTAAAGACAATTTACGGTAACAAAAAAAAAAATTAGGTAAATCTGATTAAAAATCGAAGTTATGAGAATTTTGTTCTATGATTGGCGTTGAAAAACCAACCTAATTCTGAGTTTACGGCTGCGAATGTTCAACTCCTTAGCCTTGTAATTTTAGACCCAATTCAGTAGACAAAGGAACTCCTGAGAGCCGCGATGGCTCAGGGGATAAAGAGTTCGAATCCCAGTCGATACGAATTCCGCATCCGGCTTGCACCGTTCACAGTGCTGACGTGAAATATCCTCAGTGGTAGACGGATCATGAGTTTGAGTCCCCTTACCATCAGGTTCTCGTGGTCTTCTGCTCCATGTAACGCAAATGCGGGTTAACTACATCAAAAAGTCTTCCATGAAGGCAAATTTCTCCCAATACTCGATCCAGGAGTTCCCTTGTCTTCTGGATTGGGTTCAAAATTACAAGGCTACGGAGTTGAACATTGGTAGTCGTTAACCCATAAAATTGGGTCGGCTGTTCAACGACGGTAATAAAAATTAAAAAAAAAAGGATCTGGATGCAGCTTTCAATCTCCATCAAACACCATCGTACCAATCCGAAAATGTTAGTATTGATCTCAATTTGGCTGTTCAGTGTCTATTCAGTCAGCAAAAGAATTTACGCAGAATGTATCTGAGCCACATTTAAATATGTCTGCAAAATTGTGTACCACTGTTCAGGATTAACAGTTAAAGATGTCCAAGATGAAAACACAATAAAGTTTCTACTCCGAAAAAAATTAGACAACAACCATTTTGCCAATGGGTAACCTGTGATTGCCTGTGATCACAATTTTCTTCATTTTGTAGTGAATCGTATTTTTTTATAGTAATATTATTTTAATTTTTTCTTTTTTTGGAAAATGTTTTTAAAAAAAAATACAAATAATAATGATAAAAATTGCTTATATTTTAAAAACTTTGATACTATAATAGATGATTTTTTTCTGGTAGTTAATTTTTTTTTTTTAAAAAAAAAGCAACTTACTACTATAAAATATACATTATCAAAACTTTAAAAATATTTAATGAAAATTTACATATTCTTAAAACACATGTTGTAAGAAGCATACCTTTTCTTTTCTTTAAAACATAAGTATACAAAATTAAATATGAATACGTTTAGTAAGTAATTAGTGTCAATTTAGTTAGATTTGAGTTTCTAAGAAAATTCCTTCGCACACCTTCACAACCGTATAACACTCGACCTGAAAGAGGAATTTTGTCGCCAAGAAAAATACCACTATCACCATGATGAAAACTTCCGTGAAAAGAAAACTTTTATTAACAACTATATTAGTCTGGCATGCTAGTTTACTTATCCTCATTTGACGGGGATGTGGTTATGAAGCCGTAAACGCAAAGTTGATATATTTATTGGTTTAATTAAGGTAAAGTTACTGCTGATGCAGAACTTGGTGATGGTGATTTCCTACTGTTTCAGCATCAAACTATTTGGGGTATGTTATTCTTTGATTTTGGTAATTGGTTATTCAGCTAGACTGAAAGAATATAGAATAAAAGCGAATGTAGTTTATGATCTTTTCCCCGTTTGTCAATTAATATCGTGTAACTCTTTATTATCTTTCAGGTTTGCATACTTGCATATAAATGCAAAATAACATATATAATGAAAGATAAAAATATAAAATTACTAGTTATTTGTAAACAGTAAGGTCAGATGTAAAAGTAAAATTAATACCTTTTTTGATTTTTTTTTAAATGTCCGGAAGGTGTGCAAAAAGTGCATCATTATTGACCTTGACCTCAAAAGGTTTTGTTCATTGTCCCGCTATTAATTAAGAAATTAATATCCCGAATTAAGAAATTAATGATCCTGTTTTGAAGGAAAGTGTTGCACTCGTTGAATTTTGTTCCCTTTATTATTTAAAAAACAAAACTAAAAATGAAGTAAATTAAAATATCATTTATAGAAAAATAGAGCTGATAGAACGAATACATAGAAAAATGTTCTGTGACATATAACTTCTTAAACGTTGATGAAACGTTTCCATAGGGTCGATGTGTAAATGAAGTGAAAAAATCTTCAGCAGAGCAGCTGAAGCTGGAGATCAGCTCACCATCTACAGTATTTTTTTTTTTTTTTGCAGCTTAAATAAAAAAGAAAATATTAATATAAAATAAATAAATTTAATAAAATAAAGCATTGAAGAAAAGAAATTGAAGAGACACCTTTTTAAAAAAACATCTCTAAACTTGTTTCGGACACAAACCAAAATTATAAAGCTGAGTTGACACTACTAAGAACAAAAAGTAAAGAGGATTATTGTTATTACACACTTTTTTTTCCCTTAGATGTCACCGAATCAGTTAAGAGACATAATGTTTCGTGCATAATTTTTAAATACTTTATTGCAACATATTGGTTAGATTAAGTTGAATTTCTACAATAATAATCTCTGTCTAGACTACTTTGGGTTCGCAGACAAATTTGGAGTCATTAAGAGAATAATGCTGCAGACTCACTTCATAAATTCTGCTACCAGAAACGTGGGTGTTAATGAGTTTGAGGTATTTGACAGAAAATGTCAATTCTTACGAAAGAGCTATTAAAGATTGGTTTAGTAATTTGAAATTCTACATATTTCAAGCTGTACATTAGATATGCTATGTTATCCTTCAGCCATTATTAATAATATAGTTATTTGACAATCAAAATTACCAAGATGGCCTTCACAATCGCCAATCATTTTGGGTCAGTGTAAATTCCTTGGGGGAAAATACTAAATAAACTGGAATTGCAGAAGCGTACTTTAAGTAAACAAAAAATAATTACCTCCAATATTATATCATTAAAAAGTAGCGTTTGCAATATTTTAATTTTTAAAATGTGAGGCAAATTTCTAATTTCCTTGTCAGTTTCTTTAATTTTCGTTCTCTGATGATTTTCAATGTTAGGACAAATTTTCAAAATAATTGTACTTTCTATTATTTCACTTGTAGTGTATCTACCACTACAAAAATATAATTCCAATTCACTAGCATATAAGACATATTAACTCGATTCTATGATGGGGTACCTTCTCACAGATGAAGGTTGACATCGTCTATAACTTCTCCCCCCCCCCTACATTGGTGACCCGGATGTGACATGAACACACCTACCGTGGAAGAAACTTCCACTCTGATTTGAACACGCCTACTCCAATGGATGGTTCCCATTGAACAGTTGACTACTTGTGACTACGACATTATCCACCTCCTCGCACTGTTGTTACTCAGTCTCGTCTCGATCACACACAGCGTCTGCCTGCATACACTCGACTGTTAATGGCAACACAGGAGCAACCATGACCGTGAACTTAATACAGCTCTCTCGACTTCTCACAAAACAGCAATGAATCAACTAGTGGTATCCGTTCATTGAATTCTGTCACAGATATAATTCTGGTGGGGGAGTACTGTAGTGTATCTACCACTACAAAAATATAATTCCAATTCACTAGTATATAAGACATATTAACTCGATTATATGGTGGGGTACCTTTTCATAGATGAAGGTTGACATTGTCAATATCTACTCTTCCCACATTACTACTTATTAACTATTAACCTGCACCCATGTACTGTCTCCAATGCTGCTACTTTTAGCCATGTAATCATGTCATTTAATTTGAAATATTTATGCCATATTAATTATCAACTCAGTTTGCGATAAAGTGGAATAAAACGTTTTATCCCCTATTAATATAAAGACTAAGTTTTTAACATTTTATTCTTTGAACAATAATTTATTTATTTTACAAATTCAGATGAAATATTACGAAAGAAGAATTTGTTTGTTGACAAAATATCAAGTTAATATACAATATTTATCTCCCCATTATAAATCTCCACACAAATTCACAATTGATGCATTTACTTACTTAAAATGAAATTTTCAATATAATGACGCCAACAGAATTACTTTCCTGATGCAGAAACTGGAATTCTAAGTTACGAACAATTAATTCGGAGCACCCTGCTGCCCCCGCATCTTCTCTTACGCATATAAAATTCTGAAAGAATTTTCATTTTGCGCCGTGAAAAGCTTCAAGAGCCTGCGCGCAATCTTCTTTTAGGGAGCTTTTCAGAAATGCAAATGAGCCATGATGGAATTAAATGTTCCAAAGCTTTTGACTACAGAACGTTAATGTCCATGTACATTTTATGATGAAGAATATTTTCATTGAGTTTAAAGAGTGAGCTATAAATGCATTTGTTACTAGTTCAGAAAGAAAAGTTTCACGGAAAAATATCAGGCTTTAAATTAAAACGATTGTTGATAATTATTTGTTATGTTAAAAATATTATTGCAGACTTAATTTTTGATTTCAAAGTAAATGATTGAGGCAATTTTTTTGTTTCTTTGCAATTGGTTCTCTAACAAATAAACAAACAAAACGAATTTTAAATTTCTTTTCATTCTTCAAGAATTATAAATTGATGAAGCAATAATTAATCTTTAACATACTCCCCATAAAATTGATTTATATATATATATATATATGTAATACAGAAATTAAATACTTTTGTATAATAAAGGAATTAGAACTCTTTCGTTTTCATAAAATGTCTTTGTTAAAGAATAAGCGTAGAGAGATTCTATTTTGGGAATTCAAGGCTGAAAACACACCATTGAAATATAAATAGATTTATATTTCAAAGGAAGAGTTATTTTTAGAATCGTTCCCTTTTTCAATTCCATATAAGGAAGCAGAAATGATTTTCCTTAACGCGTAAGGTTACAAGGAATGTACGAAATGTGCCTTTTTACCTCAAATCTATGTTGGTATAAAACGTAAGAACGCATAGTTTTGCGTGTCCTTTTCTTCATGATTTGATCCTGATAAGCTGTTCCGGAATTGTCAGAAGTCTTGTCCATTCCCCTCCCGTAGGGAGTGTGGACGTGAACTGTCAGCAATACCAGCCTACCTTTAAATAAACCTGTTTAGAACGTATGATGGCTTAAGACTGCAATTATTTCAAGCTAAATACAACACTGATAACAGGGTTGTAGCCCTGTTATTATATATATATATATATATATATATATATATATATATATATATATATATATATATATATATATATATATATATATATATATATATATATATATATATATATATATATATATATATATATATATATATATCATTTACTTTATCGCTTTTTTAAAATTATTTATTTTTTATTCATCACTTTACAAAAGATAATTCGTTTAACCATATGCTGTAAAAGATTCCTTCTCAGGGGGAAGCAATATGCATAGCATAGATCGATAGCAATATGCATAGCATATGCGAGAACTAAACTAAAACATATAAAATAAAACATTTACTAATCACGTGACTTTGTGCGGCCATCTATGTTTATTTCGAGAACTATTTCAGACAGAAACTTATACCATGCAATTTTTTTTTAAAATCCACTGCCCTTTGTAAAGTTTAATTGAAAAAACAAGATTCCCTTTTTTTTTTAAATTGAATGTTCAGGAAATATAATTCTCTAAATGTTCAAAAATAATACTCAGAAATTATTTATTCCATTTCATTTAAATTTTGATTTTTAAAAATTACCTATTTGTAAGGAAGAACCGCGCCGAAGCCTATCAATTAAAACGTATTAGCGTTTTATATAATATAGATTAGTCATATGATGCTCACTACATGTTCTTGCGCGCCGAAACCTATCAATTAAAAATGAAAACTGTTGCCAACGCGAGAAAAGAAATATCATCGGTTTTATTGATACATACATATTAGCGTTTTATATAATAAAGATAGATAATAAAAATGAGAAATTGTTTCTGAAACTTTTTACTACTGAAATTTCTTAAATTATTATCTGCAAAATAAGTATTAATATTGCTCACAAAATTGTTTTGATTCTCGTACATACTTTCAGAGACACTGTGTTATGTGTATAAAGAAAGTTCATTAAAGTCCTTTCACAGTACTGACCATACACCATAAAATCTGGAAAAATATGGTTCTAGTCGAATTTTCCAGATTTCAAAATCTGTTCCTAAAGTCAAGTTAACGTTGAGATAAAGATATTAAAACAGTCGACGCTCTATATAATAACCTTCGTCGTCTGGGAGAAACGGGCGTTATAAGAGATCGCTATATGGTGAGTGAAAAAAGAAGAAAAAAAATAGCGCAAATATAAACTCATAACTAAAATAATACTTCACCAAATTTAACAAATCAACGCTTTACACTGATAAGAATTTGTTAACTAATAGAAAAATTGGTAATAATGTAACTACTTTTTACACCAGAATCAACTTTCATGAACAAAAGCCGTTCTACCCCCTTGATAATTTTTTTCTTTAGTTTTTTTTTTCTTCTTTGAAATCGATAAAAAAATCTTTTTTTGCAATCAAACATCGAATAATTATATTTTTTTGAAAGCACATTTTATTAACATGTCTACCGTAACGAAATGAAAGGATAACTGGATTTGGAAAATAATGAACTGTGCTTGAAAATTAAATTTAAACTTAGGAACACAGTATGTGTGATACAATAAGAAGTGATAAACAGTTTTTTATCTATCTTCAGTTTATCTTTTAGTTATTCTTTTTTTTTCTTCAAAATTTCCATATAAATGTTAGAGCCGTGATGGCTCAGGTGACAGAGCATTTACTTTCCAATGAGGTAAACGGGTTCAAATCCTTACGTTGACTGGACGATACAAATTCCGCATTCGGCTTGCACCGATCACAGTGCTGACGTAAAATATCTTCAGTGGTAGACCGATCATGGGTTAAGTCCCCTTGCCGTCAGGCTAACCGCGGGAGATTTCGCTGTTTCCTCTCCATGTAACCGAAATGCGGATTAGTTCCATCAAAAAAGTCCTCCACGAAGGCATATTTCTCCCAATACTCCAAGGTATGTGAAAGAATTAATTTCTTCAAAATTAATTTTTATTTTATTATTAGATTTTGCATTTATTCTCATGGTTTTTGTTTTATTCTAATTAATTTGCAGACCGATTTGATTTCCATATTAATTAAATTTTTTAGTTTTTTTTCTCCAAGATGCGAAACATACCATGTGCTTTTACTCCAACATAATCAATCTCTTAGAACACTTCCCAAAAATAGTGAATAATTTTTTAACAGGAAAACTATTGTTGATGAATTTATTTAACCCTTTGAAAAGAAATATTTAAAAAGGTTGTGATTGTACAGGAAAAACTCCAATTTCTAAATGAAGGTTCAATATACACTTCAAAATAATGGTAAATAATAGAAATTTTTTTTGATTATAGATTACGCCTCATAAGTAAAGTGATTCTTTCACTATTTCTTCATGCCGAGGATATCCAAGATATTTAATGCTTATTTAGCGTCAATATCAAAAGAAGTGGCGATTTAAATAATTTACTCGAGATTTTGTAACCGATTAACTCGTTGTCAATGGAAAAATGTCAGTTTTCAAAGCGCAAAAATGTCTATACTCTGTTGCAAGACAATCTCTATGGAGAGAGCCTGTTTGCATCTATAAGTGCATCTATAAGTATCTTTTATAAGTGCACGGTAAATGGATGGATGCCAACCTCCAAGCGTGTTCGATATCGCCATTTTGGATGCTATCTTATTACGAACAATAATCAATTAACAAGTATTTTCTTACAGGCGATTTTCTTCTACAGCGAAGCAAAAGCAAAATTGTTTAGTTTATCTCGCATTTGATTTGTTAAGAGAATACCAGAAGCGCCATTTTCAGTGGTCCAATCAAATACAATGCCCTTGCAACGTCATATTGTCGTTTCTTTTTTAAAAACGAATATTCTCCTTGTTTTCTTATAAATTGAAATATGTCGAAAAATCTATGATTCCAGTAAGACTTCAAAATTATAATCTTTTTTTTAAGTAATTCTGTGATCTATATCGTAAAACATAGCACGAATTAAATTTCTGTTAGACTTGTTTAACTTTTAAGAGCTTTTTTATTGTTTTGAAAGCATATTTGTATAAATTGATAACGAAATAAAACAGAACTATAATTTAACTACATACGGTAGCGGATGATCATTTAAATTAAATCCTGTACCGCAATGGTCTTTTCATGACATTCGACGGATTATAACACCTATTTTCGGAGTGATTTTCTGGAATTAAATATTTGAAACAAAATTTCTGGAGCTCTATGAACAAATATCTGATTGTGATGAGGACAAAATTTGGGTTGCTATGGAATGAACGGTCCAGTTCGGACGTTCTAACTGGCACTAAAGTAATATAGCGTTTATTGAGCAACAAACGAGTCTTCATGCAGCTGTCGTTATAAATGGAAGGAAAGGTTGTACAAAAAACGCTGACTGTATTTATAAGTTTTTATATAGAATAAAAATATCTACTACTTTTTCACTGAAATTCTAGTCTTTCTACATTTTCCATGGACTTAAAAATCGCACGCATCGGGTCTTAAGAACGGGTGATTTGACTTTTTCGATAAAAAAAAGGTGTGCATCTATCAGTTTTCAAATGCAAAACTAAAGAATGAAAATTTTGATTTAATTTTACTGTTTCTAGCTCAGACATCTTAACTCCCCTGTCTAATTCCACTTTTCCCTAATATTATTAAACAAAAAACTATTTTCATATAATTTTATATTTCTTAACAATCCATATTTTGTTAGCTATAATGATGACAATAATAATACTAAAGCAGTAAACGAGAAAAGTAGAAGCGTATACGTAAATTAAAATTGTCTGGGCGTGGTTTTCTGAATTAAACGGATGCGTAATAAATAAATAAAAATAAATCGAACGAAATGTTTAGTGACCCAAGCAAAAGCCAAGGTCAAACAAATCCTAGTTTATATTATTCCGAAATTCTCTTTCACTTAGCATTCACTTTATTTTACTGATTGGAAATGTTTTTATTTGTTCGTCTTTTTCACTGAATAAAAGAGTTCTCTGCCACTGACCCTCTTATTTGAAACATTGCCAAACGATTTCTCCGTTTTTAGGAACAGCTTTAAACTAATCGGAACCAACGGTTTTGTCGGTTTATTCTCTCCTTAGAGTGTTTATCATTTTAAAGGTTTTCCTATATTTACAGAACATACTGAGTTTATATTGCATTTAGTTAAAATTATACAACTCTGGCATTTATGAAAATTTATTTACGGTGAAACCGTGATAGTATCTGCAATAACGCTTTAACCGCAATCGTAAAGGAACTAAGTTTGCAATAAATAAAATCTTGGTGTATCAATTCAGTGGGTTTTGATGTTCAGAGCATACACTTCGTTTAAATACTTTTTGGAGGATGGAAAATATATAAAATAAGGAAAAACATTGGTACGATATTTGTTTATTGCGATTTAAGTCCAAGATTCAGTTTTATGTAAATCTTCAAAGGAATACGGAATTAGACGGGAATGTAAAAACTTATCACTTCCTGCAAAATATTCACTTATTTTCTTAAATGATAAAGATAATTAAATTTTTTTTAAAAATTAAAAAATTGATTTTTAATAAAACAAGTATTTTTCCTAAAACATTTCGAGAAAGCAAAGTATTTAAATAATGAAAAAAAAATTCTAATAAAACTAATCCAAATAATCCAGCATCTTCGGAGTTCTTAGGCCTAATGCTGTTGTCTCTTTCCACTCTCTCTGCAAGCCATTGAGTTATTTTAAAATAAATAATTATAAATTCACGTCGACTTCTTTCTCTTGAACTGATTTTCACAAAACAACACCTTTTATTCAGAAATGAAAACTTTGAAAATATGTTAATTATGATGGTAGGAAAGAAATTTGATCCAAATGAAAGAAAAAAGAATTACCAAATTCTCATTCGGTGAATAGAGAGTAAGAACCTACTTATGTCACTTAATGACGAAACATTTCAACTACGAAACTGATCGTTAACACCTGCTGTTCTTGACATTCTAACTGAAAATAACTTCGTTTAACAGAAGAAATAAAAGTGATTTATTATGGATTTGTAGTTTCTTTATTGGCTTTCACATTTCTTTATTGCGTTATTTGAATAAATATAACTTCATAATTTTCACAGACAGCCGAAAAAGGCTTTACATTTAAAGATTTTTTTCAGGAAGAAATTCATTATACAGTCTACAATGTAAGAAATTTTGAAGCTTATAATATCCTCCATATCTGAAGTTACATTCCTGCAGCCTGTAGAATGGTTGGTATGGTGCTTTTTTCCTGCAAGTTTAACAGTTAATAATTCACCAACAAATTATTGAACATTATATTTATACCATTGTTCTCCTTGTACATTTTTCTACACACCTTTGTATTTTTAAGTAGAAAAGTTTTTGAGCAACCAAACAAATGAAACGCTAAGTTGAACATACGAAACAGCGTCAGCGGTCCTTACGATTTTTCAATATAGAGAAAAAGTTTTTACATTCCACCTTCTCCATTTATCTTTTTTTTAATAGAATGTATAAAATGGAAACGGGATTTTAAATAGCTTATTGCTAACCAACTTTTAAATCACAATTTAATTAACCCTTTCATGCCGACTGTCACAAATACGTGCCAGCATAAAACCGTATCAATCAGGGTAAAAAGATAAAACTGGTAACCAGAGTAGTTCTTTAGCAGTTTATTTGTGGGCGGGGTTATAATTGTTTGATTTATTTAATTCACCATTACTTTAGTTCAAAATAAAATTATTTAGTTATACTTTGAACTAACATTGATTATATGTACTTGTATGATTAATCTAATAATAATTAAAGCAAAAGCAAAGTAAGTCTGTCAAATTAGCAACGCCTACATTTAAGCTACCGTTTTTTTATTTATTTACATCCTGATTCTGATTTTGTAAGAATGCTTTTACGAATCATCCGTCCCCAAGGGTTTAATAAGTAGGTAACGCAATTTTTTTTCTAAAAAAAAAAAGATTTTTTTTAGAAAATCGACAAATTTTCCTTTATATCCTACATTTTTTTTATAACCGTCGTTGAACAACCGACCCAGTTTCTTGGGTTTACGACTACTAATTTTTAACTCCACAGTCTTGAAATTTTGAACCCAATCCAGAAAGCAAAGGAATTCCTGGATCAAGTATCAGGAGAAATTTGTCTTCATGGAGGACTTTTTGAGGAAACTAACCCGCATTTGCGTTACATGGAGAGGAAAACCACTAAATCTCCCACGGTTAGCCTGACGGTAAGGGGACTTAACCCATCATGATCGGTATACTACTGATGATATTTTAACCCAGCACTGTGATCGGTGCAAGCCGGATGAGGAATTCGTATTGACCAGCCGTAGCTGGGATCCGAACCCAGTTCACCTCATTGGAAGGCGAACGCTCTATCCCCTGAGCCATTACATCCTACCCTGCTTTTTTTTCCTGTCGCTGTTGTGACCCCAACTTATACAAAAAGTAGGACTTTTTTCAGAAAAGGAGATATTTTTTCAGGAATCCCTCTATTTTCTTTACATCCTAGTCCGGCTCTTTTCTCAGTGGCCCTGCCCTTCTAGCATGTACAAAAGTAACACTTAATTAAAAAAGGGATATTTCCTTTTTTCAGAAAATCGAGACATTTTCTTTACATCCAATCTGGTTCTGTTCTCGACTGAGCATCTAACACATGCAGAAAAAGCCGAAAATTAATAAGTACAGTGTAGTCAGTAAGTATATTTCGCGAAATATTTTCTTAGTTTTTACAAAAATATTTTTACTGTTAAACAATTTCATTTTGAAATGGTTTTAGTGATAGAATTTAAACCACTAGTTTTATCCGTGAATTCGATCAGTGTTTTCTCAACTTTTTCCTGCTGTGCCAAACCTACGTCGTTTTAATAATCTGATCCACGAAGCCGTAACTTATACTTAATTATACTTTACAGATAAAAGCTGAAATGAAAGTTTAATTATTCTCTAAATGGAGCCAAAATGATAACTTGTTCACAGCACAAAACAAGCTAACTTTGACATATTTAACAGTCAAATTACCCTTTTGCGGTGTATGAGACTGACGTTAGTAAATACTTGTCAAGACAGTTAAGAGATATATTTATTTACAACTAAGTATAATAAATGCAGTAGTGATAAAATAACTAAAATCAATTTTAACACAGCATGATATACTTTCCATTCGCTTTAAAGACTTTTAGATCCAGCGAAATTAGTGAAAAGTGAAATTAATTTTACTGGGCTCCTGACTAAGCTTTTATTTGAACCATATTTTAACACATAATGATATACTTTCCATTCGCTTAAAAGTTTTTTAGATGAAGCTAAATTAGTGAAATTAAATTTACTGGGCTCCTGACTAAGCTTTTATTTTAACCATATTTTAACACATAATGATATACTTTCCATTCGCTTAAAAGTTTTTTAGATGAAGCTAAATTAGTGAAATTAAATTTACTGGGCTCCTGACTAAGCTTTTATTTGAACCATATTTTAACACAAAATGATATACTTTCCATTCTCTTAAAAGTTTTTTAGATGAAGCTAAATTAGTGAAATTAAATTTACTGGGCTCCTGACTAAGCTTTTATTTGAACCATATTTTAACACATAATGATATACTTTCCATTCGCTTAAAAGTTTCTTAGATGAAGCTAAATTAGTGAAATTAAATTTACTGGGCTCCTGACTAAGCTTTTATTTTAACCATATTTTAACACATAATGATATACTTTCCATTCGCTTAAAAGTTTTTTAGATGAAGCTAAATTAGTGAAATTAAATTTACTGGGCTCCTGACTAAGCTATTATTTTAACCATATTTTAACACATAATGATATACTTTCCATTCGCTTAAAAGTGTTTTAGATAAAGCGAAATTAGTGAAATTAAATTTACTGGGCTCCTGACTAAGCTTTTATTTTAACCATATTTTAACACATAATGATATACTTTCCATTCGCTTAAAAGTTTCTTAGATAAAGCGAAATTAGTGAAATTAAATTTACTGGGCTCCTGACTAAGCTTTTATTTTAACCATATTTTAACACATAATGATATACTTTCCATTCGCTTAAAAGTTTTTTAGATAAAGTGAAATTAGTGAAAAGTGAAATTAAATTTACTGGGCTCCTGACTAAGCTTTTATTTTGACCATATTTTCCAAATTTCGATCTTTTCTGCTAATGAAATTGAAAATTAGTATGCCTTGATGTGTCGTTGCGGCGGCCTCAATACAAAACTTCTTATTATCCCTGAATTGGGGTGCACTACAACTATGGTGGCTAGAGCATCCGAATTACGAACCCGGAGGTCCTTGGTCCGAATCATGGCAGTAGCCAATAAACATCTCTCTCATACATTTCTCCCTCCACATGCATGTTTCTCAAAATGGGTAATGGGTAAATGTTTTATTTTTGAATGCATGGGGTTTTAAAAAATTCGACAAATTATTTCTTTCGAAACTGTTTTAACTGAGACATTTTTAACATTTTTGAGAAACTTTTTTTACAGTGCAGTGTTATACCCATTACTTTTAAGTGGTTAGTTTTATCATTGATACATTTTATTAAAATCACTACTAATCTATAACGTAATAGATACAATTTCTAAAAATATATCCGTACGTCAAAATATCTCAAGTAAGTTACGGGGCATATATTTATTATCTAATTTATTGAAATGAGAATAATCTCATTTCCAATTCATGAAGAAGTCTGAAAAACAGACAAATGATGTTGTAACTGACAGTTTCGTGACAAAAATAATTTGTAGAATGTATATAGGAAGCTCATTCTTTTCCCTTTTATCATCAACCTTGAAAGTTTCTGTCTTAAGACACCCTGCCAAGATATAACTCCATTAGAAACTTTTAGACTAATAGAATATGTAGGGAAATTTCTTAGTTTTGGCGAAAACTCGCCAATAGTTTTCGTTGAAAAAATAACAATAAATTTCTGGAAAGTTTACTGCAGAAAAAGAGATAAACTATAACAAATATTTATTATTACGTTTAAGGGGGAAACCACCATGAGATAGTAAAATATTAACGTTTTTCTTGAATTTTTTTTAAGTAATAGAGACAATGCAGAGACTCCTTGTTTTTTTATGTTATTTAGCTACAATTTAAGTCTATTTTAAAAAAAATTTCTTTTACAAATTAATAAAAAATAAGTTGGTGGAAGCTCCGTGTGTGGCTGGTCATCAGAAAGTAGCACCTCACTGGCCTCATGGATTTAGAAGTCTTGAAACATAGGAAAACGATTTTGTTTAGATTTTCTGAAACATAAAGACATTATCTAAAAAGTAGCATAACGATTTTTTGATATTCGCAAAATTACCAAAATGGCGACAACTAAAAAAAATAGTTAAGTTTTTCATTAAAAAAATATTCATTAAAATACTAATATGAAATCGAAGTATAAAAATATCAAAAAAATCCTAAGCTACTTTCTAAAGAATATATTTCTACGTAATTTAAAATAAAGAACAGCTTATTTCATTGTATGGATCATGAGAAAAACGTTAGGCCAGGTCAAAAAACAGCGTTTTGAGAAAAACGCGTTTAAAGTTTTGACTTATGTTCAGTCTAGTAAATTATTAAATTAGTAATGACTAACCTTTATTATGCAATTCCAGGTCCATATATCTTCTCCGTCAACAGAATGGTTGAGCCACAAAAAGAATGTCGCCCCTCCTAATCCGGCCGAAGGGGCCTTTCTACCTGCTTAGCGACGACTCTCTATTTTCCGATATTACTTCCAAACGAAGTTAGGTACCGAGAAATCGTTTTAGACAGACATTAGAAAGGGTACAAAAATTCGAAAAAAGCATAATTTTTTTTTCGAATTTTTGAAATATTCAGGGTGTGGTCCCCCCTTAAAAAGGATTGCATGGTTCCCTGGAACCCAATACTACTCGAATCATAAATATTCTATTTTATTTTATTTCTTTTTTTTTTTTTAAATAGCTTTCTTCCCCTAAAAATAAAATTGAAAACAAAATATTCATTTAAATTTAGAAAACAAAATGCATAAAGCTATTAATGGCTATAATTACTATTTATAATTTATTAGGAAAATTAATAGCAATTAGAATTCATATTGCAAAATTATAGAAGAACTATTTAGTGATTGTACATTTAAGAGTTGGTAAAAGATAGCGTTTGCAATATGGTGATGTGCAACAGACGCATTAAATCGATTTGTCCTTGAAAATATTGGTGTTGATGTGAATAAGATTAAATTAATTAAAAGTAAATTAATGTTTTAATATTTCATTACTTTGTCTCCAAGAGGTAATTAATAATTGTGGTAATAAATACTAATTGAAACAAAAAAAGTTATACGAAAAAGCAAAGTTAACGGAGACATGGTACTAATTTGTTTGTAGAAACGTAAAAAATCGTCATAGTATAATTGACGCCAAAGATACTTAAGTATTTTTGGCAACAGTCAGCACTGGTATAGTAATTGGTCCAACTTTAATAGACTATTGTACGTACAAAGTATTACATTACTATATTTGGTACCTACTAAAAATGCACTAATATTGTGCCGTTTTAATATAAATACTATGTAAAGAGGTTTCTTACAATCCCTCCGAGATGGAAAAGAACAGAAGAAAATAGTTTGTTTGGGTAAATTTTGACTATCATAAGTTGGCCTTGGCAAGAGCATCATGTCAAATGATACTGAATACAGTTAATCTTTATTTTGATGATATACACTTCTATAAAAGTGTTTTCTTAGTCTAATAACGTAAAGTCCCAAGGAAGGTCAACTAATAATAAATAAATAAATAAAACTTAATTATAAGCTCTATTTATTGCACGGCATACATCTTTCAGTTCTTAGCATCATTTTGTATTGTTGTTCAGCAATGATTTATTGATTATTTACTTTTTGATTTAACCCCTTATTATGAACAGGTATTCAGCTAGTGAATAAATAAATAAAAACGATAACAAATCTGCTACTCATTATGCACTTGTATAGTATGTTTGATTCATTATTTTCTCCTAATTATAGAGACTTTTAGAACAACTAGCTTTTGGTTAGTTTTAGAACTTTCAACAAATGTTGAGCTCTCTAATTTAATCAATCAAATCAATTCCTAACAGTCGCATTCGACATGACTATCGAATAGTCTTCAGTGAAATCTGAAACAAGCTATTGCAATGCAAACAGATTTATTTACGAGTCTTATATTTTTGTGTACTCATAGCGTTCAATTTTATAAATTAAATATAAAAATTTTGTTTATATATTAATTGTAACGAAATAAACGGTTTCCTGATTTGGAAAATAATTAACTGCACTTAAAAGAAACATAGGGAATACAAATTTTGCGAGCCAGAACGAAGAAATAAATGAAATGTAATTTTACCCGTTTGCGAAACTTACATTATTATGATTCTTAAAATAAAAAACGGATATATACAATGTATATTAAATTTCAATATAACTATTAAGAATTATATCTTGCAACAACTAATTTCTCTCTCCCTCACTTATTTTGTTAACTTTGGCAACAACTTAAGCGCGAATTTATAAAATTAAAGCTGGGAAATAAATTAGTAAATTTTCCAATAACAATGGATAGATCGACATCATTTAAAGCAACAAAAAAAAGCATTTAATAATGAATTAACTTTCGAACTAATTGGAATTTTTAAAATGCTTGTTTTAAGTTCAGAAACAAAAATGGCGCTTTCAATGCGTCAAATTTCAACTCTGTACAGTTGCATTTCACTGGGCTGTAGAGTTGCCTGCATGGTATTTTTCACAACAACAGAAACAGTAAATAATTATCGAATATTAAATTTTTATTATTTCTTCTTACTCGCTGTACATTTTTCTGTGATTTCTCACATTCCTATTTTAAAGTTTCCAAGTCTTATAATTTTTGTATTAAGTCAAAAACTAACATTAACACGTTAAGCTGAACACCTAGAGCAGTGCAGTGGCTCTTACAGTTTTTATTATAGAGAGAAAATGAGATTTAGTATATGAAAAATATTTAATAATTCATAGAAGATAATTAAGATACAAATCATACATTTTTCTCAATAGGTTAATTGACAACAGTTCAACATATTTCCACGTGTCAGCAAAAATTTGAATTGAGCAATTTTTAATAAATTGTGATTTAAATTAATTTTTTTGTTTAAAAAGTGAAAAAAATTGTATTGCTATAAAATAATAAAATTTGTCAATTATAAGGAAAGAAACTTCTTCTGTTTTAATGACAGTTATAAAAATGAAAAAGATATTAGTGATATTGGAGAAAATATATTTTGTGACATCTTACAAAAATACTTTTATCTTGGTTTCCTATTTTCTTTCGTTTTTTTTACAAAAAAAAATGTATGAAAAGTGTTTTACTCATCAATGCAAATGTAGAACAACTTCATTTTCTTGAAAGCATTTCTTTAAAGTATGTCTTCAACGTCTATTTTTTCTTGTAACTTATTCTACTTTTAGTTGATTCTATTATTCTTGAAAGAATAAATAAAAAAAAAAAAAGATGAATGACGTTAAATAAAGAAAAGAAATTTTCTTAATATTTTATGAAATAAATAATTGTTGACTTAATGTTACAGTAGTTTGCTATCAGCTAACCTAAGCTACTGGCCATCACTAAAGTGCTGTTTTTTAGCATTATTATCCAGTTTTCCGATTTTGAAAAGTATAATTTAGTACAAAAGTGCAATCGTTATTACATTATGTTCAAAATGGTAAAATACGGAAAATATGATTAATACGATAAAAAGTGGATATTACGAGCTCACTTAATCTTATACTATTAATAATGCAAAACTATGCAATTGAAAATATGACACAGCTCAAATATCTTTCAACTATCATCACTACCAACAATCATTTGACATTAGAAATAAATATTACTAGAATCTCTATGACAAACAATGGAGTAGCCTGAAAATCAGCTTAGTTTTTTGGCTTAAGCACACATATTTTCAAAACCATTTTGCTATATTGCTGTGTTTACCAGGATATTGCCAAATCATATGACCAAAGCCTATTACCAATGACCAGTCCAAGTAAATAGTAGTTAAAGATAAATGTTTAACTTTTAATTGTGAAGATACAGACTACTGAATACCATGATGGATATAAAATGTTATCTTTCACAATATTAAGCTATTATGGTTTGGTAATTTGAATTGACAACACAAACCTTGTAAAAAATATCACATTTATTAATACTATATAGGAGTTAGAAAACATGGAAGACTGCAAAGTAGGTGGCTCGTTTCTGGTGAATAATACTTAAAACTTATCTACAAGGGAAACTTCAGGAACCTTGTTGTGAATGAAAACAGATGGCAGTAACTATAGTCTGTCTATGGAAAGAGCTCACCTCGCCATTCATCTGTAGCAGTATCTGGGAATATGGTTACTAGGTTTTACTATTTCGTGCAGGGTCGTTAGGTCAATATTTAAGACAAATTTTGACTCGAGACGTCGAGAAAAAGAAAACCAGAGGAGAGAGAAGCTCCCCTTTTTGAAATGCGTTACTTTTTGTTTCCATAGCAGCAGACGGCCTTAGAGTTTTTTTATTTTTTATTTTATAACCGTCGTTGAACAGCCGACCCAATTTTTGGGTTTACGCCTACTAATGTTCAATTCCGTAGCCTTGTAATTTTGAACCCAATCCAGAAGGCAAGGGAACTCCTGGATCAAGTATTAGGAGAAATTTGCCTTCGTAGAGGACTTTTTTGATGGAACTAACCCGCATTTGCGTTACATGCAGAGGAAGACCACGGGAACCTCCCACAGTTAGTCTGACGGTAAGGGGACTCCAATGATCCGTCAACCACTGAGGATATTTCACGTCAGCACTGTGGTCGGTGCAAGCCGGATGCGGAATTCGTATCGACCAGCCATCGCCAGAATCGAACCCTGGTTCACCTCATTGGAAAACGAACGCTCTATGCCCTGAGCAATAGCGGCCTTAGAGTTTGTAGCACGGGAGTTTTTTCTGTAGACCAACTATGCTTGGAAGAAGGTCATCTCAAGTAGTTTCCTTAATCTTTTTACTTTGTCTTGCTTTATAGGCTGTAGTGCCTTTAAAGGGGAAGGAGATAAAAAAGAATAATAATTTAATGAATTTATTTAAAACTCACTATAGAACCCACAAGAGAATTAAACTATTTGGTTAAAATGCAATAATTTTTGGAAAAAAATTATCATTTTGATGTTGCTGTGGCACACACTTAGACTTATTAGTTTCTGAAAAATTTAAATTTTTAAGGAAAGGGTTTGAAAAAAATTCTAAAATTGGTGAACAAAACAAGAGAATTGAAGTTGATATTTAAAAAATAATTGTGTAGTTAACCTCATAGCATAAGTTATATACGATTAAGTTATTTCTTTTAATAAAATAATTATGTTTTTAATATTAAAAAATAAAACTACTAATAATTAAATAATTACTTACAGTATTATAGTAGTGTGATATTAGACTTTCTGATTTTATATTACTTTTCAGGAAATTCAGTTTTCAATTCTTTAAATCTTTGCATATTTTATAATATGATATAAAAGATAATATTCATATTATAAAAGAAAAGATAATATCATACGTATACTTTCACTAGGCTATTATGCTTAAATATAAAGGATATAAATACGTCCTTGTACGGTAACCCTTTTAATGATAGACATTTCTATTGTCAGCTGTTCGCAAACAGATAATGGAAGAGAATATTTTATTACTATTATATTCTACCTTTTACCGATCATCCCTTACATCCTTTTTCTGCAAACTATAATGGATATAGCATGATGGGTAATTTTTCCAAACTATTTAAATTTTTTTTATTTCAGTTGTGTATAGAATTTTTCATACATACCAAATACAAAATTCACAATGCTCTGTGAATAAATTTATGCAATATTAATCACAAAAGTATTTGTAATCTATTTCAAATAACATTTTATTCGAATTTGAAACTATCCCTTTTTATCTATTTGATAAATCTTTTTTTCGATTATAGAGAGAAATTTTTGTTAAAGAGTTATATGTGTATCAAATTTTTTGAAACATAATAAATGAGATCATGAAAAAAGAAGAAAATGAACAGCTATTAAGGGAATGAAAAAGTTTTTTTTAATGTCCTGTAATATATGATATAATGCATAATATTCAACCACTATATACTTGAATATTTACTGAGAATTTATGTCAAAATATAAAGGGATATATAAACGGATAATAATGATAATGATAGACATTATCATTAGACCTCCTATGATAGACCTATCAATGATAGACATTTTTATTGGCAGCTGTTCGCAGATAGATACTGGAAGAGAAAAAATCGAAGAAAGAATATGTCGTCACTATTATATTCCATCTTTTACCAATCATCACACCAATCATCATCCTTTTTAGCGAACATTAATAAATTTAGCATTGCGGGAAACTTAACTTTTTTGCTCAATCTGCAGAATTTCGTATATATGGCGAGTACAAAATTCACTACGTTCTATGAATAAATTAAAAATTTTCTAAAGTATTGAAAATTTATTTTAAATACCGTTTTATACAATATTGAAACTATGCTACTTCATTTTTATTTTTATTTTAATCGTAAGGGCTGTGCCGACTCCCACGCCACTGTTTCGGGTGTTCAACTTAACGTTGCCTTTCTTTTTTTTGCTGAGCAACAAATTTAAGACTTAAAAACTTGTAGCCACTAAGGCATATAGAAAAGTGTTCAGGGATTAAGATGAAATAAAAAATAAACATTCGATAATTAGTTCGAGAATTATTAACTCTTAAACTTTTTGGAAAAAATACAATTTGGCTGTTCTACAGGCAGCAGCGATGCAAGTATAAAGTAAAATTTTTGCAAGCGGAAGGAGCCATTTTGGTTTATGAATTAAAGCAAAATTTTTTCGAAATTCGAATTTGATCGAAAATTCCTTCAATTTTAAGTGCTCTTTTGCGATTTTTTATCAATTAATTTTGCTCTACGATGGTTTGTAGAAATATTTACAAGGATTTCGATGGTATAAAAGACGTACGATTTGGTCATTAGTTCAAGAATGACCAAATCGTATTTTTAATTCTGTTCAACTTCTATTTTTAAAAAAAACATGTGAGTCGATATACTTTCTGCTGAGATTAAACTACTGAGTTGAAATTTAACACACTGATAGTTATTAGTTATTGAAATAGATATTAGTTATTAGAGTAGATATTGTTGCTTAAAGCCAAAAATGAATTTAAAAAATTTTAATAATCAATGCGTTCAATTTAAGGTGTTGTATGAATAGATGCCAAAAGCTTAAATAATACAATCAATATTATCTCTCTTTATATGCGAACAAGCTATAAGTAAGAAATTGCATTTTTATAATAGTTGCTTAGCAAAACAAGACATAATTTTTGGATCCCAGACAATTTATAAACATGTTTTCACATAATTTATAATAAACATTGTATAGCGTTTGATTTTTTAAAGTTAGAAACATTTCAAATAGTTTGTTACAGTTGTTTTCAATTTCACAGAAGTTAAACATTTATATATTTTATTTTCAGACCCAGAAATGCTTGGATTAAATAAAAAATAAATACAGAGCTCTTTTCTTGTTTGTTTCTAAATGCTCTTACTCTACAATACTTTAACGCTTTTTTTTCATTAAATGTTGATTTCTAGAACAACAAAAAGATGAACTGGAGATAGACTTTCTTTGTAATCTTTGATTAAATGACCTTATTGCAAAAGGAACAAAATTTAATTCTGGAATCCTTTTTATAGCAGACACAGCTATTAGATAAATCGAAACAAAGTTATTTCCTTTCTTTTAGCATTGAAGATGGAGAACGTCTATTTTCTATTAGCCTGTGCCTCAAAGTAAATAAAATGTTTCAAGAATAAAATGGTTGAAAAAAGTTTTGATAACTTAATAAGTTTTAATTGAAATTTTGTAACTAGAAAATTTTGTTCAATTGTATAAATATAAAATCTATTCAAAAAATACTTTTGAACCTTTATGTGGTAGTAAAAACTGAAAATTTTTATTCAAATATTCGTGAAATTTTGATATTGCGCACATTATTTAAACCGCAATGAAAGTGCTCATATTACTTTAGTGCCTGGTATTAGAAAAACTGCAACAAAATAGCGGGAGCTGTAGCATCCAAATATTATTTTTCATTTAAATTTCCTTTCTATTTTTAACAAATGGAATTACTGACAAGCAAATGGAGGAAAGTTACTGAGACGCCATTTTAAAACACCTCTAAACTTGTTTCTAATAAAAATTAAAAAGCTGAATTTAGAAAACATATCAAAGAACAAAAAGTAAGGAATTTTTTTTCCTGTTATTTGATTAAGGACTTATCTGTAGGGGGATTTATTTATTTATTTTTAGTATCATTGAATGAAATAAAAATAAAAAAAATGTAAATAAAGTTTCTTTAGTGCCTTATATTTGCAAATTTTGCGACATGTGTGATAGATTAAGCTGAATTTTTATAATAATAATTTTTTACTGCATCGTAGACAAATGAAACCCACGAACAAATATAACTCCCCAAATCGTGAGCATTAAAGCGTTCACAATTACAAAAAAAGTAATAAAATAAAATGAAATAAATAAATAAAAAAGATAATAAAATAAATTTCTTTCTGCAAAACAATTAAAATTATTTCGCTAATCACTTTAAGATTCCTTTTCTAAAAATTGTAAATGCGTTATACTTAGTATATAAAATTTTTAAAAACTGGAAAGAATAGTACTTTTTTTGCTTGTTTTCAAATGAAGATCTCTTTAAAATTGTATGCCAAATTAAATAAAATAGCAGGACTGTTTAAAAATTTTATTTTTTGAAATCATTCTTGAAAGTTCAGTTAGTTATATTAAATTATTTAAATTAATAATCAATTGATATAATTAAGTATTTAATTACATTGACTTCGTTACATAAATAAATATTTCTAAAGCAAATACTGGAATAAATATCTTTTTATTTTGTTGTATAATAAGCTAATCTAAATCTCCTACATAAATGATCTTCAATTGGATAGATGTATTAATTAAATCATACTCAACTTGCGAATACAACAATCTCTTTGAGTGCAGGAAACATCTAATCCTGGTCATTGGTAATACGTTTGATTAAATAGAAATATATTAAATTAAAATTAAATATTTCCAGAGTGAATGCTCGCTTAAATATCGTTCGCTTCTGATATCCAATAGCCTAATATAAATCTTTTACGGAAATGATCATCGATTGAGCTATCACGGGGTAGTTATATTAATTAAATCATACTCAACTTGCAAATACAACAATCGTTTTGGAAAACAAGAAACGTCTAATCTTTGTCATCGGTAATACCTTCAATTAAATCGAAAGCTCCGTCAGACTTATTGAAGCTTGACGCCTATCGCCGAAATTGAAACAGTCCGCTTGTTCTTTCTAAGCTTGCGCCATTTTAGTTTTTGTTGCTTTCTCTCATTAATAACATATACGGCGCTTTGATAAATATATTATTCATTCTGATCGAAATTCGGTCCCTTACGGCTACCACACCTGCGACAATTTAGTGATTTATAGGTACTCGATTGTGTTTTGGATTAGTAACTTCTAAAAGGCTTGAATCACGAATCTATTTTTAGAAAGTCCACCTTTTTCCAAGAAAACATATTTAAGGATACGTTTCATTGGTTCGCAGACATATAACTTTGGCCATTTATTTTTCTTAGGTAACAATTTGGGACTTTTTTTAATCTTTATTTTTCAAAAATTTTCTTTCAATTCTGGTTGATTGGGAAAAATAGTAACGCCCTACATTTTCCAGATATTTCATTAAATGGAATATTTTAAGCTTTGCAATCGACTAATTGTTTGATTTAATGATGTCTGTACCTCTAAAATAGAATGCGTTAAAAACAATATCTGTTTTATGAAGATCTCTCATTTTTTTTTTATTTCTCTAAGAAATAATAATTTCTCTACGAAATAATAAGAGTTTAGCTTGACGTAAGCATATAATCAAATCCAAATTTATTTTCTGGAAGTTTAAAAATAATCAAATTGGACCTTGGTCATTTTTTTATGCCATAATGATCGACATAATAGAATCTTAATGCTTTATGAGTTGGCTGTCAGCAGGTCTTTTAAGATGGTGCATGTAAATTTGTTAAAATTGAAAGAAGTATAAGATAATTCAAATATATAATTTAATAAAAATTACTTATAAAAAATTATTGATATACAAGCAAGAAATTATTGTAGTTAATGGCATTTCTTAGCTTTACATTTTGCATTTACAAGTGATAAAAAGAAAAAAAAATTTTTATTACAAATATTTTTTTATAAAATATTTATTTTTAACCTAAACTGAAATAAGTAAAATTTACTATTTAAAACAAGCTAGTTAAATAGATATCTTTGGTCACAAACCAATAGCTGCATAAAAAAATATATGTAACAAACAAATGGGATACAAAATTATTTTTATTTTTGTAGTTCCGTTGTCATCAAAAACTACAAATGGTAATTATATTTAAAAGGTAAGAGTTACCCACGGATAAAATACTAATTCTGATAATTCAAGTATCTCTATAATAATTTCAGAGTTTTAAGCTGAGATGGGGAAAAAGAAGTTGGCTAGTCACTTCGCCACAAAATATAATTAAATTTTAATGATAATAATAAGAAACATTTTTACAGTTTGTGAATAATTAAAAACAGTTGCAGTTTGGGATTGTTTAACATGAATTGTTTCATAATTCTATTCGTAAAAATATTTATTTTAAATTAATTACCAAAAATGAAAGAAATCTCGTCTATTTATATAAATAAAAATTAATGTCTGTGTGTGTGTCCTTTATTTACTCCTAAACCATCCAACCGAAATCGATGAAACTTGGCATACAGATAGTTTGAAGCACGTGGAAGGTCATTGTCGATATTAGAACATTCTACGACGAACCGTTCGAACGGGATGATCAAAAAACATTATGGAATTTTCTGATTGATTAAACGTTAACCATTGTTTTAAATTTAACTATAGACGATTCAATTTCTCACATATTTTAAGAATAACACCTGTGATAATTTCTAGCTTATAGCTCTAAAAAAATAGTTTATTGTACGCATTTGAATATGGAATTATTTCATATTCGCTATGTCAGAAAAATTCAATGAACAACATTACGTGGTAGCAAGCGTGGTCTACGTCTACCTCACCAAATTTATAGTTTGAAAATTGTTTGATAGCAAGCACTTTTTTTATTTATATTTCTTTAAAAACGCTTTCTGAAAAAACTAGTTATTTAAAATCAAATGCAATTGAATAGAAAAAATATTTATGCATTTAAAGGCAAAATTAATGAGAATGTTGTATTTACTTGTTTAAGTGAAACGTAAAAGATCGCCATATTACTATTGACGCCAGTGATACTTAGTTAATTTAGATAATGTATGCATATTAAAATAAGAGAAATAAGCTGTGAACTAGAAAGAAAAAGTAATGGACTTAAGATATTTACTCGTCTTATCGTCATACTATCAATGACGACAATGATGCTTTATTTATGTTGGTAGTATGTTAATTGATAAAAAAAAACTAATGTACTGAAAAGCAAAAATAATGGAGAAAAGATACTTATTCATTTTGGGGAGCCGTAAAAAATTGTTACTGATACTATTGCTTTATTAACATTGATAATATGTATTAATTGAAATAAAATTAAATAAGCTATGTGCTTAAAAAGCAAAGTTATAGGAGAAAACGTTAATAAAAAAATTCTTTTAGGTAAATCGTAGGAAATCGCCATTTACAGATGACGCTTAATTATTGTGTACTACTGGTAATATGGTAATTGGTGCAGTTTTGATAAGAATTCTACAACGGGTTTTCCGTAGTTTCCGAAAATAATTTTTCCAGTGGTAGCAATGATAGTTTATCAATATTTTAATGATTAAGAATTAAAAAAACTTTGTTCCTCCACTTATAAATATTTTAACAGCAAATTAAGGGTTGAATAGAGAAATGATTATGCTCCAAAATCCTTATCAAGTTCTAATAAGAATTATTTTTTTTTAAAAATTTCTTCCTTAGTTGGCTGTCACTAACAAATACATTTTCCCCAACACTTAAATGTTGAAGGGTTATGTAATAAGTACCAAATATACTAATATATGTTATAAAATATTATAATGATATATTTGGTGATAATTAAAACGGAACAAATAGTAAGCATTTTAATTCCGATACTTTAGAAAGACGTGTTTTACGGCTCGTCAAAAGGGATATGTACCGGAGAAATTATTTGATAGTGGTAAACTTAGACTATTACGGATTGGCCGCGAGTAATAGCATCATGCCAAGTGATGCTAAATAATTTTATTTTATTCTAATGGGATGAACTACACAAAATAAGTTTTACTTACTTCAATAACGTAAAGTCACCTAAAAGGACAAAAAATAATATTAAACAAAAAAAAATTAAATTATTTTAGCTGTATTAATTGAAAGCTTAGTGGAAGAAGCAGGTAAGTGACATTTTCAGAATGAAACAAAAAGCTGTATCGGAACTATTTTATTATCAATTTATTGGAAGGTTGGACTAATAATTCTTTTCTTTATTTTTCCTAATTTTTAAATAAAACCTAATTACCTGAAAAATAAAACCTTATTGCTTAATTTGAAATAAAAAATCATGCTAGCGTAGTGTTTCTCAGTATTCGTAGTGTTTCTCAGTACTGATTTATTGATTCTTTACTTATTTTTCATTCACCTTTTTCAAAGAACAGGTATTAAGCTAATTGGAAATAAAACTGAGAATTAAATATGCAAAAATGAATTAATGTTTAGTTTCGTATTATTTTTTGTGACCCTTGCAATGATAAAATATTTTAAATGATATGCGTCCATATTAATGCGCAGCTTAATAATCTTAGTAATAGAACTAACAATTTTCAACAAACAGATTATTACTCAAATTTAAAAAAAAGTTTAATATCTGTAGCGACGATTGACTTTCTAAAATAAATAGGAATAAGAAGGTCACTTCTGATTTACTTTTATAAAGTTTGAGTGGCGTGAATGGATTTAAGTTGAGTAAAGGCGTGAATGGATTTAAAGATTTTTCAATAAGAGAGATTATTATCTTAAATTTTATTCAAAACATTTGACGGCATCGTGTATATTTCCATTTTTTCAATCATATTAAATCGAGATACCTAGGTCAAGCCTAATCTTTAAGCATTGCATATTATATGATATGGAATGTTCTGCATCTTTTTAGCATAAATATTGTTTATAAGATTGATGAGAGAGCATACAAAAAACAAATCCTGATTCTATCGACAAGTTTTTTTTTTATTTTTTTTTTTTATTTTTATAATCAGTATTGAACAGCCGACCCATTTTTTCATTTTAAGATCATCAGTGTTCAACTCTTTAGTTTTGTAATTTTGACCCGACTTAGAGTTCAAGGTAGCTGTGGGGTCAAGCATTGGGACAAACTAATTTTTGTGAAGGACTTTTTAAATGGAGTGATCCCGCATTTGTCTTACATGGAGAGGAAAATCACGAAAACCTTCCACGGTAGTCCTAGGGTAAGGAGACTCTAACCCATGGGTCGCCAAACTTTTTTGATCATCGACCCCTATATAATTTTTCGAAATCTCCATCGACCCCATAAAAGTAATTTTAATAATAACTCTATTTTATGATTTTAAACATTTATTAAAGTAATAGTTCATAGTGTAACAATAGTTTTATGAATAATATATTAATGTTGAAATTTAAATACCTTAATATTTATTAAATAATAAGTAATTATAAATAAGTAGTAACTACAAATTTATTGCTTCTTAATCAATGAGATGGGTGTGCCTGGTGTTCTTTTCAAAGTTCGTTATATTGGGTTCAAAATTGATCAATTTTAATTTTAAATCCCCTCGAAACTCCGCATTTAATTTATTTCTGTACTTAGTTAAGATTGAATTTACGAGACTGAATCCGGTTTCAACCACATAGGAACTTGGAAATGATAGCATAAATGGCTGAGCTATTTCATAAAGTTTTACATATTTTTGCATTATATTTGTGTTTGTCCAAAATTTGCTTATTGTTAAATTTTTAAAAAGCGTCTTTGCTTCATGATCCGATAATAATTCAGCAAGCTCATCTTGCAGTTGTGTCGCGGGCTATTCTAATCCATATTAATAATGCTTACTTTCTTTTTTTACATGTATTGATAATTAAAATTGATATCTAAACTAAACGAATGGTTTTATCGAAACAATAACTAATTATCCAAAACTATAAAAGTTTTAATAATGACACTGCAAGTATTCAACACTGTTCACAGTTTGCAAAGATAGCTGAAACTGCGTATGACATTTGCGTTTGTGACGTCAATGCTCGTCACACGTGACGTTTGGACAATTGCACATACGTATATGACTTATAAACCAGAAGTGCGGAGTTCGTGCCACTGCGCGCTGGTACGTAACTTGTATCACCTGAATAAGTATATGTTTATTAATTTATGTTCTATAAAGAAACTGATATCAATTATAAAATTGAAGTTCATTATAAAAAAATTCATGAATTTTACATACTTAATTAGGCATGTGTGATTTCGGTATTAAGAACTGCTTTTTCTTCGACTCCCAATCGACACTTCCGATTCAGATCGACCCCCATTCGACCCCCTGGCTCAGATCGACCCCCGCTTTTGTTAAATAGACCCCTGGGTGTCTATATAGACCACTTTGGCGACCTCTGCTCTAACCCATGATCCATTTACCACTGTAGATTCTTTTATGTCAGCACTGTGATCGGTGCGAGCTGGGAGAAGAATTCCTATGAACCAGCCATTGCTGTGATTCGAACAGGCCACCTCAATAGGAAGCAAGCGTTCGATTGATAAGAATTGTAGTAGTTTTGAAAACTAAGGATAAAAAAAACAAGCAAATCGTTTAGCTTTTCCTTTATGAGAAATAATACTTTAAAAATGTGCTCTTTTGTAAAGAAAAAGAAAAACCAGCTTGACTCACTAACGCCTTCTGTGCGTTCCATACATTTTTTGCGTCTTTTATTTATCCAGTTCACATTTCTTTCTCTTTTATCTATCTGAAACACATTAAAAATATTTAATATGCATTTAATATACATTTAAAAACAACATTAAATTTCATCACAGTTTAATATTTCTTTCTCATAACTAATCGATGGTTAATTTTATGAATTTAACTATAAAATTTTATATATTAGAATATAAAAATTTGAACTTTTTCAATTACAATTGGCTCGTAGCGGACGATAAATTATTGTTTTATGCATTGCATATGTTGTTGTTTTAGAGTGATTGAATATAAGTTACTAAGGGAAATTTTATTATTCATTCTTTTAAAAGTTCACCATTTGCTATTTTTGGCCTATTTCAGTTTTAGTAATTTTCACATATAAGAACTACCCAATCATATACTCGTTTCAAAAATGGATGAATTCTTATACTCTTTTTTTAATAATGGATAATAATCATTCAGTTAGTACTTTTAAGCTACTAAGTACTACTTGTAAGCCTTAGCTACTTGTAAATATACTCCTCAGCTATCTGAAAAACACATCAAAAATGCTGGGTGAAACCTCTCAGGAGCGACCGCTCTC
Source organism: Parasteatoda tepidariorum (assembly GCF_982258835.1). NCBI lineage: Eukaryota > Metazoa > Arthropoda > Arachnida > Araneae > Theridiidae > Parasteatoda > Parasteatoda tepidariorum. Next base: position 61,302,208 of record NC_141756.1, on the reverse strand, counting down.
TGTTGCACAGTAAGGTGGTCGTTAATGGAGGTTGGTCGTTGTTAAAGGTTACCATCACTGATTTCAAAATGTTATCGAAATTGAATGATTTTTTGGGAACGATTTTAATTTTAGTCAATTTAATTATTATTTTTTTTGGCGTGGAAATTCTATTTGGCGTCAGAAAAAGCGCATCAATAAAAATGATCGCTACCGATATAATTAAGTACAAAAACAAATTTACCAATCATGAATTAAGTTTGCATTTAATTTTATAACATAAAACTTAGCTTAAACATTGAGAAAAGGTTTGCTTGTTTCAGATGTTTATTTTTTTCTAAAATATTATTTTTTTCTAAAATAACTTTTTTTTTCTAATTTAACTTTCAACTCTAAAAATAAATCATTGATAGCATCGTCTATAATGCACTCTGTCTGCAACATGAAGTTGTGGATCTCTTTAAGAGATCGTCAAGAAGAGCGCTCTAAATAAGAACCTCACAAAAATATTTTGAACTCATTTTAATGTACATATTTGTTTTGCTAATATTTTTGTTCTGATATTCTTTTGTGTTTTCTTATTTGAAATTCTTCCCATATGGTGCAAGGGTTTCCCGGTTACTGGGAGAGGTTGTGTTGGTTTCTCCTAAAGATTTTCTTCAACAATTCCGCGCCTCCAAAAACTGGTCGTATAAAGAGGAGGTCGCTATATAGAGGTGGCCTTTCTGGAGGTCTGGAGAATCGAAACAAATGCAAGTGCTGAATATTTTTAGTGGTGATTTCTATAGTAATTGTGTTATATTTCAATTACTTAATATATACTGCATACGATATAGTTAATTTTTTTTTTTAAACAGCCGACCCAATTTTTGAGTTTATGACTATAAATGTCCGACTTCGTAAACCATGTAATTTTGAACCCAACCCAGAAGGCAAACTCCTGGAATTAAGTATTAGGTGAAATTAATCTTCGTGGAGCAACTAACTCGAATTTGAGTTACATGAAAGGAAAACCACGAAAACCTCCCACGGTTATTCTATAAGGGGACTTTAACCCATGATCTGCCTACCACTGAGGATATTTTACGTAAGCACTGAGGTCGGTGCGAGCAGGGTGCGGAACTCGTATTGACCAGCCATCGCTCTGACTCGAACCCGAGTCGCCTCATTGGGAGGCGAGTGCTCCATCCCCTGAGCCACCACGACTCAATATATATAATTAAAAAATTCGTCAAATTCCGTGTTTTTTTTTGTTGAAAGCGTTTTTTGGTGTAACCAAATAACGCTTTGTAAGTTTGTAATAACTTAGAGTTACGCTTAAACTCTGTCATGACTTCGGTAATGCTTAAAGCTCAGCTTAGCTGCAGATATAAATTAATTGAAACAAATACAATTTAATGTTAGGAAAACCATCCAATCTGCTTAAGAGTTTATATAATATTCATGATATTACTATATAATATTCATAATATTACTATATGATATTATTTTAGACATAGAATTTTATCTTAGATGACGGATTGGAACTGCATTACTTATGTTCGGTTTGGCGTGAAATATTCTTGTAATCAAGTCATTTATAATTTTCTATCGTAGAGATAAACTTATTATGTGTGAGAGATATTTTCACTTGTTTCAAGATTATTAAAGTGAGTTTTCTAAATGCTTATTTTTGAATGAATAGACTGGCAAAGTGAAATAAAAGATTTTTTCCCTTGGTTAATTAAATAAAAAAATTTAAAAGAATTTTCCGTTCTGATTAAAATTTCAACTTTATTTAAATTCCAACTCTATCTAAATTTTAAAACTAATAATTTTACTCGGCTACATTTGCAACTTCATAAACAATTTTTTTTTTAAAAATTCATATTTAATTTTTGATGACTATAGGAACCCTTGAAGTAAAAACGTGATTTTTTTAAACATACGTTGAAGTGATTTTTTACGCTAAAGTGAGTTTTCAACAATAGTACGAAAAGTAACTTTGAATAATTCTTCTAAATTCAAACTAGATGTTTTGTGTTCATTATTTTAATTGAAAAAGTTTGCTCAAACACAGTTTTATGTGAAGGTTATTACAAAAGTAAATCTAATTTATTAAAAGTAAATGTATCATTTATCCTTTAATAACTATAAGAATATAATTAAATTTTTATCATAAAATGTGGTATAAAAGTATAAAAGTACCCGTGTAATATTAAAAAGAGATGATCAATAAATCTTATTGGTAAATACCGTTAAATTGGGGTAAACTAACTAATAACAGTTAAGTAATGTTATGTAGTTTATTGATTTCAGGCTGTACATTCAAAGTTGTTAGAATCTTTGTTACCTTGTGATTTTTGTCTTGTTTTTCTCTAAACAGTAGGACAGCAATTTTTTTTAGACATACACTCTATAACAAAAAATTCGACGCACCAAGAACGCACTAAGACGCGCAAAATCGACGCTCGATCAGGCTGGAATGATGCCGACTGGGGACGTATAGTCTTTAGCAACGAATCCCGCTTCAAACTGTGTCCTGCGATCATCGAAGACGTGTTTGGAGACGCACAGGGCAGAGGGGGGATCCAGCCTTCACTATTGCACGCCACACCGGCCCTCAACAAGGCATTATGGTCTGGGGTGCCATTTCCTTTGACAGCCGGACCCCTTTGGTCGTCATTAGAGGTACACTTAACTGCACAGCGGTACTTCGACGACATCATATGACCTGTTTTGCTACCGTTCTTTTTGCAGCTCCCTGGGCTGGTTTTTCAGAAGGACAATGCCGAACCACATACGGCACGTGTTGCTATGAACTGTCTGAAAGCTTGTCAAATTCTTCCTTGGCCTGCCAGATCACTAGATCTCTCTCCCATCGAGCATATCTGGGATATGATGGGAAGCATCTGGCACGGAATGTTGATGACCTTGTTCGATAATTGGATCGAATTTGGCAGGAAATACCGTAAGAGATCACCCGGGAGCCTTATCGGCCTATGCCACGCCGTGTGGCAGCTTGTATCCAGGCTAGAGGCGGGTCAACACCTTATTGAACTTGTTACTGTAACTCTGCAATAAGTTATTCAATTGTTCTGAAATTTTAATAATTTACTATTCTGTACATTGTGTTCCTATCCACCAATTTTCGTTTCAATCGGACAACTCCTTCTTGGTGCGTCGATTTTTTTGTTATAGAGTGTATTTAAAAGCATTTTAAAAGAAATCGACTCAATTATTTAGTGTGCAACAGACAAGGTATTAATGGTAAAGATGTATAGATGTTATCTTGCCAGTCCGTTTGAAAAAAAAACACTGTGTTCAAAAAAAAAAATTTTTTTTTTATCTGGTTATCATATAATTTCAAAGTACGATAAATGTAATTATTGGTATAAAAAATTTTTTATTGCGCATATATGTATGAGAGAAATGTATTGAAAAGAATGATATAAAATTTCGTACAAACATTATTAATTATTATTTTTTTTTTTAAATGTCTGCAGGTGTAAGAGGAGTTAGTCCTTTTGTTTTCTTTTTCGCTTCTCCAAAATCAAAAAAACTCATAAATTTTTAAAAAAGTTATTGTAACTCTCAAATAACAAATATAGATTTCACAATTTTTCTTTTAAAACAGTTTAAAATTGTTGATACGTATGTAAATGAAAAAATGAGTTTATATCTTTCGTGTCAACAATTAACAAAAAACTAGCCTTAAAATTATCTGTTGACCTTTCCAGGTCAACAGATAATTTTAAGTAGGTAATCATTACTAATTCATCGGAAAGTGAAATCGAATATTATTTTTGAGTAGATACAGTGTTCCAAAAAAAAAAAAAAAGAAAAAAAAAATTGCGCTACCCTGAATAACTTTTAATCTAATGATCAGATCTTCATATTTCAGGACTCATTCTTAATGGTTCAAGAAAGTAATCTCAAGTATGCTAATTTTAGTATATAGTCCCCATAGTTTGGTCAGGAGTGCGATCCAAAATTCTGACCCCTTAATATCCATTTTACTTTTGGTGCATTTCGCCATATCTCGATAACTTTTTAAGCAAATTGAAAAGTTTTGGACACAATTAAAAAATTCGTTTATCTAAAGATAATTCTATTCAGAAAATAAGTTTCAGTAAAATTTTTTTTAAAATTATTTTATTTAATAATAACCGAAAAAATTTTGAATTGTAAGGTATACAATATTTTACTTCATTTTAAAGTATGTAATTTCATGAGGCAAAATGCGAAATGTGAGCGAAGTCAGTTGAATAGTTCCTGAGAAATCTAATTTTAAATAAGTTGTATATTTAAAATTCTATTCCTCAGGAACTATTCAACCGATTTCGCTCAAATTTTGCATTTTGCCAGGTAAAATTACATAGTTTAAAATGATGCAAAAAATTTCTTACCTTACAAATCAAAATTTTTTCGACTATTATTAAATAAAATAATCAATATTTACAATTTTTTTTTTTTTTTTGCATGGAATTATCTTTGGATTAACGGATTTTATGATTGTGCACAATTGTTTTTAAAATTTGGTTAAAAAGTTCCCGAGATAGGGTGAAATACGCAAAAAATAAAGTTATGGGTCCAAACTTTGGATCGTTCTCCTGACCAAACTATGGAGACTATATTTCCCGAATTGCGGATACCCCTTATAATTTGGGGTACAGAAACCCGAATCCATTGAAAAAAATGTATGTTTATTCAGAGAAAGTAGTTTTTGTGTCTAATTTTGAGACTTAAAATATCGTCTCTATAATTAATTTGCATATTTTAGGTCATCCCCTCGAACCTTTAGAAATGAGTCCTAAAACGGAAAGATCCGATCATTAAATCAAAAGTTATGAAGAGAGGTCCGTTTTTTTCTTCTTCTTTTTTGGTCCACTGTATCCATTAAAAATTAATATCTGATTTCATTTTCGGATGCGTTAGCAATGATTACTTACTTAAAATGATCTGTTTATATGAAAAGTTATTTAAGCTAGTTTTTAGTTAATTGTTGACTCGAAAGATCTGAACGCATTTTTTTCATTTAAATAAGTGTCAACAATTTTAAACTATTTTGAAAACAAAATTGTGAAAGCTATATTTGTTCGTTGAGAGATACAACTTTTTTGAAAATTAATGAGCTTTTTAATTTTAGAGAAGTGAGAAATAAAACTATAGGACTAACTTCCCTAACATCAGCAGACATAAGAAAAACATTTTAATGAATTATGTTTGCACAAAATTTTATTTGATTTATACAAATTATTAGAAAGTTAATTAGTTATTTAAGTTAATTAAGTACAGTTATTTAATTATTATAAAAGCAATAACTTTGTTTTTGACAATAATTCTGCGTCAAAGGGTTAAACTTTAAGAAATAAATAGCCGAAATATGTTCTCCTATTAGTTTTGTGTTGCACTTTATTTTAAACTTATTTTATTAATGATTTTAAAATCTTAACAGGTGCTATTTGTTAAAAATTTCTTTGCAAAATTTAATATCCTAATCTTTTTTTTATTTCAAAATTTTTCAACATTTACTCACTTAGCTTATTTATGAAGAACATAAATTCAGACAACATTCAGCTATAGCGTCTTTTTGTAACAGTGTTCCACCAATGTTAAAAATATTTCACTTTTATTCATGAAACAACAAAAACCATGCCCGTTACCGCCCTCAAACACAACAAAGCAGTCACGTGTGGGAAAATACTCCCGGTGCTGCCAAACGGAGCGAGACAAAAATTTCCCTCGCTCTTTCACTTTCGAAACAGATTTTCCCCGGTGCGGACGTTTTAAAAAAAATAGTCCCATTAATTTCCTCTCTACTCCACTAAGACCATGAATTCCTTTATAATTGTTCTAAACATATTTGCATTAGTATTCCTAAAAAATTCTCTGGCTTTTATTAATGGTTTTCCCAAAGAACGATGTGACGACATGGATCCTACTAAAATAAAACTCGATCAAAATAAAGCAGCAGGTGCAGACGATAATTCGGAAAATTCCACTGACTATGTTTCTGAAGATAAACCACCCCCCACATCTATCCGAGCATCTGAAAGCCTAAACTTGTATAGAATTGTGACATCTGATCCAAAATATAGACGTGGACGTGATTTAAATAGTGAGTATAAAAGCATTAATAATTGAATTTTAATTAAGTTAGCTATTTATATTTCAGATTTTAATTTAGTCCTTGAGAGCTTTTGAAAGTTTATAGCGAACAAAGAAATTAAATGCATAAAGCAACATTCAAAACTACTAAATTTTTATGAAAAATGATTTTAACTTAATTTTGGGTTGATAATAATGGATATTTCATTTCTTATTTGTTTATTTTTTAAGTTCGTTCAAATATTTTATTTTAAGTTCTTTTTGACAAAATATTTGAAAAAAAAAGTATTTTCTTTTTTTATGAATTATGAAATGAACTGTCATCTTTACATAGTTTTGACGTAATATTTCATTTTATTACCGTCGTTGAACAGTTGACGCAATTTTTTAGGTTTACGATTGCGAATATTGAAGTCCGTAGCCTTGTAATTTTGAACCCAATCCAGAAGACAACGCAACTTCTGGATCAAGTATTGGGAGAAATTTGCCTTAGTGGAGGATCCGCATTTCGCAACATAGTGAGGAAAACCGCGAGAACCTCCCACGCTTAGCCAAACGGACTCTAACTCACAATACGTCTACCACTGGGGATATTTTACGTCAGCACTGTGGTCGGTGCTAGCCGGTGCGAAATTCGTATCGATCAGCCATCGCTGGGATTTGAACTCGGGTCACCTCATTGGAAGGCAAACGCTTTATCCCCTGAGCCACCACGGCTATATTGACGTATTATTTATTTGGGTGGTATCTCCTAGGGTTCATGGGTTTAAAGGCCCAGCCATTGTGAAAGACAGGGTTCTATCCTGAGGGATGATTTGAAGCCTACCCAGATTCAGACTGTAGGGTACTACCAGTTTATCTGGGAAGTAAAGGCGGCTTGTGTGCAATGTTGACCACCTTACCACAATTATGCCGTTTTTCACGAAGCAGTGGGTCCTTATTCTCCATGATATAGCCGTTTCAGGAATGCTTTACTTTTTCTTATTATTTTCATTGAAATAGAACTTTTTTTTAAAAAAAAGGCTTAAAACTTGGAAGTTTTAAGCTTTTAACCTTGCTTTTAAACCTTGAGCTTTTAAACCTTGATTCCAAAGCTAAAATTAATCGTTTTCAGTCTTAAATTTTTATCATTAGCTGTGTTATGGTTTACTTCTAATAAAAGTTCGTTAATTAGTTTCACCCATGAAGGGTTTAGAAATATAAACTTTTTTTCCCTTTAAATTTGCTTGCCAATAGAGTTGTGCTAAAAAATTAAGCATTATGGAAGTGGATGTCTAATCTGTGAAAATTCACTTCATAAATGAACTGCTTTTTTCAGTGATAAAAAAGGGGAAAAATCTTTGATTATAAAATAATCAGTTGACATGTCAATAATTATAAATAATTATTGATTAGATTATTTAACTAAAATTTAATTTAAATTTTTAAACGTGGTAGTAATAAAAGCTCTCCTTTAATATAAATAGGTTACTGGAGGATTGGAATTTTTACCAAGATATTATTTCAGTTTGTGTCATCATTCAAAAAGTGGTGATTTAAAGAAACGAAACAAACTGTCGGGAAATTGTTTTGGTCTCACTGCTCTCAATCCCCTGAGCCATTACGACTCACCAGATAATGTTGGGATACTGGAGATTATCTCTGCTCTTTAAGACATTTAAAGCTTACCTGGCACCTCCGATCTCAATCGGAAATAATTTTCTTATCGTTGTAGACTATGAAATGACATCAGCAGGTGTCACTCTAAACACGTTACTTTAGTTGTCACTTTAAACACGTTACGTTAGGTGTCACTTTAGACACGTTTACGTTATAATTAATCAAATATATATATTCTTTATAATAAGCAACTTTGCAGTATCTTTTTTAGCTGTTTTTCAGTGTGACGGTGATTTTTTTCTTCTTGAGCTGTACTTGGTTCCTATACAAGGTTTTGTTTCTTTTAAAATTTGTTGCCTGAGCTCAAAAAATGTCAAGAATCAAGTTTTTATTTTATTTAATAAAAAATTATTAACAGAGGAGCGGATCGTTATACGCCGTTAGATTGGAGAATCGAATACCGTCATGGATTTTTTTTTGCGATTTTAACTATCTCAACGTGGTTTTTTAACTCTTTAATCAATGGTAATTTTCCATCCTCTTAGTGCCTTTTTATTCCTCTTAGTGCATTTCTCTGAGTTTGTCAGTCGAATTTTTAAATACCTTGCTCACAGAATTTCAACTAAATGCATTAAGCATATTTGTTTAGTTTAAAACAAACGAATAAATGAGGAATCGCATACTTTTTTCGTTTATTTCTTTAATTATTTTACTACTTTCTCACCCGTGAAAGAGCTTTCCTTTTCATGTACATTTACTCCAATATTATTACGGTAAATTTAATGAAATTAAACAGTAGTTTTTGTTATTTATGTTCTAAAGAATAAAAAATCAAGGACCGTTTCATCTGTAATCCTAAAAACATATTTTCTGTTAAGTGGCATATTTTGTCTGCACTTGTTAACCGATTTACATCAATGAGCTAGAACGAAACAAGAAATATTTCAGTTGCTCCTGTAGGTACAACATAAAAAGGATTAGTAAAATTTTAAATGTTAAAAAAATGTTCAAAAGCATGTATTCGGGATAAAAATGATTATTAATGTCACTTCTAAATGGCATTACAATTTCTGAGAGTTCGCGTCATTAGACCTCTTTATGGAAGAAAATTAAGGTTCTGATTTTTGGGTTAAATCTAAGGAAGTAATATTATCATTTTATTAGCAGTCTATGAGTAAGTCAATTTCAGCTTGACGAAAAAAATGTGACATTGTTAATAATAATGTCACCTAAAAGTGATTTACACAAGGAGTAAAACAATTAGGTAAAATAACCGTCGTATAATATGGTGATGACATTTCTGAGGAAAAACAAACCATTATTCTCGTAATAAAACTATAATATACGATATTTAAATGATTAATTTGGTAATTTTTTTTCTTTCATACAGTAACGGTTTACCCGAATCCTGGATTTAATCAAATAATTAATAGTTATCCTCTTCTCTAAAGTATGACAAAATTACTAAATTTGCCACTCTTATCAAATTTCGTGACAAAAAGCCCATAATTCTGTTATGAAAAACCTAAATATTCGGTATTTAAACAGTTCATTTGGTAAATTTTCCATCAAATTTCGTGACAAAAAGCCCCATAATTCTGTTATAAAAAACCTAAATATACGGTATTTAAACAGTTCATTTGGTAATTTTTCCATTCATATGATAACAGTATGCAAAAAATTCTGGTTTTCAAAATTATAGTTCTTATTACCACACATTTAAAAAAAATTCAAAACAGAAAAGTGAATTTAATCGAATAAATTTTTTTTGTACCATGCTCTAAAGCAGGGGTTTGCAACTTACATAAGGCCGGGGGTCGAAATTAAAAACACCAGTCAAATGGCGGGCCGCAGCTGTATCAAAATTTCATACTCTTTTATGTTTGAAGGAACATTAAATATTACTGTGAGACTCTTATCAAGTTGTACAAAACAAAAGTATTGAATTACAAATTAAAATTAGAAGTAGATTTTTACCTGAGAAATTATTTTTTGTACCGTTGGTAAGTAAAATTTCACAAAAACAAAGAAATTAGTTTTTTTTTTTTTTTCTTTTTACGAATGAAAAGTATTTTAAACCCATATAGAGTTTTTACGAAAATTGTCTGCAGAAAATTGCAACTAATATATTTTAGTTCGCGGGCCCCAAAAAAAGGCTTCGCGAGCCACCAGTTGGTAACCACTGCTCTGAAGTATCAAGATATAATAACCAAATTTAGCATATATATCAAATTTTATCACACATTATAAAAATATTTTTTACTGTTAATTTTAACAAAATCCTTACCAAAGTCTTTCGGTATAAATTACCGAGCTTTTTGGTGTTTCCTTAGAATCGGGAGTACGGTAAATTTTATCACATTCTAGTAGTTTTGACCACACTATTTCTCAGTGCAGTTTACATGGAATGAATGGAAATACCTCCCAAATTTTAAAAATGGATTTAATGTCGTTTGTTTGAAGCGATTAATTGACGAACGCAAAATAAATTAATAAACCTTTTACATACGCGTCTCATTATCAAGTTAAGAGGCATATTATAATCCCATCAATTCCCCTTATATATTTTTCATATTATTTTAAGTCTTAATATTTCAAAACAGTATCTGAGTACATTATATTGTTAATAGAATGTCTTGTTCGTTTATAGTTATTGCAGAGATTACTATCATCAAAGCTGAATGAATCATTGCTAATCATAGTTGAGATTAAGTGCCTAAAGAGGCCGGTAAAATATAATGAACGGCCATTGAACGATAACTATTTTTCACCACTGAGATATAGTTAAAGATGGATTATAGCCAGAATTATTCCTTTGATTATTTGAGAAACAAAAGTATTATCATGGATCCCAATGTTGTGAAAAGATGTTTAACTTAGAAACTATTTATTTGAATAATTGTTGTTTGATTAAGGATTAATATTTATTTAAGAAATACGATAGGCGCATTTATTTTTCGTTTCAGAGATGATGTATTTCAATACTTTCTATTAGCATATTTCTACGTGAAAATGCGTATATTGTAAATAGCTTGATTTTATTTGATTGTAAATATATTTATAAAAGGTTTACTGCAATAATAAAAGGATAATTCAGTTTTAGAAATTCTGCGCCTATTTATTGAGGATTATTATAGCTAGCCAATACGCGATTTGGCTGATTGTAAAGTCTAAAATAATCAGGCAGAACTGATTAAAAGTGTTTCATTTTATGTGCTATTTTTGCTTAACTGTTAAAAAATTATCTTGGTTATAATGTTATTGCTTACATGTAGATGTTAGTAAAACTACATAATTACATGTGGTTGTGTTACGTTATGGCTGCGGCAATAGTATCAATAATTGCCGCGAGTTAAGCAATAAAACCTGAAAAACAAGAAATGTAGGATATATACTTCATTCAAGAAGATTTGTCTGAAAATTTCATTTCTCTCACATGTAATATGTTTTTAATCAAACAATTAGTTACAAATGTATTTTTACAATTAAATTAAAATATGTATTTTTATTTGCTTTTCATCCAAGCTTTAAAACTAAAGTAATTACGGAGAAAAAACTATTTATTTTTAAATTATGTTTTATGATTTATTTTTCTTTTTAATTAAAACAAAGAAAACATTTTTTTCCCTTTGGTTCAACTTACAGAACCAAAGTGAATAGCTAGATAAATTGCTTTTATTACTTTTTGAGAAATTTTGTAGTGTTCAGTTTGATAGCTCAGCTTTAAATGACATATTTAATTATTGGAGGAAGCACCTTGCCATGAGCTATTAGTGTAACTCTTTTTCTAACGGGAAAGACTGAATAAAAATAACTCATAATTCTTTAAACTTTACTTTCTTCTTTTTAAAGTTTACATTCATAAAAAAATACAAGCTTTTGACTGCACTTCTAATTATGAGATTAAATAAATGTAGTCAAACTACATAGACATTTTTCTTCATATTTATTACAATTATCTTCTTTGATATTATAAAAAAACAAAAAGTATATCCGTTTATCTCGTAGAAAAGATTTGACTTATTTAAATATTAAAATTTCATAACGGTTTTCCTTTCACTATTTTTTAAGTTTTTAATGTTTTTATGCAGTTTCTATTTTTAAGACGTTACTTGCGCATTTTTAATGTATAAATTACACTGCATCGCATATATTATTAATATGGCGTGTTTATCTAGTAGAAAAAAAAATTTAACTTATAAAAATAAAGAAATTTTATAACGATTTTCTTTTTGGCAATTTCTTGAAATTATAATGAAATTTGTATATTTAAGACGTTATTTATGTTTTTACTTGCATTTAATCACATCGAATGAATGAAATCTATTGAATATTATTGGTAAAGTTATAAAAAACAAAATTATTTTTTTCCTTTGAAGTATTGTTATTTCCAATTGCCACCATCTAGATTATTTAAAGAAAATAAACATATACTTATACGGTAACATCACACTGTAATTCTTAGACTCAAGGAAAATTTCTTGTTTAAATTTTAGCTCAATCCATTTTTTAAAAATTAATGAAAAAAGCTCATCTACATATAAAAGTTTTATTTAGACAAAATCTTACTCAAACAATACACATTTTTACATTATTCTCAGAATTTATGAACGGATATTTTTCTAACCTTGTTTTAGAATGACATTAAATTAACTGACTTATTTTAGCCTGATTTGAAATCTTTCATTTTTCTACTTAAGTATTATGGGATTTTTAAAGACGATTTTTTAAAAAGCTAAACACGATATTTTTAAAACCCTTTCGCCATAATTCAAAATATCTATCTATCTATCTATCTATCTATCTATCTATCTATCTATATATATATATATATATATATATATATATATATATATATATATATATATATTAATTATTCAACTTTTTCATGTAAAATGCGCAAAATAAAAAATACCCAAATAACTTTCAACATAATAAATGTTTTTTTATACAGTGAAATGCTATATTGTTAGTTTTCGTTGAGTACCTTGGATATGATAATTTATTGGTAAAGACGATAATTTAAGTTACGAAAAAAATCATAGGTCTTTTACAAATTGAATTGATTAAATATTTTTGAATGCTTTAATAAATTGCATTATAATATAGATAATAAGATTATAATGTCATTGGGTGCTTCTATAGTCGTTAAGAAAAACCAATCATAAAAAGAATTCTTATAAATAAAAAAACAAAAACATATTTTATTCCTACAATAACGACCATATCCTTTCACTTTTTTCTTTAAAAAATAAAAGTTTTTGTTTTCTTTAATGGAAACTTACATATTCAAATAGATACGTTTTATTCCAGACACGTGTTATACTTCTTCAACATATTTTTGGGAATACATTTTTTCGCAATAGAGGAATGCGCTTTCAACCTGATGCATTTACTATTTTTTTCAACGATGTAGATTTTTTATGTATAGTGCGCAGAAAAAAAAGAAGGAAAAAAAAGGTATATACTGAATAACTTTGAATTTAATGATCGGATTTGGACTCATACTTCATGGCTCACGGGGATGACCTTGAATATGCTATTTAATTAGTGCAGACGACATTTTAAGTTATGAAATTAGATACAAAAACGTACTTTTTCTGAATAAACATGCCTGCATACATTTTACTGATTTGAATTTCTCACCATCAAAATATTGAGGGCAACCTCAATCTGGATATATAGTTATGATAGTTTGGCCAAGAGAACGGTCGAAGGCTTGGGCCTCTTAACATTAATTTTACTTTTTTCGCATTTCACTGTATCTCCGAGAACTTTTTAAGCAAATTGAAAATTTCTTGTGCGCAATTATAAAGTAGTTATAATAATTATTTATTACAAATTTTTTAAATAACTATTTATTATTTTTCATTATTTTACTTTAATTGTCTAAAAAAATTTGAGTGCTAAGATATACGAATTTTCACATTATTGTAAAGAATGTAATTTTTATTACGAAATACAAAAAAAGAAATAGATCGAATACTTCACCAGAAATCGAATTTTTAAAAAGTCGTATACTTAAATAGAATACTTAAAAATACTTTTTAAGTTTATGCTTAGCTCTATGGCTAATTAAGTAAAAAAAAAAGAAAAAATAGCAATCATGTAAGATTTAATTAGTGATTTGGTTAAAAAAGATTTACAACTTATATTTGTGCTTTTTATGGAAGCCAGTAAAAAGTTTGCTTTATATTTTATTCTATTTATAGATAACCAAATAGTAATTTTTAATATATATAAAAATATAATCAGGAATTCATTTTTTCCGGATCCTTTTAAAGTCACTTCTCCACGATTCTAAAAGGAACAGATAATCATTAAAGTCAGTGTAAACTATAACCATAATTTCTGTTTCTAATCACGTACATCTAGCTTATGTACTTTTTTGAAAGCTTTATACAAGCAATTCGAGAATATATGGATAAAAAGTTTTATCTTTACCCCTTAGGAACCATAAATGAACTATAAAATGTTTTCTCCCAACGATAAAAACGAATATATAAAAAAGTCAAGTTAAGTCTTTACTTAATGCTTTAGGCAAGTAAATAATCTATGTGAAAAACATTTTTTGTTTGGAAAATAAAATACTTTTATTAATAGTCAGTAAAACCATAATTTTCCAGCGCAGGATATAATGTCTTACTATTCCCACCGAAAAACATTATTTAACATATTTAAGTTTAAATCATAACTAATTGTATAGACACTGTTTCTTTTATGATCTTTGGGGTTTTGATATGCGAATATATATAAAAAATATGAAATTGGGCGTATGTTTTAAACATAAATAAATATATTTATTTTTAAAACAATCTGAATTCTATACAATTGTGCTACGATACAAGTATAGCTTTCATAGGCTTATTGATTGATTCACTTTTTGCAACCATTCGCCATTATTATAGAATATCAGTATATCAGGAAAAGTCTCCGGTATTTTTTAATCAACCTGACACTTTTAAAGTTTTTTGAAGTGAGTCCAACTACCTTTATAGAAAATGAAAGCCTGATTTATTTAAACAGTTTCTAATAAGCCTAGACTAGTGAATGCTTGTTGTATATACTCTTATTCAAGTTTCATAGCAAACGGCTTAAGGAAATTTAGTCTTGTTAAGTAGTTTTATGCATGCTTTCTATTTACCATATTGTCTGATTTTAATAAACCTAACAATACGCAACAATTTAAATAGCAAAAAAGACTTATCCGATTAATCTGTTGAGATACAAGTATAGATATACGATACAAGTATAGATATACGATACAAGTATAGCTTTCGTAGGCTTATTGATTGATTCACTTTTTGCAGCCATTCGCCATTATTACAGAATTCAGGATAACAGGAAAAGTCTAAGGTATTTTTTAATCAACCTGACACTTTTGAAGGGAGTTAAACAACCTTTATACAAATTAATAGCCTGATTTATTTAAGCAGTTTCCAATAAGCCTAGACTAGTGAGTGCTTATTGCATTAAAGTTTCATTGCTATAAGCTTAAGGAAATTTAGTCTTGTTAAGTAGTCTTATGCGTGCTTCCTAATTAGCATATTGACTGATTGTAATAAGCCTAAGGATATGCGACAATTTAAATAACTCCAAAGACTTATCCAATTAATCTGTCGAGATTTGCAAAGAGTTGGATGTTCCAATTATCCTACGATATGCATAAGTCTTCGATCCGAAAGTAGAGGTAGCTCTTTTATCAACACTAAATTCTTGTATGGCTAATTAATATGATTGTAAGAAAAAAAATTCTAAATTTTAATTACTTTTTATTCATTTGTTTAGATATTTAGTAACTCTTAATTTTACAGAGTAAAATCTATAAAATATTTATATTTTTTAAAATTCAACGAATGAAACAGTTTTACTACGTGTCTCTACGCAAATTTTTATTCATAATATAACAACGATAAAACGTCTATGATATTATAAAATGATATAAAACTGTCTTAAATGTCACCTGACCCCGTTTTTCTTCTTTTTGAGATTTCCTCACACTAAATTTCGTTGATTGATTGCAAGGCGCAGATAACTCTTTTGGGAAAAAATGTGTCGCAGGGAGATGATAAAATCAGAGATTTGATCAAATTTCTTACGTAGATGCTTAAATCACGAAAGATGTTAAAATAACAACTCTGTGGGTGTTTTATCAGTTGTTTGTTTACCTTGGGTGCAAGCTACCGCACTTTGCATGCGTTGTTCAATTGTTGTGCGAATACTTTGCGTTGGAAGGTTTTTATTCCTTTTACGCTATTAATTTTTTTAAAGTTCTTAACCATACCAAGAAGTAGACACACCAGCATTGGGTTTTAAGCGAATGCGTACCAAGAAGTAGCATTTAACGTTAAAAAACATCATTGTAGGGTAAATCGAGAAATTGTGTTTCGGGGACTGGAATTTTAACTTAGAAACATCAGTTTAGGGTTAACCGGACAATGGCAATCACTTCCTTTGATTAAAACTAACAAACAACGATTGTTATGCATAGCCGCTTTCCATACACTCATATTTTCATTAATCCTTCGATAGATTTTATTCACTTTAACCAACTTGATTGGTTGTCATTAATAATAACCGGTGATTAATATAAACCAATTCATTGCATTGACCATAACACCTAAACAATATTATTTAATCTTTTCAACGAAACAGTTAAAAATTTTGAAAAAATCCATTACTTACTTCAGGGAAATCTCCCCACAGAGATGTCATTTTATTATCTTCGGTGAAAATTCATCTTCTAGTTTAAAGATAAAATAAAACTCCATTTTCATTATTTACCTTGAAACAGATACAAACTGAATTGAAAACCAAAGTTCCGGTAAATCGTTACCATATGAACAGAAAAATTACTGACTGAATGGAATTAAATATCCTTAAATACTCCTGGTTTTATTAACCTGAATTATGCTTTTTTTTTTAAATCAGAAATGTCATTAAAATATTGTACTTCAATTTTACCAGATTTTTTTTTCTCCGTGTGCTATAATATTACATTATGGTACACTGCTAAAAATTTCGCAGTAACGACATTCAATTCCCAAAACACATTTAATGTAACCACATTCAATTCCACAACCGCATTTAATGTGACCACGTTCAATCGTAAAATTCAAAATCACCGTAAAAATGATGGTATTCATATCTTGATTATGAGAAAACTTCTTTATTGACTGTTTTCACCTAATACGATTAAGCAACCAGATTTTTTAATATGAAGTTTTTAATCAAGCATATTCTCTAGTAGTAGCTAGTGAAAACACCAAAATATGGTAAAATTAAGCTCCATTTTATGTAGCTAGCCAATGAATACCAATTTTCGGTGCAACGTTAATCGGAATTTTTAACACTTTAGTTTGAAGATGAATGATGCATATTTGTTTAAATTTCTAATTAGTTTTGAAGTAATTCAATTTTTTTTTCTAATGGCGGACAATGAACTTTTACGTTCTTCGCCTAGAAAGATGCCAGAAGTATTACTCCTTAAACGCTACCCAGTGGGCACTTGCGAACTTAAGTCACGGAGGCGAGCAACGCCACACTGCCACAGATACCCATCGCACAATAGAGACTAACACACACAGAGAAACATCCATGACATGAGCGGGATTCGAATCCGCAACCATTGGCTTCGTAGTCAGGCACGCTAACTGCTCGACCATGTGGGTGGCGAATAATACAATTGTGAACTTGTATGTTTTTAAGGATAAATTTTTTTCGACTCTAATACGCTGATTTTTTGCCATGTGAGAAAGGTGCTCAATTGTAGGATCAAACTAGTGAAGTAAGCGAAAGATTCAATCGAAAAGACACGAGGATTGTCGAACGAAAGCGAGGAGGGGCTAAAAGCCACCTAGTAAATAAATAAAAAAATTAGAATTTTCTGTAAAATTTTTTAAAGCTATGCAATATGAAATAAATTAAATGTGTGCTCTGAAATAAGAGTGTGATAAACACGTCATGTGATTTAACACCATTTTTCAAAAAAGATCTGATAACGTCAATGATTAACATCAATATATTCATTTATTCTCTAGACTGCGGAGTCTAAACTGTTAAAATAAATCGCTTACTCTAGAAAAATTTAACATGAAACTTTTGACAACTTCATTTGATTATCATATTCATTTTTCCTTTCTTGGTATTAAACATGGTGAACATGTTTGCTAGAACTCTTTCTCGCTCTCGTAAGCATTCTTTTCGCTCTCGTAATCATATTCAATATTCATTTGAATAAAAAATATTGATTATAGACAAGATTGCGTGAATTTACGTTAATGTTTTAAAAAATTTTCATATTGTGCATTCATGTAGAAAAAGGAAATTTTTTAAGTAATTCCAAAACTTTTATCTTAAATTTTCGTTAAATTATTCGTGAAAAATATAATTTTTTTCTTTACGCCTGTTTACTTCATTATGTCATTTGATAATCCCTACTATAAACATAGAAAAGAAAAATTTACATCAATAAAACTTTTTCACAATTTTCTAATGAGTTTGAAATGATTAATTGTGCATATCATCCGTATAAATATTTATTTTGTTTGCATTTTATTAATCATTGAATTTAATTAAACAAGAAAAATGATGAAAAATATTTAAATTCAGTTGTAGTTTTTTAAATGTACTTTTATCTTTATTAGCACACGATATTGTTAAAGAATTAACATTTAAGCATTTCATAGAACTAAAACTAAGGAAATAACCAAATGATTCATAAATTCAGCAATAAATAATGAAATAAAGCAATTAACTCATAAAAAACAATTAACTAGTAGTTAGGTTTTTTTTTTTATTTCGCATCAATCCGATGGAATCTTTTTGGGAGTGTTGAAATAAAAACGTGATTCTTCTTTATCTGCTCCAACATAAGAATGGAAACCACAGAGGAATATATAGTTTTTACTCTAATGTGCCGCAAAATGGTAACACAATCCCAAACGGTTTTAGCGCCACTCAATGGTAAAATGTTGAACTAATAATCATATTGATGAGTTAATCGTTAGATTAATGAGTTACTGATTTTCCTTTAATTGAATTTGTAATATTAGTAATCGTTTGGTAATTTGTTTTGTCTTAGTTCTATTGAATGGTTAGAATTAATTCTTTAAGGATAATTCTTAAGGATTAATTCTTTTTCTCTAAGTATTAACCCCTTAACTTGTGCGCTCGAGTTAATTCGTGCGCACTAAACAGGCCAAACTGGTGCACACTAGAGATAATTCGAGCGGCATTGTATTTTATGATGCTATAATTTTTCACACTCGAATATAATCGAGAGTTAAAAATAACAATGTGAAAGCTAAGAAAAAAAAATCTTTTATTGATATTTATCATTTACATAGGATAGTAAGCTATAACACTTATTTATTCGAGAATAAAATATAGCCTTTTTCCATGGAACAAAAGCGCAGTATATCAAAATTGTCCACCGAAGGAAAAGTTGAACCAGGAGTTTTTTAGGTTTTTTTACATTAAAAAAAAATTTTTTTTTCTGTTTTTTTCTCCAAAAAATCTGTGTGTTAAGGGGTTAATGGTTCAGAGTTGAGTTCGTTTACTTCAAAAAGTCTTTGCTGTGTCAGTTTAATTTGCGTTACATTCGTTACAAGTGGCAGTTAACTAATTTTGGTTACATTTGTGAATAAATAAATTGTGTAAATTAATTCGGAACATATTTATATTAACTTCAACCGAGTATCTCTCATGAGCATCTCGTGAAACTTTCAAATATTTTGCAATGTTTATTATTGAAATTTGCGATTAAAACGAGTTCAAACTCTTTATTTCTGCTGAAAACTTCATAAAAATCTTTATATTGGAGAAAGAAGAATGTCGTTATTTGTTAGTAACCTTCATCCTGACTGCACAGAATCTACATTATATAAAAAATTTCGATCAGCTGGCAAAATACTTAACATTCACATTGCCAGAAATAAAGAATCAAAACGGTCCTTGGGCTTTGGCTACATAAATTTTGCTGATAAAAATGATGCTGAATATGTCCTGAATTCCATGAATTATGAACCTGTTGGAGGGCAACCTATACGTATTATGTGGGTAAGACCCGATATTAAAACATTCAATCCGTCTGCCAACATATTTGTAAGAAATCTTCATTCATCTATAGATGAACCAGCTTTACGTGACATATTTTCCTCGTACGGCACTATCTTATCTCTGAAAGTAGACTGCTGCAAAAACGGAATGTCTAAAGGCCTGGGTTATGTGCAGTTTGAAAATGAAGATTCAGCTGATGCTGCCATAGAAGGAGTGAACAACCATCTAATAAAAGGACTGAAAGTGGGTGTTTGCAAGTTTGAATCGATTCACAAAAGACATGACTCGTTTACAAATATTTATCTGAAACCTCTACAACCTGAAATTGACGACATACATCTCATCGAGCTGTGCAGCAAGTATGGAAACATTTTAAGCGCCAGAGTTATGAAAAATGACGACGGGAAATCTAAAGGTTTTGGATTTGTTAGTTTTGAGAAAACGGAAGAAGCTAAAACAGCAGTGGAACAACTTAATGGTACTCAACTTTATGGTAAAGTGTTGTACGTTGGTAGGGCGATGAAAAAGAGTGAAAGACAAGCTTTTATGTGGAACAAATTCAAGGAAAAATTAAAAAATAGTGAAATTGTAAATTTCTAAATTGCAAAGAATATTATGAAAACTATTAGTATCTAAGAAAAATTATTGAAAGTATTGTATAATTATGTTATTGTATAGTAGAATTGTAATTAGATGTAGAAATTTTAACCTGATTTTAAGTAACCAGAAATATTATAAAAAGATTATTATAATCCTTGTACTTGGTACGAGATCTTGGCTCATCTAATTGTGAAAAAGTCACTAACACCACAATGGCGCATTATCATTATATAATAACTTCAAAATTAAAAGTTTTTATTTTTCTTCATAGAAAATAAGGTTTAATTAAGAAACTATTATGCTCTCATAATCACATTAAAGACATATTGGATTATTGGAACCAATGTATTTCGCAAAATACCGTGTATGCCTTTATACCAGATTTACATCAAAATGTTAAAAATACCAAATTGGCTAGCGGAGGGCTGAGGTACTTTATTTATAACATAAAAGTTATAAGTTATAAAATCAAACTGTAATTTTGAATGGCAACAAAATATCTTTTTTTATTAGTTTAGACATTTCTAAGCTTTGAAATTGCATTAATTTAAAATGATATATCTTCGAAATATTTTTGGATTGCATGATATAATAGTATAATAGCATGATATATAAGTTTCGCCAAATTCTAAATCGAATGAATTTTGATACATTGGTAATACGAAATTAGAAGTGTCAACTTGATCATATCTTAGAAAATAATTTTAAGGTAAATAAAATTAAAGTTTTTTTAAGCGATTTTAAACGAAGAATGAACCAGCACTTAAACTACCATTAGAAAAATGTTTTAGGAGACTCCATGTTTGACTGTGCTTTATGAAGTTAAAGATGGTTGTAGTAATTCATTACAAACGAAATTGCTGATATATATTTGATATAGTATACCAATGAAGATTTGTAAAAATTTCAAAGAATACCTCAAAACTTTTTTTTGCAAAAGCAAATGAAATAACGAAAATAAAGTTGGATTAAAATACTAACTAAGATTCTACGCTTTGCAAAACTGAATGTTACGTTAAAGTAACTGCAATGTTATTTTAAAATGTTTGTGACAATATTTTCTGTATAACATTTCTAAATTCGGTCAATGTAATTATTTCAATTATCATGCACTGTCGAGAAGGAAACTTAATCCACACAAAACATCTATAACTACAAGTGCATGATCTGCTAAAAGGTGATTTTAACTAAACGGATTTGATAACCAAAGTGGTTTGCATCAGATGACTAAATTTTGATTATTTTGTTTTGTGCCAAATTTTTTTCTGTTTTAGTTATGTTTTGTGTCATTTATACTACTTTACGTTATATCTATGATTTTATTGCTAAAATCACTTTATAATTCTAAAGCAAGCGAAAAAATTAAATCGTTTATAAACGTGATATTCAATGGTTAAATTTTTTTTGCGTAAAATTCGCTGCCTTGTCGTATTACCTTGGCGAATAACCACGATATAAAATTACCGCCAAACAAAGTTTATCGATGAAGCTCCATGAACTTATCGTCCCGCAGTGGACTGATCGTTAAGACACGGTTCCCAGCAGATCACCGAAGTCAAGCATCACTGACTGCGGCCTGTGTGCGGGTGGGTGACCACTTGGATTAGTCTGCGTAGGGACCGAGGGTGTGCGGTATTGGTCCTCGTTAAACTATTCTACCGTGAAGTGCTCGACTTCGCGTATATGTTGTCGGGCTTCCGAAGCAGGGGTGCCATCCCCTCTGCAGAGGATCAAAATTGTGATGGCATGTCTTCGGATCATCCTCAGGGATGTTTCCCAGACTGTCGCCAATAGCCCATTGTGCAGCTCTAGTGCGACGTAAATTAACTACAACAACTACAACCATGAACTTATCATGTTTCCATTTTTCTAGGTTTGACTCTTGTATAGGGATAAATGTACGGTGTTATCGTTGAGTATTTATTATGAATTTTCTAACTACTCTGATAATGGAGCAAAAATGGAATTATTACGACAGCGATGGATTCGGACTTCTAAAACATAAGTTCTTTTTTTTTGTCAAAATACGAAAAACAAATTAATTACATAACTCTTGTAATGATTCCAAAAATTGTTTGTCTGATATCAGTAAAGTTATTTTTCGTACTTCAGTTATTTTGCATGAAATTTAAAATGCTATCGCTGCCAAAAAAGGTACAAAATTACTCTCAGGGACGCTCCTTAAGTAAGTTGCTGGAAGGCTCTGGGGGCCCGTAGGGACCGAAAAAATTACAAGAAAAGCTTTGTAATGACATCAGGTTGGATCGTCTTTAAGTATTTTCGCTCATGATTAAATGGAAATTCTTATTTCCTAGCAATTAAAATTGCAAAACTCTCCTCTTTCACTTGCTATCGATTACAAATAATAAATTGTCTCTTTAAAAGCAATATTTTAAAAAATAAGTTTTCTTAAAACGTGTTTACAAAGTTGAAAATTTCATTTAAAGTTAAAATATTTTATAATCATTATATGAAATCAAATGCTAATTCTTTCCCTTTAGCAGTTTCATATGCTTAACTCTCACCTTTTAATTACTTATCGATTCAAAGTAAATGTTGTGCTCTCATCCTGCTAGAAATGTGATTTTACTTACGTTTTTCGATTGCATCGCCAGGGAGTGAATTCAATTTATCTTCTTTGCTATTCAGATTACAGATTCCTGTTCGCAATTTGTTTCGAAGCAGCGACTAATTTGTTACGGAAGGCAACTTATTCTCCATGGTCTTTTTTATACAGATGCTCGTCACGTTTTTCTAAAATTATATTTCGAACAATCAATGGCAAATCGCCCTGTTAAATTCGTACTGGAGTAAATTGGCCAGTTAATGATTAGTTTCATTTTAAATAATTATATGAAAAACGAATGAATATATATGAATGAATTATATGAATTTTAGTTATATATTTGATACACAAAATTATTATATGAATTTTAGTTTTAAAATTTGATACACAAAATCTGTAATTTGCTATCTAAAAGCTGTGCAATAAAGTTTTTTTGCTGCCCTTCTAAAATATTTTAAGCTACTCCAGGTTAGTAAAACATATGTTAACAAAATTTGAATAAGTCTTTCTGACTTATTATTTCAAATTTGAGTTTATTACTTCATTTCAATAAAAATTATTGAAATAAGATTGATTTATTTGGATTTAAGTTAGTGCTTTGAAACTTTTTCACACTGTGCCTTTACGTAAAAACATAAATTTGTAATTTTAGATTTTAGTTTTATTCTAAGCGAAGAGTGTTTCGTTCATATTTTTATTTGCTTCAGTCTATTTCTCTTCTGTCATATAAAAAATTCTACTATAAACAGAGAAAGAAAAAAAATACATTAGCAACGTTTCTCCGTATTTATTCTTTCATTACTTTAAAAGAATTAATGGTGCACTTTATGTTAATACGCATTAAATACAACATTGAAATAAATTTAAGAAGAAGAAAATGATGATAAATTAAAATATTTAAAATAAATCGTAATTCACAAAATGTATTTTTGTCTTCAACAACGCAAAACATTTCTAAAAAATACGTTTCTATGTATTTCATGTAACTGAAATAATTTAAATAATCAAACGATTACAATGAAAAAATATAAAAAAAAGAAAATGATTATCTCGTCTAATTTGTAGTTAAGCCTTTTGTCGAGCTTGGCATAAAAAACATTATGGACAGAGCGTTGCCATTTCGGCGTGCATTATGCTACAATAAAGAAAGGGAAAAAAGAAGAAAAAGCGTCGCTTTTTTATGCGCTCTAACATTCGACTAGGAAATCGTTATATACTTCTCTGTGCATTTGATCTCACTTAATGATTATAAAACTTTTTAACTTTAAATATAGTTTGCAATTTTGTAAATATCGTTTGCTTCAGTGTTTTAAGAAAACTTGTTTTTTGAATAGTTTCTTTTAGATAGTCAAATCGTTAGTACTTAATCGAATTCACAAAGTTATTCTCAAATAAAATACTTTATTTGTCGGCCAAACGATTGGAGTATCATGGTAGGAGATGCTCGTTTAACTTCAAACGACATTGGGAACAGCTGTTTTTCTAAAGAATTCCTATTGATTTTTTGGCCCGTCATCCGAAATTATGATTAAATTTGAGTTCTAAATCGTAATCGTTTTCAATAACAAAGAGCACCGTCGTATCGGCAAACTTTAGTCATAAATGTGTCCTGCGTGAAACAATAAAACGTAGGAATTTATTAACTTTAGTGAACTTTTCTTTTCTCAGAAGTGAAGACTTTCTAGAACTTTACGAGATTTTAAGTTTAAAAAGAAATTATGTGTCGTTTATTAGTTTCATTCTCGTGCAGAGAGGTAAGGAACGTTTAAAATCTATTGCTCTTATTTTTATTTATTATTTTTATTATAAAATGATACTTTTTAGCCTATAACTATTAGACTGAAGAAAAATATTATATGAAGAATAAGCTATGATTTCCAAACAAGTTTAATGAAAATTAATGTAATTAAAATTATAAGTCAAGAGTTATTAAGCATTTAAGAAAAAAAAATACACTTATTCGCTGTTTTAAAACATTTTTGAAAATTATTTAGCAAAAATTAAAATTAATGCTCATTGGGGTTGGAAACTAATATTTAACCTAGGAAAAAACAAAAATGCTGTCGAAATTTGATCAATTACGGTAGAGAATAACAGATGAAAAAAATCCACCAAAATAGGTTTAATTGGAGGTTTAAACTTGAAGGTGTTTCGAATAATAATCTTTTTTTAACTCCTCGCTATTTCCTCTCGCAATCGAACCTGTCTTGTTACCCCTGCCCTTGTGAACCGTAATTTGTCAGATTTGAAAAACATTATTGTTTTTTTTTTCGGAGGCCTCCAATTTGCATATTTTTCTGCTTTCATTTTTGATAAGGATTCTAAAGATGCATATTTAGGGTAGTCTTTATATTACACTCTGTATATTGTCTGTTTCTTATATTATTTTCAAAGTTATAAAACTAGAAAAAGTTATAAAACTAGAAAAAGTTATACAACTTAAAAAAGAATTATGATATTTATTTCATAGCACTAAAAACTTTTAAACAGAATGCGGTTTATTGTAATTAATCAGCATTATATCTTCTAATTAATGTGGAATGTAAACGTATTTGTAGGGCATTTGCTTACAATTTCATGAACATGATGAATTTGTCAACTAGGTTTTTCTTGATGTAACCAGGCAAATTAATGCGTATTATTATAAAATTTCTTTGATAATACGCCCTTCTATTTGAAGAAAGATACAATGTATTTTGTACAAAAGCTAATTAGATTTTCAACCATTATTTGTCCGTTGCATTCTTGGGATTCAAAGGAAGTGCCCTATCTTTCTACCCAAGAAACGAAAATTACTATAACTCGATATTAGTCGGCAGCTTCTACTTTACCGACTGGTGTTAAGTAAGAAAAAATATATTTTATTTCTTGCTATTAGTAAGTAATAACACCTACCACCCTTTCGTGTCCTGGTTTTCACAAATGAGCTTTGCTATTCGTAAATGCGTAACCACCTTCCATTTGTGGAAATGGATCCGAGACTTTTTTCCTGTTTGATACTGATGGTTGGTTATCGCTATGGAGATCCATGAATGCTTTATACGATCGTAGGGGGTCCGGTTCAACAAGCACTGGTCACTATGGACGTTATGCTTGTGTTCTTGATCACCAGTGTAGTTCCGCCTTTCGCATTTCCTCTGCTTATTAGCTTAATTGAACGTCCGATTTTGAAAGCAAGAAAAAAAACGACAGACGATTAATGTTGGCTTAATAGAAACTAAACCTTATGTGTGTGTTTTATCAACAAAATGGCCCAAGATGCTTTTACCTTTCACCATTACTTAAAAAAGAAAAGTTTGGGAAATTACTTTTTCTAGGAAATAGGTTGTCAACACAATTTATTATAGTTAGATACATAAGTAACAGTACAGAAGAAAGCTAGCAGTATCAAACACTTAGAAAAAATGTAGTTGTCGGTTTTTTTTTATTTTGAAAATGGTTCTTTGTTTCTTTGGTTAATTTATTTTGGCACGTATTAAAATTAAATTTAATTACCCTAAATATGCAGAAAACTTATGATTAACATTATACATTATAAATAGTTATTTAAAATTATTTAATTAAATTTAAGATTTACAGCATAAAATAACAGTTTTTTAAAAATAAAAATGAGGAATGAAGAAAAAGAGAGGATGATAATTTGTCTGAAAACCAGTTTTTACGGAATAATAATAAAAAGTACAATTAAGACACTGAAAAAAACATTTCTTTTAAAATTTAAAAAATATCATTTGTGTTCATCTCTGATTCTATCTGTTTATACCGTACCCTCATTCTTAAAAACTTTAATTGAAACTTAAAACTAATCAAATGCGAAAATTCCTTCAAACTGTAATAAATCAAATTCAAGTTCTTGTAACAAATAAAAGAATTTTTGAATTAATTTATTTTCAAAAGTTTCTATTTTAAATTTTTTAGTAAAAATACCTTGTTTTAGTGATAGTATTCAGTTAATTAGAAGAAATAAAAATACTAGTGTTACAACGTCCGTTTAGTTTAGTTAATATATTTTCAAGACTGTTCAGATAGCCGTAATAAAATACTAGAATTTCAATAAAAAGCAAATAAGGTCATTGAAGCTTCAGATTAAAAGCAGATAACGTTTATTTCATGGAAAGTATTGTTGCGTGTAAATCTAATTTTTAAGTATTAGTTAGTACTTGTTTAAAAATTACTTCTGTTTATATTTCATATTAGAAAAAGTTTTCTCAATAAGATATGCTGTCCATAAAAATGATAATATAAATAAATTTAAAAAATAAATTTGAAGAATACTGTGTTTTCAATTAATAACACATGTTTTTTAATACTTTTTTTAAGTGCTTTTTAAAAATATTCACACTAGACTTAAGCGTAGCAATATATATATATATATTATCAATGATCCTAACAACAATACTTCATTTTCGTATAATGCAATTTTGACCAAATAGATGCAGGTTTTAGAAAGAGTCTATCCTGATTCAATTAGATCAACAATTTTAGTTCCTATCTACTTGCTAAAATAGTAACAAAACTCGACGGTTTGCAAAAAATAGAAAATACCATAGTTGTTGAGAAATGAAGTAATCAAGCATTTTTTCTCTCCAAACAACTGCACCGTAATTTGATCTAATAATTGCCATGCAATATTTATGAGTTTTCCTGTTTCTTGTAATTTTCTATCATGAATTATTGATTTTACGCCAATGTCTGACCTCAAAACATCTTTATAAAATTCTTATCCTGTTTCAGGGCGAATCTCTAAGATTGTTTATGTCATAATTATATTGTTCTTTCGTATTATTGATAGTGGTTAATTTATCGTTTATATACATACAATATTCCTCTTAGCATTTATATTAAAATTTCAAAACTTAACTCAAGAGAAAACCCGTTTCTAATTTAAACTGTTATAATGATGTAAGTTTATGGTCATGTATTTTTTACGAGTAAATTTCTCATTTATTCCTTCGTATTGCGTCATACATTCTGTACTTTAAAGTTGAATTTGTTTTCGAATGCAATTGAATATTTTCAAATACAGGTAATTGTCCATTTCGTTTCTATGAACTAGAGTTAACATAATGAGCATGCTAACACGAGATCATTAAACTGTAATAATTATATATTTTATTAACAAATTATCTCTTTTTTGAAGAAAGGGGAGAGAATATCGATATTTAAGTAGCTACAATGATGAATGAGAAGCAATCACGGGAGTGCAGTGATCAGAGAGTGAAGCGTTCTATTTAGATACAAATGTTCTACGTTTTTAGTCGAATCAAATTAATTCTGACAGCATTTAAAAATCGACTCTTAATTTTGGCAAGATTTACAAGCAGTTTTAAATTGAAGTGATGGGAATATTGTCTGGAACATTTTCTTATTAAAAAAAAAAAAAGAAGAATGAAATCTAAGTGACGGCGTCGCCACTGTGTTGAGTGTCCTGCTTAACGTTGTATTTCGTTTGCAGAGCTGATATTACAAAGGACAGATAATGTATAGAGAATACAATGTAGTAAAAAAGTTAGAATCATTGTAAAAAGAAGCACGTGGGCTGTTTTATAGCTCGCTCTAAGAAAACTGAGTTCAAATTAGATGTGCTGAAATGACCATTTTTATTTGTAACCTTGACGTAAGGTTTTTTCGAAATTTTAATATATTCAAAATTTTTGCAACTTTAATTGCTATTTTTGAGGTTTTTTTTCCTTTTTCAATGTTTTAAATAATGATAATTTATTCATTTTTTGGAGAAATCTTCTCGAAAACTTAACTACGCTTTCATTTGATTTGATGTGAAAAACAACATAAAAAGCAGCCAAGAACAGAGAGCAATTAGGTTTTGTTCGATACGAATCTTAACATAGAAACTGAAAATATTATACTATATATAAACTTTATTTAAAAGAGACAAAAACTGTATCCCTGTTAAACTATTATAATGATCGCTAACGAGTGAAATTGCTTCACATTTATTTTTCTTATTTTATCGAACAATCTGTGTTTTTTTTCCAACTCAGCCATAATCATACGTTTCGTTACAATTATTATCTTAACAAATTATTGACAAAAAATCCATAAAATTATGATAATTATATAGTTTTTTTTTAACAAAATCGTATTTGTGTTTTTTTGCAAAATATCAACTGTTTTTTTTTTTTTTTTTTTTTTTTTTTTTTTTTTTTAAAAAAAAGAACAAACTACGATGAAGGAAAAGCAATCAAGAGGTGGCTGCTCACAGCTTTATTATTAAAACTAAGCTTGAATGAAATGATGAAGAGCAACGTAAAGAAATAAAATCATTATTATCCGGAGGTTTATTGCTAAAATTCTTTACCAAAGATATATTGGCAGTTATTTGTTTTGAGTTGTTAAAAATTAATTATTATTTTTTTGTTTGTAAATATTAAGACATTTTAAAGTCACTATATAAAAAATATAGTCAAATTATGTTTTAATATTTGAACTGTTTTCGATTTTTGATTCATTGTTTTATGTTTTATTCTCTTCAAATTTAAGATTTTTAAGTTACAATATAGCAGAGTTTCAAATATTATTTGTGTTTTAAAAATAATTGTATGTCTTATTAAAAATAGAATAAGCTGTTCCTTTTAAGGAAAGGTGAAAATTTAGTTTTGTTATGTTTTCACTGACCCCTGAAATTAGTTTCTGAATTATTACAATTGATGATTTAGTTTTTAAAACATTTTACGACGTTCCAAAAAGCTAATTTTACTCAACTTTTTTGAACTTTTATTTCTCAAACCGAAGTTTATATAATGTCAAAAATAAGAAGAATTTGTTGTAATTTTTTGTTTAAAAATGCATCACTTTTTATCAGCCTAAACCGTTTAAAAAGTCAATGAATTTTTAAAAAAAATTTTATCTGAAAATTTTTAAATATTTTTAAAAATCCAAATTTTTTATTTTTTTTTTAAATTTCTGAAAATATTCCGTATACACCGAATTGCATACGGTGGAAATATATCGAGGTATACTTGGATTTGCATAATTTATCATGAGTATGCGAAAGTAATAATTACACAGTTTTAAAAATGATTTTTAATAGCTATTTCGAGCCATTAATTAATAATTAATTATATTGGATTACTTAATTTCATTATATAGAGCTATGGTGGCTCAAGAAATAGAGCACTCACCTCCCAATGAGTTGACCCGGACTCGAATCCCGGCGATACGAATACTGCACCCGGTTTGAACAGACCACAGTGCTAACAAAAAATATCCTCATTGGTAGACGGATCATGTGTTAAGAGTCCCCTTGGCGTCTGGCTAACCGTAGGATGTTTTCGTGGTTTTCCTTCCCATGTAACGCAAACGTGAGTTTGTTTCATCAATAGGTCCTCCACGAAGGCAAAATTCTCCAATTACTTGATCCAGGAGTTCAATTGTCTTCTGGATTGAGTTTAAAATTACGAGGCTACTGAGTTGAACATTGGTAGTCGTGAACTCAAAAAATTGGGTCGACTTTTCACTGACTGTGATAAAATGAAATTTAATTGTATAATTTTTTCTTTATTTGTTGATTTAAAGCCTTATATCATGAAATTTTATTTTAGAGTTAATAATTGCAATGCTTATATAAAGTAATTTTTTAGCTAAAAAGAATTTAAAAAAAAAAGTGGATAGAAAAAACGTCATCATTTTACCGACATCATTTTTACCAACATTTACCATCACAGCAGTGACCGGCCACGTACCTTCCCTGAAACCTCGTCGGTTCTTTTTTTTGGGGGGGGGGGAGGTTAGACTGATGCCCGTGAAAAACTAAGCATCTCGCATGCTCTCATAAAATTGCCCTGCTTATTTTATGAGAATCAAAGAATATTTAAATAAACAAAATCTTTTATTTTCATGATATGAATGTATCGACCGATTGCCTATTAATAGGATAGTGGCCGATTAATGGGTAATCGGACGGTCAAGATTTAATTTTAAAATCCATGTAAAAGAAAAATCTACATTAGATGAATCGAAAAGGCATCAGATACGACGCGTGTCCTAACAGAAACTGTAGGAACTTGGGCGCTAAAAGTAAAATACGTTCATATTAAACTGACCTTATGAAGCCTGATTTTCTGCTCGAAAAAATAACTTAAATAACTAATTTTTGACTTAATTACAGATAATAAAGTCCAAAATTTGGACGAAATCGATCGAATAATTTTTTAGTAATTAAAACTTGGAAAAATTTATTCTATTTCCATTTTTTAATCCTTACGAACTCATCAGTTAATTTTATGAAAATTGCGGATTTTGTCATATAAATTTATGTATGAATATTGAAACATCTAACATTTCAAAAATTGTAAATGATAATAATAACAAAATAATAATAATAAAAAAATAATAATAAATACTAATAAGAAGAAAATATTAATAAGAAGAAAATAATTATAAGGAGAAATAAAGAATATAAAACTTTTTGTCTTACTAGGTAATGTATTTAGATTAACGAGTTTGAATCTTGTTTGCAATTTTTATTATTTAATTTTATTAGATTGGTTGTTTTTGGTTAAATATTTTTAATAAGAAATTTATATAGAGAAATCTATTTGCTCTGAGAATGAATTCCTATTTTAATGCTGGTCTTGTTCGGTTGTTATCAGTTGTATGCGTTTTTGATAGATTTGGTCCAGATAGCCGAAATGTACTCACACATTCTTCCTCAATTACTTTTCTAACTGCAACAGACGAAATTGATTTCGGGCGTTAAACTCATAAGAAGTCCAGATTCACTTCGAAACCATATTTTATATTCATTTTACAAGAATAATCTTTCAAATTGCTTGAAATAAAATAATAGAATTTAGAAGTATTCACGTAAAGAAATAGATCTAAAGGAAACATAGAGTAAAGAGTATAGGTAGAGTTGACATGAGAAAGTAACAGTGAAGCCATCACTGTAACCGGTCGGCCATATTGGTTTATGCAAAACATTCGAATGCTGCTGTCTTCAGCACATTGAACTTGCTGATATCAATGTTATTTTTATCGTTTTTTTTTTATTTCTCTTTAACGATTTTCTTTATTTTACCTTTTAAACATTGAATTATTTATATTTTGCTTGTAAAAATGGCAAGCTGTGTTGCATACTGTTGTACGAATCGATGGACAAAGAAAATGCCTGGAATTACATTTCAGAGGTAAGTGTAAATTCATTTCTCTTAATCATATTCTAATTTAGTATTTTTAAATTCTGTTTTTACAATAATGTCAGAAGACTAAAGATTTTTTTTCTTCTTAACTATTAGCTATTCATTTCAAACCCAACCTTGATTCTTATCAATTTTTATTGGAATGAATCAAAATAGAATTTCTAAGTGGCTTATAGAATATCAAAACTGTAAAACTAATTATAGATGAAATGTGGTTTCGTTTACTTTTATACTGCTTAATTGACAATTAATATGGCATAATTATAGTATCATTAAGCAGAATGTGTTATTCGAATTAGTGGGAATGGTTAAAAGTATTTATTTTATTTGCTACAATATTTTTTGCTTTTATGAAATTTAATCTATCATGAAGAGTTTCAAAAATCATTTTGTGTGTTTTTCTGTTATTTACTGTTATTGATCATTATTTCGTAATCTAAACATTAAAAATCAGCACTGTTGCTTTTTCAATTGTAATTCGTAATGTCTAGTTTGTCAACAATTTGATTTTTATTCAACTGCTATTTTATTTATGATCACTCTTGCCCTGATGAACGACATGAAATTTTTTGAGAGCTTTTAACACACAAACATAATTTAAAAAATCAGCCCAAATTGTTACTTTTTTTCACTTTTAAAACCGTGGTGGAAACCTTTCCATAAATTTTATAATAGAAAATCCAGTGAACTATAGAAACTGGCAAAAATCCGCCATACTCTCATTTTGCGAACTACTTCAGTTCGTACATTTTATTGATAATTAATATGCATTTAGGTTAATGAAATAAATTAAAAGTTTCAGTTGTGGGTAATCTATATTGGAGTTGTGGGTTTTAGTGGAGCATAATAGACTGAAAACAGACTATTTGTGCTACTGCATTTATATATTTGAAATTATCGACTGGATTAACTGTAGTTATCAAAATTTTGATAAAGTTGTTTCTTATTGCTAATTATAAATCTTTTGAGTCGGTTCTTTAAAAGACTTAAATAATTAACGAGTTTTTATGTTCATGCTTTTAAGTTGGAATTTTATTTGCAGTTTTCCTAAAGATGAAAAACGTAAACAGTTATGGATCAAAGCTGTGAGACGAGTTAATTGGAAACCTTCTTCGTGTAGTAAATTGTGTAATGAGCATTTCTCAGAAGATATGATTGATAGAACAATAAATCTGCTTGATGGTCTTACAGATTCATTGTTTAAAAAAAATTTAGTGAACAAAAACTCTTATTGTTAAATAATTTAAATATTAATTTACTCTAATAATTATTAAACTATTTATCATTTTCAATATTATTGCAAAAACCATTTACAAGATGGTGAGTATTAATTCAAATTTTTTAACAAATGTATGAAATGGCTTTTATAACTCTTATTAAAATTCAATTTTTTTCAAAAAATAACAATGCTTCATTTGAGGGATATAATTTATGAAGGGAAAGTTTTTCTTCTAAAATTAATAAATGAATGAAAAAATTGTTAACAATAAAGTTACGTTTTTTTAAATTTTTGTTTTTTGTGTACTTTAAAATGTGTGTATAAATAAGTGTATATTTTTAAATTCTTATCATTTGTAATACATTTGATGCAATATTTTACTGTCGAATAACCAACATATATTATTCATATTTTTGAGTGAAGAATTCTTGACTAATAAACTCTGATAGTACTTACTTTAAAAAAATATGGAAATTGATGGTATATAATGTAAAAATAAATAAAATGATTTATTTTTCTTTTATGTCTGTGTATTTTTTAAGAATAAAATAAGAAATTCATTTTCATGAACTGAGAAAAAAGAATTTAAAGTTCAGTGCTATTCGATTGAATGAAAGAAATATATAAAATAAATATAATAATATATAAAGCTTTTAATTCAAATTTTTTAATAAATATCAAATGTTTTTTTACAACTTTTATTAAAGTATTAAAATTCTATTATTTTCTATGATGATTCAATCAACAAGAAATGACTGCTTTAATTGAGGGATATAATTTATGAAAGGAAAAGTTTGTCTTCTAAAATTAATAAATGCATGAAAAAATAACTAACAAAAAACTTAAGATTTTTTTAATTTCTCTTTTTTAAGCATTAAATAAAAAAATAATAGTTTAAAATAAAAAGCCTTTTAATTTAAACTATTTTTTTTTCATTTATGTGTCAAAAATATAAATCTACATACATAAAATATTAGATTATTTGGCATAAAAATGATTAAATTTAATCTTTAGTTATGTTATTTTTATAAATATTAAATTGTAATAAATGAGACGCTTTTTTTTTTCGTGTAACTAAACGCAATAAAAAAATTAAGCTTTGTTTGACACTTAAAAACTACCATTTATTAGCCATGCAACCATAGGTTACAATGAAGGCTTTGCATAATCCAAGATGGCCGACAGTTACTTCAGTTTCTACTCATAGGAGGGTGGGAAATGCCATCTCTACTTATACTCTTAACTCTATGAAAGGAAACAATATCGTACGTCAGGAAATTTCAGGACCAGGAAATATTTTATGAACTCATTATAAAAAATAGTAATCATTAAACAGTAATTAATGGTGGAATTAATGCTTCTGCACTGTTAGAATTTTCATTCTGAAATTACTGTAAAGTAACCGGCATTCGATTAACCATAAAGTTTATGGTTAGGAACATTTCTTTATCTTTACGGTTTTCAACAGATACGGTAAAAATTTTTTTATAACCATTTGCAACTAGTTTTGTTTTTAAACCCTAAAAATAAAACTTAAGCGGGCATTGAACCTCTGTGGGTTCTGCACCATTATGCGGGAATGATAGAATCATTCTGGCAATATATTCAAGACTATTACTGGAATATTCAAGACAATAGAAACTCCTCATATATTGATGGAATGGAAGAAATAGTGTGGTATCAATGCTGGGACTCGAAACCTGTACATACAGATGGTCATGAGATTGGTAAATTAGCCCTCTCAGCTACAGTATGTACGCAGCTACATGGAACAAAATGGCCTCATAAGCTGGGCCTAGATGGAACAGATAGAATTTTGGTTGTTGAATCCGAATAGGTAAAAACAATCAATAAATGTTTTTCTCATACTTAACAGTTTGAAAATCTTTTTTATTATTATTTAACTGTTAACTAAGGAAAAAAAACAATTAAATGAATTACTTTTTAGCCATTTTAACCTCGAAACTTCTAACAATGTGTTTTTATAAACCATTATTCTTGTAAGTAATTATTTGAATTTTAATGGTTTCGAAAAACTGCACTTCATTAGTATAAAAATTAATTATTTTTCTTAGCTTATAAACTGTCTTGAAAATGTAGCTTTTCCGCTTGTACAGCATTTATTTAGAGGTAATTGAGTCTTAATTATCATCTTGGATATAATCCAAACATAATGTCTAAATCTTTTTAATCAATGAAAGAACTTTTTGCTTGGCAAACTATGAAAGTAAGTTAAGAGAACTAATTATAATTATTGTAATAACTAACGTTAAAAGAAACAATTCAACAGCTCTCTTTATAAGTTAGTTTGTTTTTTATTCCCCTGCTTTTATAGTTTTAGGACTTCGAAATATATCAAGATGTCTCTTCCTGGTAAAATTACCGTATTCTATGGTAATGATATTTCTGGTAAAAACAACAACAAAATTCTGGTAATAAAAACCGAAATAGATGTTATTTAAACCATTTATTTGGTAGTTTTTCCGTTCATAGGGTAACGATTTTCCGGATTTCAGAATTATGGTTCTTATTACCACTCAATTGGTAATAAATGCAAAACTTGAAAGTAATTTTAACCGAATAAATGGTTTTTGTTCTATGCTCTAAAGTATCATGATATAATTGCCAAAATTTACTAAATTTTATGACATATTAAAAAAGCATATTTTATTAAAAGGAAATAAACAACTCGAGCAGTATAAAAACTGCAATTTATTGACAAGTGATTATCGTCCAATATTCTAAAACGTAGAAGTAGCATCAAAGGTTTTAAAAAAACATCCATACATTGCTGATCAGTTTTTGGAAAATAACAGATTTAAGAATTAATTCGCAAGTTCGTGTTCATGAAGTTTACAATAAACGAAAATAATACTTAAATGTATCCTCAATTGTTTTATAACTTGAATAAAATGAAAGCTACTTTATTCAAATGCAGAAATGTTTTGTGTTCTTTTGAGCCATTCTTTAAAAAAAATTTTAGTATAATGACAATTTTTTTAAAATAGTATATATATTTATTGGGTATTTGCAACAAAATGGAATTTTAAAGTCAAGCTACGTCTTTCTACATAAGTTCAAATGTTAATTAGCATGAAGTTAATTAAATACAACGGCATATCGCACATTGAATTTCTTAAAATGTTATTATTTCTCATACACGTATTTTACTTAACTTAGATTTATTATTCTATTATGTATTTTACTGTAACTGTAATATATTTTGTTTTGGTGTACCTGGCAACTTCGATGCGTAATTAGTTTGTTTATGTTCTACATTGCTTCATATTTGTATTTGTGTTAAATAAAAAATATTTTGTGAAAAAAAATGAAAACTTTGTGCAACAATATAGAATGCTTCACTTAAGAGAACTGATTCTTGGCCGGCTTGGCTTACTCAAAATGGAATGGAAGAAACAGTTGATAACGTAAACTAATGCCACGTTTCATTGACTAATCAGGATCGAGTTTACCCACGCTGCGTCACTTTCAGGGATCCTATTTTTTAATTAATTTACCTAGAAGTTAAAGCAAAAATGTGAAATGAAATTTGCGCAAATAATACTTAAAATTTATAGTTGCTGCCACCCAATTTTAAGCATTTCACAAGATTACTTTAAATTCCATGCAATAATTATTTGAGATAGACATTTTTTGTCCTAAAGATCAAGTTTCCAAAATATATTTTGTTTAAAAAATATTAAACAATATTTTAATAAACAATTTTAGATTTAGTATGAAATGTTAGTTTCAATTACTAATTCATACTTTTTTTCTTTAAAAAAAATGCAGCTCAGATTGAATCAAAATAACATTGATTCTTCTTCAATTTTTCAACTCTTTTTGTTGCTTAAAAGATAGAGAGATAAAAAGAAAAAAAGCTTAATAGTTAAAGTAATTATGGTTAAATTTTACTGATTATTCATCCTTATCTTGTTGATGATTCTCATATTTAATGTTAGTTTTACTTTTGTCAATACCAAAATGCTAATAGCTGTTTCTAGCACAAATAATTTGAATAACTTTATATGGTGGCACGTAAATAAATCGAATATAAAATCAATAAATATCGTCTTAACTATATGTCTAAATACGAAATGATCAATAACTAATTTAAGTATGTGGATAATCAATCATTTATTCTGTAATGAGAAGAAAAAAAGCAATAAAAACTATGCATAAATTTCTGAATCATAGATAGAAATGGCTTGCAAATAGGTAACTACAGGCGTTGGACAAAATAATGAAAACACTTCTGTAACATATTTTTTGAAATTTCTCAAAAAATATTTAGACAATTATTTTATAACTTTAGATATGTTTAGTTCTCGCGATTTCTCATACATAATATATATCTCATTTAAATCTTTCAAAGGTTTGAGGGCCCGGCAAAAATTACGATCGAAAAATAGTCTTTTTGAACACCCTATGCCAAAAAGTATAGCCATAAGCGTGCAACTTGCATAAATTACTTTGGTTATCTATATACATAATAATAAACGCGGTTGTGTGTGTGTCTGTAATCACAATATATCGCCCCAGAAGCCTCGCCCAGGCACGAAACTCGGCACATAATTGTGTTTTGACATAATGAAGAAGGATTTTTTTTCTTTTTCAAAAATTTGGATTAGTTTTTTAGCTATCAGTCATTTTGTAAGAAAATCTATGCTTTTTCGTCTTCAAAGAGCCATATTCAAAAAACTATTAAAAAATGCATATAATTTTCTCCACTCTTATAAACGTATGCTAATGCGAACCTTCAATTGAAATATTAATTTTCGACAACTTAAACCAATAATATACGAAGGAATTAATAATTTAATTGTAAGGTTCGCATTAGTTTACATTTATCAAAGTGGAGAAAAGTTTAACTTTGGTATTAAGAATGTGGCAACATATTCGATACGTAAATAGAAGGCTTCGCTTTGATATATTTATCGCTGTTCATAATTGTTATAATAAGTTTTTCTTCTTCTTTCCACGCTCCATTTTTTTCTCTTCAGCGAAGACGATAATTTTTGTAGCGATATAGAAATAGAAGTTGATACCATAAAAAATTATATAGAAATAGAAATTGATATCATAAAAAGTTAATTCGTTTTCGTGTTCTTTTCATGTATTTAGCATTTTAGTTTTTTTTTCTTAAGCGTTGTAGCTATATAATATATAAAATAGGAATTTAATTGTTTTTTAAGGAACGATCACACTTACCTTGGATCTCTTTGGTTTTTCTATTCTTTACTTTAACAGTTTTTATTAAATGTAATTAGTTATTCTCAGAAAGTTTCAGTTTGCAGGTAAGCACTTAGATTTTAATATTGAAGTTTCATGATTTGCTTTCATAGTAATTGTTGTTCTAAAGTATTTGTTGACTTCTTAAAAACCCGATTACTGACATGGCAGAACCGCCTTCCAAAAAACTTTGTATTTTGTCAAAGAAAAAGATATTAAGAGATTCTCAAAGAAGAAGAAGGGCCCAAGAAACGTCTGTGGAACGTCAAAGAAGGATGGAACATGACCGAATTTCGACAAGCAATTCTAGAGCCCAAGAAGTATCAGAGAAACGTCAAAGAAGATTAGAAGAGGATCGTGTCTCAACTGGCAGTGCTAGAGCCCGAGAAACACCTGAGGAACGTCAAAGAAGATTGGAAGAGGATCGTGTCGCAACTAGCAGTGCTAGTTCCTGAGAAACACCTGAGGAACGTCAAAGAAGATTGGAAGAGGATCGTGTCTCAACTAGCAGTGTTAGGGCCCGAGAAACACCTGAGGAACGTCAAAGAAGATTAGAAGAGGTTCGTGTCTCAATTAGCAGTGCTAGGGTCCAAGAAACACCTGAGAAACGTCAAAAAAGATTGACAGAGGATCGTGTCTCTACTATTAGTGCGAGGGCCTAAGAAACATAGCGTATCGGACAGCTGGCCGCTTTAGGCGGCTAGTTACGCAATTAAGGCATTAAATTTTGTAAGCCTAGCTTAAATATTCATAGAAATATGGGCAGTTTTATAAGAAACTGATTTTTTTTTTTGCCTTAAGTTTTCTTACTATAACTTCGAAAATATTTAATAAAATTAAGCAAAAGAGTAATTTTTAATTAATAACAAATATATCATTTGAAAATTTGAGAAAAGATATAGTTAAAAATTTCGCAAGAAATGAACATTTTAAGTATTTTTCTTATACTGCGCATGAGTGGAAAAAAATTCTTTTTCTCAATAATTTTGTTCTGAATATTATTTGAAACAAAAATACGATTTGAATATCTTGAAAATGCAAAAAACGTTCTAGCTATTTCCTAAGTAGCTTTTGTACTTAAGTTAAGAAAGCTCTAAATGATGAGGGATTTCTGCCAACTTCATATCGTACTTTTAGATAAGTTTTATTAAAAATGACATCAACATTATATACAAGCACCTTCTATTAAATTATGTTTCATTTGACATGTTTCTTTCCTAATGCCATCCCATATGGTTGTCGGGACTATCTTTTTAGGGCATTATAATTTGTTATTAAATTTTGTTATATCATACAAAACATAATTTATGGAAAATCCTTATCATTTAGAGCTTTCAATAAAGAAGTAATAAAGCTGCTAAGAAAATTTCTCGAAACATTTTACATTTAAGAGATATTTAAATCGGACTTTTTCCGTCTATGTACCAAATGTTTTGAATCATATTTGCACCAAATATGATTCAAAACAAAATTAAGAAAAAAAATTAAAATATTTTTCACGCATTCGCAGAATGGCAGAATTGTTTTATATGCTCAATTTTAAATGATTTTTTCTTAAATTTTAAAATTATATTTTTGTTATCAATCAAAAAATACTCAAAAAATTTGTTTAATTTTATTGAATATTTCTGAAGTATTAGTGAAAAACGTAAGGCAAAAAAATTTAGTTTTTTTTTATAAAAAAAAATGTCTATTACTCCATGAATATTTAAGTTAGGCTTACGAAATTTTATGCACTAATTGCATATAACTAAAGCAATCGATGCAAGTTACAAGCTTATTTCGATATTTTTTGGAATAGGGTGTTCAAAAGTAGGTAATTTATTACTGGTCCCTCAAACCTTTGAAAGCTTTAATTTAAACTTTATTGACATGTATGAAAAATCGCATGAACTAAACATATCTATAATTAAAAAATAATTGTCTAAGTAATTTTGGAGAAAGATAAAAAAAAAAATGAGCTGTTATAGAAGTGTTTACATTATTTTGTCCAACCCCAGTATTTGTTTATTTTAAATATACAGCTTATAGGATAACTTCTTTTTATTTTCTTAATGACAAATTCAAATGAAGGGGTGTTATTTT
This sequence comes from Parasteatoda tepidariorum, assembly GCF_982258835.1. NCBI lineage: Eukaryota > Metazoa > Arthropoda > Arachnida > Araneae > Theridiidae > Parasteatoda > Parasteatoda tepidariorum. The sequence goes on along the minus strand of NC_141756.1, from coordinate 61,261,617 downwards.
TTTTTCTTTTGTTATTCACTCCATTTTTTTAAACTATTAACTTAACTTGGTACTAATTTTAATATTTTTTTTTATCTAAAATTATACAGTTTTTGTCGATTATTAATAATTTATAAAAAAAACGGTACACAAATTCATTTATAACATATAAGCAAATTTTTATTATAAACAAACCATTTTTTTCGAAATTTTCTTAACTTGATACAAATTTAAATTTTTTGTCTAAAATTATAATTATTTTTTTTATCTGTAATTAATAATTCATATTGCAAAAAAATGCACAAGTTCATTAATTAAAATTAAAAATATTTTTACTCTTTTTTTTAATTTAAGTAATTAAAAATAATGAATAATTGTTAAAAATAATTTTTGTGTTGAATTTCTGTGTGCACGAGTTTTATAAATAGGTGAAGATATTATAAGTTTTATTTCAGTGACGTGGTGAATTCGAAATGTAATAATTATATTAATTTTTGTAGCTAAGCGATAAATCGCTTAACTCATTTCGGGCACTTCGGGATTGTTTCCCGCCATTTCATGTTATTCAGCGGAAACTAAGATTGACAAGTAAAGTAAATCTCCCGTCATTGTTAAGAGTTCAGGAACTTATCAGGGACATTGTTAAGAGTTCAGGGACTTACCAGGGACATTGTTAAGAGTTTAGGGACATTGTTAAGAGTACAGGGATACTTCCGACCAATTTTTACTATTGGAACTTTATATTTTCCAGATTATATCTTGAACTTGGAGTCTCCGCTTATTATAAGTTAAATATTTTAACTAAAACAAAATAAAACTGTTAGCTGAACTATTCGGAGGCACCAATAATTGTCAGTCAAACCCATTTGTTCCAGACATAAGCCGAACAAAACTTCTATTGGCGCCAATGCATATACTTTTAACTTCAAACATTACCCATTTTTTTTTCTTCAACATTGCTTAATCAATACTTTTAACATAAATGCCATTAGAACCATCATAAGGAACAACTCATAATTAAAATTTCAAGGATCATAATTTATAGGGTTCAGTAACCATAATCTGCCTGGGGATGCCAGAAAGCCCCTTTACGGTAATCTTCTTTACTCCCCGACCGTTGTAAGCTGCATTAATCAAGGATTAAAATAGCTCCACCAAAAGCAATTAACCACAATAAAGCTGAACCGATATAAGAAGTCAATTCTAATGATACTAGAATGAAGAGAACAGCAAATCGATGAATCTGCCTAACCCAAAATTAAAAAAAAGTTCTTTATGGAAAAGTGATACATGTCCATCTCAGCTTTTCTACGGATTAATAAATAATCCTACTTTAGGGTCCCTGTAGACTGGTTATAAATAAGAAACTAATTTTTCAATTGTTTCTGTTTGCGGAGTCCATTCGTATGCTAATTATCCTCTTTCTGTCTAAAATTACGTGTCTGGAAATGGTAAAACTTTCGCTGTGCATGAATAAATGTTTATTACCCTAGAGACAACAAGATTAGAAGTGTCTGGAGCGAGCTGTCATTCTTAAAAATTAAAAGTGATTTTCCGCTTGTTGCTATGGTTATTTATTCTTCTGATTCCGCATTTTGGAAAAGAAGAATATTAAATTATATTCTATCTAGGGTAAACTAACCAGTGAGGGAACACTTAAGCTTCGCTTGCCTTTTAAAAAATCATATTAATATCAAAATTCGTAATTTTAGTTAAATGACAATGTCAATATATTTGTTAATAATTGCAAATTATGTAAAAAAATTGTAGAGATCTTACATAATATTGTTTTAAAGTTTTGGAGGTTCAAATAACAAGTAGTAAGAAGACTAAGTGAAGGAACAGCTCTTACCAGTGAATGAACAACCAGTAAAGGAACACTTAATTTTGGTTATTTTTTAATGCTCTTTATAAATTTATAAGCCATACAAATATTTAAAAACAAGCCTATTCTTGAAATTATAACATATAAATAATTGGAAAATGTTAACTTTTTTTTGTAATCATGAATTGAAAATTAAAGTGTCAACATATTAACACATACTGTTCATTCACTGGGAAATCTATGCCCAGTAAAGGAACATGCCTGTTCCCTCACTGGTTAGAAGTTGTTTTTCGTATTTTCAACATACTTTTGATGCGGATCATCACTAAAGGTACAAAAAAAAAATTAAAGTTTATCTTTTATTTTCATTAACTTAGTATCCTTCACTGGTTTTTCATCGTTTGGTGGTCCAATGAATAAACACCCCTTTATCTCAGTACTTTATTATGTTATGATGCTTAAGAAAAATAAAACGTAACTTCAATAACAATATTTTGAATTCTCTTTTTCACAGTGAGAAAAATAAAACTATTACATACAATTAATTCCACTTCAAACATATAAATACAAACACTCACCTTATAATTTTTTCAAAGAAACAAGGTGTTGCAGAGATAATAAACAAATTCAAAAAATTTTCCAGAGAAGTATATTTGACCAGGTAGTCCAAAACATTGCTAGATGACTTCCTATTGTTTGGCAGTAAGCTATTGTTACCAATCAATCTAAAGAAAAAATTTCAAATTCTTATTTTTAATCAATATATATCAAATGTTCCTTCACTGGTTGGTTTACCCTACCCATATTGAAAATTTAGGCTTTATATTTTTAAATTTAATTTTAAAAAATCCTTATAGTTTAATACAGATTAAAATTAGTTTTATATTTTTAATGACTTATTAGTTTAAAAGATTTCATCAACTTTTACCTAACCTCTTCAATCTCGCTCCCGTCAAAATCACGTGGTGAGCTTTCGTCTCCCATTTTACGTGTCCGTGTTATTTCCGAGCTAGAGCGTTAAGAAATATAATGCATCTATTAGGTTTATCTATCTCTTGTGCCCTGATTTTTTTTACTTCTTATTTTACACACTAGATTGCTATACCAGACAATTTTTAATGTAACTAGAGATTATTTTAAACTAGAAGTGAGCACTACCCAAACATATGCATTTGCGATATGTATTTCGGACTTTAAGCTAAGCAACTTACGTTCTTTGTATGTAAAATATTTTTTGATATTGCGTACATTATGGAATCAGAGTTACATGGACATATTAGGGTACAAATGGAGTTTCAAATTTCAGGCTAAAAAAAAACTTCCAAAAATCAAAAATGAATACATATTTTGTACACACACATTTTTTTTTATATAATTTTCTTGAAGAAAAAAAAGTAGGCACTTTTATGACCGTTTTCTTGTAAATAATAAGATCGTTAAGGGGTTAAGCTTTTAGTACACTGCGAAAAAATCCGGATCACTTAATTAAGTAATACCGCCACCTTGGGTGAAAATCCATCATACGGAACAAAAACTCTGTATCGTAATTTCGACAGTAATAATAACCGTAAAATCACTGTAATCAAACAAACATCACTGTGAAATTGACGGTATAATATTTAACGGTAAAAAGGGATTTTATGGTAAAATAGATTTTATGGATCATACAACCAATGTGCAAGTGCCTAATAACTTTAACAATTTGATCTGGCATTTTTTACAGTGTATCATATATTAGTATTATATAGTTCTAAAATAAAATAAATCGTGTTTGGAAAATGGGATTTTTTAAAATGAGGTATTTTAATATTTTTTTAAAAATAAAGCTATTAAGTCACTATGAAAATTATATAAAAAAATGGTGATAAATAGTGGGCGCATCCAGTTACTAATGATAATGCTCTAAAATTTGAAAAACGTTTAACAAGTAGATCTAATTAGATTTCTTTTAATTAGCTTGGATGGTTAATATTTGTTTTAGGATATTGGAAAATTTGTAAAATTAAATTAGCAGAGATTAACAATACTTCTTCTTCTTCTTTGTCAGCGCAACAGCCCCTTGCAGGCCTTGACTCCCTCAACAGCAGACAAACGCCAGCGCCTCCTATCCATGGCAACTCCCTTTCAATTTCTTATCTTTAGGGTTTTTAGCAATACTTACAGAGATTAAAAACTTAGATGCAAATAAGAAAAATGAAATCGTTAAATTTAATCTACATGCAATAACCAAAATTAGCACTCTAAATAAGTAAAATTTAAATAAAACACAACAGTTATAGCTTCGTTTGCAATTAAATAAGTCAATAAATGTATGACATAGAGTATTGAGAAAATTCCTTTATTTTACTAAATACAACCAAAAAAGAAAAACTGCTTTTTTTTGCAAAATTGAAAATATAGAACTAAAAACTTTATTTTTCTTTTTTAAACGGACTTTTTCATATTTGAAAATAATTTTTTTTTTCCAGTGTAAATTTTCATTAAAATTCAGTTACTAAAAATTAACTTTCAGTTTTTTTTTAACAAATCATTTCTTTATTCCAGTAACGATTCGGGGAGAATTCAGTGCTTTTATGCTCCAAGTTCGAAAGATTGGCGCTGATGAGCGAAGAGGAGTTGACAAACCAGCACGAGTAGGAGAATTCGTCAGCTATCCTCCATATATTCAACCTGTTATGTGTGATAAAGATGAGAAAACAGCCATAACAAATAAGAATTTTTCGCCAAAATCCCATGTCAGCGTCACATGGAGAGCTCCTAAGGAGGATGTTGGAGATATACATATCGTGTAAGTATCATATTGCAATTTTTATAAGTAATTGCCTTTGGCGACCAGCTTGGTTACTTTTTAAAATACGAAACTGTATTTAAATATTTTATTTCTTCAATATCTCCTCAAATCCTAACACCATAATTACTTTTAAACAATATACACCGAATAGCTATTACATTATGACCACCCTGCTAATAACATGTAGGACCACCCTTAGCCTTCAAAACTTCAAACACCCGCAGTGGCATTGATTCCACAAGGTGCTGATAGGTAGTCTGAGGTATCTGGTACCAAGTGCTCACCAATTGGTCCTGCAATTCCCTCACATTGCGAGGGGGTAGCGTGGCAGCACGAATTTGGTTTTCCAAGTAGAACTACGAATGCTCTATTGGATTAAGGTCAGGTGAATTTGGGGGCCAAGACATGACTTGAAAGTCACTGGAATGTTCCTCGAACCAATCCATGACGATTCGACACTTATGACATGGTGCATTATCCTGTTGGTAAATACCATCCCCCGCAGGAAAAACTGTTGCCATGAATGGCTGAACCTGGTCTGCAACTATGTTCAAGTAGCTTACAGACTTCAGGGATTGTTCTATGAGGATTATGGGTCCTAATGTGCCCCATGAATACATTGTTCCTCGGCGAGAAACCATGAAAACCTGGGCGAGCCCATTGTTATAGATGGAGGGTGGTCATAATGTAATGGCTCTTCGGTGTATTATCCAATTTTTTTCACAGTCCAGCTGTTGTTAGAGCAGAAGTACTTTGATTTTAATTTTCACTTTGTTTTTAATTTTCAGTATAATTTAAGTTCTTTACGTATTGAAATTTAGTAATAATTTAAAATCTCTTCAGCCATAAATCACATAAACCACCGTAAGTACGAGTTCAGGATGTTTCAATATATTCAATAATTGGTATGACAGTATGCGGCACTATAGCGCCGTTTATTTCTGCAGCCATTTTAGAAAAGGGTTAAAAAATAAATCTAAATAATTGCTTCGAAACTAAGTTTTTATTTCTGTAAAAATACAAAATTATTCAAAATAAATACTTTACCTACAATTAACTATCCTATGCTGCTTAGATTATTACTTACTATAACCTAACAAAAGGAATAATAACTAATAGTGCCGCCAATATTTAGAGAAATACTCGTTTATTGTGCCAATATATAGAGAAACAGTGAGAAACAGCCAATATATAGAAAAACAGGTTGTGAGTTCGATCCCAGCCGGCCGAAGACTTCCCGTGTAGTAAATGGTGACTAATGCTCTTTAAATCTATTGGGTCACAAAGTCCTCCATGTTGACATAACCTCTTGGTGTATATAATTATAGATTGTTCGTTCTTTGGTCCAGGTCAAAAATACGATCTGCGGATGAATGAATGAATGGATGTACGAATGAATCCGCCCTATAAACGAGCTGTGTGTGTGTGGCTGAAGTCGTATTCTTGACCAATTAGACGGCGCCTGAAAAACAAGAAACGCACCTTCTGCCTTAATTTTGCTTGGCTTTCACCAAGCAGGCTTGCTGGCATTGGCAAGGGGCATTAGAAACAACAACAATAAACAACTAAAATTTTATCCGTGTCAATCAGAGCCTTTTCATGAAATCACTTAGTCCTTGCAGCTGGGTACACAATATAGCTGAAAGGGATAATCTCTTAATCTTATGACCGACTGAACGGGGTTTGATAACCTATGTTGACACCATAATATTTCTTCCATTCCTTCAGCACACAAATAGTTTCCAGTGTCCTGAAATCTCCAATTGATGATCCTGGACTATTAGAATATGATACTGATAAATTTCTGCAGCTTATTTAAGCGCAATTTTATAATAAAAATTCCAACAGTGCAGTGGCTTTTTCTCCTTTATTATGTTTTACATTTATAAATAATTTTTTTAATAGTTGCTGTTAAAAGGTTTGAGTAATTAAAGACCTTAGTCAAAACTATTTTTGCACGTCGATCTATTCTTTTCAAATATTCTTGACACATTTTGTAACAATTTTATAAGAAACTGAAATAAAAAGAAAGTAAGAAAAAATTTAGTAAACTATATAAATTGCTTATGAAAATGTATTGTGTTGGTAGAAACTTCATGAAATTTATGACACGTCTGTTAAAAAATGATTGACTGATAACTTTGAATTTATAACTTTATATTTGGTGTAATATTGCTCTTGCAAGTCTATGGAAATATGAGAATTTTTTTTTCTAAAAAATAATATCAGTTAAATTTTTTCGACTAATAAATTCATAACATAAAATAATAAACGACTTTATAGAATAGTTTAATTTTCATGAATAAACGATCGATGACTTTACACATTTTTTTAAAAATATATTTAATGATAGTTGCATTTATAGCTTGAAATCTATAAACAATATTATAAATTTATCAACAAACACTGAATAGTCATAGTCATGTATTCTTATAAGTGGTGTCATGAGTTTGACAAAGAACTGACTTTTTAAATAATTTGAAACATCCATTGTTTTAATTACGAATTATAAAAGTTCTATTAACAATATTGTAATAAACTTATCAACAAACACTGAATAGTCATAGTCATGTATTCTTATAAGTGGTGTCATGAGTTTGACAAAGAACTGACTTTTTAAATAATTTGAAACATCCATTGTTTTAATTACGAATTATAAAAGTTCTATTAACAATATTGTAATAAACTTATCAACAAACACTGAATAGTCATAGTCATGTATTCTTATAAGTGGTGTCATGAGTTTGACAAAGGACTGACTTTTTAAATAATTTGAAACATCCATTGTTTTAATTACGAATTATAAAAGTTTTTGAAATTTCGATTTTGTTGTTTGGTTGAATAACACAGAGGCCAATGCCGGCAAATAAAGTATTTATTAAAACATAATATGCGGAAGCAATATTTTGCACACACAGTGCTATACATCTGAATCAACCAACAACCAGTCAGCTTCTTCAACAAATATATATATTGATATCCCCTATCGGGAAGTCGTATTACATTACGCAACTCGCGCAACTTAACTGAGAGGGAGAGGAAAAATGAGATTTTATTTGCATACTAACAACAACAGATTTGTTTCGGAAGATTATATTAGAAATGTATATACTTTGACAAAATGGCAGTTATTTGATGAAAAAATAAAAAATAAGTTTCATTTTATAGTATAAAATTTCTACTTTTAATAGCATTAGATTTAAAATTAATAATTAAAAAGGTTTCAAAAATCATCTAAAAGTATAAGTTTAACTTATACTTTTAAAGTGATTGCTTTATTAGCATTTACGATATGCATCGGGAAAAAAAGAAATAGTATCAAGAAGCATTCAAGCTTTGAAACTTGGATAACTTAACAAGTCTGAGCGACTAAATGCTATTTTTGCGAAAAAAGATAAAATAAGGAAGATTAGACATTCTCAAGAAATGAACATTCAATTTTAACTGTAAGTAAAATGCTTTCCCCTCATATTTTAAATTATTTTTTAAATACGTTAAAATAAAATTAATGAAATAAAATGTAAGTTCCACAAATGTGATTTTAAGTAAATAACGTGTTTTTAACTCTATGATGATTACTTTTTATTGAGAGGGCACTGCTAAATATCATCAAGACAAACTATTTATGATTGATTTTTCTGTAATAGTTCTACTTACATTAAGCCTACTTAAATTCCATTATTTATTGATGTACCCTTTTAATGTATAGCATCTGATGACAAATGATCAAAAACCATTAGATTCTTGAATTTCTAAGCAAGTTTTAATGACAAAATGTCGAGTGAATCCATCGAAAGTGATATAAGAGAGCTACAAATGTCTAAAAAATGGAAGTATGATTTAGAAACCAGAACCATATTGGAAAAATCAAGTAATAGTCAAGTACAGTATTTTAATACAAAATAGAGCGCATATTGGTTTTAGTTTTTCAAAAAATTCAAAACACCCACAATGTTAAAAATTGTTAATCAAAATTGAGCAAAAATGTATCAAAACTGTTCTGAAACAAATAATAGTTGAATTTGAATAGTTGTATTCGAAATTGAAGAAGCATATATTCATTTTGCTTATATATTGAAGCATCTTGTATTCAACTCAATGCATAGTCACAAAAATATGCGGAGAAATGTTGGTTGCAAGCAAGAATCGAAAAAGGATCTCCGGGTTCGTAGTAGGATGCTTCTTACCACCATAGTTGTATAGCAGTTAAAACTGTTCCGAAACAAATAATAGTTGAATTTGAATAGTTGTATTCGAAATTGAAGAAGCATATATTCATTTTGCTTATATATTGAAGCATCTTGTATTCAACTCAATGCATAGTCACAAAAATATGCGGAGAAATGTTGGTTGCAAGCAAGAATCGAAAAAGGATCTCCGGGTTCGTAGTAGGATGCTTCTTACCACCATAGTTGTATAGCAGTTAAAACTGTTCCGAAACAAATAATAGTTGAATTTGAATAGTTGTATTCGAAATTGAAGAAGCATATATTCATTTTGCTTATATATTGAAGCATCTTGTATTCAACTCAATGCATAGTCATAAAAATATGCGGAGAAATGTTGGTTGCAAGCAAGAATCGAAAAAGGATCTCCGGTTTCATAGTAGGATGCTTCTTACCACCATAGTTGTATAGCAGTTAAAACTGTTCTGAAACAAATAATAGTTGAATTTGAATAGTTGTATTCGAAATTGAAGAAGCATATATTCATTTTGCTTATATATTGAAGCATCTTGTATTCAACTCAATGCATAGTCACAAAAATATGCGGAGAAATGTTGGTTGCAAGCAAGAATCGAAAAAGGATCTCCGGGTTCGTAGTAGGATGCTTCTTACCACCATAGTTGTATAGCAGTTAAAACTGTTCCGAAACAAATAATAGTTGAATTTGAATAGTTGTATTCGAAATTGAAGAAGCATATATTCATTTTGCTTATATATTGAAGCATCTTGTATTCAACTCAATGCATAGTCACAAAAATATGCGGAGAAATGTTGGTTGCAAGCAAGAATCGAAAAAGGATCTCCGGTTTCATAGTAGGATGCTTCTTACCACCATAGTTGTATAGCAGTTAAAACTGTTCTGAAACAAATAATAGTTGAATTTGAATAGTTGTATTCGAAATTGAAGAAGCATATATTCATTTTGCTTATATATTGAAGCATCTTGTATTCAACTCAATGCATAGTCACAAAAATATGCGGAGAAATGTTGGTTGCAAGCAAGAATCGAAAAAGGATCTCCGGGTTCGTAGTAGGATGCTTCTTACCACCATAGTTGTATAGCAGTTAAAACTGTTCCGAAACAAATAATAGTTGAATTTGAATAGTTGTATTCGAAATTGAAGAAGCATATATTCATTTTGCTTATATATTGAAGCATCTTGTATTCAACTCAATGCATAGTCACAAAAATATGCGGAGAAATGTTGGTTGCAAGCAAGAATCGAAAAAGGATCTCCGGGTTCGTAGTAGGATGCTTCTTACCACCATAGTTGTATAGCAGTTAAAACTGTTCCGAAACAAATAATAGTTGAATTTGAATAGTTGTATTCGAAATTGAAGAAGCATATATTCATTTTGCTTATATATTGAAGCATCTTGTATTCAACTCAATGCATAGTCATAAAAATATGCGGAGAAATGTTGGTTGCAAGCAAGAATCGAAAAAGGATCTCCGGGTTCATAGTAGGATGCTTCTTACCACCATAGTTGTATAGCAGTTAAAACTGTTCTGAAACAAATAATAGTTGAATTTGAATAGTTGTATTCGAAATTGAAGAAGCATATATTCATTTTGCTTATATATTGAAGCATCTTGTATTCAACTCAATGCATAGTCACAAAAATATGCGGAGAAATGTTGGTTGCAAGCAAGAATCGAAAAAGGATCTCCGGGTTCGTAGTAGGATGCTTCTTACCACCATAGTTGTATAGCAGTTAAAACTGTTCCGAAACAAATAATAGTTGAATTTGAATAGTTGTATTCGAAATTGAAGAAGCATATATTCATTTTGCTTATATATTGAAGCATCTTGTATTCAACTCAATGCATAGTCATAAAAATATGCGGAGAAATGTTGGTTGCAAGCAAGAATCGAAAAAGGATCTCCGGGTTCATAGTAGGATGCTTCTTACCACCATAGTTGTATAGCAGTTAAAACTGTTCTGAAACAAATAATAGTTGAATTTGAATAGTTGTATTCGAAATTGAAGAAGCATATATTCATTTTGCTTATATATTGAAGCATCTTGTATTCAACTCAATGCATAGTCACAAAAATATGCGGAGAAATGTTGGTTGCAAGCAAGAATCGAAAAAGGATCTCCGGGTTCGTAGTAGGATGCTTCTTACCACCATAGTTGTATAGCAGTTAAAACTGTTCCGAAACAAATAATAGTTGAATTTGAAAACCGCATATATTTGAAATTGAAGAAGCATATATTCATTTTGCTTATATATTCAAGCATCTTATATTCAACTCAATGCATAGTCACAAAAATATGTGGAGAGATGTTGGTTGTAAGCAGGAATCGAAAAAGGATCTCCGGGTTCGTAGTATGATGCTTCTTACCACCATAGCTGTGTAGCAGTTAAGACTGTTCTAAAACAAATAATAGTTAAATTTGAAAACCGTATATATTCGAAATTGAAGAAGCATATATTCATTTTGCTTATATATTGAAGCATCTTATATTCAACTCAATGCATAGTCACAAAAATATGTGGAGACATGTTGGTTGTAAGCAGGAATCGAAAAAGGATCTTCGGGTTCGTAGAAGGATGCTTCTTACCACCATAGTTGTATAGCAGTTAAAACTGTTCTAAAATAAATAATAGTTGAATTTGAAAACCCCATGTATTCGAAATTGAAGAAGCATATTCATTTTGCTTATACATTGAAGCATCGTATATTCAACTCAATGTATAGTCACAAAAATATGTGGAGAGATGTTGGTTGTAAGCAGGAATCGAAAAAGGATCTCCGGGTTCGTAGTATGATGCTTCTTACCACCATAGTTGTGTAGCAGTTAAGACTGTTCTAAAACAAATAATAGTTGAATTTGAAAACCGCATATATTCGAAATTGAAGAAGCATATATTCATTTTGAAGCTTCTTATATTCAACTCAATGCATAGTCACAAAAATATGTGGAGAGGTGTTGGTTGTAAGCAGGAATCGAAAAAGAATCTTCGGGTTCGTAATAGGATGCTTCTTACCACCATAGTTGTATAGCAGTTAAAACTGTTCTAAAACAAATAATAGTTGAATTTGAAAACCCCATGTATTCGAAATTGAAGAGGCATATTCATTTTGCTTATACATTGAAGCATCGTATATTCAACTCAATGCATAGTCACAAAAATATGTGGAGAGATGTTGGTTGTAAGCAGGAATCGAAAAAGGATCTTCGGGTTCGTAGTAGGATGCTTCTTACCACCATAGTTGTATAGCTCAATCCAGGGACGGTTAGGAAGCTTTATATAGTGACCGTCTCTATGACACATCATGGTACACTAATTTCAAATTGCAACAGTAGAAAAGGTTTCAATTTGAAAAATATGGTCCCAGTAGATTAGTAGTTTTCATTTCACTTTTTGCTTATTTCGATGCATCTTACAATTCTTTAAGGGAATGGAATGGAAGTGGGTGTAGAGTGCGTAAAACAAAAAATGGACCACCCTGAAAAATGTTTGATCTAATGATCGGATCTTCACGTTTTAGGACTCGATCTTAATGGTTTGAAGAGGTGACCTCAAATATGCTAATTAAGGGCAGGCTACATTTTAAGTTATGAAATCAGACACAAAAACGTACTTTCCCTGAATAAACATTATTTTTTGTCTACGTATTCGGATTTCTGAACTCCAAAATATAAGAGGTAGCCGCAATCTGAGAAATATAGTCCCCATAGTTTGGTCAGGAGAGCGATCCAAAGTTTGGACCCCTTATAATATTAATTTATTTTTTGCGTATTTTGCCATATCCAGAGAACTTCTTAAGCGAATCGAAAAACCTTTGAAGACAATTATAAAATTCGTTTATCGAAAGATAATTCCACACACAAAAAAAATTTTTTTAGTGAATATTTATTATTTTTAGAATAAGTCCTAGAAAATGAAGATCCGATCATTGGATCAAAATTATTCAGGATGGTCCGTTCCTAGTTGTGCAGCATCCTAAAGTTATTCAGTATCCTACTACGAATCTGGAAGTCCTCGGTTCGAAATCTACCGGCAGCCAATAAACATGTCTCTCACTCATTTATCCCTACACATCACTTTTGAGATTTGCTCTATGATTCTTCTTTAAAATTACATTTTTTAAAAAAATTTATAGCTGAAATTCCTTCTATATATCTCACTTTTTCCACCATGAAGACCAATAGCTAAACCCATAAAAACTTTGCTAACTAGAGCTTCATCAATATATTCAGAATCTAAATATTGGCAATCGTTTATAAGTTGACGCCTTTAATCTAAATTTTCCAGCTGTGTAGATTTTGACAAATTTTCATTATTTCTTTCTCAAAAATGTCCAGCAATGTCCATTACCTAACGAAAAGCCTAACATAACTCCAATTTTCAGTTAAATTTCATTTTTAAGTTTTAAACCATGCTAGTTGTAAATGGTTATAAAACCTTATAGTTTGGTAATCACGATTTCTTAACCATACCAGTTATAAATGGTTTCAAACCCGTAAAGATAAAGGAATGTTCTTAACACGTAAACTTTAAGGTTAATTGGATGAACAGACTGTTGCAGGTTATTTTACCGTAATTTTAGAATGAAACTTCTAACAGTGAATTCATATAATTAATTGAGGACTTCGTTGGTTCTCCATTCGTATGGAGTATTAAATTATTGATTTCACTTGTCTTGACGTTTTTACTTGCTATGGTGTTTTAAAAGATAATTTTGGTATTTATTATTAGATGTTTGAGCATTTTCTTTCTGAAATTTCTGCGCTGACCATTCTGATATTTAAAAGTTAAGCAATAGTAAAAATTAGTTACGTCTTTTTAAACAGTTAACATTTTTATCAAGATTTTTTTTTTAAATTGTCCCTAATTCTGTGGATTTTCAAAAAATGTTGAACTGTTACAAAATATTATCATAATAAAAAAAAAAAAAAAGCAATGATCGTAGTTAGAATTTTTTTTAAAAATTTTCGTGGAATAATAACAAAATATTAGTTAAATTTTGCAATCTGTTTAAAAGAATAACATAAGTATAAGCATCCTTTATTGATATAAATATAAAATATTTCTTCTTCTCTAAACAAAGTTGTATTTAGTTTCGTTGATGCATCAAAAGATTTCTCTTAAAACGCTTTGCCATTTTTTTTTTAAAGTTTTGTCAGTCAAAATTCCTGCGTCTTGCAGTTCTGACAAGAAATACATTTCCTTATCGACGTCATTTTTAAGACTTATTTATCCGAAATAAATTTAATGTCTTGTGAATTCACTTCACATTATTTTTTTTAACTCTAACATTATTATATTTGTTTTCAGAGCTCGGTTTATTTCTGAAGAAGAATATTGGCAAATAACAGAAAGTCGAGAAATTCCGATGAATGAATTCCGTAAGTGAAATTGTTCTCTGATTATAAAATTCTTTCAAGTTAATTGAATTTTAATGGAATATTTGAGTGAAATATTTTTAAAGATTATTCTTCTACGTATTTTAACTTTATGCACTTTCAAAAGCGTTTGACTAGAATTAATTTATGATTTGCATATGAATAGAATAGCGATTTAAAGTTTAAGTGGAGTTTTTTGATAACCGGCACAACATTGCAGGCTAGATAATTACTTAATTTTTCAAACAAATGGATAGAACGATTTATGATTTTATTATGTACATATATGTTTATTATTTAAATATTATAAGTCTACTAAGTTTTTATTTAATAAAATGCTTGCCGTACTTTTAAAATTTAAAGTTCCATTCAAAAATTACTTCGATCACGAATTAGTGTAAAATTATATTTTTAAAAAAAATGTTAGAAAAGTCTTTTATTGAAGTAATCTTAAATGAGTCGCAAATCTTTTTTTAATTTTTAATTTTATTTTCTACATTTGATACACAGAGAAAAAAAGTATGATCAACACTACCAGAATATGGTTCTATGGAAACACCAAAGAGCTCGGTATACTTTACAGAAACACTTTGGTAACGAGTTTTGTAAAATTAACAATAAAATATGGTTTTATAACGTATGATGAAATTCGGTAAATGTGGTAAAATTTGTTAATTTTGCAATGATACCTTAGAGCATGGCATAAAAACCATTAAGTTAAATTTACATTTCAGTTTTGTATTTTTTTCTAAATGTGTGGTACTAAGAACTATAGTTTTGAAAACCAGAATTTTCAGTAAACTGTTATCATATGAATGGAAAAAATACCAAATGAATTGTTTAAATACCGTATATTTAGGTTTTTCTACACCGTGGAATTTAATAATAAATTGAAATATTGTTATTAGTGTCTTTAAATAAATTAAAATATATTATTTCAGATTTGGAAAAAAACTTTGATCGAAAATATAAGTTTTCAAACTGATTAACAATTTAACATAATTTCTCAATTTTTTAGTTTCACATTTCAGTTTTATTCCGTCTTTAACGCGTTTTAAATCAATCTAAAACAGCCTTATTATCACCATAACGTGTTTTCCTAGAAAATATAATTAATGAAAATTTCGTTACAAGGTGTAACACACAAGGAAGTGTTGGAAATAAGTATTCAAATAAAATATTCTGCTGGTAAAGCTTTAACTTGCAGTATAATTTGTAACAATCTCACGAAATTTGTTTGAATTTCATATTTTTCTTTCACCCTCTTTTAACAACGTATCCATCATAATATGTAAAATATTAGATTAGCATATATTACGTTAGAATAATATAAACGTCTATTAATCAAAGTCTATTTAAAAATTCAGTTAGCAATTGTTATTCTTTATGCATTGCCTTACTCTTAATGCGATTTAAAATTTAGGGTGCTAGTGGTAATCACTTATTTAAATGCAATGTTAATTCTTTTGTCGGTTCGGGAATTCTTCCCATCGTTTCTATAAAAATATTGGAATAGTTAATTATTAGATATGAATTTAAAGAGTAACTGTTTTATTTATTTTTGTAAATATCTCGAAATCACACAACAATAAACAAACATAAAGTTATTAATAATGATTTATAAATAATTGAACCAATTGAACTATTATGTATTGCGTATGATTAAGATAAAAATCTGACAACAACTCTATGCTACACTGTGTAATATGTATGAACATTCAATAATAATTAAATTATGTCATATATTCGAAAACTGTATAAAATTTTCGAATTTTTTGAATCCTAGAAATTAATTATTGGTGAAAAAATGTAAACTATTGGATTGTGAATTACCCCCATGTATTTAATTCATAAGCTAATTCATAAGTACAATCGTTTCTACGTGAAATTAAAACGTGAGTACCTTGAATCATAAAATGGCGCAAGTTTGCAGAGTTTTTTTTTTGTTCGAAGTTAATCATAGTATCGTTTGTTATATGTGCTCCAAAATTTCGTACTATGCATTTAAATGCATGAAATTTTAATCATGCAAGAGGAATAACATTTGGTTAGAGAATTACAAAGTCTTATTACATAGTCTTAATAATCCTATCAGACCCGAGGAAATATTTCAATTTAAGGGGAGGAGGCTCTCTGTATTATCGATGCACACAGCCATAAATGTTATTAAAAAAAGTTAGTTTAAGTTAAAGTTAGAAAGAACAGATAAACCCGTGAACTAAAAATTAAAAAATGAGTTTGAAAAGTAAAGAAGAATGTGCGGAACATTTATTAAGTAACGATATTGGGGTAAAAAGTATTAAGTTAGAAAAAACAGGTAAACCTGTGAACTAAAAAATTAAAGAATCAGTTTGAAAAGTAAAGAAGAATGTGCAGAACATTTATTAAGTAACGATATTGGGGTAAAAAGTATAAAGTTAGAAAAAACAGATAAACCGGTGAACTAAAAAATTAAAGAAGGAGTTTGAAAAATAAAGAAGAATGTGCAGAACATTTATTAAGGTACGACGTTGGGGTAAAAAGTATTAAGTTAGAAAAAAAAAAGTAAATCTGTGAACTGAAAAAAAATTAAAGAATGAAAAAAATTAAAGAATGATTTTGAAAAGTAAAGAAGAATGTGCAGAACATTTATTAAGTAACGATATTGCGGTAAAAAGTATTAAGATTAATACTATATAGTAATTTATATAAAGTTTTAAAGCTTTTAATTAGCGGCATCACTTCACTTATAAATCAACTTGTAAAAGTATGTTCAGATTATCTTGGGATAAGGAAATGTTGGTAACAGATGGTTTCAATCAAAAGGATTATACACTGCTACAATAAAACTATTAATATAAATATGAAAAGCAATAAGCATTAATGCAAATATGAAACATACAAACTTCAGTTTAGTTGAAGAAGTAGAATATTATCAAATTAAATTTTGATTAAAATTCTTCTAGAAGGGAAAAGTTCGTCGTTTGGTGAGGTTTTGTCTTAAATGTTCCTGGTATCCCTTAGTTACGGACTTTAATTACATTCTTAGCTGTTTCGTAAAAAAAAAAAATAATAATAATAATAGTAATAATAAACAAATAAATATGAATAAAAAATAAAAGAAAAAGGGAAAATCCTCAATAAACCGTTAAAAAAATCTCTAAAAAGCTATATTATTAGCTCTGCATTAATTAACTCTACTTAAATTTTTAAATACTTTATGGATATAAAGTTTTTCGTTTAATTTGGTTAATTTTATTTTGGAGTAATTTTTTAATGTTTTTTTTTTTAAATTTTATTTCAGTACTAGTAATATTCTTTGTCATGTATTTTTAAGTGCACAAGAATTTATGAAATAAAAATGTGTTTCGTTTGTTTGAAATAGCTGTCAACCTAAAGAATTGTGGGAAAGCGAAATCTTGCATATTGTATTCTGAGAAAAGTGCTTCTTGCCATGAAGACAACTGCGATTACATTTTAACTTACAGCGTAATAAATAGCACCAGCGTTGAATTTGTTCTTGGTGGATCAGCCAAAGATCAAAACTACTTAGCTGTTGGGTTTTCTACAACTCCAGAAGTAAATATTCTTTTATTTATTTATCAATTTACACTAAATTTTAAGAAGCGAAAACAAATCTTTATCATTGGAATTTTAAATTTTTTTTCCTGGTTGATGATAAATAGTATATAGCGCACTATGAAAGTCTTCAAGGTAACCATTTTCTAGAAAAATTTCACTTCCTTACTATCAATAACTAAAATACTTGTAACAATGTAAAGATAAGCCACATTTTCAAATAACTAAGTAAAATAAATAAAACTTATGGAAATTTCAGTGAGAAATTTTTCAACAATTTCAGAGCGATGAAAAGATGCTTTTATTGCCATCTAGTGAAAATTACTAAGCTTTGTAAAACATTGATCTGTAAACAATACTAAGCAACAGTTTGGTTTAAAAAAATATCAAGACAAGAGCACGAGTACAACTTAGTATTCACAAGTAGGACGAGTCTCTGTGCAGAGGCTGCAACACAGTACTGGTTACTTTTCATTAGAAGCAACACTACTCTGCCCTATCCTTGACACTAAAAAATGTTTATCTGTAAACCACAAAAATGTGGGTGCAGATCAGGAATCATATATTTAAGTTAGAATATTTTTCAAACTCGAACCTAATCACTAATGTCGAGTTCAATAAAAGTGAAGGAAGTATTAAAATTATTTAAATCCAGTTTATTTGAGAATGGAAGTTGAAAGTGGTATCTATCAAGAGGTAAATGTGTTTCATCCTCACTGGACAAATGGACGGCCTGTTTATTATTTTTATCAGCTTTTTTCTCTTTCCTCAAAGCGAAAGCAACATTTAAGGTGTGGTATCAAGTCAAGTTGCCGACAACACTCCTATCGATCAGGCTACTTTTTTTTTATAGCCGTCGTTGAATGCCGACCCAATTTTTTAGGGCTTACGGCTACTAACTTTGAACTCCGTAGTCTTGTAATGTTGAACCCAATCCAGAAGACAATTGAACTCCTGGATCAAGTATTGGGAGAAATTTGCCTTCGTGGAGGACTTTTTGATGGAACTAACCAGCATTTTGCTTTACATGGAGAGCAGAACAACGGAAATCTCAAATGGTTAGTCTGACGTCAAGGGCCTCTAATACATGGTCTGTCTATCACTGAGGATATTTTACGTCGGCACTGTGGTCGGTGCAAGCCGGATACGGAATTCGTATTGACCAGCCATTGCTGGGATTCGAACCCAGTTGGCCTCATATGAATGCGAACTCTCTATCCCCTGTGCCATCATGGTTCCGGTCAGACTACCTTGGTCGAATTGGCTGAAGCAACAAACGTGGCTGGCAATTGGAGGTAGGAGCCGTGCCAACACGGTAGGCGTGGTTGGATCGGTATCGGGCCAAAATACGATCACGAATTTCTATCGAGCGATACTATTGTTCACATGCCTAAATAATATCGGTGTTTCCTAGTTTCACTGCCCATATACATTTCCCCCATAGCTACTCGTTACAAAAATGATGCCTGTTTATATTGCGCCTTTTATTGTCCCTATTATATAGTCTTTTTCCGTTTTACATACACCGCCTCGTTTCAAATATCATGCCTGTTCATATTGATCCAAAGATATATGTTTATGACCGACCGAACTGTTTAGTGGTCAGGGAATTGACATCGCATCAAAAAGGTCTTAGGTTCGAATCCCGGACAAGGCATAGATGCTCTTTTGCATTCTCTTTGTTATATATCCTTCCTTACCGTGGGAGCAACGTGTTGGTCCATAATATGTATATTTCAAAATAATCTTTTTTAAATTGTGTTAAAGCGTAATAGCGTTTTTCCTTTTCAAACAATAATTATAGTTTTCAATGCAATCCTAAAAAATTATGTTCGTTCTACACAAACTAATTCCGATCAGTATGACAACTGTAGCGTATCTACCACTACAAAATTACAACTACAATTCACTAGTATATAAGACATGTTAATTTGACTCTATGTTGGGGTACCTTTTCATAGATGACGGTTGACATGGTCTGTAACTACTCTCCCCACATTGGTGACCTTCGGACGTAATGTGAACACACCTACCTCGGCAGTAACGCCCACTTCGATATGAACACGCCTACCTAGACAATAACGCCTACTTCGATGGATGATCCACATTGAACAGTTGACTTGCTACTTGTTACTGCGCCATTATCCACCTCCTCGCACTGTTGATACTCAGTCTCGTCTCGATCACGCACAACGTCGGCCTGCATACTTATGATTACTCGACTGCTAACGGCAACAGAGGAGCGACTACGAGCGTGAAGTTAATACACCTCTCACATTCAGCACTCAAAAAATAGGGGGATCTTAATACAGCTCTCCCGGCTTCTCACAAAACAGCACTGACTCAACTAGTGGTATTCGTTCATCGAATTCTATCACAGATATAATTCTGGTGGGGGAGTACTGTAGCATATCTACCACTACAAAATTACAACCACAATTTACTACTATATAAGACATGTTAACTCGACTCTATGTTGGGGTACCTTTTCATAGATGACGGTTGACATCAGGGCTAAAGAGAATACAAGGGCTAGTTCACTCCGCTCTTAGAGCTGAAGCCACGATTTCCCTCCTCATGACGTCACTGTGTCTACAGATCTCGGAGATCGCAAGCAAAGATATGATAACTTTGCATCTTTCTCTTGTAAAAATAAGTTAGACTTTTTCTGGTTATTAGCCTTCAAACTTTACGTAATTAACACATTATTTCCGTTCATAAACATAGTTCAAAAAATCTTTCTTGGTTATTATATTAAAAAAATACCATTTTAAACTTATAAAAAATGTTTTGCTAGTTGGTGAAAATGACACGATAAATACTTTATTTTAAAAAGTTCAGTTTTAACTTTAACTATTAAGAAAAATGAAGGCATATATCGACACTTTTTTTATCTACATATTCTTTTATAAAGATAAGTTAAGTTAAATTTAGAATCCCTGATTTTAAAATATGTCGTTAATAGCAATTTGTTCATACTTAATCATTAGGAAACATCAACCTTAAACGCTAATTACTGAAACAAAATAATAATTTAGGTTCATAATGACATTAGAAATTTTACAATTGTTTTTAGACATTTAAATTTACGATGATATAATATATAGATATAATATAATATAAATTGAAGAGAATATAATTCTTAAAAAAAATCATAAATATTTAGAATAACTACATTAAAAAATATGTTATGAAATTAGGAGAATTTCAACTATATACTATATATTTTATTTATACTTTTTACATACATTTTAATTTTCTTTGACTTTATCTATTTTTTAATTCTTTTCACCTGCCTTTCTTTATGAAGTAGCGAGGCGGTTTCTATTTAGATAATGAATTTTTATAAAAGTTCTTTACGACAGAATAAACGTATTGCGGTTTTATATTAACTGTGTCATTTCGGAATCCATTCTTTACATAGTTGTTCATTTACTTTAGGGAACACGCGAAAAATTATACTTTTTCCTTTTGTTTTTATATCAGAATTTTTGCAAGTTGCAATCGCGCAAACTGGCATTTCGATAATAGTTTTAAATTCTTGTAAATTCACTGCGAAAACTGAGGAAAGTCATTATAGAAAATAACAAATGTCTTAGAATATCTCGCAAAAAGAAATGATCCAATATTAGTTAGAGCTAGTAAGGCCAAACGCTCCGTTCTTGAAGTAGAAGTGCGAGCTTTGCGCCAAAGTGACGTCACTAGTGTGACGTCGGAGGATCGGCGCGGCAAGAGATACTACAAAGGAGTGAACCAGCCCTTCTATTCTCTTTAGCCCTGGTTGACATGGTCTGTAACTACTCTCCCCACACAACTATGTATAAAATCAGTAATTCTCAAATCGTTATTACCTTTTTATAATGGGGAGCGAAGTTGGGTTCATATAATTTCGTACTCTTATCTACAATAATGATCAAATAACAATTATAACTAAAAATAGGTTTAAGAGATTTATGATTTTTTTTGTTACAAGTTCGAATTGAATCGATGAGTCCGAAAACCAGTCCTCTGCACTGCTTTTCAAAATTGAGATTCTTTCATTTTTAAGTTAAACTGACGCCGATACACATAGGTAGGATATAAAAAATTCATGTCCACCTACTTGGTATAGTATATTTTATGCAGTAAATTAAACTTTATAAATATCAAGATTAATTAGTAAAATTAGTTTTGTTTGACCGGTTTTCGAACTCATTGATTCAATTATAGATTTCATTACTATCCAACAAAATATGTTCGTTCAACAAAAATTAATTCCGATCAGTATGACAACTATGCATAACCTCAATACGATCACAAATTGTAAATAAGAGACCTATTCATCATCATAACTTGGAGTGAAGTTGGGTTGATTTAATTTTACACTTTTATTTCTAATAATGATCAAATAACAATTAGAACTAAAAATAGGTTTAAAAGATTTATGATTCCTTGCATTTTAAGTTTTTTTTTTGTTGTTTTTTTTGAAATTGAAAAGAAATTATTAATCCTAACCATTTTTTATTCCAGGGAGAAAATCTAAAAATGATATCTTGCATAAAAGCGAAAAGTTCGGCAGAAATCAAATACTTTGTACTAAATACGATCGAAGAAGGACCAACAGAAGCTCAAATGGTAATAAAAATTCTTATCGTGAAATATTTTATTTAATGTGTTCCTACTCCACGTTATTATCTAATTAGTTTGAATTTTTACTTTAGCGCACAAATGACTCGTATGCCATGAAAATTTATTTGGCTGCTTTCCAGATATCACCAATTTATTATTTTGACAGATGGAAATACTTTTAAAATGATAAATAGTCTTTCTAATTTGTTTGATTTGGAATTAAATGACAGTAAAAAACACGTTGACAGATATGCTAAACGTTTTTTCAGGATAATTAAGTTACGTAGTCTACGTATAGTTTATTGCTTCCGTATATTTAATCCTCTAATAAATAATAAAGTAAATTGACATGTAAACTTACCGGTTTTACTAGATAATTAAACTATATATTGCATTATGCTTTTTTACTTTGCTCTCTATGTTAAATAATAATAAAAACAGAAATTAAAATACATACGTAATGTTTTTACTAGATAATTATGATACATATTTTACAACAAGCACTTTGATTACAAGGTTATCGTAGCATTTTCAATCTATTAGTGCTGTCCAAATGAAAATAGATATTTTGTGATCACGTCAAAAATACAGGAGCAAAATTAGCGCCGTTATGCAAGGTTAGAAATAAAAGTAACAAAAAGTACATTGCAGACTGTGTATAACTATATAACTAGTTCGCAGAATAGATTTATTGTGAGTATTAAATTTAGCCAAAAATGATGCACCAAGAAAAGAACGCAAAATACAGTCAAACCCCGCTATAGTGAACCTTCAAGGGACCGAAATTTCTGTTCACTATAACCGGGAGTTCACTATATCCGTTCCGCAAACAATTTTTGGTTCCAAACTTCTTCCTTTATTATACATTATTTAAATAAATGACCAACAAAATGAAATACAAAAATGACTGAAAAATAATGCATAGTAACAAAAAATGTGTTAACTTGCTTTTATTTTTATTACTCTTCGTTTTGCGTACAAAAAAAGTTAGTGATATTTAGCTGATGCAGGTAAAAATTTGTCCATACATCTATCTGCCTGGGTTGGCCTTTGTTTAGGTATGGAAAAGTGAGATAAAAGAAGCAAACAAGAAAAAATGTGTATCGCTACATTCCACTCTTATGGATGGTCTTAAAAATCAGTATAAGTATTTATTTTGAAGAAGACATTTCAAAATTATTTTTAAAAAAATGAAGAAAAAATTCAGTCGAAGACAGAAAAAAGTTCATTATATCCAACTTTCTCAGTTCACTATATCCACAAAATAGCAAGGCACGGGACCGAACATTTCGTTCACTATATCCGGGAGTTCACTATAGTTTGACTGTAGTACGATTTTTAGGGGTGGAAAGTGACTGCACTATTCGTTTGCTCAAGTGCGACTAAATGTCGGAGACATGTGCACAGACGATTTCCTTTAACCGTTTCTTTAATGGCAACAATAGATTCCGAAGGAAAACAAAGCGTTAGCTTGACCTGGGTTTTGCTTTTGGCAGATCCAATAATACTGTCACTCTTTATGAAAACTTTAGCCCTATGTTCACAGCCGTTTTACCTAGACAGCATTTGCTGCTATAACAGTGAACGTTCGGCAAAAATGAGCAATAATCACATTATACATTTACCGTCAACAGCTAGAAATCATATTACAGCGCGTTGTTCTGTTCCGAACGTTTCCATCATAGCAGAACTTTACATTAACTTTAAATGCTCTCACGTGAACTGATTATTTATTATACTGGAACAATTATAAGTTATACGCACTCCTCTTGTGTTCATTTATAACAGTGAGGGATGACAGTGCTATCTCTAATGTATTTCTGACGTGTGTCATTCGGGCAACTCTAATAAAACTCTAACGTAATCTCTCTAATAAAATCTAACGTAAAATTGCCTTAATATTCGGCTGTCGCGTCTGGTAATCGGAAGCTAAATTAATAAAATTCGTAGTTTGGTAATGTAATAGTAGTTTTCAGTTGTAGTTATATTTCGTACTATTGGGTAAGTTAATTTGCAGTCGTGTAATGTAAGTAAATGTAAAATATAAGGATTCCAGAATTATGTATCTTATTTTGAGTTAGCTTACCAATTTTTTAATTTTTTTTATTATTATCTGTAAGAAACTTTCGTGATTATAAATATGTTAATCTATTTAGTAATCGTATTTCAAAAGCTTTTTAATTATTAGACTTATGAATGCTTAAGTTTCTAAATGAAATAAAAATAAATTTCAAAATGAATCTGCCTACTAAAAAATAACTTATTGAGCTTGTCACAGTTTGTTTTAATTTTTTGAACGTATAAAAGCTTTAATGGAACTTTTAGGTAAGATTATTTTCATAAAAAGCATTTGAAGACACTAACTGTTATGCTTACATTTATTAATTCAGAAGCACTCAGATTAGAAAGAAATATTTTTTGATCAAAAAATTTTTTAAAGAAATTTGCAGATGCATATAATTTATTAAATAAATTTAATACTTATTTTTTCAAACATCAAACTAATTTTATAAACATATATTTTCAAATTTATCCCGATTACAGCAATTGGAAAATAAGAAAATGGATTTAGATGGTGATGACAGAATGTGGTGCAGCTTTGTGGCTCCTATGGTGACGCATTCCGAAGAAGGAAACAGTTTGGATCTTAGTGTTCCTTTGTACCAAGTATACTTAAGAGGAAATACCAACTACACCAGAGGAGGTAATTTTTATAACAAAATAACTTAAAAATTAATTAATTAATAATATAAGAGACATTTTAAATTTTTTAAAAAGTATTTACGCTATTTTAACCCTTTTCTAGCCTATTGATTACTTCTGTAAAACAAAACTTTTATCAATCCTCCTAAATGTTTTCCATTTTTGGTTCTAACTACCCAACACTACTTTTTTGTTTAACCTTCGCCTAAAAAATCTTACAAATTGAAATCACATTTAAATGTAAAAATGTTTATGACTATATTTTCGGCCCAACCCTTAAAAAAAATATCTGCTCTGTAAAAAATTCCGGTTAAAACAGTAAAAAAATCGGCACTCAGGTTGCCGGTGCTTTTTACCGCAAAATCCATTTTTACCGGAACATGATACGAAACAGAAATTCTGATATACCGCGATTGCTACAGCAATAATCACTGTACAGGCTGCGTAGCCAGATTTTTCAACGCACCTTTTAAGCACTCCAAACATAATTTTAATCACTTTCCAAAAAAAAAAAAAAATCATTAATAGGATCTGTGCAGTAATAAAAACATTTTTTTCCCTATCGTTTAAAGTTCTTAATTTACAAACATAAATTAAATTCAAAAACATTTTCAAAGACATAATCTTTCATAATCTTCTTTAATAATTTCTTTACATAATTATGATAAAATAACTAGTTTCTCATAAATATTGCAGAGTAAATTGTGAAAATCATGCATTTCTTGTAATTTAAAACGACGATCGATACGGCAAAGATAAAATTTCTTTTTAAATTAAGCTCTTTTTACAAACCTCGAATATAAAAGCACCTTTAAGGGCTTTTAAAAAACGTAAATCAAAAATAAGTACTTTTTAAAAACGCTACCACCCTGCTGTAGAATAACTCTAATTAATAAATATTACTGTAAATATATTTTAAGGTAAAAACGGATTTTACGTAAGATGTACCGTAAGTACCATTTTAGAATATTTTTTCACAGTGTAGGCACGCTTATGGACTTTACTAATGCTAACTTACATTGTTGCTTATTTTTAGTAACAATTTATATTTAACTGTTACTACTTTAATATATAAATTTCTTTTTTTTAGCCCACTACCCTGTTTTACCAGCAAAACTTATAGCGTCCAAAAAGGAAGTACAAATAGAAAAAATTAAGCTTCAGTACCATACCATGGAGAAGCCAAAGAGTCAGAACTCAGCAGCAGACATTCCTCGCACTATGGCCCTCCTTATTGTTATTCCTCTAATCTTATTAGTTAATCACAAACAGCTAACAGCAAGGTTCTTGTAACATATCAACCATTGAAAAGTCTGTAATTTATTGGCTTACAGAGGCCACCCAACGACGCACTATATCATTGCATCTGTTGATTAGTATCAGAGTTAGGATGTTGATCTGATAAATTCGTATAAAATGTCCTTAAAATACGCTTATAGAAACCATAAAAAAATTAACTTAAAATAAAAAGTACCCTTAAAATTTTTTAAACAAGTTTGTTATTTTAACAAAAATATATAAATTGTAACCTGTATTCAGACATTAAATAAAATATAAGGTAATAAATGAAATAGATCAAACAACTTATGAATAAAATGTTAATAAATCCCTGATAATTTAGAATTCACTATTTACTATCTTGTAGAACATCAGAATTTTATAGGATTATTAAACGTTTTCTGATATTCTTGAAATTAAAAAATTGTCTTTATCCTAAAGCAAATTCTTATATCTTGAAAACTTTATTCAACATCAACACTCGTAATTACAGGATGTTTAAAATAACAAAATTCAATTAAAAATGTGCCTTAATTTATAGAGAAAAATTCTCTTAAAATGAAAAATAACATTCAAAATTCATAAAAAATTATTATAAAGAAAAAAAACCCGAATAGGTACCCTAAAAAAACCCATGAATAATGCTTTATAGAAGAAAAAATAACGAAACAAGCAATCATCATCAACATTTTAGCTCTGGTTATTACGTTTTGAATACCTTTTATTTGTTGAGATTTGAAAGGCACACATCTTTTGCTCTTTTATCTTGCACATTTATAGAACTGATGAGAATTAAAATTTGGATAGATTTTATGTAGTTTAATGGCAAGAACTGATGAATTTAAAATATGTGACCTATGTATTTATTTTTATTTTCCCCATTTTCTCACCTGTATAAATGACCCACTTAGATATGAAATAAATTATCAAAACCTTCTATTCATTATTTTTAATTTTTTAAAAGTCGTATACCATTGCGTGTACACTGTTGTGCTAATCACAGTATATGGATAAATTTAAAACAAATAACTGAAGTTGATACTAAAATGAATTTTCTTGTCCTACAGATAAGAACATTAAATCTTAGCCAATGCTAAAGCAAACTAAGTCTAATAAAGGCAATATAGGGCTCACGAAGTTGTAGGCAAAGACAAAAAAGGGTATCGAAAAAATTATAAGTTTGAAAAAATTGAAGTTTGACAAGTAATTATGTGAACCATAATGTTATGAAAGCTTTACAATTTATACCACGTGTTTGAGCTTATCGAATTTTGAAATTCATAGAGCTTTGTAACTTATAACACATAAAATAAATTAAATCTTATTCTACAAAAATATTTTTATATTTTGTTTCAAAGTTTAAAAATACTAAGTTTGAGTTATTTTTTATTAAAGTTTTTTTACTCTGGGCTGTTTCCATTTGTTTTTATATTTTCTTTTTTAAAATATAACACCCAATAATTATATTTGTGACAGCAGAGTAGAGTTTAAAATAAACAAGTAAAAAAATTGATTTATACGTTTTAAAAAGGTAACTCAACCTCAAAGGTTAAATAATAATAATAAAAAAATTGTGGTGCGGACATGGATGGTCCAATAGAAAGTGTACCAGTGTGGTACCTAAATTTTATATAAATGTTATAGGCTATTTTATTTACATAAATGTTTAAATTTCATTAATTTTTACAGACAGTCACATCTTGTAGACTGAAATTTCTCATAAATGCTTATACTTTTAAAAATACAGAAAAAAAAGCTAAAACATTTTATTTTGTGCAGCTGAAATTAACAAGCTTTTATAATGCATAATGATGATTATGGATTTCATTGTGATGAGTAGAAAAAAGAGAATTGTCCGATTATATTAGATTTTAATCTTGTAACGATAATTATCAAGAAAATTATAAGGTAACTTTAAACATAGACTGGATAGAAAAATTCTAAATCACATTTTTAAGAAAAATTGATATTTCCCAGAGAAAGATCTTATTTTAGTCTTATTAAAAGTGTTAGTAAATTTCAGAGATTTTAGTGGATTACAGTACTAAGTAGTAGCTTTTGAAGTGCAAGAAAGTGCTAAAAGCATTTGACAATAACATTCGGCAAGTAACCATAGAAGCCTCTTTTGGTAATGAATTGATGAACTAAAAATGAGTGATATAACATGAACAGTTTAAATGTTTCTTAACGATTTGTATATTTCTACCAATTTGAAGCTTGTGAAATAAAGGCATATTTCCAATTGTCAATATCTAATTTTTAAAGTTATTTTACTTAAATTAATGAAACTATTTTTGAAACAATTGTCGTCAGAATAAAAGTTAGTAAATATATTTTTGAAATTTGCCATTAAATCAAAGGACACATACAAAGAATAACTTGGTCATAATTTATTTATGAATGAAAAATGCAAATAAAAACACTATTAAGATCTATGAACAATAAGTGCAAAATTTAAAAATCACAGGACGGATAAACACACTCGAACAAGCGAACACGATTATCACAATCAGATCTTTTAAGGCAATGCATGGATTTTTACAGATTAATATTTTTACAGAAAAAGTTTAATTACAAATTAAAAAAAAATATTTAAAGTTACCAAGTGTATATGGCACAGACATTTTTTTTTTTTAAAACAAAGAAATTAAGTAAATATACTGTCAGAATAAATTTAATTTTACATCAAATTAACACATTGATATCTTTATAAAAGAATATCAACATAATATGTGAAAATATTTCAATGTAGCGGAGTTGTATTTTCTTTATAAATATATTTAAAAACACAGGGTAACTATACTGTAAATTTTACTGTTTATACTAATTGCTGAAAAAAGCTAAATTAGACTTTAATGACTAAATTTTAAATTCTAATCTATAAAAAAAGGTGATTGTTTTCATTAAAGTAAAAAAATAATTGAATTTTGATTTATTGCGCATAATTATTTATTTTAATCATTATTGCATAATTTTATTTAGAAAATATTTAAAATCTAATAGAATAAAAACAAATATGAAAGCATTTAAGATAAATAACACAAACAATGTATTAAAAAGGAAAGCGTCATTGACTAAAATCTAACAAGGCAATAAAGAAAATTGTTTATCCTATGAAAACAGTGCAACGACAAACATATGTTAGCTTAAAAAACAATTATTAATTTAAAAAAAAAAAAAAAAAATTGTGGAAATTGTAAGGAAAAACGCCATTTTAAAAAGCGTACAATTTCTCCCGAATCTGTAGCTAAATCTAAAATTTTTTATATTAAAAAAAGGACAAAATTAAGGAGATATAAAATACAAAAACTTTTATATACGGAAAAACTATTTATGTTGCTACTATATTAAACAGCGACACAACTTTGGAAACAGATTTTCCTACATAATTCAATGTACATTTTTCTAATGAAATATTTACATTATAGAATATGTTATGTATAAACCTTAAAAAATGCATATTTAGAGCTTAATATTAATTTCAGAAGCAATATTAAATATTGTGTGTAAAATTCTAAAAAGAGACATTTTGAGTTTTTACTACTTAAGTTAGATTTGGTTAGATTTACACAAATTTGGGACCACACACATAACTATGCTAGTTATAATATAGATGGCAGCTTCAAGGATCTATAAAAATAACAAAACTATTCAATACAATCTCCATAGTTATCAATTAGGCAGCAAGGTGATGAACACATGAAACTTTAGATTAATGATTAAAAGCGACGAAATATACATTAAGTATCACATTAATGATCAGTCCAAATTTATACACTTATTAAAATATATTATGATTCATAAATGATGCGAGTGCTTTCATTATTATAATGAATGCACAGTAATTTTAAATGATCATAATCACAAACACATATAGATATTAAGTACAATATAAGCATATCACACAGAATTGATAACAAGGAACATAGAAAAATATTTTTTTGTTTGTAACTATTCCATTGATTGGAATACTTTAAATGCAACACAATAACAACATATTCAATCATAATAACATTAACCATATTTAACAAATTTCAAAGCATCAATATGAAAATTGAAACTGTTACTTATAAATTAAAAAATATTAAAAATAGGACAAAATAAAAGCAATCGAGAGCACAGGTATGCTAATCAATCTAATCAAAATACGAACTTTGTATTCCTTTTGTAATGTTTGGTATACATTTTTTTTCCTATCAGCTGATCATCACAATTAGAAAGACCAGCTTTTACACACAATTATTTTAATAAGCTGCACTCTTGATTTGTCATTTGTTATAAATAATGTATTTACAATAAAACATGACAAGAAGGGGGGTGACTTCAAATTTGGTATGATAATTCTGTACAGTATGAAACAAGAATATGAATAATATTATCGTGTTCCCATCTGGGTAGTATACAGAGAATAATAACGACCCTTGCGATTTAAAAGTTCTTGATGGGTTCCTTTCTCTACAACTTGTCCTTTATGAATGACCATAATCACATCAGCATTTTGAATGGTTGTCAGTCGATGGGCAATTACCAAGCATGTACGACCACTACTTGCTTTATCTAAAGCTTCTTGAACAACCTTGAAGATAATAAATATTATTAAAATTTCAATTGCATGAAATTACAATTTGTTTCCAGAGAATTGTAGAAACATTAAAGATAAAAGGAAAATGAAATGGATGTAAATTAAAAATATGTTAGTTAACTCAAAAAATTAGCTTTAATATTACTTATTTAAAAAAAAGCATTGATAAAATAAGCAATAAAAGCATTGATAAAAAAAGGAGTTACTATTCAAAGTGCAATAAATTCATAACATACCTACAGTTATCATTCAAAGAATTAACTTTACAATTTTCCTTTGTCTATGCTGACTATTATTTGATTATACTTAATTATAAAATATATTAACACCTAAAAATTGCCTCATTGCAAAAATAAAATAATATGTAAGAGTAGAGTATCGTAATAATATAATATGTAAGAGTGGAGTATCGTGACTGTTTCTAAAGTTCTAAAAACTTAGCTCTTAACCTATAAATAACCACTTGCATTGAACTTAACAGTTTTGAAATTTAGCAAATTTATATATAAATATCTTTTGATCCATTACTTCCTTATTGTGTAATAAAGGAGAAAATGTTTTCTTTTTGGTTGGGTGAAAGATTGCTTTTAAGGTAATGATTGTGTTATTCCTTGTTGAATAAATTCACTACTGCAGTCCCATAAATGTTTTATGTTGGTATTAATTCCTTATGTAAATATTAATTCCTTAATTATTAATCCTGATTAAAATTTTTGGATCTACAGTAAAAACAAATGGAAAGTTCAAATGATAGAGAGTTAGCAAATGTTCAAGTAGTTTCGTCTTAGCAATATAATTATTAAAATTTAAAAAATGACATTAGTAAAATAATATAAGCAAGTATATGGCATGCAATAATTTTTTTAAAAGCAAGACAAACTTCAGTCAGTATTGAAAAAAAACCCTTTGTGAACTGAAAAATATTAAAATAGATATTGTACTTAAGAACAATTAGAATACCTTTTCACTTTCAGCATCCAGTGCGGAAGTAGCTTCATCCAACAGTAAAATCTTTGGATTTCTTAATAAAGCACGAGCTATGGCAATCCTTTGTTTTTGGCCCCCGCTCAATTGAGCTCCTTTGTCTCCAACAGGAGTGTCATAACCCTAAAATTGGTATATAGGATTATGTGATGAATCATTATATACTAAGATATATTTCATTGCCATATTTGTAATAATAACTATCATTAATAAAGTGAATTTTTATTCAGTATGGATGTAAAAAAGAAGAAATTTTTTTTTGTAACTTTTAATCTAAAAATCTGATTTTCATATGATAGGATTCAATCTTAATGGTTAGAAGGGGTGACCTCAAATATTCTAATTAGTGTAGGCGATATTTTAAGTTACGAAAACATAGTTTCCTGAATAAATATTTTTTTCATTGATTATGATTTCTAACTTTCAAAACATAGGGGGTAGCCACAATCTGAGAAATGTGATCCAATAGTTTGGTTAGGAGAGTGGTCGAAAGTTTTGACCTATTAATATTAATTTTGCTCATTGCGTACTAACTGTCATAACTTGTGAACTTTTTAAGTGAATTGAAATTTTTTTCACACAATTATAACATTTGTTTATCGTTATTATAAAATTTCTCGTAAGATAATGCCACGTAAAAAATAATTTTTAATAATCATTTATTTAATTTAATAATAGTGAAAAAAATTTCGAATTGTAAGGTATGCAATTTTTATTAATTTAAAAAAATTAATTTTCCATTGCATAATATGAAATTTGAACAAAATCTGTCAAATAGTTCTCAGAAATAGACTTTTAAGAAAATCAGATTTTCAAAATCAATTTCTTAGGAATATTTGACTGGTTTTGATATGTAAAATAAATTTTATTTTAAATGATGTAAATTTTTTTTATATTTTACATTGTAACTTTTTTTTTGATTATTATTAAATAAAATAATAAAACAAAATAAATATTTACTAAAAGTTATATTTTGCATGAAATTATCTTCGGATAAACAAACTTTTTAATTGTGAGCAAAAATTTTCAATTTGCTTAAAAGCTCTTAAGATATGGAGATATACACAAAAAATAAAATTAATATTAAGAGATCCAAGCTTTGGACAGCCCACCTGACAAAACTATTGGCACCATATTTCTCAAATTGCAGCTACTTCCTATAGTTTGGGGATCAGAAATCAAATCCATAAAAAATAAGCTATGTTTATTTAGAGAAAGTATGTTTTTATGTCTGATTCATAACTTAATATATTGTCTGCACATATTAATTAGTATATTTGATGTATTAGTATATTTGTATATTTGATGATTAGTATATCGATGAACCATTAAGTTTGAGTCTTAAAACGTGAGTTTGAATCATTATATAAGGGGAAAAAGTAATGTCCTTAAAAAGAAAAAAGAAAGCTTATTAACCTCTTCCCATGTGAGTAGAAAACTGTCTTTTTTTGAACACTCAGTTTCTTTGTGATTATTAAATATTAATTCTTTAAAAAATACTATTTTCCAAACTTTTATTTTCACAAACTAAAATGTCATCATTATAAATTTTTATCAATGAAAAAATATCGTAAAAAGATTTTAATGTATGCTTCAATCAACTGATCTATTCAGACTGAACTATTTCATAAAATAATATTCACATAAAAAAACTTTTTTTTACAGAAAATGAAAAGTAAAAATTGCAGAATTAAAATAAAAATATTACATAATAAATTATTCTTATAATTTTTGAAAACGTGATAAAGAAGTTTTTATATAAATAAGATTTTAATTTTTATTTAGGATTTAATTCTGTATTAATAACAGAGTAAGTAGTAAAAAAGAAAATGAGCTTTTTAATTAGAAGAAATGAAAAAAAAAAAAAAAAAACGTGTTGCACAATTTTTTCCCTTGTTATTTGGATTTCTTTTTTAAAAGGCAGCGGTTACATTTGTGCAAAAAATCAGAACAAATTCATAGCATAGCTTAATACATAATTTTTAATGAAAATTTTATATTAAAGGAAATAAGAAAACTTCTACTAATAAACAAAATAATTAAGGCAAATTCTAATAAAAAAACAAGACAAATTCTTTCAAAAATAATAAACCTAATAATATTTTTATTAAATATATCTAATAAATAGGAAATCTGATCAAACAATTTACTTAAATTGTATTCCCATATTAATTTATACTGGAAAAAAAATTGAATAAAAAGTTACGAGATAAACCAGGTAAAAGATTTCAAAAATTCAATTACTTACCAAAGGTAATGAAGCTATAAAACTGTGTATGTTGGCTTGTTTTGCAGCTTCAATAATTTCATCCATAGTAACAGTTCTAGAATTATCTCCATATGCAATATTTTCTGCCAGGCTGTAGCTAAATAACACCGGTTCTTGTGAAACAAGACCAATATGGGATCTTAGATTCGATACATTCATGTCCTTTACACAAGTATCATCTAACATCTGGAAATACAGTGGAATGTAAGAAATGCTTGTGTATGACACATTACTATTATTGAAATTGCAAACTATAAAAATAATGGGAAAATTAAATTTGGTAAAAAGTTTAAAGGCATTTTTAATTGCATTAAAATTAAAAAAGAAAAGACTACTAAGCATAGACTGGTTGCAATTGACTTATTTTTGTTGACATGATGGAGTCTAAATTCACAAAATAATATACTTATGTAACGTTTGAATGACTCCTTAAATTGAATTAAGAGTTTAGAGGCACCATTAAAGAGTAAATGTTGACAAGAAAACTCTCAGTATACTATTCAAAATTTAACTAATAAAAATTACTGCTTAAGGAAAAAAAATTAGATTACAGGTCTTTTAGGAAACTTAAAACAATCTAATACCTAATCTAAAAATTTATTGGAGATAATACAAAATTAATAAAATAAGGTATTTTAAAAATATTCTTTTAGAAAATAAGTTAAGCACTTTTTAGATCTGAAGCTATTTTTATACAAATTTCTTTTTAATTTTGTACCTTGTTTCAGTTTAGTTTCTTAAAGTGAATCTATAAGCATTAAAATTTATCTATATGAATTTTTTTTAAAGTCAAATGGCTTAATAATCATACCTAGATAAATTTAGATTTGACAGCACATTTTCTGAAGAAATTTCTTTCATATGTTTTTCATACTTCACACCATAAAATAGACGGATACTAAAATTTTTATTTTTAAATACCGGCAGATATTTTTAACTCTAAAAGTGTTTTTTTTTTCTCTGTAGAAAGGAAACAAGGCTTTAAAAGTAATTTATTAAAATTATTAACTTGAAATCGTTAAATACAAAAACATATTTAAAGTTAAGAATTTTAAAAAAAAGAGAAAAATTATCTGTTTAAAAATTGCACTCATAAACAATGTTTTTTTTTTATAAAAGCATGCCTGCATAACAATAAGTGATAAAAATAAAACTTAAAATAACCATAAAACAATGTAATTTTCTCTCACACAAGAAAGAAATTGCAGAAAATATTTCGTGTTCTTTTAAAAAAGTGAAGCTAAAGTATAGTTCAAGGAAGTAAAAATTAAAGGAAAAGTTATTTAAATAAAACAAAAACATATAATTTACAGTGGCAGTAATGTTTATTTCATTTTCAAATAATAATTGAATTGAATAATTGAAGTTGAAAAATCAAGTTGTAACAAGTATAAGGTGTTCTATAATAATAATTATATCATGGCCATTTAATAATTTAATTAAAATGCAGTAGAACATTTTCTAGCTTATTGTTTTACAATAAATTATAATTAATTATTTTACAATCAATATCAATTCTTGATAAATTATTTTACCCCCTTAATGATTGGTTAATTTTCAAGAAAACGGTCATAAAAGTGCCTATTTTTCTTACTACACGTATTTGATTAAACTGACATCTAGTTTAAAATAAACTATCTACAATTACCTTAAAAATATTCTGGTACTGCCATCTGGTGTGTAAAATGAGAAATAAAATGTTTTCCGAGCAAAAGAAATGAATTAGTTTTATTCGTATTGGTGCGTTACTACTGAACACTCACGGGAGCGAGATGAAGGGGTTAAGAATACTTTTCAGTTAAATGGTGCCTTCTATTTACAAAACAAAGTAAAAACTGTTATATTTTATTTTATAACTGGAGTTGAACAACTGACCAGATTCTGAGTTTACGACCATCAATGCTCAACTCCGCAGCCTTGTAATTTTGAACCAAATCAAGAAGACAAGGAAACTCCTAAATCAAGCATTGGAATAAACTAGCCTTCATGGAGGACTTTTTGATGGAATTATCTTGCATTTGTATTACATAGAGAGGAAAACCACAAAACCTTCCAGGATTAGCCTGATGGAAAGGAGATTCTAACCCGTAATTTGTCTACTACTAAGGATATTTTAGGTTAGTGCAAGTTGGGAGCAGATTTTTTATAGACTTGCCACCACTGGGATTTGAACCTGAGTCACCTCAATGGGAGGTGAATGCCTTATCCCTTGAGACACTGCGACTTGTGAAAACTGTTAAACAAAAAACTTAATACAAATAAAAATGTAAAAATGTCTTACCACATGGCCACGATGAGCATCATAAAATCGTTCAATCAGCTGAATACAAGTACTTTTACCACAACCACTACTTCCAACTAAAGCAACTGTCTGTCCAGGTTGTACTTCCAAATTGAGACCTCTTAAAATCTTTACTCTATGACGACTGGGATAGTTGAAACGTACATTTCTGAAGCGAATATATCCCTTGACATCCTCCTGTAATATACAACAAAAAATTAACATCCTTTTTCAATTATATACAGTGAAACCTCGATTTTACGTCCCCCGAATTTACGTTTTTCCCGCATTTTACGTTTTTTTCATCAGGGCCCAGTTTTTCCGTATACCTCCAATGTTAATTTTACCCGGATTGTAAGTTTTTAATTTACGGAATTTCCCGCATTTTACGTTTTTTGTAGAAATAAAAAAAATAAAAAAACGTTTTAATAAGCAATATTTAAGGTTTTTTACAGAAAGCAACTTGTCCGGAAAGCTGTAGCTGAACTAGAGAACGGAAACCTAAATGACGCCTGCAAACTAAAGTTAAGTGTTCTGGAGGCTATGCATTTTTATTTCTGCTGCTTGGAGAAGCGTTACACAAAAGTGCATTTCCCACTGTTTTGAAGAAAGCGGAATCGTAGCTTCTAATGAACCGTTAACAGATGCAGGATTAGATAGACTAGACCCGGAGAATGACAATGAAACAGTTAGCTATGACTTCGACGAGTACATCCGAGAAAACTTAGCAACATGCGAAGCTGAGAGAACCACTGCTCCATCCGTGAACGATGTTATGGACTTTTCATCCGCCGATGAAGATGAACAAGAAGGAACAGAAGCACAGCCCGTTCCTTCTTTCAACACAGCATTGAGAAGTTTGCTAATAGTGAAAGACTATTTTCTATCATACAAAGACCAGGAAAAAAATTTGCAAAAGATTTCAGTCCTGGAAGATGAGGCATTTACTTTGAACTCAATGTCTAAAAAACAATCTACTATTACGCACTATTTTGCACCTAAATTACATGATTCTTAACAAAAATTGTAAAAATGATCTTGAACTGGTATGTTTTTTTCTTTTAATACTAATACTCTTTTCGTAAAATATAGATTTTAATAGTACCTTTTGAAAGAGTCATCTTTACTACCTTTCGTTTGTTTTATTTTCCCATTATTATTATATGATTTTTTGCTATCTAAGTATTTCCCGTATTTTACGTTTTCCCGGATTTTACGTTTTTTTTACCCAGTCCCCTGAGAAACGTAAAATCGGGGTTTCACTGTAATTATAATTTAAAATCAGTAACACCTATTCAGAGCAGAATTGTTTAAGTTAACAAAATTCCAAAAAGCTGTTCACTTTTAAACAAGCCATAGTTATTTGAATTAGTTCTAAAATATTAAAAAAATCCTGCCATACAAATGTCTTTATTTTATTTTTTTTGGATGTTTTATCAACAGTCAAATAATCTGACTCATTCAAATCTACGTTTTAATTGATATGGTTAAAAGACAAGGAAATGAATGGGCCAATGAATCACAGACAAGGAAGTTCATAACTTTAATATCACCACAAAAAAAAATCTTTGAAACTTTTATGAAGTACCCAAAATTTATTAGTAAACTTGTTTGTAGTATCACATTAAAAATCAAATACAGTCAGACCTCAATATAAGGTTATCCGCATGTAAGGTCACCCCACATATAAGGTCACTTTTCCAAAGTCCCCGCTCACTGAATAGGAATTCTTTGCTACAGATTATCGGATATATGGTCAAGTTTTAAAAATCGCTATCGCTTATAAGGTCATTTTTATCCAAGGCGAGGGGAGCTCTTTTCCAACGAAAGTCTATTTAACTTCTTTACAAGGTAATTACCCCTCTCAAGTTCTATGAAAATGTTGCAACCAACGAACAAGCTGCAATTTCTGAAATTGTTTCACAGTGAGGAAATGACAGTGATCCTGAGACTGTAGCTGTAATCTAAGCGTAAGCCTTCAATGCAATAAATGTCATACGAAATTTTTTAACAAACCATGAGGGAGCTGAGAAACATTTTGAGAAGTTACAAAATATAGAAAACATTAGAAAAATGAAACCAAATACGAGACAGATCTGCATAAATGATTTATTTTTAATAAAATAAGATGTAATGTATGTATGTACACTTTGAGGAAATTTGTAAACAGCTTTATTTTAAATTAAAATTTTTTTAAAAATCTAACTTTCTTTAATTCTTTACTAATTCTGTTAAAATTTATTGACTTAAATATTTAATTTATGGCCGATCGTTTTTGTTTGCATTACCATTTTTAAAAAATCATAATGTGTACTATTTACGTGCTTAGTTACGAACTGCTAATGAATTGGTTAAAAGGTCACCCCGCTTATAAGGTTACTTTCGCAATGTCCCTTAGAGTGACCTTACATCGAGGTCTGACTGTGCATAATTTAATAACCTGACATTGAAAAAAATCTAAACAGAACAATACAAATCCCACACTAATATATAATGTAATTATTTATTAACTTCTTTACAGTTACTAAAATGGAAGAATCAAAACTAAAAAAGACATTAAAATAAAAGCTAATAATTCCTCTTAAAAAGATATTGATAAATAAATAAATAAATCTATAAAAATACGAACAGAAGATCATTTTAAAGTGTATCAAGACTACACTATGACAAATTTTTTATTACTTTTCATTCAGTCAACTATTATTCCTTTTTTCAAATATAAGTAAAAAAAAAAAAAAAGCAAACACTGGTTTTAATATTGGATTGCCGAACAAGGCGTGGCACCATAAAAAAAGAAATACAAACCAGGAAACGGCCAGCAGTAGAAAATACATCAACAGTTGGTTTCAGATCTAAAAGTTTGAAAATTCGAACTGCAGCAAGTTTTGCCTTCTGATAATCAGGAGCAAAAGCAACTGCCTGACCAACCATTGATGTTCCTAAAATAACAGCTTCAATAACCCTAGATAGAAAAAAAAAGAGAAACATTTCAATAATCACATTAGTGTTTTGAATTCATTAGAAGAGATTTTCAGTCAATTATTGAAAACATTGGTCATTAATTGCAACTAGTAGATTAGTCAACAAGAGTAGAAAAAATTGTTTTTTAAATTTTCCAATTTTTCAGAAGTCGTTTAAGTTAACAAGCTATATTTTGATGTGCATTCGAAGTTAATTATTTATGAATATTTAGTTACAAACATAAAATATGATGCTTTTAAATATGTCATAAAAATTTATTTAAAAACTAAAATATTTCTCATTCTTTCAGGCAATGAAAAAACACATGAAATAAAATATAAATATATTTTGAAACTACAAAATTTGAAATTTCATTTGTTCGTCTAAAACTGGTTTAGGGATGTCGTTATAAAAGCATAAAAATAAAACCAACTAATATGGGAAAAAATCAATATTATATGAGTTGAGTAATAAAAAAGTTAAAAAAGAATCCATAAAACTGTATAAATTAGTAAAATAGAAATAAACAGGAGACAAAATTCTACTAATTAAAGCAGCCTTGTTAAAACACTAAACAAAAGATTATTATATTCAGTTAAAAACAAAAATGAACAAAACAAAATGATTACGAATTTAATATACTATTTACAATATAAACATCAAATACTACAAAATATAATATAAAACTTTACTAGCTAAAAAATAAAGGAATAAAATTTACTTAAAAAGGTCTGGATATGTAAGGGTTCCTTCTGCTATTAGTATACTTCCATAATACATAGATGTTGCATATGCAAAAGAAGGTATACTTTGAGCAAACCCAAATGTCACACCTCTAACTTGAGAGTTCTTTCTTGATTTCCTAAAAAAGAAAATAGTGGCCATCAAGTACCTTTGACACAATTCATAGCATATAGAAAGATATCCTAGTGTGTTATATACAGCAAAACAAACTGTTCAAATTGCGAACATTTAAATCATTTTAAGGATGAAACAACTGCAGCCATGTTACTAAGTAGTGAATATATTGAAATAGAAAGAAATAATGAATAAATTTAAAAGCAGCATAAAACAATGTAGAAAATGCAAATATTTTTTAGCAATTAAATTAATATCATGCTAGAAAATTTCCATTTCTTTCCAAAACAATTTCAAAAACAAGATGCTCAATAATCCAGGTTATCGATGCCTATAGTAAATTTAATGCAATTCAGATAAATTGCAGTTCTATGACAAAATTAAATTTGAAATTATCGAATGGAACTTAATTATGATCAAAATTATTGAATGGAACTTAATTACCATCAAATAAATTAATTATATTTTTAAAGTCATTAAGACATAAAAACTCATTCAGTAATATTTAAGACTGATGTTTAAAGATTCTATTGAGCAATTGAACTTAAATATTATAAAATTAAAAGAAAAATAATAAATCTTTTAGAAAAATTGGTGCTTACAAAAAACAGTAATAAAAAAAAATACAGCATTTTTCATTATTATATATTATCAAATTTATGGTTTATGTCTGGAAATAAAATGTAATAGAAATGAACTTACTTGTGAGGCTCATATAATGCATTTCTAAATTTCATATAAAATGAGTCTTCTTGATGAAGTGAAGCAACAGTTCTAATACTTTCGATTGCTTCAATAGCAACCTATAAATGCAAGTGTCATCAGTTATTTGAAGGGGGAAAAAAACACACACACACACACACTTTTAAACTAAATCTGATTTAAACAATATCTAACTCATGACATGAAGTATTCATCTCATCTAACAGGGTGCATAGCCAGATCTTTCAACAAAAAATAAGCACCTTTTAAGCACTAAAAAATATTTTTAAGCACTATATACACTAACAAAATGCAAAATAATTTTCAAAGACTTTAGATGATCATGAGAAAATAACTAGTTTCTGACAAAGAACTCTTTTCTTGATCATACTAGCCATTATAAAATGATCGAGAGATTTTTCGTTTCTATATCAAAGGGTGGAAAATGAAGTCTGAAATTGAGAATATCTTGCAAAATGCTGGTAGACGCACATACGGACTCACAAGTATTTAATCAAATGTGAAAAATGATATGTGCTTTCATACGCTATGGACCGATGGTAAGCCGAAATGAATTGTGAAAACGTTGAATAGAATAATGTGAAAAGCACGCTTTTGCATAACATGTGGCAACACACGCTTTTGCATGTCTCATTTTTGAAAAGGGAACATTAAGCACTTTTTAAAAACACCCAATGAAAAAAGCACCTTTAAAGGCTTTTAAATAAAGAAAATCGAAAATAAGCACCTTTAAGCACTTTTTAAAAACGCTACGCACCATGTCTAAGGACATGCTGGTACCTGTCTTTTTTACATTTTAATTATATCCATTGCA
Organism: Parasteatoda tepidariorum; assembly: GCF_982258835.1. NCBI lineage: Eukaryota > Metazoa > Arthropoda > Arachnida > Araneae > Theridiidae > Parasteatoda > Parasteatoda tepidariorum. The sequence goes on along the minus strand of NC_141756.1, from coordinate 61,219,816 downwards.
ATAAGTTAAAAAAAAAAATCAGCACAATGGTCTATTTTTAGTAATACTATTAAAAGCCAACACTTAAAGGCGATGATGGTATCACACAAATAAATTTCTCTGATTGCTGCTATTACCAATTTTGTAAAATAGAAATTTAGCACATCATTACATCAAATATTTATAGATATATACATATTTATATGAGCTTTTGCATGTACATAACCATATACAGTCAAACAACGCTATAGATAACCTTCAAGGGACCGAAATTTCGGTTCACTATAATCGGGAGTTCACCATATCCATTCCGCAAACAATTTTAACTAATGGTTCCGAACTCCTTTTTATTACACATTATTTAAATAAATGACAATAAAAAGAAATACAAAAATGACTGAAAAATAATACGTAGTAACAAAAAATGTGTTAACTTGCTTTTGTTATTCTTCGTCTTGTGTACAAAAAAAGAAGGAAAAAAAAATTAGTAATCTTTAGCTGATGCAAGGAAAATTTTGTCCATACATCTGCCTGGGTAGGCCTTTGGGTATGGAAAAGTGTGATAAAAGAACCAAACAAGAAAAAATGCTTATTGCTACTTTCCACTGTATTGATGGTTTTAAAAAAGTATTTATTTTGAAATAAGTATTTACTTTGTATAAGTATTTATTTTGGAGTAGATATTTCAAAATTATTTTTTAAAAAAATCCGTCGAAGACAGAAAAAAGTTCATAATATCCAACTTCCTCACTTTTTTAGTTCACTATATCCACAAAAAATTACATTATACGTGTATAGAAAGGCACGGGAGCGAACTTTTCGTTCACTATATCCGGGAGTTCACTATAGCGGGGTTTAACTGTATTAACCAAGAGAGCATCTTGCATTTCGTATTTTCAAAAGAATGATATGGATTCTCCAAAATAGGCCCCAAAATATTAGTTATGTGTAAATGTGTGTTAACAATATTTTTGTACATTCACAACATAGTGATTTCCCATTATAACAATAATTTTTGTTTAGATCTTACGAATCTTTAGATTGAGTATCAACTCAAGATATAGACTTTTCAAATTTTTTGATTGCAATTTATTATGGACGACTACTTTTTTATACCATTCTATCAAAAGATATTGTTTTCAAATCTAAAAAAAAATAAATAAAGCATTACCTTAGATGCAAACTCGGTTCCTGATTTTTCATTTAACATTTGTCCACTTATCACCCGACTTTCAAAGTATGTAGCAACCAACACTAATGGAATGAAGCATAGAACCACAATTCCAATTTTATAGTTATACCAAAGACCGATTACAATAGCTGCTATCAGAGTTGACAATGCTTGAAGAGCGGTAGAAATACGAGATCCTGTTGCCTATTTGAAATAAAAACAAAACTTAAATCTTTTAAAATTAACATAAATTCACCATTTTTTATAAAAAAAAAAAATCATTTATTTAAGTTATTAGAAAAGCTTTTATGTCTGAAAGACAATCACATATGAAAGGTTTGGCAATTTGAAGTTTAAAGGAAACTTTGGCGTTATTGATAATATTTTAAAAGATAAGAAAAAATAACTAAGCATTTAGTTTTTAACACACAAAACAGGGCTTCACTAGATAGAATTTTACACCTTTTGAAGAGAATGAAGTTAGTTAGGCTTATTAAAGCTTAGAGAAATCTAGACTGAATGAAAAAAAAAAAAAACAATAGCAGGAATAAAAAGATGGAGAAATAAAAACAAGTAATTATTTTAAAACTTTTATTTAATTAATAAGAGAAAAGTTTTTAGGGTATTTTTATTTTTAAACATAATTAACATAATTTCAAACATAGCATAAAAGTTGCATAATATAAAAAGATATTTAAATCAGATTAAGACTTCTGATATTTACAACCTTTTTTTACTAAAGTTGTAATAATTTTTAAATACATAAATATAAAACACTGTTTTTTCAATTGTAAGACATTTATTTACTTTATTAATTTTATATATTAAAACAGAGTAACTCTAAGACGTGCTCTCCTAATAACATGTAATGAATATCACCAGTAATTTGAAAAATTAGAGTTATTAACAAATTATAAAAAATAAAAAAAATATTTTCACATTGCACAGAATATTTAAATAAATGTAGTTAAAACTTACTCCCTGAACACTAGAAGCATCTGATGTTAGTCTTGTACAAAGTGATCCGACTGAGTTAGCAGGTTGATCAAACCAGGACATATCCTATATTAACAACAACAATAAAAGTTGAAATAACATAGATGCTGAGTACTTACAAAACTGTCAAAGTACTTGGGGTTTGCAAAGATTAATAATCAAAACTAGTAAGAATTGTCCAATTTATGCTGTCACATAATTAATGCCACAAATAATTAATTATATAAAATGGTATCATTGATATACTTCATACTTAACAACTGAATAGTGCAGAAAAAGTAAAAAAAAGTGCTTTACAACAAAGCATATGTAACAGCAGAACTATATTTACATACACATAAAAAATGACAACCATATAAATGGATTCATAATTATGTAAAGGATAAAGAACATTTTAAATAAAATTACTAAATGTTGCAAAAAATTATCCTATTTATTTATAAATGTATATTTTTCCATTTTTAATGAATTAAACAGACATCCTACTAGTACAGGGATGGCGAACCAATGGCACACGTGCCATTTATGGCACGTGACCCAATATTCTGGACATGCCAGCGATCACAAAGTTCACTATAAAGCATATTAACAATTAAATTGAAATTCACAAAAAACAAACAAAAAGAAAACAATTATTAGCAAAAAAATTTACAATTAATTCCAAAAAACAATTAATAACCATAAAAATCAAGCTAACAATAAATAACCAGCAAAAAAATTAACAATCCTGCTTAAACTAACAATCTAATATAAGTTATTTGTCATCTAATCTGCAACAACAGAAGTCACACTGATGTTACTCTAAGTTGAATTACACGTATAACTGAGACATTGCAAAATGTATTTTTTTTCATAGTAAATAAAGAGTTTTGAGTTGATAGTATTTAGTATTATTATTTTCCCAATAATTACGAAGTCAAAATTATTTGATGGCACGTCTATGACCTCATTAAACAATTTTTTTGAAAAAATGGCACGTTGGTGCATAAAGGTTCGCCACCCATGTACTAGTACCTCTAAATGTGGGCAGATTTGTGAAAAAGTTATGAAATATCGTACTGGTGCCTTTAAGAGTGGGAAGATAGGAGAGAAAGTTTCTTGTGATATTTTTATGATAAGGAATGATATAGAGTTTTCTTATCTAACTGCATAAGAAAAATTGATTTCTCTATGCAGAAAAGTAAACACATCTATAAGCAATTTTATACAGGACAGGTTGAGCAATTAAGTGTGGAAAAAATTTTATTATATTAAATAGTTATAATAAATTCATGTAAATATTAAAAAAATTAATGTGCAGAGATTAACGTACTTGGCTAATAATAGTTGTAAACACCATGACTCTTAATCTCCCAGTCAATTTTTCACCAGCAATTGAAAACATGAAAGTCTAGGAAAAATAAATGCAAAAAATTTAATACTTATAAACTAAATCTGAAGACTTAGTGAAGAATTCACACTAGTTCTTTTTAGAAGTTGAAAGATACAAGTTAAATATTATTAAGTTTCAGCAATAAACATATTTAAAATGCTTTCCTTTTTCCTTATACAATACTATTTAAGATTTATTAGATTTATTTATATTTTTCAATTCTCACCTGAAGAAAACTAGCAATGCCAGAACAAATGGCCATGGCAACAAACAGCAAAGAATAATACGAAATGTCGGTTAAGATTTGATCATTTTGCTCAGCTAAAACCTATGTAAAAAAAAACAACAAATTAACATCTTAAAAAATAATATCATCACTTGCAATCATCTTCAGATTTAGTTTTGTAACTATACAATTCTCCAAAGCAAATTAATTCTATTTATTAAGTAAATTTAAGTTAAATAAATACTTTTTTTAGATGAAGTAGAAAAAAAAATTGAAGTGCTGTTAATCAAAACAGAATTTGAATTATGGAGGCAAACATTAGCATAAAGTTGATAAAAATTATTTCCACACAAAACATTTCTGCATAAACTGATGTGTGAGTTTTCCAACTTAGCTATCAGTTAACAGAAGTAGGATAACATAGAAGTATAATAGAAATTAGAGTTATCACAATTTAAATTAGCATAATTTTAAGATGTATATATACAACTTAATTCTATATGGATATAAAATATTAACAAAATTATGCTTGGATTTCACTGTTAAATAAAAAATATTGGCACCAAATTATAAATTTTTGAAATTTATACTTTATTAATTTTTTATTTATACTTTTTGAAATTTATACTAGTTTTTGGTTAAATTTTCATTTTAAAAATAATCAAAACTTGGTGGAAGAGGGAAAGATAAAATAAAGTTCTTTTCTCTTGTAACTTTTTGTTTCTTGTTTCTATCAAATCATTTTTATTTTTTAATAATTGCTTTTAGAGTGATTAAGGGAGAAAAAATCATTGCATGAACCATTGAAAAATTTAAGAACTCTTAGTAGTTAAGGGGGAAAACGTATTTAAAACAGACTATAACGAAAAGTTTCAAAAACTTTACGATCATAGGGTTGAGTAATAAAAGTTAATCTTGACTAAGAAATCATAATATTTACAGATAAAGCATAATTGTTGGTACATTTGCAAAATAAATCATTATTAGAGTTCATTTTTAGAAAGAGAAAATTTATTTATTGTTATTTGATGATGATAACATTTAGAAAAGAAAAAGGAAAAATTTCATAAAAGAAAGAGTTTATCATATAGAGGTGGGAGAGGGCCTACAGTTGAACAAAAGGCAATGACGAAATACACAAATAGGCATAGTTTACAAGTACAATATGACATATTAAATTTATTCTTATTTTGCGACTTTAACACTTACTCCAAGAATATCTCCAAACAAAATGCCATAGATAGGAGTAAATAGACCCATAATTAGAGCAGCAATAGCACCAACTAGAATATATGGCCATTCAGGAGAGCACATTTTCAATAAACGAGTTTTAGAAGGCTCAAGTTCTTCATTTTCTTTATTCTCTGGCTAAAATTAAATGCACAAAAAATTATTTTTTCAAAACCTTTCAGTCTAGGGTAATTAAAAAAAAAACTTATCATTAATTATTAATATAGTAACACAGATTATGTTGAAGTTATTTGAAATTATTTCCAACAGAAATACACATAACAGCATATATATTTCAACTTTAATTTCTAAATATCTTACTCCATCTCAATTTTTTATTCTGCACAACCGAAAATCTGTATTTAAAGAAAAACTATGCAAAAGTATTAAGTAATTAAGCCAGAAATGGTGATCATGACAAATTTGAAACACTAAATAGTTTCCTAATAGCTAGAAAAAGATAGAATTATTAAAATTTGGGCAATGAGAGTGGGAAAAAAAATTTAATGTCTGAAAGAGCCTATCAATTCAAATCATGAAAAATTTATTAAAAAAAATGTGAAATTATTTAGTTCAGAAAAAAAAATTTATTTTCATACTTATTTAAAGGTTTTATTTTTAATACAAGGTATACATTGACTGTCCTGTATACTATCAAGCTTTATAAACAAACCATTATTAAAGAGAATATAATAACGATAAAGTAAAACAAAATATTGGACAAATATTAAGAAAAAACAGCCATATAATACAGCATCTTTTTTTTCTCTCTCAAAGTTTAGAACGTTTGAAATTCCACCAAAAGTTGAAAGGATCTCTTGCCTAATAAATTTTATAGAAAAAAAACTATGATGGCATTAAGATAACATTGTTTGGAAATCAATTTTTTGATATTAGCTCAGATGTAATTCTTAAAGAACATGTTTAATTCACAAACATGTTGAATTTACAAACATATATTTTTAAGAGGATGCAGTTGTTTATGCTTGCCTAGAAAGATGCATCTGAAGAGATCAAATCATAAAAATCAAATTAGTTCTTAAAGATTTTAAACAAATTCACTGCAGATTTCCAACTGGTAACATCGTGCTCTGGCATGAGATCGGCAGAGAATGTATTGCAATTATTTCCTTTCATAAACGTTTTGTGATTTAAAGACAGTAAAAACATGTGTTGAGACATCTGCAAGGGCAGATTTTATATAATGAATAATGATTAAATAGATAACTACATACTTTAAAAGCAAAGCTGCTCATTCGGCTGATTCGACTGGCAGCAGAAAAGGTACGTTTGATAGGGCTATGCATATCTTCAGATTCATAAGAACCAGAACTAAGAATACTGGCTTGACGTTCTAGTGATGGAGGCATTTCGTCTAGAAAATCATCATCTGATTCTTCATCATCATCCTCATCAGCTTCTTTAGTCTGCAAATTACTCATATTTACTGGAGAATTAAATAAGAAAAGGTTTAACAATCTTTCTCTAATATTATCAACTAGTGTAGTATAAATGTACTTACACATTGACAGCTGAAAAATGTAAACAATTACGAGTTCAGTATGGTTTGCATGACTTAAATTTAAAACAAAATTTATACAAAGTAGTTTAACACAATTTTTTCAGACATAGCATGTTTTAAAATGAATTTTAATTTAATATTAATCAAATGGAGGTTTTACGAATATGAGAATTATTACACTTATTAATCGTTCACTGTGCAAAACAGACTCATCATTTAAGTATTATTTCATGAAAATAATATTGCCAAGATTATGTTACATTCTACTGTTCAAAATTACACATAAACTAGAAAATATATAAGATGTTCATACAATCTAGTTGTTTTATAAATAACTCCTACAACTATCTACTTTATAGTTCAATATAGTTATAGTTAGAGAAGTGAACTAATACAAAAAGCTATTGTATACCTGTTTGATTTGACATTATTAGTGCTTTTTCACATTGTTCTTAAACTATGGATATACAGCTGAAAGTTAACCCAACCCACCTTGATTGAAGATATTTAAAATGGGTATAAAATGACAAGAAATTTTTTTTACTAAAATTAACCAGATGGGTATTTATATACTTAGTGACAAAGAAGAAAAATAAAATTAAAAAGCTAGTGGTCACATCTTTATTACTCCTATTGATATTTGATTATATTTATTTTACAATTTTAGTTTACTTTTGAATCTGATTATATTATTTTATAATGTATATTTTTTCCCTATTGATTACAGATTGTATTTAATTATATTTTCCTACTAACACAAACTTTTATTTTTCTTATTGATAGTGATATATTTTTACAAATTATTAGAAATTTTAGCACTGTATTTTTTATCTTAAAAAAAATTTAATGTCAGAAACAAATTGAGTCAAATTAAAAGCTAATTACTAAACTAAAAGTTGTACAACATGATAATAATAATACCCTTTATTGTATCATACACTTATTTTGATTTGCTGTATTAATATTTTGAAACAATTATTTACCTGGGCTGTTACTAATTGATAATATATTCCTTTCTTTGCCATTAATTCATCATGCGTTCCCATTTCATTAACTATTCCATTAGATAATGCAACTATCTTATCAGCAGTTCGAATAGTGGAAAGTCTGTGAGCAACAATTATAGTTGTCCGTCCTTGACTAGCCTGTTAAAATATCAAACATAAGCATATAGCATTAACATGAAAACATATAGACGAATGCAACAAATATTCGGACATAATAAAAGGAAGACCTCAAACGTAAAAGTAAGACAAACTAGTACGCTAATATTGGTTTTATTAAAACCCTTTAAATGCTACTAATACAAATATGTAAGCAAGAAATACAGAAGAACTGAATAAAAGAAAAATAACAATGACTAAATTATTTTAAAATCAGGAATTATAATTATTTACATTTAGTTATATGTTTCCAAAATCCAAAAACTAAATTTGGAAAACCTATTGCTTCTAAGTAACAAAATAAATGGAAAAATGAAATTTAAAACTTGGAGACCTTAAAGATTGATACATTAGAATTTTCATTCCTCCTTAAAAGGAAGCAACAATAAATATTAAAAAGAAACACTACAGATTTGTTGAAGGTTTACATTCTGGTTAAATAAAAATTTCAATCTAAGTAGATCTTTTAACTTAGAGATATATTTGGTAAACCTAAACATTAGAAAAAATACTCTTATGTTTGCTAAAATTGCAATACTACAAAGAAATTGTCAGAAATTAATTAAATTTATTCCACATATTGCTGATAATGGTAAAAATAAGCATGTGCTATAGTGGTACACACACTCGTAATTCTAATCATTTGCATGTTTGATCTAACTTTGCATTTCATGTAAGTTTGTTCAATTAGAATTTTTTCATGGTGCTGCAATTTAAGAAAAAAATATGACTAATTTTAAAATAATTAGTAAATTCAAGAACAGAGTGGATAAATTTTTAATGTTTTAAAGAATTTGAGTAATTTAGCTTTACAATTAAGATGCTGCTCGCTTTTGTTACTTCAAACAAACTCTGAAATCTAGTATATTTGAGAATGTATATTACTCAAAATTTTGAACAGTAAATGAATTTGACTATAACTCTTGTAACAAAGTAATATTTTAAAGATTCTTGTGTATTTGTATCTATTAATTGAGAATTTTTAATATTCTTAAATAGATTTTTTTCAATTAAATTTAAATAAAGACACATTCATTCAGGGTTATATTCTCAAAAAAAAAAAATAAATAAATAAATAAATTGGTTTTAACCAGCCAACCCTGAATATTACATAAGTAATTCCAAATTTAATAAAAGGTTAATATAAACACGTTGAATATATGATAAATCAAAACACAATAAATATACGATAAATTAAAACATGGTAATAAAAGGGTGAAAAACATGTGTAATAAATACTTTATCTAGAGCAGCTTGCACAACAGCTTCACTTTCAGTATCTAAAGCAGAAGTGGCTTCATCTAACAACAATATTCTAGGATTTTTTATGAGAGCTCTTGCAATAGCAATTCTCTGTTTTTGTCCACCACTCAACTGTGTTCCACGCTCACCAACAAGAGTTTCATATTTCTAAAATAAAATAGCAATATTATTTGACAGGATAGTAAAATATTACCAAATAATAAACTGGAGCCTTAATATAAAATAAACTGCTGAAAAAGGTTTAATAATAAAATAAAAACCAAGCAAAACATTATAGTTTATGAAAGTGCTAAACAAATTTTAAACAAAACTGCAGTCTTGGGACAAATAGAAACTTTTTTTGTTTACTCACTAAGGGCAAAGCATCTATGAAATTGTGGACATTAGCAAGCTTAGCTGCATTTTCAATTTCTTCTTGAGAAGCACCAGGTTTTCCAAGTCGTATATTCTCGGCAATGGAAGTTGAAAATAAAACAGGTTCTTGACCAACAAGACCAATATGATCTCTAAGCCAGCCAACATTCAGTTCTTGTACATCATTTTCATCAATAAATACCTAAAAAATATTCATATTTTATAATTAAAATTTGTTTTAGGTAAGTACAATTTTATAAGAAAAAAAATGATAAAAGATAAATAAAATAAAAAAACTTAGCAAATATATTTTCCTCCAAGAAAAGAAGGCTATACTTTTGGTATAAATATTTAAAAACCTTCATTGTTTCAATTTTTGCTCACTAGGTAAGATCAAGACACTGTCTATATTTTTATTGCATTTTATTTAAATTTGATTATATGAATAATATTGATGAATTTTATAAATTAATTTAGTGATCTTTCAGAAAATGTTTTCATCTTGCTTTTGATTTTTAAAAATGACTTCCTTGAAGAAGTAAACTACTTTTGCATAATTCATACACATAGATAAAATTGGGAATATTAACTGGGATATTACATATTTTTATCAAATATTACTGATATATATATTATAATGTTATTAGTGTATAATATTTTAGCACTGTATGTATTTAAAAGAAATTGGAATATTTTTAAAGCACTGCAGTGATTACAGTGAGTGAAGAAATAACAAATTTTCTGATAATATTTTTTTTGATAACTACTAGATTTTTTTTAAATATAATTACAAATACTAAAGTTTTGAATTATTTTACCCTTACTAAAACATTCTTTTCTTCAATTTTTAATCTTAAAATCTAATCCCCCCTCGCTTAATTACAAAAAATTTTAAAGACTGAGAAATTTGACACATTAAACACAAAGCTTCTTGGAAAAAACCTAATTTATCTTTTTCTTATTTGACAAGTATAATATAAATTTTTTGTATGTTAGGCAGAATACCTCAACAAATAGCGCTGCAAGCTAGGGTTGTATGATTTAAATTACTTGACTTTTTCAAAAAAAAAATCATTGCATTAAATTAAAATATTTTTCATTAAGAATAATTAACAAATACATTCTCTAAGTTGGGATTTCTCTTAAAGTCTGATCTCACAGATAGTGAAGGTTTTATCTAGAAAAATTAAAAGAAAGTAATGCATGTGAATTATGTTTAATGTTTAAAATAAACTAATAAAAAAATTAATAAAAATAACACTAAATTTGAATTTCAAGTGATGCGTATATAATAATAAGATTAATATATATAAAGAGATGAAACTATAATTTTCCATTAGCTGTACATAGAATAATTTGTTATTTAATAAACGCTTTTCAATAATACCAATTTAGTTTTATGTTTATTTAAATACAAATACTTTGATAACTTATTATTAAAGAGTTTGCTCAAACGAATAATGAAGACTTGTTCCTCCAAGAGTAATTTAGAATAATTTATTTTTATGACCTCTGATAAAATTTAATTTATTCTTTATTTAATATCTGAGTGATAAATTGGGTTTTTGTCTTTAATTTATGAAAGTTTTAAGCTTCAAAGAGCATCAATGTCGATTGTGATTACATTTTTTTTATGATAAGTTTGTAATAATTACTTTAATCATTGTAGTAAGAAATATTAAGTACTTTAATTATATTGTTTTAAAAGAATATTAAGCATTTATATACTTAATATTCCTTTCTATAATCAGAGCTGTAGTTGCTATTTGTCAAAAAAATAAAAATCTGATATTTAATTTTTTATTTGAATTATAATTTATGCACTCCCTGCTGCTGAAGCTCAAGATAAAATTGAACTAAAATGTCTTACTTAACACAACATAGAGAAAACAATGTTTTAGGAAGGAAAACCATTAGCTTAAAAATGTAGAAAGCAGGACTAAGGCTCAAATATACAATATATATTAAAAAAAAAAAAAAAAAACGCTTTTCCCTATTCTACCTTAAGTATTTATTTTGAGTACTCAAGATAAATTATTAACCTAAGTAATCATAAATTATTACACTATTATAGTAAGAAGTTGAATTATATACTATTAAGACATATTTTTATGTGAGGGACTTGATGGATAATGTTTGTATCATACATTACAGATTTAGGTGGTAGAAATTCATGGAAAACTTTAATATTTCTAACAAGTGAAATAATCAATAAAACTAGGAGAATGTAAATTTAAATAAAAAATATGCTTAACTGTTCCTCTATCAGCATCATAAAACCGCTGAACTAATTGCACGATGGTACTCTTTCCACATCCACTTGGTCCAACCAGAGCTACTGTTTCTCCAGATTTTATTTTCAGACTAAGACCTTTCAAAATCTAAAAAATCGAATACAAATTCTAATTCGATGTACGATTTAAAATACGTTGTGCATATTTTTAGAAGATATTTATAGCATTCTTACTGTGACATCTGGACGAGCAGGATAATTGAAATGAACATCTTTTAGAGTAATATTGCCTACAAGAGACTGAGGAAATTTTCCACTCTTCGAGCTGCTATCAATAGGTGGTTTCTATAAAAAATTAAAATTCAATATTGTTACAGTGAAATATGGCTCAGAAATTTTATTAGAAGATAGAAATACTACTAGTTCTAAAGTGAAAAAAAAATCTTTGCATAAGGAACTAAGGTCAAATTTTCCCACTCTAGTTCAAAGGCCCACCTCAACATGGTGAAAGGGTACTTCTAAGTGGAATAGGTGATGTAAGTCTGCAGATTCTTCTCCTGGTAAAGTCACCTAAGGTGGAAAGACTATTCTATTATGCCCAGCTAAGGTTCAAAGACAATAGGAACTGAGTCAGCCTTCTACTTCGTAGTGCTCTGGTCTTTGCTGATAACAGAAGCTGTACTTTCTTCTTCATCTATGATTTCATAATCTTTATAAGCCCACATTGATGGTTATTGACTTTCTAAGTATGTTCGACATTATGAACTTAGTCTAGCTCAGCTAAACATGGAGTTTAGCAACAATAGGCCAAGTTTTATTCATGTTTAAAATGCTCAGTTTATAAAAGTTTAGTTCTGTAGTTGCTTATATAAACATGACAAAAATTACTTCTGGAGATGTTTAAAATTAACAACATATTTATAAGTCTCTCTAGAAATTCCTGGCATAAGAGTATTTCTAATTTAAAATGCTTAAATTATTTTTATTTAGAAAGTTCAGAATAGCTTGAAGTTTTTTACTAAACACATTAAAGTAGATTTTCTGATTGACACTAAATTACGGTGTAATACATATTCAACAAATCTCTACAACTGCAGGATACATTTAACAAGGAATATCTTTGAGTAATAATTATAACAGAAAACAAAATTTAAACAGATCATAAAGATCTTTTGTACAGCTTTGAAAGTTACTCAAAGAATAAACATTTAAAATTAAACACTCAACGGATAAATCTTTAAAAACAAAATATACTAACTCTTTCAATGATAGAAAAGACCTTTCCTGCAGCACCCTTAGCAATGGCAAATGCTTCAAAATATGGTGCAGTTTGGCCAACTCCCATTGCTCCCAATATCACATTAAAGAAAACCTAAATGGATCAAAATATATAAGATCTAAACTTTGATACAAAAAAAAAATTAAATAAATAAAAAATCACTATTACACTTACAATAAAAATTTTAAAAGCATAAGCTTTCTGAGAAATATAATTTTCTTAAAGCATAAGCTGTCTATTTTACAATGAAGAACAGAACCAATGGAATAAAAGGTAATGATAAAAAAATTTAAAGAGCTAAAATTTATACACTAAGTTTTTGAATAATTTTCAAATGTTAGATACGATTTTAATAGAAACAGTTAAGATTCCTATGTAATTGATTAAAGCTATTAATGATTATAAAATACTCTTGTTAATCTATTTTACATATCATAAGAATATAAAATTTTTAATTCTAAATGCTGAACATAAAACTTATTTGTAAGGTAAAATTAGATAAATAAATTAGATAAATTAAAACATTTAACAGTAGTACACACAGACCGTTTCAATTTTGTATGTGTTATGTTGAATGTTAAGCTTTCCAAACTTCATAGACAAATAAAGAAAAAAAAAATCACTCATCCTTTTTCATAAATGTAAATATAACTAAGAACATAGGATTAAAAAATCAGACTAATCTGAAAGAAACTTGCTTGATTTGTGCTTAAGTTCTCAAACATAGAAAAGTACAAACTATTAGTTATAGTAAAATGTTACAGATATTAGTTTCTCAGTTATTAGTTCCACATTTCGCAAAATTTGTTAAGAATACAATATAATTTATTTTACATTAATTAAATCACAAAGCATACAGTTTTTTTCTTCAGAGAGCTAACAAGCTTAAAGTAAAATAATCTTATCTTCAAAAATTTAAGAATTTATTTAACAAGTTTCGAATAATTTAATAACATGATATAAAATAGGTTTTGCTAAAGTATTAAATGAAATTATGTTTTACTGTGAGCATAAGACTACAAAACAAATACTTACAATAATTAAAGTACTTGGTTTGTATTCAGGATTTGGTTGACCTCTGCCTTCAAAAATCAATTTTACACCATACCAAAATGCTAAAGCATATCCCAAATATATGCAAACCCAGATAAGAGAAGCACCAATACTAGTCAAAAGTCCTCTTTTGATGCCTTTTTGGTTGGCAGGTATTAGGCATTTGTTATACCTAATTAAAACACAAAAATATTCATTCAAAGAGTATGAATCTTAATAACATAAACAAATAGTTCAAAGAGTATGAATTTTAATAAAAGGTAAACCAATTCCTTAACATACTGTTTCAGAAAATGGGGAAAATCCCTGATATAGTGTATTCAATAATTACTTTGTATTACTATTATAGAATATTATTGGTGCTATCCTACCTATCTATTTCCTTCTTTTCACCACCAAATGACACCACAGTTCGAATGGATGACAATACTTCTTCTGCAACTGCTCCTGCTGCACCATATGCTTCTAGCTCTTCTCCCGAAACAGCAGCTTGGATCTGTTTAGAGGGAAAAAATTTTTAGAGTCATAGTTTTGTAGATTTTAAATATATTGTATTTAAATAAAAATTAAGAAAAAAAAATTAATTAAATAAACACTGCAGTCACTCCATAAAAATTCAAAGTTTATTTAGTATTATTTCAATGCTTAAATTAGTTCTTCATCAGAAGTAAAATTTCTTAGGAAGATCATTAAAAAATGATCATTGAAGTTTAGAGCTCCACAATTTGAGACCCATTGCATCACTAAATCAATGTACACAAGCTGGCTTTACTTACAGATAAACTGTCACCTATAAATCTGAAGCTGGGTGCGTTTCAAGCCACCACTCACAGAGAATTGCACGCCAGCGATTTACAACGATGGCCTAGTGTCATTAGCCATCACAACCCCTCCATTTTATTTAACTTAACAACCGGCATTAAACTGACCCAATTATGAGTAAAAAATTACCAATATTTAACTCAGTAGCCTTGTAATTTTGAACCCAAAAGACAAGGTAATTCCTTGATCAAGTATTGGGAGAAATTTGCCTTCTTGGTTGATTTTTTGATGGAACTAATCTGCATTTGCGTTACATTAAGATGAAAACTACAAAAACCAGGGCAAGGAGGTTCTAACCCATGATCGGCTTACCACTGAAGATATTTTACATCAATAAGGAGCAGAATTCATATCAACCAGCCACCGGTGGAAGTCGAACTTAGGTCGCCTCACTCAGAAGCGAGTGTGCAATCCCTTGAGCCACTGTGGCTCTACAACATCTCTATTAGAAATAATTATGGCAAAACAGGCATATATAGAACAAAGCCGCAGTATAGCAATAAAATCTAAGAAAAAACCACGGTGACAAAATATACATTTCAGATTATAATTTTCTTTTTCATTTGCTATGCAAAACATTGACAAACCACACTTAATTCTAGTAAGCTGTGACTGCTTGAAGTTTTTGTTAATCAAATATTTATATATAAATAAGTATAATGTTGAACTGTTAGTGTGCTTAATCACATTTAAAATAAATTACCTTCGATATAATACCCATTGCAATGGTTAAAATAGGCATGATACACAGGCACACTAGGGTTAATTTCCAGCCAAAGTATAAAGCAGTACAGATGCATAAAATACATGTAGATACAAAACTAATGCACATTCCAACTTTTTCCCCAATGCCATCTTGAATTCGATTTAGATCTCTATGGGGTGAAAAATAATTATATTTTAAAAGAAAAATTAAATAAACAAGGTAAAGAGTATATGCAAGAACTAAAATTTCATGACAAAAAATAAATAGTAAATAACATTGCTAATTTTCTTAAAGTTGTAAATCATATAAATCTTTTACAAGCTTAGTTTGCTCAGCATTAACTCAAGAATAAAAATATTTTAATAGTATTTAATTGATAAGATAAAAAGCCAAAATATTTTAATTTAACTAAAAGATTTCATAACACTCTAATATCAAAGCTAAAATTTTTGTTAATCATAAAATATAAAATTTTCTTTGGTGTATTGATAAAATTAAATTAACATATTTTTTAATTAAATAAATTTAATTTAATTTTAAAATGAGATAAAAATTAAACTATAAGTAAAAGAATTTCCTTATATGACAAGCTAAAATGATTTTGAATTAGATACTTTTAAGATGGCTAATGTATTTATACGAAATAAATATTGTATCAGTAAATACATCAAAATTCTAAGAAGGGAAGGTGGAATAAAAAACATCATAACCAGTTTGAACGCCTGATAAAACATGGATATGTTCCTAATAATCCCGATTCATCTCCTCCCTAGTTCTTTCAGCAATTAAACAGATTTTGATGTTTTCAGTTGTTAGAGTTTGATAAAATTAGTTTATTCTAGCTCAAATATTAACTTGCAACCTCTCAAGTACATACATCATTATTGACAAGGATTCTAAAAACATACATTAAAGACAGTCATCAAAGAACACAGTGTCAGTGGTGATTGTGACACAATGTGAAAAACCCTGAAAATTTTATGTGCAAAAAATCAAAATATCAATTAATATATCAAACATGTTTCACATTTAGCATAATTTTTTAAAAAAATAATAATAACAATTAAATTATTTACCAATGAAGAATATCACACCTTTACAGTAACAAATTTAAGAAAAATCTTACTTCTTACAAGAATCGCAATAAAGGATTTTAAAATCGTGTGAATATAAATCACGATATTGGATTTTTAAATCACTTGAATATGAATCACGATGTAAGATTTTTAAACCACGCAAATGCGAAAATCGATGTTTGATATTGAAACCGCGATATTAGTGGATTCCGGTGCAGATCCAAATATTCACATTGAGGAAAACTTCGTAAACGAAAAGAATCAAGTGGTGGAAGAATCACGTGTATGTAAGCGCCTCGTTAGCCAAGTGACGGTTTCAGAATTAGAATTTTAGATTGAGGAATTCCATGGAAATTTTGTAAGATAAGTTTTCGATCAGCGAAAGTCAGAGAAAAAATGGTCTAGAGCAACATGGAATTTTGCGATATTCACAGACAACCATATGCTTACTCTTTATTTTTAGACCCAGAAGAATAATACGAAAAACTTGGAATTCCAGGGCATCCACAGAATACAATTACCATTGCAGTGTATATTAAAAAATTAATAGCTATAAGTAAACAAATTCAAAACGATGTTTTTATAATGAAAGGTTTAAAATAAAATGTAACCCATTGATATAAATTCAAATTAAAAAAAATTTCTTACCCTGTAAGTCGACTAGCAAAATCACCAGTTTGATGAGTATCAAACCAACTAATATCTTGTCTAAGAACAGATCTCATAAACATACATCTGATTTTAAATGCCTGATTAGCAGCAGCCATACTGAAGAAGCTGACAAAAATATAATTGAAGCAAAATACTATTGCCCCAATAATACATATATACATGCACAGATCTGCAACATCGTGCAGAAATGTTTCTGTTGTAATACTGAAATAAAAAGAAACATTTTATGATACTTTGAAAGTATAAAATAGAAAATTTATTTTTAAATATTTTGAATTAATGTTTAGCTTTTATATATGAGCTAAAATAAGTTTCTTTGCTACTAGTTAGTAAAAGAGAACTAAAGCACAGACCAAATTAATAAAAACAGCAATAAAAATAAAATTTTCTGAAAAATTAAAAACGTTAACACTTTTTAGCACAACAATTATTAAAGTAGCTTTTGTTATCTATGTAGACTTGCATATTAAACACCAGACAATAAAAATATTTATCTTCATTAAATATATTAATTTTATTTCACTAAAATATGTATTTATCTTTAAGCATACTTTAAAAATAGAAATGAAATTTTTTTATTGAGTTGTTTTTCTATACATAAAAGCAAAGTTAATGAACTGACATTTTGTCATAAGATATCAACAGAGAAAATTTTACCTCAAATTATTGAGAAAAATATTTTCATAAGTTAAATGAAAGTTAAAAAGACAAGATTTAAAATAAAAGACAAAAAAAAAAAAACTTACTTTGTACCATTTCCAGATAAAGCTGTAAGATTGTTGTGGAGTCTATGATGATCAACGAAACTGTCAAGAATATTTCCAAAAAGAACCATGATTGTTGGCATAGCCGCACCAGTCACAACAGCAATAATTATTGCTGTAATCATTAATAACTTATCTAGGTTGCTAGAATACCTAAACTGAAAGAGGAAGAAACTTTTATCACTTTTAAAAATCCTATAAAAATATATGTGCATAAAAATTATATTCCAAATACGATGTGTAAAAAATCTGTGGAGGGTGTTTTTAAATATTAAAACAGCACTTAATGGAGGTTACAGTGTGCTTAATTTCACTTGACAATTAGGGAATAGTATCAATGCTAATAAAAAAACTAAATTTCTTTCTTCAGATAAAAATCCATTGTGAACTGTAAACTAAATTTTGCGGGAAATAGAACTTGCATTAAAAAACACAGAGGTGTTACAATTTACGTATTTTAGCAGACGACATACACAAACCATATGATACCAAAATATAATAATGAAAATCAGTTCATAAGTCTCTGGTTTTCATACAAATCCACAAATCATTACTGAAGCTTTAGATTTAGTACATATGTGTTCAAAAGCACAGTAGTTAGCATTTAGCTACTTTAAATCTATTGGTTACTTAGACTACTTACTCACATGCTACAACCCAAAGGGAATCTCATAGAAATATCATGAATCAGATAAATTTAAAGCGCTTTTGTTTCTTAGTTGCACGGTAGTAGAGAAGAATAGTACTTTCACAATCACCATAAGGCAAAAAATTAATATTCATAGTTCATTCAAATATATCATGTTATATTCAAATGATTTAAATTTATTATAATTCACACATGGAAAAAAAATCAGAATGCATCTAAGAACTTTAATTTATTCATCGTATGTATAAAAAATACCTATAGAGCAGTATTTATTAAAATTTATAAAATTGTTTTAATGCATTCTAATATGTGAGAAATTGTTCAGAGTGAATGAAAATTATATGACCGACATAACAATAACAGAATGAGAAGTATTTATTGGTATCTAACAATGACATGCTTTAAGGTTAAAAGTTTTCCAAATGATAAGGATGATTTGGTTAAAATTTGAATAGAATTGTAAATGCTAATTTAGAAATTCTTCTATAATTTTGTTGACCGAAAATTTCTTTTTATAACACTTTACAGCTGTTTTAAAGCTCATACAACTGGTTGATGAAAATGCTACATTAGAATATCAAAACAAAGATAGATCTAAATATCTTGAAGATTTAATGTAATTAAAGAACATAAAAATTATAGTAGTATAGATATATTGCTTATAAAATTTGATTTCTTTTACACTAATAAGTAAATCATTTATTTTTTTATGTAGATAAAACTCTAAAATGGAAATTAGCACATTTTAAAACTAAAAGAAGCAACAATAATAATTTTTTATCAAAAAAAAAAAAAGCGTTAGTCATAAATGAAACAAACATACTAACCAGAGAGAGAAAACTAACTGACGGTGTTTGTTCTTTGGAATCTTCTTCACTTTCTTTTCTATAAAAATAAATAAAATTCATGACTTAACTAGGAAGGTAACACTGCTAAATAATCATTGGAATTAGAAATTCTGTCATTCAGCATTTAAAAATTAAAATTCTAATAATTTCCTTGTAATTCTTACATTCAAATATGTTACACAATTATACTTAAAAACAAAAAGTTTGCGAATTAACAAATTAAAAACAATATTATAATAAAAATTCTTTGTAAATAAAAATAATGTGATAAAAGTTATTCAATTTTAACTATCAAACCTTAAGATGTACTACCTTAAATGCTTTTAAAAAATGACAATATTTTTAGAAAGTTGTAAACATGTTTACTTTTCACTTGACGTGTTATAACAAATCCAGCTACATTGAAGCAACAGTTTTTTTCTCTTATAAAAACGCATTTATTTGACACATCAACAAAGCAAAATTAAATGGAAATACCAATAACAGGATAGAAATAACCTTCCAAAATAAATGGAAAAACATGTAACGGGTTAGTATGAACCTTAAATTCAAAACAAAAACTATCAAAGGCAACATCTCTCTAATGTTTAATGATCTGATTTTAAATTTCACATACTTTTTTTTTTAATCCATGCTTTTGTCAGCCAATTTTTTTTTAGATATCTTTAGACTTTATAGTGTGCAGTTCAGGGTTGGCAAGTTTTTGACACATGACAGTTTTTACCGGTTTATACCATGGTTTTTGCCGTCATGTCAAAAACCCCTCTGTCAAAAACGTCGAAAACTGTCAAAAACCCATAGTTTTGCTAAAACTGTATTTTTGAGTTAACTGTTTATAATTTAAAATGAATTTATTTTTGGGCAATAAAATTAGAAAAAAAGTTGTTAAAAGATATTTAAGAACAGATTTTTGCATTTTCCCAACATGATTATATCAAAACATACTATTTGAAGTAAAATATTAGGATACTAAACAAAATTTTCAACATTTCCAAGCATCATTTTGTTTGGCATATTACATTACTGAAGAATGTCAAGTCATTCTTGACTTAGAGTTTGTTCGTGGTTGCAAGTTTTGAAAGTTTTGTTTAGCTTATTTCTAATATTTAAGAAATGCCAAATTTTAAATTCTTCTTTTTAGTTCTTGAATTTATTAATAGTTCCAAGCTTTTTTGTTTGTTTGTTTATTTCTAACAATTAAGAAGTGCAAAATTTTGAATCCTTTGCAAATCAAGCTATAATGATAAAGTAAGTGTCACTATTTTCAGAAAGTATATTACAATATTTCTGTATGAATGTATATCCTTCTATAAGAATACGTGTATATAGTTACAAAATCAATAGCAATCATTTACAACATTCATTTATAAAGGCAATTATGTGAAAATAATATTTGTTTGCTACATACTATAAATTAAAGAAAACAGTAGGTTTTTGACAGTTTTTACCGGTAAAAACATGGTTTTTACCACTGTCATGTCAAAAACCAGTTTTTGACGGCAAAAACCCAACCCTGGTGCAGTTCCAAAAGAGCATTTGAAAGTTTTGACTTGTTTCTTAATATTTATCAAATTTTCAACTTAGCTATTTTGTATTTTAAGTCCCATGTGAAGGTTCAAGAATTAAAAAATGTAAAAAATCTCTAAAATCCAAAAATTAAGAAAAAGGCATAACATAAAATTTTTTGATACAAACAATGGATAAAAAAACATCCAATAGAGAAAATATAAAATAATATCAAAAGCTGTAACATCAGTAGCTGCAGTGGTGTGAGATTATAGATAAAATCATAATTGAATTTTATTTTTAAGTCAATAAATATAAAAAGTTATATTGTACAGCAACAGAGACACATAATAATTTTTTAGAAAGGGAGCCACAAAAACTAATACCAGGTTGGCATCTAAGATTAACATAATTGTAAAATGCAAAAATTGTTAAAATATGCAAGCAAAACTGTAATTCTAAAAATACAAGTCACATTTAAATGAAGATTATAAATGACTTACATGTTTATAACTATTTTTTTATTATTTTCTTTTTATTCAAGAAAGAATATACAGAAAATAACGGTTAAAAAAATTTAACGTAAATAAATTTAAAACATAGTTAGATGATTAAAAAGTATATTATTAATATAAATTTACAGGGAAAAACTTAATTTACCCCAAGTTATCTTTTTCTATTAGTATTCAAAAAACAAAATTTTTTACTAATACGGTATCTGATTTTTGTATTGGTTATTGGCTATTATTTGAATTTTGAAATTATGCACTTTTTTCATTAACTTTTTAGATTTAAATGTGTTTTTTAGATTTACTTTTTATTCAAATTTATATGTAAAAAATTACATTTTTAAAAGCAAAGCTCGCAATACAAAACTGTTTAAATTCCATATTTTGAGAAAGGCTGAACTGGATCAGTAACACGTTATTACAGCTGAAAGAAAAGGCTTATTCTATTTCTCTTTGTAATTTATATTTTTACTAGCATTTAAAACAGTTTAGGAACCAAGTTTAAAGGCTTAGTGAGCTACTTTCGGTACACAGGATACATGATATAACTGATGAACTACATGTTTAAATACTGTAACTTTTAAACAAAGTTTCAATCGAAGACAAAATTTAGCATTTTTTGTATCTTAAAGCACTTACTTTTTCTCATGACCATCAGGAGGAGCTCCATCTGGAGGTTTGCTAGCACCATTTGCTAATTTCATAGAATTATGAAATTTGTTGTCATTAAAGTGAAAACCATTTTCTTTAACAGACATTTCGAAATACGGAGAGGTAGGTGGCTGTAGATAACTTTCTATATAATGTCCGTTTTCAGATTGGTCACTTACCCTATAAATGAAACATAACTGAGTAAAAATTTTTTATAATTTTAATGCACATAATAAACAATAAATTAAATAATCATATCGTATAAGTACAGTGCATAAGGGAAAAAAATATAATTATTGAATGACTAGTGCTCTTTAGATATATTTTTCAAACAGCTTCTCATTACTTAAAAAATATCTCTCAAGTTGAGAAATGCTAAAATGCAAAGTAAAAATTTTTTCTATAAAAATAATACAGCACAAGATACTAAATCTGGAATGTGTAGGTCCACCAAGATTCCGGATCTTGGGTGTGAACTTCAACCACTTAATTTTCAACAAACTAGGTGCCCTTTAATAAAAAAACTTAAATAAAGGTAAAATTTACAACTAAAACAAAATTTTTCACAAAAACAGATTATTTTGAAATTATCTGTCAGTTTTATTTGTAAAAAATGATTTTTTTTCCTTCTAAAAATTCCTGCAATTTACATTGAAGAGAAAAAGTCAGAAAAACATGCATAATAAAAAAAATATAATGACTTTTAAAAAACAAGATTATTTTGTGCGCAACAATTTTATTAGCTATTGGCATTTTGTTATACATGGAATAAATAATTATTAATATCTAATACTATATAATAATAACAATTCATAATGAGCTTCAAAAATTCTCAAATTATATTTGGATAATTGGTAACAAAGTTTTAATCAAATAAAATCATACTATTACATAAGAATATATAACTATTATAAATATTGAAGACTTACTAAAATAACTCATAGAAACCATAATTAATTGAAAAACTTGTAAATTCAAAAATTAATGAGAGAATAAATGTCTAATAATTTAAAAATTGCCAGCACCTGACCTCAATATTTATCTGTTTATCTATTGATATGAAGCTTTATTTGATAAGTTTTGTATAGTTAGAATTGTCAGAGGTTTTTTCAGACTTTTGTGAAAAGCCCTGTTTTGGTGACATTGAGATTAATTATAGTTTTGTAAAAATAAAAAAAAAAGTCTTTGTCAACAACTTCAAAAGTAAATTGCATGACTAACAATTAAATAAACTATCTTTAAAACTTAAAATTAAATGTTACACTACCTTGTAGATAAGGCTTAAACTACCAATTAATATTCTTGAATGCATTTAAATTGCTTTCAACTAAGTAATAATATGATATGAACATAAAATTATTTAAAAATAAAATGTAGCATCAAAGAAACATTCTTACTTGATATTTGGTACTGTTAAATTTTTGTAATTTGATGACCCATTTACTTTAGGAACTTCTGTGTCTTCAAATGCTTCGTTGACATGGTCTTTTTTGTAAGATTTTAATTGACCATTATTTTCATCTAAAGATTTGTAATGAAGTAGACTAGATACTGGACTAAGATGTACATTTTCATCAGCCATCTTTCGATCTAAAAAGAAAAATTTTGACTTAAAAATAATATACAAAACGTTCATAACATATAAAGTAGTCTAAATTTGGTTAATTGAAATTTCTATCCTTAATATAATTTTCAAATTTAATATTAATATAATATTTTCTTAGCTTAACAAAATCTAAAAAAAAAAAAAAAAAAAAAAAAAAAACTCAAATATTTTTTAAGGAATAAATAAAATAAATATACATTTATTGAATATTTGTATATTAAGCATTTCTCTTTTGAAATTTGTACTCGTGGGCTTGAAAGAAAAGTTTATTTTTACTTTTCCTACATATATTATTATGTATTACAGCATTCAAGTTTTAAATCTAAAAATTGATGATGTACATTTAATGAACCTACTTTTAGTAAACATTTTATTGCAAATATATATTTTTCATAAAATTACTATTTAAAATATAAAAAGACTTAAAAAAAATTAGAATTCTTTAGACAATATTTTTTAAACTTATTAACAAACAAGCAGTTTAAAAATAATCAAATATCCTATTTAGGTAATAATAGTTCTATGATTAAAACTCACAAGTTAAGTACTATGTTGCAGTTTGTAGCATAAAAAGCAATATCTATATTTATAAAAATAGTTATAATCCATTAGTAACAAAATACTGTGCAGCAATTTGTAGCAGAATAAGCAATATCTCTAATTATAACAATAACATTAGATATCATTTTACAAAGCGCCTTTAAAAAAAAAAAAAATTAATCACTGACTGTATGGAATATATGATTCCATACAGTTTGACAAATAACCTGTTCAGTCAACACGGAATACCACAATTCTGACGTATATAGACAGTTGAGTAATATTTTTTTAAAACCAACATTTAATATCAATCTGTTCAATATACACGCAAAGTAAGTGCAATTTCAATTTTAAGCTCAGTTAGAACGTATATACTCATAGGTACATAGGTCAAGGTTTCAGGAAATATTGGGGATATTTAAGCCACAACAAAGAACAAAAAATTATAAGCAACAAAATAAAACAAAATGTCAATACAAACAAAACTTTATTTTTGAGCGTCGCCATTTTGCAGTCAGTTCACAACTTAATTAAATTATAATAAAAATTATTGTTCAATTTAAAGCTTTAATTGCTAAAGGATAAGAAATTGGGAAATGAAATAATAATTGTGGTTTAAATTTCCCGGCCACGCTGTTACAAAGCGAAACAAGTGAGCAAGGGCAGACGGTAGATAGATAATAAGTAATTGACTGTTTATTTCTGTTCAGTAAAAAGACTAGTAACACAACCCAATAAAATTAAATCTCATTCAAGCGAAATAATATGCGCCCGAATTTTACATGAATGTGAAAAGAAGAGTTTTTTTTAAGATTTCAAAATGTGCTATTCATTTTTTGGGGTTAATTGGAGGGCACATGAGAAAGTTATCATTCCTCATTTCTTTTCAGTGTGAACATTTATTGAGAACGAAGTTCAATCGGTTATAATACGTGTGTAGTTCAGCTAGTACTTGAAGAGAATCGCAGTCCGAATCCGTTGAATTCGCCTTCTTTTGATGTTGAACGAGAAAGAAGCAATGTTTCCAATCAGTTTACATAGTATAACTTTTTAAAAATAAATAAATAAATCAAATATAATGCATTGTCTATTACAATACCCATCAATAGTCTATATGTTTTAGTACCTGGACTCGTACTATTGTCCTGGACATGTACTATCGACTCTACCATTTTAAGAATAATAGCAGACAAAACTATTTATAAAAACAATCTCAGTTTTTGAAACCCACCAGTTTCTAATAGTTAAGGTTGAAATTACTAAATAAGACATGATGGATTTTACTATGCAGAGCAAAATTTAATATTGAATAATTAATCAATAAAAATATATTAGAACACATTACAATCAAAATAAATCATATTCCCGATAGTGATTTATTGAGAGTACAAAAACATAATTTATTTTCAGTTGTTAGATTTTACTTTAAAGATTTACAGAAAATTAATTAATATTAGTTCTAACAACTTAGTGCATGAAAAAAATAGTGTTAAATTGTATTGGATTTTTTAAAAAAAAATTAAATTTATTTAAATTAAGGAAAATAAAAAAAGGCTTTTCTCAGATACTAAAGTTGAATTGTCAGAACGCAGTCTAAATTTGGTAGTTTAGTCTGCTTTTTTTTTCTTTCTATTTTAATTTGTTTATTTTTAAAAAAATACAGATAAACGGTTCTGAAATCACGTTTTTTGCAGTTCGATCACCTAAAGAAATATTTCAAAACCTTGGATAAATAAATCAAAAAAATCTATTAAGAGAACACACACTCATAAAGCTGTAAAAATCCTTTTTTTACGTTTAAATAACTCAAAAATTAACTCATTTAAGAATATTCTATTATATTTTTGATTTACACTTACACTTAACCAAAGCACATATGAATAAAATTACTCTTCAATTAACTAAAATTTTCGCCAGAAAGCACGTTTCTTATTCGTTGTCTCAATAAATTCTATAGCCAAACGGTCGAGTTAGAGTTCTCTTACCGTCAAGCTAACAATGAATGATTTCGTGGTTTCTTTCTCCATGCAATGCATTTGGATGCTTTCACTAATGATGTTCCCATTGCACTCAAATTACATTTAGAATTGTTTAATTGTTAAAAAATAAAACCTAACAGTTAGAACATTTTCCTTTCAATATATCGCCATTTTATTAAAAAAAATTCAAAATATCCAACCCTCAACACCAGCAATATTAATAAATATTAAAAATTTAAGAAAAATTATTGCAAAAGGAATTAATTATAAATCAACCAATATTTTTTATAGCTAAGTTTTACGTCAACCATGATATA
Organism: Parasteatoda tepidariorum; assembly: GCF_982258835.1. Taxonomy (NCBI): domain Eukaryota; kingdom Metazoa; phylum Arthropoda; class Arachnida; order Araneae; family Theridiidae; genus Parasteatoda; species Parasteatoda tepidariorum. Next base: position 61,193,330 of record NC_141756.1, on the reverse strand, counting down.
TCTGACTAGTTTAACAGAATTTCCTTCATAAAATTTTTTAAATACAGTTTAAAACACGAAGAAAAATTTGAAAATAATGTTTTTAATTATAGTTGCCCATAACAAATTTACTTAGAACTATATCTTGTGAGATATTTGTTTGATAGAAAATTGTATGATTTTGGTATTGTTTTACATAATTACTACAATACCTGGCCAGGTATTAAATCCATTGTTGCTGAGTATCCAAAGCAGGCCGAGTAAAAAATTTAGTTTTCGCTGAGTACCATGTACTTGGTCAAATTTGAGAATAAAAATTTAGGAACCGATACATCTGTAGCTTACGTACTTTCCTTCTTATGGGAGTACAAAAGTTTCCATACTTACTCTTTTAGTTTCTTCGTTTTGCGTAAGACATAGTTTAAAGTGCGTTTTAATTTTGTTACCGTTAGCTAAGAAGTATTTAGAGGAGTGTGATGCGACTACTTCTCTCAGAGGCATACATAAAAATAAAGATGTGTTTTTTTTAAACATGTAAAAATATCCTTTCACGTTTTTTTCCCTAAAATCCTTATACCCAAATCGAATTTAATAAAATTTTTTGGAGCTTTGTTTCGGCTACATCTTTTCTAATTTTTAGGTTTGTTATTAGGTTGTTATTAATGTTGTTGTTAGGTTTGCATTATTTATAATGTAACACTACAAAAAATGACGAAGAGAAATCCGATGTGTGCAGAAAAATGAATTGAACATGAAAAGTCAAAGTCCATGGAAAAAAATATATTTTCTATAATTTTGAAAGAATATATGGAATAGAATTTTTAGAATAATAATTAACACTACTATAATATTGTTATCACTTGAAAGACTTTCAACTGCAAAGCAAAAAATGAAAATAACCGAATTTCTCAAAGAAGCTTGTGAAAGCACACAAACTTATGCTTAGAATGGCTGATATCTTTCCTTTTTCTTACGGCATTGAATATTAATTGGAAATTCTTTTATATAAAGAGCGAAAGTTCCAAGAAAGAAGTTTTTGTCAAAATTCTCATAGCATGAAAAGGTCAAAACAAGAATAAAAAAGTACCGCATCATCTTAATTAGGGACTCAAATTGTTCAAAAACAATAGAAAAAGAACTAGAAAAGGATATGTTACGAAAAAAATAATGATTTACAAAATTTAATTATTCCTCTTCTCACTCTGATAAAAATTAATGCAAGAGAGGCAAATTCGGCTGAAAAGTTAAAAATAATTATAATGTTATCATTGAACATATTCATTGTCATCTTTTAAAAAACACAAAGGAATTATTCATGTGTGTGAAATTCTCTGAAGAAAAAACTGAAAAATAATTCTTTCAGAAGAAACAATCAAAGATAATTCTATAAATGAGTAACTAAAATTTCCGGATGTTAGAAATGAAATAAATGAATAAAATACACGACGATCACTGTAGTGTGACAACCATAAGTGATGCTACAACAAGGACAGTGACAGAACAGCCGTTGGAAGAGATCTCGAACAATTAACAGTTCAAACCGTTAGAGAAAAAAGAAAGAAAGAAAAACTCAAACAATTAACGAATTTTTCAAACGCTGTAATTTAGAAACTAAGCATGTAAAAAACTAATTTTAAAACGCACCATTAATTAGAATATTATTAAAACTTGAAAGAAGAATTTATGCAATAATGATATAATGTTACAGTATTTAGTGTATGCAATTGAATTTATAATACGATTTTTTTAGAATTAAAATATTTTAATTTCATAACAAATTAAAATAAAATTGGAAACTCAGCTTTATTTCGTCCTTTTTTACTCTTCATTTAAGTTATAATTTTTTTTTATGAAATTCAAGTTTAAGGTTACTTAATATTCAAATTGGTAATTTCGATTAGCATTAAAATGTTTGAATGCTTTGTATATTTTGTTGATAAGCTTTTAAAAGTATGGCAACATTTATTTACTATTGTAGGTGGCAACACAAGTGAAAACTTCTAAGTGTAAACATTTTCGGGATAAAGTCTTAACCTTTAGCGGTAGTATTGAGTTTGTACAATGTACATAGTACGCACAAACTGGTACGTACATACAGGTCGGAACAAACTTTTGTTGGACGAACATAACATGCAAGATAATGAAGAAAGAAAAAATTTTATCGAGGAAAAATAGTTATACATTTAAACACAGTTTGTAAAATATAGTTTTGAATTTTATGTATCTCCAATGTCCATTAACATAAGATCAATTAACAAGGTCTTCTCATACTTAAAATGTTTCGGGATCCAAATCTTGACTCAGATTAATTTTTTGTTTTATCAGTTTAAAATATCATAAGCAACAGTTCTGTGGCTTATGATATGTTCTTTTGATACACTGTCTCAAATTATTTTTATAAACTCATGATTATGAAACTAATGCAGTATGGAATTTTGGAAGTATTTTTGAAAAAGTAACTTCATCATTTTTTCCCTTTAAGAATATCATTACGATTTTTCATCATAAAATTCAGTTTATGAATTTTTTTAAAAAAAAATACCAAATCTGAATTGATCTTGGAGATAATTTTACTTACTTATTTACTTAGTAACAAAAAGAATTTTTTTTCGAAATGTATCATTTTAATGGAATTAATTAATTTTGTTAAATCGATGTCGAAAATATGACGAGCAACAATTACGTACAACGATTTTTAAATATATTTTATAAACATTTTTATAAGCTAATGTCTACAACAGCACGCAATAATGCAACATTTTAGGAACAGTAATTTTATTTTTAATTTAATAATTCCTTATAAAAAAATTCTTCTGATGAATTTTACAAAAAAATAATAAAAATCTTTTATCTTTAAGACATTTTTAGTTACAACTTACTTACAGAAAATGAATATAAAAAGTATTTTGCCAACAATTTCTTTGTTACCTATTCCTAATTGAAAATTCATGAATTATAGTTTTCATAAGGATTATAGAACATCAAATATAATTTGAAACTTACTAACTTCACTGTATACCATGCAATGTCTTTTGCGTTGCATATTTTACCTTTCGAAAGCAAAGGGAAATTTTACATTATAACAAATATATCCTTATGTGTTTTATAGCAATTTAGTTTTACAACTTAGTTACTATTATGCTAGCTGTCGAATCAGGTGTTGATCAAGCAAGAAAATAAATAAATAATAATAAAAAGACAAGGCACAATATTAAGTAATCTTTGTGAACAGTTCTCCAAAACAAATACTTGTGTCATAAGTATTTTATAATCATTTTTAGAGAATGAAGCGATGTGGAGTGACAGTTAACCAATGTTAGTCATTCGACAAATTATTTTTTATCTTCAGTCGTCATTTAGAAATAACGTCTCTTCTTCCTATCATTTATTCTTCCTTCTTTCTTTTATTGTTTTTTTTAATATTATTATGTGCAATTTTCGTAGCTTATACACATTAGTTAAGTTTTTAAAGGCATGGTTTAAATGGGAATCAACAGTAAAGGTTTGAACAACTGTTTTTTATCACTGACGCAAATTATCCTATTGAACTTATACTCAGCACGTAAATTCTTTTTTTTTTTTCATTGTTTTTACCTTTCCCCGTGACTTTACATTACTAGTTTAATGATTTTCCGAAGTTTTTTTTTTAGCCTTACTACAAATTATTCCCCTTAATTGACACTTAGTACGTACTTTCATTTTTTTTCTTAGAAAAAAAGGTTGTCTTTCCCGTTTCCTTCAGATTATTAAATTTTATAAGGACATAAGACTTTGACATTTCATAAGACTTTATTAGACATTTATCCATAATTGTCATTTTCTTTTACAAGATGTCGCCTCTCCTTATGAGTTTACATTATTAAATTTAGTCATTTCTTTTCAGCCCTGCTATTTAAATGACACTTAATACAAATTTTAACTTTTTTCTTTAACATATCACTTTTTTTTGCTCATTTAAAATCTATATGAATCACCAATTAGTAAGAAATTTTTATTATTTTTATTGTTTGCTTTCCTTCCAGGGGACTTTCCCGGAAAAGTTTTAAAGGGAAATTATCATGAAAAATATTTTTGAATTGTGGATCTGGATTGAGAAACAGACATACATACGGTTTTATATCAATATATTATTGGCAATTTATGAAATAACGACTTAGAATTAATTAACTTGGCAAAGTATGAAATATGAGAATTATTATATACTTTATCTTATGTCAAAAGCCCTTGAAGCAAAGTAGGATAGTACAATTTGTAAATATAAATCATGAAAAAAAGTACATTATATTTTTTATTCAATAAATCAATTTCTTCTTGAAACATAAATTTATTTTAAATGACTTGCTTGGTTATTGTTTAGTTATATCCCATTAGGGAAAACATTAATGCAGGGAATATCTAGCAATAACTCACACCTCCTTGCCGAATTATTTTCCCAGTTATTATTAATACTACATGACGATTACTAAAAATTTACGAACTTAACTTCTTATTTAAGAAAGCGAAACAAAATATGAGTTTACTTATTCCGGAAAATAGCTTTCAATTATAATAGATACTAATAAAATATAACTATAGCATGACACTATACTAACATAACTATACTAACTACAGCATAACTATAACTAACTAAAAGCATGAAATAATGATATTTCATACTTTGCTGATTTTTTATTTGGCATTGTACAGTGCGAAAAATAAAAAAACGGACAACACTGAATAACTTTTGATCTTAATGGGATCTTCAAGTTCTAGGACTCCATCTTTATGGTTTGATGGGGTAACCTCAAATATGCTAATTAATTGGTTCAGACGATATTTTAAGTTATTAAATCAAACACAAAAACGTACTTTCTCTTAATAAACATGCCTTTTTTTGTTGTTGACAGAATCGGATTTTTGACACTCAAAATATTGGGAGTAGCCGCAATCTGGGAAATAGAGTCCCCATAGTTAAGTCAGGAAATCCATCCAAAGTTTGGATTCTTTAATGTCACTTTTATTCTTACGTACTTCGCCAAATCTCGGAAACTTATTAAGGGAATTGAAAAATTTCTGCACACAATTATAAAATTCGTTTATCCAAAAAATAATTCCATGCAAAATAAAATTTTTAATAAATATTTATTATTATTATTATTTTTTTTAATGATAGTCGAAATTTTTATAAATTGTGAGATATTAAAGCATGTAACTTTACATGGCTAAACACAAAATTTGAGCAAAATCGGTTGAATAGTTTCTGAGAAATTGAATTTTAAATAAATGACTTTTTAAAATTCGACATTTATATTTCATAGGCAACGTGTGAAAGGTTATACTTTGCTGGTCAATTTTAAGCATTGTACACAAAGCCGGATTTTAAATTTTTCTGGTTATATACGCACATAAAGGATTATTTGTTTGAATAATAATTACATATTTAGATAAAGCTTACTATATTTGCCATATTATTACGAAAATAAAATTATTTAAACAGACTTGGAGTTAGAAAAAATATTTAGTTTCTAAAAATTCAAAATTTATGAAATACTAATTAATTCATAATTTTTTCGTCAGTCTGAAAATTTGCTGAATTAGTATTAACATTTAAGATTAACACGGCCTTGTGATGTAAAACACGAATTATTTTTATTTATAAACGTTTCATTTCTCATTCGTTCATATTGTGTTTTTCGGTTAAGAAATAATTCTTTTAAATTCGTCCATATCAAATACGCAATCTGAATAATTGCATATAAAAGTTTTTATTGGATGTTCTGTGCATAAACTTTAAACTCAATGTAACCTTCAAATAGATCATTTTAAACGGTTCGTTATTGCTTATTTTTGCATTAAGCGTGCGTCTAAGCAAATAATTTTAATACGTCACTAAAATAGCACTGCAAAATATTAGGGTTAGTTATCTATCGGAAGACATGACTTTTTTTTCAGGATAGTGAAAGGATTATTAAAAATCTACAAGAAAAGGGAGGGGAGAGGTTGATATATATTAAAAAAAACTGCTCAAAACCTTAATTGGTCAAAATAAATCAATGTTTATGAATATTATCTAAATGAAGTTTAAAAACAGGCTTTATTTATCTAAGTAATAATTGTTAAGTTCATTAACTTAATTAAAATTTTAAACAAAATATAAATTGCTAACATATTCATCTTGGTAAAAAGATGCAATTGAAATAAAATAATTATAGTCCGTTTTTTTTTTTTTATGAATTATTTTTCTTCCATGCTTTTTTTAATCATATTTTGTATTTTTCTAATCTAATCTAATATTTTTAAGAATTATTTCATTTATTTTCATGGAATTTTCAAATTTCATATTTGATATAAGAGGTATTGTTGAATCAGTATTTTTATTTTCATAGATTTTCAACAATGGGAAAACATAAAAATTTTTTTAAAAGAAAATTTAAAAGTATAATAAACCTTTAATAGACGCCCGGTGGCTGAGCGGTAGCGCTTCGCGCTGTCGTGCCACAGGTCCCTGGTTCGATCCTCGGGCCGGGCAAGGTTCACTCAGCCTTTCATCCCTTCAGTGGGTCGATAAATGAGTACCAAGCATGCTTGGGAACTAAACACTGGGGGTTCCGCGTTCGGCTGACTACCTGACCGGAACATCTGCTCCTGCACCCCAGAGCCCAAGGTCAAGAAAACTGAGATGGGCACAGTAGGCCTTGGCCCTCTATGGGCTGTCGCGCCACTGAGTTTAGTTTAAACCTTTAATAATGCGCAGGGATTAAAAATAACAAATTATTGGTCACCGTTTAATATAATTTTACTGAATAAATCTATTGGCTTATTTAGCATTTATTTTTGAAAATATTCACCTTTCCGAAATTTACTATGATAAATAGTTCCAAAATTAGAATCCAAAATTAGAAATCCAAAATTAGAATTATCTTTTGAAGTCCTATTTTTATCCTTTTATCCGCAGTTTGTCCTGATTAACTTTCAATCGACGACAACAGGCAGCCATATGCAACAGATCTGGTTAAACAACTGTAAAAAACATGAAAATGCGTTTCCGGTGTATTTGCCATTCAGATCTCCAGATATCACTCTTATAGCGCATGCCTGGGAAGATCTGAGAAGGGAAATTGAAATTCGTATTCTTTTCCCGACTACCAGCGGTGATGGATCAGGGGATAGAGCGCTCGCCTCCCAATGAGGCGACGCGAGTTCGAACCCCATCCATTCGGAGCTTTCGGCTACCATTGATAAAAATGCGAATGTAAAATATCCCCAATATTAATCAGTTCATGGATAGGAGTCCCCTTGTCGTCGGGCTAATAGTGGGAAGTTTTCTGATCTGAATTTTGCTTGATATCTATGATACTGAGACTTTGACCAACGGAAGCAACTTTGCAAGATCTTCGGTAATGTGTAAGTGTTTGTTTGTCTAATTTGTTTTTTTAGCCAAAGAATAATTTAAGTTTAATGATTATTGATGCAATGGTTCAGTGATTAAGCTACTGAATTATCATTGTGAAGTACTGGGATTCGATTTCCGGTGGGGGCTAGAAACCCAACCAAATGACGGGAAATGTTCAACTCAATGAGTATGTCTGGGAAGTAGAGTCGGTTGGGGTCACAGTGCTGACTATTGCCACCATCTGTTGCAAGGATGCTTAACTTCAATATTATTACTTTCTATTTGGTGGTTTTGGTGGTTTAGAGGCCTATTTATTGGTTTGTGTTCCGTTCCTCAACAGTTCGAAACGGGACAAATATATCGACGTGTTTATTGAGGATGAATAGAATCGGACTAAAAGCCATGAAGCTATAACTAAACAACAAGCAACTATAGGACCCAGTCCTAACTATTAAATATTTAATAATTGCTTGATGCTTAAAAGAAACCATGTCTGCAGTATATATTTATGATATGCTTAATAAATGGAAAAAGTAATCATGAAAGTATAAGGCAAAAACTTATAACAATCTAAAAAACGCTAAAATAAATCAGTAAATAAATAAATAAATAAATAAATAAATAAATAAATAAATAAATAAAAATAAAATAAAAATAGATGGATAAAATAAAAATATTAAGGATGAAAAAGAAAGAAAAAAAAACAAAGAAATATGTCACATACTAATAAGAAATGAATAATAAAAGCAAAATAAAGACTAGTGTACAAAAAAAAGTACAAAGCAAAGTGACAAAAAAAGAAAAAAAAACTATTCAAAAATGCAGCAAATAATTAAAGCAAGGACTACAAAAGTCAAATATAATTGTTTTTAGAAATAATTTCTTAACGTACTGACACAAATATAAGTATTAAAATAGAATTACACATCGTTCTTTAATTAAAATCCTAAACAAGCTGACAATAAATAAAAACCATCGAGAACAGATGAGAGCATAGAGTACAAACTAATGATAATCAATATTCCGCAGACAAATGTTTAAGAGACTTCAAAGAATACTTTCAGTTACAGGGAAACTATAACTAAAAATATTCCTAAGAAACAACTATAACTAGCAAGACGAACAATGACTAAAAAGAAACAACTACGTGGCTAGCTCGAACTAACAACTATTTAATAATTGATAACAGGCATAACTAGTAGCTATGATGCTTGATAAAAATTATGTCTACAGCGTATACTTATGAAGAGCTTAATAAATGGAAGAAAATAAACATGAAAACTTAAGTCAAAAACGCGTAACAATCTAAAGAAACTAAAAATAAAAAATAAAAAAAATAATGAAAATAATTAATAAAATAAAACAAAAACAAAAATAAATAAAATAAAAATATTAAAGGTGAAAAAAGATCAAAGTAAAGAAAGATGTCACAGAACACTACTAATTAAAAATAAAACTAAAATAACAAAACCAAAATAGAGACTGGAGTACAAAAAAAAAAAGAACAAAGCAAAGAGAAGTGACAAAATAAACAAGAAAAAGCATTAAAAAAATGCAGCAAAAATCAGCAATTAATTAAAGCAAGGACTACAAGAGTCAAATATAATTGTATTTAGAAATAATTTCATAACGAAATAATACAAACATAAGAATCATAATAACATCGTACCTTGTTCTGTAATTAAAATCTCAAGCCAACTGAGGATAAATAAAATCCACCGAGAAAAGATGAGACCATAGAGTACTAACTAAATGATAATCTATATTCCGCAGACAAATGACAAAGAGACTTCAGCAGAGAGTACTACCGGTTAGAGAAAGTGAACATCATACAGCTTGAAAGGTTACAAGATAATCTGTTCAACTTCAGTAAAACTGCGTTAACTGTTATGCCGTGGCGGGAAGACCCAACTCAATCAGGTAAAAATGATTCTGAGAAGTTGATCGGAAGGAAAGAACGTCTCTTGTGACGTATAAACTCGTCAAGGTCTTCTGACAAGGGTTGATGTTTCATAAAAGGGAAACATTGGATAAGGGAAATGTGTATGAATAAATAAATTGCGTATAATTAAATAAAGAAGCACGTGGTATTATTATTGCTATTTGAACTTTGTTTTTCTATAAGGAACATTCATTACCAATCTAAGTGTACTTTTTAAAGATTTTTTACTAAACTCATGCTTAAATATTAGAATAGCAGAGGAATGGAATATCATAATTTTGATGATATTTGATAAAGTTTGATGTCCATGTTAGTGCGCTTGATGAACCAAGGCCCACCCCAATGAATCCCGTAAAGAAAATCAATAATTAGAACGTTTTTTTCTTTTTCTTGCGAGGCTTAAAGCCACACTATTAGTTGAGAACTTGGGATATTTTTATTGAAATGAATTTCTATAAATGAAGTGTACATTCTTATTTTATTTCATTTCATTCCGCTGAAATTTGTGCAAGTGAATAAAATACGTTAGTATTTCTTGACTTGAAATGAAACTGCCAACAGCAAAACTAGAATTTTGTAAAAAACTGATGAATAATGTAAATCGATAAGAAGGACAAAAAGAGTAGCAAAAAACCTGAAAAAAAGATAGGGCCACAATTGCCACCTTCAAAGAAAAAAAATAAATAAAAAATAAGTAAATAAAAAAAATCAAATACATAAATAATAAATAAATAAACTTAAAACAATTACATTATTAAAAAATTTATTTGTTTTCCAAATTTAGTGCCATTTCAGAAATATCCTATATGCAACAAATCGAAATTTTAAAAATCGAAATTAATCAACACTGTTGGTACAATTTTACATAAATTTTGCAGAAATATAATATTTTCGTATTAAGTAAAGTGAAAGAAGTTGTTTTTGTTTGTACCACTAGTTTCGTGTACTAACTCTCAAGTATTTAAATGAAATGCATCGTACTGTGCATATAATTAATTAATTTCTTATCATTGGTTAATTTTTTTCTCTGTCAATAATATTCTTGTTGTGTCTGGTGTAAACTACTTCTTTAGTTCATCAATTGGTTGTACACTGCGCAAAAAAAGAAGGAAAAAAAAAAAGGATTACCCTGAATAACTTTTGATCTAATGATTGGATTTGCACATTCTTGGACTCAATCTTAATGGCTTAAAGAAATGACCTTAAATATGCTAATTAATAAGTGCAGCCGATATTTTAAGTCACGAGATCAGACTCAAAAACGTGCTTTCTTTGAATAAACATATCTTTTTTCCCGATGGATTCCGATTTATGACCCCCACTATGCATGGGGGGTTGTCGCAATCTGGGAAATTTGGTCCCAATAGTTTGGTCAGGTAAACGCTCCAAAATTTGGAGCCCTTAATGTTAACTTTAATTTTAACGGATTTCGCAACATCTCTAGAACTTTTTAAACGAATTGAAAATTTTTTACACTCAATTATAAAATTCGTTTATCCAAGGATAAATTCCATGCAAAAAGTAACTTTTAGTAAATATTTATTATTTTTTTTATCATTTTATTTAACAATAGTCGAAAAAATTTAAATTATAAGGTAAAAATTTTTTTGCATTATTTTAAAGAACATAATTTTACATGACATAATACAAAATGTGAGCAAAATCGGTTGAATAATTTCTGAGAAATTGAATTTCCAAAAAGTCAGGTATTTAAATTTTTATTTGAATTTAAGTTACATTAGTATATTTGAGGTCACCCCCTCGAGCAATTAAGATGGAGTCCTAGAACGTAAAGATCTGATCATTCGAACAAAATATCAAAAGTTATTCAGGGTTGTCCATTTTTTTTTGCGCTCTGTTTATTATACAACCAAACATGGTTAAATTCTTTATACTGCTACTGAAGATCGAATACAAGCCCATTTCAAAGACAACCCAATGGACCATTGGGGCACAAAGTAATAAATGTCTAGTGGACTGCAAAAATTTTCGAATTAAATTACGGTACCTGCAATTTGGGTGCATCATCCGTAAAAGACTTTTTTACAGTGAAATATCATACCGTAGTTTTTACAGTAATATTTATTTTGTAAGAGATATTCAACGATTTTAGGGTAATTATTACTGTAAAAATTACGATATGTCAGATTTTTTGTTCCGTAACATGTTCCGGTAAAATGGATTACTATGCGATAAAGGTCCTTAGTGTTTGTAGTTTAAACCGTAATTTGATACAGAATTTTTTACAGTGTAGTACATTTATGAAGTAAAATACTTACATAAAGATGATGCTATTTTTGAGTTTTACGACATCAAATTTTTATGGTCATTAATGCGCTAGTTAGAACTTCAAGTCAGCTATATTTATTTTCGTAATTGATACTTTTTCTAAAATAAAGTGATTGCACATATAGTGTGTTAAACTATGGAAGATCTTTTTATTTAATTAAACATTTCGCAAGCAACTCATTATATAAATAGTTTCCAAAAGATACATTTTAAAATCAATATTATAATATTATAATTATGTAAGTTACCTTAACTCAAGACAATTCGGAAACGATTTCGCTTACGTAATTTGTTTTTATATCGATTCCGCTCTTTCAGAAAATGCTTCAGAATTAAAGTTGTAAATAAATTTTACGCGCAACTTTCAGCTGTCTTCAGCCTCACTTAACATTATTGGTCAGAATAATAGAAGAAAAGCATTGCGGTTTTTTTTTTTACGCTTGATAGGCGGTTCGATCGAAGGTCAACCTGTTTCTTTATAGAACTCCGAAGAATGTTTTTATTTTCAAGGTTTTTCCTCCCCTTTGGGCTAATGATATTAATAACTCTTGTATATTGTTAATTGCTGAGGGTATTATATAAAGAGCGGCTGAGAGATAGTGAAAAAAAAAAAAAGAGTTCGATGTGCTTTATAAAAAGAGAATGTAGGCGAGAAAATTTTGAATTAGTTATATAAATATCCTATTTCTTAGAATTTAACTTGCACTTCTGGTTTTAAGAAGTTTTATTATGATTCATCAATATCGTAATGAACATAAGAAACAATTTTGTTATGATTCATCAATGATAAAATGAATAAACAAGTAGTTCAAAATTCGTTTTGTGACAATTGAAATAAAAAATGAAGTCGTTTTAAGGTTGTTAAAACATTAATCACCTCGTCTGCGACAAATACAACAAAAAGAAGTATTATTATGATTCATCAATATCGTAATGAACATATAAAATAATTTTGTTATGATTCATCATTGTTAAAATGAGTAAACAAGTAGTTTAAAATTCGCTTTGTGATAATTGGAATGAAAAATGAAGTGGTTTTGAAATGAATTTTCAATATCAAAAGGAGCACATAAAAGATTTCCAGTAATTTATTTATCTTGCAGGGAAAAATGAAATAGTTATAGCACGGGTAATTAACACTGAAATGAATTACGATATGATGATCTTAGTATTATTCATCAACATTAAAATAAGTAATAAAATAGTTCTATAGTAATTCATTGAAGTCAAAAGAATCAGTGAAGTAGCTTAACTGTGTTGTTATTAGGTTTTACTTATTACTTGTTTAAAATGAAATTAATATTTAGAAGCTGTGAATTGCAAGTTTCTGATTGATGACTGAAATTTCTTCAATACAAATTAATTCCTGAAGCGGAAGTTTCAGTTTTAACGATTCGACTATATCATACATAGACTTTATTTCTAAACAAAAATCTAACATAATTTCTTTCCATTTCTTACGAGGTGTAAAATTATACGAAAATTGCATTTTATGAAAAATACTGCAGTCATTAAACTTTTTTATTTTAAGGTATCCAACTGGGTTTGACACAATATTTTTTAAATATCCTTAATCAAAATTCTAATTTTATTTTTGGTAAGCAGAGGTCCTAAAGTTATAAATCGTAAGATAATTTTAAAAATTTATAAAGTAGTTTTTCACAATAAGGGCAAATTTGAGCATAAAACTACAAATTTATGTCTCGCTTACAGATCAACAACAAATGGTAAAGCATAGATATCAAAATATTTTTTTTCAAGTCAATAATATGATTATCTGTGTTTTGTACTAAATTGTTTAAAAAATTTCAAATATATAATGAAATAGATCGATAAATCCTTTAATATTGATGATCTAAATATTCTCACTTAAAGAATGGTAAAAACAACAAATTCTCCCTTCGACCATAGTTTTCACTTTAAAACATTGCTAACTTTATACAAAATCTGAACATAAAGTTTAACAGAATTCTATTTAAAAGTTTTTTATAACGTGTGTTAGCGTGAAGAGAGTTGCTCAAAATCAACGTTTATCTTAAATATGCAATTACAAAAAAAAAAAAAAAAAAAAAAAAGATCTTTCAGTATGCGAAAAAAACAAACAAACGATAACTTCATTTCTGAAAATTCTAACAGCAAACATTTAGAAAAAGCAAAAATTCAAATAATAATAATAATAATAATAAAAAATTCGTCAAAATCGCTTATTTTTTCCCAGATGGTAATCCTAAGTAAATAATTAAGATTACCAACTGAATCCATTATTACCCCGGTTAGATAATCTTAAACAAATAATTAAGATTTTCTTTATTTAACAAAAATTTCAATTATATATTATTTCTTTAAAGAGACACTCCTTTTTTGGAATAAAAAATATTTGTTTATAAATTTGACGTAATCTTATATTTTTAGAAACACACTTTTTGAATGATGAATATTTGGAGAAAAAATAAGTAAAAATGAAGTTTACAAATTTAATTTTCTTTATCTGCATTAATTGATGGAAATAAAAATAAATAAATGCATTTTATTGATGTGGACATACTTTGTCTTTCCCTGCGTTAAAGCTTATAGACATTTGGATTAGATTAACTTTTCAGTGTTATGGTTATTTTAAGTGTTTGCAAATCTAATAATCGTGTCTTCCCAACTCTATTTTTTACGGTTATTAGTTTTTTTAGCCATAAGCTCTTATTTTTTTCTCAGAAAATAGTTTTAGTTGGCCATTAATAGTAGTTATAACATATTTATTTACCAAATGTATTATGATCATTTTTAATCATTAAAATCTGATATCTAAGAGGGTATCAGTGTTAAAAATGTGGCACCTGGTATACTATTAAATTTTTAAAAAAAATCTTTTTTAGGTAAGTTAAACAGAGTAATTTTTTCAAAAATTTATTTTCTGATGCTATTTTAATAAAATGTTTCGTGGATAATTATGTATTTCAAATAATATCAACATTGGAGCGTTCTCACTAACCTTTATATAATGATAAATGTGTTAAAATTTGGTATTTTATCGTGATGCGTTAGAACATGACATTAAAACCCTTTATTCGGTTAAATTTACCTTTCTTGAATTGTATTTTTTACTAAATGTGCGATAATCAGAACAATATTTTGAAATTTAGAATTTCCGGTAAACCGTTATCATATGAACGAAAAAAATATCAAATGAATGTTTACAATACCGTATATTTTGGTTTTATTATCAAAATTAAGGGTCTTTTTTTTTTTACCAGATGTGTCTTTACCATGCTGTGCGGTAATTTTACCAGACTTTTTTTCACGCGCAATTAAAAATCAATTGTCTGAAACACTGTTTCCAGGACCGAGGCTTTCATCTCCCCCAGGAGGTAATAAGAATGACAATAAGAACTATGATTTGCGGATTAACTATTTACGATTAAAATTTATTATTATTATTATATACTTCTTTTAAGGGGGTAAAATAGTTTATTTATTATAAATTTTTCAATACCGTAAATAACTAAGTATCTAAAATATTATTAACAGTGATAGTGCGTTCTGAATAACTTTTAAATAATCACACAACTATGACGAGGGCGATAAGACCGCCCAATTAAAAATCAATGGTTTAAAACAGAGATGTTTCGGGTCCCAAAATTTTGCAGTGTTCCATATTGCCAAGACTTCCCGGAATTGAAATTCTGAATGAAGTAAGATATGTCGTGCCTAAAAAATTATTCCAGCTTGATTACACAGTAAAAAACTAGGGATCAAATTACGGTACAAAGACCCGGCACATTGAGTTCATCATCCGTAAAATCCCTTTTTACGTGGAAATATTATACCGAAAGTTTTGTTGAAAAATTTATTTAATTAAGATTGATTCAGTGATTATACAGTAATTATTAATGCAAAAATTAACAGGTTACGGTAAAAACGGATTTCACGATAAAAAATATCGACATCCTGACTGATGATACTTTTTACCGTAATTTGATCTGAAATTTTTTACTATGTACTAAGATATTGATAGAATACGGAGACTTGCAAAATTACATTATGAATAGTTTTAAATTTAATTCTGAAAATGGTTATGCCAGAAATAAATGAGTGTACGGCACTTGATAACCGGCACTGAAAACCGGGTACCCGGTCCGGGGAGTAAAATTCCTTTGCCGGGTCCGTGTAATAACCGAGTAATGTATATCTGACCGGATAGGTCAAGTTTAGGGTAATTACCAGGTACCTGGGATCATCTTTAGTTTAAAATACAGTTTTCGGGATTTTTGCTTTTGTTTTTTACCTGAAAAAACAAAAAAGGACAAGATTAACTATTTACGGTTTTAGACATAAAAATCACCAACGAAAGAAAATCAGAGGGCCTGTGAGGTCATGTAGCAGCAACAGTGATGAATTAACAGTTATTTTAATATTGAATTTCACAATTTAAAACATAAGTTTTTTTTAAACGCTTCACTTTAATTTTTGTTTATATCTTGTTCGTTTCCTTTAAATTTTTCGTCCTTCAGCTGATGCTTACTGAATAAGGAAGTTACATAGAAACGGCAAGCAAAAGTAAATTGTCTCTTAGAGTAGAGGTCAGTGAATATCATTTAATTAATCCTAGGAATTATGTATCATAGAATAATTATTATAAGAATATTTATAAAGGAAATTTTTTTATAAAAGCAATCACTTTATAAAGGTTATTGTATATTTGTTATAATAATTCAGTTGTCGAATGTTTGTTGTGTAAAAAAAGATATTCTATGAATAAATGTTTTGTTACGAATGAAGTGTTTCGTTGAGAGTGAATGTTGAACTTTATATGAAGTTTCAAATTTTATATTAAATATTGAATTTAGTGTCAATAGATTTTAGCTGCAAATTCTGTGTTCTTAATAATGATAACTTCTTTGACCACTTATATTGTTCAATAAAAATATTTTAAAATAATAATAGTTTTATTTAAATTTATATGAAAAGAAAGGACAAAGACTTATACTTATTGGTTAAAAATTATGTATTACTGTCTATATTACATATGTATTTCGAGTACTTCTTTTGATGGAGATTATTTGCTTTATGGTATAAATTGCTCCGTACTATACCGAAATTATAGTCTATTATTTATTTAAATTAAGAAAAAATTTATATTAATTCAGAAAATTAGTACATATGAACTTTAATTTACAAAAATAATCTATTTATTAACTTCATGAAATATTTTCAATAGTTAAAGATTAAACTATTGTAATTTTCATTTTTTTTTTCTTTTAGTATTCTAGTATCTTACTACCAAGGAATATATAATATATAATATACACATACACTCATTTTCTTTTGACAAAAACTAATATTTATTTCAAAATTGGATCGAGCACATCGATGTAAGTTTCCATACAAAACCAATTCATCTAACCTTACTCTGATGCTAAATTATACTATATATGGTATTGTAATTGTACTATATTATCGTATGTTGATGACTATCTGGAGAATAAAATAACAATTAGAAGAACTGTAAGTTTTCATACGTAATTCATAATCTTTTATAATTACTACTCATAACTTTAGACAGGCTTTTTACAACTTTCTCCAGAAATTACTTTAAGCTCTTTTCACTTAAGCAAAGTGTATCTTTCTTTTACTAAAAGATTGTTTGTAAACAAAAATAAAAATATGCACAAATAAATAAACCTTCTTTCATCCTCCTCATGGCAATGACCAAAACAACGAAAATGACACAACTTAAAGTAATTTTTGATTAATCAACCAATAATTACAGGAAATATATTGGTGGTGTTTACAAGTGTTTCATGCAGAATATTAGTTCTCCTTGAGAAGCAAATTCGTATGAAGACGTCAATAGCAGCCGGTGTTGAAACCAATCCAACCTTGCGTCTCAAGCGTTACGGATGTCAAGGTTTAATGAGGTGCAAGACGGACCATACTCTCTCATGGGTGGATAGATCCCCTATTATAATTGTATTTACAGAACTGGAACAACCTTTTAAGAAAGTGATAGGTATTTCGAGCGCCAAGTAACCCACTTCCAAATTCAATTTTGTTTTCATCTCTATTTTCTTTGCTTGTTATTTTTCTTTTTTTGTTTCGTTTCGATGTTGTTGATGCGAAATGAAGTTTTGACGGAACGATGACACATTGAAAAAGCAGCATAAAAGAAATGATAGAGAGAAAACAAACAAATGCTTTTAATATGGGTCCATTAAAACATAATGAGTCCTTATGAGTGTTTGTCCGTGAATTTAATGTCTTTGTTTTGAATATGTATGGATTGTGAAATTGCATGTATGTCTTGTTAAACACTTTTTTAAGGTCTTCAAATGCCATTTGAGAGAATAAAAATATTTATAATATATTCAAACGGATTAATAGTTATTAATATTTTTCCCATGGTAATTTATTTTTGCTCTTTTAAATTTAACATATATAATGCAATCAGAAAAAATAAGTAAGAGATTTTCTTAAAATAGTATAGTTATATTATAAAAATATAACTATACAATAAAATATTATTAAAATATTATTAGAGTATTAGTTAAGTATTAAATAAAGCATTACGTTTTTTTAAATATTTTTAGATATTTTTCTTAATCGAAAACTAATAAAGGTATAGTTCTGCCCTCCAACCTAAGAGTTTAGTATTTCCGATGCAATGGTAATTTTTGGAAAATTTGAAACTGTGCAGACATAAACTATTATGGCTACCCAGTGTAACTGCCCCATTATAGTAATAAAGCTAAAAAAGGTAATTTTTCTTTAAACTTCACCACATTACCATAAAATTTAATCTACTTTTCCGACTTGATCCTTTAAAAAAAACCTATTTTTAATTAAGGACTGGGTCGATTTTAATAAATTACTTGGATTCTATTATTTAAATGATCAAGACAATCAATAGTGATATCAATTTTGAATTTGCGTCATTTGAGAAGCAAAACTAATTCTTATTTTGAAATTATTCTAAAGCTTACATTCAATGAACACAGAGTATTAAAAAGAAAAGGTTATTAGCTTCAAAATCTATTTAAAAAGTACTTACCAAAAAGTCTGTAATAAAGTAGTTTCAGTTTACGCATAGTGGTTTAATTTTAAATTGTTAAAAACAGCAAAACCGTTGCAAAATACGAAGTACAGTTGTACGTTAGTAGAAATAAAGATAGACTGGTGATCCACTGAAAGAAATATAAAAACTGGATTTTGAAGACTACACAATATTGTTTGCTTGAAATTTTTTAAATTTAGTTTTTTGTAGTCAGGGACGCATTATATAAGCCAAATTCGTGTTTCTTTTCTAAACGAGACATCACCATTTGCGCAATCAGGTTTGACGACTAGCTAATTCTAATAGGAAAAAAAAAGGGCAAAGGCAACACCATTAATATATCTATAAAGAATGCCTTAAAATATATTTCAGCTGCCACTAAGGTAATAAAAATTAGTTGGTTTTTTTTTATAATTCACAGTTATATTGATAAGGATGAGCAATTCTTTAAATAGAATAAGAGGGTGTTATGTAACTTTTAAAGCTAGGCTCGTCTTAAAAGGTGGGAGCAATTACATTTACAGCAGAATTCTGTTGATATTTATGTTACTGATATGCATTCACAACTTAGGTAATATTTTATTTTATTTAAAAAAAATTAATACCATAATAACTTTTTTTTATTGAATTTTGACTTAAAAATTATAAATTTACAAAATTAATCCGGATTGAGTACGCTAAATATTTTGAATTGTTCCTTAGAAATCAAATTTTAAAAATACGACTTTTTTAAAATTTGATTTCTCAGGTACTATTTGACCGATTTTGCTCAGATTTTGTATTTTGCCATGTAAAATTACAGTCTTTAAAATGATATAAAAAATTGCACAATATAAAAAAATTGAATACCTTTCAGTTTAAAATTTTTTCTACTATTGTTAAATAAAATAATAAAAAAAAATATTAAATATTTACAAAAAGCTGTTTATAGCAAAGATTTATCTTCAGAAAAACTAATTTTATAGTTGTGTGAGTAAATTTTTAAAGCAGCTAAAAAGTTTCCTGACATGAAAAGAAAAATTAACATTTAAGGGTCCAAAGTTTGTATCGTGCTCCTGGCTAAATGGCGACCATATTTCCTATATTGCGACTACGCCCTATATTTTGGGGGACAGAAATCCAAATTCGTCAAAAAAAAGGTATGTTTATTTTGAAAAAGTACGTTTTTGTGTCTGATTTCATAACTTAAAATATCGTCTGTACTAATTAGTATAATTAACAAGCCTCAGGTCACCCTCTCATACCATTAAAATTGAGTCTTTTATTGTGAAGATCCGAACATTAGATCAAAAATTATTCAAAATAGTCCTTTTTTCGTGCAGAGTACCTTTATAAATTTTATAATTTGTATTTCACGTTTTTGGGTATGCATTAAAACTAAACTGCTTTTCCTAAAACACCTTCACACATTAATACTACTTATATAATTCTGCCATTATTTAAGGATATTGTCAAATAACCGTCCTTTCTAAACTTTATTTACAACTACTGTATATTCAAATGAAGATTTTACATTATCCAGAAAGATTAATTGACTGAAATATCATTAATATTCTTTCCTTGATCTTTCTTCTTTACGCATACTGAGCATTAATTATTCAAATAAATTATTAAACCTGCGTAATAAAAGCAGATGGAAATTGTAATGAAATTAAATTAAACTTCTAGAGATTCGCTTACACTGTAAGAAGTTCCGGATCAAATTATAGTATAAAATACCGGCATCATCTGTAAAATCCATTTTTACCGTAATAATTCTACCGTAAAATATTATACATAAATTTTTACAGTAATATTTATTTAATTGCAGTGATTTTACGGTAATTATTTAAGTAAAAAATACAGTACTTCAGGTTTTTTGTAACATGCTCCGGTAAAAAGGGATTTTACAATAAAAAGTAACCGGCAGCCTGAGTACCGGTACTTTTCACTATAGTTTCATCCTGAATTGTTTATACTGTAAACTTTACAGTGTATAATGCCACTGCTCAAGGTTACGGGAATTTCTTAGATACGCCATTGCAAAATACCAGTGATAAAATATTTTTATTAAATTATGGTTAACGATTACAAATAATGAAAAGAATTTTTTTTATTTAAAATTGGAAGGAAGTAGAGCTACAGTAAGGTCCACGCACTTAATTAAATTATTTTGAAATAAAATATTTGTTATCACCGAAATTAAAATATTAAAGAGTAAAAAGTAACATTAAAAATTTAATTGTAAATTAGATAGCAAGGAAGAAATTAGTTTCCTAGTACATTTGATGCATAATTATAATCAGAGTATTCAAGGTGTTTCAAATTTATGAATTTTGAGCAATACTAGGCAATATTGATCTAAATAAACTTTTCAGATGAGTATCGAAAGTAGATCAAAAGAGTACAACGTATAGGAAAGTACTGGTTTTCGTAGAGGTATCAAGATTAAATATTCAAAATAAAATTTGAAATTTATCTTTTAAAAATTTTTTCTAGTTCCCGCATTTTTTTCTACCTCAGTGTTCTAAGTTAACTGTGAATTTATAAATTTTAATTTTATTGATATAAAATTTTAATTTTTTTTAAAATTTAACATTGCCCCAAACAAACACAGAAAATTTATTAAAATTCAGTGAATAAGACTTTGCGTATCGAATATTAAATATTACAAAAACGAAAAAAAAAAGAAAAAGTATGAAAGAAGTAGCTGATTTTTTAAACAGTTTTTCTTAAAAAATTAATTTCAGAAGAAAAAAAAATCAGAAAAAATAGATGTTTTAAAAAGCTACAATATTGGTTTCGAGATAAAGCCTGCTAGTATTAAGCAACGCATGATTGATTAACAGTTACTGACCTTAAATAAAATGTCATAAAACAATGAGAGTTGAGGCTTTTCAGGGGAGTCTTATTGTTGTAATAACAATTTTGTTGGCTCCCTTGGTGAGAGAAGGAGAATGAACTCGGTTTATAAATTTTAAAGTGAGAAATGACCGCACTGTAGATTTTTTCCTTTGCTAATGTCAACTAAGGTAATTTTTTTTATAAATATATCAAAGATCTAAAAAATTTTGTTTTTTTTTTTTTAGATATGGGTGATTGAAGTTAAAATTATTGTTAAATATTATTTTGGCAAAGACATTTTTCTGGTATCCCCTGTTTTTAGCTATTTCGTCTTTTGCAAGAAGAATTTTTTCAGCATTTTTATCAAAGCATTTTGGTAATGTTTTTGACAATATTAACAATATAATATGGTTTTATAATGTGTGATAAAATTAGGTAAGTGTGGAAAAATTTGGTAATTTTATTACGACACCTTTGAACATGGTATGAAAACCATTTATTCGGTTAAATTTAATTTTCAATTTTGTATTTTTCACTAAATGCGTGGCAATAAGAAATACTAATGGTATAAATACATATTGTATAAAAAACACTAATGGTATGAAAACCATTTATTCTGTTAATATTAATTTTCAGTTCTGTATTTTTCCCTAAATGCTCGGCAATAATAATTTTGAAAACCCGAATTTCCGGTTAACCGTTACCATATGAACGGAAAATTTAACTAAATAAATAGTTCTGAAAACCATATATTTTGGTTTTAATAACCATAATTATCGACGCTTTCACCAGAAATTCCATTACCATACCGTACGGTAATATTACCAGAATTGTTTTCTCTGAGCAAATTTCGATTCTGATTAAGATTTATATAAATTTAACTTATACACGTAACATTTAAATAATTTTTTATTAAATAATGTTGGTTTCGCGCTATCCTCTTTAGTTATTTTTTTAAAAACTTAATATAATTGCCTTAAAATATTGCTATTAATTTTTTCTGTTAGATTAAACATTAATTATTGAACACTGATTACAAATTAAATGTTTCTTAAGAATTTAACGCAGTGACTTGATCATGAAGTATAACAAATTAATAAATATCATTTACAAATTTAGATTGTGATTAAGATTTATACGTATCCATCAACTATATTTAAACAATGTATCATTTGATAATATAAGTCATTTGATGACAAAAATGACAAAGTAACTTCCTTTTTTAGTAATGCATTTCATTTCCGTAAAAATTGTTTTTTTCAGATTATGATACATCACATTCTCTAACTCTCTTTCCGGTAATTATTATTAGGATTAATTAGAGAAGCAATGATGAGAAAATTAGAAAGAAAAGCATGTAAAGTGACGATTCTTCAGAGAAATAAAAATTCAGGTGAAATTATCGTAGTCTATGGTAATGACATTTTTGGTTAAGAAAAAAAAACATAGGTTGATAAAACCAAAATATACGGTACTTAAACCATTCATTTGTTAATTCTCCTGCTTCTAAAGGTTTACATGTAAAGGTTTACTTGAAACTCGAAATTATAATTCTCACGACCACTCATTTGGTACATACAAAACTGAAAAGTAACGGTTATTTATGTCTTGTTCTAAGGTATCATGTTGAAATTGCCAAATTTTACCACATTTATTAAATTATAATGCATTTCGCAAAAACATGTTTTATTATTAATTTTACCAAAGTCATTAAAGTACTTTGATAAAGATTTCCGAGCTTTTTGATACTCCCGTAGAGCCAGAATAAATAAAGATTTTTACCTTGTTCTTTTTAAAGCGTTTTACCTAAAGCTTTTAGCTTGTACTTAGGACAATACTATTTTTCTCTGTGTGATTTGTTCATAATTCAGCAATATAAGAAATTTATTCTTTTTTATTCCTTTAATTCTCTATATAATTCTCTATTTATTTAATTCCTTATGTATAATTCAATTTATTTTCCACTTTTTTCAAACAATATAAAAATTTTGGTACAAAACTGATAACTTAACTTAATGAAAATTGACGTTTAGTTAAGGAAAAAAGGGTTACTTCATAAAAGAAAAAAATTAATGTTAAAGAAATCGCTTTCAAAATATGACTAATTATTTTTACGCCTCTTCTACTTTACACCTTATTCTTAAACCACAAGTGTTATTCATAATCTATGTTTCGCAAGTGTTCAGCTCCTTTATTGAAAAAGTTTTGTGAATAAATAATTTATATGATGTTTTCACTACACTACTTTTAGATTTTTGAAATGTAAAATAAATGTTATATATCATGAGAAAGCCAGCCACACGATCCTCCTTTTTTGTGTAAAGAGCGACATCTGTTTTTGAAATATGCAACTACAGTTCATCCTGGAACATTAAATGTTCTTATACATTTTAGGATTCTAAGATATAAGGATATTTATAATTATTTTTTTAAAAGAAAAAAATAGCTAAATACAATACATCGAAGACAAATTAATTTTTTATTTAAATTTTTTTTAGCTGAAGAATTTGTTTGGTACTCAAATACAATTAATAAATAATAATCTTGTTTTAGATTGAAATTTTTTCCAGAAAATGTAAGATATTATGTTAAATATAAGGACTAAATTTTATATATTTTTAAATGATTAACATAAGTATTTTATGTTAAAGATTTAGAAATAGTATTTTTTAAAACAGAATTGTATGACAACAAAAACACTTTAATTTTCCTTCTTTTTAAGACATTGTTTAAATTTCCTGAAATTTTAATTATAAATTAAAATTTGCAATCTATAAATTTATTTAACGGCGATAATTTAAAGGTGGTAATCCTATAAATACATTTACAGGTCAACCTATAAATGTATTTACAGGTTGAATACATTAAATGTAATTATTAATCTTTTTTTTAATACTATGACAAGATTTTGGACGATAACGGTAATATTTTGTAACAAATGTTAATAAGAAATTTAATATTGAGCAGGACATTTTCAACAAGATAGTTAAAATGAAAAAACTTCGCACTTGATTGATAGGATAGAAAAAAATTGTAAAAAAAAGTCTTTCGATCATGTTAACATTTTGTCGAAAAAAAAGTATTGGAATTATTTGAAAAGCTTTGTTAGCTTATTCAGAGAGAGTTTATCTACATTCAAAAGCACATTTATGAAAAGTAAGAAAATGTTGCTCTTCCTATCATGCGACAATAAATATATAAATATCTTAGATATGAAAATCTAAACTAACTAGCAGTTGTCTGAAGTTATTGATTTTAAAATTCGTACTATTCTCTCATATTTAGTTAACACACACTGTGTAATAAAATAAAGTTAATTATCACATAAAATCTTCTGAGTAAATTTTTCATAGTTATGAAATTTCTTACATTCTTATATTTCAAATAAATTCAAAATTCGTATGTTTTAAATAAAATAAATTCATTATTATAAATCGTATATTTCGAAAAGGACAAAATTTTGGAGCTAAAAGTGTGCAGGTGGTTATTGTTTTCATCTATAAAATTTCTGATTTAACATTGATTGTTTGAGCACTTAGTTTGTCCGTTGCCCTCGTTTTGGTGAATGGGATATCAATCAAATCTTTTCTTTTTAATTTTGAAAGTCACAAGATTGATTAAAATTGGCCTGATTTCCCAATCTTTTAAAATTTATTTTGTGTATGACTATGAGTAAACAGTATGTGGTGTAGTAATTACCGAGCTACTTAACAAAATACATCTTAAACTGTTGAAAAACAATAGCTATATTTAACTTGTAGTAATGGATCAACACAGATTTTGACCGTAAATTGGAAAATTACAAAATGCAGCAGTTAAGAAAGCATACTAATGTCAACGACGGTAATATGTTTAACATACGTTATAAAAAAGTTTTATAATTTGATATCAAACATAAAATATTAGTTTATGATATACTAAACTAAATAAATATAATTGTGGATTATTTAAATACTATAGTACGAGTATACTGTGTGCATAATGATGTAATAAAATACTTTTATTTGTTCAGTTAGAAATTTATAATTCTACGATTCCACAGAAATTTTCCGAGCAAGAATTGTGCACATAGTTGTATGGTACAATCATGCAATTAAAAATGGACTTCGTAATTGATTTTTTCTCAAAGACTATACACCCTAAATATCTATCATTCTCCTGAAATTTTACCAAAAAAATTAGTTATATCTGGATTGATGAAAATGCAATAATCAGGTTTCAGAAAGCTAAACTGAATCTTTTCTGATACAGTCAATGGATGTAAGATGATACGTTAAACTATTAAACAAAACATTTTATTAAACGGCTGAATTTGAATGTATGTTTGATATACTTCAAAAAAAAAAAACTTTGGCTAAAAAAAGGAAAAAAAAAACTTAAGCAACTTAAATTAAAAAAACTAAACTTAAAAAAAAATGGACTTCGTTATTGATTTGTTTTCAATGACTATACACCTTAAATATCTATCATTCGCCTGAAATTTTACCAAAAACATTAGTTATATCTGGATTGATAAAAATGCAACAACCAGGTTTCGGAAACCTATACCGAATCTTTTCAGATACAGTCAATGGATGTAAGATGATACGTTAAACTATTAAATAAAACATTTTATTAAATGGCTGAATTTAAATGTATGTTTGATATACCCCAAAAAAAAACAAATTTAGGCTTAAAAAAAAACTTAAACAACTTAATTTAAAAAACTCAACTTAAAAAAAAAACAAAAAAAAAAAAACGTTAACCATAAATATGCTGAATAATTAGTACTACTAAGTTAGAGAAACATATACAAAATCGTATTTTCTATGAACATAAAAAATACTTTTTCAACAGATGTGTGTTTATTGATCATCAAAATAAGGGGAAGGGGTAACAGCAATCCAGAAAATATGGTTTTTAATAATTTTGGCTGGAGAGTTGTCGAAAGTTTAGGGTTAATTTCACGTTCTGCGTATATATCCATATCTCAAAAAGTGCTAGAGCGAATCGATAAAGCGATTATAATATTCGTTTATCCAACAATAATTCTTCATAAAAAATAATTTTTAATAATTATCTACTCCTGATTATATGGTTCAATGAGGGTAGGAAAAATATTGAATAGCTAAGGTGTACAAACATTTACATCATTTTAAAGTATGAAATTTTAAATATTGAAATACAAATTTAAGCGAAATAGATTTAATTGTTTCAAAATTATAATTTTTTTTCTCTTTAAAGAAAAGTATATTTTTTTAAATTACATTTCTCATGAACTACACGATCGATTTTTTTCAGCTTTTGTATTTTACCCTTTAAATTTTGTTACGAAGTTTTGTTTTGTTTTGTTTTGTTAAGTTACAAAGTTTTAAATTTTGTTAATCTTACAATTCAAATCTTTAGTGGCCCTAATTAAAAATGTTAAGGCAATAAACTAATAAAAAATAACGTTAATACCTTTGGATAAATTAACTTTATAACTATGTGCAAACTTTTTCGATTTGCTTAAAAAATTCCCTACATATTGTAAAATACGTAAAAAGCGAAATTAATTTGTGGAGCTCGAATTTTTGATAGCTTTCTTATTTAAACACTTGGAACCATTTTATTAAGAATGCGCTTACACCTGATGTTTTAATAGTCAAAATTCGAAGTCGAAATCAGTAAAAGAAAATATGTTTAAGAAAAAGAAAATATGTTTAAGAAGCAGCTAAAGCGTCAGAGGCTTTATAACTTTATGTATTTTTTTTTAATTTGCCAACTGTTTAATAATCTTGATATCTGATATTAATTTATAGAGAAGCTAGATGGGTCTTTTTATTTTTAAAAACTCATAGTTGTAAAATATTATGAAATCAAATCCTATTACCCCATTTTATTTGATAAAGTAAAATACAGTACTTTACGTTACCGAAATACAGTAAATTAACCTTAAGGTCTGATTAACTTAAACTTTAAGATAGAAACGTCTATTTTTTAATTTGCCTGCTGCTTAATAACTTGGATTGCTGGAATTATTTGACAGAGAAACTAGATTTTTTTATGTCATTAGTGTCAAATGTTATAAAATCAGTTCCTTACAAGTTTAATTTACTATGCCTATGTATAAATAATAAAAACAAAACACAGCATCCACAGTTTCCTTGAGAGTGACCTACGAACAATGGATAACCGAAGTCCCAGAGTTAAATTCATCATAATATTTGATTTTGTATTCATCTACATTCATGTAGCCTTTTAGCAAAAGGCAATTTCTTCCGGTATAAAACACCCCTAAACTTTAAAAAAATGGTTTGTTATTACCAGAAAGAGTAATGCGATATTTGTTCCTAGCAATATGACGCATTGTTTACTTTGTCATTTATTTCATGGCTACCATTACGTAAAGAAATGTCCCTTTTTTTATTGTAGGATGAGAATTCTTTTTATGAAACTCTGAATTACTTTGGTGGGAGAATATCTAAGCTTTTCTGTGGCATTATTTTAGAGCATATTTTGTTTTCATATCCACAACCTTTCAGTTCCATTGCCCCCAAAAAAGTAGATAACATTTTGTGTTTACAATACGATATCAAAATAAAATTGTTGATCTAGACCAGTGTTTCCCAAACTTATTACTTTTGTGTACCCTTTCTAAATTTTTTGTTACGCTCTGTACCACTAATACGAAAATTAATGTATTTTTTACTATGAAAAAATTGCACAAAAGTTAAAACTCACAACTGGCTGTTGACACCATTAATTATGAACTGTTAACTCTGCAAAAAATAGCCAGTAGAAAAATACGTAATCGTAAATTGTCATGGCTAGCTTTGTTTTTAAATAAAAGTTTTTGAAATTTTCGTATGTTGCGAGATATTTCGCATAAGAAAGCATACCCCAACTAAACTGTTCCCGTGCCACTGGTACCACACTTTGGGAAACACTGATCTAGACAGAAGCAAAATAGATTAACTTCCGGACTGAGCACCTGTCAAAAAATACACGAAATAAAAAAGATGACCTCAAATAAAGACTTCGAATCAAATAATCAAGAAACCTCTAATTTTATCAATATAAGATTCGGAATCATCTATTTCTTTATCAATTTCTTTTTCATCTCGAACTTCCGAAAACAATTCAGCTCTTACATTTTCTTCACATACAAGTAATTGCTTACCTTTTTCTGATATGATTCATAATTTCAACAATTTCTCTTCATCGTTCATATTAGTCTCAATTTTTGCAAAATCATTGCATGACTGAGTAAACAATCTACGATGCTGTGTTCTCACTTGCTTCATTACTTCCATTTTCACTCAGATTCAGTAATAGTCGCTTTCTAAAATTTCAACAGAAATTCAAAGTCCTGTCGCGGACGCCATATGTCAAAAAATACAAAATACTTACTGACCTCAAATAAAACTCAAAGGACTTCGAATCAAATAATTAAAACTCTACTATTACGTTTAATATAAAAGGAAGATTTATTAACTATGCAATAAAATTATAGCATCGCAGTTCCAAAAATTCAAAAGACAAATCTTAAACTCTCTCAAAAACTATTATTTACATTCTAAACTTACCATGGCAACCACCAAAACTCTTCTCGTTGCCATCTTTAAATAGGAACAAAAATAGGCTGCGCATAAGCACATAATATTTCACAGCTCCTGTTTCGTAATGCTTGTAATCATATTAAAATTTTTAGCATATCTTAACACCAAAAAGTTGGTAACTATTAAACACCAAAGTGATGTAGAACCACTGACACTGTACATTCGCGCACCTCGCTTACATTGTAAAAAACTCGGTAAATCTCTAACAAATATTTGGTGAGAAGTTTCTTATTGTATAAAAGTTTGTATCAGATACGTTGCACCAAAAATTGGTAGTAGGATCAAGCAATGCCTCCATGGTGCTACTGATTGCATCAAAATTTGGTGAAAAACACGAAATTCTGACGGTAAACGTTAAGTGAATGATATTTGCTTCCTGCGCCATGTTTTTTTCTTTACAGCTCGGTTTCGTTGTATCTAGATTTTAACACAAGTTGTTTAGAGTATCAACTTATTTAGATAGGTAAATATTTTATTTACATTACTTCATTTCTTCAATGAAGTAATGTAAATATTTTATTTACATTACTTAAAGTTCATTTCTTTTATGTCGCCTTTGAAAATTTGGTTGTTGGTATAATACGTTTGGCGGTATGTCAGGAAATAACCTACTTACAGTAAATATTTTTCTTATCTTTTGGTGATAATTAAATACCAATTTATGGTGCAACCTTACCTTGCATTTGGGTGCTTTAAAATATATCTAATAATGGTGCAAATTTCCTCTTTTAGGTGCCACATGATGTTTGGACCTAGCGAAAACACCAAATCATAGCAAAATTGAACTCCATTTTATGTAGCTAGCAAATGAAAACCAATTTTCAGTACTACGTAGCTCAGAATTCGTAACAGTGTAGTGAAATATATAGAATTTCCTTTACATTATTTATTATTATGTGGCATTATTTTGGAGTGAATTTAGTTTTCATTTACACAACGTTTAGTTTCATTTTCATCATTTCTGATTCATTTTTAATCATATCATAATTATTCGTTTTTCCTCCTATTTCACCGTCAGTTTCGTAGACATGAGTTTGCTTTGAAATTGCAGGTAATTTCAATTTTACTTCAACACTTCATAAAGGGAATCCGAATTAGTAAAAAATAATTACATTGTTAAGTGATTCTACTCATCTATTTAAGATGAGATAATAAGAATCGAGAAAACATTTAACTCATCATTATTACCATGTCAATTTATTAACCTATATTGAATTATTATTATTTAATTGAGTGTCATGCCATCTAAGAGAAATTATTTATTCTATAACTTGTCAATTTAAGCATTGTATAATATCCACAAATAAAACATGGAACGTTTTTTCAATGCAGCTTATAAAATAAAGAATTAAGTTTGATTTGTGCGTAATTGATGCATAATTGCAAATTCGAGTACACACCAGTTATTGTTTGACAGAAAAATATTCAATCAGGTAATATAATTTATAATAATATCGTACGTTAGGCCGGGATAGCCTGGTCAGTGGGGTGCCGGGCCCATGTCCAAGAGTTCGTGGGTTCGGTCCCCACCGGTCGAAGACTCCCCGTGTAGTAAATGGTGACTGATGCACGTTAAATCCGTTGAGTCTCAAAATCCTCCATGTTCCCATAACAAATCAATACCTCTGGGGGTACCGATCCAGGAGTTTCCTTGTCTTCTGGATTGGTTCAAAATTACAAGGCTACGGCGTTGAACATTAGTAGTCGTAAACCCAAAAAACTGGGTCGACTGTTCAACGGCGGTGATAAAATAAAATAAAATATCTTACGTTATAAATAATTTTTGAACTAATATTTATTTTTAAAATGTCAGAAGTTACATATGACGGTTCATTTTTGAAAACTTGTTTTTTCGACAACTCTAAAGAAAATAAAAGTATACTCTGAGAGAATCAGAGTGAACTGCATGAAATTGTTCAAACTTTTTTAATCTGTAATAAAAATCATGTTTAAAAAAAGAAAAAAGTTATTTAACAATAAGATTTGAAAGGTGCTTGAAAAGTATTGATTTCTGTAATGTTTACAGACAGTGTAATTCTTAGATATAAAGCATGTCAGTTTATGTAAGTTACTTATGACCAACAATGAGTCATAAATTTATAACACAAATCAATAGTGATTCACTACATATTTATAAGTTATAGATAAAGTTTTATTCTGGCTTTAAATTTTTGTTTGTGTTGCATTGAAGCGTGCCTTTAAATATGAGGCAGAGGTTTGATTTTAGAAAAACAATTTTTATGGTGTATCATTGTGTCTTGATTTGAATTGATTTACATGGTCAAATTCATGTTTTATTTGTAAACAGTTACAGTTAAAAATTAAAATAATTGTTTAAGCACACAATTGAAATGGCACAGTTAAAATAATTATTTAAAAGGCATTTATCACATAATATTCATAACAAATAAGTTACTAAAAAAAATTTTAATAAACATTTTATAAAAATATTGCTTATTTTTTAAAATTTTAACTAATATTTTTGATTTTTTAAAGATTTTAATTAATGTTTAAAGTTTTAATTTATGACGCATAATTTTGAAGACTTTGAAAAGTGTTTTTAGCTTATTGGGGATGTAGATTAAGGTCAATAAGCTTATAAAGCCTCTTCAAATCCTGCTTGGAATTACAAGAAACATCGAAAAAGTTTTATTTTCAACCAAACTAAATATTTTGACGTATGTGTTTACATAAAACTTTAGTAAGAAAGATAAATATATCAAGTGATTTCAAAAATATTAATGTAATAAAGCATAGTTGTACATGCTAAAAAATGCTATCAATTTAATTTATACGAAAAAGTGATGTGTTAAAAAATGTGAGAGTAAAATTTGCATTGTAGAAAAAACACCATAGAGTTGATATCACTGATAATATCAGAATATAAAACAGGCCATATTCAGCAAAATTAAAAGTATATATTATAAATATTCTGAGATTATTTATGCAAATGGAATTCCTTTGAAAAAATAAAGTGATCTAACGCAATGCGATTATAATCATAAATATTTGACCTTATTTTAAAAAAAATACAAGTATGTTAGTTTTAACGAAATTGAATGATTAGAAGAATAAACTTAGAAAATTAGAAATAGAAGAATATTATAAAATTAGAAGAATATTTTAAATGATTTGGTTTTGTGTCGTAAATTATTTGCAAACAAAATTAGTGTACGAAAAAAATTGTTCAAGAACGTATTAAAAACTGAATTAAAACAAAACAAAAAAGAGCGTAAATAAAATGCAATTATAAAATATGAATAAAATATTAAGTGAAATTAAAAGTACATATAAATTTGATGCGTGATATGCTTTGTAAAAAAAGGTTGTTAAATAAAAAGGAAACACAAATGTATTAAATACTCTGTGTAACATAATAAAAGGATTCAAAAGTTACTTTTAACATAGAAAAATATCTGAAGCATTTGAAACTGATAAAAATTATGCAAACTGATTTTTATGATTAATAAATTTAATGAGGCAACATAAATAAAATTTAAATGCAATTTCATTTAGTCAAGTCAAAAGAATATAATATAAATTTGATTCATGATTTGCTACGTTAAAAATAATTGCGTTGTTAGAATAAGACACAAGTTTAACATTCTTTGGAACATGATTCTATTTTAACACGGAAATAAATATTTATGGTTTTAAAGCTATTTCAAAGATATGTATTATAATTTTATGATTACTATATCAAATGCTGCAACAACAATAAAATTTGACCAAAGTTATATTCAAGTTCAAAGTGAATAATATAAATTTGATGCTAGATATTTCATATAAAATATTATTGCTATGCAAGACTGCGACATGCATTTAACAATCTCTAGAACATGATTCAAGTTACTTTGTACACGGAAATAAATATTTTTGTAAAATATTTTGTAAAAGCTAAGTTTTTGGTTTAATAATCAGTTTATTAAATGCAGCAATGAAAATAAAATTTGGACAAAATATTTGGCCAAGTTCCAAGTATATAAATTTGATGCATGATATCTTATGTTAAAAAAATATTTGCGATGAAAGACTATTACACACATTTAACATTCTCTTGAACCTTATTAAAATTACTACTTTTAACCCGTGACATTTGAAAATGTAGTAAAAGGTTGGTGTGTACAATTTTATGATTTATATATTAAATGCAGCTCGCGGCTGAGAAATAATTAAACAAGTTATTTAGGCAAATTCCAACTGATGTAACCTGAAAATATATCCTAAATTAATTAAACAGTTTAAAGCGACTTAATGAGGGCAGAACTTCAACAATACATCCAAAAAATTCTAAATTTATATTGAAATTCTTATAAAATTTATTTTATAATGCCCTATTTTCGAAACAAATGTTTCAGTTTAATATATTGCGAACAATTGCTACAGTTAAAATAAATTTACATTATTTCAAATCGATGTAGAAAAAGAACATCTTAATTTAAAGTGGTATGTGTCATGGCCACAGAAAAATACGAAAAACACCGCTCTCATTTCTTAAAAATGGTTAATTCTAAAATTATGCTTTAATAGAGGTAAAACAATTTTGTTCAGTAACAGGGTACTCACTTTCAAATTGATGAAAACCTTGTAATACATTAAAGTTTGTCCTCAGTGTTATAAAACTAAATGTGTACTGTTATTAAACAACGTTGATTTTTATTTTTATTTTCTATTAACCTTGACTTCATTTTTTTCAATTTTGCTTTTTTGACTTCCCGCTCTAAGTTGGCCTTATCCTCCATTTTAGATTTTTCCGCATTGTTTCCGTGGATCTAAAAGGCAACTCTTAAAAATCAACGGGTAATCAACGGACTTTATTCAATTTGCTTTTATTTTGCTTAGTGAATTCATTATTTCTTATTCTGGGAATATCTTCATGGATCTTATGTATGGATATACTTAAAGTGAAAGTTCGAAGCTGTTGATACAATGAGATCGAAAATATGGTGGGTGACTGAAACGTTGTTGAAATATCATTATTTCGTTTATATCAGGGAAAGTTGAGAATCAATATCAGTTGATTTTGACTGTTGAGACAAATTTCATTTTATTTTTTATTTTTTACTTAAACTGGTAAATGTTGACACGCTATATTAAGAAGTTCTTTTTACCATAAATATTATTTCTTACAAACATTATTACTTACTCACATTAGAAAATGAGGAAATTTTAGCATGCAAGAAATGATGATAACAAAACATTTTAGGTAACAGCCACAATCGCTGCATGCTTAATCTTAGCACTTTCCGATTTCACAACTACAAAACATTATTAAAAAAATAATTTTAGGGTGCATAAAAGCGACTATGCCGCATTCATTCGACAATGTCGACATTGATTATATTTTTAACTTTCGCGGTAACAAATATATCATTAGACTGCGATAATTTTTACCTAAAAGTAGGAGAAAGTTATTTTATTTTTCCCAGAACCAAATCAAAGTACTAATGATGAAAAATATTAAGTATAGAATGGAAATTCAGATGTTAAATAATAAAAAGAGTCGTATCTAAAGGAAATTTTATGCTTTAAGAAATCAATATAATGCTGTAGCTACTGCTTAGTAAACAGTACTGAATAATACAAGTCATTTTAATTTGTAAAATTTTAGCTTTGCAACCTGAATAACAAAATAAAAAATTAAGACAGAGTGGAAAAAGTATTAATAAATATATAATACTAAGATCATAATTATAATTTATTTTCTCATGATTTTATTATATAAGTCATAATAATTTTTTAAGACTGATAAATAATATTTAAAAAAAAATTATTTCTAAAATTCAAATGATTTTTATGACTGTATCACTTGTCAAAGTAAAATGGCACTAATATATAGAAGTAAAATTAAATTTACCAAAGATTCAGTTTGTATCGATTCATTTTTGCTGCAATTATAGCTAAGTTTTGCATTCATTTTATTAAAATAACCTCACCTGAGATGGTGCATTGTCCCAATGTATAAAGCATATTCATGTTCTTTTAAAACAATCTTCCTTTTAATGACAGTAAAAAATTTCAAATTAATACATTATTCATTCAGTAAAAACCCCCTTTTGTGACAAATGCTAATCTGAAAAGCGAATGGTTTTTCTTTTAATAGTCTGAATTCCATAAAAGCTGCGAAAAAAGGGCCTAAGTAGCGTCGGCTTATGGTATGTATGTAGGTCCATGCATTTTTTCAGAGTTGAAAATATACCAATATAAGAGTATCTAACAGAAAATCATATTGAATTATAAGCCTAATTACTATTTAAAAAACGTTGAGGACGCTATGACATCAGAAAAATATGTCTGATTATGTATTTAGATAGTCAAATGGAAATTTAAGTCAAGACAAAAAGTATAAGATTTTCATAGTTGTATCTCCTTCAACTAAATAAAAGTAAGTTTAATTAAAAATGAAATAAGTACGGTTTCAAAATAAATTTTAGAATTAATTTTATTAATATTAATTTTATTAATATTAATTTTATTAATATTAATTTTATTAATATTAATTTTATTAATATTAATTTTATCAATATTAATTAATTTTTAAAATTTCTTCTATTATTGTTTTTTACAAATAAAATGTGTTTTTTAAGCAACTCATTCATAATAACTTATAAATAAAATATTTAAGATATTACAAATAGTACTACAAGTTTTTTAATAAAATGATTCATGCAATATATTCTAAATAATGTATATTGTATATTTTGAAATTGTGCATACGTTAAATTAGATTAAAAAATTAATACATAAATGTGAATTTTGTTTAATTTAATATATATTTTTTGTTAAAAAAGTTAATTAATTTTTAATTATTTACGAAAAATTGGCAAATAATTATTAACACTAAGAATGTAAACAAAATTATATTAAATGAGTATTTTTGAAATCATTCTACAACAAATTTAATACTTTAATAATTTATATCAAATTTAAGGATACGAATCGGTTTACTGTAAAGGAATTTTAAAAAAAATATTCTGTAATATTTAAAGATGGCATTATATTTATTTTGTCTCAAAAAAGGGAACAACATAAATATTTTATACTGTTTGATTTGTAATCGTATAAAATAAAATTCTATCTATCTTCTGTCATGAATAAAACCCAATAGTTTTTAAAATAAAATTCAACGCTTTCTGACTTCGTTGTTATAAAGAACCATATGATATTAAATATAGAACGAAATAGTATTTAATAAAAATATAAATTAAGAAAATGCTTACTTTGTACTCAAACTAAGAGAGAATGGTGTACACGTACATCAAATCATTACATTTTTATTGAACTATTTGAAACGTTACTCATAAAACGACAATAAAGCTCTTCAGTTCGACATAAAAATCGACCATATCCATTTGATAAATGATATGAAACAAATGCCACGTGTAAATATAATAAAGTATCTTTTAAAATAAGAAAATGTTTAAGAAACTGTCTAACCTCGTCTTGTGGTCATATTAACAATCAACAATGCAAAGGTCATTCTTATAAAGAGCAGACGATGATTAAATCGATTTTAGCGTAATTAATCGAGCTCATTTAGAGGTTAACAACAACAGTCGGCTTACATTTTTAGTTACTGATATTATTTCCTTTTACTTTCAAATGTGCCCTTGATAGCTCAGAAAATATTCATGACAGTTGAAAAAAGGGGTACGAATTTACTAGACCTCTGTTCTATATATTGAAGGACAACTTTGTCGACACTTTGATTACATGGGTTAATATACATTCAGAGTCATGCATTGGTCTGTAATATTTCAGAATTTACATATTATTTGCTTGCATAAAAATGTATTTATGCTTACAAGCAAACAAGCTATTAACGCAACACAGGATAATGCAATCTCAATAATATTTTCTAATGACTAAATCGGCTTTTTAAGATGCTTATCACCTGCCGAAGATCACGATTATTCAAGCTGGAAAAAATATTTATTTCTAAAGGTATGAAAAACAAATCTAAATTAATATTTATCAGTGAAACCATAGACTTAGCGAAAGATAACGTTAATTCACTATTTAGGAAACTTTCTTTGACCATTTTATTTTTAAATTTAGCTATCAAATATTTGATGCTACAGCAACTGTTATGACCATGTTAAGTCACGTGAAATATTTAAGTTGTCTCTTAATAAATATTTAACCAATTTATTTATAATTTCTTTTTAATGGTGATTTTATTTTATTTTTCTTGTAGATACAGAGTAAGTCAAAGTAGCTGGACCAATTTCATGCGCAAAATGTCATAAATGCATTCATTAAAAATGTATATACATGCAAATGCAGGATCTAATATATACATAAGGAAGTTTTGAATGTACTCCTCACAAACGTTCAATAAGCGCTTCTTTTGTTATACTGGGTAAATGAAGTCTAAATTGCAATTAGAGCCAAACTTTGTGCAGCAAGTTTGTATCGATGGTGACGATAACATGTGCGTTAAGGGCTTTTACATCAGTAATGGTCATTGGACCAGGAGGCTTATACTGGCTAACTTTTATGAGCCCCAACATATAAAAATTGCAGGGATTGAGATCTGGAGATAAAGGTGGCAAAGGCAAGAATGCATTGTCAAGGGTGGATATGCGACCAATAAACTGTCGTGGGTTGGTGTCGACTGTCATTGGGGTGGCACTGCACTTCTGAACTTTTGTTTTCGCAGAAACGTCGATGATGATTTGACTTCTAGCTCCATCTTTTGGTGACTATATAAAGCTTGCTTATATTACCTCCACATGAATGTACATTTTTAATAAATCTATCTTTCACATGATGAATAACACCTAAGAAATTGAAACATTCATTTTGATTATCAAGAATGCCTGCAGAAGATGTTAATAACGTTTATCATGTTTATGCGCATCAATAGAACAATAGATCCTTGATCCATGTTTAAAACATGTTCATTTATTTAAGTTGTAGCTTGCATTTCTTTTAATTTTAAACAATTTTGGCTTAAATTTAAAAAATAAAACAGCATTTTACATCACTTATTTTGCTATTCATGATGTTCAAATGTGAATTCAAAGCAGAAATTTCCATTTAAAATAACTTAATCACAGCACAAAATCGGCAATAATTTGTCATAAAAACAAAAACTCATAGTAACTGAAAGATGCCAGAAGAAATAAAATATAAGCCATATCGATAGCTGAAACAAAAATAAAATAATTACATACAACTCGTCAAAGTTACGCTATTAATGTCGAGTACAATTGTAAAAAAAAATTTCATAATTCAAGGAGAATTTTGAATTTCTTTAAAAAGGCTTTGAAAACTTATAAAATAAAATCATCGATGAATAACAAAACTGAGTCATACGAAATACATAAGGCGGGAACTATTATCATATTTATTAACGAACGTGGTAAAATGGTAAAGTTAAATTTTTAGAGGATTTTTTTTTCACTTGTCATATTGGATATAATTCAGTTAGCTCACTCGAAGAATATCTATTAAAATAAAAACACTTGACATTTTCATGATATGACTTCAACATACCAATGGAAGTTGGCATAAAAACTTTACGATAAGCAGCTTTTACTGGTGGTTTTTTTCACTTGAGATAGAATTCAAATTATAAAACAGAAATTATAATATTTATACTTGAAATTCTTGAGATTGTAATTTTATTATTCTGTCCTACATTATTGTTAAATTAAAAGTAACAAGTAGTTGGTGGGGAACTTTATTTTCTATCTCTGCTTCAGGGACAAATCAAAATAAAAACTTGTTTTTCTGCATAAGACCTTTATAAATGTCTATTTTACTCTATATGTGACAAAAAAAGATTGTTTTCCCATTGTAGGCTCGAGATGGTTTTGACAGATGCGTCTATTTCAAAGTCACAGAAGACCGTGGGTGTTAAGTTCGTAATAATAATATTGATTCTAGATTTATTTTTAAATGACTAATAATTGCTGTAAACTTCTGCTTTAAAACAGCAATCCTTGAGCAGTATTTCGTTAATTTTGGGAATCATTTTGTCAAGATTTGTGACGAAAAGCAAACTCTATAATGTATATGACGAAAATATTTCCTCCATTCGAAACCTCATCATATTGAATGTGGGAAATTGTTAATCAAAATGACGAGACTAGAATAAAGACTAGACAATCAAAGATAAAGTGACGAAGCTGATCGGTCTCTACGGTGGTCAAGAAGTTGGCCGCGTACTAGGAAGATCCGTAGTTCGAATCCCGCTTGGTATGGGTGTAATTTATCTCTTTGTTCTATCTGCCCTTGTTTGTGCTGTGCTCACGATTAAAGTGATGATTAGAAAAGTTAGATACATTAGTAACATTATTATTATTTTTTTTAGAAAAAAATAGAATGACGAAATATTTCTTCAATTTGGATGAACTTTGTTTCCCCGAAGACGTGACGATAGTTATTTTGTCATTTTGACGAAATTTTTGATTGGAGCATATACTAGGAAACAATTTCGTCAAAAATGAAGAAAGTTTCTGATATTTGAGTATCCATTTTTTACAGTGTGAATGAAAGTGTATCTAACGAAGCAAGATTTACGAATTAAGTGCATGGAATAAAACAGATTTAATAGATGATTCGATAGTTAAAGGAAATCATTGATGCCAATTCGGAACCCCCAGTGTTTAGTTCCCAAGTACGCTTGGAGCTAATTTTATCGATCCACTGAAGGGATGAAAGACAAAGTCAACCTTACCCGGCATCAAGATCGAACCAAGGACCTGTGGCACGAAAGCGCGAACTTAATCTAAATAAATAAATAATAGTAAAGAGCAAAAAGAAACTTAATCTAAAAATATCACTGTATGATATGTAGAAAATAGTTTATAAAAGTAAACAAAAATCTGCAAAACATATGAAAAGTAAGCATTCTTCACTTTATCTTTAACCTGAAAATAGGT
Source organism: Parasteatoda tepidariorum (assembly GCF_982258835.1). Lineage (NCBI taxonomy): Eukaryota > Metazoa > Arthropoda > Arachnida > Araneae > Theridiidae > Parasteatoda > Parasteatoda tepidariorum. The sequence continues at coordinate 61,153,411 of NC_141756.1, read as the reverse complement.
TATTAATTCTATAAGGATATTATAAAATTTTGTTGTGTTACAAGCAAAAGAGGCTTAAAAATACATACTTACTTACATTCTGTGTTCGAAAATTTTAGATTTGTTTGTGTAGAGTATATTTCAAAAGGAAACTAAATATTTTCAAATTTAAACAATTCATAAGAGTTGTATTGTAACATATAACAGCTGGTGAAGACAAATATTTACGAAACTATTACACCGCGTCTACAACGAAGCAGAAATATTTTAGCATTTATTAAAATTTGCGTAAAAGAAGATGATATTATTAATATATGCAAAATAAAATACTTTTAATGAAATAAAATATTAACAATAATAAAAAAATATCAAATAGATTAATGTGTTAAAATTTTCAAAATTGCTTTTTTTTAAAGAATGCTTAATAAATTATGAAATTCACTTAAATCCATAAAAGTTAATGACTTATGTACATAATGGTTAAGCGTATAGATATTGAAAAGCCTAAAAAGCTTTTCGAAAGAGTATTCATTATGAGCTTTTGAAGTTTAAAATACACTAAATGTTATTCAGATAGAAGTAATAAATAAAGATATTCAGTTATTAGTAACTCACGAATCAGCTCTTAAAAAAATATTAAAAAAACATGGCAAGGAATTTTATATTCCCTTAGTAAGATTACTTTTAAGAAATACAAAATAAAATAAAGGGTAATAAATGTACCTAATTTAAAAAATTTTCTGCATATCATGCTAATTAGGTAATTGGACTAAGTTAAAAAGAAGTATTATTTAAAATTTGAAATCATGAAAACTATTAAGCCGATTTCGTTCAAATTGAGTATTCGGTGATTTAAAAAAACATACTTTAAAACGATGTAGAAATTTATTTACTTTACAATTCGAATCAAAATTTTCGACAGCTATTAATTAAAATAATAGAAAATAATAAACAATTATTAAGTAATATTTCTTACACGAAACTGTCTTTCAATAAACAAATTTTATAAATCTGCGCAAAACATTTTCCATTCCCTTAAAAGTTCCCGAAATATGGTAAAATACGCATAAAGTGACTTTATTAATAAGGAATTCTAAATTTTGGCCAATCTCCTGCTCCTAAGCTATTAGAATAAATTTTTTTTTGCTCCCCATATTTTGAAAGCAATAAATTTAAATCCATGTAAAAAAAGGTATGCTTATTCATAGAAAGAACGTTCTTTTGTCTAATTCGTAACTTAAAACATAATTTGCACTAATTAATTGACATATTTATGTTCAGGCCCTTGAGCCCTTAAGGTTGAGCCCTAGTACGTAAAAATCCGATCATTAGAACAAAAGTTGCTCAGGATGTTTTCTATTTTGTTTTAAGAGCTATAAGTTGTATATCTCATAAGAAAATTAAGATTACATTAACATTGATGATTCGCTTCATCACATTGGATAAAACAGATTGTATTCAGGGGTACCTGAAAAAAGTACCCCAAGTACTATGCAAATTGAGATTAAGAATTAGCTTTGTTTATTTAGAAGCGCATTAATTATCACTGGGATAACGTATATTAATCTCCCAAGATCATAACAGCTACAGTTGGGGAAAAATTGCAATGATAATATAAATCAACTAAGGAACGTTCTTATTTGTTCAATCCAGGAAAAGTTTAGATGGAAAACAATGTCGAAGTTTTTCCAAACAGTGACAAGACTTTCTCATGTAAAATATTCTTCTACTATTGCTATGAGATATATTTATAATGCCGCTCATTAGATTTGCAAGTGTTATCAGATTTAATAACATTATTCTGAGGCCTAAGAGGAAGATGCAACACAATTGTACAGCGGATAGCATTCCCATGTCAGCTCGAAATTGTCGTAGTTTTTAGAAAAAATACTGTCTTTTCAATGCCAGTTTCTGATTATTATTAGTAAGAGCGCTAAATTGTTGAATGTTTGTAATATATCATTATTTTTAATTTTTACATGCAGTATATTTCAAATATAGTTATAATACATTTGATTTATTAAAAAAAAATCATTTCGCAAAATTCAAAACTGTTCACATGTCTAGTGATTTGGTGAAATTAAAAAGAAACCTTTTTCAATTTCTATTGTAAGATAGGTTAAGCTTGTGACTACAATAAATTATAAATAATTCAAGCTGCATGAAATTTAATTATCAACTGCTATCTTTTTTTTCTTCAAAAAATGATATTCCCCGATGACTTATAATAAGATAAACAAATCAAGTTAGTGGTACCTGGTATTTCAATGTCCTTAAATTTTTACTTATTAACATTAGTTGATTTAGGGTGTGGTATCATTTATCGATGATATTAAAAATGCTATAAAAGTCTTAATAGTTAAAACATAGGATCTTTCAAAATATTGTGATTTCGAAACAAGCCATGACGGTGACAGTGGTATGCAGATTACATGTTATGACGCAGTTTATAGTTGTAGCAAAATAGACGACAGTTTTTTTTTTAAATTTAAAATTAGATTTGTACATTGATTCAATGCTTTACAATTATGGATACAAATTTGTTGGATTTCAATGTCACTAAAATATTATTATCAACTGCAGAATTAAAAAAAAAGCAATCACTATTATGTAAATTTCCAAGCATTGCAATATTCTTTTATGCTTACGTTACAAACGCACCTACGTCATTACAAATCAATTTCCAATTATTTCCAAACTAGTTTCGTCAAATTCTTTGTAGGGAAAATTTCCCTTCGTAGTCATATCTTTAAAATATGCTAAATTTATTATTTATAAAAGTTTAAGTATCTATTAGTAAATAGTAATTGTAAATAGTATTACAAAACTAGTACAAATCAAGATTTAAGGCTTAAAAATATTGAAATGGTTTTAACACCTCAAAGCTATTAAACGAAAATTATATCTCACTATACCTCAATATTTTCAAGAATTTAAGTTCATGGGAATGACACACAAATACATGAAAAAGTAACAAGAAAGTATGAAAATGCATAATACAAAATGCATGCATTTCGCATAATACATTTATATATTAAGTAGAATACCTAAGGAAATATGTAGAATACCTAAGAAATGTATATACTGTCTGGCGTTTAAAGCTTCAATCTATTAATACCTGAACTAATACATAAATTTTGACAATATGAAAATTGTCTAGACAAATTTTCAAAGATTAATTATTGCTTACATTACCATACAATTTTATGCAGTCTATAAATCGACTAGGTAGTCTTTGGAATTATTTACATTTCGAGTAATAAAAGCAAGAATGCGATGAATTTACACAATAAAATCTTCAATGAATTATTATTACAAGAACTCCTTTTTACAGACACACTATAATACAGAAGTATAACTGTAAAGTTTAAGATGATTAACATTAAAATTCACCTTATGCTGACATATTTAACTAATAATTTATATTTTTTTCAATTAAATCTCACAATTTCCCTATACATTTATGAATAAAAGTTATATATTTAAAGCATTACAGTATATATTTTTTATAAATGAATTTATAATAAAACGTAAACTATTTAAATTGTGAAAATAGTGTATTTAGGGATAGAAAAAAAGTAAATTTTTAAGATGAATAAAACTTTGTAGTATTTCTGAAACAAGTGTCAACATTGTGATGGAATAGATTACATATCCTTTTGCTTCATAAAACAATATTTCTTTATATTTAAATTTTTTGCAAAAATGAAATAGAAACAAATTAATTTATTTGTTAATATATAAATAAATTAATTTTCCAGAATAGGGAAATTTCCTGTTCTAATTAAGGAAAAAAAGTTTGAGCGTAATTGCACTTATTCTTGATAAAATATTTTTATGACCTCTATTTACACATCAAATGATGAAACTCGAAGTGATAAAAACTTCAACTATTATCATTATCTTTATGCATGTGGATATAAGAACATTAATTGACAACTCATGTATGACAGATAATTTAGATTTTTTTCATACTAAAAGTAGCTTTTCATGAATCATTTTTAGAAGCAGTGTTTTTTTAAGGATGAATGAAATCAAATTGAATGTTAACACATTGAGCTTTTCGAAATCAACATAGGTAAACAAGTTTATTTGAGGTTGACGTTATGTATGTTATGTATACGTTATTCATGCAACGTTATGTAGGGGAGAGTGGGGTCAATTGTAAAATTTTTTACATAACTATTTTTAACTAACAAAAAATCCACTGAATTATTAGTATTAATTGACAGACCAGTAAAGTAGACTATCCTCTACTAGAAAAAAAAATAAATACCTTATTTTAAATGTTATTATATTAGTTATTAACAATTTTTGACAGTCGTGCACAATTGTAACACTTCATAAATTCAACTAAAACATAGTTAATTATACATATTATCATAGTTGTGATATATTTTTTTGTGGATCAAAATAGTAGTGATATTTTAGGAGTAAAAATAATAATGAGCAGAGACCTAAAGGGTTAAACTTTTAACTGTAAGGGTTTAAAAATTTTAATTTATGCTGTGAAAGGTGACAAATAAAATAATGCATATCCAATATAATAAAATTGATATAGGAAACTATTGGTGGTTCTTAAAGAGTTAAGTAATGGTTTGTAAGCATAAGATTATTTATTTTCAGCTGTTACAATCGTCCCTAAGACGCCATTTCAGCTTCATTTGTTAAAAACATTGCCAGTTAATTAACAAAACTAATTTTTTTTATTGAAATGTTAATTAAGGTGTCCACTTACATATTCGGTTAATAATTTTTATTTGCTTAAACAAAATTACTTTGTTACAATATAATATTCTAATACCAAAAAAGGAACTTACGTAGCGTGAAAATATCTTTTGTGATGTAACTCTTTCAAAAGTACATGAAAATGGTTGCTAGCAGGGGTGCACATGTAGATTTATTAAATACACCTTGTGCGCCACCTAGGAACCAAATCTAGAACCCGACACTCGAAATTTTTGCTCTGTTTACAATCGTACCCTGTTACAATTGACCCCACTCTCCCCTATAGACATAAAGTTCTCAGAACTTTTTATTTTCTCAAACAAGAAATATATTCAATCATGATATCCAACTTTTATTTAATTGAAAAATATTCATAACCGCAATTCAGCTTAAAGTATTTCTTATTAAATTAGCACTTCAATAGTTTTTTTTTATATTTTTGAAAAATAAATTGGCAGTTTCTTAATAAGCATACATAATTCCTAATACTACTTAAATAATGAGAATCCCTTCATTATTTTTATTATTTTCCATATTTTTACGAATATAGATAAAAAAATAAAAAATTAATAATCTGTACTCACGATTATCACTTGAAATATAATATTGATTAGTTCGTCCACTAAGCATCTTTAAGAAGAATACATAGATCTTTTTACTAAAGAAAAGGTTTCAGACGAAACTGATGTTACCGGAAAACATAAAGAAAACCAAAAAAATTAAAACCGGTCTATGCTGTTCTTACCGGAAAAACCTAATGCAATTGGTTTTAACTTTTACCACAAAACATTCTTGTGATTGCAAACCATTATAATGAAATCGGATTTTCTTACGAAATATTAACATAAGTAGAAGAAAACAAAATAAAATTATTATTCAACAGGTTACTACGTCGAAAATATAAGCACATAAAATTTGATTTCAATGATAAATATGATTTTTTTATCTCATGTTGGCATTTATACATTTTTGACCGAATAAATTTTTATTTGAGCTGGGAAACATATTTGAAGGATGAAACAGTACTTTTTTGTGAACCGGGTGCAGGAAAATTCAGCAACTTTTTATTTCTTTAATTTAATAAAATTTTTTTAAACGCGTCCATTTTGTTCAGTTTTTAAAAAATAAATAAGATGAAAAGTAATAACAATATTAAAAAAATAAAATAAAAAAACCTTGGAGGAGGTTTGCACTTTTTTGGTGAGTTCTCGCTTCCGCCGAGCTAAACGAAAAGTACCGCTGAAGCAATGAGCAAATCGTCGAGGATTATAAAGTATGAGATCCAAAAGAAAGGAGATCTTTTTTCTTTCAGATCGCGCATACTGTAAATCAGCATATATTAACCCTACTAATTAGGGGTAATATATTATCATATATTCTATCATGTATTCTTTATATTAACCCTACTTTTGATAAATCGTTGGTAGGACAAAATTTATCCGTTTTTTTAATTTTTATTTTCAATAAAAATTTACAAAAAACCTTTTATAATTAAGTTTAGTTTTTCCATTCTTTTTAAAATTATTTACTAAGAAGAATTTTCAAAACTTAAAAAAAAATAGAAATAAAAATGTCATGTTTAAAATATTGTTTTGTTCTCAATAGTTAAAATACTTATTTTTAAAATTTTAAGCCTTATACTTATGCTCTATTTTATCTATCTATTATAACTTATCTATATAGTATCTAGTATTTATATTTATGTACTTTATTTTTTAAATGATTTATTTTTTTAATATTATTTTTACCTTGTAACACCTTTTCGTGCAATAATTTTAGATTTTAGTTTTTATATTATCTTGTACTTTGAATTACAAGGTTCATTAAAATACATTAAAAAAGAGTGTTTCCAAAACGAAAAGTCCATTTACAACTCATTACGTGTAGAAAAAATTACTATAATAACAAAGCATTAAAATCAATTTCAGTTTTTAACATTGAATTTTAATCTCTTTTAGTATTTTAGGAATGGAAGCGCGTTAGTTCTTTTCCTATTAATTATACATTCAAATACTATTTTTATACAAAAAATAGGATCTCTGCATAAATGTTAACAGACTCTTATACTATTCATTTATTCATTACGAAAAAAAAATGCAATATTTAATTTTTCACTTCCAAAGCCCCTTCTCCGAAATCTATGTCTGCTGCTCTGTAATAAAGTCCAATACTAGGTCGCGGGAACAGACAAGAGAAGAACCTAATATAATTAACCTAGATTTTGCCTTCACTCACCCTTTACCGCCGCACCCCGTATTATCCCATTTTTACCCCTAAAATATATCAAAAAACACTTTTCTCAGAAGTTGCGTGTTTCAATGAATTTCCAGCAACTTTCTCCCTGACCCCCTGCAACCCAGTTTTTATCCCTCTCAAGGATAGACTTTCCCTTTTCGTTGGAAAAAATATCTGATAAATATCTCTGCATCAGGTAATAACTTCCGACAGCAAATCTTCCACATTCGAAATCGATAAACTAAATTACTCTGGCTATCTACCGAGAAGTTTGGAATTTCGAAGGGATATTTTCTTTCGAATGCCGACTTTGAAGGTTGTAGCATTGCACAATGGGGTGTGGACATGAACATTCGAATCACGTCCGCTGTATCGAGCGCTAGATCCTTGAGAAGTTCTTTTTTTTTTCTTAATCAGGTATATTCATTTGGTCAGAATTTTACGCCGCAGCGCATTGAATTGGTTTTATTATTATTGAATCATTTAATTTAATTTAGATTTAAATAATAATAAAAAAAGGATTATTTTTCTGACGTTAAAAAAACTAGTTGGTTTAGTTTCTGAGGAAACTATTTGTTTATAAACATTTTAATTAATTTTTTTTTTATCGAAGAGTGATTTTGGTTGAGGAAATTAAGTTGTAAGAAGGAAAAAAATCTGGTAAAATTACCGTGCTCTGGTAAATACAAAACTTGTACGGTATTTAATGCAGTCATTCCGTCATTTTTTTCCATTCAAGTGGTAACGGTATCAAGTGGTAATTAATTTTTTTTTTATTCAAGTGGTAATTATTCTTTTTTTTATCGAAGAGTGATTTTGGTTGAGGAAATTAAGTTGTAAGAAGGAAAAAAATCTGGTAAAATTACCGTGTTCTGGTAAATACAAAACTTGTACGGTATTTAATGCAGTCATTTCGTCATTTTTTTCCATTCAAGTGGTAACGGTTTAATGGAAATTCTGGTTTTCATAATTATAGTTCTTATTACTGTACGTTTAGTAAAAAATACAAAACTGAATAGCAGATTTAACCGAATAAATGATTTTTATGCCATGCTCTAAGATATCGAAGATAAAATAACCAAATTTTGTCACACATTATAAAATCATATTTCATTATTAATTTTACTAATATTATTACCAAAGCTCTGCGGTAAAAAATTCTGATCTATTTGGGGTTCCCGTAAAGCCAGACACTCGGTAAATTTTACGATGTTCAGGTAGCTTTGACCATACGTTTTTTCTCAGTGTACATGTTTGGTATGCATGTTTTCTGTATAATTTCAGTTCCTAAAAAATAATTCCGAATTCAAAGGAGATGAACACACATATTTTTTAAGTATTAATATTACATAAAATAGAATGGATGACAAATTCATTGAAAAAATTTTTTACTTACCTTACTTCAGAAATCTAGTTTAGTATGAGTGGGAACTTCACTTCAAACAATTTTGGATAAAAGAATGGTAAGAAATAAATAGAATTTTTGACTGTCAAATTATTTTCAAATGTTACAAAAGTTGTTTTGTTAAATGAAGTGCTTGGATTTGTGCTATTTAAAATTAAATAAATATATATATGGGTCATTCTCACAAAAACAGTCATTTTCATGTCCCCAGTATATTTTATGTTTGTTTTACAGCTTACGAAAAAAAAAAAAAAATTCAGGGGAAGTGTCCTTCAGAATGCAAGCTAACGAAAGAATACAAATAAAATTATCAATTTTTATTTTTTATTTATTTTAGGTAATTAAAATATACCAATATGTCATTCCCTCACTTGTCCCCACTGCTGATTTAAAAAAAGAAAAAAATTGTTTCTGAAATAAATTTTTTTTTTTACAAATTCGTGTTTTTTATTTCAGAATACTGAAATATAGAATTCAGAAAATCAATTTTAAATTTAATTTCTGATAGAAATATTAACTCAGCATTATTTTAAACTTTGTCCCCAGTGTTTCGCGTCATTCCCTCACAACAATGTTCTTATCACCTGCAATCTTCTTAGAATAAAAATATTTTAATAAAAACTTCAGAAGTTAACAACTGGCATCATAGAACAAAATTGCAGTATGTTTCCATCTTCAACTTAAAGAAGCTTTGCTGTGGAATAAATTTGAATGAATCAAACCAGGTAAAATTTTTTACATTTGTTATTCCCTCATGTCATTTTTTAGAGTAAAATAAAATACAACTTCATCGAGAAAGTGGATAATTATATGTTGCTTTCTTGTATGAATATAATTGTATGTGATTGACTTCAGAAATTAATAAGGCCTAACTGTTATTTTTAAATTTTATTGAATTCGTCATTCCCTCACTAGTGTATAAAGTGAGGGAATGACGCTGAAGTGAGGGAATGATTCAAGATATCAAATTTATATTATCAAATTTCTTTTTTGTTCAATCGTGCCAGCCAATTTTATTTCCCAAACCTGTAAAAACTATTAAATATATAAGACTAAATTATACTAAATATTGGATATACTTAATATGTTATCATTTTCAAACTTTAGGTAGATGTAACTTAGATAAAAACATGTACTAAAATAAAATATCATTCCCTCACTATTAGTGTCATTCCCTCACTTTTCAAATAGTGAAAATAATTAATTTACTTATTAATTAGTTTGAAAAATAAATTAAAAAATTTATAAATTAATTTATTAAATTAGTTAATTTATGTATTAAATTAATTAATTAATTATTAATTATTATAAATTAATTATTTAAAAAATTAATTAATTTAAATATTAAGTATAATTTATAGGATATATACTTCCTTTATAACGCCATTACATATTTCTATTAATATAAAAAGTTTCAGAGCTTTTTATTCACTTTACTTTTTTGGGATTTTATGAACTGAAAAATTACAGTTTTCGTGAGAATGACCCATATATAAATGCTAGAAAAATAGACAAGATCACGAATTTTAATATTAGAAGCATTTAAAAAACAAATCCTGTTGGATGAATGAATTTTAATTTTTTCACTATATTGACTGCTACAAAAGTTAGTTTTTTATTAAATATTCAATTATTAATGGTATGTAAAGATTTTATTTATTAAATTAAAGTTAAGAAAACTACTTTTCATATTATTTATCATGAATTTGTTACGAATTATTTGTCAGTCACGTGACATACACGTCACGCGAATTATGAGAATCCAACCAGCATTCATCCTATTTTAAAAATGACTGCTTGTACACCGAGAAAACATTTTTTATTCTTTTTAAAAATCAAATAGCAGCCAATAGAAGAAAATAATAAAAAAAACACTTTTTCAATAGAAGCTTTTTTGCGTCAGAGTATATAAAAAATTCAGGTGTAAATGGGCTTTAATACAAAGATTACTTTTAAATACTATAATCTAAATATACGTTTGAAATAATGAAATTTAAATTACATTTTCATGTAATAATATTAAAACATCAGTTACAGAAATCAGAATGTAAATGATTTTTTCTTCTTTTTGAGCTAATATAAAGCGTATTAGTTTCAAAGAAATGCCATGCTATGCATGTAGAATAATAATGATTTGTGAATAATACGTAAAAAAAGCTAAAAAAGAAAAAACTAAGCTATTTTATATTTTCTACACATTTAGAAAGCTCGAAAATTATTTATGTTTTGATCTTTATTAGATAAGTAAAGAAACGGCAATGAAGTGGAACATTTTTTATGACAGCTGAAAAGAAATGTAGTATTGCAATTCTTCAATTTCTTGCCTTATATCTAATTATTATTTGTTGTTTCGAAAATTTAGATGTATACATTACAGTTATAATTCTATTTATAAGATTTTTTTTTGACCGTGTTCTCTGAAAAAACCGACAATATAAGGTGAGGCAAAGTGTTTGTTGTTGGTAAATAAAATATTAATGTTTATAATAAATGATGAAAAAAATATTATTTTTATATTATTTTAAAAGAAATTTCTACTTCAAATTGAAAACTGTAGCTGTTAAAATACATTTAAAAGTGAAACTAGCTCCTAATTTAATGTTTTTAAGTCTGTTTAAAAAAAAAGATTCAAAAAGTTTAGGAACCGGTACGTTTTAATGATTTTTAAAAGGGCTGACGGTAATAAGAATACTAAAATATAAAAGATATTTATTTATTTAGGAGTTAAAGCAGTGAATTCTTTTAAATATTTATAAGATTTATGTTTTTGAAGCTTGAATTTCCACAATTAAATTTTTACTTGCATAATTTTCAATGCATTTTTAAATATTTCATTTTTTAGAGCCGGTACGTGCGTACTAATAATGTTCCGTCTGAATTCTATCATTCGTGCTTAAAAGCTAATGTTATATTTTTCAAGAATATACTTATGGTTATATTTTAATAACGATATACAGCTTTTTATTCTAGCACATACAGTTATATATAATAAAACGTTATTAAATTTTTCTTCTTATTTTCTGGTATTAGACTCCTTGTGTATTGAACTTTATGTTTATCCTGTCTTGAACACGATAGCTACGTCTTTTATCAAGAATTTGATAAATCAGCTATTACCGCTCATTGTTGGAACATTGGGCAGCTATTTAATTTTGTTAACGATGAAGTTTTGTTCACCCTAGCCACATCAGCTTATCTTAATGCTCTGGAGTCTTGTTTAATATAAATGTTGATTCCCTTGTTAATGATATGAGTTCCTCACTAACCCTTTATAGTGCTTGGAAATGCATTTTACCCTGATTAGTACCTCTTGGTTACCATAGTTTTTCTACTTTTGTTTTATTTTCCTCTTTATTTTCTTTTAAATTTTGCAATTGGCAACCTCGCGATTTCTTTTCTGTACTCTTTTCCTCTGGTGATTTTTAAGAATGGGTACCTATTTTTTAATTCTTGATAGATGTAGATGTGGAGAAAAAAAAGATTTTTTCTTTGTAAAGTATTTGTAAATACTGTTCATTTTAACCGTGAAAGATAGAAAAAGAAACTGTACGATCAGTACTTAGCACTCTAAGAAAAGTACATTAGTCGTCTACAGCATTGTTCAATGGCGTCAACTTCGTAAATTTCATAGAAAGGTGGGAGCCGTGTACTTAAAGAATACATAATTATAAAATACATAATTATAAAATATATAATACATAATTTTTTAATGTGTTATAATATTAAACTCCTTATTAAACTGCTACAGAAATTACAAATACAATATGACAACATTGTTAATTGCGTATTAAAAGAGTCAAAATTTTCGGAAGACTGTAAATTTGTTAAGAATAAAGTAATCTTTGTTCAGAAAATGTGTAAATTGTTCTGAAATATTATTTGTATATATATATATTTATACATATATATTTTACACGACAACGAAGAAAGTTTTCATTTATCTTTTGCTTTGGCAATGGAGAATTGAAATATCAAGGGTGTGACCTGTCATAAGTATAAGGTATCCGACTACCTTAAAAAAGAGGATTTTCACAAAAAATCACTTTTTTATTTTATTGCTTTATAATAATGCCCAATTTTTCTAGTTTTAAAAACTGTTTTGTTTTTGAATGCACGTCAAGCAGAACTTTAGTTATAGCTATTTTAGTAACAGATGACAGCTGTCCAACTTACCGGAAATTACAAAAATGAAGCCGGTAGTAGGTAATAGTTTCGGATCCATTTCTATTTGTGTCTTTGTTTTTCTTAGATATTTAATTTTTAAAAGCTCTTAAACTCACGGCTAATAATCTGAATTATATTTTAATTAGATTTTACGTTTCGTGGTTACTGTTTGTGGGTAATATGAAAAGTTAGCATATTTTCTAATAATTTGTTTACATTTGAAGCGTACTTTCTATATCTTGATTTTGATTTGTTTTGAAGAAATTTATTGATTTCTTTCAAAAAAATTTGTTATTTATTTTGATGAATTTATTGAAATGGGTAAAGGACGTACTTCTCGATCTAAGAAACGTAAATATTACGGTAAACAACATGACACCAAAAGCGATGATTTGAGTAAAGTTGATTATACCATTTATTCAAAATTGTGTAAAGCAGATGAATCTATTACTTCAAGCTCTTCAAAATCATCGATTTCTATGGATGTCAATAAAGAACTGATGCCTTTGGATAAAAACAATCTGTGTGGCAATCGAATAATTGATATTGAGATCCTAATGGTGATATTAGCTTCATTATGTTGTCCGGTTTGCTATGATAACAAATTGCATTTAGAAGAAAATTCTAGATTTGAGCTATTATAAATATTATAAAAAATATTTTTTACTTCTAATTATTAATAAAAACTATATTTAGACATATATATTAAAGTGTGAAAATACAGTAAGATGGTTGTTTAATAAAAAATTGTTCCTGTGTTAAATGCTTTATAAGTAGTAGACTTTTGATGTTATTCACTAAATACTTTAAAATATCGCTAAATAATACGTTAAAATATCGCTACGTTAAATAAAACTAAGAAAATGTGTGAAGGAATGTGCCCCCTATAAAATATAATAACTTCCTACTGACAAACATTCATAGTTTTTAGAAAAAATGTAATTATAAACTTTAATTGTGTTTTTCTCAAAATGACAATTTTGCTGTTTTTTGTCTACGGAAAACAAGATAACTCAACTAATTATAATAAATTTGTCTTCAAACTTTCAGAGATTGTTTCTTGTATTGTTGGTTATGAAACAGACCTCCAGAATTCAGATAACTGTATTATTTTTTGTTTTATGAGATATTTTGCAGTAGATAATGTGAAGAAAATGTGAAAAAAAATGGAAAAATATGCTTAACACTCCATAAATTTTTTTAATTTCATGCTATCATTTAAGTTGAGGTTCATAACACTTCAGAGGGTTATACGAAACGGCTCAAAAAGTTTGATAGCTGCATGTACAATAGTTTTTTGTGTAGAGTGTTTTCCGTTAATGAGTTATTTTCATTAAAATTATCTAAAAAATACTCTTTAAACAAAAAATTTCCTGTATATTAAAATTTTCTCTATTAAATATGTTTATTTAAATTAATATACAATATAAATTGCAATAATGTTGTGAAAAATATTTATTTTTCAAAAATTTTGTCCCGAAGGTAGTCGGATACCTTAAAGCGGAAATATACATATTTACGAATTTCTGAACGAAAATTCTTTTCTCGCGTGGAAAACGAAAAACTGAAACAAACTGAGCTATAAGTTGGAAAGGATATAAAGATTAAAACCGAATAGTTCATATCAAATTGTCCTATATTATGCTTTAATTATAATAATGCAAATTCAATAATATTGTTTTTATTCATTGTTATTGTTATTTATTGAAAAATAACTATTATGCTGTTTTATTTTTTTAAATGTATTAAAAAAACGTGTTCGTAGGGTAGCAGAAAGCCTTAATGAGAGTTCAGAAGACTTCGCATTGAAAAAATGCGTGAGAGATTTGCCGTCGTACATGTTGTTTTTCAAAAGTGTGATCATTGTTTTATATCTGAAATTTATTTTATCGCATGACATTTATTTCTATTTAAATTTCTTTATTTCAATGAATTATTATTGACCAGAAATTTTAAATTTTAAAGAAGAAATGGTTTTAAACATTTTAATAATTAATTGAAATTCTTAAGAACTGAGAACTGCGTAAAAGCAAGAACACATTTCAAATGAATGTAATTATGTTGCGAGTGAAGGGAGTATAGCAAAACATATGAAATTGCTTAGCAATCTTGGGGGGTTCAGGAGTGTCAGTGAGCAGGGGACGAAGACAATTAACAATTAAATGAAGAGTTTGTCTGATTGTCTTTCTTGAAACTCCAGAACCGTTTATGCAAGCTATCTGAAATTTAAACAATGCATGAAAGGGACAATTTTAACCCACGATCCAAAAAAATGTAAACTTTTTTTTAATTAGATCGCTTACGAGAGATGTTGTAAAAAGGGAATTTTCTCATTGTATAAAAAATGTAAATAAAACTGCAGACTAATTTAAAGGTGAGGTTTGTTAGCTTATTTTTATTTAATTATTTTTATTTATTTATTTTTATTTAATTATTTTTATTTAATTATTTTTATTTAATTATTTTTATTTAATTATTTTTATTTAATTATTTTTATTTAATTATTTTTATTTAATTACTTTTTATTCGTTATGCCGGAAAAACTTAACGATCAAGGTGAACATGTAAGCATAGGCGGACTACGCCTCTTCTTAAATTAACTGAAACCACGTGTTTATTTTGTTTATAGTTATGCCTCGAAAAAGTTTTTAACTAAAAATAAAACTTTAAAATCAACTGATTTGAATTGAAAAGAAAGTTATTTACTGAAAAGTAGAATTAATGAAGAAATAGAACTAATTCGTTAAGGAAAAACGTATAAAATCGCCACATTATTTTTAACGTCAATGATGCTCGATTAATTCAGGCACCAGGTACAAATAGAAATAAAACAAAATAAGCTCTGTACTAAAAAACAAAAAAATATAGAGAAATGGTACCAAGTCATTTAGGAGAGGCGTAAAAATTCGTCAAGCTATTATTGTCATCAATGATGCTTAATTTTTTAAAAGATTCTATTTGAAAAACAAACATGTACTAAAACTCAACCTTAATTTTGATAATGTACTTAACAAACTTAATTCTTTTAGGGGAACTATTAAAAGTCACTGTACTATTACTGACGCTAATGAAGGTTAATTAATTTCAGTAATAAATACCAATTTATGTAAAAAAATAAGCTATATAATAAAAAATATGCTACTAATTCGTTAAAGAGAAGCATAAACAATCGCCAAAGTATTTCTGAAGATTCTTAATTAATATTGGTAGTAGGTGCTAATTTAAACAAAAGCTATGTAAAGCAAAATAAATGAAGAAATGATGGAACCACTTTGTTTAGTAAAAACGCAAAATATCAGCATGATGCTTAATTTTGACGCCAATGATGCAAGTTTTGTTGATAAATTCCAAATGAAAAAAACAAACAAACTTTGTACTAAAAAGCAAACTTAATGAAGATAATGTCTTTATTCTTATAAGGGAACCGTAAAATGTCGCCAACTTTTATTGACGCCAATGATGGTGAATGAATTTTGGTAATAGATACTAATTGAAGTAAAAAAATTAGCTATGTACTAAAAGGTAAAGTAAGGAAGAAATGTTACTAATTAGTTAAAGAGGAGCGTAAAAAATTGCCAAACTATTAATGAAGCTAAAGATACTTAATTAAATTTGATAATAGGTGGTAATTTAAACAAAAATAAACTATACTAAAAAGCAAAATTAATGAAGAAATGGTACTAACTTTTTTAATAGAAACGTAAAATGTCAATATGCTGTTATTGAGGCCAATGTTGCTTAAATAATTTTGGTAATAGGCACTTTTGGTAATATGGTAATTGGGGCAGTCTTACTAGTTACAAAATATACTGACAAAGACGCAATCAGTATATTTGACACCTACTAAAACTTCATCAACACTGCGCAGTTTTAATATAAATACTGAGGAAAGAGATTTTTTTTATGGGTCCTCAAATGGAATAAGTACCAGAGATAATCACTTGATTATGCTAAATTTTGACTATCATGAGTTGGTATCAAGCAACAACATCATATTCTGATCACAGTTAATCTTTAATATGACGGGATGAACTTCTAAAAACGTATTTGGGTTAGTCTAATTACGTAAAGCCACGGGGAAGAGGACAAAAATAATAATAAAACAAATTAAGTATTTTAATTTTATTATTAGCGTCGGTATATGTCTTTCTTATTTGTGCTCGATTTCATAGTGTTGTTTAGCAATTATTTTTTGATTGTTAACTTTTTGCACAACGTGCGAACAACGGGTATTAAACTAGTTATTCATAAAATATAATAATTATGTCTTAATTAAATACTTAAAGTCATTCATTTAACTGAAAAATTACTATTTCTTTATTTTAATTTTCATTTGGCGCAAAAATCAGTTCTTAAAAATAATTTGTTCTTATTAATAATATGTAAATAATAAAGACTGGAAGCCTTTTAACATTACGAAGCTAAGAATCATATTTATTATAACACCACGTTTATTATTTCTAAATACGCAATTCAATGGTCATAAAAATATTTATTTTGTCTTAATTACATACTTATATTCAAAGGTGTTATCAAAAGAGTAATGTTTCTTTGTTCTTATTTTCATTTGGCTTAAAAACTCGTTCTTAAGAATAACAAAAAAAGAGAGTAAAAAGTACTCAGAACTTGTTAGGACCCACCCGAGGCGCCTTTGGTGACATACCCTGACCACTTGATGCTCTGAGAAAAAAGAGCTTCAACAAAAATGACCCATTTTTGTGAGAAAGATCCAGTTAACGTGATTGAAATATTAGCTGACTTCCACAAACGGTCGATAACTTCCTTCATTTGAAACATTTCTTGAAATGCGATACTTTTGTACAAATAAATTTTAATAATTTATGTAGCAATTATTTTTTAGCGCTTTCAACTTGAGGGCTTATTCATTGATAAAATAAGTTTATGAGACAGGCAAGAATTTATTGAAATTTGTAGTTTAGTTTCTTAACAATTATGTCGTATTCCTCGAATAGCGAAGCTTTGTTTACACATTTTTATTTGGACAGTTAATAAATATTAATTTTCTTTATATTTTAAACAATTATATTAATGAAGTGATTATAAATGCAAAACACAGTGTGATATAATGTAATGTTAAAATATTTCGGGGGAAATAAAAGTACAATAAATACGAATGTAGAGATTCATGTTTCTAAGATAATTATTTAGATTTTCGATTAAATTAATTTGATAATTATTCCGATTTTAAGGAGTTGGGCTTATGTGGATTAACCGACCAATTGTTCTGATGAAATTTAGTTTTGTTCTGATTTCTCTTCGAAAACGTTTGTCATTACAGAACTAAAAGTAGTAAAATTTAAGAAATAGTTGAAAGCTCAAAATAACTTTTCTTTCGAAATTTTTGCTTTTTTTTTATTGTGCAGAATATTTAGCGTGTATTATACAAACAGACTTATGATACTATTTTACATAAAATAAGAACATATAATAGATTTTATTCCTTTGGCAATAACATTGACATTTTAAAAATTAATTAATTAGAAATAAAAATAACAATTTTGCATTGAATACTCCATAAAATAGCGTTAGCGGTGTACAATTATATCCATATCATTAAATCCATATCAAATAATATTGACTTATTGATGATCCTGGCCGCGATAGCTCAGTGATTAAAGTCACTGAGTTGCAATTGTTAAAATCATATTTTATCAAACCATATGAACCTATTAAACCATATTTTGACATTATTTTAAGCCATGACATTACTTTAAACCATATATATCATATTACAACATTATTTTAAACCGTATATATTATATTACAACATTATTTTGAATCATATAAATTATATAACAACATAATTTTAAATCATATATATTATATTACAACATTATTTTAAACCATCCTTCGTTACAAATTAGAGAGATTTTTTGGTGTTTTCATAGAGTCAGAATTATGGTAAATTTTACCACAATCTGCTAGTTTTAACCATATATTTTTTCTCAGTAATGACTCTTAGACTTTTATTGGGGGAAAAATGAAGTTTATAAGAGAAAAATTTAAAAAAAAATCATATTTCGATTTTTAAAAAGAAAAAATATTTTTATAAGTTAACTTAATGTCTTATCTTTCTTTATGCATATAATTTGAAGCAAGTCTTATCTAAATATTCTCCCTCAAAGGAAATAAAAAATAAAATTGAACTAAAGATTTTATGAAATTTCGTGTAGAAATTTAAATAATGTGGTAAGAGGAGCTTGTTTAACTGTTTCACGTAAAAAAGTTATTTATAAAATAAATACTGAAAAAATCACTTATGATATCTAAAAAAAAAAATATTGACTTATAAGTAAGTTTCAAATCTTGCCTTTTTTTTGCGATACAATTTAAAACAAATCTAATTTAAACATTTTAATTCATACTCAGAAAGGCTGGAAAAATGAAGTTTATAAGAGAAAAATTTAAAAAAAATCATATTTCGATTTTCAGAAAGAAAAACTATTTTTAGAAGTTAACTTAATGTCTTATAATTTTTTATGCATATAATTTGAAGCAAGTCTTATCTAAATATTCTCCCTCAAAAGAAATAAAAAATTAAATTGAACTAAAGATTTTATGAAATTTCGCGTAGAAATTGTAATAATGTGGTAAGAGGAGCTTGTTTAACTGTTTCACGTAAAAAAGTTATTTATAAAATAAATACTGAAAAAATCACTTATGATATCTAAAAAAAAAAAATATTGACTTATAAGTAAGTTTCAAATCTTGCCTTTTTTTTGCGATACAATTTAAAACAAATCTAATTTAAACATTTTAATTCATACTCAGAAAGGCTGGAAAAAAACCTTGAACTTCACTATCGACAATTTTTTATCTGATGAGATGAAACAAAGACGTAAAAACGCAGAAGAGAGAAAGAAAATCGAGATCATAACGAAACTTGATGAGAAAGTAGACTAAGAAAAAAAGCCGGAAGACATCTTCCTTATGATTATTTTTTAATTTTGTTATTGAGCCCGATTCCATCTTTTCAGACATGTTTTTCTCTGACACATTTCAAGATTTAGATGCTTTATTAAAGTTACAATTGTTACTTAGGCGCAGTCACTTTCTTCAATTATTTTCGATAAGAGTGTTTTTTGTGTAAAAATTGAGAGAACATTGTTTTACGTTAATTATCCGCCATGTAGAAAACTATTATTTTATGTAAATTCTTTTCATTGAAACTTGTCATTTTCATTTTGTCAGTGAACTCGATTACATTTTTCTAGACATGTTTTTATCTGACACATTTCAAGATTTAAATGTTTTAAAGTTACGTTCGTTTTTAGGCGCTATTATTTTCTGTAATTGTGTAGGTTATTTTCGATTAAAATGTTTTTATCTAACAAAAAATGTAAGAAATTTTTTTACGTTAATTATTCGTTATACAGAAAACTCTTATTTTAAATAAATTATTGTTGTCATTAGTAATTTTGTTATTGATCCCGATTACACCTTTTTATTGATACTTTTCTCTGACACATTTTACTATTTAGATGCTTTAAAGTTGCAGTCGTTACTTAACGCAAAAAATTGCAACTGTTTATTTAAATTTTTAGATCACTTCATAAGAAAAAAACTGGTCAACTCCGACCACTTATTTTGAAATACATTTCGACTTTTTTTTTCTCAAAATTTTTATTCGAATCTAAATTTTGTAATTGCTTAAAAATGAAAAAGCATTAAGTTTTCTCTAGTGATTAATTGTGATCATAATATTAATTCAACCTAGTTCCAACATCAGTCATGAACGTTTTATAGAAAGCTATTAAATAAATATTATACGTAGTTTTGAATAAAAATTGGTAATACTTTACACATGCATATGATGACTTCATTATTGTTTAAACTGCGCAGAAAATTTACGTAGTTAAAATGATAAAAAAAAGTAAAAAAATATCAGTTTCTTTTCTCATTATGAAAAAAATTACAGTAAAAACATTTTTTGCATATAAAAACTGAAAAATTAACCCATAATATTTGAGATAAAAAATGCGTAGAAAATAATGCAAATCTATAACCCATTCGCATTTTTATTAATTTATTAAATTGACAAAAACATAATATTTTACTTTGTTGCACCACCAAAATTGAAATCTAATATGAACCTCACATAACTTTCGCCACATACAAAATTTTGTAACTTCTTAATTTAATATATTTCAAAAGTTTTTCATACTTTTGTGCAAATTTCCTGCTTTGCATTTTTAATATTTTGAATTTCTTTAAATGTATTCTTAAAATAAATGTATTCAATATTGTATTTTTAAATATTTTTATTGTTTTAGAATTTCTTGGATGCCCTTGAGAGGCGGGTTGAAATAAATCTTCATTAGTATACACCACTTTTAAGATATCAATGTGCTCCAAAACCAGACGAATTGTTAGGCTGCCATCACCAATATCAGCACCATCACCATAAAAAATTTCCATACACCATACAGCCTAAAGACTTACCTTTCACTTTATAGAAACCCTTCATTTTGTTTTGCAGATACTCTTGAAAGATTATTTGAGGATTTAATGGTTGAAATTGCTACTTTCAATTCTAAGTATACAAAGGTGGCTTGTATCTTTTTAAAACTCTTTCTTTTATAACATTATAAACTCTGAAAAAAAATTATGGTATTTAAAATATTCAATATTATTTAGGATTGATAAACCTCCACCATAAATAAAAACTTAAAATAATGCTGAAATAAATTGGAATAATATATCAACACTTTGAAATCGCCAGTTTTATCCTAACATATTAAATTAGCTGTTCTATGCTAACAAATATGGTTCATGAAGACACATATCATACCTATAATTTGTAAAAAAATGTATATTAGTAAAAATGTTTTTAAAATCATTTGTACGTGAGTGTGCATAAGGTCAACACAGTATGCATTCGAAAAATTCTGTGAATGGTTTCGTAATTGAATTATCTAGGTAGGATGCTCAACTCTATCAGAGGCAGTAAGATGTTGGGCACCTGGTGCCTATTTGAGTCCAAATCAAGAAAATTTAGCCCTTCAGTATCGTGATTACGTATATGTAATCATGTGATTCTCCCTTCATGGAACACAATTTCATATATGATACGAGTCTTTTCGCCGCTAGTGTTCCAAAACCACACGGAGGTCATTTCAATTCTGCACTCTCTTATTACATTCTGAATATGCATATAATCGATTTTAAATATAACAAACATATGTGATAAAACGCAAGCTTGCCAAAATTCCGCTTTGGAATTTTAATTGATAATTTCGAAAACTAAACCTATAACAGTTTTGCGGAATTTATTTTCCATAAATATAAAGAATTTCTATAATGAATGAATAAAAAGTTTGCATTCGACGGACTGTCCTAAATTGGATAATTTAAAACGTTCTTATTTCTCTCTAAATTATTCGTTTTTATTTCCTCAAACTAATGATGATCTGCGCGAAGTTCTTTGTCTTTGTTTATTATTATTTTTGGAAACATTCTAATGGTATTTATTTGTTCTTTTTTATTTAATGAAGCTTTCAATATTTCTTTTAAGCTAAGTTCTTATTTCGATATAGGGACATTCTACGTATTAATATAAATGCTATCGTATATATGTATGAAATGCGGAATAGTCATTAAATAATATGCCTAATATCGAATGACAAAGCGCGAAAAAATAAATATTCCCCACATTGTCTAAATATTCTATAGAGCAAATAAAGCAATCCGGCAAAGTATGAAACGATAAAATTAATATAATTTACTAAGCACTCTATAAAATAAACTATAAAAAACAAACAAATATACATACAATGAGTAAGCAAACTATATAACTTTCATATCGCATAGTTTGTCCAAAAAAAATTAGTCATTCTATAAAATACGTAAAAGCAAAGTGTGTAACAATTCACACATTTCCTATTTAACCTGATATTCCAGGTATTTAATACAATGACTAGATCAGCTTTTCATAGATTGACAACAACATGCATATTCGAAAATGCTTAAAATTTGAATTTTACTTTGTCAGATATTAATATTTTTCCTGCCTAAATAAGTATTCAAATAAACGAACAGGGTGTTTTGAAACTCATGGGCAGAAATATAAGGTAATAAAAAACAGCTAAATGAGCAACTTTCACCATACTAGGGTTGAGGTCAAAGGTTGAATCACTAAGAGGTATTCGTCACTATGACTTGAAGTAACCAAATACGAAACTGCTCAAGGTGTTCATGAAATGGTTTGCTGCTCATGGTGCCAATAAAATGAAATTAGCACTTGCTCTATCTATTTGGTGTTTCGAACTTTCAGGTGACAGTGACGAGTATCTCTTAGTGGTTATCACGGCTTGCTCTTCCCCCATGTCTTGTAAGGAATAAAGTGCTTGTTTAGATGCTTTCTATCAATTCTTAAATTTCTGCACATGAGTTTCAATACAGCTCTGTCTTTAATATCTATTAAATACTCTGACGTTAATATATATTAAACGTATTAAACAGTTTGGTGCAAAATGAAATATTTGCATGTAGTTGGTGCGAAATGAAATATTTGCATGTAGTTAACAAGTAAATGACAACAATTGATACAACTAAAATACTGAAATACACTTGATAAAATATTCCATAACATCTATTCAACACTTTATACGTTTATGCCTAATTTATCTCTCATCTCGTAACAGTTTAATTTAAGAAAAGAAAAAATTTTGATAAAAATATTTTAAGATGTTTTAAAATCAAAGATTTATGAATATATCTTGTTTCCTTCTATCTTAAATCATGTATTATAGAACTAATTCCTTAAAAACTTTCTGCAGACTTGAAATCGTTTGTTTAAATATAACACAATTTTGATTTTAAAACAGTTACAGAGCATCTTAGTAAAATAATTTTCAATTTAAAATACTGCAGTGTTTTTTAACGCAAAAAATATTCACATTTTGAGATTTTTTCACTTGCAGATAAATAAAGAAAAAATATAAAAAATAAAAAAAGCATTAAAAAACGTGAAAAAAACATAAAAAATAAAAAAGAACATTGATGGGGATTCTACAATTACATTTTATACATTAAAAAATACTAAAATTGCCAAAAAATACTAAATGAGAAATTTACGAAATATTGTTGTGCAAAAACTTGTTGCAAAAGTGAATAAAACATCACGAATTATTTCTCTCTAAAACGTAAGATTAAGTTCCAAAAAAGGCACAATTTTTAAAATCACTTGATTGAAATTTAGTTATCGTTTCGTTTGCGCTTCAAAATATTACATTTTACAATTTTTATTATTTTTGAGTAAAATTATTAAAATGCTTATCAGTGAAAATTGTTTACGGCTTCATTTAAATCTTTGCAAAATGTAAAATTTAAAATTGCAAAATTTTAGGATTAGCACAGGCACCCAAACCAAACTGACACGATTTAAAGACATTTCAATACATTTTATTCCAGCAGTAAATTAATCACATACATTTACAAATTTATTTGAATAATAAATAAATAATTCAAAAACTACAACTAAGAATATCTGGTCAGTATAGTTAAAGGTAAGTAAGTTTTTAGTTTTTTTAGTTTGATGCTTGGTTACAAAATTTTAATTCCTCATAAAAAATATTTTTCAACACATGGTTTTGAAAATTAAAGAAGCATTTATTAATATTGTTTAGGAAACTGATAATACTTTTACTTGTACTCATAGTTCGTATTCTTCAAACTCGCATATTTTTGTGTAATACTTAACTGTGCTTAAGCTTTACATTTAATGCATATACTCATATTTTAATACATTTCAAATTGTTATTTGAAACAATTTTATTCGAACTCTTTATAACTAGAACATGAAGAAGTAACGAGTTGAGCAGTCATCTAAATTTGCATGAATTAGTGCAAAAAAGAAGTTCGAATTTAGTATTTTAACATTATTCGAGATTCATCAAAGCTCACAGGTTAGTATTATTCATAAATTTGTCAATGATTTGTTAATTGTTTTTGCTAAATCATGAAGCAACAGTACTTATCAACCATATTTGTATTATTTGTTATTTTGATTTAAATTTGGCAATATAGTTCTAATTAACAAGTTACATTGTTTATAAGGCTGAGTCATTTTTAAAATTTGAAAACCTTTGGAAATGGTTTGTATTTTATTTATAGTTGTACAATTTTACAGAAACGCAGAAGGATGTTTTTTAACATGATAAAATAATTATGGCACCTTATTAAGCTAATTACATAACCGGTAATAGAAAGCTATCGGCATAAACACCAGCTATATATGGTTAAATTCTTAGAGAATTTTCAAAAAAAAAAATAGTGGTAATAAATTAGAACAAGAAAGTTTTTAAAATATAAATTCTCATACATTCGTTATACATTTTTCATAATAAGTAAAAGTAAACAATTTTTATTTAATATTATAAATAATAAAATTTTTCCTTAATCCATCTTAAATAACTTAGAACATTAGTAATTAACAATAATACAAGAACATTATTTAAATAGTAATACATTTTTAGCAAGAAGTGTAATTATATACAATATAATAAAATTTCGTTATCATAATTTAAATGCTTCAGAAGTATTTAAATGTTTGGAAAAAAACGTCACAAAGTCAGACTTTTCTTCAAGAAACAATAATTAAATGAAATCAGCGGCTTATTTTAAAGTTTTTTTTCTAGTTTCAAGTGACATTGACACTAGTTTTACGCAATTAAAATGCAAATCTCAAGTCAAGTAATTCATGACGGAATTTACAACATTACAGTTATAGACATAGTAAAAGAAACACTTAATAGCTGAGATTTAGTTTGATGAGTTAGACAAGCAGCCGTGCTTAAAAGAACATTGGCCTTGGCATATATCGCACGTATTTGGCGCTATTTAAAAGTGTGTTTTCTTGTCCACTAGTCACGCTTAATGATTTTAAATTATATTTAGTTAAGGGTAGTAAGTTCAGTTATTGGGTGAAATTAATTTCTTTTTAGGTGTTTTATATTGTTAGTTATTTATAGAAGAAAAATTCATATTATTTCTAATTCAATCACTTTAAGATATTTTTCATGTTTTCCTGTAATTATAGTAGTATTTCCTGCAATTATAGTTTATATTAAATAAAAATGTATTTCGATTAACTACTATGGTGTATGCATTTTTTTTATTCAAAATGGCGTATATGAACAGAACATATTAAACTAAAACAAAAAAAAGCATTTTTTACTATCTATTACTGTAACAATACTTAAAACTGAAATTAAAAATTAAGAAAAATATTTTTCAGTAAGCGATTTTTAAAATAACTCTCATTTGGATTCAATTTCTCAGTATCAATTTCATTTCAAGCGTAAGTTATGAAATGATTTTTCATATCAATTTCATTTCAAGCGTAAGTTATAAAATGATTTTTCACATCAATTTCATTTCAAGAGTAAGTTATGAAATGATTTTTCATATCAATTTCATTTTAAGCGTAAGTTATTAAATGATTTTTCATATCAATTTCATTTCAAGCGTAAGTTATTAAATGATTTTTCATATCAATTTCATTTCAAGCGTAAATTATTAAATGATTTTTCATATCAATTTCATTTCAAGCGTAAGTTATTAAATGATTTTTCATATCAATTTCATTTCAAGCGTAAGTTATTAAATGATTTTTCATATAAATTTCATTTCAAGCGTAAGTCATTAAATGATTTTTCATATCAATTTCATTTCAAGCGTAAGTCATTTAATGATTTTTCATATCAATTTCATTTCAACCGTAAGTCATTAAATGATTTTTCATATCAATTTCATTTCAAGAGTAAGTTATGAAATGATTTTTCATAACTTACGATAGTAAATATTAAAACCTTCATTAAAATGTGATATATACACAAAAATATAGCGCATCATAATTTTTTTTCCCATTAATTATTAAGATATGGAGAAATATTTTAAAACGTAAAAACCAATTCTCTTTTTTAAGATTTATAAATTTTTCAAACTAACAAGGCTGGAAAACGACATATCACTCAACAATAATGCTGATTTTTTTAAAATTTAGTTTAGAAAGTAACGTATAAAATTAATTTTGTTTATTTCAAAGTCATCATAATAAAATGCCTTGATAAGTCGCCAAGTTCTATTCGTCCCGAAGTTGACTCTTAAGGGTTGCTTTACTTTAAATCTTTTTCATCTTATCAGAATCTTAAATCTTTGCGTTAAAATATTGAAACTTATAGATTAAATTTAATAACAAGATTAATAAAAGTTCTATCTTTTGAGAAATGAACTTGAATAGCAATTGCAAAACTCTGGCTTTTGCAAGTAGTTTCAAGAGAGCATTTTAATAGTTGAATTAGTAGAAATCACTTGGAATTCATATTTGAACGTACATTTTATGATTGCATTTTTAAGTATCTAAAAGGAATTGTTTCAACTTTTATTCGTTATTGCTCATTAAGCAATTTTTTCTGCGATTCCTTTCAATTTGCTCCCAACCTTATATTTTCATAAATTTATAATTCCCCAACCAAAGTAAGATAGACAAAACATTTATATATATTATTTCTAACATTTATATATATTATATCGTAATTCGGGTACATTTCTTGAAAGTGATTGTTTGTTTCATATTTAAAAAAGGTAACTGACAAATTAGCATTTTAAAATTTAGGGTACAAGAAACATCAAAAAATTGCTATCATTGTTTATAGTATTTTTATAAATCATACAATTACATCATGTTTAAAGATTAAAATTTATTTCTTAAAATCTTATTGTTAGAAGAAAGAAATATTACTAACACTTCTGTTGAAGTGACTTTAATTCACTAGAATGATTTACTAAAAAATTTTATAAATAGATTCCCTAACACATTTTTTCTGTTGAAAATGATATATTATTGGGGGTTTACAAACACGACGTGTTAACATTTCTGATTTTTTTTTCTCATTTTAATAACTTTTAATGATGTGTGGAGGATATTGAAATTATTGAATTCTTATGACTATTTAATTTTAAATTATTATAATAATTATCATTATTTTTGCAATTAATATTTTTAAACTTTTTCCGCATCTTTTTACTTTTTTGGTCACCTCATGGTAACTTTTTTTAATAACTGTCGTTGAACAGCCGACCCAAGTTTTGGGTTTACAACTACTAATGCACAACTCCATAGCCTTGTAATTTTGAACCCAATACAGAAGACAAGGGAACTCCTGGATCAAGGATTCGGAGAAATTTGCCTTCGTGGAAGATGTTTTGATGGAACTAAACGAATTTGAGTTTCATGGAGAGGAAGACCACGAAAACCTCCCACGGTTAGTCTGACGGCAAGGGGACTCTAGCCCATGATCCGTCTACCATTGAGGATATTTCACGTCGAGCCAAATAAGGAATTAGTGTCGACCAGCCATCGCTGGGATTCGAATCCGGTTCAATATATTGGAAGGCGAACGCTCTATCCGTGAGCTATCACGGCTCCTCATAGTACATTTGTTAGCATTTTAATAATTTCTCATATTTTTCGAGAAAAATGTGGGAAGCCAAAATTTTGCTCTTGAACTGAATTTTCATTTTAATTTATTAATATATATATTTTCAAGAGCAATTACCGTTAATATTTAATAATGTTCTGATAGTTTTACTTATTTTAATTTTTTTATCATGTTGATGTTATTTAAATACCTTTATTTATGAAATATTTAGCCATTTAAAAGTTCTAGAGTTGTAAGATGTTTTAATAGAGCATTAATAAAATATGATTTTAAATTCATAAATTCTTTAAAATATATCAAAATTTTGAAATTATGAACTTAAATAAAGTTTAAATTATTCGTTTAGCAAAAATAAAAAACTTCTTAAGAGAATGTTGTTCTAGTAGTTTCATCCTATCTGATATACATTTAATTTTTGATTTACACAAATATATGAAAAAAATTATTAAAAAAAAACCAAATGCAAAGAATTTAATTTTATGCAAAGAATTTAAGAGTAAAAAATGAAAAAAAAATAATATTAAAAAAATTAAAGCAGGTAGTATTTATAAATAAGACAGTATATACCCTTAACATTTCTAATCATATTTCTTCATATTTCTAATAAAATAATAATATTTTTCATGAAACAAATTTTCAGCGTTTTTTACCCTTAAAACATTTATACTTTGTTCATTTTAGAACATTCTTTGCAAACTCATTCATAGTTCAAAATTAATTAAGAAAATCTTTGCTATGTTTCTAGCTTATATTGTATTTATAGCTGATTGCATATTTGTAAAACAAGGAGAAAAAAACTGTACCATGTAAAAATTCGCGAAAAAAAAATATTTTCTCCCAAACATATACATGTAATATTAAGAGAAACATACAAATCATACTAATTTGTTTTGGATCAAACATATTTTTCAAGCGCTTACATGAGATAAATAGATGATAAAATTAATGCAAGAAAAAAAGAAATGATAAAATTAAAGCAAGATAAAAAATGTACGATAAAATTAAAAAGTAATATGCAGAATGCATATTGAATAAAAGAAAATTCTACAAAAAAAAATTATTTTTTTAACAAAGAACAATATTTCTTAAGAATGTCGAAAGCCGGCATTTACTCAAAATATTTTCTTAAAAGATTTTATTTTTATTGCAAAGTAAAACAAACGATACTCACTATAATTGACGAATGAACCAGACTGTTTTTCTTTTAAATATAAATAAAATAATAATAAAAAGAATCACAGTTACTCCTGAAATTTTAAAATCACCCGCCGAATATCACCTTTCCCTTCTCACATATCAACCACGAGAAAACACAAGAGAAAATGATTCTTTTCCTTTTGGTTTTGCTTTCACAATCAACTAGTCTTTCTCTCAACACATCTCGGACAAGGTTATGTGTCCGCCATCTAGCGGCCTTACCTGAAGTATCCTGTTAGTCGCTTCCGCTCGAATAAGTCCTCTAGGTAAACAAATAATGTTTACATGCTAAAGGGAGGGTAAGTAAAATACAAGGAAGAACTGCATCGTTTAGTTTTGAGAAGATTAATTGATCGAGTCGATCAAAATGAAATGAATATGGAAAAAGATAAGTTGTTTATTATTCTTCGATACAATTCGAGAAGTTGATTACAAGTCAGGATTTAATTATTCTTTAAGTTATGATATTATCGGCGGGTTAAGTATCCTTGATATTTTTTTCTTTAGAAAATGATACAAAACACCTTGTTTTACTTCCGCTAATAGAAAATTGAAACTGCTTACACTTTTTTAATCGTAAAAAAATTAATTTATTAGTTTTTTACTTCGGGAAAAAACGAATCTAATTTTTATTGGAATTCAATACTTTAATACACTTTAGTGTACTAATACAATAAGTTAAGCCTCAATATTACACCATCCTTCACTTTTATTGTTTATACAGTATAGTTATATAAAATACTTGCTGAATACTCGTTCTAGGAACGACGTGAATAAAAAAAAATTTAATCGATACTGAACACCACGAAATCATGCAAAAAACTGAAAGGCATGAGTCGGCACAATTGAAGAGTTTTGTGGAAGAACTAGGTAAGTGACATTTTTAGGGGTATTTATGAATTAGTGAATATAACATAAAGTGGTTGCATCTATAGGGTATGTTTTATGTAGCAAAATTCTTTTTACTTTCATTTTAATCTTAACACAACTAACCACATTAGTTTTTAGTATGCTTGCATGATTTTCACTTTCAAATAAAATATGACAAGTAAAATATGACAAGTAAAATATGAAAAAAAATATAACAAATAATTATTAGGTAAATAAAATATGACAAGTAATTATTAAGAAAGTGAAATATGACACATAATTATTAGACCCGCCTTCTGATAAATTGGTAATAAAACAATACATTGACCACTTTCTTTCTTACCCTGATTATATCCTCTCTGAAAATGTCATTTACTTCGTTTTCCATTAAGCTCTTCAATTAATAAAGCTAAAATAAGTAAATTTTTTTACTTATTATTATGTGTTGTCTTTCCCTATGAATATGTTATTATATTCAGCAAAACATAGCGTTTGTAGTTCATCCCATCAGAATAGAAATAAACTGCAATTAGCATCACTTGGCTTGATGATATTGCTCGCGGCCAACTCATGATAGTCGAAATTTATCTCTAACAAGTAATTTATTCGGTACATATCCCTTTCAAAAGAAAAATAAGACACTTATTTTAACGGTACTGGTATTAATACCGTTTAATATTGCTGCAGTTTTAATAATTACCAAATATATTAATATAATACTTTATATCTATATTAGTATATTTGGGGCTACTTACATAAACCTGCAGCATTTGAGTTTTGTGAGAAGTACATTTATTAGTGGCAACAAGCTAAAACCGAAATTTTAAAAACAAATAGAATTCTTTGAAGACCTTGATAAGTTTTTTGGGCATGTCCATTTCCTAATCTTACCTATATTTACTATTTAAAATGCTTATAAGTAGGGGTGGAAAAGTTCTTTTAATTCTAATTCATCAAAATATCAATTCTACTATCTTTGCAACCACTGGAAAAATATTTTCTGAAAATACGGAAAACCCGTTATAGATTTTTTATTAAAACAGCACCAATTACCATATTACCAGTAGTACATATTACCAACGATTTTCTGCTGTTCCCCTAAACAATTTTACTATTAACCTTTTCCCTATTATAGCTGCTTTTTAGCGCGTACTTCATTTTTTAAAAATTTCAATTAATACATATTACCAATATTGATTAAGCATTGGTATCAATAATAATATGACAAATAATAATATCCCGAAAACGAATAAGTATCGTTTCACCCTTTTAAGTAGATAGTTTATTATATTTCTTTCAATCAATAAATATTATTAACATTAATCAAGAATCATTATTGTCAATAATAGAATGGTAATGCTTAAGGTTCATCTTAATTGAATAAGCCTCTTTAAATTGCATAATGGATTTTGCCTTTTAGTGCATACATTGTTTCTTTTATTTCAATTTATCACCTAAATTAATTAAGAATTTACCACTTTTCAATTTATTTTGCCTCTGAATACGTAACTAATTTTATTGTTACAATTACCGTTGATTTTAAATTTACTTTTTCAGAAGCACATTTTAAAAGAAATACTATAAACAAAATAAACTCATGGTAAAAATATTAAGTTGGGGACGTAATCCACGATTGTTACCACGTTAATACTGTTCATTGAATTTATCTAACATAGCTAATAAGAAATAATTAAACAGTAAAGTTCGTTCAATAAACTTTTTTTGATCAAATAGAGCTCTAAGCAAACAAATATCACTGATGATATCTTTAAAATATTTGAATAATTGAATGGGATAAGGCTGCTGTACTATGATTCAGGGGCTCTAGAACGGGATACTTGCAAATGACGTAGTGGGGGTATATCGATCGTGATTGGATGTAGAAACGTGGCATTTATGTTATTGTAACTGCTCTTTTCAATCTATTTCAAGTAAGCAAAGCCGGTCAATTATCGATTCTCCTAAGTGACACATTCTATATTCTTACACAAAGATTCTTTCATGAAGATTTTGATTCTTTCATTATATATATCCTACTTAACACAAAAACAGGCATGAAGCTATGTATTATGACATACTAATATATAATATTAGTATGTATAATAATGTATAATATCACTAATATATAATATATAATCTAAAATATAATTAATACATAATATATAACATTTATTATGAACAAACAAATTATGCATCGAATTTGCCAGTTGCACAAAACAAATATGTATCACAGTTTCAATAAAATACGTAAACAAATAATAAATCTAAGTTAAGTAAAAGACGTAAACGAGAAAGAATTATATTTCAACAAATTCGATGAGCGATGCTCGCTATATTTAATTCTAAATAGCATTCTGACTTATGTGGGGAAATAAGCGAATAAGCGAATAATAGGCAATCAGCTGGAAATGACGTCATAGGTCACATGTGTGGTATCGTGAACTTTTTCTTCTTAAATTGCAACTACCCAATAGTCTATAGTTAAATTCAAAACAACGGCGAACGCTTAACCAATCAGAAAATTCCAGTTCCGTTTTCATTTATCCCTCTCGAACGGTTTGTCGTAGAATATTCTAATGTAATTTTAAAATATTTAGTACAAAAATTAATCAATTTAAGATTGTGGAGAAATCATAAAAAATATCATTTATAAAAGCAACTTCGTCCCTGAACTTGAAAATCACTTGGATAAGGTTTACATTTATGGTGTGTTTTTTAAGTGAGATAATTTTGCAGGCCGATCAAAATGTTATGGGGGAGTGAAACTTTTCAGGAAATTAGTCACTAGTGATAGTCATTAGTGATATAGTAATTTGAAAAAATAAAGACATACTCATTAAAAACAGCATACTCATCATAAAGATGGTGACTAATAAGTAACACTTGATCATCCAGAATTTCGAAATAAATATGCTGGGTCCTGTTAGGAGTTACGAGCTCTAATCCTTAATGAGAAAAATATTCTCGGAACATCATAGGTCTATTTTCATTAAGTGATCAGAATTTGTCCAGGAGTGTACGGTAAGTTTATAAGGGAAACAATTATTGTAGTATTTAGAAATAGTAAGCATTTTCCTTTTAATCTCACAAAATGCGTTACTTGGTAATTTTTATGGAAGCGATTTAGTAATGAATTTGATAAAATTAACAATAACAACATGGTTTTATAATATGTCATAAAAGGTTGTAAGACGCCCGGTGCCTGAATGGTAGCGATTCGTACTTCCGTGCCACAGGGCCTGGGTTTGATCCTCGGGCCGGGCAAGGTTGACTCACCCTTTCATCCCTTCAGTGGGTCGATAAATGAGTACCAAGCATGCTTGGGAACTAAACACTGGGGGTTCCGCGTTCGGCTGACCACCTGACCGGAACATTTGCTCCTGCACCACAGAGCCCAAGGTCAGGAAACCTGAGATTGGCACAGTAGGCCTTGGCCCGCTATGGGCTGTCTCGCCACTAAATTTAGTTTAGTTTAAAATTTTGTAAATGTTGTAAAATTTGGTAATTTTACTATGCTTTCTTAACGCCTGGAACAAAAAGCATTTATTTTTTAAATTTAATTCTGTTTTATATTTTTCACTAATTGTGTGGTAATGAGGATTATAATCTTGAAAAACGGAATTTTGTCAGAAATCGTAACCGTAGGAACGGAAAAATTATTAACGGACTTCATAATGTATGGTCATATGCATGGTTTAAATACCGTTTATTTTGGATTCATTAGCCAGAATTATGGTTTTTATTTTACCAGAAATGTGATTACCTTACAGTACAGTAATTTTTCCAGGATTTTTTTTCTCCTTGTACTATTACATCAAATTTAAGAACATAAATACTATATTATAAAACTCAATAATATTATATAAAAAATATTATTTTAGCCAATCAAGATTAATTTTTAGGCTTTGATAAATTATGCAATTTACTCGGGGAAAAACTACAAGAAAATAAAACAAAATGAAAGTCTTTTAGACGTCACGACAATATAATTTTTTTTAATTTCTTAAATGAAGTTATGAGGAATATTTAAAAAAGAACTTGAACAAACTGTTTTGAAAATTAAGGGATGGAATAAAGAACAAAAGCTTTATTGAGATTTTAGAGAACTAATAAAAAACTAAGTATAGGGGAGTTTAAGGATGTTATACACATTGTTGGAAAATGAGATTATCACGTTTTCTTTGTTGGTATCATTGCACACGAATGTGCGGGTCATGAAAAGTGCTTTTTCAAATTATGTTACGTATATATGGTATCGTGAGATTTGGAGTTTCCTTTTCAAAATTTTGCTCATACAAATCAGGTCATCGTATGAGCAAGCCTTTTATAAACTTTAGTATTATTTGACTGAAAAATATTACGATTAAAAAATACTAAATTGTTTGAAATTTTGAACTGCTGCATCATACTGTGGCTGAAATCTGCTGCAAATTTAATCCTGCATTAAAACAATATTTTAATTAAAATAACTCCTTCTTAAAATCGATTACGTGATAGCATGATTTAACCTGACTGGTAAAGTTTATCACCTCACTGAAGTTGCATCAAGTTTGCGTGATTAAATCAAAGCATCATTATAATGGCTCTGCGTTCAATCTAAATTAAATGACACTGGGGAACAAATTTTTGGTTGCATTTATGCAAATATTTGATATTTCCTGATACGGAAATGGGGATTTCAAATCTAAAATTAGCTTTACTCAAAAAGCTACATTTTTTGCATTATTAACCTTTAGCTTACGACTGGTGCAACACGTGGACCACATGTGATGGTACAACATGGAACACCGTAAGCAAAGGGCTAATGTATTTTTTGTCGAAATGTGCAAGTTTAAAAAAACTATATATAAAGAGGGGTCGCGTAAATGTTGCGACATACTTCTAGGAGTGTTAGGGCACATTATCAGATTAAAAATATCATAGGAGCAAATGCCCGGAAATCTCGCTGTCCGGGGCTAGGGGTGTTTCCTTATTATGACCTATTCAAAAGCACACGAAGAAACAGTTGATAATAGGGATGGATTCCTAGCGGTGTCTTTCATCATATTTATGGGAGTTTGATGACAGTTTTAATCCTAAAGATGTGCCGTGAATTCTCTCGAAGTTTGTCGCATTATTTATGCGACTCTCTGTTATATATAACGCTTTTATGTTCCACATTTCGACCAAAAAATAGACTAAAATGTCGTTTAAAAAAGTTGAGCTTGGAGAGAGAAACTGGTTGCAGATTGAAATCAACTATACAAAAGCAGCTAAGATCTGTTAAAAATTTCATGCAGCAGAAAACACAAAATTGCCCCCTCCCCAATGTAATCACAAATACAAGTAAGCGTCAAAAAGATACCACATTATATGGGTACATTTTGTTTTGATATGCTTTCGGTTCACTTTAATATTGAAATATTGGAAACTTGCCTTTGATGCTTTTTCTGTTTTAAACTAAGTCATCTTTTAAAATAAATTATTTATTTTATACTTATTTTTTAAAAAAAGTTACTTGTTTTAAGGGAGATAATATTACCGCTTTTAAAATAAGTTATACACTAAAATGTACTGATATATCTTATTTTATTAAACAAAAAAGTTTAAAGTTAAATTATTAAAAGGATTATGAAATTTCGGAATATATAAGCTATTCATCTGTGATCTATTGACCAATCAACGTAGTCCATTAATTAATATTATTCTAAATCTTTCATTTCAGTTTCTTAAGCAATTAAAATACCTCGACATCGACAAATATCAAACATTTTTCATCTTGGCATTTATTTATTATAACTCTCTACTCAATAAAGAGAAAACTAATCAAGGACTTAAAAGGTAAACATTTGTAAACCTAAGTGTTTGTTTTTATACCTAATAACACACTGGATATTTCAGTTCCTTGTTATGACCATGATAAAAAATTTCGTAAAATTTTTAACCCACCTACATGCACATTATTATTTAATATAACAATAAGATAGATATGTAGGAAAATGCTTTTAATAAATACTGTTTAACGAGCAACAAAATGAAAAAAAAATTATTAACGAAATGGTTATTATAAATGTTAAGTTCTTATCAACAATTATCAACATTCGTTAAAGTAATTTTGTTAAAAAAATGATTCATAAATATGTAGTATTGCATATTTAGAGGATCCGTTATCCGGACGATCATATTTAAATTCCCATTCGATTGTAAACGTTATGCTATCATTTCTAGAAAAATGATTACAAATTTCATCAATGTGTTTTGCAATAACATATTTTATTGAGTTTCCTGCAAAAGAAGTAATACATTTCGATCAATGTCATTTTCATAAATAACTAACCAATAGAATATAATGAGTCGCACCTTTCATATGACAGAAAGCCATAGTTAACTAAGTGTCTATTCATTTTCAGAACAATTGTCACCGATTTGGCTATGACATTTATTTATCATTATTACTAAACTGTTTCGAATTTTTTTGCTCAATTAATTTCATGTTTAGTGTTTAATAATTCAACTTTTATTGTTGGTTAATTGAAGTTCATCAAACGCTTAGTTGAGAAAACTTATGAAAACTTTTTATCAATATACAAAATTGTAGCACATCGTTGATTAAAATGCCTGCAGAGAAGAGAAATACATAAATTTAAATATAATTTCTGCTTTTTTCTACATTGCAAACATTTATATTTATATTAAGCAAAATTATAAAAAAAGTGTTATTTTTTACATTAAGTTTCTATTTCTTAGAGCAACGTCAAATTATTGGAACATTTTAACAATATTAATGGCTTTTATATGATTAACACATTTTAAAAAATTTCTCATATTTTTAAATACTTACAAAAAATTTTTTTCAAGTGATAATTATCATACATAAACTAGTATAAAACACTGCAGTATATAAATTTTAAATGCTTAAGTTAAAGTATTTATGTATAAGTAATATAAGTGCTAAGCATAAGTAAAGTATAAGTATTTAAATTTTTTTTAAATTTAAATACCTGTACTGAGAAAAGAATTATCAAAACACCGTGTAAGATTTTCTATAAAAATTCTTCGCTTTAGATGCAATAAATTACTTCAAATAAAGTACATTGTATTTACAATTTGTGAACAGAAGCTTAATTATTTTTCGCCTGTAACGAAAATTTCGTGAACAAATGCTATTTAAAACGCATTATGAATGACAAAAATGAAAAAAATATTAAAATTATACAAATATAGTTCAGAATGAAAAAATATAAAATACCTCACGACGACTGAATAGATTATGGTTTTAAATTATCATTTCCTGTAATATGTTATCTGTGCCTAACCTGCATAAAAAATACACGTTTTCTGTGTTGCAGTAGCTTTGTCACGATTTCGATATTTAGTTCCTTTAGGGCTCCTGAATGTGGTTCAGTTTACTTCATTAAACATCAGTAATGACGTTTAAAATAACTGTATTTTAATTATATATGTAAACTCTGATATAATTAGTGATGAATATAAAAAACATCGACACTTGATTTTAAAGCAGATCGCAATCGAAAAGCAGAAAGTAAAATATATATCTCCATAAATCTACCCAATGTCATAAAAACATTTTTTTACTTCATACAAGGAGTATTATAAAGAAATAACCAGCTATTAAATCATGAAAATTATTGTTTAAATTTTGTTGGATCTTAATACAGTGACTCTCAAAAGTGTTAGTACACTTATGATTTTCAATGAAATATTACTCTTTTATTAAAATGAATATTTCAAAATGGATACAAACTTTTCCTTTGCTTTTTCAAAAGTCCATGTAGTTTTGCTAATAATCTATAAAGTTTTCCTTATGAAATAACAATTTTGAAATAATAATTTAAATTAAGGAATAGAGCCTCATTTCATTGAGAGTTATAAGTGTAAGGACACTTTTGGGAGCCACTGTATGTGTCTTACATTATTCACAAACTGACATTTTTCAAAACTGATAGTATTCAAAAATCTATATTTATACATTAATATATATTTATACATTGCTATATATTTAATATATATTAAATTAATATATATTTCCACTTTAAATTTTCCATTTGATCCAATTTCTACATGAAAAAAACCGTACTGTATGATAATGTAAAAAGCCATAATTCTGGTATTAAAATTGAAATTTGCGGTATTTAAACTAATCATTTGGTAATTTTTCGGTTCATATGGTGACAATTACTGGAAATTCTTGTTTTCAAAACTATAGTATATTCAAAATTATTATATCATAAAAAAATTAAAAACGGTTATAAGAAATAATGACCATGTTCACATTTTGAAATTATTTTTATTATCAAATTGTGCACGGAGAAAAGTAATTCTGGTAAAATTACAATACTTAATGATAAGGACATTTTTGGTTAAAATACAAACAAACTATAATTTTGGTAATGTAAACTAAAATATGCTGTATTTAAACCACACATTTGGTAATTTTTCCTTGACGATTTATTGGAAATTCTGGTTTTCAAAATTACAGTTCCTATTGCAACACATTTAGTAAAAAATACAAAATTCAAAAGTAAATTAACCATATAAATGGTTTTTTATGGCATGCTGTAAGGTATCATCAAAAAACTACCAAGTTTTCCCACATTCTCTAAATTTTAAAA
Organism: Parasteatoda tepidariorum; assembly: GCF_982258835.1. Taxonomy (NCBI): domain Eukaryota; kingdom Metazoa; phylum Arthropoda; class Arachnida; order Araneae; family Theridiidae; genus Parasteatoda; species Parasteatoda tepidariorum. The sequence goes on along the minus strand of NC_141756.1, from coordinate 61,114,757 downwards.
TTGTATTTTATGGTTATTTTTTCTAAAATCATTATCAAAGTGTATCGGTAAAAATTACGGAGCTTTTTGGTGTTTCCATAGAGATAGAAGCAGGGTAAAATTTTCCTTATTCTGGTAGTTTTTACTACATTTTTTTCTCCTTTTTATATAAATCAAATTTTAAACAAGTAAACATTCATTTTTTTTAAGTTTTCAAGAAGAAAACTTATAATTAGTGCTCCTAATAAATAGGAATTTATTTATTAAAAAAATTTAGAAAATGTTTAGATTATTTTATAAATTTTTTTTATTAAACCAAAACATTATTGGAAACAATCAAATTTCCGTTTATCTTTTATCTCAATTTTAAGCATTTTTTTATTTGCACTGTGTTATAAATTGTTTTTTGCGTTTCATAAAAAATAGAATCATTTATTAAGAATTATTTGATTTTTTTTTGTATGCCTACCATCTGTGTTGGGATTAATAAGTATTAGTTTATAACACAATCTCCTTATAGCTTTTATAAAATTTTAAATCCGTTCGTCTTCTATTGATCAAAATTCAACCAAATATCTAATACAAATATAAATTTTGTAGATATATTATCTTTAAATAAATATTTTTGCTACTAAGCTCAAAAGTGTAATACTTCTGATTGCGCTAATTTCAAGTTTTTTTTCTTTAAAATCTATTTATTTTACGTCCTAATTCTGATGAAAATCTTAAAATCAAGCTCATTAATGTATTTTTCATTTAAACTGTAATCAGTTGCAGTTAACGTTTTTTAATGTTTGTATTGCGAAATAAATGTATTTAAATCGCATCAAAGTGTTAAATCGTCTGTCAAAGTTCTTAATTCGAATCAGCGATGCGACGAAGCGTTTATGTTACATCCCATCTAGTAATAGACACAATAGAACAAATGGGTGAAAACATTCGATTTCTTCAGAAAAAGAAAAAAAAACTGGACATACATCACTGGTATTTCCAAGCATCTGTTTCGACTTATTTGGAAGGTTGAAGTAATGAAAAAATAAAAAAATGGTAAACTAGATTTTGGAGAGGTTTTTACTCGGAAGAAGTTGGGGTGGGGGGACAGTTAACTTCCAGAACAAGCAATTAGATTCGAATTTTTGGATTTAAGTCCGGATGTGGAAAATATTTTCAATGAAACCAGAGTGTAACACCCAAGATGTTAACCTTGAAAAAAATGATTAACAAAAAAAGAAGCAGGCTCAGTATTGATGTATATTAAGGGTGTTTCTACTAATGATAATTATTAAATTTTAGGTCTCTATATTTTAAATAAATCAGATTTTTATGCTTAAGCTTAGCTTGTGTATGAACAAATAAAATTGAATATCTGATTAAATGTACGTACTCTTTGAACTCGAACATGTACTGAGAAAAAAATAATCAAAACTACCAGAATATGGTTAAATTTACAGTGATTCTTGCTCTATGGAAGCAGAAAAAAACTGATAATTTTTACCGAAGCCCATTGTTAATGATTTTGACAACAATAAAATATGGCTTTATAATATGAGATGAAATTTGGTAATTTTATCACAGTAGCTTAGTGCATGGAATAAAAACTATTTATTCAGTTAAATTAACTTTTCAGTTTCGTATTTTTTCTAAATGTGTATTATAATAAGAGTTATAATTTTCAAAGCTAGAATTTTCAGGAAACCGTTACCACGTGCACTGTAAAATTTAAATGAATGGCTTAAATACCTCAGATTTTGGTTTTATTAAGCTTTTTTTACCAGAAATCTGATTGCCTTACAGTATGGTAATTTTAAGAAAATTTCTGCTGTCGTGGGTAAAATAATTTTGATTGGGTCTTCTTTCTGCAATTTTCATGGGATAGTTGTAGAGCTATTGCCGCCTTCTTGCGAGGCGTTGTTTGTATCCGATAATAAAACACAAAATTTCATTTTTACAACTCATGAAAAACTTATTGTTACAGTTAAAACTTACATAGCTTTTATAATATGATTTCAATTGACGTCATGTTTTTCCTACAAATTATTTATATTTTTTCCGACGGTTTTGCATTTTTCTCATCACTCTACGTTAAATTGTTGCCTACAATGATGAAACAACGTGTTATTTTATTATTTCAGGGTCCGCCTTTATAAAAATGGCATTATTACTGAATGCTTATCATTTTAGTTTCAAAATAAACAGAAAGAAACAAAATCACTTAAATCTTTACCAAGGTCTTATAATTTATTTTCACTTTTCTATGTATCTAATAAGCTATTACGGTCTTTTCGATTACAGTTCTTAATGGACAGTCGAATTGTTTGATATATAAATAAGAAATCCCGGAAAATTTTAATAATTAATTTACAAAATAATTTTACGATTTATTTCATGTTTTATCGATTAAGATATTTCGTATAAATCGATATTAATTTCAAAATTGATTACAAAATTGTTATTTAGGTAGATAAACTTATTCTTAGTAGTAGTCTAAATTAAGTAAGTAACTCATTAAGTAAATCAGTAATTAAGTACTCGAAACTAATCCATGCATAAAATAATATAAATAAGAAATCCCGGAAAATTTTAATAATTAATTTACAAAATAATTTGACGATTTATTTCATGTTTTATCGATTAAGATATGTCGTATAAATCGATATTAATTTCAAAATTGATTACAAAATTGTTATTTAGGTAGATAAACTTATTCTTAGTAGTAGTCTAAATTAAGTAAGTAACTCATTAAGTAAATCAGTAATTAAGTACTCGAAACTAATCCATGCATAAAATAATATAAATAAGAAATCCCGGAAAATTTTAATAATTAATTTACAAAATAATTTGACGATTTATTTCATGTTTTATCGATTAAGATATTTCGTATAAATCGATATTAATTTCAAAATTGATTACAAAATTGTTATTTAGGTAGATAAACTTATTCTTAGTAGTAGTCTAAATTAAGTAAGTAACTCATTAAGTAAATCAGTAATTAAGTACTCGAAACTAATCCATGCATAAAATAATATAAATAAGAAATCCCGGAAAATTTTAATAATTAATTTACAAAATAATTTGACGATTTATTTCATGTTTTATCGATTAAGATATGTCGTATAAATCGATATTAATTTCAAAATTGATTACAAAATTGTTATTTAGGTAGATAAACTTATTCTTAGTAGTAGTCTAAATTAAGTAAGTAACTCATTAAGTAAATCAGTAATTAAGTACTCGAAACTAATCCATGCATAAAATAATATAAATAAGAAATCCCGGAAAATTTTAATAATTAATTTACAAAATAATTTGACGATTTATTTCATGTTTTATCGATTAAGATATTTCGTATAAATCGATATTAATTTCAAAATTGATTACAAAATTGTTATTTAGGTAGATAAACTTATTCTTAGTAGTAGTCTAAATTAAGTAAGTAACTCATTAAGTAAATCAGTAATTAAGTACTCGAAACTAATCCATGCATAAAATAATATAAATAAGAAATCCCGGAAAATTTTAATAATTAATTTACAAAATAATTTGACGATTTATTTCATGTTTTATCGATTAAGATATTTCGTATAAATCGATATTAATTTCAAAATTGATTACAAAATTGTTATTTAGGTAGATAAACTTATTCTTAGTAGTAGTCTAAATTAAGTAAGTAACTCATTAAGTAAATCAGTAATTAAGTACTCGAAACTAATCCATGCATAAAATAATATAAATAAGAAATCCCGGAAAATTTTAATAATTAATTTACAAAATAATTTGACGATTTATTTCATGTTTTATCGATTAAGATATTTCGTATAAATCGATATTAATTTCAAAATTGATTACAAAATTGTTATTTAGGTAGATAAACTTATTCTTAGTAGTAGTCTAAATTAAGTAAGTAACTCATTAAGTAAATCAGTAATTAAGTACTCGAAACTAATCCATGCATAAAATAATATAAATAAGAAATCCCGGAAAATTTTAATAATTAATTTACAAAATAATTTGACGATTTATTTCATGTTTTATCGATTAAGATATTTCGTATAAATCGATATTAATTTCCAAATTGATTACAAAATTGATATTTAGGTAGATAAACTTATTCTTAGTAGTAGTCTAAATTAAATAAGTAACTCATTAAGTAAATCAGTAATTAAGTACTCGAAACTAATCCATGCATAAAATGCCAGCTTTGCAATTGTCATTATAATCTTTAGAACATCTAGTTTAAAAACTGATTTTTCTGTGATTAATCGAGAGAATAAGTAAATTCATTACTAAGTAAATAAGGAAACTTTGTTCTGCTTTTTTTTGGAGTTTTTACTGCAATCCGTGGTATTTTTTTAATATTTCAAAAGTTTATTTTTAAAGTAAAATTTAAATCTTGTTCTAAGCATGAAATTTGTATAATCATAATTTTTAAATTATTATATTAAATTGTGGTTTTGTTGAAATGGAAATAATGAAGGTTGTAAAAACTATGAATAATAAAGTAATGTTCGGTAAAAGTTTTTTAAAACAATTTAAGAACAAGGTATTTTTTAATACAATTCGTTATAAAAAGCATTTTTTATGTTTTGTTATACTCTAAAAAAGAGTGTTAATACTTTCGAAGTAAATAATTTTAGACTTTGAATAAAAAATATATTTTAGAAGTAAAATATTTGTCGATGGCGAAAAAGATATAAATTGACTCTATAGCTGATATCAAAAATTTACTCTACATAAATGTGAGAAATAAGGAAAAAAAATAGGATTAAAATAATTTGATATTTCAAAAATATACTTTGAATTTGCTGTAAAATAATTTTATTTACAATTTATTTTGCATTTCAATTACATAATTTTTCTAATAAAGTCAAAACAACTTTTTAAATACAAATGCAGGCTTTTTTAAGTAAAAAAAAAATATTTTTACAGTTAAACGCTCATAGAGATAGATTCATGATTTTTTATGTAAGAAAAAACAACTCTAACTGTTGCAGGAGTATTTGCATGACACTGTAAGATGTACTGACCAACAAACTAAGCAAAATAAGACATTTTTTAAACCAATTTCGACTTAAATATCCTTTTTCTAGTTTTTATATAAGATAAAGCTATGAACTTTTCTATTTCTAAAAAGTTTTGAATTTCGCTTCTATGTCAAATAGAACAGAAATTATGATAGTTAAAAAAACGAATTAATTATTGATAAATTTATAATTGTTAATGAATTAATAATTGTGTCTTTTTTATTCTTTTCCTTAAAACTAATTTCTATTTTTTGTGATTTCCTTTCATTCTAATTGCAGAAACTCCAAATATTTCAGCTTAAATTACTTGAAATTTTGAATGAACGTTTTCAATACATATGTTTAGGGAATGGATAACAGAGTTGTTGATTAAAACAAAAAAAAAGTATGGTCAAAACTACCGGAGTATAGTAAAAGTTAGCTCTATGGAAATACCAAAAAGCTCGCAAATTTGCTATTTTTTATAAATAAAACTCCTTTGGTAATGATTTGGCAAAATTAACAATAAACTACAGTCTTAGGATATGTGATAAAATTCGGTAATTTTTAATTTTCGTGTACCTTAATGCATAGCATAAAAACCACTGATTCGGTGAAATTCACTTTTAGGTTTTGTATTTGTGGTGGTAGAAAGAACTATATTATGTGGTAAATCAGTGATAATGTGTGGTAATAAGAACTATAGTTTTGCAAACCAAAAGTTTTAGTAAACCACCACCATGTGAATGAAAAAATTACTAAATGAATGGTTTAAATACCGTATATTTGACTTTTTTTCACCAAAATTATTGTTTTTTTTACCACGAATGTCATACGCATACAAAACAAAAATTATTTTGCTTGCAACGAATGTCATAAGCATACGAAACGAAAATTATTGTTTTTTTTAACACGAATGTCATAAACAGATAAAACAAAAATATTTTTTTTTACCACGAATGTCATAGGCATGCAAAACAAAAATTATTTTTTTTACAACGAATGTCATAAGCATACGAAACGAAAATTATTGTTTTTTTTAACACGAATGTCATAAGCAGATAAAACAAAAATATTTTTTTTTTACCACGAATGTCATAAGCATACAAAACGAAAATTATTGTTCTTTTTAACCAGAATGTCATAAGCATACAAAACGCTAATTTTATAAGAATTTGTTTCTCCGTGTAAGACTAATGCTTAACAAATGTATGTGATTTTGATAGAAGGTTGATTTTTGTTCAGTTTGCTTCCCTATGTTTTTTTTAAAAATTATCTTTTTTTTCATATTTCTATCCTGTTTTAGTGTACAATGCATGCATAAATCCAAGTAATATCTAAATTAATTTATTTCTGAAGTATCAACATTTTTTCTCCTGAGATATTCGTGTACCTCAGAAATTAATTAAACTAATTTCTAAATTATGCTAAAATTTATATCGAAATTATAATAAAATAGCTAAAAGTGCATCATTTCAAAATAAAATTCGGAATGCATTTTTAAGCTTGCGAATGTTTTTCGAATCTTAAAAAATATTTTGCCCCATAGTCATTGAGAAACGTCTGAACAAAGGAACACAAAAAAATACCCTTTACAAATTTAAGGGTTCACTGACTGCAAAACTTGTTTTGCTTGAAGAAAACAAGTATTTTAATAGCTGAAAAGCACTTATACATCTGTTACTTAGCAAATATAATAACAGCTTTTTAGCTCAGAAAATATTTTAGATAAAACTGTTTGAAATAACCTTGAAAAATATCTGGTAATGGTATTTTAACCGGTCATAAAAATAGTTATTTAATTTATTTTTTATACATGATCAAGTAGAAAATAAATTCAAATCTATTGTAAAAAACAACAAACATGTTCGTATTTTGAAAGCATTTTTAATTTTTGTCGCCAAGTTTCGCACAAAGAAAAAAGTTCTGATAAAATTAAGTTCAAAATATAGAGAAAACATGGAAAAAATTACTGAATAATCAAAAGAGAAGAAGAAAATTATTAAAATAAAATAAAACAAAAAAGCACAATAATAATAAAGAAAATTCAAAAAATCTCAATAAAAATTTGGATGAAAAATATAAGATCTTCATCAACTCACACGATTATATCCGCAAAAAAGAGTGCTTTCTAATACTGCATCAATATAGCCAAAGCAAAATATATCAATATTATAGTGTGAGGAGCACTCAAAGAAATGTTTTTGAAACAAAATGGAACAAATTAAGTAATAAATATCACGTAAAAAGTAGAAAAAATAATGTAAAGAAAAAATATAGCAAAACATAAAACGAAATCTATATAGCGAGTAGCGAATTCAAATGAAGTTACATGCACAGGTAAATTTTCAAGACTGATTTAAAATATTTTCGTAATAAGATTGACAGACAACAAAAGATGAAAAGAGAAGCGCAAATTGAGATAAAAGCGTAAATAGAGGGATTTTGTTTTATAGCATGTTCTTACAGCAGTACTGAAGCACGTTTGATTGGTTAGTTACCAAGGATTGGCCCGAAAATGGATGGGCGCAGGGTAATATTTTAGAAATTTTTTTTTGTTGAGTGCTCCTCACACTATTGTATTGATATATTTGGCTTTGACTATATTGATACAGTGTTAGAAAGCACTCCCTTTTGCGGATATAATCGTGCGAGATGAAGAAGAGATAATTTTTTTTTTCAGGATTATTATTGAGATTTTCTTAACTTTTATTTTATTTTATTATTATTGCGTTTTTTTGTTTTATTTTACTTTAATAATTTTCTTCTTCTCTTTTCATTATTCTGTAATTTTTTCCATATTTTGAACTTATTTTATGAGTTCAATATATTTGCAGCTTATACGCAGTAAATAAAACTTATTAATTATCTTAACTTTCTTCATTTTTCTATTTTTTTTTTTTTGTATATTTCTATATATATATTCTGGTAATATATATAATCCTGGTAATAAAAACCAAATATACGGTATTTAAGTGATTCATTTGGTCATTTTTCCGTTCATATGATAATGGTTTTCCAAACTATCTTTCTTATTAGCTCACATTCAATAAAAAATAAAAAAAACTGAAAAGTAAATTTTAAGGAATAAATCGCTTTATGCCATCATCGATCTAAAGAATCATAATAAAAATAACAAATTTCAACATATTTACAAAATTTTGTCGCAGAATATTAAACTATATTTTATTTTTAATAATCTTTGATAAATTTTAATTTAAAAATTATTTTTAATGAACTGTGATTAATTTAAATTTACCAGATCTTTACAAGATCTTTACCAAGCATTACGGTAATAAATAAACGATAAACTTAAACATTTTCTGGTAGTTTTGACCATATTTTTGCTCGGTTCGCTACTCTTTTTTTGATTGATTTGTTCATTTATCAAAAGAATACATGATGTATATTCCAGTTTAAAAATTAGTGACTTATGAATTTTGTAATATATAACAGTGTATACTGTTGATTAAATTACATTAATTTATATTGTAGCATCTAGGGGTTAAGACTGTAGACGGCACATATGATATTAGTAACTTTCATTATTTATCCTTTTTACAACATTTTTCAACGATTAAAAGTGTTTATTTAACATTCCAGAAATTATATTATCGAGTCCATAAAGCTATTTTTTTGCATCTCTTTCAAAACTTCTCTCTTTATTTCTAAATCTTCAAAAATGTATCTAAAGCAACTTAAATTTAATTTCAATAACTATTAAAGTGGTTCAAAATTCTGTTGCGTGTAAAAGAATGCAGTGCTTTCTAGTCATTAAATAGATAACTAATATAAGAAATAACCAAGATAAGAAAAAGGAAAGAAAAATTTGATGCCACTGAACAAATCCATTTTATAATTTGCTGATAGGGCTTGGTTTCAACTAGCATAAACTGTACTGACTTAATATTTATTAAAAAGCCACATTTCGTGGGTTATTGTGATGTTATTGCTATCAAAAACACATTTTAGATAGATTTTCATTTCACAAAACCACGGGAAAGGAGCGGTTATTTTGTGAATAAAAGCTTATTCAGAGAAATACGTGTTTTTCCACAGTATAATCTTTCTTCACTGTGCAATAACTCTCGAGTAGAACCAACAAAATATTTTTAAACATAGTAATCCTTAAAAATACAACAGATGTCAATCCTACAGTCATTTTGCTTTTGTGAAAAATGGACACAAACCGTTCTTCCCCTTGATTTTCAATTTATATTTGTATGAATCTTTGCAAACCACCGAATTAAATTAGTAATAATTCTAAAACAACAACGAAGAAAGAATTATCAATGAGAGAAAATTAAATCATATTTGTATTACTTCCGATCAATAATTAGAATAACAACGTGAACTGATTTTTTCAAACTCCAGTTAAGTTAAATAAGATTGCAACTAATATGAGATATGGCCTGCTTGGGTTACAAAGGCGAGGCAACATCTGCTCCTCAATGTGAAATCCTTGAATCAATTTTATTTTACTTACACACACACTTAAGTCTACTTAATTTTCTATTTATTTCAGCACATAACCGCTGATTCTAATGTTAAAATAAACGTTACTTTTTGATAGCGTAACTTTGCAGTGCTCAAAGAGGCGTGATATAAATCAGCATCCTCTATCTATTGCTGATTTAACACTGAGTATAGAATTTTACACATGTCATTAACTCCAATTACACGGCTACAAGTAAAGGCCATACGCAGCTTTAAAATACCGTCACACATAATTAGCAAAATGATTGCTTTTTCTTCTGATGCAATAGTATCCGATTGTGGCAGTAAACAAGCTCTTTATCGTCTTGAACTATCGCTTGACCGCATTGTTGAGGTGAAAAACTATATTCAGTTATAGAGCATTGCTTATGCTTCTAACTTCAATTAAATGTAATCGTAATTATCGGATTATTTTTATATATTTTTTTAATACTTTCAAGTAGATGTGTTTTGTCTTAAAAGTAAGCTAAATTAAGTGCGGAGTTTAAATTAGTTGTATGCCAAATACAAAAGGTTAATCACTTAAATAATCAATTTGATTAAAGGCATTATAAGTCTATTATGCTCGATATTTTTTGTAGATTAATTATTCATTGCTTATGGTTCTAATTTCATTAAATTTAATCGTAATTATCGGATTATTTTTATATATTTTATAATACTTTCAAGCAGATATGTTTTGTCTTAAAAGTAAGCTAAGTTAAGTGCGGAGTTTAAATTAGTTGTATGTGAAATACAAAAGGTTAATCATTTAAATAATGAATTTGATTAAAGGTATTATAAATCCATTATGCTTAATATTTTTTATAACTTAATTATTCAGGTAATGCTTTTTTAATTTGGAATTATTAAATGAATTCAAATGTTAGTTAGAGAAAATATTGAAAGTCTGTTAATTACTTAGAGACAGGTTTAGTATTTAAAAAGTTAGTAGTTTTAAGTATAGGCTTAGATTGACCTAGCCATTAATGACGTTGGCAAAAACAAAAGAAAAAAAATAAGTTCACAAAATAGGGTATAGTTAAAAAATATAGGTTGGGTTAGTCTTAAAATATATTAAGAGAAGAGTATGCCCTTAAAAGTTTTGACGCTGTTCAATGAGTTTTAATTTTCGTTTTGTATCACAAATTAAAACGATTTTCACATTATGTGGCTTTACATCTTGCTGCATATTTAATTTGAATTTATCCTATTCATTCAATTAATAAATTTTTTTCTATTGAAATTCAACAAAAAAATTTAGTTTAAATATGTATACGTATTTTGGCAAAAAATACAAACAAAAGTGTCAGTTAAGTACACTGTGAAGCATTCCAGATCAAATTACAGTAGAAAGAACAGGCAATCAGGGCGCCGGTACTTTTACCGTAAAAACCGTTTTTACCAGAACATGTTAAGGAATAAAATATCTGATATACCGTAATTTTTACAGTAATAATTACTGTAAAACCACTGAATCATTCTAATTATGTAAATATTACAGTAAAAATTACAATATAATATTTTAAGGGGAAAATGGATTTTATGGTATAATGGATTTTACTTATAAGTAATGTTGAACTCCGACCCACCCCAGGGGGGTATACGGAGATAAAAGTAAAATTATTACAATAAAATTTCTCTAAAAACTAAAGTTACAGTAAAATTTCGCCAAATGACAGTGGTGGTGATCAGTTAAAAGTGGATTAACAATAAAGTTTGACAATTAAAAACATGTGTTAAAGGCAATGAAACCCAATAGCGCCGGTGTAAATGTCGAGAATTAAATGATTATAATAATAAGGAAACAAGAGATAAAAAATCTCAAAACTAAAATCAATGAAAGCTAAAAGTCCAAATAGTAAATGTCTAAAAGTAAAAGTCTGACTAGAAGTCTATGAAGTCTAAAATCAAAAGTAGATAAAAATTCAAAATGTAAGGCTAAAAGTTGATTAGTAAAAATTAACGATGACATGCTCTATTGTTGGCTCATGACTGGGGCCAGTTGATCTGGGGCTAGAATGTCCTCGAGGGTTTGTTTAATTATTTGAGTCACAATTTTCCTGCAGGTCAATATAGCGAAGAATTGATGTTCCTCTTCGCAATTATTCATGTGGGTTCCACGAAGTGCCCGGAATCTTGGACAGTAGTAGTGGAAAATTGGGGCTCAAGTCGCAGTCATTGACCCCGAGTCGATGTGGCAGTATACTCATGGGGCTCATGTCGCAGTCATTGACCCCGAGTCGATGTGGCTGTATACTCATGGGGCTCCTGTCGCACTTGGACATTTTTCTGAAATAGAGTGAGATTACGAGATCCCCTCTTTAGATAAAGTTTTATCAAAAGGAAGATTTTTATTATCTCTTCTTTGGAAAGTGGAAGAATTATTTTTATTTTCGGGACTTAGAAATTTTTCGCAAACTAGTATATTTTATTTTGCTTTCAATATTTAAATTAATTTGTGAATTATTATTTTCTTAATTAAGCATTATAATTTCAATGATTTAATTTTAAAAATGAGCCTTCAAAGATTACATTTTTATTAATTTTATACAATATAACTAAAAATTCTAAACTAATTAAATAGTTTCATAATCAGAATGTTTATATTTAATTCGTTTTCTTCAGTGAGTTGATCGCTAATGTGATGAGGAGCGTTTTTTTTTTTTCTTTTCCAGGGACTTAGAAATTTTTCACAAGCTAGTATATTTTTCTTATGTTTCTATTATTTAAATTTATATGTGAATTATTATTTTCCCATTAAAGCATTATAAAAACATTAATTTAATTTCTAAATGAACCCTACTTTAGAGATTAAATTTTTACCAATCTTAAATGATATGTCCAATAATTCTAAACTGATGAAATAGTTTATTAGTCAGAATGTTTGTATTTAATTAGCTGAGATAGTATATATATAATAATCATTCTAAGAGATAACTATACATATTCAGTTGAATAAAAAGGTTTATGTTTTCATTACTTAAATTAATGTTCGAATTATTATTTTCCCCATAAAGCATTATAATAACATTGGTTTAATTTCTAAATGAACCCTTCGTTAGAGATTACATTTTTACCAATTTAAAATTATATGTCTAATAATTCTAAACTGATGAAATAGTTTATTAGTCGGAATGTTTGTATTTAATTAATCGAGATATAATAAATATGTAATAATCATTCTAGATAATATGTAATAGTAAATATGTAATAATCATCGAGATAACTATATATAATCAGTAGAAGAAAATGGTTTATGAGTTCGAAAAAACTTGATGAATTTGTCTACTCATTATCAGTTATATAGTGTAATTATTATTAATTAATATTTTAATGAAAACTCGTTAATTAAGTCACTAAAACTCGTAATTCATATTTTAATGAAAATCCGTTAAAACTCGTTTGATTAAGGCAGTTCTTGGAAATATCGATGAAATACTAGTTTCTTTATCATTAACCTAAGAAAGTTAAGTAAACTCATATCGTCACTCTGTAACTGAAGTTTCCGATAACTATGTCTCGTTTTTAATCATCTGCGTTCCAAAACACTTCAGATTGGTTGTTAATTTGAAGTTAAAAAAATATTCAAAATGTTTGTACTTTGAAAATTTTCAATGTTATTGGTACTTAGAAAATTTCTGAAGTTCATTGTACTTTGCATAACTTTCAAATTGTTTTGAGTTAGAAAAATTTACAATTTTTTATACTTAGAAATACCCCGAAGCTGTGTGAACATATAAAATTATTTTAGTTGATTAATACGGTACCCTGATAGTTATAAATTTTTTTTAAGCTTGATTGGAATTTGAAAAACTTTAAATTCGGATGTATTGTTGGTAGAAAATTTCCGAAGTTGGTTGAACTTTTAATTATTTTTAAATTGTTTCAGCTTTAAAATATTTTCGAAATTTTTGTCCTTAGAAATATTTTGAAATTTTATAAACATGTAAATTTTTGAAGTTGGCAAAAATGTATTTAAGAAGCAGCAGAAGTTTATATTTTAAGTAATTTTTCACTTGCTCCAGCTCAGAAAAATTTTACAATTATATGTAATTGGAAAAATCCTGAAGTTCTTTGAACATAGAAAAGTATTTTAGTAGAAAAGAAACGCGTTTATATAAAATCACAGAAATTTAGTCACGGAAAAAATTCGAAACTGTTTCGGATTTGTAAAATCTTCTAATAATCTGTAGTTTGAAAAACTCAGAATAGGTTTGTTTGTTTTCGAAAAATTCTGATAATGCTTAGAATTAGGAATATTCTGAAGTTGTTGGCCTTTTGAAAAAATCCGAAGTTCTTAAAAACGGGTGAATAAAGAATCGCAGAAGTTTGAAGTGAGAAAGATTTAAGAACTATTACGGTTTTGAAAAATTTTCAAATTATTTGTACTTTGAAAGAGTTCCGAATCAGTTTGTTTTCAAAAATTCTGAAAAAACATAAAATTAGGAAAATTCTGAAGTTTTTAAAAACGGGCACGTAAAGAATCGCAGAAGTTCGAAAAATTTTAAAACTGTTTGTACTTAGAAAATTTCTGATGTTATTGGTACTTAGAAAATTTCTTAATTTGTATGTACTTTGAGCAGCTTTCAAATCGTTCTGACTTTGAAAAATTTTCCAAATTTTTCTGTTTAGAAATATTTTAAAGTTTTGCAGTTGGGAAAAAATAAATCATTCGCAGTTGGGAAAAAATAAAATTATTTAAGAAAGTTGTAAAAGTTTGGTGTTAGAAAAATGTTAGATTTGTTTCGACTTAAAATATTTTTCAAATAATTTGCACTTCGAAAAAATTCCGAAGTTGTTTAAACATAGAAAATTATTTTAGTTGGAAAAAACAAGTATACAAGAGGTAACAGAATATGTTTTTTTTTTTTTTTTTTTTTTTTTTTTTTTTTTCAAATTGTTTTGACTTTGAAATTTTTTAAAATTATTTATACTTTGAAAAAATTTTGAATCTGTTTGTGTTAGAAATATTCTGGAGTTGCATGTACATAAAATTGTTTTTAGTTTGTAAAAAATGACTATATATCTAGCAGCAGGTGTTTGGTCGTGGAAAAGTTTTTGCAATTTGGAAAATTTTTAATTTCTTGGTTTTAAAAAAGTTCTGAAGTTGTTGGTATTTCTAAATTTCTGAAGTTTTTTAAAAACAGGTATATTAAGAATCGCAGATGTTGTAAGTAATACTGTTGTACTGTTTGTAAAAACTGTTTGTACTTTGAAGAATTCTGATGTTGTTGGAACTTAGAAAATTTCTCAAGTTGTTTGCTCTTTAAAAAATTTTAAAATTGTCTTGACTTTGAAAAATTTTAAAATTTTTCGTACTTTGAAAAATTTTTACATTTTCGTACTTTGATAAGTTTCGATGGAAAATTCTGATTTCTTGAAAATTCTGAATTCTTCTTGTTTTGCACTTAGAATTGTTTCTGAATTCTTTGAACATAGAAAACTATTTTAGTTGGGAAAAATGGGTCTATAAGAAGTTGCAGAAGTTTATTTCAAATTGTTTAGACTTCGACAAATTTTCAAATTATTTATACTCTGAAAAATTCTTAATCTGCTGGTTTTAGAAATATTCTGAAATTGTTTGAACCTAGAAAACATTCTTTAGTTTAAAAAAAAAAAAAAACGGATAAATAAAGAGTCGCAAAAGTTTGAAGTCTGAAAAATTTTCAACTTGCTTAGACTTTGAAAAAATATTCAAATAGTTTATACTAAGGAAGATTTCTAAAGCTGAGTGAAGTCTATAAAACGCTTCAAATTTTTGCACTTAAAAATATTCGTGAGTTGTTTAAATGTAGAGTTTTCTTTTCCTTTAAGTTGGAAAAAAACGGATTTATAAGGAGTAGCAGGTGTTTGGACGAGGAAAAATTTTTGAACTGTTTCGACTTTTGAAAGTTGTCAAATTTTTCGTGCTTTGAGAAATTCTGAAGCTTTTGATTTTAGAAAAACTCTGAAGATGTTTAGAATCAGGAAAATTCTGAAGTTCTGAAAAAACGAATAAATAAGGAGTCGCAGAAGTTTGAAGTTAGAAAAAGTTTCAAACTCTGACTACTTTGAAAATTCTGATGTTTTAGGTATTTAGAAAATTCTAAAGTTGTTTTAACCATGAAAAACTTTTTTTTTTTTTTTTTTTTTTTTTGTACTTAGAAATATTCTGAAGATATGTGAATTTGAAAATTTCTGAAGTTGGCAAAAAGAAAATATATATAAGGAGTTGCAGAATTTTAAAGTTAAAAACTTTTTTTAACGTGTATCAACTTTGATAAATTTTCTAATTCTTTGTAATTTGGACAATTCTTAAACTGTTGGTTTTAGAAAAGTTCTGATGTTGTTGGAATACAGAAAATTTTTTGAATGTGAAAAAAAACGGCTATATAACGTATAACAGAAGTTTGCTCTTTGAAAATTTTTCTAATGTTTTGTAATGAGAAGAACTCGGATATGCTCATTACTTAGAGAAATTCAGAAAATGTTTTACCTTTGAATAATTTTCAAATTCTTTCGGCTTTGAAAAATTTTCAAGTCGCTTGTACTTTGTTTAAACATAGAAATTTATCTATGTCGGAAAAAGCAGCTTTATTATGCCTAGCAGAAGTTTGGTCTCGGAAAAGTTTCAATATGTTTCAGCTTAGAATATTTTTCAAATTATTTACACTTGTTGGTACTAAAGCTGTCGGTACTTGAAAAATTTTTTTAAATTGTTTTAAGTTAAAACATTTAAAAAATTTCTTTACCTAAAATTATAATGAAGTTGTTTGCACTTTGAATAATTTCAAATTGCTTTGACTTCGAAAAACTTTAAAATATTTTTTTCTCAGAAATATTCCAAAAATGTTTGAATGTAACACAATTTTTGAAATTGGAAAAAATGGGTATATAACGTGTCATAGATGTTTAATCTAGGAAAATTTTTCAAATTGTTTCGATTTTTGAAATTTTTTTTGAATTGTATGTACTTTGAGAAATTATGAAACTGATGGTATTTTGAAAAAATCTAAAGTTATTTGTACCTAGAAATTTTTTTTATTTGTTTTGATTTAATTTTTTGTTGATACTTTTAATGTTTTTGGTACTCTTAAAAATTCTGAAGCAGTTTGTACTTTGCATAATTTTCAAATTGCTTTAAGATTTACAGAATTTTCAGACTGTCACTACTTAGAATCAAATCTTAAGTTGTGTGAACTTAGAAAAATATTTCGAACCATTTGGACTTCAAAATATTCTGACATTCTTTGAACGAAGAAAACATTTTAAGTTGGAAAAAATGGCTATATACTGAGAGTAATCAGTAATACCTAACCAGTGGGGTTGAATTCTGATCCCTACTAGGGAAGCGGATTGTAGCTTTTGAGTCATTTTCAAATTGTTTTGACTTTAAAAACGTTTTCGAACCATTTGTATTTAGAAATATTTTGCAAATCTTTATACACAGAAATTTATTGAAGTCGGAAAAAAACAGTTCTATAACGAGTAGCAGAAGTTTGGTCTTGAAATGACATTGAATAATTTTCAAATTAGTATATAAGAAGTCGCAGAAATATTTTCAAATTGTTTTGTCATCAAAAAAATTTTCAAAGTGTTTGTACTTGAAAAAAAAAATTTCTGATGTTATCGGAAATTAGAAAATTTCTATAGTTGTTTGTACTTTGAATAATTTCAAATTGTTTAGACTTTCATAAACTTTCAATACTTTTGTTCTTAGAAATAATCTGAAATTGTTTGACCATACACAATTTTTGAAGTTGGAAAAATTAGCAGATAACGACTCATACTTGTTTAGTCTAGGAAAATTTTTCAAATTGCTTCGATTTTTAAACAATTTTCGTAACTTATGTACTTTGAAAAAGTATGAAGCTGATGGTATTTTGAAAAATTTTGAAACTTTTTTGCAAACAGCTTCAGAATTTTTCAAAATACCATCAGCTTCATACTTTTTCAAAGTACATAAGTTACGAAAATTGTTTAAAAATCGAAGCAATTTGAAAAATTTTCCTAGACTAAACAAGTATGAGTCGTTATCTGCTAATTTTTCCAACTTCAAAAATTGTGTATGGTCAAACAATTTCAGATTATTTCTAAGAACAAAAGTATTGAAAGTTTATGAAAGTCTAAACAATTTGAAATTATTCAAAGTACAAACAACTATAGAAATTTTCTAAGTTCCGATAACATCAGAAAATTTTTTTTTCAAGTACAAACACTTTGAAAATTTTTTTGATGACAAAACAATTTGAAAATATTTCTGCGACTTCTTATATACTAATTTGAAAATTATTCAATGTCATTTCAAGACCAAACTTCTGCTACTCGTTATAGAACTGTTTTTTTCCGACTTCAATAAATTTCTGTGTATAAAGATTTGCAAAATATTTCTAAATACAAATGGTTCGAAAACGTTTTTAAAGTCAAAACAATTTGAAAATGACTCAAAAGCTACAATCCGCTTCCCTAGTAGGGATCAGAATTCAACCCCACTGGTTAGGTATTACTGATTACTCTCAGTATATAGCCATTTTTTCCAACTTAAAATGTTTTCTTCGTTCAAAGAATGTCAGAATATTTTGAAGTCCAAATGGTTCGAAATATTTTTCTAAGTTCACACAACTTAAGATTTGATTCTAAGTAGTGACAGTCTGAAAATTCTGTAAATCTTAAAGCAATTTGAAAATTATGCAAAGTACAAACTGCTTCAGAATTTTTAAGAGTACCAAAAACATTAAAAGTATCAACAAAAAATTAAATCAAAACAAATAAAAAAAATTTCTAGGTACAAATAACTTTAGATTTTTTCAAAATACCATCAGTTTCATAATTTCTCAAAGTACATACAATTCAAAAAAAATTTCAAAAATCGAAACAATTTGAAAAATTTTCCTAGATTAAACATCTATGACACGTTATATACCCATTTTTTCCAATTTCAAAAATTGTGTTACATTCAAACATTTTTGGAATATTTCTGAGAAAAAAATATTTTAAAGTTTTTCGAAGTCAAAGCAATTTGAAATTATTCAAAGTGCAAACAACTTCATTATAATTTTAGGTAAAGAAATTTTTTAAATGTTTTAACTTAAAACAATTTAAAAAAATTTTTCAAGTACCGACAGCTTTAGTACCAACAAGTGTAAATAATTTGAAAAATATTCTAAGCTGAAACATATTGAAACTTTTCCGAGGCCAAACTTCTGCTAGGCATAATAAAGCTGCTTTTTCCGACATAGATAAATTTCTATGTTTAAACAAAGTACAAGCGACTTGAAAATTTTTCAAAGCCGAAAGAATTTGAAAATTATTCAAAGGTAAAACATTTTCTGAATTTCTCTAAGTAATGAGCATATCCGAGTTCTTCTCATTACAAAACATTAGAAAAATTTTCAAAGAGCAAACTTCTGTTATACGTTATATAGCCGTTTTTTTTCACATTCAAAAAATTTTCTGTATTCCAACAACATCAGAACTTTTCTAAAACCAACAGTTTAAGAATTGTCCAAATTACAAAGAATTAGAAAATTTATCAAAGTTGATACACGTTAAAAAAAGTTTTTAACTTTAAAATTCTGCAACTCCTTATATATATTTTCTTTTTGCCAACTTCAGAAATTTTCAAATTCACATATCTTCAGAATATTTCTAAGTACAAAAAAAAAAAAAAAAAAAAAAAAGTTTTTCATGGTTAAAACAACTTTAGAATTTTCTAAATACCTAAAACATCAGAATTTTCAAAGTAGTAAGAGTTTGAAACTTTTTCTAACTTCAAACTTCTGCGACTCCTTATTTATTCGTTTTTTCAGAACTTCAGAATTTTCCTGATTCTAAACATCTTCAGAGTTTTTCTAAAATCAAAAGCTTCAGAATTTCTCAAAGCACGAAAAATTTGACAACTTTCAAAAGTCGAAACAGTTCAAAAATTTTTCCTCGTCCAAACACCTGCTACTCCTTATAAATCCGTTTTTTTCCAACTTAAAGGAAAAGAAAACTCTACATTTAAACAACTCACGAATATTTTTAAGTGCAAAAATTTGAAGCGTTTTATAGACTTCACTCAGCTTTAGAAATCTTCCTTAGTATAAACTATTTGAATATTTTTTCAAAGTCTAAGCAAGTTGAAAATTTTTCAGACTTCAAACTTTTGCGACTCTTTATTTATCCGTTTTTTTTTTTTTTTTTAAACTAAAGAATGTTTTCTAGGTTCAAACAATTTCAGAATATTTCTAAAACCAGCAGATTAAGAATTTTTCAGAGTATAAATAATTTGAAAATTTGTCGAAGTCTAAACAATTTGAAATAAACTTCTGCAACTTCTTATAGACCCATTTTTCCCAACTAAAATAGTTTTCTATGTTCAAAGAATTCAGAAACAATTCTAAGTGCAAAACAAGAAGAATTCAGAATTTTCAAGAAATCAGAATTTTCCATCGAAACTTATCAAAGTACGAAAATGTAAAAATTTTTCAAAGTACGAAAAATTTTAAAATTTTTCAAAGTCAAGACAATTTTAAAATTTTTTAAAGAGCAAACAACTTGAGAAATTTTCTAAGTTCCAACAACATCAGAATTCTTCAAAGTACAAACAGTTTTTACAAACAGTACAACAGTATTACTTACAACATCTGCGATTCTTAATATACCTGTTTTTAAAAAACTTCAGAAATTTAGAAATACCAACAACTTCAGAACTTTTTTAAAACCAAGAAATTAAAAATTTTCCAAATTACAAAAACTTTTCCACGACCAAACACCTGCTGCTAGATATATAGTCATTTTTTACAAACTAAAAACAATTTTATGTACATGCAACTCCAGAATATTTCTAACACAAACAGATTCAAAATTTTTTCAAAGTATAAATAATTTTAAAAAATTTCAAAGTCAAAACAATTTGAAAAAAAAAAAAAAAAAAAAAAAAAAAAAAAAAAAAAAAACATATTCTGTTACCTCTTGTATACTTGTTTTTTCCAACTAAAATAATTTTCTATGTTTAAACAACTTCGGAATTTTTTCGAAGTGCAAATTATTTGAAAAATATTTTAAGTCGAAACAAATCTAACATTTTTCTAACACCAAACTTTTACAACTTTCTTAAATAATTTTATTTTTTCCCAACTGCGAATGATTTATTTTTTCCCAACTGCAAAACTTTAAAATATTTCTAAACAGAAAAATTTGGAAAATTTTTCAAAGTCAGAACGATTTGAAAGCTGCTCAAAGTACATACAAATTAAGAAATTTTCTAAGTACCAATAACATCAGAAATTTTCTAAGTACAAACAGTTTTAAAATTTTTCGAACTTCTGCGATTCTTTACGTGCCCGTTTTTAAAAACTTCAGAATTTTCCTAATTTTATGTTTTTTCAGAATTTTTGAAAACAAACTGATTCGGAACTCTTTCAAAGTACAAATAATTTGAAAATTTTTCAAAACCGTAATAGTTCTTAAATCTTTCTCACTTCAAACTTCTGCGATTCTTTATTCACCCGTTTTTAAGAACTTCGGATTTTTTCAAAAGGCCAACAACTTCAGAATATTCCTAATTCTAAGCATTATCAGAATTTTTCGAAAACAAACAAACCTATTCTGAGTTTTTCAAACTACAGATTATTAGAAGATTTTACAAATCCGAAACAGTTTCGAATTTTTTCCGTGACTAAATTTCTGTGATTTTATATAAACGCGTTTCTTTTCTACTAAAATACTTTTCTATGTTCAAAGAACTTCAGGATTTTTCCAATTACATATAATTGTAAAATTTTTCTGAGCTGGAGCAAGTGAAAAATTACTTAAAATATAAACTTCTGCTGCTTCTTAAATACATTTTTGCCAACTTCAAAAATTTACATGTTTATAAAATTTCAAAATATTTCTAAGGACAAAAATTTCGAAAATATTTTAAAGCTGAAACAATTTAAAAATAATTAAAAGTTCAACCAACTTCGGAAATTTTCTACCAACAATACATCCGAATTTAAAGTTTTTCAAATTCCAATCAAGCTTAAAAAAAATTTATAACTATCAGGGTACCGTATTAATCAACTAAAATAATTTTATATGTTCACACAGCTTCGGGGTATTTCTAAGTATAAAAAATTGTAAATTTTTCTAACTCAAAACAATTTGAAAGTTATGCAAAGTACAATGAACTTCAGAAATTTTCTAAGTACCAATAACATTGAAAATTTTCAAAGTACAAACATTTTGAATATTTTTTTAACTTCAAATTAACAACCAATCTGAAGTGTTTTGGAACGCAGATGATTAAAAACGAGACATAGTTATCGGAAACTTCAGTTACAGAGTGACGATATGAGTTTACTTAACTTTCTTAGGTTAATGATAAAGAAACTAGTATTTCATCGATATTTCCAAGAACTGCCTTAATCAAACGAGTTTTAACGGATTTTCATTAAAATATGAATTACGAGTTTTAGTGACTTAATTAACGAGTTTTCATTAAAATATTAATTAATAATAATTACACTATATAACTGATAATGAGTAGACAAATTCATCAAGTTTTTTCGAACTCATAAACCATTTTCTTCTACTGATTATATATAGTTATCTCGATGATTATTACATATTTACTATTACATATTATCTAGAATGATTATTACATATTTATTATATCTCGATTAATTAAATACAAACATTCCGACTAATAAACTATTTCATCAGTTTAGAATTATTAGACATATAATTTTAAATTGGTAAAAATGTAATCTCTAACGAAGGGTTCATTTAGAAATTAAACCAATGTTATTATAATGCTTTATGGGGAAAATAATAATTCGAACATTAATTTAAGTAATGAAAACATAAACCTTTTTATTCAACTGAATATGTATAGTTATCTCTTAGAATGATTATTATATATATACTATCTCAGCTAATTAAATACAAACATTCTGACTAATAAACTATTTCATCAGTTTAGAATTATTGGACATATCATTTAAGATTGGTAAAAATTTAATCTCTAAAGTAGGGTTCATTTAGAAATTAAATTAATGTTTTTATAATGCTTTAATGGGAAAATAATAATTCACATATAAATTTAAATAATAGAAACATAAGAAAAATATACTAGCTTGTGAAAAATTTCTAAGTCCCTGGAAAAGAAAAAAAAAAAACGCTCCTCATCACATTAGCGATCAACTCACTGAAGAAAACGAATTAAATATAAACATTCTGATTATGAAACTATTTAATTAGTTTAGAATTTTTAGTTATATTGTATAAAATTAATAAAAATGTAATCTTTGAAGGCTCATTTTTAAAATTAAATCATTGAAATTATAATGCTTAATTAAGAAAATAATAATTCACAAATTAATTTAAATATTGAAAGCAAAATAAAATATACTAGTTTGCGAAAAATTTCTAAGTCCCGAAAATAAAAATAATTCTTCCACTTTCCAAAGAAGAGATAATAAAAATCTTCCTTTTGATAAAACTTTATCTAAAGAGGGGATCTCGTAATCTCACTCTATTTCAGAAAAATGTCCAAGTGCGACAGGAGCCCCATGAGTATACAGCCACATCGACTCGGGGTCAATGACTGCGACATGAGCCCCATGAGTATACTGCCACATCGACTCGGGGTCAATGACTGCGACTTGAGCCCCAATTTTCCACTACTGACAGTGCTTAAGTAGATGATCGATGTCCTGTCTCACTCCACAGTAAATGCATGAAGCTGATTACTGAATTACTGGCTGAATTACTGAATTACTAGCTGATTACTGAAGCTGATTTTACTTATAATGCACGGTAAGTGTCGATGCATTATACCCTAATTTTCTCCGAAATTTTTTAGTGTACAAAGTAAAACAATAAAATAATGGAATTCGTAATTCAGATATATTAAAATTTATATCTAGCGAAAGATGATGTTCCTTAAGGAGTGGCCAACAAATATGCCCTCATACGCCTGAATTGACGAAATGCCAACCATAAGGTCGCTTGAAAATTTTTTTCTTCATTGAAATAATGATTTTTTTCTTCCAAAAAATAAATTAGTGGTAATTTTTTTAAATTTACACTTTATAATTCATAATTAACCTATTTTATTTGGTTAAAAAATAAAAGCTTTAAAAATTTTAAGTTTCAGTGTAAAATTCTTACCTTATTCTAAGTGGAATAAATGAAGGATATTTATATTAAAAAATGTTTCATCAATAGAAATCGGCAAGATGTTGAGAAAATGTAATCAAGTGTTTTGAAAATAGAAAAGTTAACTTAGTTAACTTAGTCAGATATTGAAGCACTAACGCATGTTTCGTAGTTGAATAATGGTAAAAACACAAACTAAAGGCAAGCATTTTAAATAAGTTGTATATTAATTAACTTATTTAATTAGTCAGATATTAAAATACTAACATATGTTTTCGTAGTTGAATAATGGTAAAAACGCAAACTAAAAGTAAATTTTTAAATAAGTTGTATATTAGTTAACTTAGTCAGATATTGAAGCATTAACAAACGTTTCGTAGTTGAATAATGGTAAAAACGCAAACTAAAAGTAAATTTTTAAATAAGTTGTATATTAGTTAACTTAGTCAGATATTGAAGCATTAACAAACGTTTCGTAGTTGAATAATGGTAAAAACGCAAACTAAAAGTAAATTTTTAAATAAGTTGTATATTAGTTAACTTAGTCAGATATTGAAGCATTAACAAACGTTTCGTAGTTGAATAATGGTAAAAACGCAAACTAAAAGCAAACATTTTAAATTTGTATATTAGTTAACTTATTTTATTAGTCAGATATTGAAATACTAGAACATGTTTTCGTAGTTAAACGTAAAAACACAACTAAAAGTAAACTTTTTAAATAAATGGTGTATTAGTTAACTTATTTAATTAGTCAGATATTAAAACAGTAGCATATGTTTTCGCAGTTGAATAATGGTAAAAATACAAATGAACAGAATTCCTTTAATATGAATTCCTTTATAATACGACACTTTTTCCACATTTAAGCATAAGTAATTACTAAAATAAAAATTCTATTAAATGAATAAAGAATGAGTCATAAAAATATAATAAAATATAATAAAATATAATACATTTGTCTCATAAAAATACAATGCCTTTCGAAGCAATTCATTTCGTGAGATCGTGACATACAAAACATGAAAAAACAGTTGATTAATATCGTTAAGTTAAAAGTAATGAACTGGTGCATGTTAAATAAATTAATTTTCTTATTGAAATTAGATCATACGATTTTTTTTAATAACGTGAAAACTAAAATTTAAAGACTTTATCAGACAACCATAAATTAAGATACAAATTTACAAACTGCAACTTCGCAGAAAATTAAAAACTTAACTTTTTTGTCGTTTTATTTAGTTTTCGACTGAAGTCATCAGCATTTTAAAATTTGATTGAATTGATTTTTTTAAGTTAATTGAAAAATGCATGTAATTGCAAATTTCATTCATCAAAGATAATTCCAAGCAAAAAAAATAATTTTCAATAATTTATTGTTTTTTATTATTTTATTAACTAATAGTCGAAAAATTTTGAATTGTGAAGTATACAGTTTCTTTTTACATCTTTTTAAATAATGTAATTTTTACATGGCAAAATATATAATCTGAGCAAAATCGGTCGAATAGTTACTGAGAAATCAAATTTTAAAAATATGACTTTTTTAAATTTATACTATTCTTCTAGAACTATTCTACCAATATATCACACAAATGTTTTACTTCATTACGTAAAATTATAGTCTTTACAATGATGTAAAAATTTGTATATCTTGCAATTTAAACTTTTTTCGATTATTTTTAAATAAAATATAATAAATATTTACTAAAAGTTATTTTTTGCATAGAATTATCTCGAGATAAACGAATTTTATAATTGTGTTCAAGAATTTTTCGATTCTCTTAAAAAGTTTTCGAGATATGGCAAAATACGAAAAGTTAAAATTAACGTTAAGGGGTCCTAACTTTAGATCGCATTTAGACAAACTATTGGGACGATATTTTCCAGATTACTGTTATCCCCTATATTTTTGGGATCAGAAATCTGAATTCGACAAAAGAAGGTATGTTTATTCAGACAAAATACATTTTTGTATCTGATTTTGTAACTTAAAATATTATCTGTACAAATTAATTGGTATGCTTGTAAAACTATCATCATTTTATGTGCAACTTGCTAAATATTTCTTGTCAGTTTTTTTAAATCCAATTATAGTATATCCAACAACATATTTTATAGTATTACAGGCTATTTTACAGTATTTTATAGCATATTTGAGATAATTAGTAGATAAATAGTTAAAGATAGATAATTGAAGTTTCATAGTTCATTCTTCCAATCCCATTTGTCTGAAAGTTATATTTTTCCTGATTATTATAGGATTACAAAGTTGTTTTTGATTTTTTTTATTATGACAAATGCATGGAAATTTTACTAGTTAAGAAACATACAAATCATTCCTCTTCTTAACTTACATTTTTTAAAGCTTTTTTTAAAGAGAACAATAGTTAATGAATAAAAATTTTATGAGATCAAAATCCCTCATTTAATGTTCAACTATTGTACTTCACGCATAAACTTTCTTGATTGCGTGTATATAACTGTCGAAAAGCGTAGTGTTGAAAGTTAGTAATTGCTATAGAAATAGTAAATGCAGATTTAATGCTAGATTCTTAAAAGAAAAAAAAACAATTTGCATTGTGTTTAACCAGTTTTATAATTATATTTTATAATTATCTCCGGCCATAAAATTGCATTGCTATATTTTTTTCTACACAACGTATGAGCGTGTAAGGAAATTAGACGACAACAAAGTCACTTTAAGTCTTATCTACATTTTATTAAAGTTAAGTTTAAATGGTTTATAATTTTAATCTAAATGATATTTAAAAAAAATCAGTTTTAGATTTTTTAATCAAAAAGCAGTGAAAACAAACTAATAAAAGTTTTTGCCAATTGGGCATTATAATCAGGACTATTTTACACTTCGTCTTTAAGTTTTTACAAGAGGACTTCAAGTCCTGATGATTAAATTAAAATAGGGTTATAGTAGAAAAATGTATTTGAAATTTATCGTGAATCATATCCCATTTCTGTTTCGTAAAGAAATTAAGCTAGATTAAAAATATATCACAATTTCTATGAGCTTTTAAAATGCTTTTGCAACGCAGCATCGTAAAATTATCTTCGTCTGATAAAATTACCATAGATTATGATAATTTTACCAGAATTTTGTTTTCCGTGTATGGATACAAATATCTCTAAGACAGTTGACCATTACAAACATTTCGTAGTATTATACACTCTCATGCAATTCGATTCAACATTGAACCATGACATCGATATTTTAAACCATAATTTTATGCAAATTCAAATTAATAAGAAGTAGAATGAACCATATTTCTGTTTGATACATAGTATTCCATAATTAAATTCAAAACGAAGTTATTTCCGCCGTAAGATGTTTAAATTTGGAGTAATGTTTATGTTACGACAAAGTTGAATTATATTATTAGATTCATTATATTATTAGTGCTACGAAACTTTTAAATATGTAACTACCACTACACTTATTATTAAAGATGATGTAATTGAATTGACATTTACAAGAACACAATGTTATAGCCGCTCATTTCACCTCCGACGCCTCATACCACAACTATCAGCACCAATAATAGTCTTCAATTCCAGCATCTATAGTCTACATCAATAATCCAAAGTACCAATAGTTCACAGCATCAAACACTTTACCAATACTGAAATCCTGACCTATGATACTTCACGTTGACAATCAAACTACAGCCATCCACAGATTACAGAAAGTTGCTCTTATTATTTTCATTTTCTTTCAGTTATACAAGCAAGGTGCTTGTCTCCCTGTGAAACAGATTAACTTTAAGGCCAACAGATGGCGCTCAGACTGAACACATATAATGAATATTAATGTTTTTATTTTGTTTTTAGTTTGATTTCCATAGCTTCGTTAAAGAAGATCGTTTTGTGTAATGTCCGTCCTGTCATTAAATTTGTTATATTGTTAGAATTCGTTTTCTTTTAAAAACAAGCGAAGAAGATTTGCAGTAGCGAAGTCTGGTAAATAGATAAGATCCAGGTAGGAAAGAATAATTGAACTTTTTTCTATTCTATTTCTTTACCCTGTAACAGCCACCTCATAGACTGCTGAACTCAAACTGTCTTTTATTGTAACTTTTTATACTATTTAATGATGTATGGGATATGGGCCTTCTGCGCGGCCCAGGTGACCAATTTTTTATCAATAAATAAAGAAAGAAAGAACACCATGTTTTAAAAACTGAATTTTTTAAATACTATTTTTGTGTATTAGAGCGTTTTATTAGCTCATAGTATTTAAATTACACATTAGAGATTTTGAAGCCCTCTGAACTGTCATCAATCCTACTATTGAGTTAGTTAGTTTGAATCATACTATCGAAACTTTTAAAACATGATTCAATTCAATATTTTGTAAGGTAGGAGAAAGTTTATGCCGAGTTATTTTGTTATCAAGAAAAAAAAAGTTTTTTTAACAGTATATAATTGTTATTTATATCAGTTGATTCTCAAGAAAAACTTAAGACATGAACGCCAATCTGACTTGATTAAAAAAACATCGACACTGTTATGAATTTCTCGGAAAAAATTATTATTAAAAAAAAATATTTAATTTTCATTTTATTATATTAAAAAAAAAACAGGAAAACAGCCGCCAATAAAATGGTTTTCAAACTGCAAAATTTGAGAAAAATCATTTATTATCCGATTTCACCTGATACGGTAAGCAATCTTTTATCGTCTGACTAGGCCCACCTAAAGAAGCCACCTAGTTTTTTGCAGCTGGATACATACCACAGCCGAAAGGACTAACCTTTCACTCTCATAACCGTCAAAACGGAAGATTTGAATCCCAGCATTGACTCCGCAGTATCTCACCCATTCCCTTCAACACTTAAAGAGTTTCCAGTGTCCTGTACTCCGCAATTTGAGACCCGGGACTGTTAGAATACGATACTATCATTCATAGATGGTATAACCATAAAACTGCTTAACCCCAAAAAAATCTAGTATTTCCCATTTGTTACGATAGATTAAACAACCAGATAAACTAATTAAACCATATTCCACGGATTATTTGATAAAACACTACTCAACCACAGCCTAACTCCAATGCTCATTACCTAACGAAAGGCTTAGCTCCAATGTCCATTTAAATTTCCTTTTTTTTACAGTTTTGAAACCATGCCAGTTGTAAATGGTTTCAAAATCGTAAAGTAAAAAATGCTCTTTACCGTAAACTTTACGGTTAATTGGATGGGCAGACTGCTACTGGTTATTTTTCCGTAATTTCGGAATGAAAAAGAACGAATGTATACAACAATAGTTTAATATCTTATGCATAACAACAATAAAATATTAAAACGTAAATTGAATTTCTAAATTTTTGTTAAGAAAGATAGAATTGTTGAAGATTTTAGGATGTTTTACTACAGATTTGAAATCTTGTAAGATATTTTCAAGTTTTTCATATTCTTGTTTTTAAATTTTTCCTTTAAAATAGGTATTTAAATTTTTTATTGTTTTATTGTCAGTTCAATTTAAAACTCATAATACTTATGTTTCTAAAAAAATGTGATAGATGATGTTCTCTTATACTGAGAAAATATTTTAACAGTTTTATTGAAAGAATTAGAAAAAAAAGAAAGCTGCTTTTTAAAATTTTTAATTATGTAAAAAAAAATAAAAAATAGTTAAAATATTCTTGAAAGATTATAAGGGTAATAGTAGATAAATAAAATTTCTTCATTTTACAATCTTTTATTTTTCTGGGTGCGTTTTTTTTATTTTCTATGTTTTTAAGAAAGCTTCAGTAAAAAATACATAACTTCTAATAATATCTTAAGCTTGCAAATAAGAAACCCCAAAAATGCTTGTATCAAAAGGGTATAAATTTTTATTGTATAGAAACTGGATTTAATTGCGAAATAAATCCAGTTTGAAATGCAAAATAATTGTAAAACAAATATTTGAGCAGCCGTTAACTGAATATTTTTTGAAGAAGACAGGAATCTGTAGACTCAAATCTTTCTCTGATTGAACTACCTTGTTATTAATGCAAAACGAAACTTCAGAAATCTAAACATAATTTCGAACGAAATATTGTATTTCTTTCATAAATACGGAAATTTAAACAAAAATAAAACACGTCAAAGAAGCTTATTAGATGGTAGATTAGAATAAGGCATCGCGTTCTTTTTTAAAGGAAAAAAAAAGAAATTACATTAAAAAAATTTTTCTGTGCATGATTTTGTCTTTTATAATATATAATGCGTGTTAAAAATGCACTCACTTAATGACCTCGGTCATTTTCCTTTTACCGCATTAAGAAACAAAAGGGTAAAAAATGGACTATCGTTATCAGAGTCAATGCTCTTCTTCGTGGAATGAAATAGGCGGAAAAACAACTCAAGAAAACTTCATACTGGACAAAACATGAGTTTTTTTTATTATAATGGATAAGGCTCTTAATTGTTTACCAGAAGTAATTTCTAGCATCCAAAAAGAGTAAAAAAAAAATTCTATGTCAGCTGTTCTGGCTGCAATGCTGGAAATGTTGAAGCATATTAAAATACAATAACACTTAAAT
This sequence comes from Parasteatoda tepidariorum, assembly GCF_982258835.1. Taxonomy (NCBI): domain Eukaryota; kingdom Metazoa; phylum Arthropoda; class Arachnida; order Araneae; family Theridiidae; genus Parasteatoda; species Parasteatoda tepidariorum. Next base: position 61,084,649 of record NC_141756.1, on the reverse strand, counting down.
TTTCTACAACTTCACCGAGTAAAATATATGGTTAAAACCACCAGAATATGGGAAAATTTCTAACTGGTGTTTCTAACTCCATGAGAATCTCGGTAATATTTTCCGAAGATTTTTGGTAAAATTAACATTAAAATACAGTTTTATAGTACGTGATAAAATGAGTTTAAATAGGGTTGGTTGGTTCTAATGCCACTTGCCACACGGGCAAGCCTGCTTGGTGAAACCCAGCAAGTTTAAGGCAGAGTGTGCGATTCTTGTTTTACAGGGGTGCCATCTATGGCCGAGAATTCGACTTCTACCACATCATACGTCGCACCTGTTTATAAGGCGGACCCACTAATTCCTCCACAGATCGTAATTTTGATCTGAATCAGAGAATGATCGAGACGCCCGGTGGCTGAGCGGTAGCGGTTCGCGCTGTCGTGCCACAGGTCCCTGGTTTGATCCTCGGGCCGGGCAAGGTTGACTCAGCCCTTCATCCCTTCAGCGGGTCGATAAATGAGTACCAAGCATGCTTGGAACCTAAACACTGGGGGTTCCGTGTTCGGCTGACCATCTGACCGGAACATCTGGTCCTGCACCCCAGAGTCCAAGAAAACTGAGATGGGCACAGTAGATCTTGGCCCTCTATGGGCAGTCGTGCTGCTGAGTTTTTAGTTTTAGAGAATGATCGATCTCCAGTCCAGTACCCCCAGAGGTATTGATTTGTTATGGGAACATGGAGGACTTTGCGACTAGACAGAATTTTAACGTGCATCAGTCACCAACTACACGGGGAGTCTTCGGCCGGCGGGGTTCGAACCCACGAACTCTCGGACATGGACCCAGCGCCCTACCGACCAGGCTATCCTGGTAAAATTTGGTAATGCAGCAGCTTTAATAGGGTGCGAACTTGAGAGAATTATTATTGTTCTTCCTAAATTTGATTATGTAATACGTATTATTCATTTTTAACGAAAACATCATTTTAACTTCACTTTAAACAGTATCATGATTCAAGGTATCGATATTATGGCTTATTGTTGAATTTTGAATGCATTTTTCGGAGAGTGAATATAACTTTAAAATCATGTAAAGTTTAGAAACTTATTATCGTTCTACGTAAACTTGTTTAAATAATTCCTATTATTCCTTTATAGAGAAAGATGATTTAATTTAACACTTTATGACGTCTCATAACTCAAGGTATCAATTTTATAGTTTAATGTTCAATCATTTTTCTGAGAGTGAGCATCAACTTTAATGTAGTGCAAAAGTGAGAGGCATTGTTATTGCTCTTCTTAAACTTCATTATATAATATTTATTATTCTTTTAGAACGAAAATATGATGTAACTTCACTCTTATGGTATTCCGCATTATGGTACTAGGTATCAATAGTATAACCTCAACGTGGTGTAAAATTTAGACATATTCTCCTTTAACTTGATTACATAATACTTAATATTCTTTTTGAACGAAAACATGATTTAATTAAACAAATTTTTATTTATAGCATTATGGTTCAACTTTCTATGATTTTCTTCTGAGAATGTAGTTACTAATAAGAGTTTATAGGAGTAACGTTATTTTGTTTTATATAATATGATAAATGATAAAAAAATGAAGTCCAGGCTTAATAAATAGCAAAAAATAAGTTAATTTCAAAAAAATCTCGATAATAATCTATAATGTAATGTTTAAAAATAAAAATCGCCTATCTATTAAGTATCACATGACACGGAAATGTATGACTTTTATTAAAAGATTTCACTAAATAACTAATAATAAGAAAACTGACAAATTTGTATACGTTTTATTAAAAGGAAATAAAACAAAACTATACAAAAGAAATTTCTCTTACAAAGAATATAAATTTCCCTAACAGAAGAAATACGAAAAAAATGTGACTCAAAAAACTTTTTGTAAATTGTATGACCCTGAGAAACACATTGACAAACGAGTAATTTTACATAATACAAACATCACATCACATACAAATATCACATCAAACAAACATCACTGAGGAGTTAATAAATTTTGTTGTTACGATTTATTCAATGAATTCATTGTACTTATTCTTTATATTTCTATGATTGTACCGTAATTATAGTGTTTAAAATTTACCTTGAAGTGCATTATTTCTTGTGATTTTGTTCCTCGACTGCAACTTTGAACAAAGCAATACTGTATAATGACATAAAGAAGAAAAAAAATTAACACTAATTCAACACTTTTAAATGCTGAATTCATGTGAAATCTGTGCCTTATACAAACTATTATGCCCTGGGTTCAAATGGACAACTTGTTTATCTTTATAATAACAGACTACACTGCAAAAATTCACTGTTAAATTACGTTAAAATGTACCGGCCTTCACCGTAAAATCCATCGCAGTAAAAATTACCGTAAAATCCATTTTCACCGTAAATTTAACAGAACATAAATTCTAATATATTGTTATTTTTAAAGTAATGTTTGCTGTGAAGTCAGCACCTGTAATTCAAATCATATTACTATAAATATTACTTTGAAAGATACGATATAAAATTTTGTGATGACAACGGATTTTATGGTAAAATGTATTTAATGGATGTTGCACACAGGTTGTTAACACTATTAACCGTAATTTAATCCGGAACTTTTTACAGTGTTTCTCCTGTAAAATGGTTGAGAAACATATAATGTCATATTTTTTATAAAAAGCAAAATAATATTGTCCTCAATTTAAAAAAATTATATGTTTTTTTCTTGTCATGTTTCAAAATTGTAACATGGATGCTAAATTTAAAAAGAAAATTAACTGAATTATACTTGCAATTAAGAATGCAGCTGTAAAACATGCAATTAAGAATTAAGTATGAAAAACTTTGTTTTTTAACAAATACGTAGTTACATATATTTTGCACATTATAGTTAACAAAGATGGCACACATTACGAACATTATTTACTTCAATTTTCATAAATTCATAAATTTCATAATTCATTCAAATATTCAAACATTTCATAATTTCATAAATCATTCATAAATTTCATAAATTAAAAAATTTCATAATTAAAAAACTTTATAATTAAAAAATTTCCATTGAAAAAACAAAGAAAAAAACTCAATTGAGAGAGCAGTTCTGTATTGTTTTTTTCTACCTTGAGAAAATTCTCTAATAATTGTGAAAAAGTTACGCATGAAATTTATTAGTTAAAACTTATGATATTGAAAAAATAACCTATGAAAACTTATAATTAACCTATTAAAACTAAAATAAAAGCGGTTAGTATGGTATTGAATGTGTACTTGACAATGAAAAGCAATGTATAACGTAAAAAGTGAAGCAAAAACGTTACAGAACATTGACCAAAAAAATTTAAAGCTTTAAAATGTCACAATTATGTATCGCAATTGAATTTTTTTTCTTTTGCTAAAACAATTAGGTATGGTGAATAATTTTTAAACTAATCGTTAAGAATCGCCTTTTTTTTCTTCCTATTTTACATTTTACGCCTGATTGTAAGCTTTCGGATATTCTTAAAGTAAAAATATATCTATAGTTTTTAACTAAATAAATAAATAAACAAAATAAATAGTTAATAAACAACATAAATAAATGAACAAAATAAATAGTTAATAAACAAAATAAATAAATAATATTAATATAGTAGTTGCAAAATTGCTGTAGAATTTTTAAAATTATGTGATTGCATATTTAAAACTCCTCAAAGAGTTAAGCAACTTTTATTAACAATGTTAGTTTGTAAATATTATCAGTTGAAACATTGTAACACCAAAATAAATACATAAGCCTTTCTCTTCAAATATTGCCACGTGGTGAAACGGCCTTAACCATCTTTAGAAAGTATACATGTCTTCTGCCCCAGTCTTCTTTACCGATTGGTCAAGGTGCTGATGAACTTGTAGCCAGAAAATAAACAGGTCATTTCATCTTTCGTAGACTAGGTCTAGGTTGGTCATAGGTTAATGATGATATTTTATCTAATCTATTGCACTATCATAAGTTCAAAATGAAGAACTGAAGTGTGAATATTGCATTTATTATATTTGTTAAAAAAAATAAATAAATATTATATTTTTGGATTTATTTTATGGGTTAAATGTTCAATCGTGCATATATGTGTTTCAGATTCAGAATAATTTTTGGTGCATCTTGTACAAAGCAATGGTGTAGCTGAAAAGTGCCAGTTTGATGTTTCGATTCTTTAATCTTATTTTTTCCTGTATTAAATAATTTCTTTCTTTTAAAGCTAAATTTCTTCATAGAGACATCAAGTTCTTGTGTTTAAAGTCGCATATATTTCTGTTGCAATGTTTCGAAAAATTGTCTTTCTTTAAGATTTTCAATTATAATATAAATAAAATTTGTAAAACTTTGAGAATTTGCGTTATACTTAAACAACTTAGCGTGAGCGTGCTAAACTTTGTGAAAACTTTAGAAAGGCGCTAATTTTCAATTTTCTTTTCTTCTTTTTGTTCAATTAAAATCTTAAAAATGCTCGCTTTTAAAAGAATTTTTTTACCTTTTATGTTAATTTGAAAATATATATGACTTTAATATTTAGTACTTAAACCTATTTCTGTGCATTGAAATCTTTTATTGCTACATATATTTAAAGAGGGGAAATGAATTTAAACTAAAAGTAAGATGACGGCAGATTGTCTTAAAAACAGTATTTTATTTATTTATTTATAAATAAATAAATAAAAAATTTCTTGATTTTTTTTCATTTATTAACAGTTATATGTCTGTGCACGACTGGAATAAAAAAAATTATTACGAAAATCTGTTAAATATTTTGTATTAATTATTGTTTTGATGCTTAATTTTTTAAAAACTGTGCTTTAAAATGCTTTTGAGAATCGCTGGTTTTAATACATATATAGAATTAAATACCTTTTTATTTGTGAGTTTTCTTGAGGAATGTTAAATATAAATTCATTACATAAGATTTAATTTAATACAATTAAAGCTATATTTTTAAATTCTTTTTTGACATTTCTACGGTTTTAAATACTGATTTACTTGCTACTATTTCAAATTATATTTTTCAATCAGTTATTTTGATTAGCAGATAGAGAAACAGATAGAGAAACAAAGAGGAAAGAAGACTTATACTTAGAAGGCGAAGACTTATACTTAGAAAGAAGACGTATACAACATCTTATTTAACATAATACTTAGCATTGCAATAAGAGTTAAAATATTTAAATCGCAGTTTCATAAAAATTTAAAATCAAATTATAAATATTAATTGTTTTTTTAAAAATTTGATTTTCTAAGCTTGTTCATAAGTTTATTAATCCAATCATATTATTCATTTAATATTTTAGCTGAGCGATTAATATTTTTATGTATATGAAACTTTTAAATTTTTGTATTCCTAATTGGTATTGAGCATTATTAAAATTAAGGCACGCTTCGTTTCTGAAAATTATGTTTCTTTCTCTTTTTATAACTAAAATTCAACTAATAACAAATTTCAAAAGCAGACATTTCATAAAAGCGGATCATATATTATATTTTAATCTTACTTGAGCTAAATTGATTGTTAGATTTGTTTCATAGCTTCTTCCTACTATTACAGCTTATTTGTGATTCTTTTCTAAATAAATTTCGTGATAGATATATTGGCGCCATCTACTAATAGTGAGCAAAACTTAACATGTTTTGGTGAAAGCAATTTATTAAAATTATTAGCAATAAAAATACTTAAAAAAAAACACTGATATTTTTGAACTGAAATTCAATTAATAACACATTTCAAAGGCTCACATTTCATAAAAGTGGATTACATATTATATTTTAGTTTTACTTGAGCTAAATTGATTATTAGATTTGTTTCTTCCTTCAGTTTATTTGTGATTCTCTTCCAAAAACTTTTTGTCAAATTTAGTGGCGCCATCTATTAATAAGAAGAAAAACTTAAAATGATTAGTATAAGCAATTTATTAGAATTATTAGGTACTAATACTTAAGGGATTAAGGGAATAAAAATAAATAAATAAATAAATAAATAAAAAAGCACTGAATTTTTTATCTACTGAGACCCGTAAAAAAGTTTAAAGTTAAAGACTAAAATTAGATCTTTCCCCGAAAAATATTATAATAAATAAATAATAAATAAATAAGAAAGCAGCACTAATTACTTATAAAAGAAACTACAAATGTTAAAAATTCGACATCGATGAAATAAAGGACCTGAGTTTAAATCACAATGTGAGGAGTATTTTGTTAACTCCAGCTATGTCATATTAGTCTGAACATTATAAAGATTGTAATAATGTCCTTTTAAATTTAGAAGTTCTTGGTGGGTACCTCTCTCTACAATTTTCCCTTTGTAAATTACAGCTATTGTGTCTGCATTTTGAATTGTAGAGAGTCTATGAGCTATAATAAGGCATGTGCGTCCACTACTTGCTTTGTCTAATGCTTCTTGCACAACCTATAATATAATAGAAATATATCTAAGCATTCTAAAATTTTATATAAGTCACTTTTTGTGTAGTTTTCACCTTACTTACACAGTTTGTTATTAACAAATTAGTAACTAATTTTGTTTGATAATCTTATTTAATTTTTCTTGTGGACAATTATATTATAATATACTTTTTACACGATCTTTGATAATTAATCAGTGTAAATATTTTAAAAAAATAACAAGTAACTTTTTGTGTTATGTGATTTGTTCCAATCCAGATGACAAGGAAACACTTGGATGAAGTATTGGGAGAAATTTGCTCTTGTAGAAAACTTTCTGAGGGACCTAATGCGCATTGTGTTACAACCTAAAACGGTTAGCCTGCTGGTAAAGGAACTCTAACCCATGATCCGTCCACTGATTTTAAGTCAGCATTGTGGTCGGTGCGAGCCGGGTGCGGAATTCGCAGCTACCAGCCATCGCTGGGATTCAACACCGGGTTACCTCGCGGCGAGTGGAGCGTTCTATCCGCTGAGCCATCACGGTTCATAGTTTCAAAATTGATAAAATTATTAGAACTGGAAGGCATTTAATAAAAAATTTGGAGCAAGTCAATGCACTAGCTCTTGAAAACAAAGGGCTATCAGAAGGCCAAGAAGCCTTATTAACTACGGTAAGTGAGTCATGAAACACAGAAAGATCCTCTAGATATGACTCGCTTGATTTTAGATAGTTTTCTAAATTTAAACTTTAAATGCTATCTTGATGTAATTATACTATTTACTAATTTAGATGGTAAAAATTTCGAATTTTGATGCGATACTGAAAGTAATTTCGATTTTAGATTTGGTTCTACTTTTGTAATACTTTTTGACTGTAAATGTGTAAAGAAAGATGGTTCGGCCGTCTTTCAGTCCGAAATCGGTAGAATAGATTGGATGCGTCAGCAAGCTCTGCTTTCTGTGTTTCCTGGTCTTGACCAGGTAGACTTCTTAAATTGTCCTGTGGGCTTGAACCGAGTTGCTCGCAGGTATCTTTTCTATATCCAGATAAATTGTGTTGATCACATGCTTGACTCGGGACCGTGAGCTGACGAGTCTGCAATTACTTGGTCTCCTTGTTCTGCTGTCGTGATGGTGAGACTTCTAAACTTCGCATAAGGTCCTTTCGACCTGGGTCTCTTATTAGAATTCTTACAGGTAGATTATGAAATAACAAATAGTATTTGGTGCATTTTTAGTCAAAAACTACGCGATAGATCAAGTACATAATTTATAACAGAGATTAACCTTATAGCACGCGAAACAAATTTTTAAAGTTGTTAGGTATTTTATACATTTAAATTTTAAAAAAGTATCTGAAAGAACAATATTTTTGCCTAAAACTAAAAGGGCTGCCGAAAATTTAGAATTAATTCCTTGAAAAAGTTTCAAAATCGTTTCTAAAACCCCCACCAATAATATTTTTTGCCCATTCTTTTTGTTGAAATTGATTTTTTTTTAAAAAAAAGTTTACTCTTTGTTATTTTTTTTTCCACAGAAAATTCCTAATGATTACCAATAAACGTTTTTTAGAATATTCAGAATGTTTTGTTATTTTCGTTCACAAATTTTCGTCACATTTGAGAGAGTAGGCTTTTTCGGTCTTATAGCTTAAAATAAACTAGTTTTTTATGCTTATTCTCAATTTTTTTCAAGTAGAATTATATTTTTGTTTAAATTTCATAGCTTAAACTCATTAAACTGAATCGGGAATTGCACTCATCACACATGCGTCGTTTTGCAATTCTATTTTGTTTTTATACTCAAAATATGTATGATGTTTTGCATGATATGCATACTTAGGCATTTCAGCTGCTTTAGTCATAATTTCATAAAAAAATATAATGCATAACTACACAGTTTTAAAGGAGCCGGGATAGCCTGGTTGGTAGGGAGCTAGACTCACGTTCGGGAGAAGGGGAGTTCGAACCCAGCCGACCAAAGACTCCCCGTGTAGTAAATGGTGGTTGGTGCGGGTTAAATCTGTCGGGTCATGAAGTCTTCCATGTTCCCATAACAAATTATATCTATGGGGGTACTGTATTATCGTTCTCTGGTTCAGGTCAAAATTACGTATGAATTATGTACGAATGGGTCCGCCCTATAAACGAGTGTAACGTATGGATGTGACAGAAATCAAGTTCTTAATCATAGATAGCGCCACTGGAAAACAAGAACAATCTCTCCCCCAGTGCCTTAATGGTCGACGACAACATCAACTACACAGTTTTAACCATCTTCTCTAAAATGTTTCTAAAATTAAACTTTAAATACTAAAATCCTGGTGCTTAAAATCAAGTTAAAGTGTTTCATATAGCATATTAACTATATTAGAATTTTTCAATGAGAGTTTTGACATACCTTTTCACTTTCTGCATCGAGGGCAGAGGTTGCTTCGTCAAGAAGTAATATTTTGGGATTTCTTAACAGGGCTCGAGCAATAGCCACTCTCTGCTTTTGGCCGCCACTTAATTGCGTGCCTTTGTCACCAACTGGAGTGTCGTATCCCTTCATAGAAAAAAAAATTAACTGTAAATTAATTCTAAATAAATTTATTGTAAGACTATTCGTCAATCTCGTAAACAGCATGAGATTTTGTGTGAATTCCATTGCCATCGAGGTTCAAATATCTTAGATTAAATCCTCTACAAGTTCAATTTTTGTACATAATTTCTAGTGTGATGTTCATAAATTCGTGATCTTCAGTTCATGCCAATATTTTTTTTCATAATTTGTTGTCCTCTTATTAAACTTGATTAACTCATTAAACTAGATTACCTCATTAAACTTGATTAACTCATAAATTCATTAAACTTGATTTTTATTCCTTACGTTATCCAGGAAAATAAGCTCGTATCTTATCTTTAGGACATGAGTATAACAATAGTGGGAAGTGATGTAGAAGTGGGAATATGCTAATGGAATGAGCAATATGCCTCTTATTTCTTTTTTTCTCCAAAACGGAGTCTTTTTTTATTAATGCGTATATTCTAAAGCTTATTTTTATAGAAACCGCTAATTTCTATTCAAATTTCAGTGCTTTTTCTGACGAAGAAAAACTTAAGAGATGTTATTTAAAGTGAAATTAAATATTTTGAAACGAAAAGACATAACTTGTAGACATAACTGAAGACGAAAAAAAAAAATGATGAGAACTAAAAATAAAGCAAAATATATTTTTATTTTTATTTTTACCTGAGGTAATGAAGAAATAAAGGCATGTATATTGGCTTGGCGTGCTGCTTCTATAATTTCTTGCATTTCAACTGTTCTAGAATTGTCCCCGTATGCTATGTTTTCAGCTATACTATAACTGAATAAGACAGGTTCTTGTGATACAAGACCGATGTGAGATCGGAGGTTAGCCACTTGCAAATCTGAAACGTTTTCTTGGTCAAATACCTAATTTGAACGAAGAAATAAATTATTTTGTCTACTATATGAATGACAACCATAATTTAATCAATCACGCATATATCATCTGTAATTAATAATTTGTAATTAATGCAATTAAATCTGTTTTTATAACTTATTATATAAAACGAAGAAAAGACTAGTAAAATCTTTTTGTTCCAAATTATATGCTTTTCATTGTGAAATTCCATGTAATGTATTGTGATATTATGTACTATAATTTCATTGAAATTGGTGCACTTAAAAAATCCAACTAGATTTAAATTTTTTTTAATAAACCTCTTTTATGTACGTCATTTATAAAATAGGTATAAAATATAATTTTAAAATTCTCTTGTGCAACTACCTCAGATAACAATATTTATAAGTTCTTTTTCTTCTTTTTTTTTGAATTAGCTATTTGTTTACAGTAAAAAAAATAATGTATCTTAACACCAGGAATGGTGGCAACAACTTTACTCAAAATTAACATCAAGAACGGTGGCAACAACTTTACTCCAAATTAACACGAAGAATGGGGGCAACAACTTTACTCCATATTAGTGTCCCACGAATGAAGGATTTTTCCAGGTGCAGTGAAACGCTAAGTATGTTCGCTAGACTACTCGGTGTAAAGAAACAGCCAAAACTTTTGATATCCAGTAAGATTAAATATTTTTAATTACAGCTTGATAAGATACACATAAAGTCAGTTATTTTTGCGAAACAATATTAGCTGAGAAAAATTAATTGTAGATGCATACATACACTAATTCTTAAATTAAAATTAGTTGTTAAATTAAACATACGCAAAGCAAAGGAGAATATTAAGAGTAATACGAACTAGCCTTAACATAAGAAAAGTGGATAGAAATTTTAGGTTCTTAGTTTTAGCTTGTTTTGTACATTTCAGAGAGTTTTAAAAATTAAAATACTGTTTTGTTATTACTAATGCCATATGCCAGAATAAGCAAGCCTGCTTGAAATCAAGCGAATTTTAAGGCAAAGGATGCGTTTCTAGTTTTTTTTTCAGGGGCGTCATCCATGACCAAAAACACGGCTTCAGCCATGCACACGTCATAGCCTGTTTAACAAGGAGGACCTAACCAAACTCCATTCATTCACAGATCGAAATTTTGACTAGAGAACGATCTTCAATTCAGTACCCCAAGAGGTATTAAATTGTTTTGGGAAATTGGAGGACTTTGTGCCCTGGACATATTTAACGAGCACCTGTCGCCATTACTACACGGAAATTCCTTGGCCGGCTGCATTACTCAACTCCCGTTCTCACAAACGCGAGTCCAAAGTCCTACCAATCCCATCTTGGGAAATTGAAATCTAAATAATCTTACTGCACTACTAAAATCATAGATACATATTTTAACGGCACATATTTGTTTATTTAAATGTATCGTTGCGTAGAAAGCAACAGTGATTACTAAGTATTTGACTAACGATATCCTGAGTGAATATGATATGAGTGCGTATGTGCTTGGTGTAAGCATTTTACATTATTGCTATACAAATATTACTACACCTTCTGAAATATTTATGACCAATTGGCTTGGTTTTAACTTAAAATAAAGTATTCCGTCACACAACTTTTTAGGTAGTTGGAGGTTTTGAAACGTTAACTCATTTTCGTATTTATTTCAGTGATTTAGATTTCTTTCATAAGCCTAACCTAATTTTTTTTCACTCCCATTTAAAACAAAACATCTTCTTTTAGCAGAATTGAAAGCTTTGGTGATCAAACTATACTTAAAATAATAGAAAAGATTGAATGAATGAAGTTCGTAACTTTGCGATTTGTTTAGTAAAATCAAAGCAACTAGAGAACCAACTTCACAGACTGGCAAAACGTTTATCTATTACTTAATTAAAATAGTCACTTCTCTAGCGTTATGCAGTTCAGAAAGATTTAGCATTTTGAAAACATTTCGTGTAAAATTATAACGGCATATTTTAGAAATTATTAAAAAAAGAATCAATTTCACTTCAGAATCAATTTCCCTTTAGGATCAATTTCATTTAAGAATCAATTTCCCTTTAGGATCAGTTTCACTTCAGAGTCAATTTACCTTTAGGATCAATTTCACTTCAGAATCAATTTCCCTTTAGGATCAATTTCACTTCAGAATCAATTTCAATTCAGAGGTGCTTAAAAAAAAGTTGTTTGCGTAACACTGGGAAACACACTTTTTTGCTGCATTTATACAAACACGTTAACTTGCCTAATTCAGGAGTTAGATTCCAAATCTGAAATTAGTTTTTAATAAAAAAATAGACGAACAAATAAAGAAAAAAAAATATAATTTAAAACAAAAAAGGTTGTAACTTGGATAGAGAAACCTATTGCAGATTAGAAATCTGTGATACGAAAGTATCTAAGATGTTTTAACAAATCTCATGCCACAAAAAAGATGTTCCTCAGCGTTATCAGTTATACTGTATAAGTTATGGTATCTGTACTCAGACATTCTTAATTCAAATATTCATGAATTAAAACACTAGGAGGAACTGTTTTTTCTTATTTTCTCATTTATGTATTTCTTGATAATTAATAAAGGTTGGACAACAATCCGAAAGAAATATTTCGAAAAAACAACATTAAAACCATTTTAAGCTGCACATATAAATCATTATATCATTAGATAAATCATTATATGATTATATAAATCAATATATTATATAAATCATTATATCTATATATGAATCATTATATCATTATATAAATCGTTTCTTACCACATTCCCCTGTAAAGGGTCGTAAAAACGTTCGATCAATTGTACACAAGTACTTTTACCGCATCCACTACTGCCCACAAGAGCCACTGTCTTCCCAGCTTCAATACTCAAATCAAGTCCTCTCAATATTCTTGTATTAGGTCGACTTGGATAATTAAAGTGCACTTTTCGAAAATCAACATATCCCTTAACGTCATTCTAAATGAAGAGAACAATTTATGAAATTAAAATACTCAAAATGAGAAAGATGATAAAATTATCCCAGTTCTATGCATGTTTAAAATTTAGACAGATTTAAACAGATTTTGATTTTTTCCTGCCAATATGATCTGTACGTTAAAAATTAGTCTAGTTTTTTCTAAACATATGCTTCGTAGTTTGGGGTATCATTTTCTTACATCTTGTAATATTTGCAGTTCTTGACAATGCAATTTATATATACTAAAACTAAATAAGGTATTAACACATTTTTAGACAAATGTGTGTAAATACACCATTTCAATAAATATTTTGTATTTCCACTGTGATGCACACTGTATTTTTCTGCTATTTTTAAAGGTACTGAAGACATTTATTAAAATATGTTAGTCACTTATTTGGAATAAACAATTTCTGTTGAGAACATTTTAAAGTATGATGGCTTTTTTAAACTTGAAATGGTTATTTATAAATTCAACTTTTTGGAAATATAATTACTCCTCTTGATATTGATCATATGTTTTTATTACGGATTAAAAGTTCTACCGTTTTTATTCAAACCACAATCTATGCACCTTTACCATGATGAATTTTATCACCATTTAAGGACCTTTTCATTTCTTAAAAGTATTATTTCCCTTGAATGAAGCTTTTTTCTGCTTTAATGAATGTAATTTAAGCATATTTCAGTGAAAGTAATATCACATTTTTATGACACAATAAAAATAAATTTGAGGATCGGTCCTGTACTTTAAACATGTATCAACATGAATGCCTAGTCTCATAATTAGTAGAGATGAAACTTTTATTTTGATTAAATCAAAACACATAATAAAATTTTATTCCCATATTATTATATATTGCATGCATATTATCTAAATGTTTAGTTACATATTATCTAATGTTGTGCAAATGTTACAGGTTATGAACATGTTATCTAAATGTCGATAAATAAAATAGCATTATTTCAAGAATTGCTGCAAATATTTGAAACATGTTAAATAACATACCAGAATTTTTCCATGTACCGATAGAGAATCTATTCTAGGTTCTACATCAAGAAGTTTAAATATTCTAACAGCGGCTAGCTTAGCTCTATTGTAATCTGGAGCAAATGACATAGCTTGTCCAACAAACATCATCCCTATTAAAACTCCTTCGAGCACTCTAGTTTAATTAGAACAATAAAACGAAAAATTAACTCAAATATAAAATTGAGATCAAAAGTTAAATCTTGAATGGAAAGTTTAAAAATGTAAAGATAAAACGTTTAAAATAAAATACTGTTAAAATGCAACTATTTTTTCTTTTGTTACAATATAAAAATTTCTATATAATTTGAAAATATAGCGGAAATCTTCACGCCAACAACAATCACCATGGGCTAAATGAGAATAAAAGAGGTCGATCAGGTTTGCTCGATGATGATGGCTACGAGTTGAAATAAGCATACAAGTAGAATACGCATACGCCCTGCAAGCTAGTCCCTTTCTGTGATTTTTTTTTTAAAAATCTTGCGGCGAACTGTCCGGAAATTGTCAAGATTTGGTGATTACTTCGTACGGATCACGATATGGAAATCTTCACAATATAACTACACACTTTACTTCTTTCAATATTTTTCACACTGTTATCAATTTATGTATCAAACATAGCATTTTCAAACGTAAAACATTGGTTAAGGAAATAACTATCTTTGTAAAATTGTATGTTTTTGAAGTAAGCTGAATACCCGGTGTCCTTACTGAGGAAAAAATCTTAAATTTACATTTTTTTTTAAATAAAACTTTGTATTTAAGTGATGACGACAAGAAAGAAGACGAAAGTAAGAACGGTTGGGAAAAGACATTTCTATTCTCTTCGCTTAGTTCGAGATGAAATTTAATTTATTTGCTTACATTTGAAAATCCCACTAAATACTGTACTTTTCTTTCCGCCTGTGATTTAAATAACAATGAAAGAATCTCTCCATATTTTGTTCATGTTTATATCTATAATAGGTTCTTGGATCTCGTAATTTAAACGAAAAACCCGTTTTAACACAATATAATTTAAAAAAAAAAAAGAAGAAAAAAAGTTTGAACTGTTTTTAGGATCGAGTGAAAATATTGAATCCCACACACTGCACTAAATTTATGGAATCTAGCACAAACATTGGTTTATATAATATAATAATAAGATAAAGAGATATATAGAGAGTAACATATTGGCAAGATACATATATAGACACATATACACTCATTTTTACGGGATATACAATATCGTTCAATACAATCTGATAATATCGTTAGAAAACAAACTGAAAAATTTAATTGGCTTTCATCTTAAGAGAAGAATAGAGATATAAACTCTTATGACAAAATCATTCGAAAACGAGCTGAAAAGTTTAATTAGTTTTCATCTTAGCTGAAGAATAGAGATATCTCTTCCCTGTTTTTTTATTGTAAATAAATTATTCGAAAGCTTTGAAAACCAACTATTTATTTTAATACAAAAATTTTTATAAAGCTGCACCAGTATTTCATTCATCGATTTTCAAATTAAAAATTCATATAAAATATGTATTTAGAAATTGAGAATTTAATTGGGGCATTTTAAGTGCAATAATTAAACCGCAATCAATAAACTGTAAAAAATTCTAGACTCCAGAAAAAGCTGACTCCAGAACATCATCCGTAAAATACAATTTTACTGTAGAATTTTACAGTATTATTTATTTAATTAGAGTGATGAAATGATTTTACTGTAATTATTACTGTAAAAATTAATGTTTATCACATTCTTTTCGTAATCCTCTCTGCAGAGGATCAAAATTGTGATGGCATGTCTTTGGATCATCCTCAGGGATGCTTCCCAGACCATCGCCAATAACCCATTGTGCAGCTCTAGTGCGATCTAAATGAACAACAACACATTTTTTGTACCTTAACATGTTTTAGTAAATCTGAATTTTAAGATGAAAACTACCAGCACCCTGAGTACCGGTACTTTTTACCGTAATTTAATACGGAATTTTTCACGTGTGTAGGAATGTTCTCCAAGTTTGTAAAAATCATGAATTGTATTTTATTATCATTTATGATTTTAACAACTTTACTGTTGTTTAATTCTTCCATAGAATTTTATTTAAAAATACTGATTAAAGAATTGTTATTAAATTAAGTCTAATGATGTCATGTAAAAACTATAAATTGAATCCATTAAAAAATCAACCGTTAACCGTTTAACGAAAGACTTTTCAAAATAGGAAGAGATTTTGAGCGGACTTCAAAAGCTCCTGATGCGGAACTAATCCATTATTATATAAAAGCCATATTTTTTTTATTATTTATAATTGGATTTCTACTTTTTAAAATTATTTTGGGTACTCTGAAAATTGAAATTTGTGTCTTTCAATAATGCATTTGTTTTACAAAATTCTATTGCATTGCATTTCGTTTTTTAGAATTATATTAAATTGCATTTTGTTTTTTCCAATCTTCAATACTAACAAATACTTACTTCATCAAAGTATCGTATTTCAGCTCTTTATCAGCAACCAGTATAGCCCCATAATACAAAACAGCAGAGTAAGAAAGAGGATTTAGAGCTTGGGCAAAACCATAAATGAATCCTCTTAAGTGGGCCATATTCCGAGAGTTTCTAAGAAATGAGCAGTAGTTAGATGATCATCCATCTTATTGAAAAATAAGCTATTAAAACTCCTTATTGTTTCTTAACTAAAAATGGATAAATTAAAATTTTATTTCTGTATAACTAACTTATAGTTTTGCATCAAACTAAAAAAGGCTATTTAAGCCAATATTTCGTTATGATACTCTGTAGCAAGTTAAGAATGAATGCCAAGTGTATGCTACGTTGCCACCGGGAAAGTATATCTTCATCGCCAACTCTTGAAACGACGTTGCATACTCTATCTTTTTGCTTGTTTTCTTAAATCGTGTGAAATGAAGAGAATAAAACTTACTGAATAAGAATTATTGTTTTGTTAATAAGAACTAATAAATAAAAATGATATCTAAAATTTGAGACAAATATACGTCTTTCTTTTTGCATTTAAAGAAACTAATGGAAGAATAATACATATTGTTTCTAGCAGACGATCTTCTTCTACAGCAAATCATTTCTTTATCTCGCATTTGATTTATGAAGAGTATGCCAGCATAAAACTAACCGTTTTTAGTGGTTTAATCGAATCCAATACTTTTGCAACGTTATATAATTGTTTCTTTTTCAAGAAGGAATGTTCTCCTTATTTATTGAAATATATCGCCAAGTCTAGAATTTCTGTAAGATTAGAAACTATAAACCTTTTTAAATAATTTTATGATATCTATCGTAAAAGATAGCACGAATTATTCTGTCCGACGAGTTTAACTTTAAAAAGCTTTTATATTGTTTTGAAAGCATATTTATATAATTTAATAACTAAATTAAACGACACTAAATGCAGTCGCGGATGAGTATTTAAATCAGGGTTGGCAAACTCGCGGTCCGCGGGCCGCATGCAGCCCGAGATGAACATTTTTGTGTCCCAGTCAATATATCCGACGCAAAGTAAAAATAAATTAGAAATGTGAATTAGAAAGGAAACTAGCATATGAAATTATAATATACTTTATTTATAAACTATACGGATCATTTTAAATTGTACGAGGGAAAATGTAAAATTCTAATTGGCTTGCGGCACCTGCCATTCCAGGGATACTGCATCGTATCAAAAATTTCAAATCTCAGAACGGAATTTGAAACAAAGTTTAAAGATTTAAATTCCTCGGAAAACAAATTTTGTTTGTTTTCGTCAATTTTCTCAATAAATATAGTCTCAGTAGTACGCAAATGGAAGTGATTGAGATTCAGTGCGACTCAAATTTGAAGGCTGAATTTTACAAATATTTACCGGCAAGGTTTGAAAATACTCGAAAATTCGCATATGAAATTATTTCCATGTTTGAAAGTACTTATCAGTGCAAGCAATTATTTTCTGTTATGAATGGAAATAAATCGCCCATGTTGGGTCAATTTTGAAAGTAGTCTCGGCCAAAAAAATGTCTCCCGAAATAGGAAAGATAGTAGCAGAGAAGAGATGTCAAGTATCAAACAATAATTTAACTTTATATATGTTTATTACAATGTGCTTCAAAATAAAAATATTTGTTTCTATGAACATTGATTTTTTTTTTTGCAGTCCACCTAAAGTTAAGCATTGTTTATTTGGCCCAAGTTAGCTTTTGAGTTTGACACCCCTGATTTAAATCTTATTCCTGTCTTTTCTAAACTTGCAATAGTTAAGCTCCTTATTAGATTGTTAAGAAGTTCCGCAAGGACAATGCAGCATCCCTTGCTGAAAGATCTCGTTTATAGCAATAACGAATCAAAATCCGTTTGGAGCTCATTGAGGAAAGTTTAGACTAAGAACACTAAAAAACAGCAGCACAAAACTCATAAAAGTTGAAATTTTCTCAAGTGTTGCAGAACTTTTTTTAACAACCTGATAATTTCAGCCAAGTAAATAATTTTTTTCCAGTTTGCTTTAATTGTTTTTTTTTTTACTTACTTAAACTGATATATTTTCTTTTTGCGTATAATTTATTTTTTAAAATTATTTAAACAATAATGGCTATATCATAAATTGCGCAAATGAGTTGCTTTGATAATGTTTTTGGAAAAAAATGAAACAAATTATGAAGATATTAACGTGAATATTAAAAGGATTTATACACTTCTAAATTTAAGACATTCGAACATTTTAAAAAAATGTTCAAAGCAAGGAAAAAAATACATTTTCAAATTACAAATTCAAAAAATAATGTTAATTTTTTTAAATAATTTATCACCAAAATATACAGTAGAATCAAATAAAATAAAATCATTAAATTCGTTCTTGATATATTTGATGAATTTTAATTTTTAATATGTAGAAATAAATTTAATCTTTTCAAATGAAATGTAATCCATTAATTCAGTTTTATTTCGAATTTGAATTAACCTTGGCTTAAAGCAGGGGTCTGTCCAGACATTTTGTGAAAGGTCCGTTTTTGTAAAATTGTGAAAAAATTACTCGTAATTTGTGAATATAAAATAAACGTTAAGTCACATTCTTTAAACCTGGGTCCGCCTTTGTGAATTTGTGCAAATAGGGTCCGTTATTGCAAAAAAAAAAAAAAAAAAAAAAAAAAAAATTTCAAGGAGTTTTCAAATTGTAAAGACATACAAGATTATGCTCAACACTGTAAAATTATAATTAAAAAAAATAAATTTTAAAAAATAAACAGCAATTGCAGCTACTAAATTAGCGATGCAACATACAAATATTTGGCACTTAGTCTATACTGCTGAACGCAGAATATTCATTTCGGACGAATAAAAGAAGAAGCGTCTGCCGAAGACAAAACTTAGTCCGTTTACATCTCTTTCTCCCTCCCCCCCTTACTGGGAAGGGTTTATTTGATTAACAAAACATTAATGAAGATAAACAAATTTGTGAAGGGTCTGATTAAAAGATAAATTATTTTGTGAAGGGTCCGTTTTTAAGTTAAAATATTTTGTGAACGGACCCAAATTTCTTCTAAACAGACCCCTGCTTAAAGGTACTCTTTAGGAATTTTATTATTATTTTATTATTATAAATAGGAATTTATTATTATTACTAGGCAGTTATTATAGTCATTATTAATGAATGATCAAGAAAATTTTTATTAACATAAGTGAATTATAAATACTATTAAATTTAATAATTTCATTAATTATTATGAATAGTTTAAAATTTAACAAGGTAATGAAATATTATAATGTTAAGAAATGAATTTTTTAAGACATACCTTGGAAGTAAAATATAATTCCCTTATTCAAAGTGGTCTTGGGTTTTAAATAGGACTTACGGTTTTAACTAGGTCTTGGGTTTTAAAGGTACTATTTCAAACACTTATTATAATATACTTAGGATCTCAGTATAATACACTCATTATAATATATTATAATGTAAACTAACTTGAGAGGTTTCAATAAAGCATTGTAGAACTGCAGGTAGAAGTTTTTTTCTTGATGCAGAGATGCTACAGTACGTATGCTTTCTATTGCTTCTATTGCTACCTGCATGAAAAGACAATTATTAAATATTGAAGTGATGCCTCTAAAAACATTTGGAACAATAGATGCGTCTTTATACTTGCTTTGTTTTAAAGGTATTACCAGGTAGTTATTTTTTTCGCATAAGGGGCCTTCCACAAATCATGCTGCGCTTGTAGGGGAGTTAGAGGAGATTCATGAAATAGAAATAAGTAGGAGCGAGCGAGTGTGACACTACAAATTTTGGTTCAGAATAAAAAAAATTTAGTGTCGACAGATCAAATACTTTTGTATTACTTATTTTGATAGTTTTTTAAAATAAAAAAAGTCGTCAAATTATTATTTATATGCTTACAAATGCCATTAAAACATATAGTTAATGTTTCAAAATAAAATTTTAATCATAATTTGTACCATAGTGCTTTGTTTCCTGCAATGTCAGCATGTGTCTATGCAATATATTTTATTTTATAACCGGCGTTGAACAGCTGACCCAGTTTTCGGGTTTACGACTACTAATGTTTAAGTCAATAGCCTTGTAATTTTGAACGTAATTCAGAAGACAAGGGAACTCCCGGATCAAGTATTGGCTGAAATTTGCCTTCGTGAAGGACTTTTTGATGGAACTAATCCGCAATTGCATTACTTGGAGAAAAAAGCCACGAAAGCCTCCCACGGTTAACCTGACTGCAAGGAGCCATGATCTGTCTACCACAGAGGATATGTTACGTAGACACTGTGGTCGATACGAGTCGGGTGTGAAAATTGAATCGACCAGCCATGGCTGGGACTCAAACCCGATTCACCTAATTGGAAGGCGAACGCTCTATCCTTCGAGCCACTACGGTTCGAATCTTGGAAGGGGCTTGTAGAAACGAGTTCTGCTCCACGCTCGCATCGATCTCAGCGCCTTCATAAGAGATCCCCAGTCGTAGACGGATTATGAGTTAGAATCCCAATGCCGTAGGCCTAAGCTTTGGATGTTTTCGTGGTTCTCCTCTCCATCTAACGCAAATACGGGTTAGTTCAACCAAGAAGACCTCCATAAATGCTAGTTTGTACTAAAGTTCGATACGGGATCCCCATGTCTTCTGAATAGGGCTCAAAATTACAGGGCTACGGAGTTGTATATTGTTATGGTCGTAAACTCAGAATTGGGTCGACTATTCAAAGTCAGCTATATATATATATATATATATATATATATATATATATATATATATATATATATATATATATATATATATATATATATATATATATATATATATATATATATATATATATATATATATAAAATTATTTTGTGTAAGAAGTTAGCATTTTACTCTAAATTTATTTTGTTTTTAGTTAATGTTTAGAAGATATATTCTTACGAGCTATATCAGGGGATTCCAACTGGCGGCCCGGGGGCCGCATCCGGCCCGCGAAGAATTTTTTTGTGTCCCGCGAACTAAAATATATTAGTTGTAATTTTTTTGCGGACAATTTTCGTAAAAATTCGATATGGGTTTAAAATACTTTTCCCGTTAATTAAAAGCCTAATTTCTTCGTTTCTGTGAAATTTAACATACCAATGGTGCAAAGAAATTTATTTTTCATGTTTTGCATCCAGGAAAATATTTATTCAAATACAAAAATAATCGTGTATGTTGCTCTTTTTTATTTCGTTTTTTTTTTTTTTTTTTTTTTTTTTTTTTTTTTTTTTTTTTTTTTGTGAATATAATTTAGCATGTGCATATCAAAAATTTTCTCGAAGAAATTCTCCGATTTAACTTTTTGAAACCACTCATTTTGGACGAAAATATTTGCACACACATTTGTAAATTTTAAATGTAAATATCGATTCTCTGGTGGTTGCAGCAGACAAACCTCAGTTTTCTCATTGAATATTTTGCGTGCTTTTATGTAAGTTTTAATACCTTCACAATTAGATATCTGTTGCACATTAATTGTTTAATACATAGGTGCACATTAAAGTTATTGTAGCCCGAATTTTTATTATTTATTTATGTATTTAAAATTATTATTGATAACAATTAAATATCTATATATATATTTCTCTTACACGGCGATAAAAAAAAGCCTCATTACAACTCCCCGAATGGCAACGCTAGAAAATAGACCAATGATTGCCGCTAAAAATGTCACATGCTAAATCTATATAAGATGGCTCAACATATAGCGCTTTTAAAAACGGAAACTGAAGTAACCAGGGAGAGCGTAAGCTAGGCAGAAGTCTTTGTCGATAGATCTCTATTTTAGTTTTTTGTCGAAAGCATTTTTTTTGCACGAATTTATGTATTACGAATTTATTTGACAATTTTTGATTTATATCACGAATTTATTTGTTTTACTCGAATTTATTTGTTTATGCAGGTTTTTCCATTGCAATTCACTTATTTCAATTTTTAATAGACTTAATTATAGCCGAAATTTTAACCTTTTTAAAGAGATATCAGTTTTAGAAATTTTATCTTCAGATTTTATACTATAGCACATTTCTAATAGATTTAACGAATTACATGTCATTTATTTGAATTCAAATTTATTTTAAGGACTCAGTATTTACTAAAAAGATGTAATTTTTTTTAGAAAAAAAAGTTGTTATATGGATTTGAATGATTGTTTTGAATTCTTAGAACTTTGTGCATTTGCAATGTACCTAAGTTAGTAGCGAGCGAAGCGAGCTTGGTTTGCGAAGCAAACCATATAACATTGCGTAGCAATTTTCGGGGGTTGGAGAGCGTAAGCGAGCAAGGGGCGCAGCCCACTAGTTTTTAAAAATCTACTTCTTATTTTAATTTGTAATTCAATACTTTTGTTTTGCACAACTTGGTAAAACTCTGACAGTAATATTTAATGTTTCTTCAAACAAAAAAAGAGTCCTACAAAAAATTTTGATAAAGTTGCGGCCCGCCATTTGATTTGTGCTTTTAATTGAGGGCCCCGGCCTCATGTAAGTTGGAAACCCCTGAGCTATATCAACAAGTGTTAGCACAGATTTGAATGGGAACAGCTTTAAGAGCAGCAGTTACTTGAATTGATGTATGTTGCGTGCTTTTGATGAAATATTAAAAAGCACAAAGACTTTACATCATGTAAGTACAACATTTAAAAAAACACACACACACAGTTTATTTACCTTCGATGCATCTTCCGCTCCAGTGTTTTCACTTGTCAGTTGACCAGACAATACTAATGAATCAAAATAAGCTCCCAAAAAGACGAAGGGCATGAAAGCCAATGTTACACCACCAAGTCTCAGATCATACCACAATGCGAGAACTACTCCAAATACAAAGGTTGAAAGAGCTTGAAATAAAGTGGACATTCTTGAACCGGTGGCCTAAATTGTTCCCATTAAAAAATAAAAGAAAATAAATATTTTTAAAAATAACATAGAAACAGGTAATAACAGAATAAGCGTTCTAAACGTCTTAGACATCCTTCTGCTCCTTAATTTCTCTATTTGTAAAATAAACGCAAATTTTGGGGAAAAAATGTTTTATGTAAAGCGCCCAACACGTAAATTTTATGTAATAATGACGAAACGAATTTATCATTAAGATAATTGGTTAAAAAAATCCTTCACATATCTTGCGTAATGTAATCGAAATGGATATTACTAACAACTTTTCGGTAGGATGCGGTATATTTTACGTATTATAGACTAAGTAAATTTACCATTTAAATTGGGTAAGTATTCTTCTGTAAATTTTACCTATCATTAACGAAAAATAAGTTTACCATTTTAATTTCGGGGAGAAAACTTTCGTATATTTTACGCATTGGTGTATATTTTTGAAAAAAGACTATATCATTCATAAAAAATGGTATGGAAGTTCACAATTCAATTTCGGTAAGGGTGCTTTATATTTTACCAATTTTAACTAGAGAAAATTCACCCTACGATTCTAATAACAGTAATAAAGCTATTTACATGTATTTTACTTAAAATTATTACTCAACACTATTGCATAAATGTATTGCGTAACATAATTATGTTGTTAAAAGAAATTTCTTTATAAAATATTTCGACTGAGAAGCGCACCATCAGTACGAAAGGAAAGAAGAAAAAAATCTTGATATTTAATAACTTGATTTAACAATTTAATACGGATGTCAATAATTTTTATTGTGTGGTACTTTTCCAACTGGCTTTGTTCAGGAAAAAAGCTTTAAACGCGATTTTAGTGAAAAACATTGCAATTTCAAAGTAGGCAAAACTAATTTTTCTTTGTATTGTGTTGTTATCTATAAGAAATCCCCGGAAATTCTTAATTATTCATTAGGAAATAAAACTGAAGAACAATTATAAGTAGACAAATCACTGTTTTGAAAAATCTGCGTCACCATATTTTTCCTATAACTATTATAAGAAGCATTATTATAAAAAAGTGTTTAATAAACTATAAGAAAAAATATTTTCTGTATTTAAATTTATATAAATTTATTAGAAAGAAATGTATATAAATTTATTAGTAACAAAATTTATTAGTAGCAAAATTATCAATTGTCATTATATAATTAGTGATTTGTAACTAATTGTCATTGTTGAACATCAAAAAATATAGAAAATGATTAAAAGAAACTTATCTTCCTAGGAGAAGAAAAGCGAAATAGAGATAGATAAAATAATAAAGCAATAAACAATTTATTTAATAACTTAAAATATTTTTACCCCTTGAACTTGTGAAGCATCGGATGTCAGGCGAGAGCAAAGAGCACCAACACTGTTCTTAGAGTCGTCGAAAAAACTCATATCCTATTAAAAACAACTTCTTAAAAAAATACTATATTTAAATTGAAATCATAATGTAATATATTATATAATATAATATATCATAATATAATATAATATATAATAATAACTACGAACTTGTGTAATTAAGTTGGCAAACACCATTTTTCTCAGCCTTGAAGTTAATTTTTCTCCAGCTACAGAAAACATAAATGCCTAAAAATAAGTAATGCGGAAGGATTTAGTACATAAAAAAGCTAAAACAAACGCTAGCTATTTAAAAAAAACTAATAGAGTAATCAAACAATCGAGTTATTATTCCTTGCTATACACCAGGGGTGGCGAACCTTTATACACCAACGTGCCATTTTTTTCTAAAAAATTGTTTAATGAAATCACAGACGTGCCGTCAAATAATTTTGACCTCATGATTATTGGGAAAATTGTAATACTAAATACTATCAACTTAAAACTCTTTATTTACATTGAAAAGAAAATACATTTTGCAATGTCTCAGTTATACGCGTAATTCAACTTAAAGTAGCATCAGTTGGGCTTCTGTTATTGCAGATTAAATGACAAATAACTTATATTAGGTTGTAAGATATTAGTTTAAACAGGACTGTTGATTATTTTCCTAGTTATTTATTGTTAGCTTGTTTTTTATGGTTATTAATTGTTCTTTTAGCATTAATTGTTAATTTTTCTACTAATTGTTTATTATTTTGTTTGTTTTTGTGAATTGTAATTTAATTGTTACATATGCTTCATAGTGTGTGACATTTGTGTAATAACAATTCATAGTGCAATAACAATTGTGATCGGTGGCGCGCCCGAAATATTGTGTCACGTGCATTAAATGGCACGCGTGCCATCGGTTCGCCATCCCTGCTATACACGAATAACACTAAAGATGTTTTGAATAATAATTTTTTGTCTTTTTATAACCGCTGTAGAACAACTGACCCAATTTTGAGTTTACGACTACCAATGTTCAACTCTGTAGCCGTGTAGTTTTGAACCTAACCAATTGGGAGAAATTTGCTTTTGTGGAGGACTTTTTGATGGAACTAACCCACATTTGTGTTACTTGGAGAGGAAAACCGCGAAAACCTTCCATGGTTAGCCTGACGACAAAGGGATTCTAACTCATGATCCGTCTACCACTGAGGATATCTTGCGTCAGCACTGTAGTCGATGCGAGTGGAATTCATGCCGACCAGTCATCGCTAATATTCAAATCCGGTTCAGCCCATTGGGAGGCTTGTGCTCTAACTTAACAGATTAGCTCTAACCTTGTGCTCTAGCTAACAAAACCATTCCCGACAGCATGCGTCCTCTGACAAAACTTGTTGTAACTAAAGCCTTGGATACGCAGATTAAGTAGCGACTCGATTTTGGTGACTGCAACTATCTTAAGACCGCAACGTTCAATGTATAAATACGGAGTTTCTATTCTTAAACGGCACACGTTATTGATTGATATTTTCACATTCTTGAGGAAACCTAAATCTTTACTATTTATTCTTTCAATTCTTTTTTTCCTTCTGAAATATGTTTTATTTTTATTCCATTCAGTGAAAAAAAATACCTTATCTACAGATTAAAATTTAATCTTTTTTTTTTATAATCTGCTATAACATTGTTTCTCAATGGTGGCGATACCACCCCCCTGGGGGCATTAGGAGTATGCTGAGGGGCAGTGAACTTGTTTTGGGGGATAGGGGGGCGTTGGGTATGTTTTGGGCTGCAGGGGGGTGATGAGCATGTTTTGTCCTTCAAATTTAATTTTAAAACTTACAAATAAACTTATTAAATTAAATTTATTTAATAAATAAAATTAATCTAAAATTAATATTAAATAAAAATAAAGATTAAATTAATATAATAAATTAAGATTATCCGATACACCTTTTGTGCCACTAATGAAACGAACTTATACGTCACCTTTTCTCCGATCCGAACCAACACAGCGAAGTGCATGAGTCAGTAGTTTTTGCCTCTGATTCATTCACGCTATTTCGCGAATGGCTCTGACTCATTCAAGCCATTTGGCGGAAATCGAAGTGCATGAGTTTTCGGTATGAATGTCTGATTTGACCCGTGTTTCTTATGATGATTTTCGTTGCCTTCCTTACTGTTTTTCTCCAATTTCGATTCGATCTCATTGTTTATTTGGCCAGGTATATGCGCGAATCAGTTCTTCACCATAAATTATTTATTAATTTGGAGAAATAGTTGATTTTCCTTCATCGTTTGTATTTTACTGCCACCAACAATGTCGCTTAACAAAAAGAAGTATCATCAATACTGTGCCACGTACTTGAAATTTGGATTTGCTCAATCGCTGTTGAACTCTCAACAGCCCATGTGTTTACTTTGTAACAAAGTTTTATCTAATGAGGCAATGAAATCTTTCCGTTAGCAGGAGCATTTGCAAAAAACTCATCCCGACAAACAAAATAAAGATTTGTCATTTTTTACGAACATCAAAGACAAGTTTCTGAAGGCACCTTGAGTCTTAGGGTTGCTAGCAACCTCATTACAAAATTGCGACGATGGTTTGATACCTTCTTATAATATATCAAAATTTATTGCTAATTCAGGGAAAGCTCATACCATCGACGCAGAGTTGATACTGCCGGTTGTCAAGGAAGTTTTAGAAACAGTTTTACACCATCCAGCCACATCCAATGTAATAAAAAAATATCCCATTAAGCAACGATACAGTGCTGGTTACGAAATGGTGAGATGACTTAAAACGTTGAAGTTTCTTTAAGCAAAATTTTGATATCTAACAAATTTTTCCCTTCAAGATTGTAAATCAACCTTGCTATGTAATGTAGGCTTTACTGTAGGCGTAGGTCCAGTTTGCAAAGGTAGGAAAAAGTAGTCAAGAGATACTTTTTGCAAGAAGCTGGATTGTAGATACCAAAGGTAAATCTATTTTTAATACTGTCCGAGATTATTTTACAGAGAAAAACATTCCTCTTGCGAATATTATATCGATCGCGCCACTGATGGAGCTCCTGCACGGGTGGGTCGACATCGTGGGCTTATCGCCCTTTTGTAAAGAGAAATACCAGATATTTTAGCTGTTCACTGCGTGATTCACAGACAGCATTTAGTTGCTTTAGTTGAAACCGCTTGCATCAGTTATTGCAATATGTCATTTGCTGTGAACAAAATTCACAGTAATGCTCTGAACGATTGATTATTCAGACAGCTGTGTATGATGAAGAATTCAATCGCTTGCTGCTGCACACCGGGATTCTCTGACTTTCCAAAGGCGCCTGTCTTAATAGGTTTTTTAATCTTTTCGACTCTGTGCTTGAGTTCCTCTAAAACAGAGATGTAGCTCTGAGAGACAGATTGCTAGAAGAAAAATTTTGGCTGATTCATTTGTAAAACTTAACGGCATTAATTTAAAACTTCAAGTTGACGAGCTCAATTTGATCCCTACAAAATCAGGCATTTCTGCCTTTCTGAAAAAAAAACTCATTTTGTGGAAGCAGAATTTTGGTTGGAATGAGTTCAGCCAAGCAGGTGAAATTCGCTCTGATGATGCACAAGAATATTGTCAACACCTAGATTCTTTACTCGTGGACTTTTCTGACCGTTTTAAAGATGTTTTGTTCTCTGGAAGTCCCTCAATGGGTTATTGGGTTATAAACCCTTTTGTGAATATTGAAACAGCAGAGGTTCAGATTTATGAGGAATTGGGTGAACTTTCAACTAAGGAAACTCTGAAGTGGTGATCGTCTCACAGAATTTTAGCTTCAAGGCAACATCAGTCGCTTCTACCCTGGACTGCGGACTATCGTTAAAAAAATTTAAATGTCTTCCCCTCCACCTGCCTTGTCGAACGTGGATTCAGTGCTGTTACGGATATCGTCACAAAAAAGGAGAAATCAACTCAAAATTGTGCAAAGAGGGGACTTGCGTGTTCACCTCACTAAAAGTACTGAACCTAACGTTAAGAAACTAATGTCTCGTTGATACTACTTTTTAGTGTAAAAAAATTATTTTGAGTGTTTTTTTTTAATTATCTAATTAAGAAAAAATGATTGATTTAAGCATAGGTTTTTTTTGTTGTATTTTTTTCATTACCGTATTTATTTTAATTATAACAAATAGACTGCGATTACCTGCCGTGAGAAAAGTATCGAGTTTATGTACACATGATTTTTTTAAAAACCAAACAAATTTAACTTTTAATAAATTGCTTAATGCTGCCTCTTAAAATTCAGCACACCTCGCTCCGTCACCATGTTCTAAATAACTGGATTTTTACAAAGGGGGGCGTTGAAATGTTTTTTGCTCCTTAAGGGGGCGGTGACGCTAAAAAGGTTGAGAATCTATGTGCTATAACTTTCTCTTGCGAACGGTTCGAAATTTTTTGCAGTCGATTTTTTTAATACTAAATACGATTTACTACAAAATTATAAAAAAAAGTTTTTTAATTTTTTTCCGCGCACGTGCAGAATGAAAAAAAAAACTACGTTAATCACTTATAAATTGCACAGTTTTCGACAAATGTTTTACAAATTTTAAAGCTAATATTTTGTAATTAATTTTAAACTGTTCTAAAAATTATGATTAATTTTATTGAATATTTTTAAAGTTATAACAAAAAAACGTAAGACGAAAAAAAATTGTTTTTTATTGAATGTCCACATCTCCATAAATATTTAAGCTAGGCTTACGAAATTTTGTGCAATTATTGCATTTAATAACCAAAGTAATTATGTCAAGTTACAAACTTATTGTTACATTTTTGACATAGGGTGTTTCAAAACACTATTTTCCGTTTCTATTCTATTGTTGGTCCCTCAAACCTTTAAACTTCTTCGTTAAGTATGAAAAATCGCATGAAGCTATCTAATGCTTCTTTAAGTATTTCTCCAGAAATATGAAAAATGTATTAGTATATAGAAGTGTTTCCATTATTTTGTTCACGCCTGTACGTAGCCTCAGCCATTTCTCGTGTCGTGCAAGTGCCATCAGACAGTAAGTATTTGACAAAACACTTAATCAGAGACACTGTATTGTAACGCTTAATTGGAGATAATGTTGAGATTGTAAACATATTATATTCATAATCAGTGAAAATTTAATAAAATTCCTTTCAAGTATGAGCCTTCTATTATGCATGCATATAGCATTCTATGAATCAATGCTCGTATGTATGAAATAAATTTGTACTAAATTGGTGTACTAAATAGGGTTGAACCAAAAATATGTAAAAATATTTCTTAGCTATACAATCAGCACAGATAAATTCAATGTATTTTTTTCATAAAATAATATATTTAAGATATAATAACGTAAATGATAATAATATTGCTGTAAAATATTGCAGTGAAATATAAAGATTATGCTTTAACATATTAAAAAATGCAAATCTGATATATTTACCTGAAGGAACGAGAACACGAAAGATGTAAACCCCAGCAATAAAAAGATGAGACACCAAAAGTTAGCTTCATCAGTAATTTGATCAAGCGGTTTTGATAAAACCTATTCAAAAATTAAAAGCATAGTAATAATTGTATTTCGTGGAAGTTATAATTTCGATAAATTAAAAAATCGTAAGATCCGCTTCCTCTTCAGCAGCCGCTGTTTTGAGTATTTAAATTGATAATACATTTTTGCTTGCTGCGCAAAAACAATGAAAAAATAACGAAAGTGCATAAAAAAAATGAAGGAAATCAGTTAAAAATCAATCAACTCTGAAGAAAAAAAGAAGACAAAAATGAATGTGAAGCAACCTCGGAGCTCAGTGAATGGAGCGAAGATGTGTTCACTCCTCCTAGTCTTACTATTAACTTCATGTATTACACTACTAATTTAAAAGCTAAGAGAGTTGCGAGCAAACAAATCCATATTACCTTAAAATATCTTTTAAGATTATTCAAAACATAAATAAAAATTTATATTTTTTTATATTCCGGATAAAGTGTGTCCCTCTTAAAGACATCTTGATTTTGTACTATAACAGGACACAAAAGAAGCCAGTGAGAGCCGAAATCTCATTGGTTTTAAAAAGTCTATATCAAAAGACATAGTTACAAGGTGTAGCTCACTTCCTGATTCTTTTGCAAAAAAGGATCAAACAATATGCCCCGTTGAAATAAGGCCACTTCTGACGATAACCAAAATATCCACCACATTTTTATATGGTTCGAAATATGTGATGTTGCATACCATTTACTATTTCAAGGAGGACAATTACATCAGTATTATGTCAAGTTTTAATGATGACAGTGTTCGATTCTGCCACAGTTTGACACTGATGTTTTTTTGTATATACAACCTCACATACCCCTTACGTTTTCTTGGAGATTAAAGTCGTGAGATAGGGTAGGCTACTCACAACATTCACCCTATTATCTAAAAACAAACAATTTGAAGATGATGTAAAGTAAAAGAAAGCATTCTTTGGAAATTTCGACTTGGGTATGCAGTTCTCTTTGGGTATGCAGTTAGTAAATGAGCTTCCAACATTTTGGGGTTTTCGGTAGTCTTTATACAGCCTGAGGGAAATGTTAGGTTAAGTTTCTCACCATATCTAAAGCCTTCTCGCGCAATTATTGAGCCTCTACATTGCTGTATAATAGAAAAGAAATATTTTTCCCTTTTTCAAACCACGGTGATAGCACATAAAACTGTCTGGGTCATTTTAATTCTTTTGGTTTCTATTTTCTTTTGCTGTGAATAGCTTTTAACAGGGGAAACTGCCAATTTTTTACACATTTCAAATTTCTTGTAGCATACATAAAACGTAACTATCGAGGAGAAAAAAAGAGGAATCTTCTGCGAAGGGAAAACAATGTAAAGGCTCGTACATACCATGAGAACGCTTCAGCTTCAGTGGTAAACTTAACAGGATCGTTCCCTCAAACCGCGTGGGAGCTACCGATAGCTAAAAAAGGGCTAGAAGTTCATTTACTAGTATTTGAAGGGAGATTTCTGGATCCAAGTCATATTTCCCAGAAATCAACGTCTTCATTTTCACTTCAAAATCTTCAAAGTACTGGTTTTTATAAAATATTGTGCATCAAGTCATTAATGGCTTGCCCTTTATTTATTACCCCTCGGTAGAAAAATCCTCGGTAAGGATTTAGATTGTTATCCTCGGTAAGGAAACAAAAACAAAACGATTTTGGCAGAATTAAAACATGTCATGATTGAAACTAATTTAAATCATAATCAGAAGTGGCTTTACTTCAATCGGATTCCCTTTTTTCACTTATTCAATGTTTTTTTTTCTGTACAGGTGGGTATGGAAGTGATTTATTCCTTGTGAATATGTATTTAGACTATTTTAGTATATATGTTTGGTTCTCATTGGTTTTCTCTGCGGTCAATTATAGTATTTAACCAAGGTGGATTTTCTTAGATGGGATGCATTGTAGGAATAAAAATGCTTTGAAATAAAGGAAGAATGAAATCAAGTTTCGTGTTTTAGTAATGTGTGAACTGTGAAGCCTGCATTTAGAGATCTCCTAAAATTAAAATATTTATATTAAAGGCAAACGTTAAAGAGAAACACTAAGAGATTTGTGATTTGCTTATTTTTGATGACAAAGAGAGGGATTTTTCAATCGCCAAAATTATGCTTACGTAATGTTTGTTGTTGTTGACATAAGCCTGTTTAGGCAGAGGGGGTGTGATTGTTCTTGTTTTCCAGTGGCGCCATCTATGGCCAAGAATTCGTCTCCTGCCACACCATACGTCACACCCGTTTACAAGGCGGACCCATTCATGCATCCATTCCTTCCTCCACAGATCGTAATTTTGACCTGAATCAGAGAACGATCGATCTCCAATCCAGTACCTACAGAGGTATTGATTTGTTATGAGAAATGGGAGGACTTTTGCGACTCGATAGATTTAACGCGTATCAGTCACTTTACTACACGGGGAGTTTTCGACCGGCGGGGTTCGAACCCACGAACTCACGGACATGGGCCCAGTACGTAATGTTTAAATGGCCGTTAATAAAGAATTTTAATTTTTGCTATGAAGACTGCAAAGATAATTATTTTTTTAGTAATCTTCTACAAAAGAGCAATCAGAATATTTTTTCTCTCCAAAATCAGTGTATTTCAGGGCATTTTTTTTATATCATTCAAAGAAGTTATAAAGATAATAATAATTCATACTTACTCCTAAAATAGATCCTAAAATGATACCGCCTGCGATCATATGTAAACCCATGAATAGTGCGGCAATGCCTCCAATTAATGCATAAGGCCATTCAGGTGCAGAAATTTTAAGCAGTCGAGATTTAGATGGTGACACATTCTCATCTTCCTCTTCATCCAGTTTATTCTGAAATTATATAATTTATCAAAATAATTAATTTTGCAAAGCGATACCAAAATGATTAAAATGCAATGTTCAAGATGTTTAACTTTACATTTGAAAGTTACTTTTTTTAAAGATCATTTGCCACTTTGTGAACAAGCACCGCTATGCATATTGCTCACAATATTTTAAACGGTAACTACACATTATTTAAAATCTTGTAGTTCACATTTAAAGGTTCTTGTTCATCCTGTTCTTTGCGAAACTTATAATTCATTCAAAATAAATAACTCCGAAAAACAATACAAAAAACTTAACAATAAACTAACATGTTATACTTGTACTGCAATCTATAATAATTCTATACTTTAAATGACCTATAACCTATTATATATTGCCATGAAGTTCATTATTTAGATAATTTATATTTAAATTTATTATTTGAAATTTAAAAACTCATTCAAATAAGTTACCATATAAAGCAAAATCCTTTGTTTGCACTGCAAATATTACGTACTATATTTCAATTAAGTAACTATGTCCTACATTTCTAATAATCTACCTTTCACCAGAATATCTTATATTACACAGCAAAATCATATATTTCGCTGTTATAATTTTTATATCTCACTGCAATTAATACATTATTTAGAGAACAATCTTCTAGTTCATTTAAAGGCTTCCTGTTCATCTCGTTCTTTTGGAAATTTAATAATTCATTCCAAATGAATAATGATATAAAACAATATAAGAAAAAATTATAAAAACTTTACATTTGCATTGCAATATACCATAACCCTATATTTCATTGCAATTCACAATTATACAAAAATCACATATCTCACTGTAGTGCATTATTCAGATAACAAATTTGTAGTTCATATTTAAAGGTACTTGTTCTTCACGTTCTTTCTGAAATTTAATAATGGGAAAAGAATAACAATATAAAAAATACAAAAATAATAAACTACAAAAATCTTTTTCTGAAAAAATTAGCTTCTTTTTTAAAATATCTTTTTTTTATTTCGTTAATAAGCACTATATTACTTTTTTCTAACATCTTAAACACTGTAGCACATTTTGAAAATGAAATAAGTTCAATATTTTTCTGCAAACAATTTGTTATTGTTATGAATTAAAACAATTCCGTCAGCATTTTATAAAATCCCGTATTTACTCAATAGATTCGAAACATTATCTCCAAAATAATATTTCGTACTTGTTTATCAAATGGTCTTTTACAATGACCCTTTTTCTTTTAAGTATTCATATATTTTCCATTTACCACGTGTACTTATAGATACCAAAAAAAAAAAAAAATACTTTCTCCCACTTTAGTTTTAAAAAGTGCATTAAAAGCTGAATTTTAATACCTCAAGCTTACCATTTCAACGCTGTAATCAGATATTTGATGACTATAAGTTCGGACTACAGATAATTGGCGATCAATACCACTTGATGGTTGAGGTTTTGTGACGTTGGCAGAAGACAGGCATCTTTCCAAGCTGTTGTCTAATGCAATACCTAAGTTATTGACTTTGTCGTCGAGAAGCGATATTTCATCATTCGTTTCCTCCGTTTTCTCTTCTGTATTAATCTTGAAAAAGATATTTTAAATAGGAATTAAACATTAAAATATAGCACGCATTAACTGAATCATATAATTTTTTAATTCATTTTACCTGTGTAACAACCAACCGATAATAAAGACCTTTTCTTTTCATCAATTCTTCATGTGTTCCAGTTTCTTTTATGTATCCATCATCCAGAACAGCAATTTTATCTGCAGTTCTTATGGTAGAAAGTCTGTGAGCAATAACAATAGTTGTACGACCCTTACGAGCCTAAAATTAACATGTTTTAGTATTAAAATTCTTAAAATAATTGTTATAAGTTGATTGAAAATGTATGATTATGGATGTCTATAACTTGCATGGGATAACTAAATATCACAATCAAAAAGTTTAAAATTGTATATTTTACTAGTGGGCTGCGCCCCCTGCTCGCTAACGCTCGCCAACCCCCGAAAATTGCTACGCAATCTTATATGGTTTGCTTCGCGTACCAAGATCGCTTCGCTCGCTACTAACTTAGGTACATTGCAAATGCACACAATTCTAAGAATTCAAAACAATCATTCAAATCTATATAAAAAAATTACATCTTTTTAGTAAATACTAAGTCATTAAAATAAATTTGAATTCAAATAAATGACATGTAATTCGTTAAACCTATTAGAAATGTGCTATAGTATAATTCCTGATATAAATCAAAAATCGTCAAATAAATTCGTAATGTATAAATTCGTGAAAAAAAAGCGCTTTCGACAAAATACTAAAATAGAGATCTATCGACAAAGACTACTCACTTCTGCCTAGCTTAATAGTATGAGATTGCCGCAGTTGATGCTCTCTGGTTATTTCAGTTTCCGTTTTTAAAAGCGCTATATGTTGAGTCACCTCAGATAGATTTGGCATGTGACATTTTTAGCGGCAATCATGGGTCGATTCCCGTGTAACAGAAATAGTAGCGTAAGCAAAACAAAGCAAACGTTGCCACCGGCGGAAAAAAAATACAGCCAAAATTTGGGAGCCACGTAAGAGAATTATATATATTAGATATTTAGATCTATTGGTAAACAGAAGTGATTTTTCTAAGTAATCATTTTTTTAAATAACATTTATGTTGTTATAACGTTATATTGTTGAAACAAATTTGATGAGTTCACATCCTTAATTTGATATTTTCGCTTACCAAACGGTAGGATATATTAAATACTTTTTTTTTTTTTGCCTGCATCTCATTGTGCATGAAGCTGATCCTTAAGTTCTAAATCATTTAACAGATCTCTTCAACTGTAATTTATAACAGTATATTAATGTTATTTGCTCAAAAATAATAATTGTTAGACCACCTTTCTAAATAACTTTATCTTAAAATGTAAGGCAGATTTACATCATAATACTAATAAAAAAACAGCAATTCTCTTAGTTTTAAACTCTTGAATTAAAAGCGTAATAATAGCAGTACAGGAAAATAACTTTAAGTTAGGGATTCAAAAATATTTATAGAAAAGCATGACTTTTATTAATTTTATGCTGACTACAACCAAAACAATAAGGAGACGAATGAGGAAAAACTGGATCACACCACGTGATTTTCTGGCCACTAAAAATGCACCGACAACAATGGAAAACTGCGACACCATCATTAGAATTTTATATATAGTAAGAAACAAAAATAATGAAATTATGCATAATTATTTGTTCTTCTTTTTTTTTATAAATTATCTCAAGCTCCAAAATCTTTTATGTTGCCGTTAAGTATACTATGTAAAGTGCAATGAAAAATGTGTGATGTGAAGGAAAAATGAAAATTAGCTTAGAACTTAAAAATAGTTAGTTCTTATTATAAAAACTTATTATTTTCCTTAGGTTTTAATGGAAACATAATACTTAGATCATGATAAAGAGTTTTCGCCAAAATGAATAAATAAAAATGAAACTTTTGTGCTCATAAATTATAATATGTTAAAAATAAAAGCAGTAAATCATATATCCCTTATTTTTAATGTACCTTGCCGCAGTAAAACTTTATTACTCTTATGAGGTCAATTCGGTGGAAACAGATAACTAGATTTAAATATTTTAAATTTTTTTTCACCAAAAACTAGAAAAAAAGCTATTTATAGAGCTAAACTTAATTTCTTTTTACTAAAGATTTTTTTAACGATTCTTTTAACGATTTTCTAAAAATTTTCCACTTTTAGAAGATATAATAATCTTTTCGTTACCTGATCTAGAGCAGCTTGAACTATAGCTTCACTCTCAGTATCCAATGCTGAAGTGGCTTCATCCAGTAATAGTATTTTAGGATTTTTGATCATGGCACGAGCTATAGCAATTCTTTGTTTCTGACCGCCACTCAGCTGAGTTCCACGTTCTCCCACAAGAGTATTGTATTTCTATTTAAAAATAATTACTTATAAAAACATATATAGATTAAACGAAAAGCTGAATTGAGACAAGTAACTAATGGTAGGACTTACTAATGGTAAGGCATCAATGAAGTTATGCGCATTAGCAATTTTGGCAGCAGTCTCAATTTCTTCTTGCGTTGCATCTAGTTTACCATATTTAATATTTTCTGAAATTGTTGTCGAAAACAGGACAGGTTCTTGCCCAACGAGGCCTATATGATTTCTTAGCCAACCAACGTTCAGATCCTTAACATCAATACCATCTAGATGAACCTATGAAAGCGAATCTTATTATAGCTAAATCAATTAAGCTACATTAATAAACATAAATTATGATAATTTTTTGGGAAGCTAATAACCTACTTATACTCTTTTATTGAACAAAAAAGAGAAACACCAATAATAATAGCAATTAAATATTGAATCTAATTCTGTAGGTGTAAATCTCACCTTCTGAATGGCTACAATCACGCGTGACGCTGTGAAAAATTCTTAATCAAATTAAGGTAAAATTTTAAGGGACATAAAATTTTATATACCATGCGTGTGCAGCAAAATTTTCTGTAAAATCAATGAATCGCTCTAATTAAATATATATTACTATAAAAATTTCGGAATAAAATGTTACGACAAAAATGGATTTTACGGTAAAATGGATTTTATGGATGAGTCAATCAGAGTGCCAGTAGTTTTTACCGTTACTTGATCTTGAACATTTTAAAGTATGTACAGAGTTACGTTTCTCTGTATCTCTGAATACCATTTCTTCCTGTCTCAATGATTCAACTCAGTCAGATCTCATTTGGTTTCTGAAAGAAAATTCTAAGGAAAAGTATAATAATTCGGAAGCTTCATTGAAGTTTTTTTACTCGTGATAGATAATTTTTGAAAAATATTTTCCTTGCTCACTCGCAAAAAAAATTTAATTTGCTTAACTTTTCGAAAGCAAGCGCTCATTATAGAGTTCAATATACATTTATTCGAGATATTGCTTTCATATTTTGGAAAATATTCGAAAACTCTGAATAAGAGTAAAACTAATTGGAACTCAACTAGTTTTTAAAGTTTCTTCTTTTAGTATAATAATAAATGCAAAAATTGTCACAAGAAATTAGTTTATAATTTATTAGAGCTAAAAAAATTTTATTTTTCATTTAACTGTAAAATTTTAAGAAATATTTAACAATAAATTCATGAACGATACGTGAACATTTATATCATATTATTTAAGTAGAAACATTAATTTAAAAAATATTTATTTCAATATCCTAAGCAGGAAGGGTATTTTATTTCGATAAACTTACAATTCCAGAATCAGTATCATAAAATCTCAATATGAGTTGGATAATTGTACTCTTTCCGCAACCACTGCATCCCACTAACGCTACAGTCTCTCCAGAAGCAACCTCCAGAGTCATGTCCTTTAAAACCTTAAAATGTTTAAAAAATTTAGTTAGAAAAGACAAAAGAATATTTTATTCATTTTAAGAAATTTTATTAAATTTCTGAACATACTGTGACATCTTTTCTTGCAGGATAGCTAAATGTCACATTGTTAAGACTAATAACACCATTCATGTAATCTGGTTTTAGACCTTCCTCAGAACTGCTATCAATAATTGGTTTCTGAAAAAAAATTCATGATTTATTTCATATATTTATTTAAAGAGAAAGTAGTATTCGGAAAATTCAGAAACAATGAAAAATAGGTTGGCTATTAAATTTATCTCAAAAGAAAGAGAAGGATAATTTAGTATATAGAACATATTACAAATTGAAAGTTAACACGTAATTTTACTTCTGATTCCCCGTTATTTTATGTTGTTCCTTAACTACATGAAAAGACGATCTAGACGTACTTTTTAAGAAAGTCTTAAACAATTTTTAATCACTGTTGATTCACTAATTCATAAGTGAATGATCTTTTAAACAGTGAATCACTTCTTCTCATAAAAAATTATGTTTTTATTTATATACTCAATACTTTCTTTTCAATTCTCGGACTAAAATCCATTATTTTAATCTATTATTTTAAACAGTGTAAGAAAAAATAATTAGACACTTAAAATCTTTTGATCTGGAGACTGAATTTTCAGGTGCTAAGATATAAACTTAAAGCTTCAGGCTTACCTTCAAACATGCTTAGTAGATAGGGCTTACAATATTTTATCTAAAGAAACCTTTCCCCAAAATTGCGTTTTCTTTAAATAAACATGCATTTCTATTGGATTGACAAAAAATTTCAATTTTTAAGCTGTGGAACTATGGGTAGCAACTAGCAATCATTATCTAATATGTTCGTAAGTTTGTAGTAAATAATTATTTTTAATATGGCCAAATAATGCTGATTTAACATAGTTTTAACTATTATTAATAACATTAAAAACACTATTACCGTCTTACTCATCAAAATGTCCGTAAAGTATTGTCAGTTAAAAATTAGAAGAAACGTTCAAAATTCGTTCGGTTTATATACAAGAAATTGGTGTGAACGTGAATAAATACACGGCGAGATGGTGTTTTTTTAAACATTATAATCTACGCTAAAGTGTGAACAGTGACTACAAACGGAGGTGGTTCAACGAAGAAAGGAGCGCAACGATAAGAATCTTTAATCATTTAATGTACTTAATTTCAAAACATTTCCCGATTTCTCTTCCTAACGGGTATCCCAAAACTCTCGCAAGATTTTCCTTTTGCGCCAGTTTTGCAATAGGATGTTACCAACAGAAAAAAAGTGGAACAGCAAATCAATACTGTAACATAGTTTTCTGCTTAATTTTTTTATTTTTAAATTTCCTACATTTATTCTAACAAACTTGCAATGATCCATGCCTTGAAAGAAGAAATTGGACGTTGTGTCAATGCTCACTTTACTCACTCTTTTCAATGATCAGTCACAGTAAATCTCGTCAAAAGCGTACGTAAATGCCAAAATCATAGCAGGTATTCCCCCGATTTTCTATTCAATACATAATTCTATACTGCATACTTTATGATTCATTAAACAATTAATTTTTTAAAATTTTTTTTATTTTATTTCCAATGAACTGCACAATCAGTCTTGCCGATGAGCAGGCCTAGTGCTTTCTCCACAGGTGGTATCCACTCTTTCAGGACCACCACAATGGGTGAGATACCGTTGGTCATGTTAATTTGGACGTCTAGTTTCTGCTACACTAGATGGCAGCACCGAGACTCTATTTGGATGCTAAAGTGCACTAGGAATTTAATTTTGCCGGAAATGCCAAGAAGGCACTCCAAGGATCTTTTACATGCCGCATAATCCTACAACATGCCCACTGAGGATTTTCTGCATCCCGAAAATCCAGTGTCTGGGCCGGGGATCGAACCCGCAGACTTGGACTCAAAAGGTCGACGACAAACCAACTGCGCCACCCAGCCACACAATTAAAATCAAAATACTTATTAAGTGAATTTTAAGAGAGACTTTAAAGACGATATCTTATTGAATACTGAACACAAAATTTTTAGCTTGTCTGAAGTAGTTATATAGAATCATACCCTTTCAATAATGTTGAATATTTTAGCTGCAGCTCCTCTAGCTAGAGCAAAGGCTTCAAAATATGGCGCTGTCTGTCCAAAGAACATAGATGCTGTCAGGACACTAAAAAATATCTGTAAGAAATTGTTTCAATGAATAGATTTTCACTTCATATTAAAAGAAAGTAAGAGCCGCTGCCGTTCTGCGGAACTGTAATTTGAAGCGTTGCAAAAACCTGTTTTATTTGTGAATTCAACATGAGCAGCCTTTTCCAAAATGTCATTTTTTTTTCAAAATTAATTGAAATTTCAGGTGCTTTTTTTTCTCTCTATTTTTTTAAAAACATTTTTGCTTTGCATTACTTTAAGTTACATTTTGTTTTGTTGCATAAAAAATAGACTTGAAATTACATAAAAGTGTAAAAAATGTTCTAAAACGTCCATGAAAAATAAAATGAAATGTAATAATTATGACCACAGTAATTACAACTCCTCCATCGTATTCTGGGTTTTCTTCACCGTAACCTTCAATAATTAGTTGAAGACCATACCTAACACCATAACTTAACAATACTTACATGTACGTAATAACTTTTCAAAATTAGAGAGGATTAACAATACTTAACAGTAATTACAACTCCTCCATCGTATTCTGGGTTTTCTTCACCGTAACCTTCAATAATTAGTTGAACACCATACCAAAAGGCAAGAGCGTATCCTCCAAATATGGAAAACCAATTCATGCTTGATCCAATTGCAGTCCACAGCCCCCTTTTGATTCCTTTTTGCATTGCAGGAATTAAGTGATTTTCATACCTGGATTAAACAAATAAATTGTAAGGCTATAGCAACATTATGCGTCATTATACATTGTTTGAGCTAATCAGTATTCAGATAGAAAATGTTGCCTAATTCCATCAAATGGTTAATGCGAAAGGGTACACACATCATTGCATGGAAAAAATCATTGGGAATAATAAATGCGATAAATATCTTAAATTAATAAAAAAAAATTATGTGCTTTATGTTTGTGTTTGTTAAAAAAATGACCTCATTGTTAAACTAATACAGTACATCAAATAGTTTGAGGATATTTAGGTGTATAAAATTGAGTATGCTTATGATAAGTAAAAATAATACACATTTTTTCGTCATTAAAAAAATGAACAAATGATTGTAATAAAGTAAAAGTTGAAAAATGTATATTAATGGTTTTGCCTAAATTATAGTAACTTCATTATTTTTAAGCCCATTAAGACATAATATATTGCGATGGTAGTTACAAACTATGTCAACCGTCATCTATGAAAAGGTACCTCAACATAGAGTCGAGTTAACATGTCTTATATACTAGTGAATTGTAGTTGTGATTTTGCAGTGGTAGATACGCTACAGTACTCCCCCACCAGAATTTTATCCGTGATAGAATTCAATACATGGATACCACTAGTTGATTCATCGCTGTTTTATGAGAAGCCGGGAGAGCTGTATTAAGATCACCGTACTTTTGAGTGCTGAATGTGAGAGGTGTATTATTTTCACGGTCGTGGTCACTCCTGTGTTTCCGTTAGCAGTCGAGTGAATGCAAGCCGACGTTGTGCGTGATCGAGACGAGACTGAGTAGCAACAGTGCGAGGAGGTGGATAATGTCGCAGTCACAAGTAGCAAGTCAGCTGTTCAATGTGGACCAACCATCGAAGTAGGCGTTTCCAGATCGAAAAGGGCGTTACTGCCAAGGTAGGCGTATTCATATCAAGTCCGAAGGTGACCAATGCGGGGAGTGCAGTTATCGACAATGTCAACCTTCATCTATGAAAAGATACCCCTACATAGAGTCGAGTTAACATGTCTTATATTCTAGTGAATTGTAGTTGTAATTTTGCAGTGGTAGATATACGCTACAGAGTTGACTTTTAGAGAAAAATGATAGCAAATGTATGCTTAAACCGAGTTAGCATTTCTTATTATTTGCTACTACCCTGAGATCAAAAAGGTACTTGAGCTTTGACTGTATATATTTTATTATACATTTTATAATTCATTTATTATGCAATTTATTACATATTTTTATTATAGATATTTTATTACTGATGAGTTATAGCAAACCGAACTATATTTCTTTTTCAATATAAAAGCTAAAAATTAAATATTTGAATTTATTTACTTATTTTTAAAAAAAATTGCAATTTAAAAAAAAAATGGTTAGGCAGAAATGTATCAAGCAGGGTTTTTTTAAATTTTTTTATAAAAGCTGGATGTTGTTAATTTTGAATAGTATTAAGTATTTGTTTCAGAGTTTTAACTTTAACATAAAGTAAGAAAAAAAAATTGCAAAAATTTTGTCGAACCAAAATTTTGAAAGTAATATTTGAATCACTAAATGTATAAATTTACGATTAATAAAAATAACCTTTGAATTTCTTTGATTTCCCCTCCAAAAGCGGAGACAGTGCGGATAGACGAGAATGCTTCTTCTGCTACCGCACCTGCTGATCCATAAGCTTTCATTTCTTCTTGAGATGCGCTTGATTGTATCTAAAATGAATAAGAGGTGATAACAATTTTAAAATCTCTTCAAATTAAATAATCATAAACAATGCCTCACAGTGGTCGCAATCGAAGAAAAACCGGCCAAACATCTAAGCGTTTGGATGACTATATATTATGTAATTCTAAGAGTTTTGGATGGTAGCACTAATTACGTAGATGAAGTTAGAATTAAAAAATTCATAGCATTAAATACAATATTTTGGTGAAAAGAGATTATGTTGGCGATATTTTACAAACTATTATCATAACATTATGATAAATGAGTATTTCACTAGATAAGAGTATTCTATTTTTTTTATATATTTTTTGTTTTCTTCTTAATTGCATAAAAATGTTTTAACAAGACCTATATAATTTTGAAACTACCACCATTTTTGAATTCCACAATGTTTCGAACGAAAATCAGAAACTGAAATTAATGTGTTGAAAAATGTCTATAAACGAAAGTAAAAAGCAATTTTAAATCTTATTCTTACTTATTTGAATTTTTTAAACATAGTATTTTAATAACGTAAAAAATTAGTCAAAAATTAGAATTGTTGTCAAAATATCTAAAACTGTTAACGTCTCCTTTGCCGTTTCCTTTCGTTCGTGATGGCAAATAAGTATAAGTTAGACAAGTTATTTATGCAGGTAAAAAATCAACACAGAGTATTTTATTTGTGATTACATTGTTTTATGGACATCAATAAGAAGTTATTACTAAGAATTTTTTTTTAAATTTTAGGCAGCTCTTTTTTGAATTATTCATGCAGCTGCCGCTGTTTTGGATGCTTTACATTACAGTATATTTAATGTTGCTGTACAAGATTCATAAGATTTACACAATTAAGAAATACCCGTTACTTCTTTAGTTCCTTTTCCTATTTAAAACAACTTGAAACCGTTCTTTTAAACGTGGTTTGAAACTGTCATCTCTTGACCTTTGAATTGACTGTTCCCCCACCCGATGATCATAGTGAGAAATAAATTACATATAAGAATCAATGATAATGCTTAGAGGAAAAAATCTAATACAATGCGTATATCTTAACTACAGTTAATGTTTTTATTAGCTCCTAATACTCCTGATATTCTCTGTATCTTGTTGTCAGGAGCTCTTAGGTCCTGATATTCTCCGCCCCATCCAGACGTTTGAACACCTACTGCAATCAGCGGAAATACGGCAGAAGAAGCTGAAAAAGCATTTTCTTCTTTCTTTCATTTTTAATAACTGTGGTGTAATTTCATTGATATAGAGATAAATTTTTTTTCTAGTTGTGTGGGATAGAC
This sequence comes from Parasteatoda tepidariorum, assembly GCF_982258835.1. Lineage (NCBI taxonomy): Eukaryota > Metazoa > Arthropoda > Arachnida > Araneae > Theridiidae > Parasteatoda > Parasteatoda tepidariorum. The sequence goes on along the minus strand of NC_141756.1, from coordinate 61,040,429 downwards.
AGGTAATTGGGCTTGTCTCAATAAATTCTAGGCTTTTTTTTTAAAAGAACCTTTCGGTGTTTAAGTGAGTTATCTGAAGATTCCCAAAACAGAAAATTGTTATGCCATGGAATTACTCATCAAGGATCAAAATAATACACAGCAATAAAAACTCGATTTCTTTTCGAGTAACGTTCCCTTTTTACCAACCTAAGCTGTCAGCATTTTCCATTGTCTAAATCTTTCCGTAGGAAACATCTTATTGTACTAATGGCAAAAAATGTAAATCTTGTATGAATTTTGGGTAGTCTCTTTAAGAGATAGAGCAGTTCTTACCTTAGCCACAATTGCCATAGCAATCGCATTTGCTGGTGTTATTGCAAGAACCGCTAAAGCAAGCTTCCATCCGTAATACAATCCAACACCCAAGCATAGAAAGGTAAGAGACAAAAAGCTGAGGCATATTCCAGCTTTTTCTCCTATGCCATCTTGAATTCTTGTCAAATCTCTACAAACACATTCATGTGATTTATGTAATCTACCAAACTGCAATTTATGAAAGGTTTATAAAATGCAAACAAAAGCAGCAATCTAAAACCAAAACGGAGTTTTGAAAAACTTCAGGTGTATTCATCCCTTTAAGTTATGTTTATGAGATGATATGTGAGCAGACTTGATATTTTAGAAATTTTTAGTATTGAGATTGTATTTAAATTTACACGTTATTTTACTATTCATAAAAATTTTCTTCCTTTTATAATTTCTAAAAAAAGACGTCAACCGTAAATTATTTTAAGGAAATTAATTCACGACATAAATAAAGTTTGCCCTGTCTTAATTATGTTTGCCCTGCCATCCGCATTTTTGATGTCTTTACCTAAAAGTAAATGAATTTAAAAACTGAATGGTAAAAAGAACAAACTGTATTGTAAATAGTAATAGTACAATGAAAAATATTTAATTATTTAAAATTCGACGCAAAAATAAAACGTAAACGGTAACCCGGAAGTCTTACTAGCAAATTTAACTGCTCCCGCCATCTATTCTTAACTTCACATGGATAACCATTCATTCTTACAATCAAATACTACTTTACGTTTTAGGTCTAAAATAAATGAAGTATATAAAATAAATGAGAAAAAAATGGAAAACAAATATATGGTTGGTAAGTACTTTATTTTCGTCGCACTAGAGCTGCACAATGGGTTATTGGCGGCGGTCTGGGAAAAATCGATGAGGATGATCCTAAGACATGCCATCGCAATTTTGATCCTCTACAGAGGGGATGGCTCCTCCCCTTTGGTAGCCTAATGACCTGCGCGTGAAGTCGCGAACAATTTATGGTAGAACGAGGACTGATGCCGCGCACCCTCGGTTCCTACGCAATCTTATCCAAGTGGACATCCACTCGCTTACTGACCATAGTCAGTGACGCTTAATTTCGGTGTTCTGCTGGAAATCGTGTCTGTATGATCAGTGTACTGTGGGACAAATGTATATGGAAAAATACAGATAAATATATAAGAAAGAAAGCGTTAAGTAGGCCAAATGTTTTTCTGTATATATATATATATATATATATATATATATATATATATATATATATATATATATATATATATATATATATATATATATATATACTGTAGGGCTCCGCCCCCTGCTCGCTACCGCTCACCAACCCCCGATAATTGCTACGCAATTACATTTTTGCTTGCTTCGCGAACAAAATTGAAGTTGTTTTCCTGGAGATAAGCTGGCAATTTTTCTGCACCAACATCACATGGAGAGAATATGATAGGATTGTAAAAAGTTAGAGTCCTTAATACCAGCATTATAAACTCATATAAAGCTATTTTAATGCAAACAATATTATAAACTTACATAAAGCGAGGACGCAATATTATTTAACACATTACTATAGGGCATTAGCCGGAGATTAACCTCCGTATCCGAACAATACCTCCTAGAAGTAGAAAGGCCTCAGCACGGATCAATTTAGTAGTCCGATGTGACGAAGTTCACTGCGCAGTAGACGAAAAATAAGAAAGATGTCATTACGTTAGGGGTACTAAGCTGCGCAGTGGTTGAAAATACAAAATATGTCATTACGTTTGGACTACTAAGGGATATTTATGGTAACCCGTGCTGAGGCCTGTTCTTTCTAGGAGGTGTTGATCCGAAGCACGCGTTGCAGAGCCTAACTCTGGTAGACTATATTTGAGGGTGCCCCTTGATTCTCGCCAAGTTGTGATTGCGGTTGATCGCCAAACTGAGCGGGCGTTATTTTTAAATGTTCAACGGTACATGTAATTTCAGATGTCTGTTAGTTCTACGTTGGATACCGGCTGGTAGGGTTATTTTTGCCTCTGGTCAATAAGATCGAAGGTATGTGGGAAGTCATGAAAAGAGACTTTAGAAAAAAATGTCATCGCCAGTGAGGTACCACAGACGCCATTTTCGATTCGTATTTCGCCGAATTTATGCGGCGATGGAGGTACACAGATTCCATTCTTGATAAATTTAGACAGTATGTTTTAACTGCTATTAGAGAATTCGGTGCACCTAAATCTGAGGATATTCAAGCTGAAAGAAGAAGTGAGTTATTTTTTTCCTTTTCTTTCTGTGCTTACTCATTAATTTCTGTTTCGATTCAAAATGCATTTTATTGGGTTTATTACTTTTGCTCATATCGGGTTCATTGCAATTTTATAAAGTTTTGGCCGATGTTTTGTTAAAATTTTCCAATGTTTTATTGAAATATCATTATATTTTGGCAGCCATTCATGTTACCACGGTGCTCCGCGCAAACAGAAATGGCGCCAAACATAAGTCGCCAATTTCGCCAAGGGGCACCCTCAAGTATATTTTTACCCCTAACTCGAATCATTGTTGATCTTATAGGATGCCGAACGCTCCCTATATAGTGCTTACATCTCCCCCCCCCCCAGTAATTTAAATTTCAAACTGAAAACGAATAAAATCTAATGGAAAAAAACTTTAAAGTATGGCAAACAAATTAAAACGGGTAATATTAATAAGTTAAAGCTGAGTAACATTTCAAAAGCAAAAACCATTGCAAGTAATTGCCCAATTAACTTCAATACTGTCAACCGACAAAATATTTTAGTTTCAATCAGACAAAAAGCAAATTATATAATAAAAACACATGTAACTAAAATTCGACAAATGAAATTAAGCAATTTAATTTTTTGTCATATTGAATACCAATAAAAAAGCAAATGTAAAATGAAATAATTATTATGTTATGAATGATCAATAAACATTTTTGTCTGAATTGTTATAAAAAAATACGGCGAAAACAATAGAATTAAAAATTATTCGCAATAGATCTCTGAATATTCACAAAACCCAGCTATGTACATTTTTCATTGATTTTTCTTTTCACGTCATTTTGTGTACCAATGATTTTCACTTTTATGCATTATTTAAGAAATATCTCAAACAAATAGGAACTGTTAATTGATATTTCTGGCTGAACGATTTTTTGAAAGTAAGTAAAAAACAATTAAAAGTAAGGAAAAACAATGATGAAATTAAAAATTATTTACAAAACCTCCTTATATACAGCATTTTTTATCAATTTCTTTTCCATATTATTCGTTTTCATTTAAACGTCTTGACTCTTTAACGTTTCTCCGCCGCGTACTTCGCTGTCGCGTATTGATAGCACTACGATTATTTTCCCGGTAATTTTGTGCTACTAAATTATGTTCACCCGTATGTCGCTGTTGATATCGCCTAAGTTATTCACGGCGATCCATTTTTTATAAAAGATATAAGTATTTTAAAGTAAACTCTGTTCAATATATTTCACACATTCAATACAAAATAAAAATCGCAGCAAGATTTAGCTGGTAAGTTTAGTTGTAACATTTCTGCAGACAGCATTATTAAAAATTATTACCTTATTCACACACAAGCGTTCTCAATGTTGATTGGCTGTTTTGTGCGTTACTAACCAGAAGTCCTCTGTGATTGGCCATGTGTTATCATTCCACTCTCTTCTTTTATATATATATATATATATATATATATATATATATATATATATATATATATATATATATATATATATATATATATATATATATATATATATATATATATATACAGTGGTGGCCAAAAGTGTGGACACTTTTTGAAAGTTTCATGTTTTTTAACTTTGCGTGCTTGTTGTATTAATTTTCACTTAAATATGAACGTTTATATATCAAATTGAAGGTAATTTAATTTAGAATTTAATAATAAATATAGTATTACAATATCTGTATTACAAAAAAAATGCAACTATAAGTAAGATTTATCTTAGATTTGCATTTTTTTAAAGTAATACTTACACAATCAATACTTAGTAGGATAACCCTTATTTTTTAAGACAGCTTCACAGTGTCTTTTCATCGAGTGAACGAGTGTTTGGAGTTCATCTTCCGTAATCACATGGTGCCAAGAATCAATTATAGCTTCACTTCGTTGTCTTTTATTGGATGGACGTTTTTTTCGTACAAGAATTTTCAAACGTCACCACAAATTTTCAATTGGATTGAGATCAGGGTTGTTTCCTGGCCATGGTAATATATCTATGCCTTTATTTTGACAGCATGCTTTGCATACTTTTGCTGTGTGGCATGGAGCTGAATCCTGCTGAAAAATAATTGGTGCGTTGTTGGGGAAGAGATCTCTGATGGAAGGTATCAATTTTGGCTTCAGGACAGTTTCGATGTATTTTTTGGCTCTCAGGATGCCAAATCAGGCCGAAAAAAATGCACAAGTGCTACTACCGATAGAAAAATTAAATGGCTATGCCTTCAAGATAGAAAAATGTCATCAGATGCCATTAGATGTGAAATGAATGCAGCTGGTATTGCAGTAAGTTCAGGAACAATAAGAAGAAGGTTATCAGGATTTGGACTACAAGCTAGAATTCCAAGGAAAAAACCATATTTAAATCAAAAGCAACGCAAAAAACGAGTTAAGTTGGCAAAAGAAATTAAATGGTCATAAAATCAACGGAAGCAAGTAATCTAGAGTGATGAGAGTAAAATATCGCTCTTTTGAAGAAATGGTAGAAAATACGTGAGACGTAGAGTAGGTGAAGCGCTTCATCCTGATTGCATTGAAGCAACTTCAAAAAATCCAACAAATGTCATGATTTGGGCATGTATGTCTGCAGATGGTGTGGGCCGAATTCAAGTGATTGATGGCATCCTGAATGCCAAAAAAAACATCGAAACTTGAAACCAAAATTGATACCTTCAATCAGGGATCTCTTCTCCAACAACGCACCATTTATTCTTCAGCGGGATTCAGCTCCATGCCACACAGCAAAAGTCAAAGCATGGTTTCAAAATAAAGGCATAGATATATTACCATGGCCAGGAAACAGCCCTGATCTCAATCCAATTGAAAATTTGTGGCGACGTTTGAAAATTCTTGTACGAAAAAAACGTCCATCCAATAAAATACAACTTATTGTAGCTATAATTGATTTTTGGCACCATGTGATTACGAAAGATGAACTCCAAACATTCGTTCAGTTGATGAAAAGACACTGTGAAGCTGTCTTAAAAAATAAGGGTTATCCTACTAAGTATTGATTGTGTAAGTATGACTTTAAAAAAATTCAGATCTAAAATAGATCTGACTATTTGTTGCATAACCTTTTTTGTGATGCAGATATTGTAATACTGTATTTATTATTAAATTCTACATTAAATTACCTTCAATTTGATATATAAACGTTTGTATTTAAGTGAAAATTTATATATTCTGCAAGCAAAGTTGAAAAACATAAAAACTTTCAAAGAGTGTCCACACTTTTGGCCACCACTGTATATATATATATATATATATATATATATATATATATATATATATATATATATATATATATATATATATATATATATATATATATATATATATATATATATATATATATATATATATATATATATATTTATATATATATATATATATATATATATATATATATATATATATATATATATTTATATATATATATATATATATATATATATATATATATATATATATATATATATATATATATATATATATATATATATATATATATATATATATATATATATATATATTTATATATATATATATATATATATATATATATATATATATTTATATATATATATATATATATATATATATATATATATATATATATATATATATATATATATATATATATATATATATATATATATATATATATATATATATATATATATATATATATATGTATGTATGTATGTATATATGTATGTATATATATATGTATGTATATATATATACATACAATAACAGGGCTACATCTCTGTTATCAGTGTCGTATTCAGCTTGAATAATGCAGTCGTAAGCCATCATACTTTATCAAAAGGTTTATTTAAAGGTAGGCTGGTATTTGCAACAGTTCATATCCACACGCCACAAGGGAGGGGGGTAGACGAGATTCTGACAATTCCGGAACAGCTTATCAGGATCACAACATGATGAAAAGATCACAACATGATCGCAACACACAGAAACTAGTGTTCCAGCGTTATATACTTACACAGATTGAGGTAAAAGGGCACAGTCTTGTAACCTTACGCATCACCGAAATCATTTAATGCTTCCTAATATGGAAGTGAATGAGGGAAAGATTCTAAAAATAACTCCTCCTTTGAAATATAAATCTAATTATAATTCAATGGTCTGTTTTCTTCAGTCCTGAATTCCCAAAATAGAATATCTCTACGCTTACTCTTTAACAAAGACATTTTATGAAAACGAAAGAGTTTTAATTCTTTTATTAATACAAAAGTACTTATAATTTTTATATTACATATATATATATATATATATATATATATATATATATATATATATATATATATATATATATATATATATATATATATATATATATATATATATATATATATATATATATATATATATATATATATATATATATATATATATATATATATACATATATATATATATATATATATATATATATATATATATATATATATATATATATATATATATATATATATATATATATATATATATATATATATATATATATATATATATATATATATATATATATATATATTGGTGAATTATATGGCATATATAAGTTATCCGTGTACAATAATTTTTATTTTTTTATTATCGCATGAGATATGTTGTTTTTATTTTGTTCCGTAAAATGACGTTTTCATTAAAATGCGATTGAAGCTAAATAGAACGAGCTTGTTGCATTTAATGATCATCAATATTTTATTTAAAAAGATAAAATTTTGATTTATTTAAAAGCCTTTAAATTATGGACGACAATCAATGAAGATACCTCGCGTCCGATGCTCCAAAAAAATTAACCGGAGATGGCATTTTGGAACGGCTGTTAATAGGCAGTATTGCTAATGAAGAAAAAGAATTATTATCGTATTTTTTTTTTGAAAAGTTTCTCTTTCTTTAAGATCTTTAGTACAATTTTTTTTTAACTTGAAAATTGATGTTTTAATCACATTCTTAAATGACAAGGAAAATAGTTATTCATTTTACACAATTTTCAAATAGTAGCTATAAATACTCAACCATCGACTTAAATTGGTGATTTTTATTTTTTTTCAAAATATTATATTAAAAAGTATCCTAATTTTAAACTGTCACAATAGATACATTTTTATTGCGCTATTCTCTTTAGCCCTAACTAGAACAGTTGCAGTTGAGATGAATTCACTTTTAAAATATAGCAACTTTTAAACCATAGCCGGAACTGCTGGCAAGGAAATTTTTTTTTGTGGGGGGTGGTGATTATTTTGTATAAGTAAGTCTATTTGCGTAAAAATCATGTAGTGAAATCTGGTTTGACCGGAGAAAAAGTTTCTATCGCACTTTTTTCCGTTGCCTATCATCTAAGTGAGAAAATTTCCCTGCTAATTTAGGTAAATTCTCCTTAAAAGAGTAGATTATTTGACAAAATTTCCGTTACACACCATGAAATATTCTCTTATATTTAATTAAGAAGAACAATATTTTATCTATCTTACCCAGTTATACGACTTGCAAAATCACCAGTTTCATGAGTGTCGTACCACTCAATGTCTTGTTTCAGAATCGAGGACATAAATAAGCAACGGATTCTAAATGCTTGATTAGTTGCTGCTGTGTTAAAAGAACAAACAAATATGTAACTGCAAATTAACATTACACCACCAATGGCTGCAAAATAGATGCACAGCATTGTAGCACTTTCTAAAAAATCCTCTCTTGTTCTGAAAAATTAAAATTTATTTCAATAGTTATATTTCCGACTAATTAAGCAAAACTTTTTTAAGAAATTACCCAAATGCACTTATAAGAAAATTGTGTTTGGAATAAGATATTATATTACATTTGGCATCATTTCCTTGTCAATCGAAGAACGTGCCAAGAATTTTGAAAATGTAATCAAACTCAAAGTATTACGTATAGATGCAAAAAGTTTTCTAGCTAGTTTTTAAACAAAGCATTTTTTAATGGAGAAGTATGCCACAGCTATACTTTCTATAATTAAGGTTCTTAAATTCACTAAATTATTCCTTAGCACTTTCTTCAACTAAACTATTCGAATTTGCCTTCTAAAATTATGGTAAAATAACCGGCAGCAGTTTGTCCATTCATGTAACCGTAACATTTTTGGTAAAGAGCATTTTTTACCATTATGGTTTTGGAACTGTTTACAACTGGTATGGTAAAGAAACCACGAGCATGAAACTATACATTTCTTTTAATCATTTACAACAAGTCTGATAACGAAACCATAAATATAAAGTTTATCTGAACATTGGAGTTAGATTGCGGTTGAGTTGCCAAATGAGAGGTGGAATGTGGCTTATTTATTGTGTGTATCTGGTGGTGCCATCTAACATGAGCAATGGGAAATACTAGACGTTTTGTGTTTAATTGTTTTATGGTGCTGCCATCTATATGTGAATAAGAATATAATATTCTAATAATCCAGAGTCCCAAATTAAAGAGTGCCGGACACTCGAAACTCTTAATATGCTGAAGTGAATGGAGGAAAAATTGTGGTGCCAACTCTGGGATTCGAATTTTCGTTCTATCGGTCAAAAGATTGAAAGATTAGCCCTCTGGACTATAAGATATTCTCAGGTGCAAGGAACTAAGCTACTTTATTAGGTGGGCCTGGTATGCACGATAAAATTCTGATTACTTAACCGTATTCGGTAAAAACAGTTAATAAACGATTTTCCTCACAGATAACACTTTGAATACCGTTTTATTTACGGTTATTTGACAGTTTTGTTTGAATACGGTAAAATAGCAATTGAATAAAATTTTATTTAAGCATTATTTCCGAGACAGTATAATTTCTTTACTTGTTTTTAAATTTTTTTTATTTCTATAAGAGCCGGAAGGAAACCTTTATAAGAATATGCATTTGCAACTTTATGTAAAATTGTGATGGAATCATATATATATATTTACTAAACAGCTTATACTTACACATTTTTATTTGAAATGTTATTAATAGACTTATCGTAATCAATCATTTCTTGGATAACACTTCCCAAAACTATTGTCATTCCTGGCATTGTACAACCAGAAATGATGGCTGCAATAGCGCCAATAAATAACAACAGTTTATCACAGGCAGAGGAATACCTAAACTGGAAATAATAGTTGCTTTAGTGCAGACAATCTGGCATATACAGACACTTTTAAATGATTATATGGGACTAAAAAGCAAAAAAAAAAAAAAAAATTAATTTAATTTAAAAAATATTTTCGTGGTAAAATAAGCTAAGAATAGTTTTTTTTATCAAATTTCTGAGCAGTCAGTTACTCCCATGAGCGATTTCCCATGAACTATTCGACACAATTTTTTGTGTACCTTAAAATTCAAAATTTTTTTCGACGATTTTTAGTTAAATTATTAAAAAATAATGAATATTTACTAAAGTTTTTTTTCCATAGAATTACCTTTGGATAAACGAATTTTATAATTGTGAGAAAATTCTTTTTAAATCGCCTAAAATGTTTTCGAGATATAGCGAAATACGCAAAAAGTAAAATCAACATTAAGGGGTTCAAATTTTGGAGAGCCCTCCGGACAAAACTTTCGGGACCAAATCTCCTAGATCAAGGGTGGCGAACCTTTATACACCAACGTGCCATTTTTTCTAAAAAATTGTTTAATGAGGTCATAGACGTGCCGTCAAATAATTTTGACTTCGTGATTATTGGGAAAATAATAGTACTAAATACTGTCGACTCAAAACTCTTTATTTACATTTTTAAAAAAATACATTTTGCTATGTCTCAATTATACGCGTAATTCAACTCAAAGTAACATCAGTGCGACTTCTGTTGTTGCAGATTAGATACCAGGTAGTAAGATGTTAGTTTAAGCAGGACTATTAATATTTTTTTGCTGGTTATTTATAGTTAGATTGTTTTTTATGGTTATTAATTGTGTTTTAGCATTAATTGTTAATTTTTTTATTAATAATTGTTTATTATTTTGTTTGTTTTTGTGAATTTTATGTTAATTGCTACATATGCTTCATAGTGTAATAACAATTGTGATCGTGCCAATCGGTGGCGTGCCCAAAATATTATGTCGCGTGCCATAAATAGCACGAGTGCCATTGGTTCGCCATCCCTGTCCTAGATTGTAGCTACCGCTTATATTTTGTGGAACCGTAGAGAAAAAAGGTGTGTTTATTTAGAGAAAGTGCGTTTCTGTGTCCGATTTAGTAATTTAAAATATCGCTTACACTCACTAATTAGCATGTTTGAGATAACCCCCTCAAGCTATTAAAATTGAGTCCGATAATTAAATCAAAAGTTATTCAGGGTGATCCTTTTTTTAAAATTTCTTTTATATATTTTTTATTGTTTACCGTACATCAATCCGTCAATGCAGAAAGAAACTGTGGAAAACACCAAGTTTATTAAAATGTCCAATGTCTCAATTCAAAATCCTATCTATTAATGTATCTATTAGTCCTTTAGAATCCATGAATTTCCCCATCGTTGGATTTAATACATTAACCTCTCTCTTTAAAGTGTGTGCAAACGTTTAATTTGGAGTAAACTTAAAATAAAGTATTCCTTTACACAATTTTAGATAGTTCAATTCTGAATTCGAAGAGCTATTACACCACAGTTTTTATAATGTACACGTTCTTTAATATTTAGTTAATTTTTATTCGTTACTTCGGCTAAGCTCAATAGTTAACGTGAGCGTGGTACTTTAAGGGAACTACATCTCCAAATTAGCATTCCTGAGTCACAAGTTTATTTATTTTTTAATCACGAGTTTATAGAACTAAATAATTTAAAATAAACGGTATTTGAAATAAAAAATAAGCTATGTACTGAAGACAAATGATGGAGAAACAGAACTAACTCATTTAGGTAAAAATACTATAGCCATATTATCTAAATGATTCGACTCATGCTAATAATCTAATTGATAATTGTTTTTGCTGAGCTATTTAAGCTTAGAAATTCTATATATTGTGTAAATATTTACCTTCAAAATAAATGGTATTTAAAATCTTATCCACCGAATTTGCTTCTGATCTTGACCTCTGCAGTTATTAAGAAAAAGCGTAAATTCGCCGTTCTATCATTAATGCCAATAATGCTTAATTTATTTTAATAACAGGTTCTAATTGAATTTAAAAATAAGATATGTACTAAAAAGCGATATCAATGAAGAAATGATACTAATTCATTTAACAGAAACCTTGAAATATCACCTTAATATTGTAGACGTCAGTTTTTCTTCTTTTATTTTGGTAATAGACATTTTTGTATTATGGTAATTGGTGCAGCATAAGGGTAATTAATACAAAAAATATAGAAATGTAGGTATAGTTAGTATATCTAACTATTGAAACCGTATATCTGGTTATTAAACCACTAAAACTACATTATAGTTTTTACACAGATGGAGTGAAAAGTGGTTTTTTATGGGCCCTCGAAAGGAATATGTTTCTGACAAAATTACTTGATTGTGATTACCTTGAGAAACAGCATCATGCCTACATCATGAATACAGTTAATCTAAATTTTGATAGGATGATGTACTAAAAACGTATTTTGCTTAATTTAATAACCTAAAAACACAAAATAATAAAATATATCGATTAAGAATGATATTATTTTTAATTATTATATGTCTTTATGCATATGTCTTTCTGTTTTTTGTTTGATTCCGTAGTGATGTTTACTGATAGTTTATGTTTTTTTTAAAAACCAAATCGGAGAACGAGCATTCAGCTAGTAATAAATAAATCATAAGTATTAAAAACAGGGGGAACAGAATTAATTTATTTTAATTCTTTCCTAATTTTAATTTCAATTATTAATTTTAATCCTAAACATAATGACATAAAAATTATTCAGATTCAAAAATGACTCTTCGTTTGTTTTCTTTTTTAATTGTAAAAAATTTTAAAAATCTAACGACTAGTGACTTTTTATTGCTTGCAAAATACTTACTAATGAAAGAAAAGACACAGACGGTAATTCATCTTCTAGCTCCTCCTTCTTACTAAAAATAAATCAAGAATATCGCATTGTTACAATTTAAGTAATTTAGAATTAAAAAAATGAATCATTAAAATTTTAATTAAAGGGAGTAATAAACATCATAGGAGGAAGCACTTACATGAAAGGAACTATCGCAGCATATAATATAAGTTAATGAACCATGGATGTGATAGTATATACTTAAAAAACAGTGTTCAAATGGGTTACCTCATCCTTCCTTCCAGAAGGATCTCCAGGTTCAGGAACTGGTCAAATGCTGTGTGTAGGAAAGGAATAATTGAAGAGAGTTCTTTTCAGGAACATAAAAAACTTTTATTTACTTCTCATCTTAATGGGTTCAGGGTTGAAGGTGGCTCCTTTGATTGTTGATGTTTAAATTTTGCACCATGAAAAGGTTCCGGATCATGATTTGGGAGAATTAAAATAGTTCCTTTCCAGCCTGAAAATCTGAGGCTCACTTAAAGACTTCGGAATATTTTCATATGCTTACAGTTTTACCTCTTCATCTTTCTGGCAAAGCGCCAACTATTGGTGATGGCGCACATATGTTCACCTCTATCACGTAGCATTTCTATCTGACAACTTTAAGTTTCAAATAAAGTTAAGATTCATCGTTGAGTAAATGTTATTCATGTTGTAGTTCCCTTTTTTTTTTTATAAAAAAGGAAGATGAAAACGAGAGCAACGTTACTCTCACACAGTAGTTTCCTCAACTGACGCCAAGAAGGCACGCGGAAAGGGAGCAAAGCCCTCCTCGGTTACAGTTAAAGTGGAAAGAATCGATATAAAAAATCAATTGATCAACTTTAAGATTAGAAGGCTATTGTGGCTAAACGAACAAAAACAATTGAGGAGTAGAATATTGACTCAGGTATGATGTAGCAATATCACAAAGAACAATATAACCAAATTTAAAAATTAAATTTAATTCTCACGAAACACAGCTTGTTTGTATCATTGATTATAAATATCGCAAAAATGAACCTGGAACTTTTAAATGGAAACTATATAAGCCTGGACTCCAATAAGAGAGCTCTGAAGAGATCTAATTTTTTAGTACACTAAGGGGCCCCATCCCTGCTTGCTTCGCTATCACTAACTCCTGTAATTTCTGTTCCTTCAGCACTTTTTTTCCTTAAGCGTCAAAATTTTTCACAAAAATACTGAACATTTTGTTTCATAAATCTGCAATTATTCTAGTTTTATGCAAGTGTAAAAATATTTTGTTAATATGCTAAGCGTTATGGAATAGGCAATTACTTAGATTTAAGTTCCGCGATGGACCAATACCTCCTAGAAGTAGAAAGGCCTCAGCACGGATCAATTTAGTAGTCCGATGTGACGAAGTTCACTGCGCAGTAGACGAAAAATAAGAAAGATGTCATTACGTTAGGGGTACTAAGCTGCGCAGTGGTTGAAAATACAAAATATGTCATTACGTTTGGACTACTAAGGGATATTTATGGTAACCCGTGCTGAGGCCTGTTCTTTCTAGGAGGTGTTGGATGGACTGATCGTTAAGACACGATTCCCAGTTGAACACCGAAGTCAAACATCACTGGCTGCGGTCAGTGTGCGGGTGGGTGATCACTTTGATCAACCAGCAGAGGATCCGAGGGTGTACGGTATCGGTCCTCTCTTAACTGTTTCACCGTGAAGTGCTCGACTTCGCTCGCAGGTCGTCGGGCTACCGAAGTAAGGGAGCCATCTTTTCTGCAAAAGATCAAAATTGTGATGGCATGTCTCCGGATTATCTTCAGAGACGTTTCCCAGACCGTCGCCAATGGCCCATTGGGCAGCTCTAGTGCAATGTAAATGGAATACCTTCCTACTTAGATTTAAAATAGTGACCATCTGCACTTAAAAAAAAATTAACCTAAGGAGTACAGATTATGTGATTCAATAGGAACAAATGAACGGGAAATAATTTTACTCGTTGATGCGACAATATAAATAGGGAATGATTTTTATAGCTATTTATTAAGTTCTTTTTTATTTTTAAGAAGGTCAATATAAATATTAAGATTTTTATCTGACAATATGTGATCATTTCCTCTCTTTTTTTGCTATTTTTGATTCTTATCTACTAGAGCACGAGTTAAAAAATAAAGAAATAGAGATCTTGTTAGGGAAAAACAAGTTTTCCACAACAATGGATAAATTAGACAATATTTAAAACAAAACGGTTGGGAAAAAACTCGAAAAAACTTAAAATTTCAATAACTTTCACACAAATTATAGTTTTGAAAAAATACGACGATTTCGTAATTTAAAATAGTTCTATCAGCATATAAAATTTCAATTTTGTACTTGTATTTCAACAGTCAGTAGGTGGACCAACATGATTCTTTTTTAGAACAATTTTCACAGTTAATAGTTCTCAAATTAATATTCAAATCATAATTCTTTTATTCCATCGAACTGTTTGTACTTTTATGTTCACATCTTTGTAATTTCTCGTAATTTAATAGTTTTGCGCAATAAATTAATATGTAACGTAAAGTAAAAATAGTTGAGAAAAAAATCGCAAATAAATAAATAAGTTGCAATAACTTTAAAAAAAAAATATTAGAATATTGGAAAATCTCTGCGTTAAGTTCATTAACATATATGGCCTTTTCGGCATGTCGAATTTCAAACTTGTGGTTACATTCATACTACCCATATGGTATTTTTCTTACAACAAGTTTAACAGTTTATAATTCTAGAACTAATTCGTGAATGTTATTTTTTATGTCATCTAATTCCTGCACATTTTTCTAGACGCCTTAGAAAGTTCAAGTTTTTGAGTCTTATAGTATTTGCGTAGCAAAGCAAAATGTAACATTAAGTTGAACACACCCAAAACAGCTTCAGCAGCTTTTACGCTTTTTTAATATAGAGATAAAATTTAAACCTTCATAACGAAAAAGAAATAAAAAAACATATTACGTTGAAATATTAACTATTTTTTAGAGCTGATCTTTTTTAGGAAAGAGTTCAGACTTTACTCCACAGATGATGTTCTGGAATCTTTAAATTTGTAGCTTTATGGTACGTTAATAAAAATAAATATTTATGTTATATTTTTTGAAACACTTTTGAATAAATTATCTTAATTTTTCTCATTAATAATTCTGAATGTAATTTAATGTATTGTTTTATTCAAAAAACAATTATATGCAAAAACATATGAGGAGATAAAATGTAAACTTAATTGTTTATAACATGTTAAAATAGTTTTTTTAAGAACTAAATTGATACAGAGTTATTCATATGTATCTCATTGTTTATAATGCATCGATATTTTACAATCAATGAATGTCGAACTTTAATACCGGTAAATAAATTCACACCAGATTTTCATAAAATTTTGTGTGTTTTTAAAGTCATCTTATACTCGGGACATACGGCATATTCTAACGTATTATAATGTAAATCAGCAATGAATATTGTACTGAATGAATAATGAATATACAAAACACTTTATCAAGTTTTTTCGTATGTAGTATTTTTGTATTTCAAACTGCTGCATATTCATTAAATTAATACTTACTGCTCATGTAAGTTGTTTCATAAGAGAAATCAAATGAAATTAATTGTCTTTTCTTTTATCTTTTTAAAAAAATAAATGAAATTATTATTTTTTCAAATGCTTCTCGACAACATTATTTATAAGCAATTTAATCATAACTTAACCCTAAACAGCATGCTACATTCTAACACTTCGATTAAAATTCGATTTTTGAAAGTCCTATTTTTTATACTGAACTATTTCAAGCTCATCCTATTTTTCCGAAATGCAAAAAAAATTTCCAAACTTCTTTCGTTATGCTTTAATGCGTGACTTCATATATACACTGAGACTTGAATTTAATGAAATTTTGATAGAAAAATGCATTGTGGCTCATTAGAACTTAGTATTAAAAATTTTAGTTTGTTTTTATTTAATTAAATTATTTTTATTTTAACTTGATTATTTTTATTTTAACTAAATTATTTTTATTTTAATTTAATAATTTTTATTTTAATTCGATTATTTTTATTTTAACTAAATTATTTTTATTTTAATTTAATAATTTTTATTTTTATTTAATTTTTATTTTATTTAATTATTTTTACTTTAATTAAATTTTATTTTATTAAAATATTAATAAATTTTTTTTTAAATTTTTTTTTCAAACTGATGCTATTTTTTTTAAGTTCGTAAAATTTTTAAATTGAAAATTATATTTTTTAAATGTTTGATACCTTTTTAACTTTAAATACCTTTAAACACCTAAAAACACCTTTTAATCTTAAATGTATTACTCTTTATTTTTAAAAAAAGGTTAACTTTACAACCACTTAACCTTTGAAAAAAAACAATATTTTAATACTAAATTTTATTATGATATAGATACATACCTGTTTGCATCGCCCTCTTCTAACTTCTCCGTGAAATTAAAAGCTTTGTTTGAGTATCCTTTTTTCAAAAGTCTTGTTTCTTTCTCAGTCCGAAATTCACTTGTATCTAAATCTTGATAGTCACTATTATTCCTCATTTTACTCGAAAATTGCTAGTACTTTGCCACAGTTAGATTTAAAAAAAACACCAGAATATAGCGAGCGTTCTATTATGTACGGCATAAAAATGTTTTTTTATTCTGATTATTGTTTAATAATTCTCTTTGTTGAAACATTGCGCAATGACTCTGGTCGTAACCTTGTGCAATAACTTTATTTACACAATATCTTTTCGACTTTTTTGGAGTAAAACTCAATATATTAACTTGCTGAAAATGATAAAATAAATTTATATTGTTTTTGAATTGATTTGAACATTGATTAAGACAGATAATTGAAGTGAAATAAGCGATTTTTTATCTTTGTTTTTTGTTATCATTGTTTGTTCCATTTAACCAAGTAGATTAAATAAGCGTTTACAATTTTAGTGATTCTATATCGGAAGTTTAAAATATTTTCTTTTTGTGAAAAAGAAATAGTAAAGGCTGAAATTACGCCATTTGAAATTGGTATGCAACATTAAAAAATACTTATTAAAAATAAAGTACTTTACTTCCATCATTAATAAAAACAAGCAACTAAACAGTTACCGGATTGTTTTTACAGGGAAGAGGGTTAGCTTTTTATATTCCAAATTTTGTTTTGCTAACTAATTACTTATTACCAATAAAATTTAAACTTTAAATCGTAACATCATGTTCTAATAATCTCAACAATAAAATAAATTTTCAAAACTTAGTAAAAATTGATCCCTAGAAAAAAGTTATTATCGTTTCATCCTTAAATATAGAAAAAAAAACATAATAATAAAAAATATAATGAGAATATAAAAAACAACAACATAATAATAAAAAATATAATGAGAAATATAATCAAAATAAATTAAATGATAACAAAGCAAGTATCAATTCAAAACTTAAACATTAATAAAACCGAGTATTTAATTAATTGTATATATTACAATTAATTAAATACCTTTTTATATATTAATAATTATATGAAAATTTTAATCTGTAAAACCTGTAAACCAGTGAAATTAGAAAGGAAAAACTAACTTGCAAAAAATATGAAAATTATTTCAAGGAAGGTGAAACAGTTAAAGATGTAAAAATAAATTAATGGAAAGTAAATTATTTTTTTAAAGAAAGTGAAAATAAATAAAGAAATTAAAAATATGTTACCAATGAAAATACGAAAATAACATACAAAAATTTTGATTTTGAAGAATTTATTAAAAACAGCACATTTTGTGAAATATTTAAAGAGAAAAAATAGTAACACAGTTTTCAAATGAATAAAGTTTTTTTACACACATTTACGGTTACAGCAATAAAGCATTTCTTTTACAGTAATAAGAACAATTTTTACATTTTATTTAATTGTATGATTTTAAAATATTATTGTATTTTTATCTTCAAAAGAATCCTCATTAATAAAAAGTAAAAAAAAAAAAATATTTAAAATGAAAGGATCAACCATAATAACTTTTGAATTATTTGTCGAACTTTCATATTCTGTTCCAACACCAATTATTGTTTAAAAAGATTTCCAAACATTAGCATATTCATATCTATTAATCAATATTTTAAACAGAAATAATCTTTAAATTGTTTCGTAATCCATAATTACTTATAATTTCTTTATAAATATATTTTGCGCAAGACATATAAAAATATGCATTATACATATATAATGTATTGCAATCAATATACATGGCGAATGTTTAAAGAAGACATTAAGGGAGACATTTTAGTAAAATATGCGCAATTTCAGTACTTTTCAACCTTTGAGTGGGAGATAAATATAATTTCTCTTTCTTCTCTCTCTCTCTCTCTTCTCTCTCTTTCTTTCTCTCTCTCTCTCTCGCCCTCTCTCTTTCTCCCGTTTATCAAAAAGTAGCAAAAAGCATCCCGTAGCAAAAAGTAGCATTTAAGTATTGCAGCAAAAGGAGTTTTTAAGACTAAAAACTAGATAGTAGATTCTAAAAATAAAAAAAATAGATAGCGTCTCGAGACCATACATACAGTTCGATGTCAAAAAGAAATTAGTAGGAAATGAATGTTTTTACAAGCCATTTGCAAATTTTATACTTGTAAATGTATGATTATGAATTGTATGTATGAAACATATGTAGAGAAAATTAGAAAGTTGAAGGAAAAAAGAAATGTTGGTTTAGACACATCACCGTAATTTCTTGTGTATAATCCGCGGGTACCTTATGGAAAAATTTTCCCCAACCCGCCCTTTTTTAGGACATATGGGTAAATGTTTATTAAAATCAAAAAACCCAAGGAACAGTTCAAACATAAAATACATATCAGACATGGCAAACAGCCCGTGAACATGGCGGGCGCAGAGCAGCAAAAATCATGTAAGGTGATAAAACATTAAAACAGCAAAATATTAAAAGTGCCAGTTAAAAGAAAAAGTTAAAAGATAAACATGTAAAATTTACAAAAGAACAACATAGTATAACATATTAAAACAGTACTTTTAAAACCAGTAAAGTAGTACAAAAGTAATTACAATAAAATTGGAGCAAGTAGAAGAGTTTACAAACAAAACTACCGTTACAAAACTACCGCTAGTACCTTTTTAAAAAATGTGACGACCTCAAACATTGCGAATTAAATAATTCCCCCCCCCCCTCTCTCTCTCTCTCTCTCTCTCTCTCTCTCTCTCTCTCAACGATTTTCGTCAGTCGTGAAAGTGTATAAGGCCATTCATGCTGGATGCAAAAAATTCACCCATGCGAATTTGAAAATGCGAACTAGAACTTTATTAATGAAATATATTTGCCCAACTCGCCAGTTAATGCCCCTTAAACATGATGGCGTGTCTGCTCAGCCGTTTCTCTGCCGAAGTTCATTGGCTCATACAGGACGTAGATTAGCTCATACATAACGTAGATTCAGCAGGTGAGAGGGGCTTTGAAATTCATGGTTAATCATAACCACATTATATCGCCGTATAATCAGAGAGTTATACGGCTATCACCGTGCAATCAGCGAATTATACGGCGATACGATTTATCTGCTGGAATTCTTCCATCAGGGCTAAAATTTAATCCTGTAGATTATATCTCATCGAGGACAATACGCAGACAATTACAATTTTTAAACGTACATGTCGAATAAATACATCTATTGTCCGATGAGATAAATTGTAAACTGATTACACATGAATGGGATTATTACATTGCATTGCAATAAAATGTTTGTTCTTAAACATCAAAAACATCAAAACTACATTAAACATCAAAACTACATGTTTGCACACTATTTAAATACTGTAATTATGTAGAAAAAAAATCATTATACACTGTAAAAATTCTGGATCAAATTACGCGAGGTAAAACCAGCACTCATCTGTTTTTACCGGAACACGTTACTGAAAAAAAATCTTATATACCGTAATCGTAATTTTTATAGTAATAATTACATTAAAATCATTGAAGCACTCTGTTTAAGTATAGCTCGTTCACCAGGAGTTGGCACTTGGCTCCGCCTTCATCACGTGGTATGCGACGATACTATTTCGCTATTTTTGGGAGAAGGTTGTGAGCAATCCTGAACAATGTTGCTATTTGGCGATCGTTTGGCAAGAATATTTATTTCGCAAACTTTATGTGCATTTTCTTAACAATAAATATTTCATAAATTATTTGATGATATTTTGCACCATTTTTTTATGATATTTCTTTCTTTTGAGTGAATAGTTTGTCCTTTATGAGCCATTTCGCTGGGAGAACAGCAGTTTTTAAATTTAAACTATATTTAATTAGTTAGTGTAACAAAATGTATAATAGCAGATGATAAAGCAAAGTAAGTGACTGAAAAAGAATTCACTTTTTGTATTTGGCGCAAATTAAGGGTTGTCTCAATTTCAACAACGGAGATGTTTCTCTTCTAACTCCCGCGCTGAAATGAACTCTGCGTCCGAGGAGGTGGAGCCAAGTCTCAACTCCTGGTGAACGAACTATATATATTACTCTAAAGAATACCGTAAAAATGTATTTTACGGATGATGCACCCATAGTTCAGGTACTTTACCCCGTCATTTGTTCCAGAATTTTTCACAGTGTAGAATGGATATCTGTGAAATATAAGCAACAAATTTTGCTCATGGATATTAATTGTAAAACATGTATCATCTGATACCTTTTTGTCTTACTAATCATCCTCATCCTGCCAAAAAGCATCAATTCAATTTACTTTGTGGAAATTTCATGCAATTATTTTCTATGAAAACAGGAATTGCAAATAACAGGTTGATTTTCAATACAATACTAACATAAAATTATTATTTAAATATTTCATAAGTAGTTTTAAGACAAAAGGCTCTATTAACAATACAAAATCAACAATGTAAGATGTAGGATGTTAAAAATCAGTGTATGACTAACATTCGGTCACTGGGCACCGCTCTGTGTATTGTGAAGATTGTAATAATGTCCTTTTAAATTTAAAAGTTCTTGGTGGGTGCCTTTCTCAACAATGTTACCTTTATGAATGACGACTATGGTGTCAGCATTTTGAATTGTAGAAAGCCTATGAGCTATGATGAGGCATGTTCTTCCATCACTTGCTTTATCTAACGCTTCTTGGACAACCTATATAAAAATATTCCGTTGAGAATAATAATTACAATATTTTTAATTGAATCAGTTTTGCATATGCCACTTTGAGTTACTACATATGTTAGTATGTATATATGTTCACTTTTCATGATTAAATACTGTTTATACGAACTAAAACTTTGAGGCACTTTTTAAGGCTTTGTTTTTCTTTATTTCTTGTATGAAGGATATTTTATGGTTTTTAAGAAACATGGCTACGTGTCTTTTTCTGTTAACTGATCTTTTTTTTCCAATTTCGTTTTTGGATTACTTTTTAATGAACAAAAATTTGAGAAATAAATTAATAAATTATAAATAAATTTGGAGTTGGTCTGCAACATTAGTAATTTTTTATACAACGATCATAATTTCAAAAAAAAACGGAATATGTCATGGTAATTTTGCAAAAACTCTTTCTCATAAACCAAGTTCTCATAGTTATTTTTTTTCTCATAATCAAGTGGGAAAAACTAGATATTTATTAGATATTAGATATCAATATAAATATATCAGATTATATCAGATATTAATATCATAATATTAGATATTAATATAACAATATAACAATTAGTACCAGATATTAATATCATAATATTGGATATTAACATAATAATATAACAATTAATATCAGATATTAATATAATAATATAACAATTAATATCAGATATTAGTATAATAATATTGAATATTAATAACAACTAATAGAATTCTATCATTATTCAGTTTATTAATAGAATCCCATTAGACGATATTAAACTCCAGTCCAGAGAATAACTTAAGTCTTGCGTGAGAATACTTGGTATGTATTTGAAATTTAGCATATATTTCGTATATATATTTCGAACATTTTTCTATTTTTATTGAAATACAATTTTTTAATCTTTGTTATAAACTTTTCTTCGAAAAAACAGTTCTAAACAAGTTAAGAAATTTTTAAATTTGCAGCAATTAAATCTTTTGTTTAGAATTTCTCAAAATTAATCTCACCACACAAAAACTACGTCACCCCTAGAGACATACACATGAAGCCGATAGTGAATCTGCTCTGTTTTGTGGGTGAATGTTTGATTATGGATAAGGTTGGCTCACTATGAGAAGCACTAAGATCACGAGTATGTTTTTAACCATTTTGGATGTTGAACAGGTCGTTCACTGTTAGAATTTTCATCCTAAAATTATGTTAAAATAGCCGACAGCAGTCTTTCCCTTTAATTAACAGTAAGGAACATTTTTCACCTTTATGGTTTTGAAATTGTTTACAACTAAAATAGTTAAAAAACCTTGAATATAAAACTATTCAGTTTTTTAACCATTTGCAATCAGGCATTTTTTCAAAACAACAAAAAATAAATTTAACTGGACATTGGAGCTAGGCTTATTGTTAGGTAATGGTCATTGGAGTTAGGTTGTAATTGGATTTATCAAGAGGATAGATTGTATTGTCAATGCTGGGACTAGAACTCTCTGAAGAATCACGTGACCTTTCTGTGTATCTTTCAGTCAACATCCTCTTGAAGAGTACAGTATTGATATTCATATATTTTAAGGTGACAACAGCAAAGTTTATCTAGCAAAAAAAAATTATTACTGGATTGGAGCAGTTGTACACCCCATTACACATAGAATGGTCAGTCAAATCCTCTGACCTGTGCCTCATGGAAAATCTGAGGGATATTTTACTACAGTGGATAGAACACTGAATCCATAAGAAAAACAAAATGAAAAAAAAACATGATGATAAAAAAAGCAAAACTGCTATTACAAAAATACAAATTACGTCATTTTGGTTTAATGATAGTTTTAACATACCTTTTCACTTTCTGCATCGAGAGCAGAGGTTGCTTCATCAAGAAGTAATATTTTGGGATTTCTTAAGAGAGCTCGAGCAATAGCCACTCTCTGCTTCTGGCCGCCACTTAATTGAGTGCCTTTGTCACCAACTGGTGTGTCGTACCCCTTTAAAAATATTTTTATGTACATTTTAATATTTGATTAGCATTTTTATTTGTTAATTTCACTTAATAAGTTAATTATATTTGTGTATGAAATCAAATTATATGTGTTTTTAAATGCACTATTATTGAACCATTGTTAGAATATACTTAGTCAAAATAATACTCTAATCAAGTTATAATAATAGCGTATTTTAAGAAACATATTTATGAATAATAAGTTTGCAACATATTTACAAAAAAAAAGTAATTTATGAAGAAAGATAATGAGAAAACGATCATTCCTTGCAATCCGCAGTTTCAGCACAATATGGAGGGAAAAAAATCATTGTTCAAAAAAACTTTCTGCAATAACTTTTGAACAAATTTGCCCAATGACATGGTGTTTTCTTCATCAATTACTGCTGCTCTTGCTTTAATTATTCAGTTGTATTTTCAGCTCTTTTACATTAAATAGCTTGTATGCAAGATTTAAAAACCTATTTTTCACTGTTTGCTGTTACAAAAGCGTTTTTAAAATATTTTATTTGAACGCTAAACACAATCTATGAATGGGTCTTTAATTGTTAAAATAAGTTTAAACATTTTTCCAATTTATTTTTGAATCCAATTGCTTCATAAGACATTAGTGATTTAAAAATGAAAAAAAAAAAACTATTTTTACCTGAGGTAATGAAGAAATGAAGGTATGTATATTGGCTTGACGTGCTGCTTCGATAATTTCTTGCATTTTAACTGTTCTAGAATTGTCTCCGTATGCAATGTTTTCAGCTAGACTGTAACTGAATAAGACAGGTTCTTGTGATACAAGACCGATGTGAGATCGGAGGTTAGCCACTTGCAAATCTGAAACGTTTTCTTCGTCAAGCATCTGAATTAAAATGTAAATTAACATTATTATCTGTTTACAGTGTTGCGAAAATATTAATTCATTTAGTCACTCTACTTTTGATGGGACGCAAGTAAAATTCAGCGGTGTTAGAATTTCGTTAATACTGATTCCGAATTGTTTATACATAGAGAAAAAATGCTGGTCAAATTACCGTACTGTATAGTAATGACATTTGTAGTAAAAAATAACATAGCAATAGTTTCTAGCAATAAAACCATAATTTATGGTATTTATGCCTATCGTTTGGTATTTTTTCCGTTCATATGATTTACCGAAAGTTCTGGTTTTCAAAATTATTGTTCTTATAATCACAAATTTGTAAAGAAATACATAACTGAAAAATAAATTTAACCCAATAAATAATTTTATGCATTGCTGGTGATTTGGTAAATATTATTGAGCTTTTTGGTGCTCCCATAGAGCCAGAAATGCGATAAATTTTTACTCTATTCTGGTCATTTTGACCTTATTTCTTCCTTATTGTAGTATTATTTTTTATAATTTTATAGAAAAACAGGTGAGATAAAAATTCTGTAAATCCTCCCAATTTTATATGTATAAATATTATAGTTTATTCAAGTATTTTAAACATCATATTATGATGAACATTTCTAAATACCAGATTGTAAACTAGAAAAATGTAATACCATGTTACAGTTAAGAAGCTTTAAATACCTTATAATAAAATATCAGCTTGACTGTCACTTTATCAAATAACAATTTGAATGTAATTTTAAATATAATTTACTATTAAAAATATATAAATGAGCATAACGTGATCAATAATGTTATAAGTATATTAATCTCAAGAGTAGGTATTATGTAACTCATTTGTGCTATAATATTTTTTTAAATTTTTGTACTTGTTTCAATTTTCGCCATATTCACCACAAAATAGTCCCAAATATTTTACCAGAAAAATTCCAAGGTAACAAACATATATGCTTTGTTAAATCATACAAGTATCTTAAGCAGTTTATATTTTCAAGGAACGTTAAGAAACTCGCGTATTAAGAACCTGAAAACTCTTCGTGTATTTAAATAATGGAAGAAATATTATAGTACCAACCATATATGGCAGTACTTTTACTTTCGTTACTTGTACCGCCGGTACAAGTAAAAAGTACGTACTTTTACTTGTACTTCGTTACTTTTTAAATTTACTACTTTTACTTGTACTTTCGTTTCTTTTTTAGGGAAAAAGTGCAAGTATTTGTAACGGAAATGTCGAAGGAAATCGTTACTTTTTTCTAAGACTCGAAAAGCTTTCTAAAAAAAAATTAATTAAAAAAAAATGCTTGTGTTTTTTTTTAATTTATAAAATTAGAGTGCAATATATATGCATTCACAGCTAACTTCGCGTAACCTTGACCTTTCAAAATTGTCATTCCTGAAAGGGAAAAGACGACGTAACAGAAAAAAACAAACAGGGGTTTTAAATTTTCTAAAGCTGAAAACATCATGCCAATCACCAGCGACAGAAGTATTTATGGCATATATGAGCTCAAATGTCGAAACGGAAAGCATATCAATTTTGAATCGATATCCAATCGTAAAAAAATTATATGTGAAATATAATACTGCAGTACCTTCTAGTGCTCCCGTGGAGAGCTTATTCAGCGTGGCTAAGCACGTTCTGAGAAATTGTTGCAGCAGACTCAATGAAAACACTTTCGAAATGCAATTATTTTGCAAAATGAATAAAAATATTAATTAGCAAGTTATTTTCATTCATTTTCGAGTTTTATGCATTTATTTAATACATTTTAAATAAAAAATGTTGGATATTTACTTTTTCAATTTTCTTTTTAAACTCACTAATAATACATTTTTGCCCTACTACATTTTTTACTAAATATATTTTTACCTAGTACATTTTGTACCAAAATTATGTTTATGCTTGACCTTGTTAAACAACGCCCAGTCAAATCTCTAAGAGCTTCAGAACTATTTGTGCTATTGAAAACTATTATTACTATTTTAACTCTTGAAAACTCGAAGGTATTAATTTAGCCGCTGATACTGAAATTCGTTTACAAATTTTAATTATTCTGTTAGGCAGAAACGTTCGGAAAATGATTTTCTGGTATGACTTCAGCATTAGCCATTGTTACAAATAAAACTGTAGACTGTTTGTCTCAACTTGAACTGCACATTCAATTATTTTTTACTAGCTCAAAGATCACAAAGCTATCTGAAACCCCGTGTTTTCTTTGTTTATGTTCGTGCTTTTAAAACGCGTATCTATAGAGGAAAACAATTTTAAATCAATGCTAATTTAAATAAATAAAAATTATAAACTAAAAATTAAAATCAATAGATAAAATTTCGAGCAAATTCCTAAAAAGTTTGATATAAAAATTACATTTGATTTTAAAATAATATTTTACGATTATATATATAAAATTATATTATACGATTATATTATAAAATTATATTATAATATTCTTCCGAATTTAAAAATAAAGTAATGTTCATAAATTTCAAAATTAAAAATAATTAAATAAATATCAACAATTTTGCAAAAACATTAAAGAACATAAGAATATTATTCAATAAAATTTTAGGTTACTTTGAATTTTCGATTTCCTAGAAATGTACTTTTAAATCGTTACTTTTTTGTTTAGTACTTGTACTTTTACTTGTACTTTTTACTCGTTACTTTTTGAAATAAGAACTTTTGACTTTTTACTCGTTACATTTTTTAAAAATACTTGTACTTTTACTCGTTACTTTTTAAAAGTAACGTTGCCATATATGGTACCAACTCTGGGATTCGAACTCC
The DNA here is from genome assembly GCF_982258835.1 of Parasteatoda tepidariorum. Lineage (NCBI taxonomy): Eukaryota > Metazoa > Arthropoda > Arachnida > Araneae > Theridiidae > Parasteatoda > Parasteatoda tepidariorum. The sequence continues at coordinate 61,013,091 of NC_141756.1, read as the reverse complement.
TGTTTAGACAATGATAAGAATGACCAATTAGCTCCCTTAGCTACATAGTGTATCCAGCTATCCGAACCAAAATTTTTTCATTAGGTGATCCTAGTTAGCGCGAATAGAATTCTTGTTGATGTTAAACTGTACTAGGTAAAAACAATTAATAAACAATATTTCGTAATACTTAGTAATTTAATGTTATATTTTTATGGTTATTTGGCTGTCTTAGTCGAATATAGTAAAATAACAATTAAATAAATTTCTATTTAACTTTTTAGAGAGAAATTTCTAATAGTGTAATCACAAAAATTTCTCAACAAAAGACAAAACATACCATTAAAATTTAAACGGTTTTGTGTTCCAGTACGCATAAGCCAAAACCTTAAATGTTACTCAAACATTCTTATAAGCTTTGTAAAAACATAACTGCTACTTAAACACTTTGTCAATCGTATTTTAAAATTTCATTTTCAAAACTTAACAAAACTCAAGAACAAGATTATTTTAGGAAATCAAAACCTACTTACCAAATTCCCATGTAAAGGATCGTAAAAACGTTCGATCAATTGCACGCAAGTACTTTTGCCACATCCACTACTTCCAACTAGAGCCACAGTCTTACCGGGCTATATAGCTAAATTAAGACCTCGCAAGATTTTTATATCAGGTCGGCTTGGATAATTGAAGTGCACTTTTTGGAAATCAATATAGCCATTAATTTCATTCTAAATCAGAAAAAAAAACAATTTATGAGTTTAACATGAAGAAGTAAATAAAAGACTATAAACAAAATTATATTCCCCGAAAGTTTGAATTAGATTCATTTTCATCTTATATGATATAAATGTATAGAATATTTTAGGCAATTATTCTATTGAAATTTAAATCATTGAAAATATCGTTCACTGTAATTTTCACTGAAGTTTATATGATTAGAAGTAAATAAAAGACTACAAACAAAATTATATTTCCCCAAAGTCTGAATTTTATTTATTTTCATCTTATATAATATAAATGTCTAGAATATTTTAGGCAATTATCCTATTGAAATTTAAATCAATGAAAATATCGTTCTCTGTAATTTTCACTGACGCTGCTTATACACGTCACAGACGGAAATAATGCCTAAAGTGACCGCTTCAAATAAGAAAGATGAGTTATATGAGACATTTAACTGGCGATCACTTTTTTCGCAAAAAAAGAAAAAAGAAAAAAAAATAAATCGTTGCGTTTATTTGTTCTTAAGAAAGCTATGTATATTAAATCGAGTTTTTTTCTCTCCAAAAAGATCGAATGAAATGAAACAACTGATACGATTTACCCAATTCTGAACCTGATTAAACCGATTTACTCGAAGGACCAGCAAAATATTTTAGTATTTTATCAACTATTCATTTTCAAAGATAAATAATATTTTTTATCAGAATTGCAATTTTCTCGAAATAGAAAAACGAGAGAAAATAAACACTTTCATTATGAAACATTTTATAAACAATGTATTTAAACTTAAAGAAAATGTACTTTTGTTTGATAAACTATAAAAACGTAGAAAAGAACTGTAAGACACAAGAAACATTTGAATAAGACAGATCTGTCTTTGTAGGAAAACAAGTGCTATCATTAATTTTCAGACTCGCAATTATTCATCGAAATTGATAATTGCCTTGCAACAAGAAGTTATAGAAAAAATTGGTCAATTAGAAAATTAGTCAAATAGGCAGACTAATTAAAAGATACGGAAGATCAAAAAATTATTTTTCGATTTATAAAATGTATCTAAATTATATTATGCCTAAAACAATTAAAAATTAAGTTGCATACATGTATGCAACTTCATTTTTTTTCTACCTTGTTTTTTTATGATCAAGTGTATAAATACGCTTGATCTTAAAAAAACATGACACTTTTTCTACGTAAAGAGTTCTTCTTTTCAAACGCCCTGCATTTTACTTTGAAACCGCTACTTCAACTTAATTTGTTAATTTTAATTGTAACATGCCATATAGTGTGCCAATAATGATAAAAAATAATGATTTAAGAGAAGTTATTAAAGCTAATTTCAGAAAGAAATATTTTATAACTACTTTTGATTAATTAAAATGTTATTATTTTTGTTGAATTTCAATAATCAAATGGCCTAAGTAGTGGGTCTGTTTGAATCTTTACTAAAGTAAAGGCCATATGATATGCTGATGAATTCATGGTTGATGTAGTGGGGGCCAATATTTGCCAAAAAACAATGCTACTCATAATTAATTTTTTATTATTTTCATTATTGAAACACTGGATGGCAACTTCTTTAGTTTTTCTTCTCTTATGTGAAATACAAAAATAATAGTTCTTTTTAAATATTCTTGTTAAATGTTAGTGAAAAACTTAAGCTAGAAGTTCTGTAGTCTTGTTTTAATGTATAAAAGAAATTTATGTTTTTGAACTATATGTGTTTGAAATAAAAAATAAGAATTATTGAAGTTTTAAAAATAAAAATATTTACGCCCAAAACAAAAACTATATATATTTCATAGAAAAATAGAAAGTTATGTTTACTGTAAGGGTAAGTTTTTGCAGATCTGCCATAGATGTGAAAATCTGTTTTTACCTATCATATCGACTTTAACAATTTTTTAATACAATTGATTACTGCTAAAACATAACGAATGATTTCAATAAAAATTTTAATTATCTTAATTAGTAACTTACCAATTTTTTGCCTTGTTGAGACAGGGGATCTATACTAGGAACTATATCAAGAAGATTAAAAATTCTAACCGCTGCCAGTTTAGCTTTATTGTAGTCTGGGGCGATTGCAATAGCTTGTCCAACATACATCATCGCAATTAAAACTCCTTGAAGAACCCTGTTTTTATCAGATAAAATAGTAAGGTAAAAGAAAGACTCAAAGATAAAATAAAAAATACATTGAAACAAAGTTATAAATATGTTATAAATAAAAAAAAATAATAAATTTTTTTTTAAAGAAACGAAAAACATTAATTTTAAAAATCGCAAGAGATGAATGAACTTTTTGTTATTCTATTTGGCCATTAAAATGCTAGGTGAGGATTTGGGAGCAAAAAAATAATAGTTTCTCCAAAAGATGAAACTAGTGCTCTTTAATTCGATCTATAGTGGGTTCGAGAGAATAATAAATATTCGACTCTAAACATGCGATCTTTTTTTTAAAAAAAAATTTTGATTTCTCAGAAGCTATTTGACCGATTTTGTTCAAATTTGGCATTGTAAAATTCTTTAAAAAGATGTACAAAGTTACATAACTCACTATCTAAATTTTTTTCGACTTTTATTAAAAAATGTTACAGAATATAATAAATATTCACTAAAAGTTATTTTTTTGCAAGCAGTCATCTTTGGATTAACGAATTTTATTATAGTATACAAAATTTTTTAAATTCGCTTAAAACGTTCTCGAGATATGACAAAATATGTTGAAGTAAAATTACCATAAAGGCGTACAAACTTTGGATCACTCTCCTGATCGAACTATTTGGGAACCGTATTTCCCAAATTGCGGCTACCCCCTATATGTTTGGGGTAAAAATCCAAATTCGCCACAAGAAAAAAAAAAAACACACGTATGTTTGTTTAGAGAAAGTACGTATTTGTGTCCTATTTTACAACTTAAAATATCGTCCGCAGTAATTAATTAGAATAATTGAGGTCACCCCCTAGTTCCATAGAACGTTAAGATTCATTAGATCAGAAGTTTTCCAGGGTTTCCCAGTTTTTTAATAACTTCTTATTTATTTTGTTCCCAGATTATGATCATAACTTCTGTTTATCATTTGTGTAAGTTGATTGTATGGATAGAATACAAAAGTGGCAAAAATAGCCAAATCTCGCTTTCATAAGTGCACCACTTGTAGAAATAGATCATCATGTTGATGCCCCACACTTACACAGGTCTCACTGCATTTCTAACTCCTATCCTCAGATTCATTTTGAGATTCTTTTGAATTTATTTCGCGAACTCAGACTAGCGAAATGCATTATTGTTTGATAATTTCGTTCAGCAACATTTATCTGCAATTTTTTTTAGCTTATTTTGTATACATTATTTTTAAATTCATGTTTAACGAACGTTTAGGAATGAATAAGTAGTTTAATAAGAGGCATGTACAATTCATTTATTTAGGGAAAGCTTCCTATCTATTTTTATCAGTTTTCTAATTATAAAGTTTTTAGTTACAACAGTTACAACAATTAAATTTTCTTAAAAATTATTCAATTATACGCAATATTCTGACTTTCGAAGTAAGAAATTTAATTTCATTATGCTCTCTCAAATATCAATTTAATAATTTATTTATAAGAAGCTAATATGTTTTATGCATGAAAATTTGATATACATTTTTTGTTTGCGCAGAAGTAAAAGTTTGTGATATTGGAAAATATTTCATTTTTTAATGAATAAGCATTTCAATTTCAATTTTCCTTTAATCAAAAATTCTAAGTGCTGTGTAATTCTGGTTATTATGTTAAACCTCTTTATTTTCCTATCACGATATGTCTCCAATTTTGAAAATTTTCGTCTTAATTTCTTATGCGCTTAATATTTCTAAGTCTGTCAGTCAAATCATGGGAAGAAAGTCCTTAAAGTTATAAATTTTATGTACTCAAAATTATTAATGAAAATAATTTTGGGGATCTTTTCAAAAATATCTCACTTTAATAAATTTTCATACTTGATCTCTTTATCAGCTACTAGTACTGATCCATAGTACAAAACTGCAGCATAAGAAAATATATTTGTTCCTTGGGCAAATCCATAAATAAGACCTCTAATGTGTGCCATTTTCTGAGAATTCCTAAAAAAATAAGTGTCAGCATTATATTAATAAAAGGAGGTGTTTTTCAAAGCAAAATGACTAGAACAAAAAAGAAAAACAATGCAGTTTATTTATATACTTCTTAATTATTTGCTAAGTATTTTACGAAACTTGCTGAAGGATTTACTTTTTAATTGAAGCATTAATTTAAAGGTAAGTCATTTTTTTTAGTTTTTTTTTGAATATTTGAAAGTATAGATTTAATTAAATTAGAAAACCGGGAAAGTTTTATAACTATCAAAAAATAATTAAGGAAACTGAAATTAAGCGTAATAAATTATTGTTGATATGATCATAATTTTATGTAAGCTTAAAAGGAAATCATGTCCTCAAGGAAAATATTAATGTTATTACTAACCAGCGTCTTAATATTTTGATATATCATTAGCATTTTAGCTGTGACAACAAGCAAATTTTCTGTGAGCTTATCATGGTGTAAAACTGAATCATATATTTCTCTAAATTCCATATTAAACAATATTATGCGATATTATTTGATTTAAGCGAAATCATGTTTCAATTTAATGTCTTGTTGTAGCAGTAATTTTTAAAATGTTATTATGCTTCAAAGTTCAACTGATTTTTGTAAGATTGTATACATATATTTATTAAGCAAAAAGTTCCATACTGTTGATATTTATTAAAAATTTATAAAATACTGAAAAAATCCGGTATACAGGGTAAAAAATTCAGAATCAGACTATGGTATAAAGTACCGGCACTTTAAGTGATTAATCCTTCATTTTTACAGTAAAATATTATCTCGTAATTTTTACAGTAAAATATTATCTCGTAATTTTAACAGTAAAATATTATCTCGTAATTTTTACAGTAATATTCATTTAATCAGCGTGATTCAGTGATTTCAAGGTAACTAATGCAGTAAAAATTGCAGTATATCAGATTTCTGTTCCGTAACTTTCGGTAAAATAAGATTTTACGGTAAAAAGTACATTTCCCCCTTTGAGGGCGTGTACTTTTTACCGTAATTTGAGTAATTGAGTTTTTTACAGAATAGCGACAATCATTATAGCGGATGAAATTCTCGTTACACTGAACACAAAGCAAATGAACACTGGATGCTGGGCAAAAGTTGAAAGCAAATATAACTATTTAGTTAGATTGCTAGTTTTTTAATACAAAGCAACTTGTATGATCTTTTGGATAATAGTTTAGTGTTTTGAGGTTGGTAGCTTTCTCAATTTTTTTAAAAGAATATGGGGGGGGGGAGGTATCTAAATAGTTTTTCTCAATAATCAATTCTCTATTTATTCCTGCTCGATTTGGCTTTGTATAAAATATAGATATCAGATAGAATGATAATTTCACCAAAGTCTTTAGAAGAATTAAGGTTTTAAGTCAATCCAGTTTTGTAATAACGAATAATAATGAAATAAATAAAATATTTCGCACGATAATGAAAACAAGCTGTTCTCTAGCATAAATACACTGCAGCGTTTTTATGATAGTAAAAAAAAAAGTTGCAATGCAATAAAGCATTATCGCTATAATGGAAAGGATGCAGTGAATTTTTTAGTTCAATCTCAGTTAAAATGGCGGGATAAAATTTTATTCTTTAAATTTGTTCTATGGTGCTTTGCGATTTTAGTAAGTATATAAATCATTATTTGTTTCAATGTTTATGCTTCAAAGTTTTTCTCCCATAACATGAATTAAATAAGATTAATACTGTAAATTCTAATCAGCTTTACAAACTGTTTATCTTTAAAATGTAATATTTATGAAACTAAATATCACACAATTCCCTTTTAAATATATATATATATATATATATATATATATATATATATATATATATAGCCGACCCGATTTTGAGTTTACGACTTTACGACTACCAATGTTCAACTCAGTAGCCTTGTAATTTCAAACCCAGTCCAGAAGACAAGGGAGCTTCTGGATCAAGTATTGAGGGAAATTTGCTTTCGTCTAGGTCTTTTTCATGGACCTAACCAGTGTTTGCGTTACACGGAGAGGAAAACCTCGAAACTTCCCACATTTAGCCTGGTGGCAAGAGGACTCTAACCCATGATCTGTCTACCACTAAGGATATTTTATGTCAGCACTGTGGTTGGTGTGAGCCGAGTGCGGAGCTCCTATCGACCAACTATCGCTGGGATTCGAACTCGGTTCACCTCATTGGATGGCGAATGCTCAAACCCCTGAGCCACCTCAGCTCAAATAAATAAAAATATACGACGAATTAACACTAGTCTTTACTTATAAATGATATAAAATTTTAAATCTCAAAATTGTAAGCTTAACTGTTGCTATAAAAGGCCGAAAGCGGAACAATATTCTAATCATAATTTACCCAGTTATACGGCTTGCAAAATCGCCAGTTTCATGCGTGTCGTACCATCCGATGTCTTGTTTTAGTATAGAAGTCATAAGCAAACAGCGGATTTTAAAAGCTTGATTAGCTGCAGCAGAGTTAAAAAAAACAAATGAATATGTAATTGCAGATCAACATTACAACAACAAAATGCTGTATTGTAAATACACCACGTTGTTGAATCTTTTAAAAATTCTTCTTTCGATCTGAAAGAGGAAAACTTATCATAAATGTCAATGTTTAATAAATGATATAAATTGCAATCAAAATATCAGAAATGAATTTATTTTATTAGTGAAAATTTAAAATTATTTCAAAAGTGAAAAATGACTTAAAGAAAATTTTTTTTCAGTCTTGTAATTCGAAAGATATGGTGATTAATGTTCGAAAAGTTTGTTAAAATGTATGCTTTAGGGAGTCTTCAGCCGGCGGGGTTCGAACCCACGAACTCTCGGACATGGGATAGCCTTACCGACCAGGCTATCCTGGTAAAATTTGGTAGAGCAGCAGCTTTAATAGGGTGCGAATTTGAGAGACTTGTAATTGTTCTTCCTAAATTTGATTATATAATACATATTATTCATTTTTAGCGAAAACATCATTTTAACTAAACACTTTAAACAGGGCCGGGATAGCCTGGTCGGTAGGGCGCTGGGCCCATATCCAAGAGGTCGTGGGTTCGATCCTCGCCGGCCGAAGACTTCCCGTGTAGTAAATGGTGACTGATGCACGTTAAATCTGTCGAGTCTCAAAGTCCTCAATTCTTGTTATTCCTTTAGAGCGTAAACATGATATAATTTAACACTTTATGACGTAACAAAATTCAAGGTATCAGTTTTATAGTTTAATGGTGAATCCATTTTTCTGAGAGTGAGCATCAACTTTAATGTAGTGCAAAAGTGAGAGACATTGCTATTGCTCTTCTTAAACTTCATTATATAATATTTATTATTCTTTTAGAACGAAAATATGACATAACTTAATTCTTATGGTACTAGGAATCAATAATATAACCTTAATGTGGTGTAAAATTGAGACATATTCTCCTCTAACTTGATTACATAATACTTAATATTCTTTTTGAACGAAAACATGATTCAATAAATTTTTGTTTTATAGTATTATGGTTCAACTTTATATGATTTTCTTCTGATAATGTAGTTAATAATAAGAGTTTATAGGAGTAACGTTTGTTTGCTTTTTATAGTATGATAAATGATAAAGAAAAATGATGTCCAGGCTTAATATTAGAGAAACAATAGCAAACAATAAGTTCATTTAAAAAATTCTCGATAATAATCTATAATGTTATGTTTAAAAATATAAATTGCCTATCTATTAAGTAGATACCTATGTATAGCATGACACGGAAATGTATTACTTTGATTAAAAAATTTCACTAAATAATAATAAGAAACCTAACAAATTTGTATACGTTTTATTAAAAGGAAATAAAGCAAAACTATACAAAAGAAATTTCTCTTACAGAGAATATAAATTTCACTGACAGAAAATGTGATTCAAAAAACTTTTTTTCAATTGTATGACCCTGAGAAACACAGTGACAAACAAGTAATTTTACATAATACAAACATCACATAACATACAAATATCACATCAAACAAAGATCACTGAGGGGTTAATAAATTTTGTTGTTACGATTTATTCAATGAATTCATTGTACTTATTCTTTATATTTCTATGATTGTACCTTAATTATAGTGTTTAAACTTTACCTTCAAGTGCATTATTTGATTTTGATTCAGTTACTCGACTGCAAATTTGAACAAAGCAGTACTGTATTATGACATAAAGAAAAAAAATAACACTAATTTAACACTTTTAAATGCTGAATTCAAGTGAAATCTGTGCCTTATACAAACTAATATGCCCTGGGTACAAATGGACAACTTGTTTATCTTTATAATAACAGACTACACTGTAAAAATTCACTGTTAAATTACTTTAAAATGTACCGGCCTACAGCGAAATCGATTGCAGTAAATACAGAGCATAAATTTTAATATATTTTCATTTTTTAAGTAATGTTTGCTGTGAAATCAATAACTGTAACTAAAATCATATTACTATAAATATTACTGTAAAAGATACGATATAAAATTTTGTGATGACAACGGATTTTATGGTAAAATGCATTTAATGGATGTTGCACACAGGTTGTTAACACTATTAACCGTAATTTAATTCGAAAATTTTTACAGTGTTTCTCCTGTAAAATGGTTGAGAAACATATAATGTCATATTTTTTATAAAAAGCAAAATAATATTGTCTTCAATTTAAAAAAATTATATGTTTTTTTCATGTCATGTTTCAAAATTGTAACATGGATGCTAAATTTAAAAAGAAAATTAACTGAATTATACTTGCAATTAAGAATACAGCTATAAAACTTGCAATTAAGAATTAGGTATGAAAAACTTTGTGTTATAACAAATACGTAGTTACATATATTTTGCACATTGTAGTTAACAAAGATGGCACACATTACGAACATTATTTACTTCAATTTTCATAAATTCATAGATTTCATAATTCATTCAAATATTCGAAAATTTCATAATTTCATAATTCATTCATAAATTTCTAAAATTCAAAAATTTCATAATTAAAAAACTTTACAATTGAAAAATTTCATAATTTCAAATTCATTCACAAATTTTATAAATTTCTATTGAAAAAAACAAAGAAAAAAAACTCAATTTAGAGAGCAGTTCAATATTGGTTTTTTCTACCTTGAGAAAATTCTCTAATAATTGTGAAAAAGTTACGCATGAAATTTATTAGTTAAAACTCATGATATTGAAAAAATAACCTATGAAAACCCATAATTAACGTAATAAAACTAAAATAAAAGTGTTTAGTATGGTATTGAATGTGTACTTGACAATGAAAAGCAATGCATAACGCAAAAAGTTTAGCAAAAACGTTACAGAACATTGACCAAAGAAATTTAAATCTTTAAAATGTCACAATTATTTATCGCAATTGAATTTTTTTTCTTTTGCTAAAACAATTAGGTATGGTGAGTAATTTTTAAACTAATCGTTAAGAATCGCCTTTTTTTCCTATTTTACATTTTACGCCTTATTGTAAGCATTCGGATATTCTTAAAACAAAGATACATCTATACTTTTCAAATAAATAAATAAACAAAATAAATAAATAAATAAACAAAATAAATGAATAAATAAACAAAATAAATAAATAAATAAACAAAATAAATAAATAATAATAAGACAGTAGTTGCAAAATTGTTAAGATTGTAGCACTCTTTAAAATTATGTGATTGCATATTTAAAACTCCTCAAAACAACTTTTATTAACGATGTTAGTTTGTAAATATTATCAGTTGAAGCATTGTAACACCAAAACAAATACATAAGCCTTTCTCTTCAAGTATTGCCACGTGGTGAAACGGCCTTAACCATCTTTAGAAAGTATACATGTCTTCTGCCCCAGTCTTCTTTACTGATTAGTCAAGGTGCTGATGAACTTGTAGCCAGAAAATAAACAGGTCATTTCATGTTTCGTAGACTAGGTCTAGGTTGGTCATAGGTTAATGATGATATTTTATCGAATCTATTGCACTATCATAAGTTCAAAATGAAAAACTGAAGTGTGAATATTGCATTTATTATATTTGTTAAAAAATAAATAAATATTATATTTTTGGATTTATTTTACGGGCTAAATGTTCAATCGTGCATATATGTGTTTCAGATTCAGAATAATTTTCGGAGCACTTGTTACAAAACAATGGTGTAGCTGAAAAGTGCCAGTTTGATGTTTCGATTCTTTAATCTTATTTTTTCCTGTCTTAAATAATTTCTTTCTTTTAAAGCTAAATTTCTTCATAGAGACATCAAGTTCTTGTGTTTAAAGTCGCATATATTTCTGTTGCAATGTTTCGAAAACTTTTCTTTCTTTAAGATTTTCAATTATAATATAAATGAAATTTTGTAAAACTTTGAGAATTTGCGTTATACTTAAACAACTTAGCGTGAGCGTGCTAAACTTTGTGAAAACTTTAGAAAGGCGCTAATTTTCAATTTTCTTTTCTTCCTTTTGTTTAATTAAAATCTTAAAAATGCTCGCTTTTAAAAGAACTTTTTTACCTTTTATGTTAATTTGAAAATATATAAGACTTTAATATTTAGTATTTAAACCTATCTCAGTGCATTGAAATCTTTTATAGCTACATATATTTAAAGAAGGGAAATGAATTTAAACTAAAAGTATCTCTTAAAAGACAGATTCTCTTAAAAACAGTATTTTATTTATTTATTTATAAATAAATAAAACAATTTTCTTGATTTTTTTTCTCTATTTATTAAGAGTTATATGTCTGGGCACGACTGAAATAAAAAGTAATTATTACGAAAATCTGTTAAAAATTTTGCATTAATTATTAAATTATTGTTTTGATGCTTAATCTTTTATAAACAGTGCTTTAAAATGCTTTTGAAAATCGTTGGTTTCAATACATACATAGAATTGAATGCTTTTTAGTTGTAAGTTTTTTTGAGGAATGTTAAATATAAATTTATTATATAAGATTTAATTTAATACAATTAAAGCTATATTTTAAATTCTTTTTTGGCATTTCTACGGTATTAAATACTGATTTACTTGTTACTATTTCAAACTATATTTTTCAATCAGTTATTTTGATTAGCAGATAGAGAAACAAAGAGGAAACAAGACTTATACTTAGAAGGCGACGACTTATACTTAGAAAGAAGACGTATACAACTTCTTATTTAACATAATACTTAGCATTATAATAAGAATTTAAATATTTAAATTCCAGTTTCATAAAAATTTGAAATCAAATTAAAAATATTAAATTTTTATTTTTAATATTTGATTTTCTAAGCTTATTTATAAGTTTATTTATCCAATCACATATAGATTATCAATCACAATATAGATTATCAGCTACTTAAAAAAAAAGAAAAATAAATAAATAAAACAAAAAAACATTGAATTTTTTTTATCTACAGACACCTGTAAAAAAGTTAAAAGGTTAAGATCAAAATTATATCTTTTCCCGAGAAATAACCAGCACTAATTACTTATAAAAAAACTACAAATGTTACATATTCGACATCGATGAAATAAAGGACCTGAGTTAAATCACAATATGTAGAGAATTTAGTTAACTCCAGCTATGTCATAGTAGTCTGAACATTATAAAGATTGTAATAATGTCCTTTTAAGTTTAGAAGTTCTTGGTGGGTACCACTCTCTACAATTTTCCCTTTGTAAATTACTGCTATTGTGTCTGCATTTTGAATTGTAGAGAGTCTATGAGCTATAATAAGACATGTGCGTCCACTACTTGCTTTGTCTAATGCTTCTTGCACAACCTAAAATATAATAGAAAGATATCTAAACATTTTAAAATTTTATATAAGTCACTTTTTGTGTTATGTGGTTTTCACCTTATTCACCCAATTTGTTAATAAGCTATTAGTAACTAAATTTGTTTGATAATCTTATTTAATTTTTCTTGCGGACAGTTATAATATATTTTTCACATGATCTATGATGTGATTATTCAGTGTAAATATTTTAAAAAAATAATAAAAAATAAAACGCCCCAAGTATTGGAAAATAAACAAATAATCAACACTAAATATTAATCTGTAAAAGACATGAATAATTTAAAAAGAAATAGAGACCAGTGTCGATCTCAAGAAACTTCAAATGATGGGATTTGATTCAAAACATTCGAATAATGAAATTAAATAACGGTAAATATTTTGATCATTAGTAATAGAAAATGAAAGGTGCAATCACACTAATTAAACAATCAGTAGTCATTAAAATTCCATATAATGGAACTAGGTTAAATAATAATAATGATAGAAGAAAATAAAACCTCGGAGATGAAGTTTTAATTATGTAAAATAATCAACAAATAATGAAAAGTTTTTTAGCATCTTTATTGAGGTATACTATAAAATTTAAAAAGTTAATAAATGATTATTTATTATAAATAAGACTACGTAAAAATTTAATGGCTTTTTAAGACAATATAGAGGTCATCTAACTTACAAGTGGATTAATTGCAGGGAGCCAAATAATCATCGTGAGAAGTATAAAAATATTATTTTATTTCATAACCGGCATTGATCAGTCGACCCAATTCTGAGTTTATGACCATCAAGGTTCAACTCCATAGCCTTGCAATTTTGAACCAAATCCAGAAAAAAGGGAACTCCTGTATCAGGTATATAAATACACAAGTGGGCGACCTTTGTGCTAAAATACAAACTAAGGTAAACAACGTTTAAGAGCACAAAAAGTATTTATAAATGCAGACAGCTGTTTCGGATGCTCAAAGGGCAACCTTCATCAGTGCAACAGAAAGAAATGAGAGAAAACAGGGTAAATATAGAGAAAAGTGACGTCACAAGGGGGGGGGGATTAGAGCAACGGCTAATAGGAAGGACGGGTGAATGGATGACGACGAATGGGTAGCAAGGAACAAAACAGGGGGTTAGTTAGGTTTAATCATAGATTTCCAAACAGGAGAAAGATAAGGAACGCTGGATAGGTCATTGACCAACAGTTTGGAATGTTTGAATATATTATAGGACTCATAAAAGTCTAAATCAAAAATTGAAGAACAATTTTGAATGACTTTAGAAGAAGAAAAATCAAAATTATGATTAGAGTCCCAACAATGTTGGGCAATAGATGAGCGTTTAGATTCTTGTTTTTTGACATAGGCTTCATGTTCCTTGACACGGTACTTTAAGGCACGCTTAGTTTGGCCAACATATGAAAGGCCGCATTGGCAATTAATTTGGTATATACGCCAGCTACTTTGACTGTCAATGGGCTGTTTGAGATTAGAACATTTTATCTTATTAATGAGACTGAAAATAATATTGAAATCAAACTTCTTTAGGATATTAGCAACTTGCCGACTTATTTTAGGAAAATAGGGTAAAATGACTAAATTGTTAGAAAATTCTTTGTCAGGTTTATCGGTAGGTGATTGTTTAGTTAAGTTTTTATAAATATTATCAATGATGTTAGGAGAATAACCTCTGTCATGAGCAATGGCTTTGATGTATGCATTTATAAATACTTTTTGTGCTCTTAAACGTTGTTTACCTTAGTTTGCAATCCTGTATCAGGTGTTAGGACTTTAGTATTACTTTTGGTGGCATCTGCGTTACATTCTGAGAAACCTCCACGAAAACCTCCTCCGGTTAGCCCGACGGTAAGGGGATTTTAAATTATGATCCTTCTACTACTGAACTTACATCAATGCTGTGGTCCGAACGAGACGGGAGCAGAATTCGTACCAACCAGTCAACGCTGAGATTCGTACCTGGAAGCGAACATTTTGTCCCCTGAGCCGGCTTGGTGTGTAGTGTTAAAATGTTTATAACCGTCGTTAAACAGCCGACCCAAATTTGAGTTTACGATTACCAATGTTCAACATCATAGTCTTGTAGTTTTGAACCCGATTTAGATGACAAGGAAACTCTTGGATGAAATATTGAGAGATGAAATATGAGAACTTTTTGAGGGAACTAATGCGCTTTTGTGTTACATGGATAGGAAAACCTCCCACGGTTAGCCTGATGGTAAGGGAACTCTAACCCATGATCCGTCCACCGCTGATTTTACGTCTGCATTGTGGTCGGTGCGAGCCGGGTGCAGAATTCGCATCAACCAGCCATCGCTGGGTTTCAACCCCGGGTTACCTCACGGCGAGTGGAGCGTTCAATCCTCTGAGTCATCGCGGTTCATAGTTTTAAAATTGATAAAGTATCTTTAAAAAAAACAATACTTCTTTCTAAAACTAAAAGGAAGGCAGAAAGTTTAGAATGAATTCTTTCAAAAAGCCTGAAAATCGTTTCTAAAACCCCCACCATTAATATTTTTTTGCTAATTTTTAAAAAATTCTTTTTTTTTTGAAATTAACTTATATTTTAAAAAAAAGTTAACAGTTTGATAACTTTTTTTCCACAGAAAAATCCTAATGATTACGAATAAACTTTTATAGAATATTCAGAATGTTTTGCTACTTTCGTTTACAAAATTTCGTCACATTCGGGAGAGTAGGTTTTTTCGGCAAGGTATCTTAAAATAAACTCGCTTTTTTTAATGATTATTCTCAATATTTTTCAAGTAACATTATTTTTTTTGTTTAAATTTCATAGCTAAAACTCATTACACAACTGAATCGGGAATTACATTCATCAGGCATGCGTTGTTTTGCAATTCTATTTTGTTTTTATACACAAAATATGCATGATGTTGCATGATAGGCATACTTAGGCATTTAAGCCTAAGCTGCTTTAGTCTTAATTTCATGAATAAATAAAATGCATAGCGACACAGTTTTAAAGGGGACCGGGATAGCCTCTGGTTGGTAGGGCGCTGGACTCTTCGAGAGAAGGGGAGTTTAAATCTAGCTGGCCAAAAACTCCCCGTGTAGTAAATGGTGGCTGGTGAGCGTAAAATCTGTGGGGTAATGAAGTCTTCCATGTTCCCATAACAAAGTTCATTACATAGTAAAGTACATTAGGAACATAACCATGTTCCCAATCGTTCTCCGGTTCAGGTCAAAATTGCGTATGAATTATGTACGAATGGGTCCGCCCTATAAGCGGGTGTGACGTATGGGTGTGGCAAAAATCAAGCTCTTAGCCATAAATAGCATCACTAGAAAAGAAGAACACTCGCTTCCCCAGCGCCTTAATGGCCTACAACAACATCATCAACTACGCAGTTTTAAACCATCTTCTCTAAAATGTTTCTATTTAAAATCAAGTGAAAGTGTTTAATATAGTATGCCAACTATATTAGAATTTTTTAATGAGAGTTTTGACTTACCTTTTCACTTTCTGCATCGAGGGCGGAGGTTGCTTCGTCAAGAAGTAATATTTTGGGATTTCTTAAGAGAGCTCGAGCAATAGCCACTCTCTGCTTCTGGCCGCCACTTAATTGCGTGCCTTTGTCACCAACTGGAGTGTCGTAGCCCTTCATAGAAAAAAAATATATATAACTGTAAATGAATTCTAAATAAATTTACTGTAAGATTATTCATCAATCCCATAAACAGCATGAGTTATTATTCTGTGCCTTCCATTGCTATCGAGGTGCACAAATCTTAGATTAAATCCTCTACAAATTTTCTACATCATTTCTAGTGTGATGTTCATAAATTTGTGATCTTCAGTTCATGCCAATATTTTTTTCATAATTTGTTGTTCTTTCGTTAAACTTTCTTGATTTTAATTCCTTGCGTTATTCAGGAAAATAAGCTCGTTTCTTATCTTTGGAACATGAGTATAGATCTAAGTGGGAATATGCTTATGGAATTAGCAATATGCCTCTTATTGCATTTTTCTCCAAAAAGGATTCTTTTTTGTTTAATGCGCATGTTCTAAAGCTTATTTTTGTAGAAAACGCAAATTTCTTTTCAATTTTTAGTGGTTTTCTGACGAAGAAAAACTTAAGAAATGTTATTTAAAGTGAAATTAAATGTTTTGAAACGAAAAGACATAACTTGTTGACATAACTGAAAGGAAAAAATGATGAGCACTAAAAATAAAGTAAAATATATTTTTATTTTTATTTTTACCTGAGGTAATGAAGAAATGAAGTTATGTATATTGGCTTGGCGTGCTGCTTCTATAATTTCTTGCATTTCAACTGTTCTAGAATTGTCTCCGTATGCAATGTTTTCAGCTATACTATAACTGAATAAGACAGGTTCTTGTGATACAAGGCCAATGTGAGATCGGAGGTTGGCTACTTGCAAATCTGAAACGTTTTCTCCGTCAAATACCTAATTTGAACAACAAAAAAAAATTATTTTGTCTACTATATAAACAACAACCACAACTTAATCAATCACGCATAAATCATCTTTAATTAATATAATTATATCTGTTTTTATAACTGGGCGATTCCATGAAAAAGGGGAAAAGCACCGGAAAATTCAAATAAGAATAATGTTATTATTTTGGATTTTTTCTGAATTAGAAAGGTTTGAAGTTTGATAATTTATAAATTTTTTTTGAGAATTCAGATTTTTAGTGTTGGTAGCCCATTGAACATTGCATTTACTTGTTCTGATCTGGGTGAAGAACATGGTCAGATTCTTAAAATCAGTAACTTAACATTATCTTCCTTTCAAAATGTTCCAAAGAATAAATATTGTTTATTACACTTAGTAGAAATATTGTGTAATGTTAAAATAACTTTTTGTTGCTAAATTCACTTAATTATATAAATTTCAACTAAACGTTAATGCATGTAACGTAAGTTACCAAAAACTAGGAAAAGTTTTTATGTGTAAAAAAAAACATGTGATACAAAAGTAAGAATATTATTTTTTCTTTCTTAGAGACTAGCACTAAATAAGTAGCAATAGCTTTTTTTTTCAAATATTATTTATTTACTGTTTTGTGCACTATTCAATATATGTAACGTAAGTTACTGACTTGCATGTAATGTTAGTTACCAATGTGAAATGAGTTCATTTCTTTTGAAAATTGGCATATAAACTAAATAAGATGTATCCAGTTATAATAACAAAGTTTAAATAAATAAACACTGCCTTAGGATATTAATTTTATTGAAAATCTTTGCATTAAGTCATTTTATTGGATGTTGGCATTCATATGTTTTCAAAGTTGGACGAAATCTCTCTAGAAGCTAATGGTGGCAAGAAGAAAGTACAAGCACGTTATCTTCTTCATTCAGTTCGAGAAATGTACCAAATGTTTATGGAAAAAAATCCAGAATGCAAAATTGGAAAACTAAGTCCTTTGAGCTACGTCCAAAGCATGTCTTGCTTAGTAACAAACCTCCTAGAAATGTTTGTCTTTGTAAGTATCACGAAAACTTCGGATGAGCTACTGAAGCCTTCAGAAAATTCCATAATGTTCCATCTTACGCAATACTTCAGAAAATTATTTTTATGTTCAGAAAAAAGAGATGAGTGCTGGTCTGGAGAATGTGTGCCGGTGGATATCAAAAATGTTCACATCTGGTCAGATGGGCCAAGGAGTCAGTTCAAGAATCTATATATAACTCCGGTCTTACCTGTTTTTGAGATTCATCATGGAAAAATATTGTTGTGGGATTATTTTGCCTTGTCGCACGGCAAGAGTCCTGTTGATGGGACAGGTGGATCTATTAAAGGAAGTGTAAAAAATGTCGTATAGAAAAGAAAACATATTGTCATCAATGCCTCTGAGTTTGGGGCAGCAACACAAGAGCATTGAACAAAAATAAATATGGTAGAAATCACACCAGAAGATATTAAGAAGCGTCAGAAAAAGTTAATCTGTCTAGTCTATTTTCAAAAGCTCCACAGATTAAAAATATTAAGCAGATCCATCACTTAAAATTTCAAGAAGGTATACCAGAAGGGTTTTTTAAGTGAAAGATGTTGAAAAACAAAATGATGAATCCAAAATAAAAGCTGGAGATTAGTATATGGTTAGATACGAGGAAATGTTATATCCAGGTGTGGTAATGTCTGTTGAAGAGCAAGAATTTAAAGTCAATGTAATGGCTGCTGTGGGAATCTATTGGAAATGACAAGGAAAAAGAGATGAAATATTCTACCAGAAAAAAAGCATGGTGAAAAGAATTGAGCCCCTATACTAGTTAATAACAGAGGACATTATAAGTGTGCATAGTAATGTCTGAATCAAGTATGTAAATGAAAAGTTTTTTGAGTTTACTTCATGTACACTTTTTCTCCCTTGCACTATACTGTTTAAATATGTTAATTTGCATTTGTACATTACTGGAGTAAAAGTTTGATGCAAAGGGAATTTCGTAACGTAAGTTACTGTAACGTAAGTTACCCATTTAAAAAATTATATTTAATTGAACTTTTGAAATAAAATCTTAAATCTAGGCATAATAAATATTTAAACATGTCAGTAAAATGATACATATAATCTTAATCAATTAACATTTGTATGAGAACAGAATTTTGCCTTCAAGCATATTGCAAATTTATGCCATTCCTTTTTCAGTAACGTAAGTTACCACACTAGTTTTAGGTTTTTACACTGCTTAAATGGAAAAATATTAATTATTCTAATTAGGTTGCTTTTGGTTTTGATTGTAATTTTAAGAAATCACTTTATTTTAGATTGTGTATTAGTATTATTTGTATGCTTCTAAGTTGTCAGTGCAATAAAATTTCTGTGAATGTAACGTAAGTTACCATGGAATAGCACAACTTATTATATGAAAAGAAGAAAAGACTAGTAAAATCTTTTTGTTCAAAATTATATGATTTAAACGCTGAGTATGTTCGCTATACTACTTGGTGTAAAGAAACAGGCAAAACGTTTGATAATCAGTAAGACTAAATATTTTGAATTGCAGCCAGGTAAGATACGCATGAAGTCAGTTACTTTTGCGAAACTATATTAACTGAGAATAAATAATTGTAGATGCATACATACACTTATTCTTAAATTAAAATTAGCTGTTAAATTAAACATACGCAAAAGCGAAGGAGAATATTAAGACAAATACGAACTAGGTTTAACATAAGAAAAGTGGATAGAAATTTTAGATTATTAGTTTTAGCTTGTTTTATATATTTCAGAGAGTTTTAAAAATCAAAATACGTCGTTGTTATTACCAATGTCATATGTCAAAATAAGCAAGCCTGCTAGAAATTAAGCGAATTTTTAAGGAAGAGGATCACTCATTTTTTCACTCATTTTTTTTTCAGGGACGTCATCTATGGCCAAAAACACGACTTCAGCCATACGCACGTCATAACCTGTTTTACAAGGAGGACTAAACCATACTCCATTCATTCACAGATCGAAATTTTGATTTGAACTAGAGAACGATCTTCAATTCAGTACCCCAAGAGGTATTAAACTGTTATGGGAAATTGGAGGACTTTGTGCCTCCGACAGATTTAACGTACACCAGAAACCATTTAATACAAGGATATTCCTTGGTCGGCTGTATTTGAACTCCCTTTCTAACGAACATGAGTCCAAAGTCCTACCAACCAGGCTATCCTGGCCAAAATTAAAATATAAATCTTACTGCACTACTAAAATCATAGATACATATTTTAACGGCACATATTTGTTTGTTTAAATGTATCGTTGCGTAGAAAACAACAATGAGCTATCGTGAATTTGTACTCTGAATGTAAGCATTTGACTATTGATATCCTATGTGAATATGATATGAGTGTGTATGAGATTGGTGTAAGCATTTTACATTATTGGTATACAAATATTACTACACCTTCTGAAATATTTATGACCAATTGGCTTGGTTTTAACTTCAAATAAAGTATTCCGTCACACAATTTTTTAGGTAGTTGGAGGTTTTGAAATGTTAACTCATTTTCGTATTTATTTCAGTGATTTAGATTCCCTTCATAAGCCTATGATCTAATTTTTTTTCACTCCCATTTAAAACAAAGCGTCTTCTTTTAGCAGAATTGAAAGCTTTGGTAATCAAACTATACTTAAAATAATAGAAAAGATTGAATGAATGAAAATTGTAACTTTGAAATTTCTTTAGTAAAATCAAAGCAACCAGAGAACCAACTTCACAGACTGGCAAAACGTTTATCTGTTACTTAATTAAAATAGTCACTTCTATAGCGTTATGCAGTTCAGAAAGATTTAGCATTTTGAAAACATTTCGTGTAAAATTATAACGGCATATTATTGAAATTATTAAAAAAAGAATCAATTTCACTTCAGAATCAATTTCACTTTAGGATCAATTTCACTTCAGAATCAATTTCAATTCGGATGTGCTTAAAAAAAGATGTTTGCATAACACTGGGAAACTAACTTTTTTACAAATACGTAAACTTGCCTAATTCAGGAGTTAGGTTCCAAATCTGAAATTAGTTTTGCTCCAAAAGCTAATTTTTTATTTAAAATTACATTTTGTGCTGAAATGCACAAGTTTAAAAAAGTTATGTGTAACAGGGGGTCACATAAATGATGCGACAAACTTCTTTGAGAGTACAGGTGCATCATCAGGATGAAAAAAGCACAGGAATCCATACCCAGAAATGTCATATGCTTCCTTATTACGACCTGTTCAGGAGTGAATGAATGAACAGTTTATAATTGTGGAGCATTCCTAGCGATGTATGACATTTCTGGGTATGTCCAGGTAGGTCGAGCAATTTTAATCCTGATAATGAACTCTAACTCCTCTAGGAGTTTTTCGCAACATTTACGAGGTTCTGTTATCTATAACGTTTTTAAACTGTACATTTTAATAAAAAAATAGACGAAAAAATAAAGAAAAAAATGTAATTTAAAGCAAAAAAGGTTGAAGCTTGGATAGAGAAACCTATTGCAGATTAGAAATCTGTGATACGAAAGTATCTAAGATGTTTTAGCAAATCTCATGCCACAAAAAATATGCTCCTCAGCGTTATCAGTTATGCTGTATAAGCTTCATTAAAGTTATGGTATCTGTACTCAGACATTCTTAATTCAAATATTCATGAATTAAAACACTAGGAGGAACTGTTTTTTCTTATTTTCTCATTTATGTATTTCTTGATAATTAATAAAGGTTGGACAGCAATCTTAAAGAAATATTTCGAAAAAGCAACATTAAAACCATTTTAAGCTGCGCATATAAATCATTATATCATCAGATAAATCCTTATATGATTATATAATTCAATATATGATTATATAAATCATTATATCTATATATGAATCATTATATCATTATATAAATCGTTTCTTACCACATTCCCTTGTAAAGGGTCGTAAAAACGTTCGATTAATTGTACACAAGTACTTTTACCGCATCCACTACTGCCCACAAGAGCCACCGTCTTCCCAGGTTTAATACTCAATTCAAGTCCTCTCAATATTCTTGTATTAGGTCGACTTGGATAATTAAAGTACACTTTTCGAAAATCAACATATCCCTTAACTTCATTCTAAATAAAGAGAACAATTTATGAAATTAAAAAACTCAAACTGAGAAAGAGGATAAAATTATCCCATTTCCGTGCATGTTTATAATTCCAGCATTTAAACAGACTTTGATTTTTTCCTACCAATATGATCTGTACGTTAAAAATTAATCTAGTTTTTTTTAAAGATATGTTTCGTAGTTTAGGGTATCATTTTCTTACATCTTGTAATATTTTCAGTTCTTGACAATGCAATTTATATATACTAAAACTAAATAAGGTATTAACACATTTTTAGACAAATGTGTGTAAATACACCATTTCAATAAATATTTTTTATTTCCACTGTGATGCACACTGTATTTTTCTGCTATTTTTAAAGGTACTGAATTATACATTTATTAAAATATATTAGTCACTTATTTGGAATAAACAATTTCTGTTGAGAACATTTTAAAGTATGATGGTTTTTTTGAACTTTTGGACTCAACTTTTTGGAAGTATAATTACTCCTCTTGATATTGATCATATGTTTTTATTACGGATAAAAAGTTCTACCGTTTTTATTCAAACCATAATCTATGCACCTTTACCATGATGAATTTTATCACCATTTAAGGACCATTTCATTTCTTAAAAGCATTATTTCCCTTGAATGAAGCTTTTTTCTGCTTTAATGAATGTAATTTAAGCATATTTCAGTTAAGCATATTAGTAGAGATGAAACTTTGATTTTGATTAAATCAAAACACATGATAAAATTTTATTCCCATATTATTATATATTGCATGCATATTATCTAAATGTTCAGTTACATATTATCTAATGTTGTGTAAATGTTACAGGTTATGAACATGTTATCTAAATGTCGATAAATAAAATAGCATTATTTCAAGAATTGCTGCAAATATTTTAAACATGCTAAATAACATACCAGAATTTTTCCATGTACTGATAGAGAATCTATTCTAGGTTCTACATCAAGAAGTTTAAATATTCTAACAGCGGCTAGCTTAGCTCTATTGTAATCTGGAGCAAATGACATTGCTTGTCCAACAAACATCATCCCCATTAAAACTCCTTCGAGCACTCTAGTTTAATTAGAACAATAAAACGAAAAATTAACTTAATTATAAAATTGAGATCAAAAGTTAAATCTTGAATGGAAAGTTTAAAAATGTAAAGATAAAACGTTTGAAATAAAATACTGTTAAAATTCAACTATTTTTTCATTTGTTACAATATAAAAATTTCTATAGAATCTGAAAATATAGTGGAAATCTTTCCGTATTGTGATCTGTCGCGCCAACAACAATCACCATGGGCTAAATGAGAATAAAAAAAGAAGTACAGGTTTGCTCGATGTTGCTACGAGTTGAAATAAGCATAGAATACGCATACGCCCTGCATGCAAGTCCTTTTCTGTGATTTTTTTTTTAAAAATCTTGCGACGAACTGTCTGGAAATTGTCAAGATTTGGCGATTACTTAGCACGGATCACGATATTGAAATCTTCACAATATAACTATTTTAATTCGTTCAATATTTTGCATACTGTTATCCATTTATGCATCAAACATAGCATTTTCAAACGTAAAACGTCGCTTAAAGAAATAACTATCTTCGTAAAATTGTATGCTTTTGAAGCAAGCTGAATACCCGGTGTCCTTACTGAGGAAAAAATCTTAAATTTAATATTTTTTTTTTAAATAAAAATTTGTATTTAAGTGCTGACGACACGAAAGAAGACGAAAGTAAGAACGGTCGGGAAAAAACCAATTCTATTCTTTTCGCTTAGTTCGAGATGAAATTTAATTTATTTGCTTATATTAAAAAAAAATCCGACTAAATATTGTACTTTTCTTTCCGCCTGTGTTTTAAATAACAATGAAAGAATCGCTCAATATTTTTATCTAATGTTCATGTTTATATCTATAATATGTTCTTGGGTCTCGTAATTTAAACGAAAAACCGGTTTTAACACAATATAATTTTTTTTAAAAAAAGAAAAAAAAAAGGCTTGAACGGTTTTTAGGATCGCGTGAAAATATTGAATCCCCTGCTATAAATGTAAGGAATCTAGCACAAGCATTGGTTTATATATAATATAATAATAAGATAGAGAGATATATAGGGAGTAACATATGGGCAAGATATATATAGACACACATACACTAATTTTCCGAGATATGGACTTTTGTAGCCCGCGCCAAGCTGCTCTGGCAATATCGTTCGAAAACAAACTGAAAAAATTTTATTGGTTTTCCTCTTAAGAGAAGTGTAGAGATATCTCTTTCGTGTTTTTTTTAATGGTAAATAAATGGTTTGAATAATATTTTCTAAAGCTGCACCAATATTTCATTCGTCTCTTATTCATCAAATTAAAATTTCATATAATATATGCATTTAGAAATTGAGAATTTAATTGGGGAATTTTAAGTACAATAACCAAACCGCAATCAGTAAACAGTAAAAAATTCCAGACTCCAAAAAAGAAACTTTGCGAGCATCATCCGTAAAGTATAATTTTACTGTAAAATTTTACTGTATTATTTATTTAATTAGAGAGATTAAATGATTTTACTGTAATTATTACAGTAAAATTAATGTTTATCAAATTTTTGTACCTTAACATGTTTTAGTAAATATGGAATTTAAGGTGAAAACTATGCACCATGAGTGCCGGTACTTTTAACCGTAATTTAATACGGAATTTTTTACGTGTGTAGGAATGTTCTCCAAGTATGTAAAAATCATAAATTGTATTTCATTATCATTTATGATTTTAACAATTTTATTGTACTTGTTTAACTTTTTCATAAAATTTTTTTAAAATACTGATTAGAAAATTGTTATTAAATTAAGTCTAATGATGTCATGTAAAAACTATGAATTGAATCAATTGAGAAATGAACCGTTAACCGTTAAACGAAAAACTTTTCAAAGTATAAAGAAATTTGGAGCGGACTTCAAAAGCTCATGATGTGGAACTAATCCATTATTATGTAAAAATTTTTTATTTATTTATAATTGGATTTCTACTTTTTAAAATTATTTTGGGTACTCTGAATATTGAAATTTGCATCTTTGCAGTTGTTTTTACAACATTGTATTGCATTGCATTTCGTTTTTCAGAATTCTATTAAATTGCATTTTGTTTTTCCCAATCTTGAATACTAACAAATACTTACTTCAACAAAGAATCGTATTTCAGCTCTTTATCAGCAACTAGTACAGCTCCATAATACAGAACAGCAGAGTAAGAAAGAGGATTTAGCGCTTGGGCAAAACCATAAATGAATCCTCTTAAGTGGGCCATATTCCGAGAGTTTCTAAGAAATGAGCAGTAGTTAGATGATCATCCATCTTATTGAAAAATAAGCCATTGAAAATCATTATTGTTTTTTAACTAAAGATGGACCAATTAAAAATTAATTTCTGGATAACTAACTTATAATTTAGCATCAAACAAAAAAAGGTTATTTAAGTCAATATTTTGTTATGATACTCTGTAGCAAGTTATGAAAAAACCCATTATTCTTATAGATAGAGCCTGTTTGCTTCTAAGAATGAATGCTGTGCTCGCCAAGTGGATGCCATGCTCCCAACGGGAACGTACATCCACATCGCCAACTCTTGAAACGACGTTGCCCACTTTCATCTTTTTGCTTGTTTTCTTAAATCGCGTGAAATGAAGTGAATAAAACTTACTGAACAAAAACTATTGTTATGTTAATAAGAATTAATAAATAAAAATAATATCGAAAAATTAAAACAAATATACGTCTTTCTTTTCGCATTTAAAGAAACTAATAGAATAATAATACATATTGTTTCGAGCAGACGATCTTCTTCGACAGCAAAACATTTCTTTATCTCGCATTTGATTTATAAAGAGTATGCCAGCATAAAACGCGCCATTTCTAGTGGTCTAATCGAATCCAGTGCTTTTGCAACGTTATATAATTGTTTCTTTTTCAAGAAGGAATGTTCTTCTTATTTATAGAAATATGTCGCCAAGTCTAGAACTTCTGTAAGACTACTAAACTATAAACCTACTTAAATAATTCCATGATATATATCATAAAAGAGAACACGAATTATTCTGTCCGACGAGATTAAGTTTTAAAAGCTCTCATATTGTTTTGATAGCATATTTATATAATTTGATAACTAATTTGAAAAGTATTAAATACAGTAGCTGATGATGCAGTCTAAATCCCATTCCGCAATGGTCTTTTCTTAACTTGCAATGGTGTATTAAGCTTCTCATTAGAATGTAATAAAAGTTCCGATATGACCATGCAGCATTCCCTGCTGTTCACATTTCAAATTCATTTTTCACATTTCAAATTCAAAAAATAATGTTAATATTTTTTTTCTTCATAATTTGTCAACAAAATATACAGTAGAATCAAATTAAATAAAATCATTAAATTCGTTCTTGATATATTTGATGAATTTTAATTTTTAATATATAGAAATACATTTAATCTCTTCAAATGAAAGGTAATCTATTAATTCAGTTTTATTTCGAATTTAAATAAACCTTGGATTAAGGGTACTCTTTACGCATTATTAGTCAGTTATTATAGTCATTAATAACGATTTTTATTAACATTAAAAGCGAATTATAAATACTATTAATTTTAATTATTTCATTAATTATTATTAATAGATTAAAATTTAAGAAATTAATTAAATATTATAATTTTAAGAAAGGAATTTTTTAAGACATACCTTGGAAGTAAAATATAATTCCTTTATTCAAAGTGGTCGTGAGTTTCAAATAAAACTTAGCATTTAAGGTACTATTTCAAACACTTATTATAATATAAACTAACTTGAGAGGTTTCAATAAAGCATTGTAGAACTGCAGGTAGAAGTTTTTTTCTTGATGCAAAGATGCAACAGTACGTATGCTTTCTATTGCTTCTATTGCTACCTGTATGAAAAGACAATTATTAATTATTAAAGTGGTGCCTATAAAAACATTTTAAACAATAGGTGCGTCTTTATATTTGCTTTGTTTTATAGGCATTACCAGGCAGGTTTTTTTTCTTCAAAAACCCTCTTTTATTGAGTTTTAAAATATTGTGAATCTTTTGAAGCTTTCCTCTTCTTTTATAAGAAAGAAAAAATGCTATGAATGAAGTTTTGAATATTATATACAAACTTAGTTTTATAGTATTATAGTAAAATTTATATTTTGCAATTGCACTTTCTGCTGCTCCAAATTTCTTTTGAAAAAAATTTATCAAATTTCTTTTATTAAAATCATCGTTTATTCGCTGTCTACATTTTATCCATTTTTAAAAAAAAAAAATCACTAATTCATATTTGGTTTTTTTAACATTCTGAAATGTTCACAATACATCAAAAATCAGTACAAATCTGAGAGAAATTGTTACTTTATTTTTAATTATTCACTTATGATAGTTACAGATTAGATTTAAAAACACGAAATCTTGTTACAAACAATATAGATTTTTTTAAAGAAATTATTTTTCATTTAAAAAGTTTTTAATCAGCTGATGCAAAAATTAAGTAATACAAATTACCCTAAGGTGGCTTAAGGTGATCTAGAAGATTGACTTTCCTACAACTTTCAGCAGAGTTTTATTGTTGATCAAACCAAATTGAAATACGTCTTAACACTTTGTACATGTAACGTAAAAGCTATTTTGAATTTTAAAAAAAATTTAAAATAAAATCTTATTTTAAAACAATGAAAAAACTTTACAAAATTAATCAGCTATAGGAGATTCTTAGAATGCTTCTGTACCATCCATTAATTTCAATGAGCCTACTGTTCTCTCAGCTGTACTAGAAGCAAACTATATGTTCAAAAGCTAATGTAAATAAACAGTTATAAAGATAAATAACTGCTTCTTTTTTACTTTACTACCCTGATACTACCTGTGTCTACTTGTATTACTACCTGTCTACCCTTAACTGTTTAATGAATTATTTCGTGAATCTTTCGCGAATCATTCTTTTATTTCATATCTTTTTTTCAAGTAAAAAGACATATTTTATTACATAATTTAGCACGCACAACAGAATTGTGTTTTAAATCTTTCTTTTCACCAAATAATCTCTTAAGGAAGAAGTCACATGTATTTGGTGTATTTTATTTTCAATTTTGTTCAAAATTTCAATTCCAATGTTATTTCATTGCATCGAATCACCTCCTACAGAAGATTCGTGTTTGTTATATTTATATTTTTCATGAACTTATGCAATTGGTTCGCATAAGGGGCCCTCCACAAATCATGCTGCGCTTGTAGGGGTGTTAGAGGAGATTCATGAAATAGAAATAAGGAGGAGCGAGGGGAATGCAAGAAGTGTGACAATACAAATTTTGGTTTAGAATAAAAATATTTCATGTCGAAGGATTAAATATTCTTGTATTACTAATTTTGATCGTTTCTCATTTTTTTAATAAAAAAAAGTAGTAAAATTATTATTTATATGCTCACAAATGCCATTAAAACATATAGTTAATGTTTAAAAATAAGATTTTAATCCTAAGTTGTACCATAGTGCTTTGTTTTTTGCAATGTCAGCATGTGTCTATGCAATATATTTTATTTTATAACCGGCGTTGGACAGCCGACCCAGTTTTTGGGTTTACGATTACTAATGTTCAACTCAATAGCCTTGTAATTTTTAACGTAATCCAGAATACAAGGGTACTCTTGGATCAAGTATTGGCTGAAATTCGCCTTCGTGGAGGACTTTTTGATGGAACTAACCCGCATTTGCATTACACGGAGAAGAAAACCATGAAAGCCTCCTACGGTTAACTTGACGGCAAGGGGACTTTAAGCCATGATCTGTCTACCACTAAGGATATTTTACATTAACACTGTGGTCTATAAGAGACGGGTGCAAAAATGGAATCGACCAGCCACCTCTGGGATTGAAACCCAGCTCACCTCATTGGAGGGCGAATGCTCTATTCTTCGAGTCACCAGGGTTGTTATATGATATATTGTGTCATGCGACAATGGGTGGTATGGGGTATGATGAAGTGTGACACTTTTGAAAAATATTGAAAAAAGTTGTGCCGTCATTAATGGCCGGCTTTTAGTATCATCCGCAATAGCTCATGAGATAGAGCCGCCTCCGAATGAGTTGATCCAGCTTCGAATCTCGGAAGTGGCTTGCAGATACGAGTTCTGCTCCCGGCTCGCACCGATCACATTGCTTACATAGAAGATCCCCAGTCATAGACAGAGCATAAGCTAGATTCCAAATACCATGGCCTTAAGCGTTAGATGTTTTTGCGGTTCTCCTCTTCATCTAACGCAAATACGGGTTAGTTCAACCAAGAAGATCTCCACGAGGGCTAGTTTGTATTATAGTCTGATCCGGGATCCCCATGTCTTCTGAATAGGGCTCAAAATTACAGGGCTGCGGAGTTGTATATTGTTATAGTCGTAAACTCAGAATTGGGTCGACTATTCAGCGCCGACTATAAAAATATTTAAAAAAAATATTTTGCATAAGTAGTTAACATTTTATTCTAAATTAATTCGTTTTTGGTTAATGTTCAGAAGATATATTCTTACGCGCTATATCAACAAGTGTTAGCACAGATTTGAAAGGAAACAGTTTTAAGAGCAGTAGCTACGTGAATTGATGTAGAGTATCTTGCATGTTTTTGATGAAAAATTAAAAAGCACAAAGAAGACATTACATCATGTAAATACAACATTTAAAAAAATAAATGCAGGCTATTTACCTTCGATGCGTCTTCTGCTCCAGTTTTTTCACTTGTCATTTGACCAGACATTACTAATGAATCAAAATAAGCTCCCAAAAAGACGAACGGCATGAAAGCCAATGTTACACCACCAAGTCTCAGATCATACCACAATGCGAGAACTACTCCAAATACAAAGGTTGAAAGAGCTTGAAATAAAGTGGACATTCTGGCACCGGTAGCCTAAATTGTCCCCATGAGAAAATAAAATAAAAATTTTAACAAATATTTTTAAAAATAACATAGAAACAGGTAATAACCGAATGAGCATTCGCGACGTCTTAAACATCCTTCTGCTCCTTGATTTCTCAATTTGAAAAATAAACGTAAATCTTTGGAATAATTGTTTTATGCAAAGAGCCTAACACGTAAATTTTATGTAATATTGACTTAACGAATTTATCATTAAGATAATTGGTTAATAATGCCTTCACATATCTTACGTAATATAATCGAAATGGATATTACTAACTACTCTTCGGTAAGATACCTTTCGTATTTTTTACGTATTATAGACTAAATAAATTTACCATTTAAATTTGGTAAGTATTCTTCCGTAAATTTTACATATTATTGACAAAGAATAAGTTTACCATTTCAATTTCGGTAAGAAAACTTTCGTATATTTTACGCATTGGTGTTGATATTTTTGTAAGAAGACTACTTTATATCATTCATAAGAAAAGGGTATGGAATTTTACAATTTAATTTCGGTAAGGGTGCTTTATATTTTACAAATTTTAACTAAAGAAAATTCCCCTTACGATTTTAATAACAGTAATAAAGCTATTTACATATATTTTACTTAAAATTATTACGCAAAATTATTACTCAATACTATTGCATAATTGTATTGCGTAACATAATTATGTTGTTAGAAGAAATTTCTATTAAAACTTTTCGACTGAGCAGCGCACCGTCAGTACGAAATAAGAGGAAAAAAAATCTTGATATTTAATAACTTGATTCAGAAATTCAATACTGTTGTCAATAATTTTTATTAGAAACAAAATTATTAATTAGTGATTTGTTACTAATTGTCATTGTTGAACATCAAGAAATATAGAAAATGATTAAAAGAAACTGATCGTCTTAGGAGAAGAAAAACGAAATAGAGATAGATAAAATAATAAAACAATAAGCAATTTATTTAATAACTTAAAATATTTTTACCCCTTGGACTTGTGAAGCATCGGATGTCAGGCGAGAGCAAAGAGCACCAACACTGTTTTTAGAGTCGTCGAAAAAACTCATATCCTATTAAAAACAACTTCTTAAAAAATGCTAGATTTAAATTGAAATCACAATATAATATATAACAATAACTACGAACTTGTGTAATTAAGTTGGCAAACACCATTTTTCTTAGTCTTGAAGTTAATTTTTCTCCAGCTACAGAAAACATAAATGCCTAAAAATAAGTAATGATGAAGGATTTAGTTACATAAAAAATGCTAAAACAAACGCTAACTATTAAAAAAAAAACTAATAGAGTAATCAAATAATCGAGTTATTATTTCTT
The DNA here is from genome assembly GCF_982258835.1 of Parasteatoda tepidariorum. NCBI lineage: Eukaryota > Metazoa > Arthropoda > Arachnida > Araneae > Theridiidae > Parasteatoda > Parasteatoda tepidariorum. The sequence goes on along the minus strand of NC_141756.1, from coordinate 60,981,656 downwards.
GCTATACACGAATAACACTAAAGATGTTTTGAATAATAATTTTTTTTTCTTTTTATAACCGCTGTTGAACAACTGACCCAATTTTGAGTTTATCAATGTTCAACTCCGTAGCAGTGTAGTTTTGAACCCAACCAATTGGGAGAAATTTGCCTTTGTGGAGGATTTTTTGATGGAACTAACCAGCATTTGTGTTGAGAGGAAAACCACGAAAACCTTCCATGTTAGCCTGGCGGCAAAGGTATTCTAACCCATGATTCGTCTAAAACTGAGGATATCTTACGTCAGCACTGTAGTCGGTGCGAGTGGAATTCGTGCCGATCGCTGGGATTTGAATCCGGTTCCGCTCATTGGGAGGCTAGTGTTCTATCCTATGAGCCACCATCGGTTCTAATAATAACATTTGGTAAATTTCTCAGTTGTATACATTCCCGACAGCCTGCTTTCTCTGACAAAACTTATCGTAAAGCCTTGGATACGCAGATTAAGTAGCGACACGATTTTGGTGTCAGCAACTATCTTAAGACCGCAACTAACGATATATAAATATAGAGTTTCTATTCTTAAACGGCACCTGCTATTTATCAATATTTTTATATTCTTGAGGAAACTTAAATCTTAACGATTTATTTTTTTAATTATTTTTTTCCTTCTGAAGCATGTTTTATTTTTATTTCATTCAGTGAAAAATAATACTTTATCTATAGCTTAAAATTTTATATATTTTTTATAATCTGCTATAACTTTCTTTCGCGTAACGGTTCGAAATTTTTTGCAGTCGATTTTTTATGCTAAATACGATTTACCACAAAATTATGAAAAAAGGCTTTTTAATTTTTTTCCGCGCACATGCAGTATAAGAAAAACTACTTTAATCACTTATATATTGCGCAGTTTTCAACAAATGTTTTTCAAATTTTAAAGCAAATATTTTGTAATTAATTTTAAACTGCTCTAAAAATTTTGTTTAATTTTATTGAATATTTTTAAAGTTATAACAAAGAAAACGTAAGACAAAAAAATTTGTTTTTTATTAAATGTTCACATTTCCATAAATATTTAAGCTAGGCTTGCGAAATTTTATGCAATTAATGCATTTAATAACTAAAGTAATTGTTACAAGTTACAAACTTATTGCTTCGTTTTTCGACATAGGATGTTTCAAAAAACTATTTTCCGTTTCTATTTTATACTCGGTCCCTCAAATCGGTTCATTGTTTAGTATGAGAAATCGCTTAAAGTTGTTAAATGATTCTTTAAGTATTTATCTAGAAATATGAAAAAATGTATTAGTATATGGAAGTGTTTCCATTATTTTGTTCATCTCCTGTACGTTGCCATTTATCGTGTCGCAAAAGTGCCATCAGGCAGTCAGTACTTGATTGCACTGCAAAACGCTTAATCAGAGACACTGTATTGTAACGTTTAATTGGAGATAATTTAGAGATTGAAAATATATTATATTCACAATCAGTGAAAATTTAATAAAATTCCCTTCATGTATGAGCATTCTACTATGTGTGCATCTAGCATTCTATGGATCAATGCTCGTATGTATACAATAAATTTTATTGTGTTTTGTCAATTACACTTCGGGAAGTGTATTAAATAGCGTTGAAATAAAAATGTAGCAAAATATTTCTTAGCTATACAATCAACACAGATAAATTCAATGTATTTTTTTAATAAAATAATATGTTTAAGATATAATAACGTAAATGTTGTTGCAAACTATTGCAGGGAAATATAAAGATTATTATGATTTAACATATTAAAAAATACAAATCTGGTTTATTTACCTGAAGGAACGAGAACACGAAAGCTGTGATCCCCAGCAATACAAAGATGAGACACCAAAAGTTAGTTTCTTTAGTAATTTGATCAAGTGGTTTTGATAAAACCTATTCAAAAATTAAAAGCATAGTAATATTTGTATTACGTGGAAATTATAATCTCTTGCTATATTAAAAAAATGCAAGATACCCTTCCTCTTCAGCAGCCGTTGTTTTGAGTATTTAAATTAACAATGCATTTTTGCTTACTGCGCAAAAACTATGAAGAAATTACAAAGAGGAAGTGGAGCGAAGAGAGTGTTAATCCTCCTTGTCTCACATTTAGCTTCATGTAGTACACTACTATTTTAAAAGCTAAGATAATTGCCAGCAAACAAATCCATAATAAGTTAAAATATGTTTTAAGATTATTCAAAACATTAATAAAAAGGTATATTTTTTGATATTTCGGATAAAGTGTGTCCCTCTTAAATAAAGACATCTTGATTTTGCACTATAACAGGACACAAAAGAAACCAGTGAGAGTCGAAATCTCATTGGTCTAAAAAAGTCTATATCTAAACACATAGTTACATGGAGTAGGTCACTTCCTGATTCTGAAAATGCTCCCCGTTGAGAAAATGCTAATTCGGACTATAATCAAAATATTCATCCCATTGTTATTTGGTTTTTAATATGTGATGCTATTTATTATTTCTAAATATTATGTCAAGTTTTAATGATGGCAGTGTTCGATTCTGCCACAGTTTGATACTGATGTTTTTTGTATATACAACCTTACATACACCCTACGTTTTCTTGGAGATTAAAGTCATGAGACAGGGTAGTCTACTCACAACATTCACCCTATTATCTGAAAACCAACAATTTGAAGATGCTGTAAAGTAAAAGAAAGCCCTTTTTGCAAAAGTCGACTTGGGTATGCAGTTCTCCTTTCAAATGTTAGTAGATGAGCTTTCATTATTTTGGGGTTTTCGGTAGTCTTTATACAGCCTGAGGGAGATGTTAGGTTAAGTTTCTCACCATATCTGAAGTCTTCTCACTCAATTAATGAGTCTCTACATTGCTGTTTAATAGAAAAGAAATATTTTTCCCTTTTTCAAACCATGGTAATAGCACATAAAACTGTTTGGGTCATTTTAATTCTTTTATTTTCTACTTTCTTTTGCTGTGAATAGCTTTTAACAGGGGAAACTGCCAATTTTTTACACATTTCAAATTTCTTGTAGCATACATAAAACGTAACAATCGAGGAGAAAAGAAGAGGAATCTTATGCGAAGGGAAAACAATGTAAAGACTCGTACATACCATGAGAACGCTTCAGCTTTAGTGGTAAACTTAACAGGATCGTTCCCTCAAACCGCGTGGGAGTTACCGATAGCTAAAAAAGGGCTAGAAGCTCATTTACTAGTATTTGAAGTGAGATTTCTGGACCCAAGTCAAATTTCCCAGCAATCAACGGTTTCATTTACACTTCAAAATCTTCAAAGTGCTGATTTTTATAAAATATTGTGCAAGTCATTAATGGCTTGCCCTTTATTTATTACCCCTAAAAAAATTCTCGATTTTTATCCTCGGTAAGGATTTAGATTGTTATTCTCGGTAAGGAAACAAAAACAAAATGATTTCAGCAGAATTAAGCATGTCATCATTGAAATTAATTTAAATCATAATCAGAAGAGGCTTTTCCTCAATCGGATTCCCTTTTTTCTACCTTTTCTCACTTATTCAATGCTTTTTTTTCTGTACAGGTGGGAATGGAAGTGATTTATTCCTTGTGAATATGTATTTAGACTATTTCAGTATATATGTTTGGTTCTCATTGGTTTTCTTTGCGGTCAATTATAGTATTTAACGAAGGTGGATTTTCTTAGATGGGATGCATTGTAGGAATAAAAATGTTTTGAAATAAAGAAGCATGAAATCAAGTTTCGTGTTTTAGTAATGTGTGAACTATGAAGCCTGCATTTAGAGAACTCCTAAAATTAAAATATGTTCATTAAAGGCAAACGTTAAAGAGAAACACTAAGAGGTTTGTGATATGCTTATATTTGATGACAAAGAGAGGAATTTTTCTATCGCCAAAATTATGCTTACGTAATGTTTGTTGTTGTTGACGTATGCTTATTTAGGCAGAGAGAGTGTGATTGTTCTTGTTTTCCAGTGGTGCCATCTATGGTCAAGAATTCGACTTCTGCCACACCATACGTCACACCGGTTTATAGGGCGGGCCCATTCATACATCTATTCATTCATCCACAAATCGTAATTTTGACCTGAATCAGAGAACGATCGATCTTCAATCCAGTACCCCCAGAGGTTTTGATTTGTTATGGGAACATGGAGGACTTTTGCGACTCGACAGATTTAACGTGCATCAGTCACTTTACTACACGGGGAGTTTTCGGCCGGTGGGGTTCGAAACCACGAACTCATGGACACGGGCCCAGTACGAAATGTTTAAATGGCCGTTAATAAGGAATTTTAGTTTTTGCTATGAAGATTGTAAAGATAATTATTATTTTAGTTTTTATAAAAGAGCAATCAGAATATTTTTTCCCTCCAAAATCAGTGTAATCCAGGGCTTTTTTTTACATCATTCAAAGAAGTTATAATAATAATTATAATTCATACTTACTCCTAAAATAGATCCTAAAATGATACCGCCTGCGAGCATATGTAAACCCATGAATAGTGCGGATATGCCTCCAATTAATGCATAAGGCCATTCATGTGCTGAAATTTTAAGCAGTCGAGATTTAGGGGGTGACGCATTCTCATCTTCCTCTTCATCCAGTTTATTCTGAAATTATATAATTTATCAAAATAACTAATTTTGCAAAGCGATACCAAAATGATTAAAATGCAATGTTCAAGATGTTTAACTTTACATTTAAAAGTTACTTTTTGTAAACATCTTTTGCTATTTTGTGAACAAGCCCCGCAATGCATATTGCTCACAATATTTTAAACACTGCAACACATTATTTAAAAATCTTGTAGTTCACATTTAAAGGTTCTTGTTCATCCTGTTTTTTGCGAAACTTATAATTCATTCAAAATAAATAACACAGAAAAACAATACAAAAAATTTAACGATAAACTAACATGTCATACTTGTACTGTAATCTATAATAATTCTATACTTAAAATATCCTATATTGCGATGAAGTTGATTGTTTAGATAATAATTACGCAATTTATATTTAAATTTATTTTCTGAAATTTAAAAACTTATTCGAAATAAATAACCATACAAAGCAGTAAAAAAAAATTAACGTTGAAAATCCTTTGCTCGCAAAGCAAATATTATGTACTATATTTCAATAAAGTAACTATGTCCCATATTTCTAATAAGCTACTTTTCACCAGAATATCTTATATTACTCAGCAAAATCATATCTTTCACTGTTATAATTTTCATCTTTCAATGCAATTAATACATTATTTAGAGAACAATCTTCTAGTTCATTTAAAGGCTTCCTGTTCATCTCGTTCTTTTGGAAATTTAATAATTCATTCCAAATGAATAATGATATAAAACAATATAAGAAAAAATTATAAAAACTCTGCATTTGCAATGCAATATACCCTAACCCTATATTTCATTGCAATTCACAATTATACAAAAATCACATATCTCACTGTAGTGCATTATTCAGATAACAAATTTGTACTTCATATTTAAAGGTACTTGTTCTTCACGTTTTTTCTGAAATTTAATAATGTGAAAAGAATAACAATATGAAAAATACGAAATTAATAAACTACAAAAATCTTTTTTTTAAAAAAATTATCTTCTTTTTTAAAATATCTTTTTTTTTATTTCGTTAATAAGCATTATATTACTTGTTTCTGACATCTTAAACACTGTAGTACATTTTGTAAATGGAATAAGTTTAATATTTTCCAAAGAAATAATTTGTTATTATTATGAATTAAAACAATTCCGTAGGCATTTTTTAAAATCTCGTATTTGCGCAATAGGTTAGAAACATTATCACCAAAATAATATTTCTTACTTGCTTATTAAATGGTCTTTTAAAATAACTCTTTTTCTTTTAAGTATTCAAATATTTTCCAGTTACCTCGTGTGCTTATAGATACTAAAAGAAACTTTCTCCCACTTTAGTTTTAAAAAGTGTATTAAAAACTGGCTTTTAATACCTCGAGCTTACCATTTCAACACTGTGATCAGATATTTGATGACTATAAGTTCGGACTACAGATAATTGGCGATCAACACCACTTGATGGTTGAGGTTTTGTGATGTTGGCAGAAGACAGGCATCTTTCCAAGCTGTTGTCTAATGCAAAACTTAAGTTATTGACTTTGTCGTCGAGAAGCGATATTTCATCATTCGTTTCCTCAGCTTTCTCTTCTGTATTAATCTTGAAAAAGATATTTTAAATAGGAATTAAACAGTAAAATATAGCACGCATTAACTGAATCATATAATTATTTAATTCATTTTACCTGTGTAACAACCAACCGATAATAAAGACCTTTTCTCTTCATTAATTCTTCATGCGTTCCAGTTTCTTTTATGTGTCCATCAGCCAGAACAGCAATTTTATCAGCAGTTCTTATGGTAGAAAGTCTGTGAGCGACAATAATAGTTGTACGACCTTTACGAGCCTAAAATTAACATGTTTCAGTATAAAAGTTATTAAAATATTTATTATAAGTTGATTGAAAAAGTATAGTTATGCATGTCTATAACTTACATGGAGTAACTGAATATCACAATCAAAAAGTTAGAGTAACTATTTTAAAATTGTATATTTTTGAACAAAAATAATGAAATTATCTATAATTATTTGTTCTTTTGTTTTTTATAACTTCTGTTACTTTCCGCGGTTTTTTATGCTGTAGATAAGTATACTTTGTAACGTACAATGAAAAATATGTGACGTGAAATAAAAATGAAAATTAGTTTAGTACTTAAAAATAGTTAGTTCTTATTATAAAAACTTATTATTTTTCTTAGATTTTAATGGAAAAATAATACGATAATTCACGATGAAGACTTGGCTCCAAAATGAATAAATAAAAATGAAACTTTCGTGTTCATAAATTATAATATGTTAAAAAAAAACCAGTAAATCATATATCAGTTATTTTTAATGTATCATGCCTCAGTAAAACTTTATTTTTCCAATGAGGTCAATTCAGTGGAAAAAGATAACTAGATTTAAATATTTTAAATTTTTATTATCAAAAACTAGAAAAAAAACCTATTGATTGTAAACTTAATTTCTTTTGACGAAATATTTTTTTAACGATTTATCTAACGATTTTCTAAATATTTTCCATTTTTAGAAGATATAATAATCTTTTCGTTACCTGATCTAGAGCAGCTTGAACTATAGCTTCACTCTCAGTATCCAATGCTGAAGTGGCTTCATCCAGTAATAGTATTTTAGGATTTTTGATCATGGCACGTGCAATAGCAATTCTTTGTTTCTGACCTCCACTCAGCTGAGTTCCACGTTCTCCAACCAGAGTATTGTATTTCTGTTTAAATATAGAACATAAGCCATTATTTAAGTAATATAGCAAGATTTCATATATTTCAAGAAATTTTATGCCTATGTATATTCGTATTCAAATAATTAACAAATAATTATCAAATAGTTGCTGGCAAACATCATCTGACATACCAATGGTAAAGTATCAATGAAGCTGTGAGCATTGGCAATTTTGGCAGCAATTTCAATTTCTTCTTGCGTAGCGTCTAATTTACCATATTTAATATTTTCTGCTATTGTCGTCGAAAACAAGACAGGTTCTTGCCCAACGAGGCCTATATGATTTCTTAGCCAACCAACGTTCAGATCTTTAACATCAATACCATCTAGATGAACCTATAAAAACAAATCTTATTATAGCTAGATCAATTTAGCTACTTTAATAAACATGAATTACGATAATTTTTTGTGAAACTAATAACGTACTTATACTCTTTTATTGAATAAAAAAAGAGAAATACCAATAATAATAATAATTTAATATTGAATTTCATTCTGTAGATATAAATTTCATCCTCTGTATCACTACAATCACGTGTGACACTATGAAAAATTCTGAATTAAATTACGGTAAAAATTTACGGCACAAAAAAATTTGATATACTGTGTGTGTGCAGTAATATTTACTGTAAAATCAATGATTCGCTGTAAGTAAATAAATATTACTATAAAAATTTCGGGATAAAACGTTACGGAAGAAATGGATTTTAAGGTGAAATAGTTTTTATGGATGAGTCAATCAGAGTGCCAGTAGTTTTTACCGTAACTTGATCCCGAACTTTTCAAAGTGTATACAGAGTTACGTATCTCTGTGTCTCTGAACACCACGTCCTCCTATCTCAATCATTCACTACTCGGTCAGATCTCATTTGGTTTCTGAAAGAAAAATTCTGACGAAAAATATGATAATTCAGAGCTTAATTGAAGTTTTTTTTACTCGTGATAGATAATTGTCGAAAAATATTTTTTTTTGCTCTCTCACAAAAAATATATCATTTGCTTAACTTTTCGAAAGCAAGCGCCGCTCATCATAAAGTTTAATTTACATTTACTAGAGAAATTGTTTTAATATTTTGGAAAATATTCGAAAATTCGAAATTATACGAAATTAGGAATAAAACTAATTGGAACTAAACTAGTTTCTAAAGTTTCTTGTTTTAGTATAATAATAAATGTAAAAATTGTCACAGGAAATTAGTTTATAATTTATTAGAGCTAAAAAATTATTTATTTTTCATTTTACTGTAAAGTTTTAAGAAATATTTAACAATAAATTTATGAACAATACGTGGACATTTATATCATATTATTTAAGTAGAAACATTAATTTAAAAAATATTTATTTCAATATTCTAATCAGGAAGGGTATTTTCTTTTGATAAACTTACACTTCCAGAATCAGTATCATAAAATCTCAATATGAGTTGGATAATTGTACTCTTTCCGCAACCACTGCATCCTACTAACGCTACAGTCTCTCCAGAAGCTACCTCTAGAGTCATGTTTTGCAAAACCTTAAAATGTTCAAAAAATTAGCTAGCAGTGACAAAAGAATATTTTACTCATTTTAAGGAATTTTTATTAAATTTTTGAACATACTGTGACATCTTTTCTCGCAGGATAGCTAAATGTCACATTGTTAAGACTAATAACACCATTCATGTAATCTGGTTTTAGACCATCCTCAGAGCTGCTATCAATAATCGGTTTCTGGAAAAAAATTCATGTTTTATGTTATTTATTTATTTGAAGAGAAAGTAGTATTCTGAAAATTAAGAAACAATGTAAAATAGGTTGGCTATTGGATATCTCTCAAAAGAATTCAAAACAGGGATAATTTAGTATATAGAACATATTATAAATTGAAAGTTAACACGTAATTTTACTTCTGATTCCCCGTTATTTTATGTTGTTCTGTTAACTACCTGAAAAGACTATCTAGACGTACTTTTTAAGAAAGTCTTAAACAATTTTTAATCACTGTTGATTCACTAATTCATAAGTGAATGACCTTTTAAACAGTGAATCGCTTCTTTTCATAAAAAATTATGTTTTTATTAATATATCCAATACTTACTTTTCAATTCTCGGACTAAAATTCATTATTTTAATCTATTATTTTAAACAGTGTAAGAAAAAAATAATTAGACACTTAAAATCTTTTGATCTAGTGAATGAATTTTCAGGTGCTAAGATATAAACTTTATGCTTCAGGATTAACTTCAAACATGCTTAGTAGATTGTGCTTACAATATTTTATCTAAAGAAGCCTTTCCCCAAAAATGCGTTTTTTTTTTTAAATAAACATGCATTTCTATTGGATTGACAAAAAATTTCAATTTTTAAACTGTAAAACTATGAGTAGCAACTAGCAATCGGTATCTAATATGTTCGTAAGTTTGTAGTAAATAATTAATTTTAATATGGCCAAATAACGCTGATTAAACATAGTTTTAAATATTATTAACGACATTAAAAACACTATTACCGTCTCACTCATAATAATATCCATAAAGTATAGTCAGGGAAAAATTAGAAGAAATGTTCAAAATTCGTTAGTTTTATATACAAGAAATTGGTGTGAAGGCGAATAAATACACTGCCAGATGGCGTTTTTTAAACATTATTATCTACGCTAAAGTATGAAGAGCGAATACAAATTATCGGAGGTGGTCCAAATGAGAGAAGCGGTGCAACGATAACAATCTTTAATCATTTAATGTGTACTTAATTTTAAAACACTCCAAGATTTTTCCTGTTAACGTGTGTCCCAAAACTCTCGCAAGATTTAAATTTTGTGCCATTTCTGCAATAGGATGCTGCCAACAGAAAAAAAGTGGAACAGCAAATCAATACTGTAACATAGTTTTCTGCTTCATCTTTTTATTTTTAAGTTTTATAGATTTATTCTAACAAACTTGCAATGAATGACCCATGCCTTGAAAGAAGAAATTGGACATTGTGCCAATGCTCTCTTTACTCACTCTCTTCAATGATCAGTCACAGTAAATCTCGTCAAAAGTGTACGTAAATGCCAAAATCATAGCAGGTATTCCCCCGATTTTCTATTCAATACATAATTCTATACTGCATACTTTATGATTCATTAAGCAATAAATTTTTTTTTTAATTTTTTTATTTTATTTCCAATGAACTGCACAATCAGTCTTGCCGATGAGCAGACCTAGTGCTTTCTCCAGAGGTGGTATCCACTCTTTCAGGACCACCACAATGGGTGAGATACCGCTGGTCATGTTAATTTGGACGTCTAGTTTCTGCCACACTAGATGGCAGCACCGAGACTCTATTTGAATGCTAAAGTGCACTAGGAATTTAATTTTGCCGGAAATGACAAGAAGGCACTGCAGGGATCTTTTACATGCCGCATAATCATACGACATGCCCACTGAGGATTTTCTGCATCCCAAAAATCCGGTGTCTGGGCCGGGGATCGAACCCGCAGACTTGGACTCAGAAGGTCGACGACAAACCAACTGCGCCACCCAGCCACACAATTAAAATCAAAATACTTATTAAGTGAATTTTAAGAGAGACTTTAAAGACGATATCTTATACAAAATTTTTACACAAAATTTTTAGCTTATCTGAAGTAGTTATATAGAATCATACCCTTTCAATAATGTTGAATATTTTAGCTGCAGCTCCTCTAGCTAGAGCAAAGGCTTCAAAATATGGCGCTGTCTGTCCAAAGAACATAGATGCTGTCATGACACTAAAAAATATCTGTAAGAAATAGCTTCAATGAATAGATTTTCACTTCATATTAAAAGAAAGTAAGAGCCGCTGCCGTTCTGCAGAACTGTAATTTGAAGCGTTGAAAAAAAAACTGTTTTATTTGTGAATTCAGCATGAGCAGATTTTTCCAAAATGTCATTTTTTTTCTCAAAATTAATTTAAATTTTAGGTGTTTTTTTTCTCTCTATTTTTTTAAAAACATTTTTGCTTTGCATTACTTTACGTTACATTTTGTTTTGTTGCATAAAAACTAGACTTGAAATTACATAAAAGTGTAAAAATTGTTCTAAAACGTCCAGGAAAAATAAAAATAAAATGAAATATGATAATTATGACTACAATAATTACAACTCTTCCATCGTATTCAGGGTTTTTTTCACCGTAACCTTCAATAATTAGTTGAACACCATAACTTAACAATACTTATATGTACGTAATAACTTTTCAAAATTAGAGAGGATTAACAATACTTAACAGTAATTACAACTCCACCATCATATTCGGGGTTTTCTTGACCATAACCTTCAATAATTAGTTGAACACCATACCAAAAGGCAAGAGCGTATCCTCCAAATATGGAAAACCAACTTATGCTTGATCCAATTGCAGTCCACAGCCCCCTTTTGATTCCTTTTTGCATTGCAGGAATTAAGTGATTTTCATACCTGGATTAAACAAATAAATTGTAAGGCTATAGCAACTTAATGCGTCATTATACATTGTTTGAGCTAATCAGTATTCAGATAGAAAATACTGCCTTATTCCATCAAATGGTTCATTCGAAAGGATACACACATAATTGTATGGAAAAAAATCATTGGGAATAATAAATGCGATAAATATCTTAAATTAATAAAAAAAAATTATGTGCTTATGTTTGTTAAAAAAATGACCTCATTGTTAAACTAATACAGTAGATCAAATAGTTTGAGGATATTTAAGCGTGTATAATTGAATATGCTTATGATAAGTAAAAATAATACACATTTTTTCGTCATTAAAAAAATGAACAAATGATTGTAATAAAGTAAAAGTTGAAAAATGATAACAATGGTTTTGCCTAAATTATAGTTATTTCATTATTTTTTAAGCCCATTAAGACATAATATATTGCGTATAATGTATAAAATTCCATAATGATTATATATAATGAGTTGTGGGGCGATGGTACAAACTATGTCAACCGTCATCTATGAAAAGGTACCCCAACATAGAGTCGAGTTAACATGCCTTATATACTAGTAAATTGTAGTTGTAATTTTGCAGTGGTAGATACGCTACAGTACTCCCCCACCAGAATTATATCCGTGATAGAATTCGATACATGGATACCACTAGTTGATTCATTGCTGTTTAATGAGAAGCCGGGAGAGCTGTATTAAAATCACCGTACTTTTTGAGTGCTAAATGTTAGAGGTGAATAAACTTCACGGTCGTAGTCGCTCATGTGTTGCCGTTACCATACCTGCCAACTCTTCCGGATTTTCCGGAAGATTTTATTTTTATATTTGAAGTGGTATTTAATATATACCATTTTTTCTTTTATAAACTTAATTTTCAAATGATTTTGATCACCACTATTCTTACAAAAATTAGGTACATATATTAATATGCGTTACTGTCATGGTTGTCAACTTAAGGTTTCTCAAATACAACGTATTTGTTTGCTTAAAATTGAAGTTTTAATTCCATTTTAATACCACTGGGAAAAATGATAATGGAAAGGATTAAAAGTTGGCAGGTATGCGTTAGCAGTCGAGTGTATGCAAGCCGACGTTGTGCGTGATCGAGACGAGACTGAGTAGCAACAGTGCGAGGAGGTGGATAATGTCGCAGTCACTAGGCAACTGTTTAATGTAAGGCTCCTATACTATCAGAGCTGACCTATCAAGCAATATTGGAGCAAACAAGTTCGCAAGTTAACGTTATTTTAGTATTCGTTATGTTATTACAGAGATGCCAACTGCAGCGGACTCGCCAACATAATTTAAAAAAACGGTAAATAACTATAAAGTAAATTTTGCAAATAGTTGACAATATTTGCTTGCTTTTTAAAAATGTAAAGCATGTCATAAGTATTATAAAGTGGTGAATTATTTAAGCCTACGCATTGTTTAGAAATAGTGGTGGATTAAAATCTATTAAATTGAACTTATTAAACCAAGAATTACAATTAATAAACTACCACTTGAAAATATTTATTCGCTGTGCTTATGTTAGCTCTTTGCTCCAACAATAAATGATAAGTCGGCGTGTCTAATTCAGGGGCTCTAGTTCAATGTGGTTCATCCATCGAAGTAGGCGTTTCCAGATAGAAATGGGCGTTACTGTCAATGTAGGCGTATTCACATCGAAGTGGGCGTTACTGCCAAGGTAGGCGTGTTCACATCATGTCCGAAGGTCACCAATGTGGGGAGAGCAATGTCAACCTTCATCAATGATAGGTACACCTACATAGAGTCGAGTTAACATGTTTTATATACTAGTGAATTGTAGTTGTAATTTTGCAGTGGTAGATACGCTACAGAGTTGACTTTTACAGAAAATGATAGCAAATGTATAATTAAACCGAGTTAGCATTTCTTATTATTTGCTACTACTCTGAGATCAAAAAGGTACTTGAGCTTTGACTGTATATATTTTATTATACATTTTATTATTCATTTATTATGCAATTTATTATATATTTTTATTATAGATCTTTTATTACTGATGAGTTAAAGCAAACCAAACTATATTTCTTTTTCAATATAAAAGATAAAAATTAAATATTTAAATTGATTTACTTATTTTGAAAAAATTTGGCGAAATTTGAATTGTTAGCAATGACTTAAACAAAAAGTTTTATTTTAACTGACAAATACTATATTATAATTTTAACTTTTTCTATGACTATACTCATTTTCTTACTATTTTCTTTGTTTTCTATACATTTTATTTTTTTGTGATAGAATAAAAAACTTATAGTTGTTCTGCTTCTGAACATTGATGAAAACACAAAATGTTGGGCTTCATCAACAATCAAAAATATATACATTTATTTTGCAAGTTCCATATTATTAAGGTGGCGCCCTTCAGAGAATTAAAAATACAAAATTATCTTCATCAAAGCCGATGCTTTACATGCAGCGTTCAGTGGCAGACTACTATTTCATATTGTTTTACAACAAATGACTTTAGCCCTCTGGTGGAAAAGACTTTAAAACAAAACTTACAACAGTTACTTTTCTCAACAACTGAAATTTAGAATAGTGTGATTAAGAAAAATATGTGAACTGTTTGCAATTTCAAATTAATATTGAAATGTACAGGTTTAGAATTTTCTACAGTGAAAAGTTTTCGGAACTTCAGTATTCAAAAAAGTATACAAAAACTAGACGTTAAGAACGTATCCAATGAGCGAGCAAAGCGAGCATTGGATTGCGAAGCAATCCGAAATGAACTGTGAAAGCAGTTCCGGGGGTTGGTGAGCGCCAGCGAGCAGGGGGCGAAGCCTCCTAGTATTAAATATTTGCTTCAGAGTTTTAACTTTAACATGAAATAAGAAAAAAAAAATTGCAAAAATTTTTTCGAACCAAAATTTTGAAAATAACATTTGAATCACTAAATGTATAAATTTACGTTTAATAAAAATAACCTTTGAATTTCTTTGATTTCCCCTCCAAACGCAGAGACAGTGCGGATAGACGATAATGCTTCTTCTGCTACCGCACCTGCTGATCCATAAGCTTTCATTTCTTCTTGAGATGCGCTTGATTGTATCTAAAATAAATAAGAGGAGATAACAATTTTAAAATCTCGCCAAATTAAATAATCATAAGCAATGCCTCACAGTGGTCGCAATCGAAGAAAAACTGATCAAACATCTAAGCGTTTGGATGACTATATATTATGTAATTCTAAGAGTTTTGGATGGTAGCACTAATTACGTAGATGAAGTTAGATTTAAAAAATTCATAGTATTAAATGCAATATTTTAGTGAAAAGAGATTATATTGGCGATATTTCACAAACTATTATCATAACATTACGATAAATGAGTATTTCACAACATAAGTGAAAGTATTTTTGCATTTTAATTCTTAAAATGTTTTTGGTGGAAATAAGCGTATTCTATTTTTTTAAATATATTTTTTGTTTTCTTTTTAATTGCATAAAAGTGTTTTAACAAGACCTATACAATTTTAAAACTACCACCACTTTTGAATTCCACAATGTTTCGAACGAAAATCAGAAACTGAAATTAATGTTTAGAAAAATGTCTATAAACGAAAATAAAACGCAACTTTATCTATTATTCTTACTTATTTGAATTCTTTAAACATAGTATTTTAATAACGTAAAAAAATAGTCAAAAATTAGAATTGTTGTCAAAATATCTAAACCGGTTAACGTCTCTTTTGCCGTTTCCTTTCGTTCGTGATAAGTTAGACAAGTTATTTATGTAGGTAAAAAATCCACACAGAGTATTTTATTTGTGATTACATTGTTTTATGGACATCAAAAAAAAAGTTATTACTAAGCCTTTTTTTTTAAATTTCAGGCAGATCTTTTTCGAATTATTCATGCGGCTGCCGCTGTTTTGGATGCTTTTCGTTACAGTATATTTTATATTGCTGTGTAAGATCCATAAGATTTACACAATTAAGAAATACCCGTTATTTCTTTAGTTCCTTTTCCTATTTAAAACAATTTGAAACCGTTCTTTTAAATGTTGTTTGAAGCTGTCATCTCTTGATCTTTGAATTGATTGTTCCCCCACACGATGGTCATAGTGAGAAATAAGTAATTACATATAAGAATCAATGTTGTATAGAGGAAAAATCTAATACAATGCGTATATCTTAAGCACTACAGTTACTGTTTTTATTAGCTCCTAATACTCCTGATATCCTCTGTGTCTTGTTGTCGGGACCTCTTTGGTCCTGATATTCTCCGCCACATCCAGACGTTTGAACACTTACTGCAAGCAGCAGAAATACGGCAGAAGAAGCTGACAAAGCAGCAAACACTCGTAATTCCAATGCCGATAAGTCTGAATTCCAAAGTAAATCATATATTGATCCTATTTATTTAAATGGTGAGAGTTGAATAACTTATCTCGTTCTATTTTGTAATTCTGATATGATTCAGATTAGTGATTACAATACTTATAAAGTTTCTTAGTTCACATACCGCATTTTAAAAGTTCTTTCATTTTCTTTTATTCTTTCATAAACTTAAATTATTCTGCTAGTACCCACGAGCTGTCAATAGTTCATGATCAACTTTCTGGCGTTCTCCGATTTAAATTATTTCACCTACAATTAGATTTGTTCATGCCGGCCTGGTGGCCGAGCGGTTAGCGTGCCTGACTGCGAAGCCATAGGCTGCGGGTTCGAATCCCGCTCTGGGCATGGATGTTTCTCTCTCTCTTTGTGCTGTCCTCTGTTGTGTGTGTAAATGATGTGTGAATGTGGCCCACCCTATAAACGGGTTTGTGGCAGTGTGGCGTGGGCAATGTTGCTCGCCTCCGTGACTTTGGTTCACAGGTGCCCACTGGGTAACGCGAAATGAGCAACAATTCTGGCATAGTATAGGCAAAGATTTAAATTCAGTGCCTGCCATTGGGGAAAAAAAAAGTATTTGTTCAATTTAAATTATTTTCCCTTCCTCTAAAATTTTGATAAATTATTGCAAAAATGTTTAAATCAGATTGCAGTTGTGAAATTTGTGATTTCTATATTCCTTTTCAAGTTGTTCGCCGATGTGTATAGGTACTTGTGTATCAGGTTAAATTTCTTTGTGGAATAAAGGTTAAGTCTCTGTGTTTCAAATATTTGAATTTAAATCATATTTCTCGAAACCAAGACGGTACCTTCAAGCATAACGGTGAATCTTGTCAAGATTAGTATTTTATGATATTCATAATCTCATATGAAAAATTCACTTCGATGAAGATTCACTTATGGTTTACCCTTTTATTCAATGCAATATGCAATAAAGTGAAAAGTCATCTTTTTCAAGCAATTTGAGTCGCATTAAATGCTTTGAGAACTGCTAATTTAAAATTCCTGTGACACTTAAGCATAACTTGCCGAATTCCAATTCCATCGATCACCTAACTTCTTATTGCGATCGAAGCTCCCAGGCTGCCTCGGCCGGATTCTCAACTGGTCACCTAAAATGTCTAACATTCGAACGTGGCACGAAAATTTACCCGACTTGCAAGAAATGCTGTGTCCATCCAGCCTCACCGAAACATATAGTTGATTATGTCGGACTATCTAGGGCGGACTTAACTTCCGATCCGCTTCTTGTCATAGACTTTCTGCCTGTCAACAACTTTTTGGAGTTGGTCTGACTAATGTCAGATCTATGAGGATAAGCAACAACAACAACCTAACTTCTAATAAACAGTTAAATGTAATAACATATAAGGATATCTTCCACTCAATTTTAGATCCTTGCTTTACTAGTAATTTTCTTCTTTCTTTCATTTTTAATAACTGTGGAGTAATTTCATTGATATAGAGATCAATTTTTTTTCTAGTTGTGGGGTAGACAGGTTATTGGGTTTGTCTCAATAAATTCGAGACTTTTTTTTAAAGAATCTTTCGGTGTTTAAGCGAGGTATCGGAAGATTCCCAAAACCGAGAATTGCTATGCCATGGAATTACTCATAAATGATCAAAATAATACACAGCAATGAAAACTCGATTTCTTTTCGAGTAATGCTCCCTTTTTACCAACCTAAGCTGTCATCATTTTCCACTGTCTTAATCTTTCCGTAGGAAACATCTTATTGTACTATTGTCAAAAAATTTAAATCTTGTATGAATTTTGGGTAGTCTCTTTAAGAGATAGAGTAGTTCTTACCTTAGCCACAATAGCCATAGCAATCGCATTTACTGGAGTTATTGCAAGAATCGCCAAAGCAAGCTTCCATCCGTAATACAATCCAACACCCAAGCTTAGAAAGGTAATAGACAAAAAGCTGAGGCATATTCCAGCTTTTTCTCCTATGCCATCTTGAATTCTTGTCAAATCTCTGCAAACACATTCATGTGATTTATGTAATCTACCGAACAGCAAATTATGAAAGGTTAATTAAATGCAAACAAGAGCAACAATCTAAAACCAAAACGGAGTTTTGAAAAACTTCAGGTGTATTCATCCCTTTAAGTTATGTTTATGAGATGATATGTGAGCAGACTTGATATTTTAGAAATTTTTAGTATTGAGACTGTATTTAAATTTACACGTTATTTAACTATTCACAAAAATTTTCTTCCTTTTTATTTTGTAAAAAATGTCGTCAACCGTAAATTATATTAAGGAAATTAATTCACGACATAAATAAAGTTTGCCGTGTCTTAATAATCTTTGCTCTGTCATCCGCATTTTTGATGTCTTTACCTAAAAGTAAATGAATTTAAAAACTGAATGGTAAAAAGAACAAATCGTATTGTAAATAGTAATAGTACAATGCAAAATATTCAATTATTTAAAATTCGACTTAAAAATAAAGCGTAAACGGTAACCCGGAAGTCTTACTAGCAAATTTAACTGCTCCCGCCATCTATTCTTAACTTCACAGGGATAACCATTGTTGAGTACGGCAAGAAATATACCCTATTTCTTCCACTCCTATATTTTATTAAACAAAACTTCTTAAAAGAAAATACAAAATTGCAACATATTTCTAAAACATAAACTCGAGTTCCATTGTATAAGTCAAAAGTTATTGGAGACAAAATAAAACGCTTTCACCTAACTCTCCATCATATATGGCAGTACTTTTACTTTCGTTACTTGTACCGCCGGTACAAGTAAAAAGTACGTACTTTTACTTGTACTTCGTTACTTTTTAAATTTAGTACTTTTACTTGTACTTTCGTTACTTTTTTAGGGAAAAAGTACAAGTATTTGTAACGGAAATGTCGAATGAAATCGTTACTTTTTTCTAAAACTCGGTAAGCTTTCTAATAAAAATTTAATTGTAAAAAAATTATATGTGAAATATAATACTGCAGTAGCTTCTAGTGCTCCCGTGGAGTGCTTATTCAGCGTGGCAAAGCACGTTCTGAGAAATTCTCGCAGCAGAGAATGAAATGCCCACTTGAATTATGTCCGAAATTCTCATTGACACCATTTTCGAAATGCAATTATTTTGCAAAATGAATAAAAATATTAATGAGCAAGTTATTTTCATTCATTTTCGAGTTTTATGCATTTATTTTATACATGTAAAACAGGGATGGCGAACCAATGGTACGCATGCCATTTATGGCACTCGACACAATATTTTGGGCACGCCAACTATCACAATTGAAGCATATGTAACAATTAAATTAAAATTCACGAAAAAAAAATAATAATAAGCAATTATTAATAAAAAAAATTAACAATTAATGCTAAAAAAACAATTAATAACCATAAAAAACAAGCTGACAATAAATAACTAGCAAAAATAATTTAAGAGTCCTGCTTAAACTAACATCTCACAACCTAATATAAGTTATTTGTCATCTAATCTGCAACAACAGAAGTCACACTGATGTTACTTTAAGTTGAATTATGCATATAACTGAGACATTGCAAAATGTATTTTATTTCAAGTAAATAAGGAGTTTTGAGTTGATAGTGTTTATTATTATTATTTTCCCTATAATCACGAAGTCAAAATTACTTGACGGCACGTCTATGACCTCATTAAAAAATTTTTTAGAAAAATGGCATGTTGATGTATAAAGGTTCGCCACCCCTGATGTAAAAAATGTTAGATTTTGTTATTACGTTTTTCAATTTTCATTTTGAACTCACTAATAATACATTTTTGTCTTAATACAATTTTAACTAAATACATTTTTTACTAAATACATTTTTTACTAAATACATTTTTTACTAAAATTATGTTTATGCCCGAACTTGTCAAACAACGCCCAGTCAAATCTCTCAGAACTTCAGAACTATTTGTGCTATTGAAAAGTATTATAATTACTATTTTAATTCTTGAAAACTCGAAGGATTAATTTAGCCGCTGATAATAAAATTCGTTTACAAATTTTAATTATTCCGTTAGGCAGAAATGTTCAGAAAATGATTTTCTCGCATGACTTCAGCATTAGCCATTGTTACAAATAAAACTGTAAACTGTTCTGTTCCAACTTATACTGCACATTCAATTATTTTTTACTAGCTCAAAGATCATAAAGCTATCTGAAACCCCGTGTTTGCTTTGTTTATGTTTGGGCTTTTAAAACGCATTTCTATAGAGTAAAACAATTTTAAATCAATGGTAATTTAAATAAATAAAAATAATAAACATTATATAATTATACATCATCATATAATAAAAATTAAAATCAATAGATAAAATTTCTTTTTCGTGCAAATCCATAAAAAGTTTGATATTAAAATTATATTATACGATTATATTATAAAATTATATTATAAAATTATATTATAATATTCTTCCGAATTTAAAAATAAATTAATGTCCATAACTTTCAAAATTAAAAATAATTAAATAAATAACAACAATTTTGCAAAAACATTAAAGAACCTAAGAACATTATTCAATAAAATTTTAGGTTACTTTGAATTTTCGATTTCCTAGAAATATACTTTTAAATCGTTACTTTTTTTGTTTAGTACTTGTACTTTTACTTGTACTTTTTACTCGTTACTTTTTAAAATAAGAACTTTTTACTTTTTACTCGTTACTTTTTTAAAAAATACTTGTACTTTTACTCGTTACTTTTTAAAAGTAACGTTGCCATATATGCTCTCCATTATACAAAACCTATCCAATTCTTATTTCAAAACGTAACAATCCTCCCACCGTTTTGATTGGAGGTTTACTTTACTAATCAAAACTAATTATATTTCTATGAGTAAAATGAATGAAAATTATAATGTTAAAAATACTGTTCCGAAAGTCCGAGATTTTCAGCTCAAAAATTTAATTGGCACTTTAACAAGTCTTCCACTTCTCGTTCTTACTGTTTTTCCAACTACCTGCAAGTCCTTCCCTGGTTTATTCTTGCATGCTTCATTATTTATTAGATTAGGTTCAGTGGGTGAGGAAATTTCGAGTGGGAAAATCTTCTGCGCAGGCCTGACGAGTTCACAGGATGAAGTTTTAAGGCGAACCACTCGTACTTGCCCATCTTTACCAGGAAAAACATCTATTATTTTAGCCATTGGCCATAAAGTTCTTTTTTTTACCGTCTTATCACGTCCGGGTCACCACAATGTTGAGTACGGCAAGAAATATACCCTACTTCTTCCACTCCTATATTTTATTAAACAAAACTTCTTAAAAGAAAATACAAAATTGCAACATATTTCTAAAACATAAACTCGAGTTCCATTGTATAAGTCAAAAGTTATTGGAGACAAAATAAAACGCTTTCACCTAACTCTCCATTATACAAAACCTATCCAATTCTTATTTCAAAACGTAACAATCCTCCCACCGTTTTGATTGGAGGTTTACTTTACTAATCAAAACTAATTATATTTCTATGAGTAAAATAAATGAAAATTATAATGTTAAAAATACTGTTCCGAAAGTCCGAGATTTTCAGCTCAAAAATTTAATTGGCACTTTAATAAGTCTTCCACTTCTCGTTCTTACTGTTTTTCCAACTACTTGCAAGTCCTTCCCTGGTTTATTCTTGCATGCTTCATTATTTATTAGATTAGGTTCAGTGGGTGAGGAAATTTCGAGTGGGAAAATCTTCTGCGCAGGCCTGACGAGTTCACAGGATGAAGTTTTAAGGCGAACCACTCGTACTTGCCCATCTTTACCAGGAAAAACATCTATTATTTTAGCCATTGGCCATAAAGTTCTTTTTTTTACCGTCTTATCACGTCCGGGTCACCACAATGTTGAGTACGGCAAGAAATATACCCTACTTCTTCCACTCCTATATTTTATTAAACAAAACTTCTTAAAAGAAAATACAAAATTGCAACATATTTCTAAAACATAAACTCGAGTTCCATTGTATAAGTCAAAAGTTATTGGAGACAAAATAAAACGCTTTCACCTAACTCTCCATTATACAAAACCTATCCAATTCTTATTTCAAAACGTAACAATCCTCCCACCGTTTTGATTGGAGGTTTACTTTACTTATCAAAACTAATTATATTTCTATGAGTAAAATGAATGAAAATTATAATGTTAAAAATACTGTTCCGAAAGTCCGAGATTTTCAGCTCAAAAATTTAATTGGCACTTTAATAAGTCTTCCACTTCTCGTTCTTACTGTTTTTCCAACTACCTGCAAGTCCTTCCCTGGTTTATTCTTGCATGCTTCATTATTTATTAGATTAGGTTCAGTGGGTGAGGAAATTTCGAGTGGGAAAATCTTCTGCGCAGGCCTGACGACTTCACAGGATGAAGTTTTAAGGCGAACCACTCGTACTTGCCCATCTTTACCAGGAAAAACATCTATTATTTTAGCCATTGGCCATAAAGTTCTTTTTTTACCGTCTTATCACGTCCGGGTCACCACAATGTTGAGTACGGCAAGAAATATACCCTACTTCTTCCACTCCTATATTTTATTAAACAAAACTTCTTAAAAGAAAATACAAAATTGCAACATATTTCTAAAACATAAACTCGAGTTCCATTGTATAAGTCAAAAGCTATTGGAGACAAAATAAAACGCTTTCACCTAACTCTCCATTATACAAAACCTATCCAATTCTTATTTCAAAACGTAACAATCATTCATTCTTACAATCAAATACTACTTTACGTTTTAGGTCTATAAGAAATGAAGTACATAAAATAAAGGAGAAAAAAAATGGAAAATAAATATATGGTTGGTAGGTACTTTATTTACGTCGCACTAGAGCTGCACAATGGGCTATTGGCGACGGTCTGGGAAAAATCCATGAGGATGATCCTAAGACATGCCATCGCAATTTTGATCCTCTACGGAGGGGATGGCTCCTCCCCTTTGGTAGCCCGATGACCTGCGCGTTACGACGAACACTTTACGATGGAACAGTTTAACAAGGACTGATACCGCGCACCCTCGGCCCCTACGTAGTCTGATCAAAGTGGTCATCGACTCGCTTACTGACCACAGCCAATGATGCTTGACTTCTATATTCCACTGGGAATCGTGTCTTTAGGATCAGTCCACTGCAGGACAAATGGATTTATTTATTTTTCAACCTGAATATATATAGTAATAAATTATATGGCACACAAAAGTTCCCTATGTACAATAATTTTTTTTTTTATCGCATGAGACTTACTATATGTTGTTTTTATTTTGTCACGTAAAATGACGTTTGCATTGAAATGCAATTGAGGCTAAATCGAGCCTGTGGCATTTAATGCTCATCAGCATTTTATTTTAAAGGTTAAAATTTCGGTTTATTTGAAAGCTTTAAAATTATGGACGGCAATCAATGAAGATACCTTGTGCCCGATGCTCTGATAAATTTAGCTGGAGATGGCATTTTGGAACGGCTTCTACCAGGCAGTCTTGCTAATGGAGAAAAAAATAATTCTGTCATCGTATTTTTATTTTTTTCTTTAAAAGTTTCACTTTCTTTAAGATCTTTAGTACAATTTTTTTTTAAACTTGAAAATAGATGTTTTAATCACATTCTTAAATGACAAGGAAAATAGTTATTTATTTTACACTATTTTCAAATAGTAGCTATAAATATAACATATTAAAAAATATCCTAATTTTAAACTGTCACAATAGATACATTTTCATTGCGCTATTCTCTTTAGCCCAAACTAGAACAGTTGCATTTGAGATAAGTTCACTTTTAAAATATAGCAACTTTTAAACCATAGCTAGAACTGCTGGCAAGGAAAGTTTTTTTTGTGGGGGGTGGTGATTATTTTGTATAAGTAAGTCTATTTGCGTAAAAATCATGTAGTGAAATCTGGTTTGACCGGAGAAAAAGTTTTTATCGCACTTTTTCCGTTGCCTATCAACTAACAAGGGAAACTAGGGAAGTGTGACTCGCCAATTTTGAAATAAACTAGTGGGATGTATGCCCTATGAGGAATAATTTTAGGGAGCAGCGTTCGTTTCGGCCCATAGAGAAATAAAAATTAATTCAATATATAGAGAAATCGATATTTTATTACTTCAATGCAGAGTATTAGTTATTGTAATTATCTCATACTCCAATTAATTTTGTGGTACTTTCACGTACTATATAATGCATATTTATTGTCAAAATTGATTTCGAAAATTTTGTATGTCTGTAGTTTTTCAGAAAAACCTGTTAGGTTAATTTTAAAAAAAAATTGACATCAAATTTTTTAAATTTTTTTTTTTCAAAAAATTTTTCAAATTAATTTTAGTATGTAATTGTAGATCAATTAATTAATTAAAAATTACTGATTAATTAATGAATAATTACTGATTAATTAATAATAAATTAATAATTAATTAGTTGGCAAATTAATTTATTAGCCAATTAATTACAAATTAATTGGATTATGAAACAATTACAATAACTAATAGTCTGCATTGAAGTAATAAAATACCGATTTTTCTATATATTGAATTATTTTTAATGGGCCGAAAATTTTCTTTGAATTATTTTTTATGGGCCGAAACAAATGTCGCCCCCTAAAATTATTCCTCATAAGGCATACATCCCACTAGTTTATTTCAAAATTGGCGAGTCACACTTCCCTAGTTTCCCTTGTAAGTGAAAAAATTTCCCTGCTAATTTAGGTAAATTCTCCTTAAAAGAGTAGATTATTTGACAAAATTTCCCTTACACACCATGGAATATTCTCTTATATCTTATTAAGAAGAACAATATTTTATCTTACCCAGTTATACGACTTGCAAAATCACCAGTTTCATGAGTGTCGTACCACTCAATGTCTTGTTTCAGAATCGAGGACATAAATAAGCAGCGGATTCTAAATGCTTGATTAGTTGCTGCTGTGTTAAAAGAACAAACAAATATGTAACTGCAAATCAACATTACACCACCAATGGATGCATTATAAATGCATAGCAATGTGGCACTTTCTAAAAAATCTTCTCTTGTTCTGAAAAATTAAAATGTATTTCATTAGTTATAATTCAGACTAATTAAGCAAAATTTTTAAGAAATTACCCAAATGCACTTATAAAAAAATTGTGTTTGGAAGAAGATATTATATTACATCTGGCATCGTTTCCTTGTCAATCGAAGAACGTGTCAAGAATTATGAAAATGTAACCAAACTCAAAATAGTAGTACAGACGCATAAAGTTTTCTACCTAGTTTTTAAAAAAAGCATTTTTTAATGGAGAAGTATGCCACAGCTATACTTTCTATAATTAAGGTTCTTAAATTCACTAAATTATTCCTTAGCACTTTCTTCAACTAAACTATTAGAATTTGCCTTTTAAAATTATGGTAAAATAAGCGGCAGCAGTTTGTCCATTCATGTAACCGTAACATTTTCGGTAAAGAGCATTTGTTACCCTTATGGTTTTGGAACTGTTTACAACTGGTATGGTAAAGAAACCATGAGCATGAAACTATACGTTTCTTTTAATCATTTACAACAAGTCTGATAACGAAACCATAAATATAAAGTTTATTTGAACATTGGAGTTAGATTGCGGTTGAGTTGCCAAATGAGAGGTGGAATGTGGCTTATTTATTGTGTGTATCTGGTGGTGCCATCTATTATGAGTAATAGGAAATACTAGACGTTTTGTGTTTAATTGCTTTAAGGTGCTGCCATCTATATGTAAATGAGAGCATAATGTTATAATAAAACAGATTCTCAAATTAAAGAGTGCCGGGCACTCGAAACTTTTAATATGCTGAAGTGAATGGAGGAAAAATTGTGGTGCCAACTCTGGGATTCGAATTTTCGTTCTATCGGTCAAAAGATTGAGAGATTAGCCCTCTGGACTATAAGATATTCTCAGGTGCAAGGAACTAAGTTACTTTATTAGGTGGGCCTGGTATGGTGTCTTGGGATATTCATCCACTTTTAGATGCACGTGGATATTTTTTTTTAAAAATTTTTTCCGCACAAGCGCTGTATAAAGCAACTACTTTAATTACTCTTATCTGGCGCAGTTTTTACTATTATTTTTTTTAATTTTAAAGCAATAATTTCGTTATCAGTTTAAAATTGATTCAAACGCTTTGTTTAATTTTTTTTAAATATTTAAGCTATGGCAAAAGTGGCACTAGACCTAGTATATGTTTCGGACATTCATCAAAGGTCTAGTCATACTAGGTCTGGTTAAGTGCCATTGCCCGGTATACATTTGCCCGGTATATCCTACACTGATGTTTTTTAAGGTCAAGTGCCATTGCCCGGTATATCCTACACTGATGTTTTTTAAGGTTCAGTGCAACTGCCCGGTATACATTTGCCCGGTATACCCTACACTGATGTTTTTTTAAGATCAAGTACCACTGCCCGGTATACCCTACACTGATGTTTTTTTAAGGTCAAGTGCCACTGCCCGGTGTACCCTACACTGATGTTTTTTTAAGGTCAAGTGCCATTGCCTGGTATATATTTGCCCGATACTCCAAACACTGATGTTTGTTCTAATCTATCGTCAGTAAGTATTAAAATATCGAATAAATGTAATTATATCCACGAATAAATTAATATCATATCGGATGTAATATATATTTCGGACATTCACCAAAGCGACTAATTTGATTGTGAACATTCACCGGTGAAAGGCAACAACCACCGATTTCGGTCATTCGCAGTAACATGCACATCATTTACATAATAACCTCATCAGGACAATTATTTCATACTTTGCCTAAATAGCATCCGGGATTTCAAAAAATAAAAATAATTAGTTTTGTTGGCGATGATCTCGTAAGGCGATAAAGAATCATGCATAGTACAGGTAAGGAAGATATTAACCTCGAAGGAAAAGTGGATGAATAGCCTAAGGAACCGCCTGGTATGCACGATAAAATTCTGATTACTTAAGCGTATCCGGTGAAAACAGTTAATAAATGGTTTTTCTCACAGATAACACTTTGAATATCGTTTTGTTTACGGTTATTTGACAGTTTTGCTTGAATACGGTAAAATAACAATTTAATAAATTTTTATTTAAGCATTATTTCCGAGACAGTATAATTTCTTTACTTGCTTTCACATTTTTTATTTCTATAAGAGCTGGAAGGAAAACTTTATGAGAATATATATTGCAACTTTATATAAAATTGCGATGGAATCATATATATATATTTACTAAACAGCTTGTACTTACACATTTTTATTTGAAATGTTATTAATAGACTTATCATAATCAATCATTTCTTGGAAAACACTTCCCAAAACTATTGTCATTCCTGGCAATGCACAACCAGAAATGATGGCAACAATAGCGCCAATAAATAACAATAGTTTATCACAGGCAGAGGAATACCTAAACTGGAAATAATAGTTGCTTTAGTGTAGACAATATAGCATATACAGACACTTTTAAAGGATTATATGGGACTAAAAAGCAACAACAAAAAAAAACATCCTTTAATTTAAAAAATATTTTCGTGGTAAAACAAGCTAAGAATAGTTTTTTATCGAATTTCTGAACAGTCAGTTATTTGAAATTCGATTTCTCAAGAACTATTCGACCGATTTAGCTCAAAATTTGTATTTAGCCTTGTAAAATTATCTTTTTTAAAGGCATGCAAAAAATTGTGTACCTTAAAATTCAAAACTGTTTTCGACGATTTTCAGTTAAATTATTAAAAAAAAAATAAATATTTACTGAAGTTTTTTTTCTCCATAGAATTACCTTTGGATAAACGAATTTTATAATTGTGAGAAAATTCTTTTCAAATTGCTTAAAATGTTTTCGAGATATAGCGAAATACGCAAAAATTAAAATCAACATTAAGGGGTTCAAATTTTGGAGAGCCCTTCTGACAAAATTTTCGGGACCAAATTTCCTAGATTGTGGCTACCGCTTATATTTTGTGGAATTAAGATCTGATTCGGTAGAGAAAAAAGGTGTGTTTATTTAGAGAAAGTGCGTTTCTGTGTCTGATTAAGTAATTCAAAATATCGCTTGTACTCACTAATTAGCATGTTTGAGATCACCCTATCAAGCCATTAAAATTGAGTTCGATAATTAAATCAAAAGTTATTTAGGGTGATCCTTTTTTTAAAATTTCTTTTATATTTTTTTTATTGTTTACCGTACATCAATCCGTCAATGCAGAAAGAAACTGTGGAAAACAATAAGTTTATTAAAATGTCCAATGTCTCAATTCAAAATCCTATCTATTAATGCATCTATTAGTCCTTTAGAATCCATGAATTTCCCCATCGTTGGACTTAATACATTAACTTCTCTCTTTAAAGTGTGTGCAAACGTTTAATTTGGAGTAAACTTAAAATAAAGTATTCCTTTACACAATTTTAGATAGTTCAATTCTGAATTCGAAGAGCTATTACACCACAGTTTTTATAATGTACACGTTCTTTAATATTTAGTTAATTTTTATTCGTTACTTCTGCTACGCTCAATAGTTAACGTGAGCGTGGTACTGTAAGGGAACTACATCACCATATTAGCATTTCTGAGTCACAAGTTTATTTATTTTTTAAATCACGAGTTTATAAAACTAAATTTAAAATAAACGGTATTTGAAATAAAAAATAAGCTATGTACTGAAGACAAATGATGGAGAAACAGAACTAACTCATTTAGGTAAAAATACTATAGCCATATTATAAAATTGATTCGACTCATGCTAATAATCTAATTGATAATTGTTTTTGCTGAGCTATTTAAGCTTAGAAATATATACCGTGTAAATATTTACCTTCAAAATAAATGGTATTTAAAATCTTATCCACCGAATTTGCTTCTGATCTTGACCTCTGCAGTTATTAAGAAAAAGCGTAAAATTCGCCGTTCTATCATTAATGTCAATAATGCTTAATTTATTTTAATAACAGGTTCGAATTGAATTTAAAAATAAGATATGTACCAAAAAGCGATATCAATGAAGAAATGATACTAATTCATTTAACAGAAACCTTGAAATATCACCTTAATATTATAGACGTCAGTTTTTCTTCTTTTATTTTGGTAATAAACATTTTTGTATTATGGTAATTGGTTCAGCATAAGGGTAATTAATACAAAACATATACAAATGTAGGTATAGTTAGCATATCTAACTATTAAAACCGTATATTTGATTATTAAACCACTAAAACTACATTATAGTTTTTACACAGATGCAATGAAAAGGGGTTTTTTTATGGGCCCTCGAAAGGAATATGTTTCTGACAAAATTACTTGATTGTGATTACCTTGAGAAACAGCATCATGCCAACATCATGAATACAGCTAATCTAAATTTTGATAGGATGATGTACTAAAAACGTGTTTTGCTTAATTTAATAACCTAAAAACAAAAAATAATAAAATATATCGATTAAGAATGATATTATTTTTAATTATTATATGTCTTTATGCATATGTCTTTCTGTTTTCTGTTTGATTCCGTAGTGATGTTTATTGATAGTTGGTGTTTTTTTTTAAAAAACCAAATCGGAGAACGAGCATTCAGCTAGTAATAAATAAATCATAAGTATTAAAAACAGGGGGAAGAGAATTGATTTATTTTAATTCTTTAAGTAATTTCAGTTTACAATCCCAAACTATATAACAGCATACAAGTTATTCAGTTTCAAAAATGACTCTTCGTTTGTTTTCTTTTTTAATTGTAAAAAATTTTCAGAATTTAAGGACTAGTAACTTTTTATTGCTTGCAAAATACTTACTAATGAAAGAAAAGACACAGGTGGTAATTCATCTTCCAGCTCCTCCTTCTTACTGAAAATAAATCAAGAATATCGCATTGTTACAATTTAAGTAATTTAGAATAAAAAAATGAATCACTAAAATTTTAATTAAAGGGAGTAATAAACATCATAGAAGGATGTATTTATATGAAAGGAACTATTGCAGCATATAATATAAGTTAATGAACCATGAATGTGATAGTATATACTTAAAAAACAGTGTTCAAATGGGTTACCTCATCCTTCGTTCCAGAAGGATCTCCAGGTTTAGGAACTGGACAAATGCTGTGTGTAGGAAAGGAATAATTGAAGAGAGTTCTTTTCAGGAACGCAAAAAAACTTCTTATTTACTTCTCATCTTAATGGGTTCAGGGAAGAAGGTGGCTCCTTTGATTGTTGATGTTTAAATTTTACACTATGAAAAGGTTCCGGATCATGATTTTTGAGAATTAAAATAGTTCCTTTCCAGCCGGAAAAATCTGAGGCTCACTTAAAGACTTCGGAATATCTTCATATGCTTACAGTTTTACCTCTTCATCTTTCTGGCAACGCGCCAACTATTGGCGATGGCGCACACGTGTTCACCTCTATTATGTAGCATTTATATCTGACAACTTTAAGTTTCAAATAAAGTTAAGATTCATCGTTGACAAAATGTTATTTATGTTGCAGTTCCCTTTTTTTATAAAAAAGGGAGATGAAAACGAGAGCAACGTTTCTCTCACACAGTAGTTTACTCAACTGATGCCAAGAAGGCACGCGGAAAAGGAGCAAAGCGCTCCTCGGGTACAGTTAAGGTGGAAAGAATCGATATAAAAAATCAATTGATGAACTTTAAGATTAGAAGGCTATTGTGGTTAAACGAACAAATACTGAAAAAACAATTGAGGAGTAGAATATTGACTCAGGTATGATGTAGCAACATCACAAAGAACAATATAATCAAATTTAAAAATTAAATTTAATTCTCACGAAACACAGCTTGTTTGTATCATTGATTATAAATATGGCAAAAATGAACCTGGAACTTTTAAATGGAACCTATAAGCCTGGTCTCCAATAAGAGAGCTCTGAAGGGATCTAATTTTTTAGTACACTAAGGGGCTCCATCCCTGCTTGCTTCGCTATCACTAACTCCTGTAATTTCTGCTCCTTCAGCACTTTTTTTCTCCTTAACCCTTTGAGGCACACGAACATAAATTTTCATATTTTTTTAAAATTGAGAAACTAATTATGATGCTTAGGATCTAAGAATGGGAAAATGACATTTAAAAAAAATTCTGATTCATTGCACCACACAGGGGGTGGTGGTTTCGGTGGTTAACCAGTGTCCACATAGAACATTTTCATGTGAAAAAAAAATATTATCTTTTTTAACTTTTTTTACAATAAATTTTCACTTTTCAGAAATCAAACAATAAACTTAAAGTACTAAAACTATTTATATAATTTTAAAGACCAAAAAAGGCTTTAACAAATATAATATAATACAAAAATAGTATATAATAAAATATATATTAGTGAAAAATAAAACGCATGAATTTCAAACACAAAAAATATTCTAAGTAAAATATAATATATATTATGCAATATCAGGATAAAATAAATAGTACAGAAATATATAATAATAAAAATAAAATGTATAATAATAAAAATAAAATATAAAATAAAATGTATAATACTAAAATACTTAATACTACTAAAATACTTAAATTTTGAAATAGTTTTCAAAACAAAAGAACTTTTCTATTATAGAGAATTAAACTCTCATTTCTTAATTGAAAATCAACAATATAAATAAATAATAATAATAATAAAAAATTTAAATTCTTAATTTTCAAGACAAATAAAATGCAGAAAAATTTTAATAGTAGAAAATAGATATTATAGCATCAACTAAATACGACTGTTCGCTTATTCAAAAAGAACTCAAATGAGCAGAATTAACTTGTTTCAGATAAGAAATTTGAAGTAATAGACTTTATTTTCAATAGAAATAGATAAGAGACACATTGCTCCCCATTTATAAGCCCCATGAAGAAAAAACCCTAATAAATTTTTACCCACTTCACTATCTGAGTGAAGGAAGGGGGAAAAAGACTCGTGTTGGTGGATATAATGTTCTAGGGGCACAGTGGCTTCACTCTGAAACCAAAAAATATAAAGGTAAAAATTAAATACTTTTCTGAGGAATCTTTATTGGGAAAAATTTGTGTGTCAAAAGAAGCTCATAAACAACAAATCTGAGTGATATACTTCAAACTTTTTTGTATTTTATTGAGTAAAAAAAAAAAACTTGTAGTAATGAAAAAGGGCCTTGAAAACTTTTTATTTTTTTCAAAGTAAGATATAATCTAAGTGTAGTGCTGCTATCTGGTGATGTTTAGTAAAGTTAAAATAATACTTTAATATTATTGGTTTCGGAGATTGACCTTTGTGCCGCTAGGAATAATTTTTTAAAAAGTGCGGTTTCGCTGTCGTACCACTGTGCTTCAAAGGGTTAAACGTCAAAATTTTTCACAAAAATACTGAACATTTTGTTTCATAAATCTGCAATTATTCTAGTTTTATGTAAGTGTGAAAATATTTTGTTAATATGCTAAGCGTTACAGAATAGGCAATTACTTAGATTTAAGTTCTGCGATGGACTGATCGTTAAGACACGATTCCCAGTCGAACACCGAAGTCAAGCATCACTGGCTGCGGTCAGTGTGCGAGTGGGTGATCACTTTGATCAACCAGCAAAGGAACCGAGGGTGTACGGTATCGGTCCTCTCTTAACTGTTTCACAGTGAAGTGCTCGACTTCGCACGAAGGTTGTCGGGCTACCGAAGTAAAGGAGCCATCTTTTCTGCAAAGGATCAAAATTGTGATGGCATGTCTTCGGATCATCTTCAAAGATGTTTCCCAGATCGTCGCCAATAGCCCATTGGGCTGCTCTAGTGCGATGTAAATGGAATACCTACCTACTTAGATTTAAAATAGTGACCATCTGCGCTAGAAAAAAAATTAACCAAAGGAGTACAGATTATGTGATTCAATAGGAACAAATGAACGGGAAATAATTGTACTCGTTGATGAGACAATTTAAATCGGGAATGGTTTTTATAGCTATTTATGAAGTTCTTTTTTTATTTTTAGGAAGGTCAATATAAATATTAAGATTTTTATCTGACAATATGTGATCCTTTCCTCTCTTTTTTTGCTATTTTTGATTCTTATCTACTAGAGCACGAGTTATAAAAAAAAAATAGAGATCTTGTTAGGGAAAAACAAGTTTTCCACAACAATGGATAAATAGTCAATATTCAAAACAAAACGGTTGGGAAAAATCTCGAAGAAAACTTAAAATTTGAATAACTTTCACACAAATTAAAGTTTTGAAAAAATACACCGATTTCGTAATTTAAAATAGTTCTATTAGCATATAAAATTTCAATTTTGTATTTCAACAGTCAGTAGGTGGACCAACATGATTCTTTTTTAGAACAATTTTTACAGTTAATAGTTCTCAAATTAATATTCAAATCATAATTCTTATATTCCATCGAACTGTTTGTACATTTATGTTCACATCTTCGTAATCTCTCGTAATTTAATAGTTTTGCGCAATAAATTAATATGTAACGTAAAGTAAAAATAGTTGAGAAAAAAAATCGCAAATAAATAAATAAGCACTTAAAGTTGCAATAACTTAAAAAAAAAAGAATTAGAATATCGGAAAATCTCTGCATTAAGTTCATTAACATATAGATCTTTTCTGCATGTCGAATTTCAAACTTGTGGTTACATTCATACGACCCATATGATATTGTTCTTACAACAAGTTTAACAGTTTATAATTCCAGAACTAATTCGTGAATGTTATTTTTTATGTCATCTAATTCCTGCACATTTTTCTAGACACCTTAGTAATTTTTCTTGACATTTTTCTAGACAACTTAGTAAGTCTCATAGTTTTTGCGTAGAAAACCAAAATGTAACATTAAGTTGAACACACCCAAAACAGCTGCAGCAGCATTTACACTTTTTTAATATAGAGATAAAATTTAAACCTTCATAACGAAAAAGAAATAAAAAACATATTACGTTGAAATATAAAATATTTTTAGAGCTGATCTTTCTTAGGTCAGACAGAGTTTTCCTTACGACTCAGAAGATGTTTTGAAATCTTTAAATTTGTAGCTTAATGAAAAGGTACATTGTGTCAGATTTTTTGAAACACTTTTGAATAAATTATCTTAAATTTTCTTGTTCGTATTTTTTTCTGAATGTAATTTAAAATATTGTTTTTTTTAATTATATGTAAAAGCATAAGAAGAGATGAAATGCAAACTTAATTGTTTATAGCATGTTAAAATAGTTTTTTTAAAGAACTAAGTTGATACAGAGTTATTCATATGTATCTAATTGTTTATAATGCATCGATATTTTACAATCAATGAATGTCGAACTTTAATACCGGTAAATAAATCAACACCAGATTTTCATAAAATTTTGGGTGTTTCAAAAGTCAACTTATTCTCGAGATATACGGCATATTCTAACGTATTATAATGTAAATCAGCAATGAATATTTTTAAGGTTGGTAAAATACAAAACACTTTATCATAGCATTATTCGTATGTAGTATTTTTGTATTTTAAACAGCTGCATATTCATTAAATTAATGTTCACGGCTGATGTTAGTTGCTTTATAAGTGAAATCAAATGAAATTAATTTTCTTTTTTTTTATCTCCAAATGCTTCTCGGCAACTTTATTTATAAGCAATTTAATCATAACTTAACCCTAAACAGCATGCTACATTCTAACACTTCTATTAAAATTCGATTTTTAAAAGTCTTATTTTTTATACTGAACTATTTCAAACTCATCCAATTTTTCCGAAATGCAAAAGAAATTTCCAAACTTCTTTCGTTATGCTTTAATGCGAGACTTGATATAATTAACACTGAGACTTGAATTTAATGAAATTTTGATAGAAAAATGCATTGTGGCTCATTAGAACTTAGTATTAGAAATTTTTGTTTGTTTTTATTTTAATTAAATTATTTTTATTTTAATTTAATTATTTTTATTTTTATTTAATTATTTTTATTTTTATTTAATTATTTTATTTTATTTAATTATTTTTATTTTATTTAATTATTTTTATTTTATTTAATTATTTTTATTTTAATTACATTTTATTTTATAAAATATTAATAAAATTTTTTTACAAATTTTTTTTTCAAACTGATGCATTTTTTTAATATTTGTAAAATTTTAAAATTGAAAATTATATTTTTTTAAATGTTTGATACCTTTTTATCTTTAAATACCTTTAAACACCTTTTAATCTTAAATGTATTACTCTTTATTTTTAAAAAAGGTTAACTTTACAACCACTTAACCTTTGAAAAAAAACAACAATATTTTAATACTAAGTTTTATTATGATATAGATACATACCTGTTTGCAGCGCCCTCTTCTAACTCCTCCGTGAAATTAAATGCTTTGTTTGAGTATCCTTTTTTAAAAAGTCTTGTTTCTTTCTCAGTCCGAAATTCACTTGTATCTAAATCTTGATAATCACTATTATTCCTCATTTTACGCGAAAATTGCTAGTACTTTGCCGCCACAGTTAGATTTTAAAAAGAACACCAGAATATAACGAGCGTTCCATTATGTACGGCATAAAAATGTTTTTTTTATTCTGATTATTGTTTAGTAATTCTCTTTGCAGAATCATTGCGCAATGACTCTGGTCGTAACCTTGTGCAATAACTGACAGGAGACTGACGTGTGATAAGCGTAAAACTGTGTTATTAAGTTACTCCCCCCCCCCTTCTTTGTATCAGAAAAAAACGAACTCATTCTTTTCCAATGGGATATTCTTTCGACTCTTTTGGAGTAAAACGCAATATATTAACTTACTGTAAATGATAAAATAAATTTATATTGTTTTTGAATTGATTTGAACTTTGATTAAGACAGATAATATAATAAATAAGCGATTTTTTATACTTGTTTTTTGTTATCATTGTTTGTTTCATTTAACCAAATAGATTAAATAAGCGTTTACAATTTTAGTGATCCTATATCGGAAGTTTAAAATATTTTCTTTTTGCAAAAAAGAAATTAGAAAGGCTGAAATTACGCCATTTGAAATTGGTATGCAACATTAAACAATATTTATTAAAAATAAAGTACTTTACTTCCATCAATAATAAAAACCAGCAATTAAACATTTACTGGACTGTTTTTACAGGGAAGAGAGTTAGCTTTTTATATTCCAGATTTTGTTTTGCTAACTAATTACTTATTACCAATAAAATTTAAACTTTAAATTGTAACATCATGTTCTAATAATCTCAACAATAAAATGAATTTTTAAAATTTAGTAAAAATTTTTCCTTTGAAAAAAGTTGTTATCACTTCATCTTCAAATATGGAAAAAAAAACATATTAATAAAAGACATAATAAAAAATATAATCAAAATAAGTAAAATAATAACAAAGAAAGTATCAATTCAAAACTTAAACATTAACAAAACCGAGAATTTAATTAACTGTATATACTTTATTATTGATTATATGAGAAATTTTAATCTGTTAAACTTGTAAAGCAGTGAAATTTGAAAGAAAAAACTGACTTGCAAAAAATATAAAAATTATTTCAAGGAGAGTGAAACAGTTAAAGATATAAAAATAAATTAATGGAAAATAAAGGAGAAATGAAAAAAAAAGTGAAAATAAATTATGAAATTAAAAATATTTTGCCATTGAAAATACCAAAATAACATACAAAAATTTGATTTCGAAGAATTTATTAAAAACAGCACATTTTGTAAAATATTTAAAGAGAAAAAATAGTTACACAGTTTTCAAATGAATAAAGTTTTTTACATACATTTACGGTTACAGCAATAAAGTATTTCTTTTACAGTAATAAGAACAATTTTTATACATTATTTAATTGTGTGATTTTAAAATATTATTGTATTTTTATCTTCAAAAGAATCCTCATTAATAAAAAGTGAAAAAAAAAATATTCAAAAAGAAAGGATCAACCATAATAACTTTTGAATTATGTGTCGAACTTTCATATTCTGTTTCAAAACCAATTATTGTTTAAAAAGATTTCCTAACATTAGCATATAAAATATTCATACCTATTAATCAATATTTTAAACAGAAATAAACTTTAAATTGTTTCGTAATCCTTAAGTACTTATAATTTCTTTATAAATATATTTTGCGCAAGACATATAAAAATATGCATTATACATATAGAACGTATTGCAATCAATATACATGGCGAATGTTTAAAGAAGACATTAAAGGAGACATGTTAGTAAAATATGCGCAATTTTTGTACTTTTCAACCTTTGACTGGGAGATAAATATATTTTCTCTTTCTTCTCTCTCTTTCTGTCTTTCTTTCTCTCTCTCTCACTTTCTCCGTTTATCAAAAAGTAACAAAAAGCATCCCGTAGCAAAAAGCATCCCATAGCAAAAAGTAGCATTTAAGTATTGCAGCAAAAGGTGTATTTAAGACTAAAAACTAGATAGTAGATTCCAAAAAAATAGATAGCGTCTTGAGACCATACATACAATTCGATATCAAAAAGAAATTAGTAGGGAATGAATGTTTTTTACACGCCATTTGCAAATTTTATACTTGTAAATGTATGTGTATCAATTCCATGTATGAAACACATGTAGAGAAAATTCGAAAGTTGAAGGAAAAAAGAAATGTTGGTTTATACACATCAGCGTAATTTCCTGTGTATAATCCGCGGATACCTTATCAAAAAGCGTGACGTTATGGCGAATAATCAGTCGAAATTATCTTCTCGACGTCAAACATCGTGAATTCAACGATTTTCGTCAGTCGTAAAAGTGTAAAAGGCCATTCATACTGGATGTGAAAAATTCACGCTTACGAATTTGAAAATGCGAACGAGAAATATATTTGCCCAACTCGCCAGTGAATGCCCCATAAACATGATCACGTGTCTGCTCACCCGTTTCCCTGCCGAAGCTCATTGGCTCATTCAGGACGTATATTTGCTCATACATAACGTTGCTTTTGTAGGTGAGAGGGGCTTTGAAATTCATTGTTAATCATAACCACATTATATTGCCGTATAGCCAGCGAGTTATACGGCGATACGATTTATCTGCTGGAATTCTTCCACCAGGGCTAAAATTTAATCCTGCAGATTATATGTCACCGAGGATAATAAGCAGACAATTGCAATTTTTAATACATACATGTCAAATAAATACATCCATTGTCCGATGAGATAAATTATAAACTGATTACACATGAATGGAATTATTACATCGCAATAAAATACTTGTTTTAATGTAATAACTGCTTCGTTGCTTTTTCAGTAGCATTTACCAGATGTTCTGTAATCCTCGCCTCTGTTATGTACTTTTGGAATTCTCGTCAGAAATGCATTCCGAAAAGTATGCACGTTAAGAATCGCTAATTAATAAATCAGCAAGAAAAACAAAAATGCTAACGAATTAGTGGAGAAGAATGCAGGGTTAAAAACACCAAAAAGAGCTCGATTACTAAGTGAGATCTGTATTTGCAAATTATACTCCGATAATTACTTATCAGCTCTTTTTCGTTTTCAGCGGTAGACAAGCAAGTTTTATGCGGCTTTATTTCCGTCTTCAACTCTAATGATTCGTTAGTTTTTGCTAGCATTTTTTTTCTTTGCTTAAATATTAGTTTGCGGCTGGCAGTGTGTATATTTATTAAGCCCATTTTAGACACGATTTAAATTATAATATACTGAGAGGGGTCGTTAAGAAGCATGCTGCATACAATACAGAAAAGACTGCATGCAATGCAGAAATACACTGTATAAAATTAGTATTAGTGAAAGTAAATTTAGTATCAAAATAAAAATGTGAAAAATTTGTACTTTTTCCATTTTGTGAATATCAGTTATAAGACACACATGGTGCATGGTACATTTTTAATGTTATTCTTTTCGATCCAAAAACGCGATAAAAGTTCTATTTGTTTTTTTTTAAGTCAATTAAATAGGAAACATATTTTATTGAATCTTAAACCATCACCGCTGCTGTCACATAAATGCAATTCTCAGTGAAAAAGTTAATATAAATTGGACATCCATTAAATATTTAAAAAATTTGTACTTTTTTTAAATAATGAATGAGTTATGTTATGAGATGCATGTAACATAGTAATATTTCTATGCGTTTTTTTTCCTCAACTACTCTTTTCAACTTAAAAACACTATGTAATTTCTACCTGAGATTAAAGAAGGGTTTTTATTTTAAAAGAAATTAAATGTATCACATATTTTATTTACTTTAATAATGTTCATAGCTGCTTCCCCAACTATATAAATGCAGAGAAAAAAATAATGAAAGGATATTAAAATTTTGGCAAATTCCATATTTTTCAAACTATGGGTATGAATTATAAATATTTGTAACGTGATTTCTTTTTCTCTTTAAAGCACCTTATACTTTTAATTCCGAACAGGGAATATTTTTAAATTAATTAAAAAACATAAATACATATTATTTACATTAAAACTACATCTTTGCACACTATATAAATGCTGCAATCATATAGAAAAAAAATCATTATACGCTGTAAAAATTCTAGATCAAATTACGCGAGGTAAAACCAGCACTCATCTGTTTTTAGCGGAACATGTTACTGAAAAAAAAAATCTTATATACCATAATTTTTATAGTAATAATTACCTTAAAATCACTGAAACACTCTAATTAAGTAAATATTACTCTAAAGTAGTAAATATTAATAATAAAATTTATTTTACGGATGATGCATCCTTAGTTCTGGTACTTTACCCCGTCATTTGTTCCAGAATTTTTCGCAGTGTAGAATAGATATTTATGAAATACAAGCAACAAATTTTACTTATGGATATTAATTGTAAAACATATATCATCTGATGCCTTTTATACTAATCAACTTTGCTATCCTGCCAAAAAGCATATTTTTGTGGAAAACTTCATGTAATTATTATCTATAAAAACAGGAATAGCAAATAACAGGTTAATTTTCAATACTATACTAGCATGAAATTATTGTTTAAATGTTTCATAAGTGTTTTAAAAACGAAAAGGAACTATTAACAATACAAAATTGCTAACGTAAGAGGTAGGATGTTGAAAATTAAATGACTAACATTCGCTTACTGGGCACCACTCTGTGTATTGTGAAGATTGTAATAATGTCCTTTTAAATTTAAAAGTTCTTGGTGGGTGCCTTTCTCAACAATGTTACCTTTATGAATTACAACTATGGTGTCAGCATTTTGAATTGTTGAAAGTCTGTGAGCTATGATGAGGCAAGTTCTTCCATCACTTGCTTTATCTAACGCTTCTTGGACAACCTATATAAAAATATTCCGTTGAAAATAATAATTAAAACATTTATAATTGAATCAGTTTTGTATATGCCACTTTCAGTTAGTATATATGTTGACTTTGCATGATTTAATGTTGTTTATACAGACTGAAACTTTGAGACACTTGTTAAGGTTTTGTTTTTCTTTATTTCTTGTATGAAGGATGTTTTTTAGTTTTTAAGCAACTTGGCAACGTTGCTTTTCTGTTTACCACTCATTTTTCTTAATTTTGTTTTTGGATTAATTTTAAAAGAACAAAAGTTTTAGAAATAAATTAATAAATTATGAATAAATTAAAAGTTGGTCTGCAACATCAGTAGTTTTTTATACAACGATCATAATTTTAAGAAAAAGGAATAGGTATGTCAATGTAATTTGGCAAAAACTCTTTTTCATAACCAAGTTCTCATAGTTAATTTTTTTTCTCATAATCAAGTGGAAAAAACTAGATATTTATTAGATATCAATATAAATATATCAGATTATACCAGATATTAATATCATAATATTAGATATTAATATCATAATATTAGATATTAATATAATAACATAACAACTAATATCAGATGTTAATAAAATAATATTAAATATTAATAATAACAAATAGAATTCCATCATTATTCAGTTTTTAATGGAATCCCATAAGAGCATATTAAACTCCAGTCCAGAGAATAACTTAAGTCTTGCGTGAGAATACTTGGTATATATTTGAAATTCAGCACATTTTTCAGCACATATATTTCGAACATTTTTCTATTTTTATTGAAATACAATTTTTTAATCTTTGTTATAAGCTTTTCTTCGAAAAAACAGTTTTAAACAAGTTAAGAAATTTTTAAATTTGCAACAATTAAATCTTTTGTTTCGAATTTCTTAAAATTAATCTCACCACACAAAAACTACGTCAGCCCTAGAGACATACACATGAAGCCGATAGTGAATCTGCTGTGTTTTGTGGGTGAACGTTTGATTATGGATAAGGTTGGCTCACTATGAGGACCACTAACAACACGAGTATGTTATTAACCATTTTGGATGTTGAACAGGTCGTTCACTGTTGAATTTTCATCCTAAAATTATGTTAAAATAACCGGCAACAATCTGTCCCTTCAATTAACCGTAATAAACATTTTTCACCTTTATGGTTTTGAAATTGCTTACAACTACAATGGTTAAAAAAATCATGAATATAAAACTATACGGTTTTAACTATACGGTTTTTTAACCATTTAAAATCAGGCATTTTTTTCAAAACCGCAAAAATGAAGTTTAGCAGGACATTGGAGCTAGGCTTATTAAGAGGTAATGGGCATTGGAGTTAGGTTGTGGTTGGATTTATCAAGAAGAAATATTGTGTTGTCAACGCTGGGACTTGAACTTTCTGTAGGTCATGAGATTGGTAGATTAACACCTATGGCAATAATATGTATCCAGCTGTAAGAAACTAAGTGCTGTGGCCAGTTTGTCCGATAAAATTCAGGTTGTTTAACCATATATTTGTAAAGCAGTTCATGAACAGTTTTTCTCACAGTTAAAAATTTTAATACTATGGGTTTACGGTTATTTGACTACTTTGTTTGAATATGGTGAAATAACTACTAAATAAATTGTTACGAGAAACACTTTTATTACACTTTCAACGAGAAATTTCTAGCTGTGTACCGTTCAATCAAAATCCTCTTGAAGAGTATATTATTGATATTCATATATTTTAAGGTGACAACAGCAAAGTTTATCTAGGAAA
The DNA here is from genome assembly GCF_982258835.1 of Parasteatoda tepidariorum. Lineage (NCBI taxonomy): Eukaryota > Metazoa > Arthropoda > Arachnida > Araneae > Theridiidae > Parasteatoda > Parasteatoda tepidariorum. The sequence goes on along the minus strand of NC_141756.1, from coordinate 60,939,612 downwards.
AAAAGTGGCGACTGGAGCAGCTATTTACTATTACACATAGAATGGTCAGCCAAATCCTTTGACCTTTGCCTCACGGAAAATCTGTGGAACGTTTTGCAACAGTGGATAGAACACCAAAACCAGCATCCCCATGAGAAAAACCAAATGAAAAACAACATGATGAAAAAAAAGCGAAATTGCTATATACAAACATGCTAAACACGTCATTATGGTTTAATGGGAGTTTTAACTTACCTTTTCACTTTCTGCATCGAGGGCAGAGGTTGCTTCATCAAGAAGTAATATTTTGGGATTTCTTAACAGGGCTCGAGCAATAGCTACTCTCTGCTTCTGGCCGCCACTTAATTGCGTGCCTTTGTCACCAACTGGTGTGTCGTATCCCTTTAAAAATATTTTTTATGTACATTTTAATATTCAATTAGCATTTTAAGTTGTTAATTTCACTTAATAAGTTAATTAATTTGAGTATGAAATCGTATTATATGAGTTTTTAAATTCACTCTTATTGATACATTTTGTTAGAATATTTAGTTAAAAAAATATAATAATCAAGTTATAATAATAAGTATATTTTATGAAACATATTTATGAATAAATTTACAACATATTTATAGAAAAAAATAATTTATGGAGAAACATATTATGAAGAAACATAATGATAAAACGATCATATTCTTGCAATGCGCAGTTTCAGCGCTATATGGAGGGAAAAAATTCATTGTTGGTGATAAAAAAACTTTCTGCTATAACTTTTTAACAAATTTGCCCACTGACATGGTGTTTTTTTCAACAATTACTACAATTTTTGCTTTAATTATTCTGTTGTATGTATACCTCATTTGCGTTAAATTGTTTGTATGCAAGATTAAAAATCCTGTTTTTCACTGTTTCAGATATTGCTGTTATGAAAGCATTTTTAAAATATTTTATTTGAACCGCTAAACACAATCTATGAATGGGTCTTTAATTGTTAAAATATTTTTAAAAATTTTTCGAATTTATTTTCGAAACCTATTGCTTTATAAGACATTAGTGATTTAAAAATGAAGAAAATTTTTTTTTTACCTGAGGTAATGAAGAAATGAAGGTATGTATATTGGCTTGACGTGCTGCTTCTATGATTTCTTGCATTTCAACTGTTCTAGAATTGTCCCCGTATGCAATGTTTTCAGCTAGACTGTAACTGAATAAGACAGGTTCTTGTGATACAAGGCCGATGTGAGATCGGAGGTTAGCCACTTGCAAGTCTAAAACGTTTTCTTCGTCAAGTGTCTGAATTAAAATGCAAATAAATATTATTCTCTGTTTATAGTGTTGCGAAAAATTTAACTCATTTAGTCACTCTACCTTTGATGGGACGCAAGCAAAATTTAGCTCAGTTAGAATTTAGTTAATACTGATTCCAAATTTTTTATGCACAGAGAAAAATTGCTGATCAAATTATCGCACTGTATAGTAATGGTCTGTTTTACCATAAATACCAGACTATCTGGTCTGTTTGACCATATTTTTTTTAGAGTAATATTATTTTTTATAACTTTATGGAAAATCAGGTGAGATAATAATTCTAGAAATCTACCAAATTGCATATGCATAAATATCATAGTTTATTCAAGTAATTTCATATTACGATAAACATTTTTAAATACCAGATTGCAAACTAGAAAAATGTAATACCATATTACAGTTAAGAAGTTTTAAATACCTTATAATAAAATAGCAGCTTAACAGTCACTTCATCAAATAACAATTTCAACCTAATTTTAGATACAGTGGTACCTCGAGATACGAGTGTATACGAGTACTGACATACGAGTTATTTGAGATACGATCTGTCGAGCGAGCGAAGTTTTGTTTTGAGATACGAGCGACATTTGAGATACGAGGAACGGCCATGCCCTTCTCGTCCTCGACAATGCTCCTGCTCACCCACCGAGCCTTGAACATGACATCCTCGAGGAGTTCAAGTTTATAAAGGTTCTCTAATACCACCTAACACCACTCCTATCCTGCAGTCCATGGACCAGCAGGTGATTTCTAATTTTAAAAAACTGTACACTAATCACCTGTTTCGGGGCTGCTTTGAGTTGACAGAAAACACAAACCTCACCCTTCGAGAGTACTGAAAGGACCACTTTAACATCGTGATATGCCTCAGAATTATTGATCAGACCTGGCTGAGTGTTACAACGAGAACCTTGACCTCTGCATGGAAAAAGCTGTGGCCTTAGTTAGTCTGCAGCCGAAAATTGGGCTGTGGCCTGAGTCTGTAGTTTCGAAGGATTTGAACCTGAAGTGCCAGTGGAGGAGGAGATTGTGTCTCTGGGAAAATCCATGGATCTGGTGATGGGTGAGAGAGACGTGAACGAGCTCGTCGAGGAGCACTCTCAGGAACTGACGACCGAGGAATTACAAGAGTTACAGTTGCAGCAGCATTCGGGGATTCTGCAAGAAATTGTTTTCGAGGAAGAGCCAGAGGTGGATGAGGTTGTCTCTACAAGTGAGATAAAAGATTTCTTGGGAGTGTGGGAGAGAATTTCACAGTTCGTGGAAAAGAAACACCCCGAAAAAGTTGCAACTAGTCGTGCATCGGAGCTATTTAATGACACTCGCCTAACTCATTTCTTCAGCATTCTAAAAAGGAGGAAGAAACAAACCTCCTTGGACAGTTTTTTTTGAATCCGACTAAGAAAGCGAAGACCAGTAAAGAGAAAAGCAGTGACTAAAATTAAGCATGCCGTAGCATTTAAGTTGTAAGTTGCATTTAAGTGACCAAAATACAAATATGTATGTACACTTTATAAAACCAGTTTTTTTTCCTTTACATTCTCTTTTATTATGCTTTTATGCAGTATTTGTCATTTATAAATACGTAACAAAAACAATTGGTGGTAGCATTTTTGGGGCTGGAACGGATTAATTGCATTTCAATTAATTTCAATGGGGAAAATTGCTTTGAGTTACGAGCGAGGTTACGGAACGAATTAAACTCGTATCTCGAGGTATCACTGTATAATTTACTATTTAAAATTTATAAATGAGCATAACATAATCAATAATGTTATAAGTATATTAATCTCAAGAGTAGGTATTATGTAACACAATTTTCAATTTTCACCTTATTTCACCACAAAATAGTACCAAATATTTTACCAGAAAAATTCCAGGGTAACAAACATGTATGCTTTGTTAAATCATACAAGTATCTTAAGCAGTTTATATTTTCAAGGAACGTTAAGTTACACTTAAACGTTCAGTCACGATTTGTGAAAACGTTCTTTTTACTTAAACGTTTGCGAACGCTTTATTAAAGCTTACTACAGGACATGCAAAGATTTAGCACTAAGAATTTACGGAGTTGCTCTTGTTATAACATCAAAACATGACAAAGCATTGCACTTATCACATTTATATACACTTTATGTTGAAAAGTTACGTGCATTATACTATAGCTACTTCTTTTCATTTCATCACATATTCCAAGCTTTTACACCGTTAAAATTTTCCTTCTCAGATTACGGTAAAAAATTCGGCAGGAATTTCTCGATCTGATTAACTTTAAAGTTTATTGTTAGAAACATTTTTTTCCGTTATGGCTTCGAAACCGTTTACAACAGGTGCGGTAAAAAAAAACATGAATACAAAACTGTACGGTTTTGTAACCATTTATTATCAGCATAGTCTAAACCATAAAATTAAAACTTAAATTTACATTAAAGTTCTATTGTTGCTGCGCATTTATATGCCAGTGATAATTTCATATTATCTAGGGTCACCGACTGAAGAGTGTAAGGTCCTGAAAGCTCTTCGTGTATTTAAGGAATAGAAGAAATATTATGGTACTAACTCTGGGATTCGAACCCCTGTTTAGACAATGATGAGAATGACCGATTAGCTCCCTCAGCTACAGAGTGTATTCAGCTACCCGGAATAAATTGGTTTCATTAGGTGGTCCTAGTTAGCACAGATAGAATTCTTGTTGATGTTAAACTGTATTAGGTAAAAACAATCAATAAACTATTTTTCGTCATAATTAACAATTTAATGTTATATTTTTATGGTTATTTGACTGTCTTGGTCAAATATAGTAAAATAACAATTAAATAAATTCCTATTTAACTTTTTTTTTACAGAGAAATTTCTAATAGTGTAATCACAAAAAATTCTATACAAAAGAGAAAGCAAACGTTTAAAATTTAAACGGTTTTGTGTTCCAGTACGTTAAGAGTTTGCATAAGCCGAAACCTTAAATGTTACTCAAACATTCTTATAAGCTTTGTAAAAACATAACTGCTACTTAAACACTTTGTCAATCGTATTTTAAAATTTCATTTTCAAAACTTAACGAAACTCAAGGACAAAAAGATTTTAGGAAATCAAAACCTACTTACTAAATTCCCATGCAAAGGATCGTAAAAACGTTCGATCAATTGCACACAAGTACTTTTGCCACATCCACTACTTCCAACTAGAGCCACAGTCTTACCTGGCTCTATTGCTAAATTAAGACCTCTCAAGATTTTTATATCAGGTCGGCTTGGATAATTGAAGTGTACTTTTTGGAAATCAATATAGCCATTGACTTCATTCTAAAAAAGAAAAAAATAGAATTTATGAGTTTAACATGAAGAAGTAAATAAAAGACTATAAACTAAACAAAATTAGATTTCTCCAAAGTTTGAATTATATTAATTTTCATCTTATGCTATATATATGTCTGGAATATTTTAGTCAATTATTCTATTGAAATTTAAATCATTGAAAAAATCGTTCAGTTTAATTTTCACTGACCCTTTATACAATATCACAGGTGGGAAAGCTGCCAAAAGTGACCACGTCAAATAAGAAAGATGAGTCAATTTATATGAGACGTTTAACTGGCAATCAAAAAAAAAATCCCAAATAGTTTAGTTTATTTATTCTTAAGAAAGCTATGTATATTAAATCGATTTTTTTTTTTCAAAAAGGTAGAAAGAAAAAATTAAACAACTGATACGATTTACTCAATCCTGATCCCGATTAAACCGGTTTACTCGAAGGACCAGAAAAATATTTTAGTGTTTTACTAACTTACCAACGATATATATTCGTTTTCAAATATTAATAATATTTTTATCAGAATCGTAATTTTCTCGAAATGGAGAAATGAGAGAAAATAAACACTTTCATTATGAAACATTTTATTAACAATATATTAAAACTTAAAGAAAATGTACTTTTGTTTGATAAATTATAAAAACGCAGAAAACAACAGTAAAACACAAGAAACATCTGAATAAGACAGATCTGTCTTTCTAGGAAAACAAGTGCTATCATTAATTCTCAGACACGCAATTATTCATCGAAATTGATAATTGCCTTGCAACAAGAAGTTATAGAAAAAATTGATCAATTAGAAAATTAGTCTAATAGGCACGGATTAGGCACGGTTAAAAGATATGGAAGATCAAAAAAATTATTTTTCGATTTATAAAATGTATCTAAATTATATTATACTTAAAACAATTAAAAGATTAAGTTGCATATACGTTAAAACGTGTATGCAACTTAATTTTTAATTTTACCATGTTTTTTATAATCAAGTGTATAAATACACTTGATCTAAAAAAACATGGCACTTTTTCTGTGGAAAAAGTTTTTCTTCCTTCTTTTCAAACGCCCTGCATTTTACTTTAAAAACGCTACTTCAACTTAATTTGTTAATTTCAATTGTAACATGTCATATAATGTCCCAATAATGATCATAAATAATGTTTTCAAAGAAGTTATTAAAGCAAGTCTTAGAAAGAAATATTTTATAATTACTTCTGATTAATTAAAGTGTTATTACTTTTTTTAATATCAATAATCAAATGGCCTAAGTAGTGTAACTGTTTGAATTTTTATTAAAGTAAAGGCCATATGATATGCAGATGAATTCATGGTTGATGTAGCGGTGGCCAATATTTGCCAAAAAACAGCGTTACTCATAATTAATTTTTTATTATTTTATTACTGAAACACTGGATGGCAACTTCTTTAGTTTTTCTTCTCTTATGTGATGTACGAAAATTATAGTTCTTTTTAAATATGTAGTCCCGTTAAATGCTAATGAAAAACTTAAGCTAGAAGTTCTGTAGGCCTGTTTTAAAGTATAAAATAAATTTATGTTTTTGAACTATATATGTTAGAAATAAAAGATAAAATTATTAAAGTTTTAAAAAAAGAAATTTTTACACCCAAAACAAAAACTATCTATATTTTATAGAAACATATAAAGTTAGTTTTGTTAACTGTAAAGATGAATTTTTGAAGATCTGCCATAGATGTGAAAACCTATTTTTGCTTATCATATTGACTTTAACAATTGTTTAAAACAATTGATTACTGCTAAAACATAACGAATGATTTCAATAAAAACTTTAATTATCTTAATTAGTAACTTACCAATTTTTTTCCTTGTTGAGACAGGGGATCTATACTGGGAACTATATCAAGAAGATTAAAAATTCTAACAGCGGCCAGTTTAGCTTTATTGTAGTCTGGGGCGATTGCAATAGCTTGTCCAACATACATCATCGCAATTAAAACTCCTTGAAGAACCCTGTTTTTATTAGATAAAATAGTAAGGCCAAAGAAAGATTCAAAGGTAAAATAAAAAATGCATTGAAACAAAGCTATAAATTAAAAAAATAATTAAAAAAAATTAAAAGAACCGAAAAACATTAATTTTAAAATTCGCAAGAAATGAATGGACTTTTGTTAGGCTATTTGGCCATTAAAATGATAAGTGAAGATTTGGGAGCAAAAAATGATAATTTTTCCGAAAGATGAAACTAGTGCGCTTTAATTCGATGTAGAGTGAGCAAGAAAGAATGACTAATAAATATTCGACTCTAAGCATACGACCTTTGTTAAAAAATTTAATTTCTCATTAGCTATTCGGCCAATTTTGTTCAAATTTTTTATTGTAAAATTCTTTAAAATGATGTACAAAGTTACATAACTCACCATTTAATTTTTTTTTTACTTTTGTTAAATAAGGTTAAATAATGTTCACTAAAAGTTATTTTTTGCGTGCAGTTATCTTTGGATTAACGAATTTTATTATTGTATACAAAATTTTTTAAATTCGCTTAAAACGTTCTCGAGATGTAACGAAATATGCTAAAGTAAAATTAACATAAAGGCGTTCAAACTTTGGATCACTCTCCTGATCGAACTATTTGGGAACCGTATTTCCCAAATTGCAGCTACCCCCAATATGCTTGGGGTAGAAACCAAAATTTGTCACAAAAAAAAACATGTATGTTTATTTAGAGAAAGTGCGTATTTCTGTCCTATTTTGCAACTTAAAATATCGTCTGCAGTAATTAATTAGCATATTTGAGGTCACCCCCTCGGATCATAGAACGTTAAGATCCATTAGATCAAAAGTTTCTCAGGGTGGTCAGTTTTTTTATTCTTCTCATTTATTTATTTTTGAGCAAATGTACATACCAAAGTATTCTGCTGTCTGCTCACAAGGGAAACTTCTGATTATGATCATAACTTCTGTTTATCATTTGTTTAAGTTGATCGTATGGAAAGATTACCAAACTGGCAAAAATAACCAAATCTCCCTTTTATAAGGTGAGCACTTATCGAAATAGACCATCAAATTGATGCCCCACACTTACACAGGTCTCACAGCATTTCTAACTCCTGTCCCCAGATTTATTTTGAGATTCTTTTGAATTTAATTCGTGAACTCAGACTAGCGAAATGCATTATTGTTTGATAATTTCGTTCAGCAACTTTTTATCTACAACTTTTTTAGCTTGTTTTGTATATATTATTTTTTAATTCATGTTTAACGAACGTTTAAGATTGAATAAGTAGTTTAATTAAAGGCATGTACAATTCATTTATTTAGGGAAAGCTTCCTATCTATTTTAGTCAGTTTTCTAAATATAAAGTTTTTAGTTACAACAGTTATAACAATTAAATTTACTTCAAAATGATTCAACTATACGAATGAAAACTATACGACAATATTCTAACTTTCGAAGAAGTAAGAAATTTAATTTCATTATGCTCTTTCAAATATCAATTTAATAATTTATTAATAAGAAGCTAATATGTTTTAGGCATAAAAATTTGATACAAATTTTTTGTTTGCGCAGAATTAAAAGTTTGTGATACTGGAAAGTTTTTCATTTTTTAATTATTAATCATTTCAATTTAAATTTTTCCTTAGTCAAAAATTCTAAGTGCTGTGTAATTCTGGTTATTAGATTAAACCTCTTTATTTTCCTATCACGGTATGTCTCCAATTTCTAAAATTTTCGCGCTTAATATTTTTTTATGCGCTTAATATTTTTATGTCTGCCAATCAAGTCATGGAAAGAAAGTCCTTAAAGTTATAAATTTTATGTACTCAAAATTGTTAATGAAAATAATTTTGGGGATCTTTTCAAAAATATCTCACTTTAATAAATTTTCATATTTGATCTCTTTATCAGCTACTAGTACTGATCCATAGTACAAGACTGCAGCATAAGAAAATATATTTGTTCCTTGGGCAAATCCATAAATAAGACCTCTAATGTGTGCCATTTTCTGAGAATTCCTAAAAAAATAAGTGTTAGTAATATTAATAAAAGGCTGTTTTTTTCAAAGAAAAATGACTAGAACAAAAAAGAAAAACAACGCAGTTTATTTATATACTTCTTAATTATTTGCTAAATATTTTACGAAACTTGCTGAAGGATTTACTTTTTAATTGAAGCATTAATTTAAAGGTAAGTCATTTTTTTAGTTTTTTTTTGATAATTTAAGAGTATAAATTTAATTAAATTAGAAAACCGGGAAATTTTTATAATTATCAAAAAATAATTAAGGAAACTAAAATTAAACGTAATAAATTATTTCTGATATGATCATAATTTCATGTAAGCTTAAAAGGAAATCATGTCCTTAAGGAAAATATTAATGTTATTACTAACCAGCGTCCTAATATTTTGATATATCATTAGAATTTTAGCTGTGATAACAAGCAAATTTTCTGTGAGCTCAACATGGTGTAAAATTGAATCATATATTTCTTTAAATTAAATCATATGAAACAATATTATACGATATTATTTGACTTAAACAAAGTCATGTTTCAATTGGTATACACTGTGAAAAATTCCAAATCAAACTATAGCATAAAGTACCGGCACTTTAAGTGAACAATCCCTCATTTTTACAACAAAATATTATCGCGTAATTTTTACAGTAACATTCATTTAATCAGCGTGAGTCAGTGATTTCAAGGTAACTAATGCTGTAAAAATTGCTGTATATCAGATTTCTGTTCCGTAACTTTCGGTAAAATAAGATTTTACGGTAAAAAGTACATTCCCCCTTTTGAGGGCATGTACATTTTACTGTAATTTGAGTAATTGAGTTTTTTACAGAATAGCGGCAATCATTATAGCAGATGAAATTTTCGTTACACTGGACACAAAGCAAATGAACACTGAATACTAGACAAAAGTTGAAAGCAAATACAACTATTGTTAAAATAGCAATAAAATAGTTTTATAGTGAGCAATAGTTTTTTTTATGACATTTATGGCATAAAATATTGATTTCAGTTGTAAGCTGTCAAGATATGTGATCAACAATAATAGCATACTTTTGAAGCAAACACTGGATGCCTGGATCAAACCTGGAACAATCATTGCTACAAGGATTTCTATAAAAACTAAACTTTTGTTATGCAAGGACAAAGATAACTTGACTAGTAGTCACCTACAAAAACTTGTCTTATAAACTTAAAGAGCTAAGATTGTAAGAAGGAAATGAAGGAAAATTATGCTTGTTTTTCATTTTCCTAGTAGCAGTTGTAGCAATAGAGGAGTATTTGTAAGTTTAAATTCATTATAAACATATAATATTTGTTTTAACATTTTGACAGCGAAATGGAAACTCGTCGTTTTCTTATGAACCATACTTATAACTTTAAGCTGTATTTAAAAAAAACGCATCTTTTTACAAAATGAATAATTTTTTTTTTATTTCTCATAAGAACATTTTTTCTAGTCCTTAACCTATAAAATTGGATCGGCTGTTCAACGACGGTTATAAAATAAAATAAAATAAAATAAAATAGAACAGTTTAACGAGAGTCGATGCTCAATTGTTTCAAAATTTATTTTTTATTTATTTATTTTAGTAAGCAATTTATTTTTAAATTTGATTTCTTTTTCTTAAATTTACATTGCTTTTTTACTTGTTTATAACTCATAAAAATTTAAAAAAAAATTTGATTGTGTGACTAAAAACTGACTTAAAGGGCTTCAGAAGAGCTGAGTAGAACTGTTGATAGAATTTCTTTTCTTGATGTAAAGAGGCGACAGTACGTATACTTTCTATTGCTTCGATTGCTACCTGCAGGAGAAAAATTTTATGCATTAATTTTTAACTCTTAAAGTTTATGTACTTAAAAGAAATTATAATTCACAAGTCAGAGGAAATTCACAAGTCAGAGGAAATTCACAAGTCAAGGAAATTATAATAAGTCACAAGAAAATTAATTAACACTTTCATCAGAGCAATGACGCGCCTTTGCACAATTCTCTGCGCATGCAGTTCCCTTACCGCACTAAAATTGAAACAAAACTCAGATTCTTTTGAAACTTGTTTATTTCACTTCAAAAGATAATAATCAATTGCAATCAATAACCATATTCACTAACACAACAATAGAGCACAGCGAGTATTCCTGGAAGACAAGTCATCTCACCCGTTGTGATAAAAGAGTTAAAGACATTTGATATAGATCAACAAATTTTTATTTGTTTGAATTACAAAACTTATCACGGGAGTCATTGTTAAATGCATTACGATCATTTATTATTTCTTAAAATTTTAACACCAGAAATAGAAGAATAGAATTAAATTATTTTAGGCGTGGCTTAGTCTAATGCAAGAGCTGGAAAGTTTTTTATATATTATAATTTAACTTTATTGATATGTCTGTATAATTAGATAACATATTTTAAATAGATGATAAAACTAAAGTTTATAACTATGTGTTTATTTTAGCAATGGAATATTTAATGCGATAATCTGCATTTTTTGTCTTTATCATTATTTAATTTTGCAACATATCATCAAATTTACATGCTCTGGAAAATTTTTGTTGCAGATTTACAGAAGCTAAATCTAAATTCTATATTCAGCGTCTACTTTAACAATGAAGTGTTTCATATAAATTGAATTCTATACCTAATATCATATCATTTTGTCGTGCTCTTCAACAATTATTTTCAATACTAGTGAGCTGCGCCCCCTGCTCGCTAACGCTCGCCAACCCCCGAAAATTGCTACGCAATCTTATATGGTTTGCTTCGCGTACCAAGATCGCTTCACTCGCTACTAACTTAGGTACATTGCAAATGCACACAATTCTAAGAATTCAAAACAATCATTCAAATCCATATAAAAAAATTACATATTTTTAGTAAATACTAAGTCATTAGCATAAATTTGAATTCAAATAAATGACATGTAATTCGTTAAACCTATTAGAAATGTCCTATAGTATAATTCGTAACATAAATCAAAAATCGTCAAATAAATTCGTAATGTATAAATTCGTGAAAAAAAAAGCGCTTTCGACAAAATACTAAAATAAAGATCTATCGACAAAGACTACTCACTTCTGCCTAGCTTAATAGTATGAGATTGCCGCAGCTGATGCTCTCTGGTTATTTCAGTTTCCGTTTTTAAAAGCGCTATATGTTGAGTCACCTCAGATAGATTTGGCATGTGACATTTTTAGCGGCAATCATGGGTCGATTTGCCGTGTAACAGAAATAGTAACGTAAACAAAACAAAGCAAACGTTGCCACCGGCGAAAAGAAATACAGCCAAAATTTGGGAGCCACGTAAGAGAATTATATATATTAGATATTTGGATCTATTGGTAAACAGAAGTGATTGTTCTAAGTAATCATTTTTTAAAATGACATTTATATTGTTGAAACAAATTTGATGAGTTCACATCCTTAATTTAATATTTTCGCTTACCAAACAGAAGGATAGATTAACAACTTTTTTTTTGTTGCCTGCTTCTCATTGTGCATGAAGCTGATCGTTAAGTTCTAAATCATTTAACAGATCTCTTTAACTGTAATTTATAACAGCATATTAATGTTATTTGCTCAAAAATAATAATTGTTAGACCACCTTTCTAAATAACTTTATCTTAAAATGTAAGGCAGATTTACATTATAATACTAATAAAAAAACAACAATTCTCTTAGTTTTAAACTCTTGAATTAAAAGCGTAACAATAAGGAGACGAATGAGGAAAAACTGGATACACCACGTGATTTTCTGGCCAATAAAAATGCACTGACAACAATGGAAAACTGCGACACCATCATTAGAATTTTATATATAGTAAGAAATGTTCACTTGAATTGTCAAAATTTTAAGTCTTGCTTTCAAAAATTATGGCGTTAAGGAAGATACAAAACATTTGTTTTTTTGTTTTAAATTCATTCTTTTTTTTCGAGAAGTGTTAAATTATTAATACTTAATATAATAATAAATTATATTGGTATGAATTTGAACGATAGTTTAAGATACGACACTAGGTACCAAAAGGGCTTTCTTTGAGTAAATATAAAAGTTTTTTTTGTAAGCTAATCGGAATTTTGAATCCAGGACACAGTTGTCAGAATTTAGTTTTCTTGTTTTGCGAGAGCACCGGACGAAAGTCAAAACTTCTTAATATCTTTTTTATGTGTACAGCTTATCGCTACATCTCAAGAACTGAGAAACGAAGTAGTTTTCGCAACTAAAATGAATTTATTTACTTGAATACAATTTTGTAGCAAAAGCTTTATTTATGTATTTGTAAGTGAAAGTTATGGTCATTAAATGCCTTTAAAATTATTGGAAATCTTGTAAAATTTTGATATTTTTGATTTTCGAACTGTGAAATTTTGATAACTTAACCCTTTTGAAGGCCGTGGTAAGTATACTTACCACCACGTTTTACAACTTTTAATTTAGGTTTCCATTTTTCAATAACTTCAGCTTTCTTGAAGTGAGTTTGAATAAAACTGGTAACCATTTGTCACTTTTAAAAAACGTCTAAAAGTTATAAATACATAATTTCTTTTGAAGTTTGCAGCATTTAAGGAATTTATATTATAAATAAAGAAAAATAAAATCAGTAAGTTCCTAATAGGTCATGTTAAATATATTTACCACCAAAAAAATGGCATTTTTATAAACTAAATAAGTTTTTTTTTATATATCAATTACTGCTCTTAAAACAATTTCAATTCCAAAAATACTTTAATTTACCTTTACTGGAAATAAAGGCCCCGTTAAAGGGTTAAGATATTGAAAAAATCTTATGTCTTAATTTTACTTCCTTTTTTTAGAAACTATTAATCTAGAACTAAAATTCTTCATTCCAACAAAGCCTCTTTGCTGATCAATTACATATTTTCCAAGCACATTTACCTTAGATGCAGTCTCTGTTCCAGCCTTTTCACTTGTTGATTGGCCGGATACAACTATGGATTCAAAATAGGTACCTAAAAGTACGAATGGAATGAAAGCAAGAGTAAGAGCCCCAAGTCTCTGATCATACCACATTGCTAGAACTATGCCACACAAAAATGTTGAAAAAGCTTGAAATAATGTTGACATTCTTGCACCTGTGGCCTAGATAAATCATTAAAATAAAAATTAAAGAATTGAAAGTGCAGATTAAAACATTTTTTATACATTTAATATTTTTGTTGTTAACTTTGTTTAAAGTAATTGAATTGAATTTTTTATACATACACCCGACTTGAATTTGTTAAACAAATATGAAGTTTGTATCTCAAGGAGAAAAAAAAGAAAATAAATAAAGAAAGAAAGAAGGGTAGTAGGAGAAAAATCGATGTAACTGAAGTTGAAAATGTAGACTATTTTAAATTTCCATGCAAAATCTAAGAAATAATTTAATTGGCTGACTGGTAACTTGTTAACTAATGATTGAATCTTTACTTTGATATAAATATAAAATTTAAAATAATGGTTGAACGTCACGGCACTCCGAAGTTCAATTTTCGAAATACGCGAAATTTCCTCATTTATATTACTATATTAAATGAAAGAACTACACTTACCCCTTGAACTTGTGAAGCATCTGAAGTCAAACGAGAACAAAGAGCCCCAACACTGTTTTTAGTACTGTCGAAATAACTCATATCCTATGTAAAACATTTTTTTAAAGATTATAATGAGTTTTAAAACAAACTTTTTATAGTGAAATAAAATAATTATGAACCTGTGAAATTATGTTGGCGAACACCATTTTTCTTAACCTTGAAGTCAGTTTTTCTCCAGCAACAGAAAACATGAATACCTAAGGATGAGTAACAATTAAATACAACATGCGCTCACTGGACAAAAAATTAGTCATACTAGCGTGCAAACACTCTTGAATCGTTAGGTCCCGTTAGATGACACAGGTTCAAGTGACATGCTCAACTGTGATCAAAGGTAAGTAGCCAGCAGTGAGATATTTTCGTATTTAGCGGAAATTGTGCGTGAATATGGGCAAGTGTAGGTAAGTATGATAAAGTGGTGGAAATGGGCAATAGTGTTTGACCATGCCCATGGTCATATTGACTGTGTGCATGGTCAGGTTCAAGTTGGAGGTGGGTCTGTCATGTTTTGGGGGAGTTTTTCTTATAATGGATTGGGCTCCCTCATTGAGTTGTGCAGTAACATGAACCAACATGTTAATTCGAGCATTCTGGATAATCAGGCATTGCCTTGCAGTCAACATCTTCATGAAGAGTATGCTGTCGATACACCTATTTTTCAAGATAACAACATCAAAGTTCATCGGACTTGAAGAATATGTGGTTGGTTTTATGAACACTCAGACAGTTAATTGCATCTCGACTGGCCTACAAAATAACTTGACTTGAACCCCATTGAAAACTTGTGGGACATACTGGAACAACGGATAAAACGCCGAAATCAGCATCCTCGCAATTTGGTGGATTTAGGCGATCAAATCCTCAGCGAGTTGGTAAAACTGGATTCGACGTCTCCACAAAACCTTGTGGACTCACTTCCTAACTGAGTCCAGGCAGTGTTACACGTTATTAAACGATGTTTTTCATGATTTCTCTAAGAGTGTCTAATTTTTTGTCCTTTGTGTTTAGAAGAAAAAATGATCAATGATAAATTCATCTTATTAGTTGAGATTGTTTAAATAATTTTGAGCGTAAGAATTAGTTTTTTATCTATTATACATCGAATTTAATGTTAATTTTAATATGTATTTTTTAGAAGATAAATGTATAACATAGAAATAAATAAAATGTGTATATGTTTAAAATGTAAACATATTGTTTTACTAAAAAAAGTGGGTGCTGTTGTCGCACTGAAAAAAAGCGTGGTTAAAACTAGCAAAATAATTAAAAATTTATCATGTTTCAGGCTCAATAGGAACACCAGAAAGATCGATAATTTTTACCGAAGCGTTTTGGTAATGATTTTAGTGAAATTAACAATAGAATGCTGTTTTATCATAAGTGATAAAATTTGGTTATAATATCATGATACTTAAGAGCATAGCATAAAAACCAGTTATTCGTTAAAAATTGCTTTGCAGTTGGAGATTTTTTACTAAATGTATGGCAACATGAACTATAATTTTGAAAAACAGAATTTTCGGTAAATCGTTACCATATAAGCGAAAACAACTACCAAATGAATGGTTTAAATACCGTAGGTTTTGGTTATATTATCTAAATTTATGTTGCTTTTTCACCGGAATTTTTATTTTTATGCAGTTAGTAACTTTACCAAAAATTGTTTTGAGTAGAATTCTTCTCAATTTTTTAAATAATACATTCAGATCTAATCAGAAAATACATGAAAACAACAAAGAGATTAAAAATAAAAATATTGTTGCAAAAATAAATATTAAAATTAAAATACAACTAAATTCTATAAAATTAGAAAGAATGCTCTTTTATATTAACTGGTTTCTGTCTTTCTTGCTTAAAAAAAATTGAAAAAAAAAATATTACCTGCAGGAACGTACTGGTGAAAGATGTAAATGCCAAAAGCAAAAAGATGAGACACCAATAGTTAGTTTCTCCAGTAATTTCTTCAGGTGGTTTAGCTAATACCTGTACAACAGTTAAAAATGTAAAAAAATTTAATCACTGTAAAACCACATTTTCTATGCAGAATTTCGTCATTAAACTCTGTGAATCAGTAAGAAAATTTTGAATTGCATAGAAAAATTAGAGAGATTTTGCGAAGCATTACGTTCCTCCCCATCTCCAACGGTAAATGCCATTGCACAAAAGTTTTCGTACAAATCACAGCGATGCTAAAGACTAGAAAATCAGATAAATGCTTCGGTTAGTGTAAATTATGGCTGCTAACCCTGGAAGTCTTAGCTATCCAGAATATTTATACCTGTAATCAGAAAACAAACTGGGGTAAACTTAAATTTTTTAAATTTTGCTTTGTTAAATTAATTAAAATCTTCGCTGCATAATTAATAGGTTTTATGTATGTTTAAGTTCTTCATATGTAGTATTGGATAAAGGGATTCTAAATTAAGTTTATTAAATCAATAATAAAATTTTAAATCATGACATGTACCACTGTTCTAAACATTCAAATAAAAATGTTTAGATTAATCAGATCATGTTAGCCGGTATGATGTAAAGCAAACGCTATGCAAAAACTCTCTATTCCTTATAAAGAAAACGCAAAAGTCGCATAATAGTGTTTAAATATCAAAATTTTCGAATTATCTACCATAATGGTAATAAGAAATTACTTTTTTTTATGTTCCTGACAACGCTATTTATTAGGCTTAAAATATAAAAAATATAATTAAAACTACGAAGATAAAATGAGTTAAGTTTTAATCTTTTAGGTGAATCGCTGTGTAAGTTTGATACTATAAAAATGATTCTCTCATTAGAGAAACATTATCGCTGACAGAAAAAGTACAAAAAATGGAAATATAGTCTTAAGCAGATTTCAGACCGGTTCTATGGTGAAACAGACCATGAAACCGAAGTAAAACTTCCCATAAACAGGGAAAAATTCTTACACATTTTGACGTATTTCCCCTTACGGAATGCAATGAAGTGTTAAGATTCAGATTTCCCACATCTTCAATAAAGAAACCAAATATATTCGAATTCCAAAAAAAGTCCTCAAATTAACAGAGCTTCTCTTATTCAAATGATTTAGTGATAACTAAAGCATACAAGAAAATATAGTCTAAGCACAAACTCTAGAAAAATCTTGTGCCTTGAATGTGATAATATAGGTGTAACTGTATTAACTACAAAATAATTCCGAAAAATAAGATTTTTTGCACAAATGACGATATTTTTTTTCTAAATTATTTTAATAAGCGAACATTTTGTATTCATGTTTTTAAGCTTTTTCATAAAGCAAAATAAAAAAAAAAGATTAAACATCTATTCATACCCCTAAGATAGATCCAAATATGATACCGAAAGCAGGCATGTGTAAGCCCATGCACATGGCAGCAATTCCTCCAACTAGTATATACGGCCATTCAGGTGCCGAAACTTTTAATAATCGAAATTTTGAGGGGGAGGCCTTTTCATCTTCTTCTTCTTCATCCAGTTCCTTCTAAAATTGATCGAATTATCGAAACATTAATGATAAATTTTCAAGTTATTGTACATTGTATAACTAAAGCTATTTTGTTTTTAAAAAAATTCAATCTTCTTGTGCATTAAAATAATGAGTTCTAGAATAGTAACTATACCATTCTCTGGATTATTAAGATTATATTTGAATATAAAAGTATATATTCTAGAAATTATTTACAGTTTCGTGTAACTCTTTCATGTTCTGAAAATACAATGGAATGAAACAATTTAACATTTGACATTTATTTCGAGAATTATTAGGTGCTACCTGGTAAATATTTGAAAACTGATTTTCAAACCTGAAAAGTGCAGTTCTAGAATTGAAATTGGAAGTGCCGAAAATGATAGTTTTATTGGAGATTTTTTCATCTATTTTGAGATTGTGAACATAGTATCTTCATATTCATTATCTTCATACATACTATCATTACATACATACATCTGAAAACATACAGAAATAAACAGAAATTTTTGAACTGAGTTCCGATGTATTATTATTTACGAGTTTTCAACCATATTATTTTACAAATATGATATAAACTTCTATATGGTACTAAGTTGAATCTTATAATAATACTTTTCAATTTAAATTTGATTACACGATATTAAGGTATGATATAATTTGAACGGAAAGCAAATTTTCACTTCATTATGGTTCAAGGAACAGATATTGTAATTTAACGTTGAACTAATTTTTCGAAGAATGTTTAAAAAGTTTTTGGGGAACATAGTTTAGATCTTGATAATTTTATTCCCAGAAATATAAAAATGTTAATGATAATATTGATTTGGCTGCAAACTTACTTTTTCTGTTGGTGGTTAGAAACTTCATTGTCATGTTTCGGGTACTGAATATGGGCACTAAACTCCTCAGCCGAGTTCTGTGGTATAGACGTAGTAACAATCGAACAACGAAAACTCGATAATTAAATCTGCATATTTTTAATAGATTACTCATGAACTGAATACTTTTTTTAAATCTATCTGGATTAGAAGAGATTTAAGAGAAATTCAAAATATATCAGAAGAAATATTATACCAGTGTCCTAATTAGTAGAGTAGCATTTTAAATCTTCTATCTATATTCCTCGAATATTAAGCTCCATTTCTACCAAACTGTTTATTCATATCAAACTTTGTAGTTTTCTGCATTGGCCACCTTACCTTTTTACCTTCTATATGCCTTTATATTTTTAAAGGTTTAAATTAGTTGATAGCAGTTAGATCAGAGTTGGTAAAAAAAATTTTTTTTACAGAGTACAATATCAAATAAACTTTTCTTTTATTTACCTCTGAGACTTTGTTTACAGCACCATAAGGAGTAATTTGGTGACCATGTATACTATTTGTAGATATTCGACGATCTTTACCGCTTAATTTTCGACGATGAGGTGTTGATTTAGGGATGCTTACTGAAGATAAACACCTTTGTGAGCTAATGTCTGATGATATGCTAAGAGTACGGGTTCCGTCTTCTATAAGTGGTAATTCATCATTCCCTTCTTCTTCTTCTTCTTCTTCAGAAGTATTAGTCTTAAAAAATGAATTCAAAATATCAATTAGACACCAAAACAAATTAACATATTGGAATAAATCTTTGACACGAAATTTACCTGTGTAACAACTAAATCATAATAAAGACCCTTTCTTTCCATTAGTCCGTCATGCGTCCCACTTTCTTTTACCTTTCCTTCAGATAAAACAACTATTTTATCAGCAGTTCTAATCGTAGAAAGCCTATGTGCGACGATAATCGTTGTTCGACCTTTCCGTGCCTAAAATTTGAATGCATATATTTTTATGCTAATAAATAGGAAAATATATTATTCTCTTAAGAATTTGGGTTTGACAAAGTTCTTGCTTTGCTAATATTATCTAATATCATTGAACTTAATATAATTGATAAAATTAATAAATGCCATAAAAGTTAATGCATTTTAGTACACATAAGGCATAATTGAATGTCTGAAAATCGACAATGGCTGAGTATATCATCAAAACTAAAATCCTTTAATCACCAATGATAAAATATAATTAAATCATTTTTACTCAAAACAAATAATTTAAGTCAAATCAAGCTGAAACTTACAATGTTTAGTTATAATAATGCACTTATGTCAAATGCGATAGCAAGGAAGTATCTTGCAAATCTAATGCAATTTCAAAAAAATACGAAGGGACCAGAACATGAAAATAAATTTAGCATTGCTTACATTGCTTATTGTTCTCTCATTAGTAGGTTTTAAAAAATGCTTTGAAACTGTATTAAAACAAGCGTATTGCTGCTTACCTCCAGATAACGCTTCGTCATTGTTCCATAAATAAAGCGTACGAAGAGCAATATGCAAGAATATTGCAGGATTTGATCACACTCGAGACATCGACATGCTTGAATGTAAAATTTCGTTTACAAAAATATGCTTTTAAGCTGCCATAACAGTTACTGAAATTTAGATGATACGAAGCGTGAAAGACCAGCGCCCACAAACGGCAAATGATATCACGTTTGGAGAGGGAGAGGGTCTTGAAATTGTGACAGTTTGTGACAAGATAATAGGGGGGGGTAAGAATAAATAAGGCACCAAACATTTTAGTTCAAATTGTGACAGTTTGTGACAAATTAAATAAAATAATGATAATTTGTACTTTTGTCTATTTACACGTCTGATATTGCTATTCAGCAAAAGTCCTGCAAATAATATACTATTTCTGCTAAAAGTACTATATATCTTTTTTTGTATGCAAAATCCAAAATGGGGATACTCTTTTTAACGGCAGTTTTGTTCATCACCTCGGAAGATGCCGGAAGTGTTGCACATTTAACGTTACTCAGTGGGTCCTTGTGAACCTAAGCCACGAAGATGAGCAACATTACCCACACTATACTGTCGCAGATACTCGTTAATAGGGTGAACCACATTCACACCCAACAGATAGAGAGAAACATCCATGCCCAAAGTGGAATTTGAATCCGCAGGCATTGGCTTCGCAGTCAGGTACGCCAACCGCTCGGCCACCTGACCTGCTGGGAATAAAATTAAGTTGATAGATGTAATAGAATCGAGGTTAAAGATGGTTTTATCTATGAAAATTGTATATAATTTATACTCCTCTACACAGGAAATTATTAAAAATTTGGAATTTTTTTTAAAAAATTTTAAATTGGGAAAATGTCGGTATGTTTAGAACGCGTAAAAAAAGTCCTCATTCCCAAGACTCAGCAGACGTGAATGAAAAAAATAAAACAGATTTGAAACAGAATATATGAAATTGCCTTGCTAACAGACAAAAAATGGGGGGGGGGGGATTAAAAATTGATCCAGAAAAAATATGGTATTAGAGAGAGAGAGGAAGAGATAGGCTAGAGTGCTTTTTCCAGTGCTATGAAGGAATTAATACCAAAAACTGGGGAATCGGCATTAATATGAATGAAACTAGATTTTAAAGCATTAAGATGAACTGATATCTCCGGATGGAAAGAATTTTGGCATAATCGAAGAAAAATTAACTATCCCCAGGGTTTTAAAAGTGTGAAGCAATGTGAAGTGTGATTTAGAAAATTTTATATGAAGAACGTAGCTGCTGTGTTTTTTTTAACTCAAATTTTTAAACACGGCTGGTTCACCCGGTGTTGCCAAGGTTGCATTGATATATTTTTAATTTAGCAGTGATTTTAACCTTAAAAGAAGGATTTCTTTTATTTAGAATTTTAAAAAAATTCTTAATTCTAAAACGAGTTCTCTAAATAACTCTTCAGTTTTTAGGAACTGGAATGTGATAGCTATCAACTAATTGTCTGAAGCGAATAAGCTGTCTAAAGTTTCAATGATCCTTTTCTGATGTTACGGGTAAGAACAATAATTGGCGGGTAATTTTTCATTAACAGCTTCAAACTTGTGTATTTGGTTTGACGTTTGCGCATCAAAACTAAAACCCACGCCAAGTTTCTGAAAGAGAAAACTGTTTCTCTCCAGTATGATTAACCAGATGGGAAGAATAATTATTTAAAGCATTCATTTACTTATAATGCTAGTATATCACAATTTCATTTAAGAAGTAGTAACAAAGCAAGAGTTATTTATTTATTAAATCAGATTGTGTTTATTAAAATTCTCCAATTTTTAATTGGAAAACAATTTAAAAAATTTTCAACTGTTTTTCATTACCTGATCGAGAGCAGCTTGAACAATAGCTTCACTTTCAGTATCTAACGCTGAAGTGGCTTCATCAAGTAACAGTATTTTAGGATTTTTAATCAAGGCACGAGCTATAGCAATTCTTTGTTTCTGACCTCCACTCAGCTGAGTTCCACGTTCTCCAACCAGAGTATTGTATTTCTGATTTTTGTTTTTAAAAAACATTTATAAAAATGTGGTTGTTATTAAAACATAATAACTCGGAATAAATACAAGTAAATATTTAATACCATACCAATGGTAATGCATCAATGAAGCTATGAGCATTAGCAATCTTTGAAGCAGCTTCAACTTCTTCTTGAGTTGCATCTAATTTACCATATTTAATATTTTCTAAAATCGTGGTCGAAAACAGAACCGGTTCTTGTCCAACAAGACCTATGTGATCTCTTAACCAGCCAACGTTTAGATCTTTAACATCAATGCCGTCAAGTTGAACCTATAAAAAATTTCAACTACCACATTAAGTATAGCCTCACTACATTATATTAATTCGACTTCATGTAATTGTTCTCAGAAAACCAAAATTGAAATAAATTGTAATTAATTCAATGCAAAGTTTTGGAGAAATAATTTAATTTGAATTCAAACTTACGAGTCACCACTTAGGATCACAAATTCATCATGTTTTAACCGATTTCCTCTTAATAATTTTTCCTTAAATGAATTAAAATGTGAAAATAATAATAAAAATATTAATGCTGTTATATTAATGTTATTATTAGCATATTTAATGTATGTTCGCATTATTTAATGTATTTATTGAGTGTTTATCACCATTAATGCATTTATTAGCATTCTATTGTAAATTGCATAACTTTCTAATCGAAACTAACTTACACATCCTGACTCCGAATCATAAAATCTTAAAATGAGTTGAATTATAGTGCTCTTTCCACATCCACTGGATCCCACTAATGCCACAGTCTCTCCAGGCGCAATATTCAATGACATATCTTTCAAAATCTTAAAACAAAAAAAAAATTCAATAAATAAGCAGAAATAATTAAATATTTTTAAAAAAAATATTATATTTTCTGAACATACAGTCACATCTTTTCTTGCTGGATAATTAAAGGTCACATTTTCAAGACTAATTACGCCATTTAAAGATCCCGGTTTCAGACCTTCCTCAGAACTGCTATCGATCACTGGTTTCTGAAAAAAATTAAGTTATATTGCCGTTCCATAATTTTAAAAAGTAATTACTATAATAGTTAAGTAATTAAGTTTGCAAAGAAATATGATGTTAGTGCATCAAAAGGCCAATAGTCAAAGGACAGTAGAATGGAATTAAGTAGGTCATGGTATCATCGCATGAGAGTTTCATGAATTATTTCAATTAACGCTCGTTAACATTATGCATCTTCACTAGTCGGGAATCAACAGACTTTAAACATGGGATGACAACTGCTGCAAAGAGTATGAAGCATCTCAGAAATAGTTATATTGTCAACAGTTTTAAGAGTATGTAGAAAATTTTTAGATTGATGCATAAGTTCCCACATTGACACACTGGCTGAACATAAATGCTTACTGAATTACCCATTACGTGGGTGAAGTTGTTAGCGTCTACAGATATGCAACACTGCTTGGCAAAGCAGATACAATTAATGTGTGAGGCATGGGAGACGTGACCACCAGCTGTGGTTTTGATGGCTGTGTCATCAAAGCCACAGCCAATGGACATTTGGCATAGCCGACCAAGCTATGTCAAATGTTTTTCCTTTCATGAGATCTTTGACACTTTTTCGTAAGCTTGTTGGTTGGGTGATAGGTGACTTGAATTAAGTCACCTGTTTAGACGATTCAAAAAGCCATAGTAGGTTATGAACTGTGGCATTTTTCACAAAGATATGGAGCTTATTTCCCCACTTAACTAATACGGCTGCCACCTTATAACCTGAGCTTGGTCTCTCGCAGACGTCTAACTATCATTGAATCAATATGCTTTTTTATTTGATTTTATTTCATTTTATTTTATTATCGGCATTGAACAGCATTCTCAAATTTGGATTTGAGGCTCAAAATATTCAGCTTGTAATTTTAAACCCTAAGCAGAAGAAAAGGGAACTCCAGGATCAAGCATTGGGACACACTAGCCTTCGTTGAAGATTGTTTGATGGAACTAACCCTCATTTGAGTTAAAGAGGGAGCAAAATAACTAAAACATTACATGTTTCGCTAGACATAAATGTGATTCTAACCCATGTTCATTCTACCATTGAGTATATTTTACGACATCACTGTGGTCTGTTTCGAGTCGAGAACAGAATTCTAATCTTCCAGCCATCGATGGAATTTGAATTTGGTTTACCTCATTGAGAGACAAGTGCTCAATCTCCTGAGTTATTACAGCTGAATTAATATTCAATGATCTGTTACATTGTAGTCAAATACAATTGTTCATGGTCTTTATGCATCCTAACAATAATACAGTTTTTTTAGAATGCCATTGACTTGGCACTAGGTACATAATGTTTGCGTTTGCTTAGATTCTGGGAAATTCTAGTGAATTATTTAGTCACTTAAACTGTTTGACATGAAACCAATCGGACATGAACGTCTGTTCCCTCAAAACAAAGCATCCAGTTTTTATTTATTTTACTTTTAATTGTAGATGTCTTTTCAGTTGGCACATATGATTTGGGAAGTTTAATGCGTAATATTAGTAGCATTCCATGAATTTTGATACTTCTGTGTTTTAAAAAAATAAAATATGCATGATATTAACTTGGATTATTCAATATTTCTTATCTTTCGTTCTTTCTTATTCAATATTTTTATAAACAAAAGTATTTATCACTGTTTATTAAATAATTCTAAACATTTATTAAATGAAAATTTGAAAAATACTGGAATTGAGAAAGTAAGTTTACACCAAGCTCATAAAAATTAAATAATTTATTACTGTTAAAACAGATATATTGCTGAAAAAATATCACTTTATTTTCTTGAGCTTGAAGTTTCAATTTGAATTTCTTTCTGATACTCTCTAGTGGGTATTAATTCTTTAATCAATAACTAAAGTTTGTGTTGCGTACTTTAATCGCTGTCCAGTGCACTAAAGAAAGATATCAATATGCTAATTAATATTTATACTTTAAGATATTTTTTGATGTAAAAAATTAGATCGAATGTTTTGCCCTGTCAAACATATAACTATAGGCGAGTTAACATTAATAATACAGGTAATTACCCTTTCATTACATAAATAATACATTAATAATACTTACCCTTTCAATAATTTTAAATATTTTAGCTGCAGATCCTCTAGCTAAAGCGAATGCTTCAAAATAAGGAGCTGTCTGTCCAATGAACATAGATGCCGTAATAACATTGAAAAATACCTGAAGGAAAAAAATCAACTATAATTTTTATCACAATTTATTAACGAAATTAAAATTCTTAAACAAGAAAAACTAGATTCTTTTATTAAATTAATGACGTTTAAAATTACTCAACAATAATTAAAACTCCTCCATCGTATTCGGGGTCTTCTTTACCATAATCTTCAATAATAAGTTGAACGCCATACCAAAAGGCGAGAGCATATCCTGCATACATGGAAGACCAGGTAACACTTGTTCCTATAGCAGTCCAAAGTCCTCTTTTAATACCTTTTTGCATAGCAGGAATTAAGTGATTTTCATACCTGGTTGATATTAGAGAAAAGACAAATTGTAACAAAAGTTAGTTTAAATAGGTTACATTTGTGTTTCAAATCATTGTTTTAATGTATGCCTTTATTGATTAATATCGAATGCAAACTAATGTATTGTAAAAATAAAATTAACCATTCAAGACTGAAATAGATCAATAACTTAACTATACATTAGAAGTTACAATCAAGATCAGCCTTACTTCAGTGGCCAACAGACAAACATTTACTCAACAAGTTCCTAAGCGTTCTTAGATGCTATAGAAAGTTTCTTTAATTTGAATACCCTAAATATACACTGCGCATGCTTGAAGTAAATATTGGCTCGCGGGAGACTCCGTAGTTTTGATCAAAGACAGCAAAAGAAAAAAAAAAAATAACCAACATAGAGATGGTGCAAAAACTATCTAACACAGATGACTTTGAGCTCTTTATATACTAGAAGTCTTTCATTATTAAAACACTTTTCAATTAAGTTATCTTACATTTTAAACATTTTAAGATCAGGCAATTGCTGTTAGAATCCTCGAATGCGTAAAGTTTTAAATGACGAAATTTCATTTTAAGTCCCATTTTGAAATTTAGTTTAATAATGGTAAAAGTCATTGGGTGCTTTAATTATTTCCTTAACATAAATTTCATTGCATTATCTAAGTTTTAATTAGAATTCAAGCTGTGTCCAGAGAATTACGTAGTCCATATAAAAGGAAATTAATGCGCATCATCGCGACCTTATTCAAGAATACTAGATTATATTAAAATGGTAGTAACAGTCTAGATAATTGGGCACTTGCAACTCAAGAAAAAGTGAAGTTATTATGCCTAACCATGTGTTTTAAATCAGAAATAGTTAGATACGCATGTGTGTCGAACTTGATTGGTATCTGAATAAAAAAGGCCGCAATTTACTTACGATGAAGTCACTTGCAGGCATTCAGTTAATTGGGATTCAGGCAAAAAATGATATAGAAATAAATATTTAAAAAAAAAATGGTTCGATAAGTGCACGTTAGTTGTTATTTCTGAGAATAAATGCAAGAAAAGGACAGAATAAACAAGCACTTAAAGTTAATGCTAAACAATGGATGATTGATTGTGTAAAACTAACAACAGATGGCGCCAGGGCTTAAAATTCATCGTAAGACTTCTAAGTTACTACTTCCGATTGCTTTTTACTCCTTCTTTCATTTTAAATTAACTTCCTTCTTTCCAATTTGAAAGAAATTTGCAGTTTTTTTGGTCTGAAAGAGAGCTTAGATATTAATATCAAGTGACAGAGTGGACGTCAAGAAAATAATTACAAAACCTTCTAAATTTTTATTTTTATTTTGTTCTTGACTCTTTATGTTATTACAATTGGTGTCGCTAAAATCGTTGATTATTAAAATATGATATGAGGCAAGTTAAAAATATCCGTGTTGCTTACATTTAACAGATCCTACTTTCGATTTAGGTTACAAATACTGTGTTCATATTTTTTTTTTTTTTTAAATTTTTATAAATATTTTTTAGTATAGTGTGGGAAATAGACAATACGATGAAAGTTGGTATTGTCTATTTCACACACTATACTAAAAAATATTTATAAGAAATTAAAAATAAAAAAAAAAATTCATTCTTAACTCTCTGTGTCATTTTCATAGGTGTCGCTAATTCGTTGATTATTAAAATATGATTTGAGGCAATAGCTGCATTGAAGGGGATTATTTGTCGGACACTTTAAAGATTTTTTTTATAATTTTCTGGTCAGTGAGAGAACTTTGATGTTCATATTACGAGATAGATGGGACGTCAAAATTTCCAAAAACACATACATGTGCTGAAAAATATTTATAAAGATTCTTTATTTTTATTTTGCCCTTGACTCTCTATGCTATTATCATAGGTGTCGCTAAAATCATTCTTTATTATAATATGATATGAGGCAAGAGAAAAATATCTGTGTAGCCTGCATTTAACAAATCCTACTTTCGATTTCGGTTCCAATCATCGCTTTCATTTGTTTCATAATATTATTATCCGTATTAGAGGGGTTCATTTGGAGAACACTTTAAAACTTTTTAATAATTTTTTGGTCGGAAATGAAATTTTGATATAAATATCAAGAGACAGAGGGGTTTTCAAAATTTCCAAAACTATATACTTGTGCTAAAAGATATTTATAAGACATTTTTAAAAAAAGTTTTTATTTCGTTCTTTACTCTCTATGTCATTAGCATAGGTGTCTCTAAAATCGTTAATTAATATAATATGTTGTGAGGCAAGTTAATCATTAGTCAGTCAACCATCCATAGAAATGAAATATTATTGATTTCAAAAATCAAAATCACAAGCAATCTTATTGCGTCAAAACAAAATGGTTGAAAATAGATTATATTTTAATTTCATACCTCTGGATTTCTTTGGTTTCCCCACCAAACGCACAAACTGTACGTATGGATGACAATACTTCTTCAGCTACAGCACCAGCTGCTCCATAAGCTTGCATTTCTTCGCTAGATACACTTGCTTGTACCTACAAGCAAACAGTATGTAAAAATAACATTGAGAAAACTGCATGACTTATATCAATTTAATTTTAATTAACTACTAATTCGCTTTGTTAGCTCCCTGATTTTCGTGAATAAGGCCTTATGAAAAATATAGCAAAACTAATAATATTTTATTCCTAAGTGTGACAATTTTATATAATGATAAATTTCTTAAAAATTTTATGGCAAGCAGCAAAAATAAGTCGGTGCTATATAATTTTCTATGTATAAATGTGAAGTAGAAACTTTGGTTTATTTTGTCGAAGTTAAGAAAAAGCGGCATTTAAAACCGAAAGCATTCATTTGAATACTTTCTAAGTTATTAACTACATATATTTGTATAAAACAATTGGGTACTTGCAACTCGAGAAGATGTGATGTGATTATACCTAACAATGTGATTTAAATCAGATTTATTTTGATGCCTGTAAGCAATGTCACGCGTGTATTATGAACCTATTTAGCTTCTGAATCGACAAATGCCGCGATTTACATACAATGACGTCACATGCAGGTATCCAATTTAGAATTTATGTAGGATTTAAATTTCTGAAGCGTTTGTTATTGAACGTTTCTTATTGAAACGTTTATTTTGAAACGTTCAATTTGTTTTTTTGTTTGTTAATCGTTCACCTTTTTTAAGAGTAAGAAAGATGGATGAAAATTGTTTCCTCCGAATATATTTGATATTTTCTGCACATTAAACAGGCAAAATTTCTGTATTAATTAAAGAGACGGAAAAAAAGCTTAGGCTAAAGTAAATGCAATTCACCAACAAACGTTAAATTTTATTTTTACCATGAACTAGTCGTACGTGGTATGAATAAGCATTATGTAATTTATAATTGAGATTAATTCACAGCCTTAATTCAGCTGGAAAAAAAATTCTTGTTCAGTGTTTATTTTTGATTACGAAAAGAAAAAGTAAGAATATATAAAGATAAAATAAAACGGGCTCCGTAAAACGGGGAAATTAACTGGTTGAACAAAAAGTCTAAATTTTAATTTATTAGAAAAACAATTGCACGTTAAAAGTAACATCTGAACTAATCTAATAAATAATAATATTAATTAATAATAGTAAATAATAATAGTTAATAAATAATTAATTAAAACCATCTTAATATATATCCATTTTGAAAGCAATGTAATACAACATTTCAAACAAAAAATTCAATGTCTTATGAGCTAATGTCGAAACTAAAACACGAATAAAATGTAAATATACCTTTAATGATTAATATGAAGAAAAAAAATGTCATCGAAAGTGATAAAGATAAAACATCTAAAGATAAAGCAGCTAAAGATTAAATTATCTAATGGCATTTTTCATGCAAAATGAAATAAATTTGAAAAATATTTAAAAAAAATTATTTGCAAAATTAAGGTTTTAAGTTTTCATTCTTCACGCTATTCGATTTTACAAAATAAAGATACAGGCTTCGCATGGATGGAAAATTGGTAGTAGAATGTATATATATTGCTTAGTTTCTTTTATCAATTTTTTGGTGATTGTACTTTGAAATTAACGTATTTTTTTGTCAATCTTTCGGAAATCATAAAGAATCGTGAGTGAAAATCGTAAAGTCTGTACTACATTTCATTTCGCTCACCTACATCAGTTTAAAAAAAAAGCCTGATATCTTGTTGAATACTTAGCACTTAATAGCAAATAAAAATGAGTTATATTGCAAAAGAAGATTGTGGAAAAGATGATAGATTTGCAAAATTTAATACACAACAATATAATAATTTTTAAATATATAATAAGTAATTAATTTTAGAAATTCTTACTTTTGCCATAATGGCCATAGCAATTGCTGTTACTGGTGTGAGGGCAAGAATTACCAAAGCAAGTTTCCATCCATAATACAAACCTATGCCGACGCTTAAAAATGTAGCAGACAGAAAACTGAGACATATGCCGACTTTTTCTCCCATACCATCTTGTATTCTAGTTAAGTCACTGAAAAATCATACAAAATTAAAACAAAATCACAAAGAGTGGAAAAAAAATTTAAATACACAAATATACTAATTTTATCCCTCATGAGTATATCGTTTTTCCGTTAATAATCAGAAATCACGTTTCTGCCTGTAATCGTATTACATTTTTTTGTAAAAAGGAATGCTTTTTGAGAATTTTGAAATTAGAAATGATCAATTATTTTGGCTATCTGTTCCGGTTTTGGATTTTGTTCCAGATAGTAAAATACTAAACTCTTTTTTAATATACTATGAGTAGTAGCTGTGTCTAAGCTTTTAAAGATTGAAAGTCGTTTGTTCAATTGTGTGTTTTCCTTCTTTAAGTAACGCCCGGCACCCTTACACCTCTGTACGCCACTGGAGGCACTACTTCATATACTAATTTTGCTTCATTGTAAATTAAGTTCTAGTTTTCTAAACACATTTCAAAATTCTATTCCCATTCTAAATTCATTCTAGTTTAATGTGACTTCAATAAATACAATTCAGTTACAAATCTCTCATTAAATCAGCTCAAAGTTGCTGATTGTTTCTGGTACAAATAAGGACAACTTCGGTTAGAGGATATTTTTCTAAAAGTAACTTTTGGCAAATAGAAATGCTGACTTTCATTGACAACGTTTTTGAATTCTTAAGAAAAATTGCAGAAGTTCCAATTAGGTTCTTGACTTTCAGTTAGAAGGTTTCAGAATTTTTTAAAAAAAGTTTCCCTTGTCAGAAATTCTTTTGGCATAACTACGGAACTTTAGAAGCCTTTTAATTTTCAGGAACAATGAAATTATAAATGTTAAAAACATTCCTGAATTCCTGAATTTTGCCATTTTTCTACGTATTAATTGGAGGCAACATAATGATCGTTACTGATTTTAATTTTTTGTTGTCTCCATTTACTTTTGGTACTATTTCAGTTCTAGTTTTTCACTTCTTGAAACTTTGATACCTTGAGAACAAAATTTCGTTTCAATAGGACATAGTTCCGTACAGCTGCTTCAGGCTTGTTGTTACTAATTTTTTTATTTATTCAAACGTCAAAAGCTTATTATGTATTATTTGATTAAGTATATAAAAGATTAAAATAGCAGATGAGACGGTTGTCTCGCCGGAATCCCCAAAAGTTAGAAAATTCAGAGAGTATATATACACCGAAGAGCCATTACATTATGACCACCCTGCTAATAACAATGTAGGACCACTTTTAGCTCTCAAAACTGCTAGCACCTTCCGTGGCATTGATTCCACAAGGAGCTGATAGGTAGTCTGAGGTATCTGCTACCAAGCGCTCACTAATTGGTCCTACAATTCCCTCACATTGCGAGGGGGTAGCGTGGCAGCACGAATTTGGTTTGGTCAGGTGAATTTGGGGGCCAAGACATGACTTAAAAGTCACTGGAATGTTCCTCGAACCAATCCATGACGATTCGACCCTTATGACATGGTGCATTATCCTGTTGGTAAACACCGTCCCCCGCAGGAAAAACTGCTGCCATGAATGGGTGAACCTGGTCTGCAACTATGTTCAAGTAGCTTACAGACGTCAGGGATTGTTCTATGAGGATTATGGGTCCTAATGTGCCCCATGAAAACATTGTTCCTGGGCGAGAAACCATGAAAACCTGGGTGAGCCCATTGTTATAGATGGAGGGTGGTCATAATGTAATGGTTCTCTGCTATGGGTGAATATATATACAGTGAACTCTCACTTATGCACCGGTGTAAGGGGCCAACAGAAAAAAGCGCATAAGTGAAAATCTTCAAAATTCTAAAATGCGACATAAATTGCAATAACAATATGAATAAATATGTTTCTAAACATAAAATTTCAATATTTATACTGTTTTGGTGATTACTATAATTATACAAAGAAAAAATTTAACATACCTAAAGACAATTTATTTTCTTGCAAAATAATCTTAATACATGTTAGTATTTGCTTTTGCTGTCGTATTTCAAAAACAGCTTTTTCCAGTTCATATAAATGGGATAAGGGAGTTTCAGAAGCAAAATTAAATTATAAATAGTCAAGAATAGCGTCTAAGGCTTCTATCGTAATACTGCTATGTGATTTGGGGGAACTTTATCGTCCTCCTCAGTATCATCCCCCACCTTTTCATCAACCACAAGTATAAGTTAGACATAAATGAATAGCTTTTCATAAAAAATTTGAGTTTCATGGGAGGGGGTGAAACATCACATGATAAATTTCTAAGAAAAGTACTTGACGTCATAATATGCTGCACAATAAGTTGTTACCATTATTGTCACTCACAGACCACCTCTGTTTATTTACTCATGATGTCCATCTGACTGCAAGTAAGTGATTGCGGTCTCTTTGATATTCCAGGTGTCTTTTTTTTTTCTCTAGAAAACAGCATGGGAGTAAAACTAACCTCTGGACAAGAGGAATGGTCATTACTTAAAGATGAATGGTCTTTTATTGCTGTTGGTGTAACAGATAAAACACCCTATTCAAAATTGTAGAAAGAATATCTTTCCTGAAACCTCAAAAATGAAAAGGTCACAGGGGAAAGAAAATTCAATAGGTTGTAACAACATATTTCTTTTTATCTGTCACAAGGATTGCTTATTTGCTTCATTTTTAATTTCAAACGTTTTTTTAATAAATGAAAAAGAAAAAAATTATTTAAAGGCTGAAAAAATTAGAAGGTTAGCCTAAAATTTCGGCGTATAATTGAAAAATTTATTTTTAGAGTGACGCATAAACGAAGGATGTTTATCATTATTTTCCTACCTAATGTACTGGGACTTATAAAAATCGTCGTATAAATGAAAAAGGTGCATAAAAGAGGTGGTGCATAAGTGAGAGTTTACTGTATATATATATATATATATATATATATATATATATATATATATATATATATATATATATATATATATATATATATATATATATATATATATATATATATATATATATATATATATATATATATATATATATATATATATATATATATATATATATATATATATATATATATATATATATATATATATATATATATATATATATATATATATATATATATAAGTTCAACTCCGTAGCCTTGTAACTTCAAACCCAATCCAGAAGACAAGGGAATTTCTGGATCAAGTATTGAGAGAAATTTGCCTTCGTCTGGGACATTTTGATGGACCTAACCAGCGTTTGCGTTACATGGAGAGGAAAATCTCGAAACTTCCCACATTTAGCCTTGGGGCAAGAGGGCTCTAACCTATGATCTGTCTACCACTAAGGATATTTTATGTCAGCACTGTGGTTGGTGTGAGCAGAGTACGGAGCTCCTATCGACCAACTACCACTGGGATTCGAACTCGGTTCACCTCATTGGATGGAGAAAGCTCAAACCATTGAGCCACCTCGGCTGAAGTAAGTAAAAGTATACAACAAGTTAACACTAGTCTTTGCTTATAAAAGATATAAAATTTTAAATCTCAAAATTGTAAGCTTAACTGTTGCTGTAAAAGGCCAAAAGGGGAACAATATTATAATCATAATTTACCCAGTTATACGGCTTGCAAAATCGCCAGTTTCATGCGTGTCGTACCATCCGATGTCTTGTTTCAATATAGAAGTCATAAACAAACAACGGATTTTAAAAGCTTGATTAGCTGCAGCAGAGTTAAAAAAACAAATGAATATGTAATTGCAGATCAACATTACAACACCAAATGCTGTATTGTAAATACACCACGTTGTTGAATCTTTTAAAAATTCTTCCTTCGATCTGAAAGAGGAAAATTCATCACAAATGTCAATGTTTAATAAATGATATAAATTGCTATAAAAATATCAGAACTGAATTTATTTTATTAGTGAAAATTTTAAACTATTTAAAAAGTTAAACATAACTTAAAGAAATTTTTTTTTCAGCCATGTAATTCGAAAGATATGATGATTAATGTTCGAAAAGTTTATTCAATTGTATGTTTTATTTTAAGATCTAATTAGACTATTTAACCATTTATTATCACAAATCATGTCATTTTACATCAGTTTTAAACGCGTATTTCAACGCGTATTTAAACGCGCTGACGGCAAACATGGTAATCTTTATGTAAAAAATGGTGTTGTAAGCACTGAATCGTTTTAATCAGTTATCTTAATAAAATATTTGCAAGTAATTTAATACTTTTAAATATTATAAAATTAATTTAAAATAAAACAAAACGTTACTTTCTTTATGAAAAGATCCGGTTTTGCGTGACAAAAAGCAGATATAATAAAATAAATATAAACTTTAAGGAAACTTATGGGTTTTTTTTATATTACTTAATAGAAAAGTTAGTTTTAAAATAAATTTCAGCAAGAAAATTAATGCAACGCTTACAGAAAATTTCAAAAAAAATAATAAAAATAAATAAATAAATACATATTCTAATGAGTGATCTAGTAAAGTAAGTTAACGTAAGAAAGTAAATAGGATTTTAAATGATTTAAATTAAAACAAAACGATTAAAGTAAGAAATAAGATTCAATATTTAGTTGGCAATATATATTTTAAAATATTTAAATTAGTGAAATATTAGAAGTTTTAAAAATATTAAATAATAAACACTTTCATTTTTTTTCTAAAACTGTAAGACTATATTTCTTCAATTTTCGAGTGTCACATGTTGCAGTAATATTCCATTGAATTATCAGGATTTTAAATACTGCAGAACTGTAGAAAAAACAATCGAAAAATAACTCTGTGGTAATGGAACTTTTATCTCACATCGAAATAATGAATTACTTAAATATCACCATACTTATACATTAATAGTATCTAATGCACAGGCTTTGTTTATTTTCTGTTACTTGTTTATTTCATAGCAGGCTCATACTATTACATTTACCTTATTAAAGTTAACTCTTCAAAAGAAAAACCATACGTATAGTGTATGTTAACCTGCTATATTCTGAACTAACTACTATTTTCCCTTGCCATAATGGATAATTTCAACTATATTTTATTCGCTTTTGTTGAGTTTCTATTATTAAAGTTTATTGAGACACGCTTTAAGAGTGTAAGCGTCAGTACAAGAAACAGATGGTTTCATAAACCTTTTAAAATGCAAATTTGATGACTTCATCACCATACGTCACAAAACTATTAACGTTGTTTTTACTTGTGAAAGCCTTACATAAGAACCTAAAGTTAAATAATTTATGATTAGATTCGATAAAACAAATTTTTGATTGATAAGATCTGCAGTCTAGAAAATCACTCAGATTCAGAAATATTTATCAAATCCGATGGAAAACCCTTTCTTCGGAATTAAAGCTCAAACGATTGTTCGGAAGGAGTATTGAAGTAGGCAGTTAGATCTACCGTCTTTTTAAACGCATTTACATAAAATTTTGTCTGGATTACTCAGAATTGCGGATTTGTTTATGGTATATACAAACACACATATAAACATTCTGCTTTATTTACATAGATGAATCAGTATGCAGTTTAACATTAATATATTTGCACTTAACAATTATATTAACTGTTTCTCCTTGAAAATTAAATAATGTACAAAACCTAACGTATAAAAAGGAAATTTCAAACAAATTCAATCGAAGTCAATCTAGAGAAACAAAAGCATTATTTTAAACTTAACATTTAGTGAACTGCTTACAGCAGCTATCACATATTAACGCAATTTCATTTTTATATGGCAAATTAACTGATTTTCTTCTACATAAATTTCTAACCCATCTGTCATGGTTTTTTATGGTGACCCATTACGTTTTAACAACTTTTGAGTAGTAATATTACTTTGCAGCTAAATATATGGGGCTTTTATTGACATAATTTTTGACAAGATGAATTTGAAAAAATTGCATTTCCAGGGCTTCAGGTACATTTTTGTAATATTTTACATTGTTACTAAGCTTAAACAGGATTAAAATAACTAACTAATCGAAAACAATTTTAAGTTCAATTTTTGTTAACATTGTAGCTAAATTACATCAGCAACATTGCCTTAATGTATTTCTTTTTATATTTAGCTCTGTAACATAAAATTTTTAACTCTAAAAATCCGGCAGTTTATTTTATTATCATTATTGAATAAGTAATATCTTTCAAAATTTTATAACTAAATGGGGATACTGGATTGGAGATCGATCGTTCTCTGACTCAGGTTAAAACGACGATCTGTGGATGAATGAATGGATGTATGCATGGGTCCGCCCTATAAATGAGTGCGACGTATCGTGTGGCAGAAGTCGAATTCTTGACCATAGATGGCACCACTGAAAAACAAGAAACGCACACTCTGCTTAAATTTGCTCTGTTTCACCAAGCAGGCTTGCCCGTGTGGCAAGTAGCATTAGAAACAACAACAACACAATTACGAAAAATATAAATGCTATAAATACGCGTTAAACTTACATTCTGAAACTCGTGATATTGTTAACACTCATATCATAAATAACCATTTTCTGAATGACTTTTCCAAAAATCAAATTAAGTCCTGGAAATGAGAAACCAGCAGCAATGGCAATGACACTGGCAGTGACCATCATCAATTTATCATAGGCGGAGGAATATCGGAACTATAAAAATAAGTTAAAAAAGTTATTCTATTAGAAAAAATAGTAACCATCAATTCAACGATATGTTTAAATTAATAAGTACAGTTAGGAGATATATTTTAATTTATTCATTCGTTTTTCTTCTTCAATAAATTCATGTTAAGGATTTTTATAAAAGTTACAATTCCAGTATTATAACAAAAACATGTGTATCTTAAACATTTCAGGTATGATATATTTCATAACCGATATTGAACAACAGGCTAAATAGTGAGTTTACAGTTATCAATGTTCAACTTCCTAGCCTTGTGATTTCGAACCCAACCCAGACTACAAGGAAACACAATCAACAAGCATAGGGAGAAGCTTTGGGACAAACTACCCTCCGTTGCGAACTTTTTGGTGGAGATAACCTGCATTTGCGTTGCGTAGGGAGGAGAACCACGAAAACTTAGCATGGTTAGCTTGACGGCAAAGAGGTTCCAACTCATAATCCGTCTACCACTGGGGGTATTTTACTTTATCACTATAGCCGGGGAGAGCAGAATGCGTATCAACCAACCACCACTGGAATTCTAACCTGGGGCAGCTCATTGGGAAACGAACGCTCTATTTCTTGACTAAGAATGGCCTGGAAATTGCTTTAAACTGGGAAATTTAATTTTGTTACAAAAATATGCATGCTTAGAAGTATTTATTTTTCTAAAAATATTTTCTATCATCTTTAATGATGGGAAATCTTTAAAAATGGTTTTATTAAACTAAAGTAGATGCAAATTTAATGAACTTTTCACCAGTCAGAGGAATTGTTTGACTCTATATTTGAAGGGCTGTACATCGGACCGGAAAAGGTAAAAAAAATTAAAGATGCAACGTGTAGATTTTAGTAACAATAATTTTCTAATACTTTTTAGAAATATTTTTCGTTTTATAGAATGTGATGAAATTAAAGATAACAATTGATAGCTAATGTGATTAATTTCTCAATAAGAAAAGGGAATCTCAAGCGCAAGGCCTCTTATTTTTCAAAAATATAAAAATTCTATAATTTTTTATTTAAAATTTTAAAATTTAATGTTTATCCATTTTTAACGTACTCGCATCGATGCATTTTTGTAGACTCACAAGGGAAACTAGGGAAGTGTGACTCGCCAATTTTGAAATAAACTAGTGGGATGTATGCCTTATGAGGAATAATTATAGGGGGCAACATTCGTTTCGGCCCATAGAGGGTCCTATGAGAGATAAAAAATAATTAAGTATGTAAGTTTTTAAAAAAAAAATTGGCATCAAATTTTTTAAATTTTCTTTTTTCAAAAAATTTTCCAATATTAAAACTAGTAAACAGTAATAAATTTCATTTATATGAGAGTCGAAATATAATGCGCATTTTCCCAAACTGATGGAATTTTTTCATATTTAATGTGTATCCAAAAATGTGATTTATAAAAAAAAAAATTTTTTTTTTTCATATTGTTAGATCTTGCAAAAAAATCTGAAATAATTTATGTGATTGCATAAAATTAAATTACATTTATAAAAATGTTTTCAAATTTGTTTGGCGGGAAATTTGAACTTAAAAAAATATTTCAGTTTTCAATGATTTTCTTTTTTTCTTGAAAGGTCAACCGTACTATATAAACAAAATTTGTAAGTATTTGTCGCTTTAATAGACACATTTTTTTTCTTACTTTTTTTATTGCACAACTGGTAAAAAAATGAAAAAAATAATAAGTTTCAAAAAAATTTAAATTTTTTGCCAAAAAATTAACATATTATTAAAAAAAATTGTCCTGTGAATTGTTCAATATTTTGCCAAAACATTGCTATTTTTGAAATATTATTCATACAATTATCTCTATACCTGATATCCTAGCTAATGCCAACTTTTAAAGTTAAATATTTCAAAAATTAGCTAGGATATCAGATATAAAAATAATATTATAAAGATAGCAATGTTTTGACAAAATATTGAACAATTCACAGGACATAGATATCAACGGATTTTCCACTTAAAGTGGCATATCACTTCAAATTTTATGTATACAGTACAGTTGATCTTTTATGAAAAAAATTGAATTGAAATATTAAAAATTTTTTAAGTTCAAATTTTCCGCCAAACAAATTTGAAAACATTTTTATAAATGCAATTTAATTTTATACAATCACATAAATTATTTCAGATTTTTTTGCAAGATCTAACAATATGAAAAATTTTTTTTTTTTGTAAATCACATTTTTGGATGTTACATAAGCTATACTCACAAAAAATTCCATCAGTTTGGGAAAATGCGTATTATATTTCGACTCTCATATAAATGAAATTTATTACTGTTTACTAGTTTTAAAATTGAAACATTTTTTGAAAAAAAAAATTTTTTAAAATTTGATGCCAAATTTTTTTTTTTAAAAATGCCAATTTTTTTTCTTCTGAAAAACTACAGATATATAAAATTTTTGAAATCAATTTTGACAATAAATATGCATTATATAGTACGTGAAAGTAGCACAAAATTAATAGGAGTATGAGATAATTACAATAACTAATAGTCTGCATTGAAGTAATAAAATACCGATTTTTCTACATACTTAATTATTTTTTGTCTCTCATAGGACCCTCTATGGGCCGAAACGAATGTTGCCCCCTAAAATTATTCTTCATAAGGCATACATCCTACTAGTTTATTTCAAAATTGACGAGTCACACTTCCCTAGTTTCCCTTGTCAGACGCAATTTCCATTTGCTCATATCCAACCAACTCCCTGCTATGTCTATTAGAGAACGTTGAACATCATATTTCAACTCATCAGAGATTCTTCTTACAAATTATAAATGTTCATGCAAACTAACGAACTGGCAGTTAAATCCAGACGACTATAGAAATATATGGGGATTCTTCGTTGAAACTGTTTCTTGACAGTTGCTCTCTATGTGACGTGTATAGATGGAGATTATCTATTCCCTTACTCAACATTCTTCTTCTTTAATTCAGTTTTATCGTTTAATAAGTGTTCCACAGCATATGATAGCGTTTACTCTGGTTTCAGCAAGCATAAAGTGATTTACTCCAAATTTAAACAATTTTCCTCCAATGAAAGGTGAAAATTGCGTCGCAATCATGCCTCTTCAAGGACATGACATAGAGTTGGTACAACGTGGTCTTACAAGAAACTTTCAGAGCATTAACAAAATAAAACTGACTTTGATAATCAAATAGGAAAAAAAAATTAGTTATTAAAATGAAGTAAATTTTATAATAAATAAATAAATTTTAATATTTTTGAAAAAAAAGAGAGACTTTACTTTTGGTATAACTCTCATTTATGTCTATAAAACACTTACTAATGCGAAAAAAGATACAGGTGGTGGTTCATCTTTGGTAGTTTCTTCTTTTTCCTTCTTCTCACTGTTGATAAG
The DNA here is from genome assembly GCF_982258835.1 of Parasteatoda tepidariorum. Lineage (NCBI taxonomy): Eukaryota > Metazoa > Arthropoda > Arachnida > Araneae > Theridiidae > Parasteatoda > Parasteatoda tepidariorum. Next base: position 60,899,592 of record NC_141756.1, on the reverse strand, counting down.
ATCAATTTCAATTTATATCCAAACATAGCATTAAAAATAAAACCATCCACACACTGCTTTGCAAAAATTATTAAGTGTGCTGCTGTTTAAATAAAATATAAAGTAAAAAATAATTTTATATTTTTAAGTTGCACTCCGTGGAAGGCTAAATTACATTATGAATTTTATTTATTTCGATGTTCTTATCTTCCGACGTTACACTCCGTAGAAGGTTAAATTACATTATGAATTTTTATTTATTTCGATGCTCTTATCTTCCGAAGTTACACTCCGTGAAAGTCTAAATTACATTATGAATTTTTATTTATTTCGATACTCTTATCTTTCGACGTTACACTCCGTAGAAGGTTAAATTACATTATGAATTTTTATTTATTTCGGTGTTCTTATCTTGCTACGTTACACTCCATAGAAGGTTAAATTACATTATGAATTTTTTATTTATTTCGATGTTCTCATCTTCCGACTAAGTAAAACACTCAAAAATTTTGTGGAGAATCATGCTTGAAGACTATATAGAATTCAATCGCGTCTCAACCACTTTAATCAAAACTGGATAATATCTCCAAATAGTTGAATTGCTTAAATTTTAAATGCTGTTCTGTGTTGTTAAACAACTTAAATTTCAATCAATTTTTGACCTTTAAATGCAGAATATTCAGGTTGCCATTTTATCACCAGAAGGAATTTATCATTAATTGAAATCCAATTACTCCCTAACTTACAGTGCTCAAATTTCGACTGAAGCTCTGCATCTGACGTCAATATAAGTTAGACATGTTTTATAAATACAGAGGATAAAATGTATGGTCAGTCAAAATTTAAACCATTTTCCGACTTAAAAGAAACTTACACGCAAATAAATAGAAAGTGCTAAGATATAAGAGTTAAAATTTAAATATAAATAAGAGTTAAAATTTAAACCATTTTCTAACCCGAAAGAGACTTACACGCAAGTAAATAGAAAGCGCATACAAAAATTTAAATCTGCGTTTTTCAAAAATACTAAAGTGGAGACAATAATGTAATTTTTCTCAGACCTAAAGCGAAAATGGCGTCATTTTTAAATTAATCTTCTATCATCACTGTCACAGCTACAATTACCTTCTACTTTATTCAGAAGTAATGTGCTTAACGTTTCGCATTTAAATTTAAACAAAAAAAAAATCAGGATCATTCACCTTTAAGCCACTTGTGTTCAAGGGTCATTGATTAATCTTAAACTTTCGTTTAAAATTTGAAATACTACCTGCATATTTCTACCTTTACCTACTTATGCATCTATCATTTCCTAATGTTGTTGTAGTTAATTTGCGTTGCACTAGAGCTGCACAATGGGCTATTGGCGACGGTGCATCTGGGAAACATCACTGACGATGATCCGAAGACATGCCATCGCAATTTTGATCCTCTACAAAGGGGATGGCACCTCCGCTTCGGTAGCCCGACGTCCTGCACTCGAAGTCGAGCACTTTACTGAAGAACAGTTTAACGAGTACCAATATCGCACACCCTCGGTCCCTACGCAGATTAATCAAAGTGGTCACCCACCCGCACACTGGCCGCAGCCAGTGATGCTGGACTTTGGTGATCTGCTGGGAACCGTGTCTTAACGATCAAGACCTATCATTTCCTAACCTCATTCTTTGATTTTTATGCCTTTTTCATTGAAATACTTCTTATAAGAATAACAGATTCAGAATGTGGGCCCAAACATTAAATCTGAGAATTGTTAATTATTTACTGCAATTTTTAACTTTATTTATTTTTTAAAGTATCTGGTTAAAATGTTATTCGAATAGAGTTGGGAACTAAATCTGTGGAATTAGTTCTCCTTTAACACAATAGAATCATTTAATTGAATAAATTTTAATTGTTTTTTCACAATTTATAAATATAATAGTTGAGGAAAATTCAAAGGAGTTGCAAAGCAAAGTAGAAGGCGCTACGCTAGAAATACTACGACAATATAAAACTTAAATAAAAAGGCGCATATTTCAAATTTTTTTAAAATACATTCACGTAAATATGTTTTCAGTTTTGCAAATGCTGTTTTGTTTCATGTTATGGAGTAAGATAAAATTTTTATAGCGCCATAGTTTCGAAGCGTTACAAGCATAACAAGCGTTAAAAAGCTGCCACAACTTAATAAGCCAAATTAATAGCCAAATAAGCCAAATAACAGACCTGATTCCTGTCCCATTTTGTAAATGTTCAGCATTCTCGAAAGTTTTATTTGTGAATAACTCTTCAGAAACTATTTCACCACTTACTGTCCTTAAGCCATTTTCATCCAAATTTGCATTATTTTTATTACTCATTATTTTTCCAGAAATTTTATTTCTTCATTATCTTTAATAATCTGAAAGAAACACGATTCTCCTGTCACCAGAAAATTTATGAAAATAACACTTTCATTGATCACTTACGAAGGCTAAAAACTAGTATTAGTTATTTAAAATATCTCTTTGACATTTCCATTCGACTTACTAAACTGCCTTAACTTAGTCTACTCAGTACAAATCGGTGAATTAAAGAAATTTTTTCTCTTCCCCTATTAGCTACCAATCTTCAAAAATATTATTTTAATTGCCTTTTCATCTTCTTTGGTCCGGAACCAACAGTTATAAGTAAATTTGTGTAGATTACATAATTTGTCGACATACATTTTCGGCATCCTCTTTAACCTTGAAGTCAGAAAATCGATGGAAACCAAGCAACGTTATATTGATTTTTCCTTTTATTCTTTGTGTTACATTTTAGCGGGTGATACGAAAAATAATATTATATTCTATATTATATCTATTATTCGTGCGTTCTTTTAGATAACCACAATTCGAAGAAAGCGAACAGACGGGGTCATATTCAGAGAAAAATTAATTAAAAAATTTTAAAATGAAACATACGTCTCAACACTCGTTCAAATATTCTTATTAACAAAATGACTTAAGAGAAAACAATTTTGATGAAGTTAGTTAAACTTAAAAATTTAAATTGGTTGTTAAATGTTTCATTCAAAATGGAGAAGGAAAAGGAATAGGACGTATATGGATTTCCATTTTCTACTTAAAGTAATAGCAAACTATTACTTAAAACTAATGCAAGTTTGATACAAAAAACGTTATAGCAATAGCATGTATTTGTGGGAAAGCAAAATTAAAGTTTTTTAGAGATTTCTGATAATAATTGTTAATAAATTGGTAAGAAATTTATTTTTAGGACAAAATTAATCATTGACAATTTTTATATATATATATATATATATATATATATATATATATATATATATATATATATATATATATATATATATATATATATATATGTGTGTGTGTGTGTGTGTGTGTGTTACAAAAATTAAATACTTTTGCATTAATAAAAGAATTAAAACTCTTTCGTTTTCATAAAATGTCTTTGTTAAAGAATAAGCGTAGAGAGATTCTATTTTGAGAATTCAAGGCTGAAAAGATACCATTGAAATAAAATATAAATAGATTTATATTTCAAAGGAAGAGTTATTTTTAGAATCTTTCCCTCTTTCACTTCCATATTAGGAAGCAGTAAATGATTTTCCTTAATGCGTAAGGTTACAAGGAATGTACGAAGTGTGCCTTTTTACCTCAAATCTGTGTTGGTATAAAACGTAGTAACACTAGTTTTGCGTGTCCTTTTCATCATGATGTGATCCTGATAAGCTGTTCCGGAATTGTCAGAAGTCTTGTTCATCCCCCTTCCGTAGGGAGTGTGGATGTGAACTGTTATCAATACCAGCCTACATTTAAATAAACCTGTTTAGAACGTCTGATGGCTTACGACTGCATTATTTCAAGCTAAATACACTGATAACAGGGATGTAGCCCTGTTATTACATATATATATATATATATATATATATATATATATATATATATATATATATATATATATATATATATATATATATAGATAGATAGATAGATAGATAGAAAGATATATTGCTTTGTTTCATTTATTCATTTATCGATTTTTTGGTGATTGTACTTTGAAATTAAAGTATTTTTGTGAAATCAATTATATGGAAATATTTGAGTGAAAAGCATAAAGCATGTATTACCTGCAATTTTATTTACCGACATACACTACCGGTCAAAAGTTTGCGAAAATTTTGAAATCTACCACAAAAAGGTCTAAATTCAAATGTTCATAGAACTACGAAAAATCATTCAAATTGCATGAAACTTTTATATGTTCTAAAGTGAACCCTCTACAGTTAGTTACATATGATCAAATTGCAATACCTTGTTTTTTGCGAACTGAATCCAGCTTTTCATCATGGGTTGTTTCTACGATGAAAAAAGTTGTTAATTTTGAACACTTGCCAAACTTTCAAAAAAAAAATTTGTACTTTCTGTTAATAGAAAATAGTTATTTGAAGCATTTTATGTAAGCCTTCAAAATTTCAGATCAATTTGATTTTTTTTGACGATGTTATAGAATTTTGAAAAACATGTGTACTTTTCTCGATTTTTGAGCATTCTACATATGCGGTCTTTCGGTCTATACATCTTCTACCAAAGAACTTTTTAATTTTAATGTTTTCTATATTTTCAAATAATTAATATTGATTATAAAACAAATATTCTTATTCATTATTGTAATTATTGTTACTACAAAGAATTTATTATGAATATAATTAAAACAATATCACATAGTTGTCACATTTCATCGAAAATTTGTTTGTTCTTGTAAACGATGCTCTGATATTTCGAATCGAAATCAGTTATGGGACATTTTACAACAGAAATGGAACTCTATATCACTTGAAGTGATTAATGGTCTGTTAGAACGAATGCCACGCATATGTAAGGCTATAATAAAGGCGTAAGCTGGATGGTTCGAGGAATCTAAGATTTAAATGTTAATTTATTTAATTACAAAATACGAATAAGAATATGTTAAATATTTGACCTGTTGTAAATAAAATAGTTTTGTAAGAAGGCAAATTTTTTATACTATTGTTATTATTTTTTTTAAATTATTTATGTAATTATTGTTATACTTTTTATTTTAATTTAATATAAAGTAAAAGTATCACAATAAAACTAATACATATAAGCAATAAATATAAACAATAAATATAAACAATAATGAATAAGAGTATTTGTTTTATAATAAATATTAATTACTTGAAAATATAGAAAACATTAAAATTAAAAAGTTCTTGGGTAGAAGATGTATAGACCAAAAGACTGCATAAGTGGAATGCTCAAAAATCGAGAAAAGTACACATGGTTTTCAAAATTTTATAACTTCGTCAAAAAAAATCGAATCGATCTGAAATTTTGAGGGCTTACATATAATGGCTCAAATAACTATTTTCCATTAACAGAAAGTAGAAAAAAATTTTCTTGCAAATTTGGCAAGAGTTTAAACTTAACAATTTTTTCACCATAAAAACAATCCGTGATGAAAAGCTGGATTCAATTCGCAAAAAACAAAGTATTGCAATTTGATCATATGTAACTAACAGTAGAGGTTTCACTTTAGAACATATCAAATTTTCATGCAATTTGAATGATTTTTTGCAGTTCTATGAACATTTGAATTTAGACCTTTTCTTTGTAGATTTCATCATTTTCCCAAACTTTTGACCGGTAGTGTAAGTTTAAAAATAAGCCTGATATATTGTTGAATACTTAACACTTTATAGCAAATGAAAATGAGCTATCTAACAATTTTTCAAATGATTCGAAAAATATTTTTACTAGCACAGTTAGTAACAGAGCTATAAAAGGCGAAATATTTCTTGTAAGACTACTGAACAGTATGCCAATTACATTTATGGTAAAAAAAGGCTTGGTTTTGGTCGTAAAACTAAAATATACAGCATTTAAGAAATTGATTCGATAATATTTCTTTTGATATGGTTATGGTTTTAATGGAAATTTTTCTTTTAATAAATTATATCCCCTATTACCACACATTTAGTAAAAAAAATACAAAATTGAAAAGTAAATTTCACCGTATAAATGATTCTTTGACATGTTCGAAGGTAACATAATAAAATACCAAATTTTATCACATAAACTAAAATTTTGTCACAACTTATAAAATCATATTTTGTTGTTAGTTTTGCAAAAATAATTTCGTTAAAAATTAATGAGTTTTTTGGTATTCTTGTAAAGCCTGAAACACTGTAAATTATACATTAATCTGGTAGTTTTGACCAAGCATAGTTTTTGTCAGTATGGCAAGATAACCAAAAAAAAGGTAAGGAACCCAAACCTTAAAATTAATGACCAAGAGCCCAAATTTTTCTATTAAAACAGTATTTATTTAGTGTATCGTAATACATCATGAAAAATACAGGATTAGAAAAAACTAATAATTTAAAAAAAATCAATGTGCACTGCAATAAAAAATCTCACCATCCGAATCTTCTAGAAAAAAAAACTAGAAATCGGTCAATTTATCCACTGAGATGCAAAAGATTAATTGATATTTGACGTGCTGAAAAGATTATATTTATTTCTGAACTTGACGTGGATTTTATATTCACACTTATTCGATAGTATTGAAATATTATTAAACTGTTATACAGCTTTTTCGTGCCTTTTTTTTACTTTCTTTCTACTGTAAACAATGCCTATTTATTCTCTGCTTTAGAAGCATTTAACTCTCTTGGGATTTTTATTTTATAGGCTTGCGCTTGACTTGATATCCAAAGTAAAAAAAATTGATTAAACATAATAAGAAATGGAGTGAGACATTAGATGTTGCCATATTTAAATCTCAACGTAAAAATTTTATTTTGAGGTTTAACCTCAAACATTTAAGAATATTAAAACTGAAAAGAAATAAAAATTGATTTCAATTTGAACCGATATAATGATATAAGTTCTGTTAACTAGTTCAATTAATTCTAGTTAACTTTTGTTGATTCACTTAATCTGTATTCCTATGGTTAATGTTAAGTGCACTTGATTATTTTTTTAAAATCCTGGTAAGCATTCATTTCATTATTATTAATATGTAAACGATATTAACATAAAACAATAACTGCATATATTTTATTTACAAAACGTTCCTCTCTTTTTGTTGAAACTATAAACTTTTAAGGGAATAAAATACAGTTGAATAATAAGCAATGATGGGATTTGGGGAAAGAAGCGATCATGGAGCAGACATTTTTAATTAAAAAACGATGTTAATGAAATTAAATAATGTTTTTAATAAAAAAATTAATAGTTTTTTTTGCTTAAATATTAGTATTTAAGTTATTCATTTAACCAACTCGCTGTTTATTAAATGGGCAAAATTAGAGAATGTTTCTCTCCAATGCAATATTTTCCTATCTAATAACAGAGAAAAACCGGTTTTGGTATGCGGAGAAGACTTCAGGTTGAAATATCACTTTTCTACATGCAAACCCGACAGAGGGTTAAACTATGATGTGTTTCAAAATGTGTGATTTACAAGATATTTTAATTTCAATTAACACTGATTGCATTAATTTTAGCTACAGAGGACTGATTGTGAGGCACTATCAGTAAATCAACGAAGTCAAGCATCTCTGACTGTGGTCAGTAGGCAGAAGGGTGACCACTTTGATCAGCTTATGAAGGAACTGAAGGTTCGCGTAATCGGTCTTCATTTAACTGTTCTACCGTAAAGTGGTCGATTTCGCTCTCATATCTTCCCACTATCGAAGTGGAGGATGGATTTCCGAGGCTGAGGATCAAAATTGTGATGGGATGATTTCAGATCATCCTCAGGGATGCTTTGCAGATTGTCAACCGCAGTCCATTGTGCAGCTCTAGAGCGATGTAGGTAAACTATAAATACATTAATTTCAGATTTTTTTTAATTTTGATAAATTCTCTGATTTGACTCATGTAAAGGATAAAGTTTAACCTGCGTATTCCATAAGTAAAAAAAAAGAAGAAAAAAATGGAAATATGAATTCTTACCCTGACAATTGCGAAACTTTGTTAGTCATCAATTGATCAGAATGATTTCAATTACTTCCTAAAAATATGTATTCTTTGTTTTCAGGTAATTAAAGTTTCTATAAAGATATTTAAAAAAAATGTGTTAATTTGATTCACAGTACGGTTGAGAGAAAAAGAACCATTCGCTGTAAATTACAAATTACATGCAAGAGTTAAATGTTTCTCTTTCATCAAAAATCTTCTGTTTTTTGTTTCTATGGAAACCATTTACGCCTTCTAGAAATCAATTTCTTAAGATAACCTTGACAAAGTTTTATATTGTCAATTCATCTTTTTTAAACAAATGTAACAATGAAGAGTGATTTAAGAAAACCAATATTCTTAAATACAATATTGATTTTTATATTTTAAATTTTCTTTAAAAATATTTATTTCCTATGACACCCTTTTCTTTTTACTATATTAATTTCAGCAAAATATGACACTTTTTAAAAATCAGAATTATTAATATTCATAATAAAACCCAACAGGAACTTATCAAAACTGCAAGTGACGAATTTTATAACGTAAGATAAATAAAAAAGCTACTTTTAATCGACTTTTAAAGCTGAGTTAAGCCCATTAAAGAAATTTGATTTCTAAAATAAATGACTCTATCTATCTTTCTTTCCAAGAAGTCTTTCTTCCGAAATTGTTATTCGTGTTTAAGTCAACAAATTTATCAAAATGTGCAATTTATTACATAACCAAAGCCATTGAAAAATGCTTATGGTATTAGTGCCAATAAATAAATTCGAGAAAAAAAGTACTCATGAAAAGGTTACAAATAATAAAGAAAAAATTGTATCTATGTAAGACGCATTGATGTCAATTACAGTAAAGTAGAGATTAAAATTTTTAAAACTAGATAATTGGACAAAACCAAAGTAGTTGAAGGAATCAAAATGTGATATTCAGAACGCTTTCCTTCTTACCTCGGAAAAAAACCCTTTCATTAATTTTAGACTCAGTTTCGCTAGGACTAAGATCATTAACGTTTCGTCAAATTTCAAAGACATTTTTTCTTACTTAAATATTAATTTTTATTCCCTTCCTACTTCATATTCTTACAATCGGTTTTGCTGTGAACTTTTTAAACTTAATAAACCAAAATCAACAGCTTGAATAAGTTTTAGACGCAACATTTTAAAGTAAAAATCAAACATTATTTTCCATATTTTATTTATTTGAAGGGGAGGTATTTAAATAAATGGTTAAGGCTTTATGCATTTAACCGCTATAATTATTATTGTTATTGAATGTAAGGTTTCAAAACCTGAGAGTAGTGTCTCTCACTTTTTTTGAGGTTGAGTCATGAACTGTATATCCACTTCACGAAATTCACGTTTGTCAACTGTATTAGTTTTGAAATGATTCCAAAAAATATTATAAACTTAATGTTGACTTTCATTCATGAATCCAATCGTTTCACAAAAAAGCAAAGATTAAATCTAAATTACCTTGAAGCCTAAATGGTAAAAAAGAAATTAAGAGACGCTTTAGTGAATAATTCAAACTTTATTAATTAGTAACAACATACTAAAAATGATTTTGTACATTTTATATAAAATAACACATTTTGTAAAGCATGCGACAGAAAATGAAACATTTTAAAAATTATGCGAAAATAATCACATTTTTCCATACACATTCATTTATGTTCAAAACCAAACCTCCAACATATGGTATAAATATTATAAAATTTCAGTAAAGACAAATAAGAAATAAGCTCAAGGAAAAATCAAATACAATGTAACGGAATTATCTCAATATGAATGCCTATAATAAATGTTTAATTTATAAGAATTATAAAGTCTTGATTACTTTAATATTTTTATAATTTAGATTTGAATGCTAAAAAAAACTTAAATGATCGGGCAATAAAAAAACAAACGTCTTTAAGAAATGACTTCTTTTCTTCAATCTTAATAATCATACGCTTATAGAGCTTGATATTTTTAGAATAAGCTTATTTCTTATTATCATATTTTATGACATCTGCTAAGCTTTGTTATTTATTTCCTGTGGTTAAAAAATTATATGAAATAATAATCATAAAGCTTTTATTTTATGTTTATTGCAATTTAGATTGAGCTTATGAAAAATTTGTCCATATAACAAAACATAACATTCAGATTCAATAGTTTAAAAGAAAATATGTATGAAAATTTAAAATTATATTAATTTGAAAGTAATTACAATTTTAAATTGCAAAAAAAGTTAAAATAATTATTTTCTCAAGCTAAAATATAAAACTGGAAATAACTATTTCTTAATAAATACTTACTGTTGTAGTTAGAACACATATATTTAATTTAAATCCACAAAATACAATATTGAAGTATTTTCATCTACACAGCCGCTTATAACAGTCAACAATATTTTGTCAAACATAAATATTTTACAACACAATCATTTAAAACTCAATTCCAGAAAAAAAAAATAACTGTGGACATATAAATACATTTAGTAATACTAAAAAATAACTTATATTAAGTACAATATTCCCTGAAGTACAAAATGTAGTAATAAATAATAATGTGTTTTATTTAATGCAACATTGAATTGAACATTGACATTGAACATTGAACATTGACAATAGGACACAAATGTTGTATATATAATGACACTCAAGCAACCATTCAGAGAGTTCAAATATTGCGATGATGAAAAGCTTTAGTACCTTAAGAAAATGTAAGTGAAAATGCTTTTGTGTGTTCTATGAAAAGACTTTTCATAATAATAATTTTTTAAAGAAAACTTTTTTCTCTTTTTAATTTTTTCTTTCTTTAAATACATCTATAAGACCTAAAAATGATTTTAGTTCAAATTTGCATGTAATATAATATACCTATCTTTACTTTTTTATTGCAAATATTTTACTGTTTACTTTCTTTAAAAAAGTATTTTCAAGGAAAATGCCATGAAATTCAATGCGTTCAACGCCAATTATATAATTGCACATTGTTCATTGGAAAATATTAAACAAGTAAATTAAAAATAACAATAACTATTTTTTTAAGTTTTAGGCGAACTAAAGTTAGTATCAATATCTTACGCTCCCAGAAACCAAAATATGTATAGATAGACAAATGATTTTATTGGTGTAGAACTCTTAAACTCCGTAATTTTTTTGGAGTTAAGTCTGAAATTTTATCAATTTTTAACATAGAAACTGATTGGTATCACTTTTAACCTGTTTAAATAGTTATGGTATTTGTAAATTTAATATTTGCTTACTGCCATAAATATGAGAGACAAATCACCAGAAACATTCACCACAACATAGCACCAATTGTAATTTGTATCAAGCATATAATTTGATTTTTATAATTGCAAATTGCTAATAACAGTTTAGTAATAACTATTTGCTTATGCAAAAATACAACGGCTTTATAACAAACAGGCACAAATTTGTAAATATGTTTTGCACAAAGAATTTCATAAAAAAATTGACATTTTCTTATGCTATTCCCTCAGAATACTTAAAATCTCAGAGTATATTTTGTAATCGTTATTACCATTTTATAAATAGATTAGAATAAAGAAAACTGGATAAGATGAATAATTTAGATAAATAAAAATTAGATTTTTAAATAAGATGAAAAAAGGTTAATTTGACTTCTTGAATTGAAAGAGGATTGATGTGTATGTATCCATAAAAAAGTGCTGCGTCAAGTGAATGGTTAAAGACAAAAGTGTAATTTGGAGGAAAATAAGATTCAATAAGCAATCTGTTTGCAAAGAGTGCACAAAACTTATGGATATTAATCTATGCATGAGTTACAGAATAAATATCTTTAACTTACTAATACTTCATCACCAAAAAAGAAAAAAATAGGCAGTAAATAGTTGAGTGAACATTGGTATACACAATTAATATTAGCCTTCACAAAAAAGATGAGATGACATAAATTATATTATGATGAATATTTTCCACAATTAACTTACTGTACACCACTCTGTGTATTGTGAAGATTGTAATAATGTCCTTTTAAATTTAAAAGTTCCTGGTGGGTGCCTTTCTCTACAATTTTTCCTTTATGAATTACAGCTATTGTATCTGCATTTTTAATTGTAGAGAGTCTGTGGGCTATTATAAGACATGTACGTCCACTACTTGCTTTATCTAAGGCTTCTTGAACAACCTGTATGAAAAATTGCATTTTAGTCTAATGTACACACTATTTACTAAATACATTTTTCGTTTTAAACATTTACGTAACTAATTAATTTTATTAACCTTGATGCTATCAGAATTTTAAAATACTTAAACAGTCTCCTCTTAAGTAGTTTTTATATCAATTGTCTAAAATGAATGACATTATTTGTTAGAAACACATATTATACACATATCATAAGAAGTTTAAATAGTTTTTTCTTTATTAGCATTAATAAGTTTCATAAGCTTTGTTTTGGGATAATCAGTTGAATATCAAATTCTGAAATAGAAATTAACAACGCAACGGGAACAAGATTAAAGACATATAGACTGTCTTGGTACTGTCAACTGTCTAAACCTAAGATGCAGAGTCAAAAAGCACACAGAAATATTACATGATTAATCAGATCAAAACGCTTAGTCATAGCTGTAAAAATTACCCGATAGAGATCAGGACAAACAAAACAAAAATTAGTTTATTGTTACAGGAGTAACTAAAAATATAATTCAGTCACAACGTAAATTATTTTGTTAAAAACTGCCCGATAAGGAAAATGTCAAAGCAAAAAAGTCTGCTTACAAGTGATTACAAATAAAAATATAATTCCGTCCCATTGCAAGGTGTTGTGGTAAAAATTGCCGGGTAGGGATAAAAGCACACCACAAAAGTCTATTTATACGTTGTTATAGAAGTAACAAAAAATATAATTCAGCAATAATGTTTGAAAACTGAGGTAACTAAAGAAAGTTTATTTATATGTACTTATTCGAAAACTACTGATAACATACATATATATATATATATATTTCACATCATACAAAAACAAAAAATAAGTTACTACATATTATAAAAAATAATATAAGGAAAAGGCTATAAATTTCACTAAAAAATATTGTCAGTAAATTTTGAATAAATGAATAATTAAATAAAAATATTTTTCGAAATCACTATAGTTGCACTTATTTTACGTTAAAATAAGTATTAACGATATCATATTCTCTAGATTTGCTTTGAAAAAAATTTAATTTTATCATCCAATCAGTTGATTAATGTGTAAAGTAACCTCCTGAACTCGAATATGCCCTCCATTTGACCCCCTGACACATTGGTTTCTTAGAACTAGCCCTTTACTTTTCACTTTTTGACAATTTTAATTCCATAAATTTGATTAGAAGGAAAGAAAAAAAAATTACTTAATCAATAAACTTTGCATGAAGGCTGTAATAATGAAAAGTTCTAAACCAATTATACTGTATTTATTTGATGAGAGTTTAAACATACCTTTTCACTTTCTGCGTCGAGGGCAGAAGTTGCTTCATCAAGAAGTAATATTTTTGGATCTCTTACGAGAGCTCGAGCAATAGCCACTCTCTGCTTCTGGCCACCACTTAATTGCGTGCCTTTGTCACCAACTGGAGTGTCGTAGCCCTTAATACAACAAAAATATTGAATAACATAAATTAATTATAATCAAATTGTAAGTATTTTCAGTAAATAATAAAAGTGAGTTATGAAATTTCTTGTATTTCATAATAATATTTATGTGTGCAATACACTTGTTAAAACTTTTAATAGCATGCAATATACAACAAATATTCACGTTTAGTACAGGATGAAATTAAATGAGTTAAAATAACAACAACCATTCACATATTTTGAATGCATTAATTAAGCAAAATCGCTTTCATGCATTATTAAAGGGTGAGGTCAATAAGAAAAAAAATCATAAATATTTTAGATGAATCATTAACATAAGCTTAGATTCTTTGAGGTAATATAAATAGACTCCTGCAAAATTTCCCATAAAATTATCACGTATATACTTTTTACCTAGTGCCATTTACAAATGTTCCATAAACTGGTTTATATACAATCCATTTGTGTAGCGCACGCGATAAATAAATTAAAGTAAGTTTTTCTTTTTATAGGTATTCACTGACACGCTAACAATTCATAATAGCAATGGAAATATCATAACAAGAAAATGAATGACGTTAGTTCTAATACGAAATGTTAAATTAATAATATAATGTAGAGTTGTATATATATATATATATATATATATATATATATATATATATATATATATATATATATATATATATATATATATATATATATATATATATATATATACATATATATATATATATATATATATATATATATATATATATATATATATATATATATATATATATATATATATATATATATATATATATATATATATATATATATATATATATATATATATATATATATATATATATATATATATATATATATATATATATATATATATATATATATATATAATAACCAAAACTAAATTTTCAAAAGAAATAAGGAAATTTTACCTGGGGCAATGAAGAAATGAAGGTATGAATATTGGCTTGACGTGCTGCTTCGATAATTTCTTGCATTTCAACTGATCTAGAATTGTCTCCATATGCTATGTTTTCAGCTATGCTATAACTGAATAAGACAGGTTCTTGTGATACAAGACCGATGTGAGATCGAAGATTAGCCACTTTTATATCCAAAACATTTTCTTCATCCAGCATCTAATTTAAAATATAAAGAAACATTATATTTTATCTATAGTATTACAAGAATATAATTCGCGTAGGAATATTACTTTTGCTGTCAGAATAAAATCACATAATTTTTTAAAAAACGTAAGCAAAATTTTTTAGATCCACGCTGTTCAAATAAAATAATACTTATTTTAAATCGTTGATAACTTCATTAAATGCCGTTGTTACCAAAAGCAGTTCCACGGAATATTAGAGGAGTCCCAAGAGTCATGATTTTTTTTTGCTGAATGATATAACTCAATACATTGAGGTCAGAGCTACCAAAATAAGGTAAAATTTAGAGTATTTACGTCTGTATGGGAACACTAAAAATCAGGGATGAGATTAGCCAAAACAGCTGAATTTCCACGATAGTAAATTTTACGCAAGTGCAACCCTTTAATAATAAATTCCAGACAGTTTAAGGTAATAAATAATGTGTTGATATACAATTTTGTACTAATCTATTATTATAAAAACGATTACATTTATACTTAACATTTAGTGAAAAAAATTACCAATTGAAAAAATAAAGCTGGAAATTATATTTTTTCTCAGTTCACATAAGAGACAATTACTACTTGAAAAACTACCTGGTTTAGCAAATTAAAACTACTGAGAATATATATTAATATTTCATTTCTTTTAATAAATACTTTTATGTGATTTATAGCAAATATATCAGTAATATTACTTTTTAAATTATATTGGAGAAAAAAACTTTAACAATAGACCGAATCATTATGTTCATATTATAGTCTAATCTAACTACAGCCCTCTGAAACATATCAATAACAGTTAAGTAAAAATATATAGTAACTCCTTAACATACAAAAAATGCTATTTTAGTTTGAAAAATTACATGACAATCAGCAACTCTTTAGATAATTGTTTTTTATTTGATAAGAATTTTGCATTTTATAGCATAAATAACAGCAGTTATAAAAAAAATTTTGATGATGAGTTAATTAACTTTTTTCCCCAAAAAATTTTTTTTAATTAAATCCCTTTTTAAGTGATTGCTTTTGTTTGCCATATCTTTTATGTTTGCTATATTTAGTCGTTAGTCGTTTGTTATATTTAGTCATCTTCAAACATCTTGTGACAAATCCTATTTTTTCTTTTTTGCAAGCACAGAATGTAAGTTTTGAATATATTCCCTTCCAGTTTCTCTGATGTTGTAACACTTACATATACTAATAATCGTCGTTAGAAAAACAGTCACCTTTATAGTAACTATTTAAAAAAAAATTTCTTAAAATTGCGTGAATATGAATAACAATTATGGATTTTGAAATCACATGAATATGAAACTAGATATACGATTTTGAAAATGAGAAAATACAAACTGGGATATAGAATTTTTAAAACGCGTAAATACAAATCACGATTCATAATTTTTAGATCGCGTAAATACGAATCATGATGCGTAATTTTTAGATTGCATAAATAAGAATTATGATGCATAACTTTCAGAATGAGTGAATGCGAATCCCAATGCCTTATTTTGAAATCACGTATAAATACGAAAATCAATGTTTGATATTATAAACCGCATGAGCAAATCAACACATTGAATTTTAAACTTGCGTGAATACGAATCACTACATAGGCTTTTAAAAAGACGTAAATACGAATCACAATATCGGATTTTTAAATCTCGTAAATAAGAATCGCAGCGTACAATATTCAAATCGCGTGAATAAGAATCGCAACACGCAAATATGAAAAGCTATGTTTGATATTAAAATCGTGTGAATAAGAATCGTGATATTAGCAGATTCCAGGCTTAGGACCTCTAAAAGGCTTGTCAGAAGCAGCGTCGTTTGAACTACGAAAATCGGATCTATCTGGAGGGCGGTTAAAAATTTGGAAAATCTTATCTGCTGCGTGTAAAAGGGAAGAAAATAGGTAAAATAAGTAAAAATGAGAAAGGATTGGTAGCTATGTAGTTTGAATTTTCTGTTTCTCTTTGAAAATCGGTGAATTTTCTGAAAAAGTGGAATACTTATAAAAAAAATGAAATTTTTAGAAAATCTGCTGAAATTTAAGAGATAAAGCTGAAATTTAAGAGATAAAAGTGAAAAAAGCGGATATCCGCTAAAAAGCGGAAAAATCTCATCCCTGTAAAAAGTACTGTAATTTTTACCGAAATGGTTTGGTAATGGGTTTAATAAAATTAACAATAAAGTTTTATTTTATAATATGAGTAAAATTTTGTTATTTGTGGCAAAATGTGATTATTTTATCATGATGGCTTGGAGCAACGGTTCCCAAATGGTGCTTCACAGAACCTTAGGGCTCCGTGGAAGATTTAAAGGGGTTTTGCGAGTTAGGAATTTTTATAACCAGTATATGAGTTTAAAAGCCTCTGAATATATTTCCTCTGATTATAGCTTTTAGAGAGGGATTCCGTATGCGGCCAAAGTGTAAGGCCGTGGTACCACGGTGTACCCGGAAAATAAATGAGGGTTGCCGAAAAGTGAAAACGATTTGAGGTCTATCATTAATCTCTTATGAATGATTTATTTGAAAGAAAACAGTGTCTAGGTAGAGTAGATAGAGCTTTAGATATCTATAAACATGAATATTATGTCCTGAGTGAATGATCTGCTAGGCTTTTAATTTATGACGGTGAAAAAAAAAGATTTTTAAGAGATTATCTTCTAAAGGAAAAAAAAGAAATATATATATATATACAACAAAATAAATAAATACAAAAAAACACGAAGAAAGTTAAGAAAAACAATAAGTTTCATTTATTGTGCATAAGATGCAAGTAAACAGAACTCATTAGATAGGTTCAAAATGAAGATAAAACAAAGGAAAATTACAGGCATATGAAAAAAGGGGGGGGGGAGAAAATAATAATAAAAAAAAATAGCAAACAACTGAGAAGAAGAAAAAAAAGGATAATTTTTTTTTAAAAAATCCGGAAAATAAAGGATATAATCTTTTCATCAGCCCACACGATTATATCCGCAGAAAAGAGTGCTTTCTGATATTGTATCAATTTTATTTTCAATAAATTTTGCTTTGGCTATATTGATACAATATCAGAAAGCACTCTTTTTCGCAGATATAATCGCGTGGGCTGATGAAAAGATTATATCCTTTACTTTTCGGATTTTTTTAAAAAAAATTATCCTTTTTTTTCCTTCTCAGTTGTTTGCTATTTTTTTTATTATTATTTTCTCCCCCCCCCCTTTTTTCCCCATAGGTAAAAAAGGGGGTAATTTGTAAGGTGTGTAATTTTCCTTTGTTTTATCTTCATTTTGAACCTATCTAATGAGTTCTGTTTACTTGCAGCTTATGCGCAATAAATGAAACTTATTGTTTTTCTTAACTTTCTTCGTGTTTTCTTGTATTTATTTATAATAAAAAAATTAAAAAAATGTTTCCTTCTTTTTTCTTCCTCTAGTTGTTTTTTATTATTTTTATTATTATTTTTCTTTTCCCGCCCTTTTTTCATATGTCTGTAATTTTCCTTTGTCTCAGCTTCATTTTGAATAAGATTTGAATATCAAGGATAACTCGTTGATTCTGCACCTGGTTCGCTTCGTTTCATATATATATATGGGAATAGGGAATATATAGGGGAATCTTGGGAACGAGCTCTCTAATTCCTAAGTAACCGCAGCTCAATGAGAGTATATGGTTGGAAAATAATAATGTCGCAAAATAAATGCGAATTGCTTCACCGAAATTTATTCCATCATTAGTAAAGCTAAGCAGCGAGCGATTTGCACTAAACGAATTATCAATTCTTTGAAGAATGGATGTATATTTCTTTTAATTTTTATTTTCAACTATAATATTACTAGTTGAATCTGATTGAGAAAAAATATAACCAGTAATAAATCCGTATTGAAAAACACTAGCACAAAACGAAACCATGAACAGCAAACAAAACCATGACTACGGAACCATGACCAAAACAGAAATACATCTATCAACTCAATTAATAAAGTTAAAATAATTCTTTTTTTGCTTATGACGGTGGCTTTACGTTATTAGATGAAGGAAAACACTTAAATAGTAATCCATCCCATCAAAATGAAGATTAACTGTATTTAGTATCTTTAGGGCATAATTCTATTGCTCGACACCAACCCAGGATAGTAAAAATTTATCATAATTGAATGATTTTCTCTGATATTTGTTTTCTTTCGAGTACCTAAAAAAAGCTTTTTCCACCATATGTATTAAATACGCGAGGTATATACACTGAGTGACCAAATTATTATGGCCACCTCAAAGTTTTATGCAAATGAGTTATTGCGTCACAGCGCTGCTACTAGAGGGCAAGATAACTATAACACGGGAATGCTGGACAAGTGAGTCATCAGTTATACTGTGTTGCTTGCTCAGATATGGGAAAGAAAAGTGATTTAACTGAATTTCAACGTGTTAGCAGTTGTTAATGTGTACATAGAATGGACAATCAAGCAAAAAACCGGGTCTCAACGTCAGATTTGTGGTCGTCACAGGGTACTTGAATGCTCGATCAGAAAGAGGGTAGGTCAGGGTTGTGCAGCGCAACAGGAGAGCAACAGTGCGACAAATTGCAAGTGATCTTAATCAAGGAGCAACTGTGAACGTCTCTGAACGGACTGTTCGATGCACATTGCGCCGTATAGGTTATAGAAGCAGACGACCTGTTCGTAAGCCTCTACTGTCTGCTTTAAATAAGCGCAAACGTCTCCAATTTGCAAAGGAGCACAAACATTGGACAGTAGATGACTGGAACATGGTCATGTGGTCCGATGAATCACGATTTCAAATGCATCGCGCAGATGGTAGGATGAGAATATGGAGAAAACAGCACGAAAGCATGAACTCCAACTGCATTGCCACGACACTTCAAACTGGTGGTGTCAACGATATGGTATGGGGAATGTTCTCTTGGTATTGTATGGGTCCTTTAATTCCTGTACCACAACACCTTAATGCCCAAGGGTATTTAAGCATCATCGCAGATCAAGTACATCCATTTATGTCATTGGTGTACTCTGGCGGGGATGGATACTTCCAGCAGGACAACGCTCCTTGTCATAAAGCTGGCATTGTCCTCAGAGGGTTAGAAGAGCATGACGGAGAATTTAACTTGCTTCTTTGGCCAGCACAATCCCCAGATCTCAACCCAATTGAGAATTTGTGGGCTGAAATTGAACGGGTGTTCAGACAGATGGATCCAGTACCATCGAATTTGCAGGAATTGGCAAGGGCATTTCAGCGAGCATGGTCTGGCATACCTTCTACCACCTACCAACATCTCATAGAATCCATGCCCAGACGAATTAAGGCAGTAATACGCGCAAAAGGTGGCCCAACAGCGTACTGAAGGGGTGGTCATAATAACTTGGCCACTCAGTGTATGCATTAATATATGTATATGTATTAATGCGGTTTTAGAAAGTCAAATATTCTTAATGTTCCTCACTATGTTATAAGTTTAGACACAATTATTACGTCAATCACCACACTTAACTAAGCATCATGGGCTTCAATAATAGCATGGCGAACTTTTACTTTTTTCCTAAACGAATTAGTACCATTTCTTCGTTAATTTTTCTTCTTAGTACATAGTGTATTTTGTTTATTTCAGTTAGTCCCTATCTTCAATATTAATCAAGCATCATTTGCGTCAATAATAGATAAGAAATTTTTACCTTTCTTCTTAACTATTTAGTAATATGTCTCGATTAAATTTGCTTTTCAGTATACATAACACATTAATTTTGTTTCAAATAACATTGATCAAAAATTATTTAGATTTTTAGAACTTTGTTCTAAAAGAATAATTAAGCAAAATAAACACATGGTTTCAAATTACTTAAGGAATACTTATTCGGTGATGTAGTTTACTTAGAAATTGTAGAACGATTACCTAATTAAAATTTCCTAATTAAAACCTAATTAAAATTACCTAATTAAAATTGCAGAACGATTTTTAATATCGGAGGCTAACATCCCCTTTTTAGTTACTATCTTAATTTCAGAACACTTTCAATAACAGTTCTGGAGTTACAAAGAGAGACAGGCAACCAAATTCTTCGTTTTATTATTATTATAGATACCTTATTGAAATTGTATATCACAACGAATATCTTCTTATTGATTGCAATTAAATCTCTGGAGTCGATTTTAATTTTAATTTTCATAAAATATGTTTCCATGTTCACCTCATCCATTGCTAGATACATAGTCTTAAGCGTATGAAATATACATTCTATGCATATATTAAATATTTTGCAGCATACGAGTAGTATATTTCTGGGTGCTGTGAGACAATTTTAAAACTCATCAGGGTATCGAGAGTTGGAAAATTTGGAAATACCTGCTTTAATGGATTGTTATTAGAAAAATAGCTGAAAAATGGGCTTTTGAAAACAAAGTAAAACTATTCTCGAAGCTAATTATTGAATGTTCAGGAATATTAAAAATTTAAAAAATATCTCTTTATGGAGAGAACGATGTCAACAAAACATTACTATATGACAATTTTGATAAATTAAATAATAAAATAAAAAATTAACTTAATACGTAAAGATACAAGATATAATACTGATAAAAGTTCTTAATTGCATATCAACTGTAATGTTTGTGTGAATTATAGGAAAAACTAATGAATATTTCAGGAAATTGAATAAATAGTGAGTAAAACTAAAAAAAAATTTGTTCCGACTTTTGTAACTTACCACATTGCCCTGCAAAGGATCGTAAAAACGTTCTATCAGCTGTACACAAGTACTTTTACCGCATCCACTACTTCCCACTAGAGCCACAGTCTTTCCTGGCTCTATGGCTAAATTTAAACCTCTCAAAATTTTTACATCAGGTCGACTTGGATAGTTGAAGTACACTTTTTGAAAATCTACGTAGCCTCTAACTTCATTCTAAATTAAAGGAGAAATTTAGGATATAAATTTGCAATATTAATTCATCAGTAAAATATGAATGTTAGTATCTTACCAACCGTTTGAGTTTTATTGCGCATTGTTTTTTCCTTATAAAGAATTGAAAGAATGTATCCAAATTCTCACACATCAATTATATTGAATTTTTGTGTGCAATTATTTTCTGTATAATGAAAATGATGCAGTCTCTGTATTTAGTGGCAAAAATTTGATGTTGAATTCGAATTATAAATGTATTACATGAAAATGAACACATTTCCTGTTACTTTTGTGAATTCAACGTAATATATATGTAAATACTAAACATTTTCCGTATAAGTAAATTAAACTTTGGGTATCTTTCTTTTTAGGCGTTTAAAATACATTCATGCTTTAGATAAATATAAATGTAGGTTTTTTATCTGACATTGTTCTCAAACATAACTTTTTTTAGAGTACATTTGTATGAATTAGAAGCATACTGTTTTATGAGACGTTTATTTCGCTCATAGTTTCTATGATTTTTAGATTAATGAAATTATGTTTTTTTCATTATAAAACGTTCATTTTTCAGTAAATCAAAATTATCGGTATAAAAACCTCAGAAACCATCTGACTTTAAAATATGTAATCAAAAAATGTTTGTAACGTTCATAAATCCAATAATAACACACATTTAAATATAGTTTATGAGAGATTAAAGGAAATGATTTATTTTCACAGAAGTGACAATAGGAAAGAAATTTGTTTCGACTATTAACTTGAAATTTGCAACAAAATTTTTATAATGGAGGTGATAAAAATAACTAAATTAGATATTGATTATAGAGTTGTAATTAAGTTGTTGTTGTTGTTGCACGCAATCATTGGCCAGCAGTGCTAGACCAGGTCCATAACGTTATACACCTTCAAAAAATCCAACACCGTCAATGGATCATCTGCTAAATCCTGTTTGGTGAACCCCAGGCACGTGAGGATGTGGTGAGGACAGGCCTGGTTAGAAGAACAGTTGGTACCTCTCCTATATAAAACTTGAGTTCAAACGAGTTTGAAACGGCCCCTTACTTTTTTTTAAAATTATCTTATCTTAAAATTTTTCAGTAATTACGTTCCAAAATTGCATTCAGCTGTTGTAGCATAATTTGGTAACGAATTTGTGGAGCTTGATAAGTTAGTCGCCAAATTATTAAAAATTCTTTAGAAAACTGTATTTTATTAATTTTTTATAATAATTACTGAAAAGCGTATAATTAACATAATTCAAGATGATGAAGATAATTAAAAGTACAATTTCAAATGCACATTAACATAAAAGGAGGCGCCCTGATACCTAAATGGAAATGCACGATGATGCTTTCTTGCATAAATTGCTCCCATTGTTTATGATGTAACCGAATTTACATTTTTATTGTTTTTTACAACAATAATATCTTTTATTATATACACTCTATAACAAAAAAATCGACGCATCAAGAACGCACTAAGAAGCGCAAAATCGACGCTCGATTAGGCTGGAATGATGTCGACTAGGGACGTATAGTCTTTAGCGACGAATCCCGCTTCCAACTGTGTCCAGACGATCATCGAAGACGTGTTTGGAGACGCACAGGGCAGAGGGGGGATCCTGCCTTCCCTATTGCACGCCACACCGGCCCTCAACAAGGCATTATGGTCTGGGGTGTCATTTCCTTTGGCAGCCGTACCCCTTTGGTCGTCATTAGAGGTACACTTAGTGCACAGCGGTACCTCGACGACATCCTGAGACCTGTTTTGCTACCGTTCCTTTTGCAGCGCCCTGGGCTAGTCTTTCAGCAGGACAATGCCAGACCACATGCGGTACGTGTTGCTATGAACTGTCTGCAAGCTTGTTAAACTCTTCCTTGGCCTGCCAGATCACCAGATCTCTCTCCCATCGAGCATGTCTGGGACATGATAGAAAGGCGATTGCATCTGGCACGGAATGATGACCTCGTTCGACAATTGGATCGAATTTGGCAGGGAATACCGCAAGAGACTATCCAGGAGCTTTATCGGTCTATGCCACGCCGTGTGGCAGCTTGTATCCAGACTAGAGGCGGGTCAACACCTTATTGAACTTGTTACTGTAACTCTGCAATAAATTATTGAATTGTTCTGAAATTTTAATCATTTACTATTCGGTACATTATCTTCCTATCCACCAATTTTCGTTTCAATCGAACAACTCCTTCTTGGTGCTTCGATTTTTTTTGTTATGGAATGTATTTCTGGAAAAAAATGTCCATTATAGTTTTTCCAGTTGTATGGGAAAATTATCATTTAGAGCTTTTTCCAAATAAGATGCGATTTTAAGATAAGATTGAGTTAAAAAATTTCAATTTATCAAATAACACACCAGAATTTTTCCCTGTGGAGACAGAGGATCTATACTAGGAACTCCATCAAGGATTTTAAATATTCTAACAGCGGCCAGTTTAGCGTTATTGTAGTCAGGAGCAATCGCGAAAGCTTGTCCAACCATCGTCATTCCAATTAAAGCTCCTTGAAGGACCCTGTTTTAATAAGAAAATAAATTAAAACTAGTCAAATAATACCCAAATGAAGAATAGGTGTACTTTGTGCAACGTATGAATAAATCAAAACAATGTGAATAAAGTATAAATAAGAAAAAATATAAAAAATAATACAAAAAATAAACATACTGATATATGAACAAGAATCTTCCTCAGTGTCAAAGCCAGAAACGTGTTCTCCAAACTAATAGTTCAGGTAATAAAACTCAAAAATGAAAGTTAATGCAAAAATTGGCGGGAGTTTCTTCTTTGCACACCTTTTTTTAGTGCTGAACATGAATACGCATTCTGTGATCAAGCTTTTTTTCAGGAAATATGTTGATAAATATGGAGGATAGGGCCTCCCACTATCCTCCAATATTCATACTTTTTCACAAACCTTCCCCAAATCAATCTCTAGTTTTCAAATACGTTGTTAGAAATTTTCCTTCTTGAGACGTAAAAAAAAGATAAAAAAAAGACTGGCTTTTAGAAGAAAATAATTTTTTGGAAAGCAATTTTGGTCGCAAAATGAGGATTCATGTTCAGCTCTCCAAAAAACAAAAAATTAAAACTCCAAGTGCACAAAAAAAAAGAAAACTCCCGTCAATTGTTCGTGGTGAAATCCTTTATTAACTGGACTTTTAGTCCAACGAATTTTTTTGTGCTTCGCACTGAAGAAGGTTCAAATTTTTCGAGCCGTAATTAGCATGCTGCTTTTGTGCTTTTCTTTCAGCTTCCCCCACGTTGTGTTGGTTATACCATATACTTTTTATGCATCCTATTTACGTATCCCATATATTTTCTATCTTACAGTTAAGCGTTTTAGTTATATTAATTTAAAGTGTTTTAAACCAATAAGCTAAACGTGAAACACATTGAGTCCATGTACAGAAATTAAGTAAATGTATAAATTTTATAATTAGTTTAAACAAAGTTATGCCATTGAAATTAATAATTTATCCAATGGAAAGTCTAAAATAAATGCATATTATGTCCATGCACTGATTATACTTTAGCATGTGTAAACTAGGATTTTTCATATATATTTTAATGCTACAAAAATTTAAATAAATATGGACACATGCATTGTATTTTTTCAACTCTGTTGTACAAAAATACTGGGAAGCTAGAAAGCTAATGACTTAGTTACTAAACCCCTGAGATTTGTAAATAAATAAATATTTAAATAAATAGATATTGAATGCTGAAGTAATAATTAAATGAATTAAATGAAGCATTTTAGTTCTTTAAACTCGTTAAAAAAATGCTTTACGTTAAATCATTTCTAGAGTGGTCAGAAGTATATGTATTTTCCTGAAATCAAATGTATTGAAAATATCTTACATTAAGAGGTTTTCATATTTCAGCTCTTTGTCAGCAACTAGTATCGATCCATAATACAGAACAGCAGCATACGAAAAAGGATTCAGTGCTTGGGCAAAACCATAAATAAATCCTCTAATATGCGCCATTTTCCGAGAATTTCTAAAACAAATAATGAAAATAATAAACTTAATGTATTTTTCCGTTATTATTCGAAGTGCACTGAACTGTTATTAATGATTTGACTTTAGTTCAATGTTTAGGTATTATAGGCTAAAATAAAAAAAAAATGATCTGTGCTAAATACAACAATATAAAAATAGTATATAAACTGTGGTAACGAGATAAGATTCTTTATTGTCAGGAAATTTGTTGTGAGGGACAACTTTTTTTTCTGGGATCAGAGCCAGATTATATTTCGTCAAAAACAAAATATAAAACTAAATTTGAATATTGTTTCAGTGGTATCCAACCAGTGAGCAATATTCCTAGCATACCGAGCATTAGCAACATACAGCCAGTGAGCATTAGCAACATACCGAGAATTAGTAAAGAAACATGATCTCAGGCATCCTATTTCAATAGGATGCCGGTGATTGTGACACATGTGATAAATAATACACTAGTCTCCTATATTATTACTTTTTTTCTTTCTAACAAGTGAATTATATTTAGTTATTTCATTTAAATAACTAGTCTGTTTAAGGAAACTATGAAAGCATTGATATATTAAAATTTTCTATGTATTTGCTGTCTGATTTTTAAAACGTGTTAAGAAATAATAAATATCTGATTAAATACTTGTAAAGTATCTGCATGTTTCAGGTTTTAAAAGTAGACGTGACCTTCTAGCTGTAATGAAAAGGAAGAATGGATAAAAATAAATTGGGAAGTCCTAGAATTTTTCATTTCTAATTTTTCTTAAAAAAATTAAATGTTTATAAGAAAACATCTCCGCTTTACAAAGAAAAGGAAAAAAAAGAAAAAAAATTAATAAAAAAGCACAATTTGAATAAAAAATTCGGTATTGAAAAGCATTCATTAAATTTGTTATAAAATTGCCTTAGCAGCATTTCATTTATATTATATTATTTAACAACGGTTTTACGACAATAACGTGTCCTCTTGCGTAATCTCATAAATTTTCATAATAATGTATTGGTTTTTCTTCATCTGATGAAGAAACTTTGCATTAGTTTTCGTAAAGATATCTGTTTATTTTGCATTTAAGCTAAAAATAATAATAATTGTTTTGTGTTATTAAAAACGCACTTGAAAACTTCATAGCTATAGCAGAACATAATTAAAGCAATTATTGGTATAAACTAACTTGAGAGGTATCAAAAGAGCATTGCAGAACTGGCGGTAGAAATTTTCTTCTTGATGCAGAGATGCAACAGTGCGAATGCTTTCTATTGCTTCTATTGCTACCTAAATATTAAAAAAATAAACACGCATTAAATAATGCTTCTAAATGTATGTTTAAGCAAGCATTTTAAAATATAAACTAAACTATTTTTCTAGAATTTTTTGAAGCGTGAATATCTTTCACAAAATAAATGGAGGAAGAACATATTCTAATCACAAAATTAATTATTGGATTTGATCAGTGTTTTCCAAACTTTAATTTCTCACGATAAAATCATAGCAACATTTTTTGTATAAATCGTATATTTTATTTATCTGTTTCAAATGTTCAACACATTTAATGATTTCTTTTCTTAAATGTGCTAAAAAAAACTTAGAGAACTATTTTAACTACGTACTGTCCGCAAAAAAAAAAAAGATATCACCCTGAATAACTTTCGTTCTAACGATCCGATTTTCACGAACTAAGTGTCAATCTTAATGGTTCCTGGGGGTGACCTCAAATATGCTAATTAATTAGTGCTAACTATTAATTAAGTTACGAAATCAGACACAAAAACGTACTTTCTCTGAATAAACATATATTTTTTTTACATATTTGGAATCTAGACACTTGAATTAGGGGGGGTAGACAAAATTTTAAAACAATTGGGTCGTAAATTGGGTTGCAATAAAGGTTTATATATTTGGCGATAGTCCAGAAAACCGACAAAAAAAGTCGCCTGCGCAAATAAATATTTTAAGATAACCCATTGACTGATTCAAAAGAGAAACGCTTAATTTTACTAGGTTGCTAGGCAACCAATTTCTGACTGTAAAAAAATTTAAATAATGTTTTGTGATTGCTCTGAGAGGTTTAATTAATAGTTAATAGAAAACATCTCGAAGTTTCTAGGCAATAGACAATAAGTTTATTTATGTCCAAAAAGCAACAAAAAAAAAATTATTTTAATCTCCTTTGAAAAGAAAATTTGAATCGATTTATAAGTTTTTAGAATTTAAATACATGAACTTTTTATCTGATATTATTTAGATTATGCTATTTTTGCTATGTTTATTCGAGGATTTCATACTAAAATCAAATTAACGTAACTTATAATAGCTATATACAAAATTTTAGGGATAGAGATTTTTACAGCTTTAATCGAGTCTTCTAGGCATGAAAGTTTGAAGAAAAAAAAAGTGCTTGAAAAATAAAATGTAGATTGTATAGTAATTCTAATGCACATTCACAAGGTTTTCTATAATTTACGATATTTCTTTTTTCTATAACTCAATGAATTGCTGAATGTTTAGTGGCATTTTAAAAACATTGAAATATGTTATGTTTAAGAATAAGATATTGAAATAATATGTTGCATATTGTATGATTCATTGTTTTAAAAATTGCTTCATTTTGCTAGATATTTACGTTACATGGTTTTCTTTGGATAAAGATGATTAGCAAATAGCATCCACATGTTTCGATACATTCTGAAACTTACGTTCGCAAATTCACCATAAAATGCCGCACAGCATATTCTTCAATTACGATAAGCTACATTTACCACCAAATACTGCTACTATGATTATTTTTGTTTTCTTATATATATATATATATATATATATATATATATATATATATATATATATATATATATATATATATATATATATATATATATATATATATATATATATATATATATATATATATATATATATATATATATATATATATATATATATATATATATATATATATATATACATATATATATACATATATATATATATATATATATATATATATATATATATATATATATATATATATATATATATATATATATATATATATATATATATATATATATATATATATATATATATATATATATATATATATATATATATATATATATATATATCTGATATGATACTCTCTTTTTAAACAGAGCTCGTAAGGCCCTTAAGATACTGAAATGGGGGCACGAAAACTTAAAAGAATTTTTTTTCCTAATGCCCGCCTGTGTTAACAGCCGTCAATTCAGGCATCTACAGGGCGACAGATATCTGTGTGGCCTAAGGATTCCTAACGAGCATCAAACATTCTCAAAATTAAGTGTTCATTCACTGGAAAATTTAGTGTTTATTCAATTTAAGAACTGTTCCTTCACTTGGTTATCTTACTACTTATTATTTAAACCACCAAAAGCTTAAAACAATATTATGTAAGTTATCTAAATTTTTTTTACATAATTTGCATTTAATAACAAATATGTCGACATGCATTTAATAACAAATACGTCATTTAGCTAAAATTAAAAATTTTGAAATTTTTATGAATTTTTTTAAAGACAAGCTAAGCTTAAGTATTCCTTCACTGGTTAGTTTACCCTATAAGATTTTGAGAAATTTGCGATGTTGTGAGAGATGCTTAAAAATGTTGACTACGTATTTTTATTAATATTCATAAAATATATATTGAAGAAAATGATGAATATTTTATTCCAAATTTATTCATTCGTATGTATATTATTGAAATTTTATCAGTTATTGAGAAAAAAAAACTAAAAAATAAAAAATAATCACATTAAAGAAGCACAATCTGTTGTATAATCATATTCTATCAGAAGCATGTTTTTATAAAACTCCACATTCTCTGAATAAAATGTATTTTATTCAATAAAATGTTTTATTCAAATTTCTTTACTAAATTGCAAATAGAATTTTAGACGACTAAAAAAGAAACATCGTATTTTATAGCTTAAAAAAATAAAAATTAAAAGATAAGCAAACGATTATTAGCGAAAAAAATATGAATGAAATTTTATGCTAAGCGCGCGAAGTCAAGTTCCTCGCAAGCTTATCACATTTTAATATTAATCGCCCCATTTAATCATTTCTTCAATGTCACCAAATTATTTTTTTAAAAATAATTAATTTTAATTTTTCTCAGCTTCTAATAAATAAAAACAGTTGAAACTTTAGATTTTTCAATTGAAAAATATGTAAATTAATATGGTATAAAAAAATTCATACCTTATAATTCAAAAATTTTTCATCCTTAATTTAATTAAATAATAAAAAATAATTAACAATTATTAAAAAAAAAATTTTTCGTGAAATTATCTTTGGGTAAATGAGTTTTATGACTGGGTGAAATTTTCTTCGAATTGCTTTATTAGTTTTTAAAATATGACTAAAAACGTAAAAAGTGAAATTAACATTAAGGGGTACGAACTTTGGATCGCTCTCCTGACCAAACTATGGGGACCATATTTCCCAGATTGCGGCTACCCCCTATATTTTGAAGGTTAAAAATCCAAATATGTAAGAAAAAATATATGTTTATTCAGAGAAAGTACGTTTTTGTGTCTGATTTCGTAACTTAATTAATAGTTAGCACTAATTAATTAGCATATTTGAGGTCACCCCCAGGGACCATTAAGATTAATACTTAGTTCGTGAAAATCCGATCATTAGAACGAAAGTTATTCTATATCTATTTTTTTTTTTTGCGGACTGTACATTTAATTTCGTTCTCCTCGAAAATTGAGCTCCGACGACGCACATGGCAAACTCATATGGGTGATTCTCACAAAATATGACAATTCACAGTCTCTTGCTCCAAGATCAAATACTGTACTACTAAAGGAATTTTCTAAAAAATTTTTAGCAAATAGCATTGCTGTTAGCAATTTAAAATTAATTGAATATCAAAATGTCATTTTCCTGTTATGTCACAAGCAATATTTCCAATAATAACTAGCTTCAAAACTTCCCATACATTTTTCAATATCTAATTTTTTTATCTCAACCATTGTAAGCATTTCTAGAATGTATGTAGAGGGTATTATTTCCAAAAACTTGATTGAAAATAATTTTTTCTGTCAATAATTTGTTTGTCGCATGAAAATCAGCCATTTTCCTGGCCACTTTCTTTTAGTAATTTATAACCAAAATTGATAACTCAAGAAATCAATATCTTAGGTTAAGACTGATTAACGCGGAATTTGAAAAAAAGTAGAGTTTATTCAATAAAAGTATATTACAGAATGAATAAGAAAAATTATTTAGAATTTTTTAAGTTGAAATCTTTTTTAATGTCTTTTAAGTGTTATTAAAAAAGAAATCGAGGACAATATTTAGATTTAATGAGTACACGCATGAAATGTTTTACTTAAATATTTCATGCAATTTTATTGTTAAAATTATTACCTTTGATGCAGCCTCTGTTCCAGCCTTTTCACTTGTTGAATGACCTGATACAACTCTTCCTTGAAAATAAGCACTCAAGAAAATGAATGGTATGAAAGCCAATGTTACACCACCAAGTCTCTGATCAAACCACATTGCCAGAATTAATCCAAATACAAAAGTTGAAAGAGCTCGAAATAAGGTTGACATTCTTGAACCGGTGGCCTAAAAGTATCAATATATGTAATAAATCAATTTATACTAATCAATATTTAAAAGCACACGCAATTTGAATATTAAATGTTATATAATTTTTGTTACATTTTTCCTTTGTCTATGTGAGAAATGTGTTAAGCACTACACCGTCAACCATGTTGGGTGAAAAATTGAAGCAATTGCTGTTACAATTGTAATAAACAACCAATAAACTAATACTAATATTCCTATTTAATAAATTTTTATTAAAAGTCATATTTAACAATTACAATTAACAGTATTATTCAATAAATTCTAAGCCATTAATAACTATTATTAAAATATTTGACATTTGATTTGATTTTAAATTTTTAAGCAATTAACTTATAAGTCTTGTTGTTGCTGCTGTTGGCGTATGCCTGTTAACGTAGAGGGGTGCGATTGTTCTTGCTTTCCCGAGGCGCCATCTTTGGCCAAGAATTCGACTTCTGCGACACCCATACGTCACACCCGTTTATAGGGTGTGACACATTCATACATTCATTCATTCATCTACGGATCGTAATTTTGACCTGAATCAGAGAACGATCAATCTCCGATTCAGTACCCCCAGAGGTCTTGATTTGTTAAGGAAACATGGAGGACTTTGCGACTCGACAGATTTAGCATGCATCAGTCACCATTTTACTCCAGGAGGAGTCAACTTATAATTTCTAAAAAAAAAACTTATTTAACAGTAATTTTAAAATTTTGTATTAAATGTGTACCTAATTTTTTTTAAATTTTAATACATTTTTGTATGGAATTAAATAACTGACTGACAATATTCGTTTCAATTAATAATTTTTTAATTTTTTTTTTAAAGAATTCAAATAAATTTACCCCTTGAACTTGTGAAGCATCTGACGTCAGGCGAGAACAAAGAGCACCAACACTGTTTTTAGAACTGTCGAAATAACTCATATCCTGTAAAAAAAATTGTTTTGTAATTAATGAAAAGGAATTTTAAACTAAGCTTTAAGCAGTGAATATATATTAATTACAAACCTGAGTAATTATCTTGGCAAACACCATTTTTCTTAATCTTGAAGTTAGTTTTTCACCAGCAACAGAAAGCATAAATATCTGAAAATAGATCACAACATAAGTAAAATATGAAATAAATGGTAACTTGTAACCATGCAACAATAACACATTTATTAGTTTGCATGCTTATTTTATCATTCTAATTGCAAAGACTTTAAGATATAATAAATGTTTCTCAGTTTTAATGTCATTAGTTTTTAAGTCAAAGATTTTTTTTTAAATAAGACTAATTAATTTTTAATTACGATGAAATGAAGGATGCCATTAGTATTAATAGAGTAAATAATATTCCTTAGTTGTTTGATAACTATAAGAAATTTAAAGTATTGGTTTTTGCTGCATCAGTAACAATTGTTAACAATGCATTTGATTTTAAGTAATCCATCAATATGACGAGTTTTATAGATACATTTGAAGGTGGTTAGTTTTAGTAAGCATGATTACTGACAGTTTATTACAATGGCTATAATATTAAATATGGCTGAATCAATGAGCTCATGTAAAAAATAGGAAATGAATAAAAATATTAGTTTTTGAGTTTAGTCTTAAAATATTACCCACCTTTAGATTATAATGAATCCACTCATTAATTACGAGGTCTGAGATAGTTTTTTCTATATCATAGTTGTAATGAATATTTTTATTTTTGGAATAAGGTAATTAACGTAATTAAGTATTTAGAAATGATAAAAAAGTGAAGTATAGCAGTAAACTATGTGTCATTAAGAATGAAGTTTATTTCCATACCTGTAGAAAAGTGCAGATAAAAGATGAAATTCCTAATGCCACAAAGATGAGACACCAAAAGTTAGTTTCTTCAGTAATTTGATCAGATGGTTTAGCTAAAACCTATTAAAAAATTTAAATTGTCAAAAAAATATTTTTGCAAATAATTGCAGGCATTACTTTACGAGAGCTCTTTGATAATGCTATACAACAAAGTCTGAATGCAACAAATCCACATCTGTCTCTAAAGCATTCTGGTAAAGAAATAATAATTCTAAAATAAAAAATAACTATATAAAAACTTTTCTAACTTATGATACTATATCATCCAAAACTCTGCAAAATAGGATTAGAAAATGTCGTTAAATTTTACATTGACTTTTGATATAGTTATGTTTTAAGCTACTATCTTAAGTAACAATACTTTCTCCAATAAAGGAAGCACACGCGCGATAGCGTCAGAAGTACAGAGTGGTTTATAATACCAACTTTTAGGGATATAAATTTCAGTAAGAATAATGCACGGCAGATTCCTGTATTTTTAACCAGTTCTCGTGAGAGCATTCAATGTGAATGTAAAATGTTACTAACATGCATCGAGAACACAACAATGCGTAACACTTCAATTTTTGGAGGCAGAAGGTGAGGTCAATGAGGAATTTTATCGTTGAATGTTTGCAGTTTATGGCAAAATCTCCCTAGGACAAACGGTTCGGATCAAATGTTGTGAGTGTTTTCGCGGTGAGTGTACATCAAGATTCTGCCAAACCTCATCTTCAAACGCACTTATTTATTAGGAATTGGTAACTACTAAACTCAGTGGCGCGACAACCCATAGAGGGCCAAGACCTACTGTGCCTATCTTAGTTTTCTTGATCTTGAGTTCTGCGACGCAGGAGCAGATGTTCGGTTAGGTGGTCAGCCGAATGCGAAACCCCCAGTGCTTAGTTCCCAAGCATGTTTGGCACTCATTTATAGACTCACTGAAGGGATGAAAGGCTGAGTCAACCTTGACCGGCCCGATGATCGAGCCCAGGACCTGTGGCACGCGAAGTGGAGTGTGAAGCGCTACCACTTATCCACCGGGGGTCAGAATTCGTAACTCCTGTAATAAAATAACTAAAGATGATTGAACAGTCTCACAACATTTGGTCAGACCTTTGTTCTGCATTTAAAAAATCGTAATATATTGCATTGTTCTGCTTTCGACACATCCTTCTTAACAGGATTTTACAATTGCTTTAAATGCTCTCTTGTGAACTAGGCAATCAGTTATACACAATATTCGGCTATCTCTAAAGTATTTCTAACTCTACTCCACACTTACCTTAACAGTCCAGTGAACAATGAAATTGGAAAATCGTTGTGGAAAATTACTGTTGTATTTACCTTTATTTAGTTTAAAATAGCTTTAAAGCATGAGCAAAACATACTTTTTAACTACGTAGATTTTCAAAAAATCATCCATAGAAAAGTATATAAATAATTAAAATTTAAATATTTAAAAAGCAATATTAAAAAAACTAACTAATATTTTCAATAGCGTAAAGGGTTATAGAGATTGAAATATCCTTTTCAATGTTCGATTAGCCATAAATTTGTCATTCACGAATCACATTTTGAGTGTTCTAAGTAAATATATAAAGATTGAGGAAGAAGAGCGGCTTATGTCTATTTTTCAAATAAATGTCTATTGGTTCTCCGTTTTGTTCATCTTGATGATAACTAATTGTTGACAAATCAATAACGTTGAAAATTGTTTTTCCCCGAGAGTTCTTACACAATAAATATGTGCCGTGCTGAGAGGAAACGGTTCCTGTTCACGCCCAGACAAGAAGAACAAAGAAAAATATACGATGGAAAGACTAGTGATTGAAAAGGAATTTTGTGGGGGAAAAAAACAGATTTTTTCCAATTCGATTTCCAAATTTTATTTTTTTTACAACACCAAAAACTTAAAATTTTGTTTCTAAATTTTCAAGGGACATAAATTAATACATCTGCCATTCCTATTTATCGTTATGTTCATGATTTAAACCGTATGCTCGCACCTGAAAAATTTAAAAACATGAAATTCATTTTTCTCATGTACAGTTTTCATGAACACAAACCGTTTCTGCTCCTTTAAACTTCATAAATTAACATACGGACAACAAACAGTATTATAACTCTGAGTATATAAGAAAATGAATAAACTAGTCACAAAATTATTTTAAGAGAAAATATTTTTACAAAAATAATAACAATCGCAGAATTATAAATTCGTAAGCATACCCCCAAAATAGATCCAAATATGATACCAAAAGCAGGCATATATAAGCCCATGCACATTGCAGCCAGTCCTCCAATGACAATAAAAGGCCATTCAGGTGCTGAAACTTTAAACAATCTAGATTTGGGTGGATCCTCTTTCTCCTCTTCCTCATCCTCCTGAGCTTTCTATAATTATTAAATTACAGATAATTTAATTGATATAGAAACAATTAATGGTACATCAAGTAAGTTGATGTGTAATTAATACACTATTTTTGTCCAACTCTAAGACATGTGTTACCTTCGAATCTTCAGATTGGATTTATGGAGTAGTTCCAGTGCTTCTTCGCGAACTAACGTACCTTTTGTGTGATGTGGCGTTCCCACAAATAAAAGAAAATTAAATGAACGTGTTAGTCAGATCAGTGAATCCTGAGGTGTAACTCCATACCACGTGCCAGAAGCAGGCGATACGACATCATGGATACAAGGTTCTGGAGATCTAAGTCTAAATTGGAGAAGTGGCCGCATGAATAAATGGAGCTGCTATCTATTTGTGGGCTTTTGAGCTAAGACGTACTTTCAGCCTTGCTCTGTTTTCTTGTCAAACGAAAATAGTAAGTTAGAGATAAACGTTATCAAAACTTGATAAAAACTTGAGTGAAAGACAAGTCTATATATCATATTAATTTCTCAAAGCGAAGGAGAAAAGGTGAAAATCAATAGCTAAAATTTCAGACATTGAAAAATTTGTTAGTTTTAATCCCACTTTTCCCAATATTGATTCGAAAAACTTAGATCACAGTTTCGTTTTCATCTCGCTAAGCCCCTAAATAGATATAACTTTAATACGAAACCTAACTTTTAACTAATCGTAATCAAAGTCGAGCAACTGTTTTTCACTTTGACTCCGCTAAAATTGTCATCGAATTTTGACTACACAGCTTTGGTTTTAATTACATAGTTAATAAAAATTTAAAGCTTGTAAAATTGAGCAAATGTTCGCTATCTTCTTACCACAGATCCTTCTTTTTCAGATATTTGGCGATCTATACCACTTGATATTTGGCGATGCATGCCCGGTTTTAGAATGCTGGCAGAAGAAAGACCTCTTTGAAGACTGGTATCTGATGATATACTTAAAGCACGGGTTCTGTCTTCAATGAGCGGCAAATCGTCCTCCTTTTCTTCTTCTTTTTCTTCTTTACTAGTCTTAAGGAAGAAAATTTATGTAACAATTAAGTACACCTGCATTATTCATTGGAAAAAAGTCTATAAATTTTGAAATCCTTTTACCTGTGTAACAACTAAATCATAATAAAGACCTTTTCTTTTCATTAATTCGTCATGTGTACCAGTCTCTTTTACATTTCCTTCTGATAAAACAACAATTTTATCTGCTGTTCTAATCGTTGAAAGCCTGTGTGCAACAACAATTGTCGTTCTTCCTTTGCGAGCCTAAAATTGAAAAGTATTTTATGGAAAATATATGCAAATGCAAACAATCATTCATAAGACAGACGGTTTCTTGTAATATATTTATTTTAAGGCCTCTTGATCAAAATAAAAATTAAGTGATAACTGCCTGTATTAAGAAGTTATTTACAAATATATATAATTTGAAACAAAATCTTAAGCAAAACATAAATAAAGTAGGTTTCGAAAATTTTCATTTAGTTTATTATAATTTTTATAGCTATCCATGTCTTACTAACCAATATAAATTACGAGAAAATTTTTTTGACGTCATACGACAAATAATCAGGTTTTGAGATAGTTTGTAATTTTCCTTTGGCATTTTATTTCGATTAGTATTTATTGACTTGAAATAAATTGGTAAAAGTTCATAATAATTCTGTTCTATTTACTAGCTGCGAAATCACGAACGCTAGTAGATCCTATTTCTGAGGAATTATAAATTAGAACGTTTTTTTAATTTTTTTTTACAAAATGCATTTAATGCTTTTCAGCGTGACATTTTATTCTCTAAAATAGTTTAGCTTATAATTAACATCAAAATAACTTTGTTAACGTATCTATTACGGCATTTGAGAAAATATCTGATAAATGAAAATTTATTTAGTACTTTAAACTATTCTTTTGCTAATCACACTAATATTCGAGGTTTAAACATTGGGCATATTCATACTAAGACACTGAACTATCATAGTGAAGAACTGGGGCTCGATCGCCAGCAGCGGCTTGAAGCCTATCCATCACCTTCAAATCGATGGGTACCAGCCTGTTTGAGGAGTAAAAGCGGCATATGCGCAATACAGGACACATTACTGCAATCATCTCTTGTCACGAAATTACGGAGTCCAATTGCGATTAACATCTACACTACCCTGGGCTGTTTCAGAACGATTTTACATTTGGATACATAATTAATAATCGTGATAGATATACAAATTTCTAATAAAAAAAACATATGTAAAGCATTTATTAATTCAATATAAAAACGCAACAAAATTTGAAGACAAATTGATACAACATTATGACTGTTAAAGCAAAAATATTTAATTAAGGAAAAATTCGTTTGAATAATTAATTAGATTTGCTTAAAAATACACCGATGATTGAATAGCTACAGGTTATACAATATTATATAATCTTTCAAAATTTCTAACTGTAATATGTACGTAATAACTAAATAAAAGTATTATTATTGATAATTTTAGAACTTCTATGAATTTTTCCTCAAAACTTCAAGGAAACAAAAATAATGCGACATGCTGTTTTGAATAAACAATATAAAACTTAACGTTTTTCAGTTCTTAATTTTTTTTTAAAATGATGCAAAACCGATTAAACTTTATTTAGATGTCGCTAAAACTTATTTTTATACTAATTGCATAAAAACAAAGATGCTTGCTAAAAATCTCATAACAAGCAACTGTATACTGTTTCACTACCTATCCAAAACTGATAATTGCAGAATTGTATTGTCATAATTTTGTCAGAAAAAAATAGTCTAAAATATGCTTTATATCTCAAATTGCGATTGGGTGGTGGCCCTGTATTTTACATGTACCGAAAGATAATGTCAAATAAATTAAATATCCATCATCAGTATATTTGTGAAAACAAATAGAGAGGATTAAAAGCATACTTTATCAAAACAATTGAAATTAAATTTTTGGACTCAAAAAAATTAAACGCATTATTTCTAAGTACATGAAATAATTTTTTGTCAAAATGAAAAGTTTTCAAAAATAGGTACAATTAATTACGAATTCTGCAACGAGCGCAGATAATTCCACCAAATCAAAATGGCAACAATGGGTTCAATTTGATACAAACGACTAAATTAATGATGCTTTGTTTTATAAGTTCACAATTCCCAAAAAATGACCAAAATATCGAAATTTTCTTTATTGCTTATAATAAAACTTCAAACTATTTCAAATGCACTGAAAAATAACCATCTCTCTATCTACATTTTTGAAAAAGCTATGACTGATTTTAAATTGTCCTAATACAGAAACTTGCTCCACAGGCAGACTTTGAAGTGCTTTTCTCATAGATACTCTTGTGTTTTAATCTTAATTAATTCCCTAATGAATTTTTTTTATTTAAGATACAGCTTTGAAGTAGACTTATTTTATCTTAAGTATAATATATTTATTTATACTGTGAGTGGAATAAGCATTTTATGAGGTATTACAATTTTTACAGCACGCTATATATACCTAACAGATATTTTTAACCTTTTTTTCCACTTTTTTACAAATTAATCCATAAAAATGATTCTAATTGATATGCACAACAAATGAGTGAACAAAATTGTTAAGATAAATATTGTAAGCACTAAGAAAGAAAATTTTTTTTTGAAAACATGTTAAAATAAAAAGGCTTAGAGATACAAAAATTATGAATTTTTTCACATTTATTTAATTTCATTATACGATCCTGAAGAAGCTTCACCGAATGTAATACTTTCGAATTTTCAATCATGACAAAAAGAGGACATTAATGTCTATATCTATTTTAGTTGTTTGCGCTTTCGATTAAAAGTTATTAGTATATAAACAAGAGGAATTATGTTTTGGCACAAAAAGAACCATTTTAAATTTTCTTCTCAGGAAAGAGTTCTTTGTCTATTACCTGGTCTAGAGCAGCTTGAACTATAGCTTCACTTTCAGTATCCAACGCTGAAGTTGCTTCATCCAATAATAATATTTTAGGATTTTTTATTAAGGCACGAGCTATAGCAATTCTTTGTTTCTGACCTCCACTCAGCTGAGTTCCACGTTCTCCCACAAGAGTATTGTATTTCTATTTAAAAATAATTACATATGAGAACATATATAGATTAAACGAAAGGCTGAATAGAGACAAGCAAATGATGTATGACTTACTAATGGTAAGGCATCAATGAAGTCATACGCATTAGCAATTTTGGCAGCTGTCTCAATTTCTTCTTGCGTTGCGTCTAGTTTACCGTATTTAATATTTTCTAAAATTGTTGTCGAAAATAGTACAGGCTCTTGTCCAACGAGACCTATATGGTCTCTTAACCAACCAACGTTCAAATCTTTGACATCTGTGCCATCAAGCTCAACCTAAAAAAAATTCAATCATCTTGAAATTGAATACAATCTTTAACAATAAAATGAACAGTTTGTGTGTCTCCTTTATAACTCCAGAGCAAATTGCACTAGAGTCCTCAAATTTAGACAACAGCATCAAGAGATAGTTTTGTCACTTATCATAATAGCCGTTCAAAGATTTCACTTAGATTGTTCTAAAGAGACGTACGTTTAAATTTCTTATTGGTTTAGCAAAAGCCATTGATATAATTTTAACTTCAGAAAATTATGTTCTTTTCACATAGTTTAAAGATAGCATCAGTGATGTTTACTAGATTTGTGTAGTTGAATTAAATTTGAATTTTTTTTTAAATTCTTTAACATTAAATTATTTTTTTCGTCATGTCAGGTTATGCAATTTATTGCTTTATTGCTGATATGGAGCAACCTGAACGGTGAGCGAAGCCTAATGAATTCACCCTGAAGTTAAGTTCAGCATCAAACTCAATAGAAATGATTGTGTACTCTTGAAAAAGTGATTTAAACAAGTCTAATCAATTTAAATAAAAAAAAGGTTTTTAAGAAATTATTTTATTATTTAGTTTCCTAATATTTACACCGTTTAAAATTTTTTTTAAAGAAAGATTCTTTTTAAATTTTTTTTTTGAGAAAGAAAATTTGGATGTTTTTTTTAAATTGTTAGCGCCAATAGTCTAGGGCAGGGGTGGCGAACCTTTATACACCAACGTGCCATTTTCTCTAAAAAATTGCTTAATGAGGTCATAGACGTGCCGTCAAATAATTTTAACTTCGTGAGTATTGGGAAAATAATAATACTAAATACTATCAACTCAAAACTCTTTATTTACATCGAAAAAAAAACATTTTGCAATGTCTCAGTTATACAAGTAATTCAACTTAAAGTAACATCAGTGTGACTTCCGTTGTTGCAGATTAGATGACCAATAACTTATATTAGGTTGTAAGATGTTAGTTTAAGCAGGACTGTTGATTTTTTTTGCTAGTTATTTATTGTTAGCTTGTTTTTTACTGTTAATACTTGTTTCTTAGTATTAATTTTTGATTTTTTTCATTAATAATTGTTTATTATTTTGTTTGTTTTTTGTGAATTTTAATTTAATTGTTACATATGCTTCATAGCGTAATAGCATTTGTGTAATAACAATTCATAGTGTAACAACAATTGTGATCGGTGGAGTGCCCAAAATATTGTGTCGCGTGCCATAAATGGCACGCGTGCCATTGGTTCGCCATCCCTGGTCTAGGGTGTGTAAACGAACGTTTGGAAGAGTGATAATGCTAAAATCCAGGGTAAGTACCTGAGAAAATTCTTTTATTCTGGGAAATTTTGTCCATCATAAGTGGGTCAATCGCAACACCAAAATGATACTGAATGCAGTTGATCATTATTTTGATGTGATGAAGTACTAAAAACCTGTTTTTCCTCGTATAATAGAGTCAAACCACCGGAAAACGCAACAAATATTAATAAGTAAACAAAAATAAATAAGAATCATATTAGGTTATTCAATTGTTTTGGTATATGTCTTTCAGTTTTAGACATATTGCTCAACACTTTATTGTTGCAATTTTGTTTAATACTAAATTATTGATTATTTTCTCTTTCCACGCAGTACGAAGAGCAGATATTCAGCTAATAGATAATAAAATGTAACTGTTTTTTTTAAATAGTAATTTCAATGACAAATTAACAAAGAAAGAATGTCTTATGATAAATAAATAGCGTATTTAATTTTTCATAAGATAAATTTTATCACATTTTGAAAAACTGTTATGTAATTTCGATGAGATAACAAGAACAAGCGATAAGTTAAGTAAAAAAAAATAAAAGTTTAATCGGAAATACAGCAATAAAAACAAAATAACGATTTTTTTTCAGTGACCTTTAACGAAAAGAATCCCGGATTAGAGTTTCCGTCAAAGGGTTACAGGGGTTCCGTGTGTTAGGATATTTTTTTAACAAGTTATGGTTTTTGAAATCTGTAATTAAATTTGAAATGGAATCAATAACTCATTATTAATTTAATATTTCCGTTATATTTCAAAAATTATTTAATTAAAATGCTTGTAACCAAAAAAAAAGCTGCAAATTACTTTTTTCCAATAACAATATATGTATGATGAAAATGATTTGCTTTTATAAAAAAATTGCATTAGTTTTTCGCAACGAATAAAAATAATCAAATTCAACTAAATATGCTTGAATAATCATTCTCAGCATTTATTTTCTTCTCTTTTTTTCAGTTTTATTTCATCAGAATGGTTAGAACAATAGTTTAGCTTAGTCGTTTTCAGTTTATGCATGTACTAAATTCCAATCAAGACTAGATGCTACTCTAGACATGTGAATTCAAATGAATTCAACAATGACAAATGAATTCAACCTGATATAAAACCCACCATTAATACTAACCTTACTGAATCGAAATGATGAATGATTTCATTCTCTATTAATTCACTATATATTGACGAAATAATAAATAAAATTTAGATCATTACATATTTTTAAAATAATTATTTCTCCTTCGTTAATCTGTGCAAAATCGCGAATATTCAGTAGTCTCGGGTTTTTACCCAAATAAGGTCGATCATTTAGTGTTCCACAGCCGAAAAAAATTAAGAGCCGCTGATATAAAGTAATTTGCCTACAGAAGGCGAAGAAATATACTCGACAAAATATATTTTATGAAACTTTGGAAAAATCAATTATGAATAAGAACTTTAAAGGAGTGGAAAGATTTTTTAGTCACATTTCAAAAATAAATAAATAAATAAATCGAAGAGAGCGTCGTAATTATAATAAACTTCTATTACTACCGAAAAATCTCTCCACGCCTTTCAAAAGAGACGCATTCTGCATTTTATCATTATTTTAGGTGTGATAAAAGTAGAATATTGTCTCCTTTATTCGAAAAAAGTAGTTTAGAATTTTTTTATTTTATTTCTAAAATTTGATACTGATTGGGGTTTTATAACTTTAACCGAGTATTGAATTCAAATTGGGCGGAAATCTAAAACCAAATAAAATTTCCCGTAAAGAAATAAAGAAATTTAAAATAAATACCTATTTTGAATACTAACGAAACTTACACTTCCTGAATCAGTATCGTAAAATCTTAGAACAAGTTGAATGATGGTGCTTTTTCCACATCCACTTGATCCAACTAAAGCAACAGTCTCTCCCGGCGCAACATCCAGTGACATATTTTTTAATACCTAAAAAAATTAAATACAATTTTGAGTAAAAAGAACTTTATGCGCACTTTTAAGAAATTTTGGATAAATTTTTTTCATAATTAACATACTGCCACATCTTTTCTAGCTGGATAACTAAAGTTCACATCCCTAAGAGCTATGACACCTCTCAAAGCTCTTGGTCTTAATCCTGCCTCAGAGCTGCTATCAATAACTGGTTTCTGAAAAACAATTTTTTAATATTTTATTGAAAAAGATAAATGTAACTAGAACTATACATATACTTTTATGTAATTGTAGAAAAAAATGTGCTAAATAGCGTAGTTAATTTATCGCATTTTAATGAAAGTATTTTTTTCCAATGCCCACCAGGGGAATGACCTATGTCATAATGGCATCTGAAGAGTAGATTTGGTGTCCACTTTTCCAGGGACACCATATTAGGTGGGCCGATGTTTATCCCGCAGTAATGACGAATAGTATAGAGAATGAAAGAACATCCATGTCTTGTCCGGGATTCAAGCCCAGAACCTTTCTGATGCAAGGCCAGTCGGCATTTTAACGAAAGCTACCAATTAGTTATTAGATTTTAGTCAAGTTGAGTTATAATTTTTATAAACAAGTTTTCAAAAGTTGATTGCTGTCGACAACTGACTATCATGAAATGTTATCATATGTAATGCATGAACTGCAATATGAAAGGAGTTTCTAAAAGAGATATAGACATATGCAAAAATGACTAAAATTCACAAAATTCCAGCAATTCTGTACAAAATATTCAAGATTTTAAATAGTATTCCATGTAAAAAAAATTCTTGTATCTGAACACAAAAAAAGGTGACAACCACTTAACACTAAAATGGTGTTCCATTTAGATCTCAACTAACTACATAAAGAACCAAGAACAGTTCCCGGTGTAATGAAACACGTAGAGAATTCTTTTACACTATTTGGTGTAAATTAGCCATCACCCTGGTTATTATTCAATAACACTAAATTTTATAATTATAGTAAGATAAGATACACATAAGGGTCGGTAAAATTATTTTTGCGATACAATATGAAGCAAGACTCATTATTTTCGGATACATATATACAATATTTCTTGCAGTAAAATTTGTTCATAAACATACTCGCAGTACTGAGGGAATCTTAATATAAATTCGAACACAGTTTAAGGAAACCGAAACAGAAAAAAGAAATTAAATATTATAAAATTATGTAGTACAATTGGAAGATTTTTATGTACATCTTTTTATGATAATGCAATTAATACGACTAAAAACATACATAAAACAGTTTTCTTACATGTTTCTATGAAATGCCCAGCATCGACTAGACAAAATCAAAGTTTCAACTTGTATCAAAACGATTGAAATACGAAGAAAAAGTATTTGCTTTTGGTTTAATCTTTCCTATCTGTGCGTTTAGATTGAACTACACCTTTTAAGTGTGAAGGGACGTTTGATTCACTATTAACTTAAAATAACACTCAATTTTTAGAGTTTTTCATCACCTTATTCCGATAAGTTTTACTCCTAAGTTTCATACTGTACTTTTTACGCTTTGGTGTTGGACAAAAACATCATTATCTGTAGATGAATAATGCTCTTGATTGTGAAATGATACAGAAACAGACTTGTAAAGTC
The DNA here is from genome assembly GCF_982258835.1 of Parasteatoda tepidariorum. Classification (NCBI taxonomy): domain Eukaryota; kingdom Metazoa; phylum Arthropoda; class Arachnida; order Araneae; family Theridiidae; genus Parasteatoda; species Parasteatoda tepidariorum. The sequence continues at coordinate 60,854,896 of NC_141756.1, read as the reverse complement.
AATAGTTTGAGTTCAGTTTACATGAATAATACATACCCTTTCAATAATGTGAAATATTTTAGCTGCAGCACCTTTCGCTAGAGCAAACGCTTCAAAATATGGAGATGTTTGTCCAAGAAACATTGACGCAAACATAACATTGAAAAATACCTATTACAAAAATAAACTTTTGTAATTATACTATTTCTAAAAAAAATCAATAAGTAAATGAAAAATAAATTATTTATTCATGATTTTTGTATAATTTTGAATAAATGAAAATTAAAGTTACTCAACAATAATTAAAACTCCACCATCATATTCGGGGTTTTGTTTACCATAATCTTCAGTAATAAGCTTAACACCATACCAAAAAGCAAGAGCATATCCTGCATATATGGAAAGCGAAGTTACGCTTGCTCCCATAGCAGTCCACAGTCCCCTTTTGATACCTTTTTGCATAGCAGGAAGTAAGCGGTTTTCATACCTGGGAAAAGTATAGGAAATAATATGTTAGTTATTAAGTTATAATAATTAAATTATATATGAACAAAATTAGATTAAATATTTAATTACAAATTGTATTATTTAAATCTGGTAGTTATAGTTTGAATTAGAATAAATTTGGAAGAAAAATTTCTACACAAATTTCCTGGCTACTTTTGGTGCATAACACCGCTTTTAAGCATAGCCAATAGTATAATTTGAATATAAATTATAAATACTTTTTTAATTTTTATAAACTATTTAAATTTTGATTTTCATAAATAATATTTTTACCTCATAAATTATAAATATTTTAAACATGGAAATAAAAAGATAATAAAATCAAAAAATATATGCTTTTTAAATTTTTCAAACTTTTTTTTAAATTTTTTTATTTAATTTTCATATTTAAATAGTATTTGTGAAGAATACTAATGGGTACATCAAACGAGGGAAAATAAGAGCAACCTTAAACGGAATCTACTCTATATCCGCAACTCTAAAGGCAATTCCTTCAAAAATTGCTCGAAAGTCAAAAATTGCTCGAAAGTCAAAAATTGCTCATGTGAAATATTAGCAATTTTTCTCTTCGTTCACACTTGAACCAATCAGATCGTTTGCTTTTTATGACGTTTCAATTTTATGTGATGACGTCCACAAACGTAAATAAAATGGCGGTGACGTTGATGAAGAGGATGATCGGATGAAATTTTTATAGATGAAACGGAACAGTATTTTAGTTTAATAACAACATTTCCTTTTAAATTAAAGCAATAAAAATACTTTCACACGAGGAGAGGACCATCTCAATGCATTTGATAACAGGAGCTTGCACATTATTTCAGCAGCGGTGAGTTCAGTAAACTATTCAAATATAAATTTTCTTTAATATATTTATTTGTTTTAAACTAATAAAATAAAAACTTATTATAATTTGATAGAAATAATTTTTAGAATACTTGGAATACTAATAGAATAACTTAGATAGAAATTATTTCTATTTTTATTCATGTAAATATTTATTATACTAGCGAAAACCTTCATTTTGAAATATCCGACAAGCAACTAGCCAAACTTTGTTGCATTATTATAACATAAAATATAATAATGATTGTATTTCTTTATTTTTAAATTTTAATTTTTATTTCTGTTGATTGTAAAAGCATGAGATCGATTATTTGAAAAACTTATACTTTAATTATTGTTATTATTTGTGAAATAATTATTTTATTCTTCCCTAAGAATTCTTTTAATTTTTGAAAAGCTTATTTTAAAGTAAGTTAGAAGTCATGTGTGGTAAATACTTATCGTGTCTCTTGCAAAGTTACCCCATTTTTCAGTAATTTTTGAAAAGTAATTTTTGAAAGTAAGTAATATTATATATATGAAGTAATTTTTCAAAATACAAATTCCCAATCCCATTGTCTGTTTCTACATTCATCCCCTCTTTTTTTGGTGTACGATGATTTGTGTAACATTTTGTTTATTATTATTCAAAGTTAGCTATTGATACTTTACTTTTTATTTATACTTTACAGTTATCTGTTGATACTTTTCTTTTCTACAATGGTAGTAAGCATGTGAGTTTGCCTTACTAATTTTTCAATTTACTTACATTTTTAATAGACTTCGTTCATAAATACAATAAATTTTTAAAAATTTTTTTAAATTTTTTCAGCTTAAGCATAAAAAGTTGAAATTTATTTTATTTTCTAACCTTCGTTGAACAGAAGACACAATTTTTTAGTTTACGACCGCTGATGTTTAACTCCGTAGCCTTGTAGTTTTGAACCAAATCCAAAAGACAAGGGAACTCCTGGATGAAGTATTGGGAGAAATTTGCCTTCATGGAGAACTTTTTGAGGGAACTAACCCGCATTTGCTCTACATGAAGAAGAAGACGAAGAGAACCTCCCATGGTAAGAGGGCAAGGGGACTCTAACCCATGATCCGTCTACCACTGAGGATGTTGCGCGTCAGAACTGTGATCGGTGCGAGCTGGAGGCAAAATTCGTATCGAACAGTTCAATTGAGTTTCATTGATCAATTGAGTTTCAAACCCGATTCACCTCATTAGAAGGCGAACTCTCTATCCCTTGAAACATCGCTGCTCAAGAAGTTGAATTTGAAATTTTCATACCTTTGAATTTCTTTGATCTCTCCTCCAAATGCAGAAACTGTTCGAATAGATGATAATACTTCTTCAGCTACAGAAGCTGCTGCACCATAGGCCTGACTTTCTTCTCTAGAAACGTTTGCCTGTATCTAAAAATAGTAATATATTTACTATAAGACATTATTTCATTTCCTACTTATAATTAATATTGCACTCTCATACAATAGCTTAAATAAAACGTTAATTCATTTTAGGCTTTAATCAAGGTCTTTTTCGGTGCCTTCTCTACTTTATACAGTTTTTAAAATAAAATTTGTTCTTCCTCGTTAATTTGATGTCAAATATTTTGAAGGACACTTTTTCAAACTTTTGTAAGAATAATGTAGAAAAAGGTTGTTGAGCTAATGCACTGCAAAAAATTTCGGATAGAATTACGATAGAAAATACTGGCACTCAGGGTGCCAATACTTTTTACCGTAACTTCATCCGGAATTTTTACAGCCTACAGAACAATGTTAGAAACAGATTTCATTCAATAACAATTACATAAAGAGATAGTCCCGCAGTGGACTGATCGCTAAGACACGGTTCCCAGCAGATCACCGAAGTCAAGCATCACTGGCTGCGGTTAGTGTGCGGGTGGGTGACCACTTGGATAAGTCTGCGTACGGACCGAGAGTGTGCGGTATTGGTCCTCATTAACTGTTCTACCGTAAAGTGCTCGACTTCACTTGCAGGTCGTTGGGCTACAGAAGCGGGGGTGCCATCCCCTCTACAGAGGATCAAAATTGTGATGGCATGTCTTCGGATCATCCTCATGGGTGTTTCCCAGACCGTCACAAATAGCCTATTGTGCACCTCTAGTGCGACGTAAATGAACAACAACAAAAGGAGATATTAATTAAAATAGAAAGCGGTTCTCACTTACCTTAGCCACTACAGCCGTAGCGATTGCTGGTATTGGTGATATGGCAAGAATTACCAATCCAAGTTTCCATCCGTAATATAGACCTACGCCAAGACATAAAAAGGAAGAAGATAAAAAGCTGAGGCATATGCCGACTTTCTCTCCCATGCCATCTTGTATTCTTGTTAAATCCCTGAAAATAAATTCAAAAACATTATTTCTGTTCAATTAATTTAATACAGTAAAATTTTGATCTAATAAAAGGAAAGCAGATTAGGTGAAGGGAAATTATGGGTTCAATTTCTTAAACTAACCATATGAAGTGAGGTATATAAATTTAAGATATTTAAATATAATTTTATTGCATTGAAATTTTTAATTACGTATCCAATGGGCATTTTTGTTCAGTGCATAACTGCTTAATTTTAAAATTCTGCTTAGTTTTATAGTACACTGAGAAAAAAAGTTTGGCCAAAACTACCAAAATTTACAATTTATCGTTTCTCTGGCTCTATAAAAGCACCAAAAAGCACGGTCATTTTTACCGAAGCGCTTTGGTTATAATTTTGGTAAAATTAGCAATAAAATATAGTTTTATAATTTAAGAGAAAATTTGGAAATTTTCGCAATTTTATCATATCTTCATGGTAAAAAAAAATATTTATTTGGTTAAATTTACTTTTTAGTTTAGTGCTTGTTACTAAATATGCGATAATAAGAACTACAATTTTGAAAACCAGAATTTTCGGTAAACCGTTATCATATCATGAAAAATTATCAAACGTATGGTTTAAATACCATATATTTAGGTTTTAATAACAAGAATCATGGTTTCTTTAAAAGAAATGCCTTTACCATACAGTACGATAACTTTACCAAAATTTTTTCTCCACTTAGGTTTAACATTGCACCTAAATTTTGAAATCTAGTTTTGAGGCAAAATTAAAATACCGGAAATATAGAAATTACTGTCCTTTGAAAAATTTGTACATTTAGAAAGTAAGATATGATGATAGCAGAATAATATTTAAAATTTAGTACCTACAATAATTTTAAGACTAATCTTTTTAACCAAAAAATACCGCATCATTTATAATGATGTAATAAAATTCTTTGCTAACTTTAATTACGAGACAAGTTAAAACAATTATTCTTTATTCCCAAAGGTATAAGAAAATAAAAATTAATACTCATTGGGTATGTATAGTATGTAGATTTTGGAGGTTGGATGAAATTAATAATTCCATCTGCTTTGCGATTTAAGATTTAACATAAGATTAAACATCATTAAGTAACAAAATTCATCATTTAGTATAGTTTTATATATCTTACCCAGTTATACGGCTAGCGAAATCTCCAGTTTCATGCGTATCATACCATCCGATGTCCTGTTTCAACACTGAAGACATAAATAAACAACGGATTCTAAATGCTTGATTAGCTGCTGCTGTATTAAAAAAGCTTACAAATATGTAATTGCAAATCAACATTACTCCCCCAAAAGCTGCATTATAAATACACAGCATTGTTGCACTTTCTAGAAAATCTTCTTTAGTCCTGAAAAATTAAAATTTATTTAATTAGGAACATTAAAGAAAGTAAAATGATATACTAAACTTATGTCAATAATATATTAAATTTTTCAATAGCTCCCTAAATATTAACAGTAGTCTATTTGGCTTTACTAAAGCTTAGAGAAAGATTCAATTTTTTCATAGGCAATGTGTTACTTACACAGTAATTATCTAGAGTACGCATCATCCAATAATATTGTATGCGTACTATATTAATTTTGTATGGAAAGAATAACTATGGGATATTTAAATGCGTATATTTTTACAGAACTTTTAATAAAATTCTTTTACTATCAGCGTTGTAAAAATAAGTAATAAAAGTAACTCATGCATTAGATTTAAGTAGAATGAAAACATTGATACAAAGAATAGTAAATTTTTATTTAAAATAATGTTAGCATATTTTTATTCAAGAGGCATACTATATCTCTTAAGGTATAGTGATATCTAAAATTGATTAACGATTCAAAACAAATGATTTTCATTGGGATTAATAGCATCTTTGGATTAAGTGTTGCTAGACTGGCAACACTTTAAGTAGGCAAAATTTAGCGGCATCCGAATGTCCTGTTCGATTTGGTTCCCTAAAGTTTTGATCAGTGCCCCTTTCTTGTTTTAACTTGCTTGTAATTTTGTATGCATCGCTTTGTTTTCTTTTTTCCTTCTTCGTTTCGGTAGTGTAGATGTAGAACGTCCGTGATTATACCACTGAAACGAACCTATGTCTCTCTAGATAAAAGTATCTGCACTTTATTTTCACTCAGATTTAATATTTGCTTAGCAATTGTAACTTTCAGATTTATTTTGATGATTTCGATTAATCAAAAGGAAAACAATCCCAAAATTCGAATTGGAAAATGCATGAAAAATTGTGGCATGATTGCAATCCTTAAGTACCGTGGTAATTCCTTTTTTAAAAAAAACTAACAATTTTAAACTAGCAATTTTATAAAAAAAAGATAATTGCTTTAGAGAAATATGCATAATAAAATTACAAGAAATTAAGCATTTAGAAAAAAATTGGGGTTTACAGCAATTTTTTTTTACTTTTTCAATTTCATAATTTATTTATTTAATTATTTTTTGTTTTCTTATTTACTGAAAACGCTGCAGTTCCATAAACAAGTTCTATGGGCATTAGGATCAATTTGTTACTTTATTGTAAAAACATTTTGCTTAAAAAGCAGGCACATTTTTTGAAATATACTCTGCCAACAATTATTTCTAACAATTAAAATTTTATCAAATTTAGATACATTTTTGCACGATAACCACAGTTCTGTACTTATTCACCTACCACACCAAACATTTTTACAGTGTATGAAACAGTTATCAATAGATTTTTGTCGCATAGATTTCTTTTTTAAGTGTCAGTATTATTTTGTCCTTACGTTAGAGAGAAACAAACAAAATCCAACATAAATTAATCATTTCATGTAAAAAGAAATTGCATTTCGCTTCATGTTCCTACTCAAAATTCACATTCTCTAGAATTTTTATAAATCTGGGGTAATGTTGTTTAATTATATCGATAAATTTATATATTCTCATAAACAGTTTCAAATACAATTTTTGATTTAAACTATAAAATAAATAGTTTTACTTTAAACATACATATTGGAAGTTGAAATATTGTTAACAGTCATGTCGTAGGTGATCATTTTCTGGATGACTTTTCCAAATATAGTCATAATTCCTGGCGTTGCGCAACCAGACGCTATGGCTATGATACAGGCAATGATCATCAGCAATTTATCACAGGCAGAAGAATACTTAAACTGCAATTAAAAAATGTTATGTTGTTTAAAAATAAATGAAATCAAAATAAAATAACAAATAAGTAAATAAAAAAGGGAATTTTAAGTTACACCGTGAAACAATTTTTTCTCTGTTGCATGAAATTTTTTTACAGATCTTAGATACTTTCGCATCCCTGATTTCAAATATGCAATCAGTTTTTTACTACAAGTTTTTAGAAGCTGCAGACTTTTTAAAATTACATTTTAAGTTTATTTTTCGTCAAAATATACAAGTTTAAAAACCTTATATGAAACAGGGGCCACATAATTGGTGCGAAAAACTTCTAGGGGAGTTAGGAGTCATCATCAGGATTGAAACTATATTCCCGGAAATGTCGTCATACGCCACTCGCTTCCATATTTTGAACTGTTTCTTCGTATACTTCTGAACAGGCCATAATAGGGAAGCGCCTCTGGTCAAATACGACGACATTTCCAAACATCCTCTGCAGTTTTAACCCTGATGAAGTATTCTAGCACCCCACGACGTTTGCCGCAATTTGTACGTGACCCCCTCTTATATATAATGCCTTTTGATTTGCGCAATTTGATTTAAAAATAAACTAAAAATGTCATTAAATAAAGTTCATTAAAACAAAAAATTTGTTCCCCTGTGTTATCGTTTAATGAGCTGTGGAAATTTCTCAGAAAAAAATGTTCCAGAAGAATCTTCAAGTTATTTTGTAAATAAATAAAATTTCAATTAAAAAATTAAGTTTGAATGATATTTTATTGCTTAATAACAGTTTCACCGACCGTACTCAAACTCTAGATTTAGTTTATTAAAATTACCTACTTTAAAAGACATTAAAAAAAATTCATAGAAAGTGCCGAGATAAAAATGAAAAAAAAAGAACATTAAAGACTCCAAATTGTCAATTGCATTCTTGAAAAAATCTGATTAGACTATTATCAAATTGCATAATTCAGAAAAAGTATGTTTCTTTTTCTGATTCCTTAACTTAAAACATAGCCATTAAAAAGATAGTTAGCATATATAAAAATATTTCTTCCAACCAATGAAATTGTATGTCAATATATGATAATCTGATCATCAAATCATCACAGGAGGCTACAAAAAAATTCGGGTAATTTTACTGTATCATAGAATAGAACAAATTTATTTATTGCGTTTGCTTACTTCTTACTGTCTGTTACTTTAATTATAAAATATTTTTTAATGTATCTCTTAATTTATTGTTTTTTTTTAACATTTTTACAATGACAAACGAGAGATCTGATAGTTTAGAATTTTTTAAAACAAGAAAACGACACTGTAAAATCGTACGCTTGTTCTGTATAGAATCAATAAAACAAAGATTCCCTCTTGTATTAGAACGTATATTCCCTATTGTATATCTAAGATTGTAAAGCAAAGGATTCGGCGGAATTGGATTGATTGAAGGTACATTAGATTAAAGGATTAGATAAAAGCGTTTAGATTAAAGGTACACTGTTCAAAATTCCAGTGAAAAACACTGTCACTCTGCAGCCTCCTTAAAATCCACTTTACTGTAAAATTTTAACCAGATATTTTTCAAGTAGTATATATATAATTGTGATTCAGGGAATTCACCTTAAATATTTCAGTTAAAAATTGAAATACATCAGAATTTCTTCTTTGAAAAATTTCGAGGCATAAATGTATCTTACTGTAAAAAGTACTGACCAGAGTGCCGTTTCTTACCAGCAATTTATTCTGTAATGTACAGTGAAGAAGACTTGCGCCTCATTGCTTAAAATTTCGATAAGCGTTTGAGGCCTCTGCATCGACGCAAAAGGTATCCACTTTGAAAGCAATTAGATTTATTTCTAATTAAAAGTCTACTCTTATTCTTGTTTGTAATATTTTATTACTTATATAACGTTACTTATATAACGTTACATTTAAAAAAAAATTCGTTGCTTTCTGCCACTCATCACAGTAATTAAAGTGTTTCGTTCTTTTTTTTCTATGCTTACCGTACTTTAAACTCCTAAAAAGTATTTTTATTCATATTGTTCTAATCTTGCATTTTTCAAGGATAAAACTGATAGACAGTTTCATTTTCTGTTTCATTTTTGGAAAACCAACCTCCAGTTACAACAAAAATAGACAGTAAAATGCCTGTCAGCAATTCACCAGAAGGTAAGTTTATCTGCATTATGCAAATAAATTTAAATAACTTATCTTTAATTTATCTCAAGAGACGTGAATGCTTATCAATGAAAACTTTACTCACTCAGAAAATTTTCATTTCTTCAATCAGGTGCAATTTTAAATCAAAGGAGAATTTTAAATTTATTTTTAATGAAAGAAGCTGGGTTTATTTTTTTAAACAACATTAAGATGTTTGCTGTCAATTGGTTCATATAAATCGGTAAATGGATGTGATGTATAAAACTAATTTCTTTAGTTGCTAGAAAACTCCGACTTCTGCTCTCTAACACTGAAAATTCGAAATCAAATTACGATAAAAGGAATTGGCACCCTGAATGCAGCATAGGTAAAATCCATTTTATAATGAAATTGATTTTTTAACTTAATTTTATATTATAAATTCGCATTGATATTCATTTTATTACAGTGATTCAGTGATTTTATAATAAATATTATTATTGCTAAAAATTACGGGATATCAGATTTTTTAATGCCTAAAATTATTAATTAAAAAGTACTGACATTCTAAATGCCGGTACTTTTTACCAAAATTGGTTCTGGAATTTTTTACAGTGCAGCTCATCAGCTTCTGTTATTGCCTCGTATTTATTTTTGTTTTTTATTAATAAAATAACATTATTTAATTTATATAATTTATAAAATATATAATTACTTTAATTTTACGTAAAAACATTTTTTAGTATGCAAATCATAACAAAATGAACGACAAGGATTGGAAAAATAATCAACTACACGAGAAAGAAATGTTTAAACTTAGGAATAAAAAATGCGTTATACATTAAGAAATAATGAATGAAAAGTAATTTAAATTGTTAATAATATATAACGCTGACATAATATAATTCAATTAGAAACAATTTTTATATATATGGAGTCTTTAACATTTTCACTATATCATACTGTATTATTAATTTACGAAATCTTAAGATCCATCACCACAGCGGTTATAAGTGTTCATAAGGGGGATTTTTTATTTTTGAACTAATTATTATTTATTATTCATTATAACAAATAATAAGTTCAATTTTATGAACTTTATTATTTTATTATTATTTAATTTGATTATAATTATTTATAATCAAATTAAATTATAATAAAATATGAATTTTACTATTATTTATTTTTGAACTTTACTTCGAAAAGAAATGTAATGCTAAGCAAAAATAGTAAATCTATTTATACCAATATTTTGCTCCATTTCACCTTTCAGGACAGAAATCTCTGTCCATTTAAAAGTATTTTACTTGTATTTTGAGGATTTTCTCTAAATATTTAAAACAAATTAAGTCATGCCACAAATAATAAAAATGTCATAATTATGAATTCATATGAGTGATAACATATATTAATCAAACTTTGCTCCCCGATTCGGAAATCTGTTGGTAAAATTAAGCACAAATATTTTCAATTTTAAAATATTTCTCATTTAACACGTTCACGCCGGGATGACCCACCGGTGGGTCACGCTAGATTGTCTCATCTTGGCAGCGCACCGGAGTAAAAACTGGTAACAATAAATTTCATTTTTTAGTTTTTTTCCGGGAATAATAAAAATCCATAACTGCCAATTGTCTTTAACTGATGCAATTTTTATAATGAATTGCTTCTTCGCCGTGATAAATTCTCTGACAGTGAATTGTAATTGTTGAGAATAGATTAACTCCTCCCGAATATTATCTAATATTGAAATAGTTCTACCAGTATTTTCTCTTTTCCCGTACCAGTATTTTCACTTTTCCCGGCGTGAACGTTTTAAAATATTTTTTGTTGTTCTTTTTAAATAGTTTTTAAATTTGTAAGACACTTACTAATGAAAAAAATGCCACAGGTGGAATTTCATCTTCAGGGTTTTCTTCTTTCTCCTCTTTCTCACTGAAAATAGAGTTAAAATAAATTCCATTATGTAGAAAATGCTATGTCTCAAATTTAAATGATAACATTTAATATTACTTCAAAAACGGTAGTAAACGAAGTAATTGTGATTCTCAAAAATGGTGGGAATATAAATTCATCAAAAACGCTACATGCGTGTTTTTTTACCAGGAGGTTTTTTTTAGTTGCCGACCATTACAGTCGTCTTAAGAAAGGTGATTTTACTTTGCATGAAAATATAAATTGCTATCATGCTAATATGTTAAGATAAGCAGACTTAACTTGTTTTCACCAAATAAATCCCACTAAAACATTTAGGAAACCATTTTTTCGTTTTCGAAAAAGTAAACAGTCCTTTTAAAAAGAAAAATAATAGAACAGAAAATTGATTCGGTTAGGTACGTTTTTAGGACAGCATAAATAATAAATTGAAATACATTTTTTACATATCTTAAAATAAATATGGAACAGTTTTTTAAACTTTATATTTTAAAATGAATAAAGCATAATGATCTGAAATAAAAGTTCAACAAATATAAAGAAGACTTACTTTTCAACAAATAAACTCATAATTTTTCTAAAATTATAATATTAAGTGCATTGGTTAAAAGAGTACGTACTTATTTCATAAAACATTAGGTTTGAAATATTTCAATTCATTACGATTACGTTCTATTTACTTGTCATGAAATAACCTTCAAATTTCATTGCGATTGTTCTATTTACTTGTCATAAAATAACCTTCAAACATAATAAAATTGAAATAATGTTTGGGAAACATCACATTTATTAATGTAGCCAGAAGTTCCGATTTAAATCATAATCAATAATGAATTCCTTAGTCACATTTATTACTTATCAAATATGTAAAACTTTCACTACATCTTAAATAAAGATTAAAAATGATCTCTAATAAAAAAACCAATTCTACTTAATATGTTAGTATTAGACACACAAACTTTTAGAATTGTGAAGACATAGTTTGGCAACTTTGTCGTTTCTGAAAAGTTGTTTGATTACTTGTTTCAGAACTCTTCATGGCATATTTTTTGTCTCCGTATTAAAGTAAAAACTATGACCATGTAATTTAAAGTATAAGAATATATTATTTAATATAGATAATTTTTGCTTGTGTCAGTATAGCGATGATAGTTTCTAACAGGCTGATTTAAGATTCGTCAGCCAATGCTTTTCTGATTCCATTAAATTGTAATCCTCGTCAAGCGTTTTAGAGCAGAGGTCTCAAAAAGGAAACCAAGGGTTCCATGGTACAGCCACAAGGGGTTCCGAAAATTGCAATTTCTTTTTCAATTAAGATTTTCAAAGTCTGTTATTGAATTTTTATCCAATTAATTATCCATTATTTTTTTAATATTTACATTATTTTTTTAATTATTTTAATAAAATGCTTGATGAAAAAACAAACACGGCTAAAAAATAATTTGAATGAATAATGAATACCATCATCAATCGTGGCAAGATAGCCCAGGGTGGGCAAAGACCTTAAGAACTAAACATTTCCAGTCACCCCTACTGGCAGCCAAACTCTTTTATTTCTGAAAAAATAGTTTAATCTTTTACCTCGATTAAAAATTACTAAATTCAACAATGAAGAAAAGTGCTTTTCTCTTTTTGTTCTTTTTCATTTTTCTATCAATGAAAACCACAACTCGTCATTCATATTCTTATGCATTCACTGAATTAAATCAAGAACTAGAATAAATGCGGGTCCCAAACCTGAAATTTAATTATTTGATATAAAATAGAATTCCAAGACTAAAATTGATGAAATAATACGACGATAAAAAATTTATTTTTTATGCATTTATTAGCTATTTTTAAAATAATTGATGAAATTTCAGATACAAAGTATTTTCTGGATAATTAATAGTCTTTCCTTAATTAATATGTTAATATTTGCTAACAAAATTAATTCATTAAGTCTCAGAGGTTCCGCCAAAAATCAAGCTTATCATTTAGGGTTCAATAAATGAATAAAATTACGAAACACTGTTATAAAGAATGGAGCGAAAATCTTTAAAACAGCAGTTTTTTCTTCTAATTTTAAAATAATAGAATCCTGGTATCGCTTTTTTTTCCTTCACTGTTAGAAATTTCTTGGGAAAAACTGGTTAAATAATAATTTTTTCAAGTGTTATTTTACCATATTCAAGCAAAACAGTCAAATAATCACAAATGAGGTGGTATTCAAACAGTTAACAGAAGTATAAAACGTTTACTAACAGCTTTCACCTAATGCAATTCCATTGCACCAACGAGGCCTACTTAATGAAGTAACATAGAACCAAGGCTTATATTATAGCCGAGACAGCTAATATGTCAATCTCATGACCGACAGAACGGGGGTTAGAGTCATAGCGCTGACACCACAATATTCCCTCCATGAAGTTTCCAGTATCCTGCTCTCCCCAATTTGTGACCATGGACAATGACTCCTGGACGCATTAATAGCAGCATCATAACGCTGAGTAATACAAAAAAAGTCTAGCATTTCCCATCTCCAGTATTTCGATAATTCTAAAACCATGCTAGTTGTAAACAGTTTCAAAACCGTAAAGGTAAAAATTGCTCTTATACGTAAACTTTATGGCTAACTTGATGGACAAACTGTTACCGGTTATTTTACCGTAATTTTAGAATAAAAAATTCAAACATTGTACGTTCATAACTAAGAAGCGTTCACCCATATTTAAGTGCGATCTATAAAGTGCTTAGTAAGTATATCTTACTAAGTTTAAGACATGTTGAATCAGGATATGTTTCCCCTACAATGAGGGGATTGAATTTTTAATCATCATTATTTAATAAGGAATTGTAAACTTTTAAAAGAGAAATAAGGTCAGCTGCACTCGTATTCATAAGTCTAAATATCTCTTTTCAAGAGCAATTGATTATTTTAAAAAAAATTCATGTAATCATTCAATTTGTTGCTATTATCGTATTAAAAAAATTTTTTTGGAGAAAATTATAACAATCCTACATTTAATTTACAAAATGATTTTTTTGTTTAAAAAAAAAATATTGACTTTAAAAGAAGTGAATGAGAGGCAATTAAGAGAGTTGGCGAGAGAAGATTTTAATTTTCGTCCAGCGGAGATTTGAGAAACTAGGAAACTACTTTCCATATTCGCTCTCCACACCAATCCCCGTAATCATTTCTCATTCATTACTGTTTTCTTCCTAAAAGTAAATAATTTTCACTGAAAACAAAGAATAATTTTTTAACAAAACATGCAATTGTTGTAGTTTTATATAAGAACAATTTATCACTATTTAACGAAATAAATGAGAATCCGAATTTGAAAATAAAGTAGTACTTAAATTTAACCAAAGAATGTCAATTTAATCAAAAAAAGGTGTGTCAAAAATATTGCTAATCACTTTGAGCAGGATAAGAATTGGCCGCAACCATTTTGATGAAGTGAAACTATTTTTCCTCAGGTTATATAGCAAGGTTCGTATGCACTGGTAAAAATATTAGTAACTTGTTGTATCAATTTTGTTATAAGGAAGCTGAAAATTTCGTCATATAAGCTTCTACTATCAAAATAAAATTTCATAACTGACATCTTTGAATCTATATATATATTTACTTAAAAAAATAAAATATTTTGACTGCCACAAACATAAAAATATTTATAACTGAACCTTTTTAAACTGCCACTTTTTAATTTTTTCCAAGTGCATATTAATCCTATATAGGTAATCAATTTCTAGAAGATATAAACTATCTACTGTAGGCATTCGTGAAATATGTAAAAAAAAATTAAACCTAAACATGTTTCGAAATCTTACGACTAGTGGCGTTCTAGCACACCATACCGTAAAATCTATGATTCTTTTCTTTATTATGACCCATTCAGCGAAATTAAAGAAACAAAATCAAATAAACCAACTTATTTTAAATTATTTTACACATTTTTATAAACTTTAATACTCATTTAAATTAATATAGCTTAATTATGAAAATTCCATAATAAAATAAAAAACAAACCTGCATCCTGCACCACCTATTAGGCATTCATTATCGTCAAAAGCTTCATTTATGTATGTCTCCTCAAGAACTTTATCATCTTTTCCATTCCGAAATCCATTTGTATCCGAGTTTTGATAATCACCTTTATTCGACATTTTTCTTTAAAGGTTTTAATTCATTTGCGACTTGAAAATTTTTTTAAAGGGACACTCCCTCCTTCAGGAAATATTCACACACCACTTCCGAAAGCTTACAATTGCCGGTTTAAATATTATGAATTCCTCATTACCAAAACCTTGTGCAACAGCGTCACTAAATTTACTGACTGATTGGAGTCCAAAGAGTGATAAGTTTTCACCCAAATAAGGAACTTTATTACTTGTGGTTACCCCTTCTTTTTTATCAGTACGAACGAAAAAAAAATTTTTTTTTACAATTAAATATTCTCAACAATACGGAACAAATCAGGAACTTTATTACATGTAGTTACCCCTTCTTTTTTATAAATACAAACAAAAGAATTTTTTTTGCAATTGAATTTTCTCGCTATTTATCTCCATTGATCTAAAATAAGCCCATTCCACACTCTACACCCCCGTGAGATTATTGTAGCGATTTGTTCTTACGTCAAATTAATCTTTGATTAATAAAGATAATCGATGAGAACCAAGCAACGTTTTATCGATTTTTTGTTATCATTTTTGTCAGATGGATATAACAATGTTGGGCAAGCACTACGATAAGGGGAAAATGTTACAAAGCTTAAATTCTGTATAATTTTTCTAAAGTGAAAAAAAAGACTAAATTTCTATAAAATACTTCCTTTTTTAAAAAAACGTAGTGAAAAACAGGAAAGAGCACAAATTAACAACACTAAGAAAAAATATAATGTTGGAAAAATGCCAGGCTATGGCAAAACTTACTTTCTTTTTTGCTCTGGAACACAAAAAAGCAGGATAAATATTACCGAAGCGCTTTGATAATAATTTTGGTAAAATTAGCTGTAAAATATGTGACATATGTGAAAATATCTGACAAAATATTAACTATTTATGATAATTTAAAACAAGGCATTAAACCATTTATTCGGTAATATTTACATTTTTTACTATATGCGTGATAATAAGAACTATAATTTTGAAAACCAGAACTTCAGGTAAACTTACACCATATGAACAGAAAAATTGAAAAATAAATGGCTTAAACACCGTATAATTTGGTTTTTGTCACCAGAATGACGACTATACCAACTAAACCGGGACTAAAATTCGCATCACCAACTTCCGATGGGATACGAGAGGCGAATGCTCTACCTCCTGAGCCACAGTGTCTTTATTGTCTATTTTTAAATTTAAGTTCATTAGCTTGCCAAAGATATTTCAATTTTTGCTTTCTGATTTCAAAAATGAAGTTAGAGTTGTTTTTCTATACGGTGACTGACATAACGCAGTTTATACGGTGTTGACTGGAATGCAAATAAACACCTCAAAACAAAATTATGGTGTTTTTTATTATTATTTACGAATTAAAATTTTTTATCTGATTAAATTATATTTTTAAGAGAAGTATAATTTATCTTTAAAAATTAATTTTTGAATAATTAATTTTTTTGTTGCCAGAATTTTCTTGCATATCAGAATTATCTTGCATTTTAAATGCATTTTTAGAAAGTTAATGATTTTGAGAAAATAAAAACACTCATTACTAACAAAGCTTAATATAAAATTATTCAAATTTTTCATTAGATTTTCTACAAAGTTAGCTACGATTTGAACTAAATTCTAAAGTCTAAGGGAGAATTTAATACTTTAATCAAGTCTTCAGCTAGAATATTTAGAATTTTTCTTAAAAATAATCAATATTGATCAATATATTAAGTTTTACTCGTTTGTTTATTTGGATTGCTTAAAGATTTTAGTTCAAAACACAGGAAACCCATATTTTCGATCTAGAAAAAAAATTATTTTGATATTTATGAATCACAGTTTATTGCAGAGCTCTCAGCATGACATGAAAAATATTTAGTTCCTAAGTTAAAATTTGCTTTATTTCTTGAGAAAATTATTTTATGAAACTTTAGAATTGACTTCAGGTTTATAATTTTTAGGACCCTGATTACCAATAATAAAATTAATATTTTAATTAAGACTGTTTTCAAAAAAAAATTTTGAACCCAGACGGATACTTTAAAATTAATAAAGATAAATTACCTAAGAAGGAAAGCTTTTATATTAAAAGAAACATAAATTTTTTCTCATCGCTATTGTGAAATTTTATCAGTCATGATAAGAGAAAATCTCTCTTATTGTTTCCAAGAGAATAAAAGAAGATTATCTTTCACACAAAATAAATTGAAACAGAGAATTTATCAATATTATAAAAACATTTAATTAATTTCTAGGTATTCCAGATTCTCGACATTAACCCTTGGACGCATAATTTTTATTAAACATATTTTTCGTTCGTTCTTTTCATTATTTTTTAGTTATTTAGATCAAAATAAGTGAAGAAAATTATATTCAGCATTTCAATAATTTACGATTATTGAATACAGGATGGAACAATGTTGTTTTTTTTTCCTCCTGCTTTTAAATACGCTTCGCATCCAATCAATAATTTTTCTATTTTATAGTTATTTAGATCCAAGAAAATCAGCTGCTCATCATTGAAATTTTTTTAATTTACAAAAGCAATTATTGATAAATTTTTGAATACGAATGAAAAAAAATTTCAAACTACTTCTTTTTTTTGGTTTTTTGTTTTAGAACAAATACAATTCCAATAATTTAACAAATCTTTTAGTAACTGTTTTAATAAATAAAAAAAGCCAAAATATATTTTTCTTGTAATAATAGCGTTGGAAAAAAAGAAAATATGTAAAAGCGGCATCGGCATCCCATCTGCGTCTAAGGGTTAATGAATTATAATTTCCCAATATTAATAAAATAACAAATTTTTCGAAATTTTAATATACTTCTTATTTAATTTCCAATTTCGTCTAGAGAAATAGTTTCTTACCCAATAAATTGCAAATACAGTCCACAAATTGGATGTTTTTCTTCTTTAAAATATTTTTTTTTGATTACCATGGAATCCGATGCCGCTTTCAAAAAATCTATTTTTTAATATAATTTCAACAAACCTTACGTTCTTTAATCATTATCTACACTTTTAACAAACATGCGAATAAAATAATTTAGGGTAGAAATAAAATATACAAGAATACGTTGAAATTTTAAAGTATATTTTGTATGAAAATCTCGATTTTGTGAAAATATAAAAAAAATTTCCAAAACGAATTCTTTTTCTAATTTACTGCGAATTCTATGGAGAAAATATTCAGTTGGTTATTTAAGTGTAGAATCTGTGTAGCGCGTAAAAGTGTGATTTCAAAGTTAAAAAAAAAGAAAAAAATAAGTTAAAAAGAAAAAAGAATGAAAAAATTTCTGAGGCAGTGAAAAATATATGAAAAGCATAAAATATATGAAAAGCCTGAGGAGAACTATAAATCACTGCAAATTCTGCAGTAAAAAAGTATTCATTTAGTTTGTTAAAGGCAGAATCTGTCTAACGCGTAATTTAAAAATTAAACGGGCAAAAAAAGGGAAGATTTGTTTAAGGCAGCAACGCAATTCCAAAATTTTATTTCTGAGATTTTTTTAAGCAGAATATTTTAATGAAATTATAATTTCATTAAAATATAAAAGATTGTTAAAAAGCGAAATTCTTTTGAAATTCTGTGGTGAAAATTATTCCTTAAGTTTTTTTTAAGAGCAACGCGTAATTTGAAAGCGAAAAAAGCCACACAAAAAAAGGAAACTTTTTTAAGGCAGAAACGCAGTTCCAGGATTTTTTTCTAAGATCTTTTACTTATTTAGATTTTTCACGGATAAATATTTATTTATGTAGGACCTACCACGAAGTTTGCGCTTATCAATTAAATATTATCGTTATTTCCTTACTTCATTCATGCATTCTCCGAAACATAATAAAGCAAAGGAAAATAGCCAGACAGTTAACAACGATATTTTAAACTTAGATGATAAGGGCATTGATGATATATAAATTAATCAAAGTTCTTAAAAGATGATTGGCTTGGTTTTCTTATTATTAATATTTCAAAGAGAAATATAAATATTAACACTTAAATTCGATATTCAGTATACAAAAAAAAAATATATGTAGAAAATAGAAAACAAAATGAAATGTAAAGTAAGGACTTCTTCGTTTAAACTAAATTATTATTCGCCAGTTGCAAACTGCAAAGCCAGGATTGAGACAACTATTAAATGTATTTCACATTCTATACATTTCAGTAAAACGGTTAATTTTGTTATAAAATGATTCTAAGTGTCGATTATAGTTTTTTGTTTTGTTTTGAGAGATTGTTTTGGAGTAACGGGATCTAATCTGTGAACGGTACAAACCGCTCTCGTCTTTGAGAGTGTTTAATGCTTTCTCTTTTTATATAGATACTTCATTTAGAATAAACGTCTCATTTCTACATTTTATTAACAATAACATATTAATAACAAAATTACCATACTGTATCATAACAACATTTCCGGAAATAAAAAAACCTATCAGATTTCTGGCTAATAAAACCAAACTAAACGACTTTTAGACCATTCATTTGGAAATTTTTTCATTAATAACGGCTTACCGAAAATAATAGTAAAAATACAAAACTAAAAAGTAACTTTAATCGAATAAATGGTTTCTACGCCATGCTCTTAGGTATCATGATAAATTTACCACACATACCAAATTTTATCACAGATTATAAAATCACATTTTATTGTTCATTTTGCAAAAATCATTACCAAAGCGCTTCGGTGAAAATTACTGAGCTTTCTAGAGTTCCCATAAAGACAGAAACTCGATAAAGTTTACCATACTCTTATAATTTTGACCATACTGTTTTTCATTGCGAAAAAAGGTGGAAAATCTACAATTTAAAACCAGTGAAAAAAATGACATGCATAGGATCATCTTTTTCAAACAATTCATCTTTTTTTAAATAAATGTAACAATGAAGAGTGATTTAGTGAAAACCAATATCCTTATGGAAAAAAAATTGATTTTTATATTTTAAATTTTCATAAAAAATATTTATTTCCTATATCAAAATTTTCGTTTTACTATATTAATTCTCGCAAAATAAGACAGTTGTCAAAAATAAGAATTATTATATATAAAAGCCCAACACGACTCACTTTCCATTTCTTTTGCATTTTATAATAACTTTTTTGAAAGATGAATACTAGAAATGAATATTTTTCTTGTGAAGTAAGGAAGCTAATAAGAACATGGAATTTATCAAAACTGCAACTGACGAATTTTATAACTTAAGATAAATTAAAAACTATTTTAAATCGACTTATAAAGCTGAGTCAATCTCATTAAAGAAATCTCTTTTTTAAATTAAATGACAATATGCATCCTTCTTCACAAAAAGTTCTTCTTCCAAAATTGTTATTCATGTTTAAGTCCACAAATTTATCAAAATGTGCAATTTATTGCATAAACAAAACCATTGAAAAATGCTTATAGTATTAGAGATAATAAAAAAAATTGTGGAAAAAATTTTCTTAAAAAAAGGTCACAAATATTTAAGGAAAAAATCGTGTCTGTATTAGGCGCATTGCAATCTAGTAGAGATTAAAATGTGAAATTCATAACGCTTTCGTTTTTCCCTCTGACAAAAGAAAAACACTTTTATTAACTTTAGACGTAGTTTACTAGGACTAAGATCATTAATATTTCGTCAAAAACAATAAAATTTTTTTTACTTAAATATTAATTTGCTCCTTTCCTACCTCATATTCTTACAATTGGTTTTGATGTGAACTTTTTAAACTTAATAAACCAAAATCAACAGCTTGAATAAGTTTTAGACGCAACATTTTAAATTAAGAATCAAATATTATTTTCCATATTTTAATCATTTTATGTGGAGGTTTTTAAATAAATGGTTCTTACTTTATACATTTAACCTCCATAATTATTTTTACTATTGAATGTGAGGTTTCAAAAGATGAGAGCAGTGTCCCTCTTTTTTCAGAGCTTTTGCCTAGAATTATATTTTCATTTCAACGTAACTTACGCCTGTCAATTGCATTCGTTTTCTAATGATTCTAACCCAGAAAAAAGTTTAAAAAGACAATATTGACGTTCATTCGTGAATCTAATAGTTTCACAAAAAAAGGTAAAGATTAAATCTAAATGACCTTTAAACGTAAATGGCAAAAAAGATGTTAAGACACGATTTAGCGAATAGTTCAAACTTTATTAATTAGAACAATAACAACATATTAAAAATAATTTTGTATATTTTATATAAAATAACACGTTTTGTTTAACATTCGACAGAAAATAAAACATTTGAAAAATTATACAAAAATAATCGTATCTATACATATTCATTTATATTCGAAACCAAATCTCCAATCTACACAGTTAGAATGAAATTTTAGTACAGACATATAAGAAATAAAATCAAAGAGAAATCAAATCAAATGTAACGGAATAATCTTAATTTGAATACATCTTATAAATGCTTAATTTAAAAGAATTATGAAATTTTGATTGCCGAAATAGTTTTATAATTTGACCTTGAAAGCAAAAAAAAACTTAAGTGATCGGAGAATTAAAAAAATTATGTTTTTCAGAGGTATACTTTTTCTGCAATCTTAATCATAAACTTATAGAGCTTAATATTTTTAGCAGGAGTTTTTTTTTTTTTATTTAGATATTTTTGCATCAGCTAGGTTTTGTTATTTATCTCCTACGGTTAAAAAAGTAGAGGAAATAATAATTATGTTTATTGAGTTTCAGATTAAGCTTATGAAAAATTCGTTTATATAACAAGGTAAAAAATTTAGTTTTAATAGTTTAAAAAAATAATTTATATAAAATTTCAAAATTATACTAATTTAAAAATAATTACAATTTAAATTTACAACAAAAGTTTAAATAATTATTTTTTCAAGCTAAAATATAAAACTGGAAATAACCATTTCTTAATAAATACTTAATATTGTAATTAGAACACATATATTTAATTTAAATCTACAAAATACAATACTGAAGTATTTTCAGTTACACAAAGTGACTTATAACAGTCAACAATTTTTTTTCAAACATAAATATTTTACAACACAATCAGGTAAAACTTTATTCCTAAAATAAACTATGGACATATAAATACATTTAGTAATACTAAAAAATAACTTGCATTAAGTACAATATTCAATGAAGTGCAAAATGTTGTAACAAATAAAAATGTGTTTTATTTAATACAACATTGAATAAAAATGGTATGACACTAATGTTGTATATATAATGATACTCATGCGACCATTTAGAGAATTCAAACATTGCAATGATGAAAAGCTGTAAGTACCTTAAAAAAATATAAGTAAAAAATGCTTTGGTGTGTAATAATTCTATGAAATAACTTTTCATAATAATAATTCTTAAAAGAAAACTTTTTTTCTGTTTTTTTTTTTCATTTAAATACATCTTTAAGAGCTTAAAAAGTTTTTAGTTCAAATTTGAATGATAAAATATATCTATCTTTATTTTTTAATTGCAAATATTTAAATTATTACTTTTGTTTAAAAAATATTTTCAAGAAAAATACGATAGTCTTAATACATTCAACATCAATTATATAATTGCACATTGTTTGATAGAAAATATTAAACAAGTAAATAAAAAATAGCAAAACCTTGCTCTTCAAATTTTAGTCATATAAGAGTAAGTATCAATTTATTGCGCCTAGAAACCAAAATATGTATATATGGTCAAATGATTTATTGGCGAAGAACTCTTAAATTCCGTAATTTATTTCTTCAGATACGCTTCTTCATGCAGATATTTTATCAATTTTTAACATAAAAACTGATTGGTATCACTTTTAATTTGTTTAAATAGTTCTGGTATTTGTAAATTTAATATTTGAAATGCCATAAATATGACCAACAAATCACCAAAAGCATTCACCATAACATAGCACCAATATAATTTGTATCAAGCATATAAATTGTCTTTTATTATTGCAAATTGCTAATAACATTTTAGTAATAACTATTAGCTTATACAAAAATACAACGACTATTTGTAACAAACAGGCACAAATTTGCAAATATATTTTGCTAATAGAACTTCATTAAAAAATTACATTTTGGAGCTAGTCTCTCAGAATAATTCTAATCTCAAAGTATATTTTGTAATCGTTATTATAATTTTTTATAAATAGATTGGAATAAAAAAGACTAGACAAGATAAAAAAAGACTAAGGGTAATTGGACTTCTTGAAATGAATGAGGATTGAATGTGTATGTGCCCATAACAAAGTGCAGCGTCAAGTGAATGGTTAAAGATAAAAGTGGCATTTGGAGGAAAATAAGATTTAGTAAGCAATCTGTTTGTGAAAAGAGCACAAAACTTATGGATATTAATCTATACATGAGTTACAGAATAAATATCTTTAACTTACTAATACTTCATCACTAAGAAAGAAAAAATAAGCAGTAAATAGTTGAATGAACATTGGTATACACAATTAATATTAGCCTTCACTAAAAAGATGAGATGACATAAATCACATTATGATGAATATTTTCCACAATTAACTTACTGTACACCACTCTGTGTATTGTGAAGATTGTAATAATGTCCTTTTAAATTTAAAAGTTCTTGATGGGTGCCTTTCTCTACAATTTTTCCTTTATGAATTACAACTATTGTATCTGCATTTTGAATTGTAGAAAGTCTATGGGCAATTATAAGACATGTGCGTCCACTACTTGCTTTATCTAAGGCTTCTTGAACAACCTGTTTGAAAATAAATCATTGTAGTATGATGTACACATTATTTACTAAATGTATTTTTCGTTTGAAACATTTACTTAACTAATTAATTCGCGATTATCTGAATTTTAAAATGTATAAATAATATAAATGTATAAATGCATTTTTATACACATTCGCTTTTGAGTACTTTTTACATCAATTATCTAAAATGAATTACATGAGTTGTTAGAAACACATATTATACCATATTATACCAAGTTTAAATAGTTTTTTATTTAATTATCATTAATCAGTTTCATAAGCGTTGTTTTGGGATAATCAGTTGAATATCAAATTCTGATACAGAAATCAACAACGAAACGGGCACAAGATCATTCGGATCAAAACGCCTAGGCATAGCGGTAAGGATTACCCGATAGAGATCGGGACAAACAAAAAAAGTCTGATTATTGGTACAGGAGTAACGAAACAATATAATTCAGTCACAACGTAAGTTATCTTGTTGAAAACTGTCCGATAAGGAAAATGTCAAAGCAAAAAATTCAGCTTATAAGTTATTACAAGAGTAACCAAAAAAATATAATTCAGTCCCATTGCTAGGTGTTGTGGTAAAAATTGCAGGACAGGGATAAGGACAAACCACAAAAGTCTATTTATACGTTGATATAGAAGTAATTAAAAAAATATAATTCAGCAAAAATGTTTAAAAGCTAACATCGAAGTCACTGAAAAAGTGAGTTTATTTATACGTTCTTATTAGAAAACTACTGATAACATACATATATATTTCACATCATACAGAAACAAAAACATTACTACATATTATAAAAAATAATGTAAGGAAAAAATACATTCTACTAAAAAATATTGTCAGTAAATTTTGAAAAATAAATAAATAAATAAAAATATTCTTCTAAATCACTATAATTGCACTTATTTCACGTTAACACGATATCATTTTCTCTAGATTTGCATTGAAAAAAATTTCATTTTGACACCCAATCAGTTGATTAATACGTAAAGTAACCTCTTGAACTCGAATATGCCCTCCATTTGACCCCCTCGAACACCGTTTTCTTAGAAAGATCCCTTTACATATCACTTTTCGACAATTTTAATTCCATAAATTTGATTTGAAGGAAAGAAAAAGAATTTCCTTAATCAATAAACTTGAAGACAGGAAAAATGAAAAGTTCTAAACCAATTATATTGTATTTATTTGATGAGAGTGTTAACAAACCTTTTCACTTTCCGCATCGAGGGCAGAAGTTGCTTCATCAAGAAGTAATATTTTGGGATTTCTTAAGAGAGCTCGAGCAATAGCCACTCTCTGCTTCTGGCCACCACTTAATTGCGTGCCTTTGTCACCAACTGGAGTGTCGTAGCCCTTAATGCAACAAAAATAATAAGTAACATAAATTAAATAATCAATTTATACTAGCTTGTAAGTATTTTCAGTAAATATTAAAAGCAAATTATTTAAATCTTTTGTATTTCATAATTGTACTTATGTATGCAATGCACTTGTTAAAACTTTTAATTGAAAATAACATGCAATATACAACAAATATTTGCGTTTAGTGCAGCATGAAGTCAAATGAGTTAAAATAACAACAATAATTCACTTATTTTGATTACATTAATTAAACAAAATCGTCTCCATCCATTATTAAAGGATAAAGTCACATGATTTATACATGTATGTAACTTTAACTATGTATTACTATTTAGGACATCTATAAAAAGAAACATGTTCTTAACTACAAATACATTAAAAGGAAAAAATTTTCAACATCAATATTTTAGATAAATCTTAGATTCTTTGAGATAATATAAATAGATTCCTATAAAATTTCCCATAAAATTATCACATATGTTCTTCTTAACTAGTGCCATTTAGAAATGTTCCGTAAACGGGATTGCACAATCGATTTATGTAGCGGACGTGATAAAAAAATTAAAGTAAGTTTTTCTTTTAATAGGTACTGACACGCTAACAATTCATAATAGCGATGGAAACATCATAACAAGAATTTTTAAAAATGATGTTAGTGCTAATACTTAATGTTAAATTAATAATATAATGTAGTAGTATTAAGTTGTTATATATATATATATATATATATATATATATATATATATATATATATATATATATATATATATATATATATATATATATATATATATATATATATATATATATATGTGTGTGTGTGTGTGTGTGTAATATAGTTACCAAAACTGAATATAGTGTGTGTGTGTAATATAGTTACCAAAACTGAATTTATTTAAAAAAAAAAAATTATTTTTCACCTGGGGCAATGAAGAAATGAAGGTATGAATATTGGCTTGACGTGCTGCTTCGATAATTTCTTGCATTTCAACTGATCTAGAATTGTCTCCATATGCTATGTTTTCAGCTATACTATAACTGAATAAGACAGGTTCTTGTGATACAAGGCCGATGTGAGATCGAAGATTAGCCACTTTTATATCCAAAACATTTTCTTCATCCAGCATCTAATTTAAAATATGAATAAACATTATATTTTTATCTATAGTATTACAAGAATATAATTCTGATAGGAATATTAGTTTTGGTGTAAGTAGTTCCGCGGAGTATAAGACTTCTCCGGAAAAAATTTGCAGGAGTCCCAAAATTCATGAATTTTTTTCCTTGTGGAATTATATAACTCAATACACTGAGCCGTATTTACCGTATTTACACAATTTACCGTATTTATGGCTGTATGGGAGCACTAAAAAGCATGCAGTTTTTACCGAAACGCTTTGGTAATGGTTTTGGTAAAAATAACAATAAAATGTTATATTTACAATATGAATTATAATATTTTATAATATGAGTTAAAATTTATTATTTTTGGCAAAATTTGGTTATTTTATCATGATAGGAAAGAGCAGCTACTCCCAAATGGTGCTTCGCGGAACCTTAGGGTTCCGTGGAATAGTTAAAAAGGTTTTGAAATTCTTATACCCAGTTGTTAAGTTTAGAAACCTCTGATTATATTTAGATCTAGCCCATAGTTCATTTTTTTTTTAATCTTACAGTTGCCTTCATGAAATCATTTTAAGTGCAATGCCATTAAAATAGAAATGTTTTTTTAAAGAAAATATTATATTTCTAAGAACAATGAATTTAACAAATTATAAGAAAGCAGGCATTTATAAAATATTCCATTAGTCTTATCCATCTCGCCTTTCGAAAAAAAAATAAATTCATTAATAAAGAAACATATTTCTATAATAACCATTTTCAACGTTTATAGTAGTTCTTTTAAGTTTACATATCGAAGTATACCATAATTCGGCTTTAATTTATTTTCAGCTAATATACATATATCGGAAACAAATTCATACTAAACTAGATATAGCGCAAGGATTTTAAATTTAATTGTCGAATATGAAACCTATTTTAAAAATATTGATGATAAAATGATGAAATTTTTATTCATCTAATTAAATATTTTGAATACAGTCTTTCATAGGTTATAACGTTCACAATTAACTTAAACTTTATTTATTAAGTTGATATTCCACCGAATGAAGGTTGATTATTTAGGGTTCCGTAGCCGAAAAAAATTGAGGAAATGTTGGCTTAGAACGCAAGAAAAATTTATTTGGTCAAATTTAATTTTCAGTTTTGTATTTTACAAAATGTGTTTAAATAAAAACTATAATTTAAAAAAAAAACGGAATTTCCAGTTAAACGTTACACATTGTAACTATATGAATAGTTTAAGTACCGTATATTTTGGTTTTATTACCAGACTTATGTCTTTTTTTACCAGAATTATATTTACCATACAATACGGTAATTTAAGAAGTTTTTTTATAATCCGTGTGAAATTTATCGAATTACTTGCTCTACGGGAAGGCCAAAGAGCACGGTAATTTTAACCAAATCACTTTAGTATTGATTTTGGTAAAATTGACAGTAAAATATTGCTTGATAATGTGAGTTAAAATCTGTTAAATGTGGTAAAATTTCGTAATTTTAAAGTGATACCATAGAGCATGGCATAAAAACCATTCATTTCTATTTTTCAGTTTTGTATTTGTTGTAATAAGAATTATAATTTAGAGAACCGGAATTTCCGGTAAACTGCTACCACATGAATGGAAAAATGACCAAATGAATCGTTTAAATACCGTAATGTCTTTGTCAGTTATTCTGTCTAGATTTTGTGAATCTTGTTGACAACAATGATCATTTTCTTTAAAAAAAAATTAAAATTTTTAGCGAAAACAGGTTTTTGTAACTTTGCTTTTAGAGAGGGATTCCGTATACGGCAAAAGTGTACGGCAGTAGAATCGCTGCGTACCGGGGTAATAAAAGATGGTTGCCGAAAGGTGAAACTGACTTTAAGTCTACCATTAATCTCTAATCTGTAATTTATTTATCAGCAATTAAAAATTTGGAAAGGCAGAATCTTCTGCAGTTTTGTTTATATCAATGGTTCAAACTGAATATCAATAAGAAAATTCCATTTTTTAAAAGTCTGTTCTGAAAGATGAAATTAAAATTTTAGAGCGATTTTCAATATCGGAGGCTAAAATCCCTTTTTTACCTACTGTCTAAATTTCAGAACACTAGCATAAAAGGTTATAGAGTTATAAAGAGAGACAGACATCCATATTCTTCGTTTAATTATTATTATTATAGATAACTTATTGAAATTGTATATTACAACTAATTATCTTCCTATTAATAGCAATTAAATCTCTGGCGTTGGTTTTAACTTTAATTTTCATAAAATATGTTTCCATGTTCACCAGATCATTTGCTAAATGCATTGTATTAAACGTATGAAATATATATTCTCTGCATGCATTAAATATTGTATATCATACTGGAGTAGTATATTACTGGGTATCGTGAGGCAATTTCGAACCTCATTTGGGTATCGAAAATCGGAAAATTTGGAAACACCAGCTTTAATGGGAAGTTCTTAGAATAATAGCCGAAAAAAGAGCTTTTTAAATCAAAGTAAAACTATTCTTGAAGCTGATTATTGAATGTTGAGGAATACTTAGAATTTAAAATTTTTCTCTTTGCAGAGAGATCAATTTCAGGAAAACATTAGTATTTGACAATTTTGATCAATTAAATAATAAAGTAAAAAATATACTTAATACGTAACGATACAAAATATGGTATTGTTAAAAATTCCCAATTACATATCAATTGTAATGTTTGTGCAAACTAAAGAAAAAACAAATGAATTGAATAAATAGTGATTACAAAAATTTTTTCTCCCATTTTTGTTAAAAAAAAATCAGAGAAATTATATTTTTGAAACAGTAGATTACCTGAAAATGAGATAACTTACCACATTGCCATGCCAAGGATCGTAAAAACGTTCTATCAATTGTACACAAGTACTTTTACCGCATCCACTACTTCCCACTAGAGCCACAGTCTTCCCTGGCTCTATGGCTAAATTTAAACCTCGCAAAATTCTTACATCAGATCGACTTGGATAGTTGAAGTACACTTTTTGAAAATCAACGTTGCCTCTAACTTCATTCTAAAATAAAGTAGGTATTTAGTATATAATTACGCAATATTAATACTTAAGCAAAATAAGAATTTCTGTATCGTTTAAGTCCTGCTGCACGATATTTTTTTTCCTTACACAGAATTAAGAGGAATGTATTCAAATTCTCACACATCAATCATATTGAATCTTTGTGTTCAATTCTTTTCTGTACACTGAAAATGATGCAGTCTCTGTATTTAGTGGCAAAAATACAATGTTGAATACGAATTATTTCCAATGAGCTGCACAATGGGCCTTGCCGATAAGCAGACCTAGTGCGTTCTCCAGAGGTGATATCCACTCTTTCAGGACCACCACAATGGGTGAGATACCGCTGGTCATGTCAATTTGAACGTCTAGTTTCTGCCACACTAGATGGCAGCACCGAGACTCTATTTGGATGCTAAAGTGCACTAGGAATTTAATTTTGCCGGAAATGCCAAGAGCCTATAAGGCACTATAGGGATCTTTTACATGCCGCATAATCATACGACATGGCCGCTGAGGATTTTCTGCATCCCGAAAATCCGGTGTCTGGGTCGGGGATCGAATCCGCAAACTTGGGCTCGGAAGGCCGACGACAAACCAACTGCGCCACCCAGCCACGAATACGAATAATAAATGTTTTTTATGAAAATGAACAAACTTCCTATTACTTTGGTGAATTCAACGTAATATAAGCGCAAATACTAAATAATTTCATTATAATTAAGTTAAACTTTGAGTATCTTTCCTTTTAGGCGTTTAAAATACATTCATGCTTTAGATTGATATAGATGTGATTTTTTTTATCGGACATTGTTCTAAAACATTAATTTTTTATAGAGTACATTATATGAATTAGAAGCACACTGCTTTATGAGACAATCATTTCGCGCATAGTTTCTATAATTTTTAGATTAAGGAAATTATGTTTTTTTATTATAAAACGTTAATTTTTTAGTAAACCACAATTATCGGTATAAAAACCTCAAAAATATTCTGATTTTAAAATATAATCAAAACATTTATAGTAAGATTCATAAAGATAAATCCAATAATAACACACATTTAAATCTAATAATGAGAGATAAAAAGAAATGATTTATTTTTGCAGAAGTGAAAAAAAATGCGTTTAAATAAAATTCATTTCAACTATTATTTCGAAATTTGCATTAAAACTCTTATAATGGAGATGATAAAAACAACTAAAATAGTTATTGATTTTAGAGTTGTATTGAAGTTGTTCCATCAAGCTAGAGTTGCTATATACTTAACTTCCGACATTTTAAAGGATATATACTAACAAGAAAGGTACTCCAAGTGTCACCCCCAAATTAATAAATTTTTTTTATTAATTCACTAATTTTTTAAGTAATCCGTATTTTCCCTCATCCAAAGAAGAAAAACAGATGTTAATTGAAAAATTCTGAATTTTAATGCTTGTACGCGAAAAATATTTTTTGTTCATAAAAAAATTTATAAAATGTGGCTATTAAATAACGGTATTTATTTTTAAAAAAAACTGTTTTCTTTTCTTTCTTTTTCTTGAAAAAAAGTATATAGTTTTAACGTTGCATCCTTAAACGGGATTATTCTGCACATAAGTTTAAAACTTGAAGATCTAGGGCCCCTTATAAGGTTTGAGAATAAACCAATCTATGCCTGGAAATATCAACGTACACAGCTAAGAGGACCTCCCCTGTATTAAACTTGAGTTCAGACGAGTTTGAAACGGCACTTAAATTTTTTTTAAATTTTCGCATTTTGAAATTTTTCAGTAATTATACTCCAAAATTGCATTCAGCTGCTGCTCTATCGTAATCTGATATATATGGCGACCAATTTGTTGAGCTTGATAAGTTAGTCTCCAAATTATTAAAATTACTTAAGATAAGCTATATTTTATAAATTTTTTTACAATAATTACTGAAATACGTAAAATTAACATAATTTAAGATATTGAAGATAATTAAAAGTACAATTTCAAATGCACATTTACATAAATAGAGACGCACGCCTACATAAATTGAGATGCACGATGACGCTTCAGGACATGAATTGCTCTGGAATTCTCATTTGTGATGTACCCATGATGTATGATGTATGATGACGTTATGATGTATAATGATGTTAATTATGATGTACCCGAATTTACAGTTTTATTTTTTTGCAGAACAATAATAAGTTTTGATTATATATTTATGGAAAAATGCCAGTTATAATTTTTTCAGTTATATGGGATAGTTATCATTCTGAAATTTTTCGAAATAAGATATGATTTCAAGAGTTTCAGTAAAAAAATTATTAAATGACATACCAGAATTTTTCCCTGTGGAGACAGAGGATCTATACTAGGAACTATATCAAGAAGTTTAAATATTCTGACAGCGGCCAATTTAGCTTTATTGTAGTCAGGAGCAATTGCAATAGCCTGTCCAACCATCATCATTCCAATTAAAACTCCTTCAAGAACCCTGTTTTTATAAGAAAATAAATTAAAACCAGTCAAATAATATCCAAATGAAGAATAGGTATACTTTGTGCAACGTATGAATAAATCAAAAGAATGTGAATAAAGTATAAGTAATAGCAAAAAAATAAACATACTAATATATGAACAACAATCTTCCTCAGTGTCGGAACCAGAAACTATCCAATCGAAATTCTTAAATAGATCCTTATTATATTCATGCGCTGATTATATTAGTATGTGCAAACTATATATTTCTTTATATATATAGCTAAGGCTATCATAATATTTAAATAAATAAGAACACATGCAAGGCATTGTATTCTTTTAACTCTGTTGTACAAAAATACTGGGAAGCTAGAAAACTAATGGCTTAGTGGATAAACACCTAGTATTTTCAAATAAATAAATATTTAAATAAATAAATAAATGGGCATTAAATATTGAAGTAATAATTGATTGAATACAAGTATTTTAGTTCTCTAAACTTTATTTCTAACTTTAACAAAATTTATTTCGTTAAATCACTTCAACAGTATTTTCCTGAAATCGAATGTATTGAAAATATCTTACTTTAAAAGGTCCTCATATTTCATCTCTTGATCGGCAACTAGTATTGATCCATAATACAAGACAGCAGCATACGAAAAGGGGTTCAGTCCTTGGGCAAAGCCATAAATAAGTCCTCTTATGTGAGCCATCTTTCGCGAATTTCTAAAAATAATGAAAATGATAAACTTATGTTTATTTACTTATTATTCGAAGCGTGCTGAACTGTTATTAACTTTTAGCAGGGGTCTGTCCAGACATTTTGTGAAAGGACCGTTTTTGTAAAATTGTGAAAAAATTACTAGTAATTTGTGAATATAAAATGAACGTTAAGTCACATTCTTTCAACCAGGGTCCGCTTTTGTGAATTTGGGCAAATAGGATCCGTTCTCAGGGGTCTGTTTAGAAGAAATTTGGGTCCGTTAACGGACCATTCGCAAAATATCATCTCATAAAAAAGGACCCTTCACAAAATATTTTAACTTAAAAACGGACCCTTCACAAATTAATTTTTCTTTTAAGTAGCTGCAGAATATTCATTTCGGACAAATAAAGGAAGAAGCTTCTGCTGAAGACAAAATTTAGTTCGTTTACATTTGTCTATCTCCCCCCCCCCTTCCTGGAAAGGGTTTATTCCATTAAGAAAACAATAATTAAGATAAACAAATTTGTGAAGGGTCCGATTAAAAGATAAATTATTTCGTGAAGGGTCCGTTTCTAAGTTAAAATATCTTGTGAAGGGTCCGTTTTTATGAAAAGATATTTTGTGAAGGGTCCGTTAGCGGACCCAAATTTCTTCCAAACAGACCCCTGCTTTTAGGTATTATAAGTTTAAAGAAAAGAATTCGATATGCGACAAATACAACAATCTAAAAATAATATATAAACTGTGGTAAGGACATATGATTCTTAAAAGTCATGAAAATTTGTTCTGTGCCACAACAATTTTTTTTCTTGCGTCAAAGCCAGATTACATTTCGATGAAAACAGCATAAAGTACGAAATTCGAATATTATTTCAATGGTTTCCAACCAGTGAGGATTGAGTATATTCTTCGTTCTCTGTTCTTCATTCTATGTTTAATTTCTACTGCAAAACCCTTTGTATCATCAGAAGGCAAATTTAGGCAATGCTTTCACGAAATCTCTGTGATAAAGAAATGGTGAAAAGTTCAATTTAATTAATAACCCATTTAATTTGTTATTGGGAAAAGTTCATGATGTTTTACAAGATTAATTTCTTTAATTAAAAACTGACCACTGTAAACCACTGTTCTCTAATTTGCAAATCTTTCTAAGTGCTTTCGGATCATTGTTTCCCTCTGTGTCAACTTATCTTTAAGAGTCTAAAGTCTCAATTGCATTACAAATGATGACAACTCAAAGAAGTAAATAGAAATTCGAAAGTGGCCAGCATTAGCAGCATACCGAAAATTAGTAAGGAAAAAACAAACACAGGCATCCTGTTAAACGAAATGTGACAAATACTACACTGGTCTACTATATGAATACCTTTTTTCCCTTCTAGCAATTCTATCAATATTTAGTTATTCCATTTCAAGAACTAGTCTGTTTAAGGAAACTATGAAAGGATTGGTATATTAAAATTTTTCATGCCATTGTTGTCGAATTTTTAAAACGTGTTAAGAAATAATAAAATCTGATTAAATATTTGTATAGTAGTATCTTTATGTTTTAGGTTTTGAAAGTGGACGTGACCTTTTAGCTAAAATGAAAAGAGTGAAAGGATCAAAATAAATTGGGAACCCCTAGAATTTTTTTTATTTATTAACTTTAACAGAAATTAAATGTTTGTACCGCTTTAAGGGGAGTGGATAGAGCAAATACCAATAATGCTAAAACCAATAATCTAAACAAGATATTGCTTTAGTTTTTTCAGAAAATACTTGCATATACATGTTTACACTGTGGTAACAGTTAAGACATATCTTTGGTCGAAATTTTATTAAAAAATTATTAACTAAGAACTTTTAATTTTTAAAATGTTAATAATTTTTGATCAAAAATCGTTCATAACTCAAAAAGTCTTCTGTTAAAGCTAAAACATTATAATAGTATATAACTGATATAATATCAAATATCCCCAAAAAATTTCGAGGCGATATAAGTAATTTTTTAGTAAAGGTACAACGAAAAAGATCAGTTTCAGCATTATTGATATATGCCCCACCGACTCCCCTTAAGAAATCTCCGACTTTTTTAAAAAAAAAAACTAGAAAAGAATTAATAAAAAAACTCAATTTAAAATTTAAATTAGGTATTAAAAGAGATGCATTAAATTTATTAAAAAATCTTTACCATTATGATTTTACAATAACACCGTTTCATTTGCATCATATTATTTAACAAACGTTTTACGTAATCTCTCTTACGTAATCTCATAAGTTTTCATAAAAATGTAGTATTGATTTTTCCTCATCTGATGAAAGAAATTTACATTAGCTTCAGTAAAAATATCTGTTTAATTTGTTCTTGAGTTAAAAAATTAATAATTGCTTCACGCTCCTTAAAAAGATTTAAAGCTTTCATAGCTATTACAGATTATAACTACAGCAATTAATGGTATAAACTAACTTGAGAGGCTTCAGAAGAGCAGAGTAGAATTGGTGGTAGAAGTTTTTTTCTTGATGCAGAGATGCAACAGTGCGTATGCTTTCTATTGCTTCTATTGCTACCTAAATATTAAGAAAATAAACATGTGTCAAGTAATGCTTCTAAATGTATAATTAATGTATGTATTCTAAATGTATGCATAATTTAAAATGCTTGTTAATTAAACAAGCATTTTAAGATATAAACTGAACTATTTTCCGTAAATTGTTTGAAGCGTGAATATATTTAACAAAATAAATGGAGAAAACAACATATTCTAAACACATAATTAAATTAATGGATTTGATCAGTGTTTTCCAAACTTGAATACAAAATCATGGTAAGATTTTTTTATAAATCGTATATAGTATTTATCTGTTACAAATTTGTGCATTTAATAAAGGAAACAAAACCACTATATATGTTTTATTGTCAAGAAAATTTGCATATTTTTTTTAAATATTAAGTTAAATGCATTACATTTTCTATATATTTTTCATGGGTCTTTTGGCATATTTGTAGAAGTAGCTTGTTGTAGCCACATTGCTTGTTTATTTGTATCTATATAGAATTAGTACTTATGACACCTTGATCATATTGTGCATGATCTGTACAATTCTATTTGGATTGGCAAGTATTAATAAAAAATAACACTAATTAAAAATTTTTTCAAATCAAATGATCGGGGTTTAAGGTTTTCATTTAAAATTTTATCTTAAGTAAACATTAATATATTTTTTATCAAAATAATTCAGAAGGAGTGTAGGAAAGAAATAGTATAGCGTTTAGAATAATCTCTATGAGTATGATATCCATTTTAAAGTGGAACTAATTTAGTAAATTTTTAGAGGAAACCATGTGACACTAATTTACTTTTTAGAAGACTTAAACTTTCAGTTTATAACTCAAATAAAAAAGATTTTTATTTAGAGTTTGCTTTGCCATATATTAATTGGTTTAGGAAATTTAATTCATTCATTTTTAACACTTAAGATTTCATCAACTTGTTTTTTTAGTAACGTTTTTAAGGTCTCCCTCAAGTTAAACATTCCAATTATTCATTCAAGTTTTCGACTTTCTTTCCGTTTTTTCCATTATTTATTTCTTTATATTAAAATGTATATATTCAATTATACTAATAATCAATGATTTGCTCATTTATTTTATTTGTTTATTTATTTATTTATATCGTTTAACTATTCTTGTATCATACACTTATTCTTTCAAGCATTATTTGAATTTATTCAATCGATTTAATTCAATTACTTTCCTTAATCAATTTATTAAAATGCATAGGCATCGTTGGTGGTGGGGCTTTAGTATATGTCTCCCGAAATAATTAAAAATCTATAAAAATATTCCCCAATATTTCTGACAAATAACGAAATTTTTTGCGAACTGTCGATTTAAATTGCTTAAACTTAAAAGCACGAAAGAGATAAAAAAAATAAATAATAATTTTGTTGGTAATTAGCACATTTAAGAATTTTTTTTCTTGTGTCTAAGATTTAGAGAACTATTGTAAATATGTAATTTAACTTCGTTCCCCTCAAAAACTGGATTCTATATCGACGAGCATGCTAAAAATATGCACTATTAGCAAACGTGAGATTTTAAAAAAGTAGAGTTAAATAAGTATGTTACAGAAAAAATAAGAATAATTATTTAGAATTTTTCAAGTTGAAATCTATTTCAAATATTTTCCGTAGAATCAGAAAAGATATCGTGCACAATATTTATACTTAAAGAAAACACACGTGAAAAGTTTTTCTTAAATATTTCATGCATTTTTATTGTTAAAATTATTACCTTTGATGCGGCCTCTGTTCCAGCCTTTTCACTTGTTGATTGACCAGACACAACTATTCCTTCAAAATAAGCACCCAAGAGAACGAAAGGCATGAAAGCCAATGTAAGACCACCAAGTCTTGCATCATACCACATCGCAAGAATTATTCCAAATACAAAAGTTGAAAGAGCTTGAAATAAGGTTGACATTCTTGCACCGGTAGCCTAAAAGTTTCAATATATCTAATAAATGAATTTATGCTAATCAATATTTAAAAGCACACGCAATTTGAATATTAAATGGTATATATTTTTTGTTACATTTTTCCTTTGTCTATTTGGAAGATGTGTTAAGCACTATACCGTCCACTATGTTTAGTGAAAAATGTGATTACTGTTACAATTGTAATAAACAACCAATAAATTATTATTGATATTTCTATTTTATAAATTGTTATTAATATTTCTATTTAATAAATTATAATTAACAATATTATTTAATAAATTATCAATAAATTCTAAGCCATTAACTATCATTAAAACATTTGAGATTTGATTTGATTTTATATTTTTAAGCAATTGACTTATAATTCTTAAAAAACTTATTTGACAGTAATTTTAAAATTTTGCATTGGATGTGGACCGAAATTATTTTAAATTTTAATACAGTTTTGTATGGAATTAAATAACCAACTGACAATATTCGTTTCAATTAATAATTTTTCTAAAATTTTTTGTTAATGAATTCAAATAAATTTACCCCTTGAACTTTTGAAGCATCTGAAGTCAGGCGAGAACAAAGAGCACCAACACTGTTTTTAGAATTGTCGAAGAAACTCATATCCTATTAAAAAAAAATGCTTTGTATTAAGGGAATTGAATTTTAATCTTAGCTTTAAACAGTAAATATATATTAATTACAAACCTGAGTAATTATGTTGGCAAACACCATTTTTCTTAACCTTGAAGTTAGTTTTTCGCCAGCAACAGAAAACATAAACATCTGAAAATGGGTCATACCGTAAGTAAAATATGAAATAAATGGAAACTTGTAACTATGCAACAATAACACATTTATTAGTTTGCTTGTTTATTTTATCATTCTAACTGTGAAGATTTTAAGATATAATAAATGCTTCTCAGCTTTAACATCATTAGATATTAAATCAAAGGTTATTAAATAAGAGTAATTAATTTTTTATTACGATGATAGGAAAGATGCAATTGGTATTAAAAGAGTAATTAATTTTATTTGTTTGATAACTATAAGAAAGCTAAAGTATATATTTTTTTCATTGCATCAGAAACAATTGTTAACAATCCATTAGATTTTAAGTAATCCATTAATATAACGAGTTTTATAGATACATTCGAAGGTGGTTAGTTTCAGTATATTAAATATGGTTGAATCAATGAGTTCATATAAAAGAATTATTAAACGAATAAAAATAGTAGATTTCATCCACTGTACATGAATATTAGATTTGACCACAATTTCTGAGAAAGATTCTCATATATCATTGTCTCCTATATCATTCCCCTATATCTATAATATTCACTGATATCTCCAAATCAATAAATATTTTTTTTATTGGTATTCTAAATTAGAACACCAAAGTAATTGAAAAATAAAAAAGTGAAATATAACAGTACACTATGTATCATTAAGAATGAAGTTTATTTCATTACCTGTAGAAAAGTGCAGATAAAAGATGTAATTCCTAATACTACAAAGATGAGACACCAAAAGTTAGTTTCATCAGTAATTTTATCAGGTGGTTTAGCTAAAACCTATAGAAAAATTGAAATTGTCAAAAAAATATTTTTGCGAATAATTGCAAGCACTACTTTACGAGAGCTCTTTGATAATGCTATACATCAAAGTCTGAATTTAACAAATCAACAGCTGCCTCTAACGCGGAATTAATACTAAAGAAAACTTTGTGGTATAAAAATATTAATTCTGAAATAAAAACAACTATATAAAAACTTTTCAAACGTATGATACTACATCATCCGTAACGTTGCAAAATAGGATAAGGAAATGTAACAGAATGTCATTAAATTTTACATTTGATTTTTTTTTATAGTTGTTGTTTATAGTACAGAGCGGTTAAAGGTGCCAACTTTCAGAGATATAATTAAAGTAAGAGTAGTGAATTTTTGGAGGCAGAAGGTGATTCCAATGTGGAAATTTATCGTTGAACGTTTGCTGCTTGTGGCAAAAATTCTCTAGGACAAATGGCTTGGATCAAATGATGTGAAAGTTTTCGTGGTGGGTGTGCATTAAGTATCTGCTAAACCCCGTTGCGTCAAACGCAATGATTTATTAGGAATTCGTAACTACTGTAAAAAAATAGTTAAAGGTGATTAAATAGTCTTGTGACATTTGGTCAGCACTTTGCCTGACGTGAGTAAAAGATGTCGCAATCACGTTCTGTGAATAAAAATCAACTATATTGCGTTGTTCTGCTCTGGACACATCTCTAAATTCTCTAAATGCTCTCATGTTAACTGGTTAGCCAGTTATATACAGTATTCAGCTATCACTAAAGTCTTTCAGACACTACTTCACACGAACTCTAAAAGTTCAGTGAACAATCAAAATATAAAACCGTTTTGGAAAATTATTGTAATATTAGAAAATTTAGTTTAAAATAGCTCTCCCCAGAATTTTCACACAGTGCAGATGTGCCGTGCTGGGTGTAGGGAAACGGTTCCTGTCTAAGTCCATACAGAAAAAACAAAGAAAAGCATATGATGGGAAGACAAATGATTGAGAAGGAATATTGAGGAAAGAAACAGATTTTCGATTTCCAAATTTCATTTTCTCTCAACATCAAACATTTTAAATAATTAATAATAATTAAAATTTTTAGGGAACGTAAATAAATTCATCTGAGATTCATGTGCATTTTTATGTTCACGATTTTAATCGTATGCTTACACCCGAAAAATTTAAAAACTTGAAAATCGTTTTTTCACAAACCGTCTCGACGCCCTTAAACTTCATATATTAGTATATGGACAGTAAAAACAATTTTAACTCCGAGTATGCAACAAAAAAAAATAGTCACAAAATTATTTTAAGAGAACATATTTTTTTAAAAATAATAAAAAATCGCAGAATTATAAATTCGTAATCATACCCCCAAAATAGATCCAAATATGATACCAAAAGCAGGCATATGCAAGCCCATGCACATTGCAGCCAGTCCTCCAATGACAGCAAAAGGCCATTCGGGTGCTGAAACTTGTAATAATCTAGTTTTGGGTGGATCAGCTTTCTCCTCTTCCTCCTCGTCCTGAGCTTTCTAAAATTATTAAATTATAGAACATTTCATGACTCATAATAAGTAAATATTACCAATTATTGGTACTTCAAGTACGTGATGCATAATTAATATGCTATTTCTGCATAATTCACTATTTGTTTTATTTTATTTTATGACCACCGTTGAACAGCCGACACAATTTTTAAGTTTATGACTACTAATCTTCAACGCCGCAGCTTTGTAATTTTGAAACAATCCAGAAGACAAGGAAACTCCTGGATCAGTACCCCCAGAGGTATTGATTTGTTATGGGAACATGGAGGACTTTGAGACTCGACAGATTTAACGTGCATCAGTCACCATTTACGACACCGGGAGTCTCCGAACGGTGGGGACCGAACCCACGAACTCTTGAACATGTGCCCGGCACCCCACCGACCAGGCTATTCCAGTCTAGTAGCGACAATTTATCTGAATTATTGTTGCACCGCACCTGTGGCCCTGCTACAAGGGGAGTATTAGTTGAGCTTTATTTTATTATATTTTTGTTCTCTAAAGGAGTGTTTATAGTAGAGGCCATATTTTCTTTGTATTCTGATAATAAAAAATATACGGGCCGTGGTATCTCTGTGGTTAGAGAATCGGAAACCAATCTAGAGGAACTGGGGTTCGATCCTTGACTCCATTTAGACCTATCGAGTACATGCGATACAGGTGCTCGTAAAATCTGTGGAATCAAATGTCCTGTAGTCGGTCTCTGAGCAGTAACATGTATACAATGATCTTGAAGAAATTTCCTTCCCCTTCAGATTTATGTCTAAATTGGGGAAGTGACCTCACGAATGAATAGTGCTGCCATCTCTTTGTGGAGTTCTGAGCTAAGACGTACTTTCCCCATTGCGGTGCTTTCATGTCAAACGAAAATAGCAAGTTAAAGAAAAACGTTATCGAAACTTTAAAAAAAAAACTGAAGAGAAAGACAAGGCTATGTATCATATTAATTTCGATCGATCGATAAATCGATAAATAAAACTTTATATATTTGTTATTTTTACTAACACCTTTTCCTATATTGATTCGAAAAATTTAGACCATATTAGTTTTTTTTTCATTTTGCTAAACCCCTAAATAGATATACCTTTAATACGGAACCTAACTTTTAACTAATTGTAATCAAAGTCGAGCAACTGTTCTCGACTCTGATCCCGAAAAAATTGTCATCGAATTTCGACTACACAGCTTTAGTTTCAATTACATAGATAATAAAAGTTTAAAGCATG
Source organism: Parasteatoda tepidariorum (assembly GCF_982258835.1). Classification (NCBI taxonomy): domain Eukaryota; kingdom Metazoa; phylum Arthropoda; class Arachnida; order Araneae; family Theridiidae; genus Parasteatoda; species Parasteatoda tepidariorum. The sequence continues at coordinate 60,813,665 of NC_141756.1, read as the reverse complement.
TGAAATTGAGCAAATTTTTTCTATCTTCTTACCACTGATCCTTCTTTTTCAGCACTGTAGGCAGAAATTTGGCGACCATATCCACTTACTACTGATATTTGGCGATCAATGCCACTTGATATTTGTCGATGCATGCCTGGTCTTGGAATGCTGGCCGAAGAAAGACGTCTTTGAAGACTAGTATCTGATGATATACTTAAAGCACGGGCTCTGTCTTCAATGAGCGGTAGATCGTCATCCTCTTCTTCTTCCTCTTCTGCATTACTAGTCTTAAAAAAGAAAATTTACACAGCAATTGAGTACACCTGCATTATGTATTGGTAAAAAGTCTATTAATTTGAAATCTTTCTACCTGTGTAACAACTAAATCATAATAAAGACCTTTTCTTTTCATTAATTCGTCATGTGTACCAGTCTCTTTTACATTTCCTTCTGATAAAACAACAATTTTATCTGCTGTTCTAATCGTTGAAAGCCTGTGTGCAACAACAATTGTTGTTCTACCTTTGCGAGCCTGAAATTGAAAAGTATTTTATGAAGAATATATACAAATGCAAAGAAACGTTTATAATCTGACAGAAGGTCTCTAGTAATCTGTTTATTTTAAGAACACTTGATAAAAATAAGAATGAAGTGATAACTGCCTGTATGAAGAAGTTATTTACAAACATATGTAATTCGAAACAAAATCTTATGCTAAAGTTATATTTAAGATAAATAAAGTAGGTTTTGAAAATTTTCATTTATTTATTATAATTTTATAGCTATCCAAGTTTTACTAACCAATATAAATAACGAGAAAAGCTTTTGCACGTCATACGACAAATAATCCGGTTTTGAGATAGTTTGTAATTTCCCTTTGGCATTTTATTCCGATTAGTGACATGAAATTAATGGACATGAAATTATTATTATGGACATGAAATTAATTGGTAAAACTTCATGATTCAGTTTTACTTAATAGCTGCAAAATCACAAAAACTAGTGGATCCTATTAATGAGAAATTATAAATCAGAATGTATTTTTCCTTTTTTTTGTTGCAAAATACGTTTAATGCTTTTCAGCGTGACGTTTCATTATTACTCAAAATAATTTTGTTAATTTATTTATTACTGTATTGAGAAAATATCTAATAAATAAAAAAAAATATTTAACACATAAATTATTCCTTTGCTAATCACACTTATATCTGAGGTTTGAACATTGGGCATATTAATACTAAGACACTGAACTATCATAGTGAAGAACTGGAATCCAATCCTCAGCAGAGGCTTAAAGCCCATCCAGCTTCAAATCGATGGGCCTGTCCGAGAAGTAAATGAAGGCATATGAGCTATGCAGGCCACATTATTACAATCATCTCCTGTCATGAAAAAAAGGGGTCACGTTGTCATTAACATCCACACCCCTCTGAGCTGTTTCGGAATGCTTTTACATATTGATACATAATTTATAATAATAATGGATATACAAATTTCTAATAAATAAAAAAACATATTTATGCATTTATTAATTCAGTCTAAAAACACACCAAAATTTGATGACAAATTGGTAAAACATAACAACTGATTAATCTCGGAAATTATTTAAATAAAGAAAAAATCGTTTAAATAATTCATTAGATTGACTTACAAATACACTTATTGAATTGCTACAGGTTAATACATTGTTAAATATTCTTTCGAAATTTCTAAATATAATATGTTTGCAATAGCTAAACAGAAATAATTTAAATTTTAATAGTCTTAAAAAGTACACATACATGATTATTTTTAAAATCATAACGATTTATTAATAAATTGTTGGTGAAAAGATGCTAAACTTTAAACTTTGATTTGGTTGTCATTGCAATAATAGCGCAAAAAAACATTTAGTTTACAAAAAGTTATTTCACGACTATCGTCCATGCATTTAATGAAAAAAAATCTAAAACTTTTGCTTAATTTCTCAATATTGTTTCCATATTTTTTTCTCTAGTCAGTTTTTATGATGAATAAAAGTGGAAATACCAGGAAATGTTAAATAATGGTTTACATTATCTTAATGAAATTAATATAATGAATATAACAATATTAATGCCTTTCTAACATTATTAAAAACTTTGAGTCATAGTTTTATTGTTTTTTTGCATTATATTTTTATTGAATTTTATGTAAAAGACAATTAATTTTTAAGGAACTTAAAAATGAACTTGTGATAAAATTAAATCAGGTTGAACTATGATAATAAATAGTAAAATGTGAACCGTTATCAATTTTCCTTAATATATATCAACCAAACAAATCAATGAATTCTTTTCATCCAAATAAAATTACATTCAAAATAATCAATAATACAATAAAATATTTACACGAAAAATAAATCAAATAAATATTGAGATAAACTATCAATTCAAAAGGAACTTTCTTTGTAAATAATGCACATTTCTTGCTGTTTTCCTACAAAATATTTAATAATGCCTGAAAGTATTAAAAAGAGAAAGTTTGTAATTCATTTTAATGGAGGGAATTAAGAAAATAATGATAATAAAAGACCAAAGTCCACAAGCAGCGAAATAAAATAGATAAAAAAAATATACACTTGACAAAATACAGTGCAATAACTTTTTTATTATCTGTATATTTTTAAACAAAAATAAAGAAATTATATAAATGACAAATATGTTTATCTTCTTCATTCATTTCTGCAAGGCCATTCATATCTTAAGCACTCTTCCCTTCCGTAAAAAACATGTCAAACCATGGAAATGATAAATGTGTGGGACTGCACGCGAGAATATACAGGAAAACAATTACTCTCTTATCTATTAGAAAAAAAGGACGTTTCGTTGACAGTTATTACCGTTTTAGATAGTACATTTGATAGCAGTTTCCCTAAGAAAAAAATTAATAAACAAATAATTTGAAGTAAAAAAAAGAGTCAGAGATATTTCGATTTCCATTTATAAGACCACTTCCCTCGCCATCTTGGATTTTAAGTTAAATTTATAAATTTTTTTCGTTTCCCCGTCGTTTTGAAACTCTAATCAATTTTTTAAATATTGAGTTATCATTCGTCAGCAACGCATATTTAGAAAAAATAATAATTAATGTCGTTGTTTTAATTAGGAGAAATAGCGGTTGATAATTTTCAGAAACTTTATGGCTTTCTTTTTTTTCAAAAATGTAGAGCATTCAAAATGTAGAGCCATCAAATGTAAGCATGCGGTTAATTATTTTGATTAAGAGTCCTCCATTCTCACTGTCTTAGATTTTTAAGAATATATTATAGTTTTCTCGTTTGTTTGTTTCTCTGTTTGTGGTTCTTAATAGACTTCGTAATATAGAGTATTACTCACCTATTATATATAATTAGAAAAATTGAAAAATACTTTCATCTCTAGGATATATAGCGGTTGATAATTTTCAAATTCTATACGTTTTTTTTCTTCAAAAAAGTAGAGTATTTACCTAATGCCGATAATTATTTTGATTAAAAGGTTTCTACCCTCAGTATCCTGGATTTTAGGTAATTTAAATTATTAATGTTTGTTTCATTTATACTTTTTCGTACGTAACAAGTTTTTGAATAAATATATAGTATTATTGGACAGCATAATACCTTTTAAATAAGTAGGGAATAACGGAGTTGTTTTATTAAAATAAAAGAAGTAGAACTTGATAATTTTAGAAATTCTATGAATTTTTTCTCAAAACTTTAAAGCAATAAAATAATGCGACTTGTTGTTTTGAGTAAGTAATATAAAACTAGACTTTCTTAATTTTTTAAAATTTAATTTAATTGCAGTCTAAATTGATGAAAACCTATTAAGATGGCTCTAAGGCTTTTACACTAATTGGATAAAAACAACGATGCTAGTTAAAAAACTAAAAATAAGAAAATGGATACTATTTAACTACCTATCAAACACTATTAATTGCAGAATTGTATTGTCATAATTTTGTCAGAAAAAAAATATATAAAATACGCTTTATATCTCAAATTGTGATTGGGTGGCGCCCTTGTTCTTTATATGTACCGAAAGATAATCTCAAATAAATTAAATATCCATCATCAATATATTTGTAAAAATTAAATGAAGAGGATTAAAAGTATATTTTAGCATAAGAAATGAAGTGAAATTTTCGGACTCAAGAAAAATTATGCGCATTAACTTTAACCACTTAAAATAATTTTTTGTAAAAAAGTTGAGCGTTCAAAAATAGATACATTAAAGAGCGTCGAATTCTACAAAGTGCGCAGATAATTCTGCCATAACTAAATGGCAACAATGGGTTTAATTTGATACAAACGACTAAATTAATAGTGCTATGATTTAATTGGGTATAATATGAAAAAAGCACAACTACTTCCACTTACTAGGAATAACATTTACCTTTTAGCTTAATTAATAAACTGAGTTTTAAATATGCTTACTAAATTCATAAACTTCGGTAAAACAACAGCATAAATTATTTCCAAAGGAACTAGACTAATACAATTCCAACCTGGAGAGTAGCGACTTATAACAAGACACTTTATGCTTTTACTTGTTGCTAGAAATCAGGTTCGCAGAAAATGCTGTTTACTAGTTAAATTTAGTAGGAATAACACGATCTGTGAAGTAGGCTATAGTATACCCAAATAGATATTCGACATGATTGATAGTGCAGAGTTGAAATTTCTAATCATTAAATATTAACGTAAAGATCAACTTTATTTCCGAAATAAAACAGTTTTAAATACTTATTTAATTTCATTATACGAACCTAAAGAAGCTTTACCCAGTTTAATATTTTAGAATTTTCAATCATGACAAGGAGAGGACATTATTGTCCATACCTATATAGGTTGTTTACGCCTGCGATTAAAAGATATTAGTAAATGAACTAGAGTAATTGTGTTTTGGCACATTAAGAATTATTTAAAATTTTCTTATCAATAAATACTTCTTTGTCTATTACCTGATCTAGAGCTGCTTGAACTACAGCTTCACTTTCAGTATCCAACGCTGAAGTTGCTTCATCTAATAATAATATTTTAGGATTTTTAATTAAGGCACGTGCAATAGCAATTCTCTGTTTCTGACCGCCACTCAGCTGAGTTCCACGTTCTCCCACAAGAGTATTGTATTTCTATTTAAAAATAATTACATATGAGAACATATATAGATTAAACGAAACGCTGAATTGAGACGAGTAAATGTCTTAGGACTTACTAATGGTAAGGCATCAATGAAGTTATGCGCATTAGCAATTTTAGCAGCAGTCTCAATTTCTTCTTGTGTTGCGTCTAGTTTACCATATTTAATATTTTCTAAAATTGTTGTCGAAAATAGTACAGGCTCTTGCCCAACGAGACCTATATGGTCTCTTAACCAACCAACGTTCAAATCTTTGACATCTGTGCCATCAAGCTCAACCTAAAAAAAATCAATCATCTTAAAATTGAATATAATTTTCATTAATAAAATGAATAGTTTGTGCGTCTCCCTTATAACTCCAGAACAATTTGCACTAGCGTCCTCAAACGTTGACAGGAGCATCAAGAGATAGTTTTGGTCCCTGATCATAATATTCTTTAAATTGTTTCAGCTAGATTGTTTTAAAGTCAATATTTCAGTTAGATTGTTCTAAAGAGGCGTTTGAATTTCTCATTGATTTAGCAAAAGCCATATATTTTAAAGATAACATCAGTGTTAGATTCATATAGCTCAATTTAATTTAAAAAACTGTTTAAAATTCGTTAATATTAAATTATTTTTTTTCATTATGTCAAGTTATTCACTATGTTGCTGGATTGCTGATACGGAACAGCTTGAATGGTAAGAGAAGTCTGCAGAATTTACCCTGAGGTTAAGTTCAGCTCTTAAGTTTATCATCAAACTCAATAGAAATAACTCTGTATTTTAAAAAAAATAATTTAAACATATCTAATAGTTTTAAATTTTAGAAAAAAAAGATTTTTTAAATTATTTTATTAAATTTCCTAACATTTACACCATTTAAAGAATGTTTTTTTATTTTTTTTATTTTGAGAAATGAAATTTGAATGCTTTTTTTTAGTTGTTAACGCCAAGAATCTAGGGTGTAAACGAGCGTTTGGAAGAGTTATAATGTTAGAATTCAGGGTAAGTAACCGATAAAACTCCTTGATTCTGGTAAATTTTGTCAATCGTAGGCAGGTCAATAGCAGTACCATTAAGGAAAATGATACCAAATTCAGTTGATCTTTATTTTAATGCGATGAAGTACTAAGAACCCATTTTGCTTCGTATAATAACATGAAATCTCCGTAAAGGGCAACAAATAATAATAATAAGTACATAAAAAAAATTAGAATAGCTTATTTAATTGTTTTGGTATATGTCTTTCAGTTTTAGGCATGTTGTTTAATACTGATTGTTGTAGTATTGTTTAATACTTATTTATTGATTATTTTCTTTTTCTACACGCCGAGCGAAGCGCAGATATTCAACTAGTAAATAATAAAATGTAACCGAAATGTTTTTTTCGAAAACATTTCGGTTACATTTAGTAATTTCAATGCAAAGTTAACAAGGAAAGAATATTTTATGATAAATAAATAATGTATTTCTTTTTCAGAAGATAAATTTTATCACCTTTTGAAAAACTGTTATGTAAATTTGATGTGATAACAAAAACAAGTGATATCTATATATATATTTCTCTTACACGACACCAAAAAAAGGCCTCATTACAACTCCCCGAATGGGAACGTTAGAAAATCGACCAATGATTGCTGCTAAAAATGTTACATGGCAAATCTAGTGGGGTGACTCAACATATAGCGCTTTTAAAAACGGAAACAATAACCAGAGTGAGCATTATCAGGTTGTTCAATTCAGCTGCGGCAATCTCATACTATTAAGATAGGCAGAAGTGAGTAGTAGATCTCTATTTGAGTATTTTGTCGAAAGCGCTTTTCTGAAGTACTTTGTACAACTAAATAAGATTCTTTTCATAACACTTAAATATTTACTTTATTTTCTTCATATATAGAGATAACAGTCGGCAAAGAATTCGGTTAGGTTAAAAAACATTTCGCTAAAAAAAGAACGAATTCTAAAATAAATAAAAATAAACAACTTAAAAAATAAAAATGCTGTTGCCAGCCATAGAATTTTTTGAAAGTTAACTTAGCAACATAAATCAAAATGACTTAGATGCGTAACTAGATCAAAATTATGATACCTGAGCGCTTGACGTAACAAATCCTTCAATTCTATAAGTGTTGTATCGCCAAATGCCCAAATTAACAATTGCAATTTCAAATTAATATTGAAATGTACAGGTTTAGAATTTTCTACAGTGAAAAGTTTTCGGAACTTCAGTATTCAAAAAAGTATACAAAAGCTAGACGTTAAGAACGAATCCAATGAGCGAGCATAGCGAGCATTGGATTGCGAAGCAATCTGAAATGAACTGCGAAAGCAGTTCCGGGGGTTGGCGAGCGCCAGCGAGTAGGGGGCGAAGCTTCCTAGTATTAAGTTAAAACAAATAAAAGTTTCATCTGAAATATATAAATAAAAAAAAATAACGATATAAATTTTTTCCAGTGACCTTTAACAAAAAGAATCTAAGGATTTGCATTAATAAAAAAAAATTTATTAGTTTTTCGCAACGAATAAAAATAATAAAATTCAACTAAATATGTTCGGATAATCATTCTCAGCATAGATTTTCTTCCCTTTTTCAGTTTTATTTTCTCGGAAACCATAGTTTAGCTCAGTCGTTTTCAGTTCATGAATATAGTAAAATCTAATCTAGACTCCACTCTAGACATAGGAATTCAAATGAATTCAACTATGAATTCAACCTGACATAAAACTCAACATTAAGACTAACCTAACTAAACCGATATGATGATATTTTCATTCCGATAACCAATATAATGTTTCCATTCTCCATTAATTCACTGTATATTAATGAAATAATAAATGAACTTTAGATTATTGCATATTTTTAAAACAATTATTACTCATTCGTTAATCTGCTCGAAATCGCAGATGAAATATATTAACTTAGTCTCGGGGCTCCACCCAAATAAAGTCGATAATTTAGTGTTTCACTGCTGAAAAAACGGCTGGTGTAAGTTATCTGCCTACAGAAAAGAAACTACTGTCAAAAAAACATAATAGACAAAATATATTTTATAAAGCTTTGGCAAATTCAATTTTAAACAACGACTTTAAAGGGAAGGAAAGATTTCTTTTTTAGTCACACTTCAAAAAAAAAAAAAAAAAACGATGAGCGTGTCATAAATATAATAAACTTCTGTCACTACCGAAAAATCTCTCCGCGTCTTTCAAACGAGATGTAGTCTCCTGCATTTTATTATTATTTTAGACGTGATAAAAATAGAATATTGTCTCCTCTATTTGAAGAACGCAGTTTATAATTTTTTTTAATATTTTTTTTAAAAATTTGATACTGATTGCGGTTTTATGACTTTAACATAGTATTGAATTTAAATAAGGTGGTAATCTAAAATCAAATAAAAATTCACGTAAGGAAAAAAATAATTTGAAATAAATACCTATTTTTATACTAACGAAACTTACACTTCCTGAATCAGTATCGTAAAATCTTAGAACAAGTTGAATGATGGTGCTTTTTCCGCATCCACTTGATCCAACTAATGCTACAGTCTCTCCCGGAGCAACATCCAGTGACATATTTTTTAATACCTAAAAACAATTATATCAGATATGAGTAAAAAGAACTTTATGCTCATTTTTATAAAATTTTGGATTAATTGTTTTCATAATTAACATACTGCCACATCTTTCCTAGCTGGATAATTGAAGTTTACATCCCTAAGAGTTATGACCCCTCTCAAAGATCCTGGTCTTAATCCTTCCTCAGAGCTGCTATCAATAACTGGTTTCTGAAAAGCAATTTTTTAATATTTTATTGAAAAAGATACATTTAATTGGAATTTGCATTTTCATGTAATTGTAGAAAATAATTGATAAATAGTATAAGTTTTTTTTCCATAAGAATTTCTTTTTTAATTATGGAATGACCTATGTCATACAGACATCTGAAGGGCAGATTTGTTGGCCACTTTTCCAGGACAACATATTAGGTGGGCTAACGTTGCTCCTACATTAAGGACAAATAGTTCAGAGAATGAAATAGCACCCATGGCCTTGTCTGGGCTTCGAACCCAGAAACTTTCTGATGCAAGGCCAGTTCCCTGACTCCTACACATGCCGGTCGGCATTTTAATGAAGTTAAAGCTATCAATTTGTTATTAGATTTGAGTCAAGTTGATAAATTATTTTTATAAACAAGTTATCAAAAGTTAATTGCTGTCATCTACTGTCACGAAATGTTATCATAAGTATTGCATGAACTGTAATATGAAAGGAGTTTCTAAAAAAATATAGACATATGCAAAAATTACTGAAATTCACAAAACTCCAACAATATTTTACAAAATATTCAAGATTTTAAATAATATAAGCAGTAAAAAAATTACCTGTATCTGAAAGCAAAAAAAGTGGCAACTACTTTACTCTAAAATGCTGTTCTATTTAGGTCTCAACTAACTACACCAAGAATCAAGAATAGTTCCAGGTGTAATTAAATACGTAGAAAATTCTTTTAAACTATTTGGTGTAAAGTAGCCACTACCATGTTTATTATTCAGTAACACTAAATTTTATAATTATAGTAGGATAAGATACGCATAAGCGTCTATAAAATTATTTTTAAGTTACCATATAAAGCAAGAATCATTATTTTAGGAAACATATATGCAATATTTCTTACAATAAATTTGTTTATCAAACATACGCGCAACACTGGGCGAATATCAATAGGAATTCGAACAAAGTTTATAAAAACCGAAGCAGAAAAGAGAAATTAAATATTATAAAATTATTTAAAACAATAGGAAGATTTTTTGAGAATGCAATTAATACGACTAAAAACTTACACACATTTAAAAACAGTTTTCTTACTTGTTTCTATGAAATGTCTGCTAGACAAAGTCAAAGTTTCAATTTGTATAAAAACGATTGCAAACAAAAAATATCTATCGTCAGACGTATCATCTGACACCATAATTCAAGTACAAAGATAAAGCATTTGCTTTGGGTTTAATCATTCTTATTTAAGAGCTTAGTTTGAACTACATCCTTTAAAGTAAGCACGGACGCTTGATTCTGTATTAACTTAAAATAACAGAGTGTAATTATTGGAGTTTTTCAACATCTTTTTCCGATAAGTATTACTCCTCAGTTTTACACTGTACTTTTAATGATTTGGTGTTGGGTAAAAACATCATAATCTCTAGATGAATAATAAAAATTGTGAAATGATACACAAACAGACTTGTAAAGTCAATAGTTTGAGTTCTGTTTACATAAATAATACATACCCTTTCAATAATGTGAAATATTTTAGCTGCAGCACCTTTCGCTAGAGCAAACGCTTCAAAATATGGAGATGTTTGTCCAATAAACATCGACGCCGACATAACATTGAAAAATACCTATTAAAGAAATAAATGTTTGTAAGTAGACCATTTCTAAAACAAAATCAATAAGTAAATGTAAAATAAATTATTTACTCATGATTTTTGAATAAAGGAAAATTAAAGTTACTCAACAATAATTAAAACTCCTCCATCATATTCGGGGTCTACTTGACCATAACCTTCAATAATAAGCTGAACGCCATACCAAAAAGCAAGAGCATATCCTGCAAATATTGAAAACCAAGTTATGCTTGCTCCCAGAGCAGTCCACAGTCCTCTTTTGATACCTTTTCGCATAGCAGGAAGTAAGCGGTTTTCATACCTGGGAAAAGTATATGAAATACAAAATTATATTAGCAATTTGAAATATTACAAATTCTATTAATTAAACTTGGTAGTTACATTTTGAAGTATAATAAATTTGAAAGAAAAATTTCAGTTGACTTTTGATGCATAACACCTTTTTTAAACAAAGGCAAAAGCATAATTTAAATATAAATTATAAATATTTTTTAATTTTATAAATTATTTGAATATTAATTTCTATAAATAATTTATATTTTAATTTTTATAAATTATTGACATTTTAATTTTTATACATTATTATTAAAATTTAATTTTTTATGAATTATTTAATTTTTAATTTATATAAATCATACTTTTATCTTATAAAGTATAAGTATTTTTAACATGGAAATAAAAATATAATAAAAACAAGAAAAATATGCGTTCTTAAAAAAAATTCCATTTTTAATTTTTGATTTAATTTTCGTGTTTATTAAGTTTATAAAAAAGTTGCATTTGAAATTTTAATACCTCTGAATTTCTTTGATCTCTCCTCCAAACGCAGAAACTGTTCGAATAGATGATAATACTTCTTCTGCCACCGCACCTGCTGCACCATAGGCCTGCATTTCTTCTCTAGAAACGTTTGCTTGTATCTAAGAATAGTAATATTTTTACTATAAGACATTATTTCATTTCCTGCTTATAATTAATATTGTACTCACATACAATAGCCTAAATAAAAATTTAATTGGTGTTATGTTCTAATCTAGTTCTTCTTCACTTCCTTCTTTATTTTATACAGTTTTTCTTTTAAAAAATTTGTTCGTCACCATTAAATTAAAGTCAAATTTTTTGAAGGATACTTTTTCAAACTTTTATCCGTAACAGTGTAGAAAAAGTCATGTTGTTAAACTAATACACTGCAAAAAAATTTCGGATAGAATTATGGTAGAAAGTGCTAGCGTTCAGGGTGCCAGTACATTTTACGGTAAAATTTTACGCTACAAAAATCTGATATCCCGTAATTTTTACGGTAATATTTACTGTACAATTACTGCACTTAAATAAGTAAACTAAACTAAACTCAGCGGCGTGACAGCCCATAGAGGGCCAAGGCCTACTGTGCCCATCTCAGTTTTCTTGACCTTGGGCTCTGAGGTGCAGGAGCAGATGTTCCGGTTAGGTGGTCAGCCGAACGCGGAACCCCCAGTGTTTAGTTTCCAAGCATGCTTGGTACTCATTTATCGACCCACTGAAGGGATGAAAGGCTGAGTCAACCTTGCCCGGCCCGAGGATCGAACCAGGGACCTGTGGCACGACAGAGCGAAGCGCTATCGCTCAGCTACCGGGCGTCCACTTAAATAAGTATTACTGCAAAAAAGTTACGGTAAAACAGATTTTACGCATGCTGCACTCCGGGTTCCAGTACTTTTTACCGTAACTTCTTCTGAATTTTTTTACAGCCTATGGAACAATATTAGAAACAGATTTTATTTAATAACCAGTACAAAAAACAATATTAATCTAGGCGAAAAGCAGTTCTCACTTACCTTAGCCATGACAGCCATAGCTATTGCTGTTACAGGTGTTATGGCAAGAATTACCAATCCAAGCTTCCATCCATAATATAGACCTACGCCAACACATAAAAAGGTAGAAGATAAAAAGCTGAGGCATATGCCGACTTTTTCCCCCATGCCATCTTGTATTCTGGTTAAATCCCTGAAAATAAATTAAAAATACATTAATTCTACTCAATTAATTTAATGTAGTAAAATTTTAATTAAAAAAAACAAAAAGCACATTCCGTGAAAGGAAATTGGGAGTTATATTTCTTAAACTAAGAGTATAAAGTGAAGTATAAAGATTTGGGATATTTAAATTTAATTTTAAAGCATTAAAATTTTCAATTGCATATCCAATAGGCAATTTTATACAGTGCATAACTTCTTAATATTAAAATTCTGTTCAGTTTTATAGTTTTTTATTTCCAATGGAAGATTATAGAAAGTAACAGCACACATAAACATCTAAAAATAAGAACAAAAACAAAAGATGCTGCAACAGAGTCTATTAATCACAACATGTTTCTAGCTTCCCAATAGTGTTCAGTGATAGAATTCCTGCAAAGTGCAGAGCAGCGGAGAAGGTGCATGGAGACCATGCTCTCACCAGAACTGCAAAGAGTGCATACCGGGGAAGGAACGATACCAAATCTAGACAGATGTTTCCGCAGACAGTCATGACCGGTGCAGGGCTAACAGAATTCAGCCACTGCTCTTCATCTTGGGCCATTTCGCAAATTTAGGATGGTAGCCCTCCAAGACTTAGTAGAAGTAAGGTCGATAAGTTCTCCGTGAGCACAGGTCTTAAAGGTCCTCTTAATAAGCTGTTTGATGGAACAGAAGGGCGTTTTATAGTACACTGAGAAAAAAACTTTAGTCAAAACTACCAAAATATGGTGAAATTTATGGTTTTTGTGGCTCTATAAAAACTACAAAAAGCATGGTCATTTCTATTGATGCGCTTTAATAATGATTTTGGTAAAATTAACAATAAAATATGGTTTTCTAATTTGGGATTAAATTTAGAAAAGTTCACAATGTTATCATGATACCTTCATGGCAAAAAAAAAACATTTATTAGGTTAAATTTATTTTTTAGTTAAGTGTTTGTTACCAAATATGTGGTAATGAGAACTATAATTTCGAAAAACAGAATTTCCTGTGGTAATGAGAGAAACAGTATTCGGGTTATCATAGGACTGGAAAAAATACAAAATGAGAGGTTTAAATACCATATATTTCGGTTTTATTAACAAAAATTATGGTTTCTTTACCAGAAATGTCTTCACCATCCAGTACGTACGGTAACTTTGCCAAAATTTTTTCTACACGTAGGCAACATGTAGACAAGTCAAAACAATTATTCCCAAATGTATAATTAAAAAAAATTAGTACTCATTGTGTATGCATAGCATGTTTTTTTTTTAAATCAAAATGTTAAAAGATTTGAAAGTTGGAAAAAATTGATAATTCCATCTGCTTTGCGATTTAAGATTTAACTTAAACATCATTAAGTAAAAAATTCATCATTTAACATAGTTTTGTATATCTTACCCAGTTATACGGCTAGCGAAATCTCCAGTTTCATGCGTATCATACCATCCGATGTCCTGTTTCAACACTGAAGACATAAATAAACAGCGGATTCTGAATGCTTGACTAGCTGCTGCCGTGTTAAAGAAGCATACAAATATGTAATTGCAAATCAACATTACTCCTCCAAAAGCTGCATTATAAATACACAGCATTGTTGCACTTTCTAAAAAATCTTCTCTAGTCCTGAAAAATTAAAAATTATTTAATTAGGAACATTGAGAAAGTAAAATGAAGTTACTAACCTTATGTCAACAATATGTTAAAGTTTTCAATAGCTCCCTAAATATTAACAGTAGTCTACTTGATTTTACTAAAGCTTAGAAAAAGATTCGATTTTTTCATTGGCAATGTGTTACCTACACAGTAATTATCTAGAGTACGTATGATCCAATAATATTGTATGCATACCACATTAATTTCATACAGAAAGAATAACTATGGGATATATTCACATTCAATTTTTGTAGAATGGATAAACAGTTAGAAAGTTTTTTTACCAGCGATGTAAAAATAAGTTTAGTAACTCATGCATCGGATTTAAGTAGAATGAAAACATTGATACAAAGAATGCTAAATATTTACTCGAAATAAAGTTAGTCAGCATATTTATATTGAAAAGGCATACTATACCTCTTAAAGAATAGTGATATCTAAAATTGGTTAACGATGCTTGTAAATGAATTTACTTTTATTGGGATTAATAGCATCTTAGGATTAAGTGTTGATAGGCTGGCAGCACTTTCGGTAGGCAAAATTTAGTGGCACTCGAAAGCCCTGTTCGATTTGGTTCCCTAAAGTTTTGATCAGTGCGCCATTTTCCCTGTTTTAACTTGTTTGCAAATTTGTATGCATCTCTGCGTTTTCTTTATTCATTCTGCGTTTCGGCTGTGTAGAACGTCCATCATCATAACACTGAAACGAACCTATGTCTCTCTGTATGAAAGTATCTGTTCTTTATTTTCAATCACATTTGATGTTTGCTTAGCAATTGTAACTTTCTGATTTATTTTGATGGCTTCAATCGATAAAAGGAAAAACAATCCCAAAATTCGAATTTAAAAAATGCATAAAAAATTGTGATACGATTGCAGTCCTAAAGTAACGTGTTAATTCTTTTTTTTTTTTTTAAACTAGCAATTTTATAAAATTGCTTACAGAGATAATTGCTTTAGAAAAATATGCATATTAAAATTACAAAAAATTAAACATTTAAAAAAATTGGGGTGGGGGATTGCTCTTATATAATCTAAAAATTGTGTATTCACTGTAATTTTTTTATTACTTTTTTAATTTCACATTTGATTTATTTAATTATTTTTCGCTTGCTTATTTACTACAGGGTTTGAAAAAACCCAACCCGCCCGGGTTTTATTGAAAATACTCGGGGATCAAAATTGATTTCGAAATTTTGCAACCCAGTTCTGGCACTGGCGTACTGTCAACACAAATTCTCCATGCACAACGATTAATTTCTTTCTGCCATGAACAGCATTTTTACCTCCTCTATTGTAAAAAAGTAAAATATGACGAAAATGCTGCTTGCTGCTCTCCATATTTAAAAGGACACCAACCAAAACCTACTGCAATTGAACTTCTTCACACACAAGACTTGATATATCAGTTCCCAAAATATAGATTGAAAATGCGGCTTAAATGTGAAATTGGGTTTGAAAAAATACAATTAAATCCTCTGTCGGAAAAACGAAATTACTTTCCGAACAACCCGATACTTCTTTTTCAACCAAATTTTTAAAAAAAACACTTAGCGAAAAAAAAAACCAAGTAGGTTTTTTCAAGGTGGGCCCACCCAATAAAACCCGGGCTGGTTTTTCAAAGTGGACCCACTTGGCGAACCCTAATTTACTGAAAACGCAGTAGTTCGATGATCATTAGGATCAATTTGTGGCTTCATTGCAAAAACACTTTGCTTAAAAAGCCAGCACATTTTTTGAAATATATTATCCAAACAATTATTTCTAGTAATTAATATTTTATCAAATTTATGTATCTTTTTGCACGATAACCACAGCTCTGTACTTAAAAAGGAATTTAGTTCACCTACCACATCAAAAATTGTTGTAACTATGCACGAAATTATTTTTATTACAATGTATGAAACAACTATCAATAGATTTTTGTTACATAGATTTCTTTTTCAAGTGTCAGTATTTTTTAGTCTTTACGTTAGAGGGAAACAAGTAAAATCCAGCATAAATTAATCATTTTATAAAAATAAATTGAATTTCGCTTCATATTCACATCCTCTAAACTTTTTATAAATCTAAAGTAATATTAATTAATTATATTGATATAATTATATATTCTCACAAACAGTATGAAATGAAATTTTTAAATTAAACAATAAAATAAATAGTTTTACTTTAAACATACATATTGGAAGCTGAAACATTGTTAACAGTCATGTCGTAGGTTATCATTTTCTGGATGACTTTTCCAAATATAATCATAATTCCTGGCATTGAGCAACCAGAAGCTATGGCTATGATACAGGCAATAATCATCAGCAATTTATCACAGGCAGAAGAATACTTAAACTGCAAATAAATATTTTGTTGTTTTAAAGATTAAATGTAATGAAAATAAAATATGCAAAAAAGTTATTAAGAAAATGTTCCTAACTTACACCGTGGAATAATTTTTTCCCTGTTTGCATGAGATTTTTAAACATATCTTACTTTCGTATCCCTGATTTCAAATTTGCAATCAGTTTTTCTCTTCAAGTTTTTCAAGTTACGGGTTTTTCTTTAAATGATATTTTAAGTTTATTTTTGTCAAAAAATACAAGTTTAAAAACCTTATATATAACAGGGGGTAGCATAATTGTTGCGACAAATTTCTGGGGAAGTTAGGAACAGAAAATAATATATAAGCGCCTTTAGTCACATACGACGACACTTGAAAACATGAATTGCAGTTGCAAACATGAAAATATCTATTCAGTTTTACCCCTGATGATGTACTATAACACCCCAAGAAGTTTGCTGCAATATTTAAGTGACCCCCTGTTATATATAACGTTTTTAAACTTGTACAATTCGATAAAAAATAGACTAATAATGTCATTGAATAAAGTTCGTTAAAATAAAAAGTTTTTAAGTGTCATCGTTTAATGTATTATGGAAATTTCTTGGAATAGAAATGTACTGGACGCTATTTTGTAAATAAATGAAATTTTAATTAAAAAATTAAGTTTGAATCTATTTGCTTTTGATATTTTATTACTCAATAATAGTTTGACCGATTCAACTCAAACTTCAGATTTCGTTTATTTAAATTACCTACTTTAAAAGAATGTAAAAATACTTAATTCCTATAATTCCGTTTCCTTTCTTCTTTAAATAAGTTACATAAAGTAATAAATAATCTTAAAAAATTATATTTAACAAATTTTGTTTGGATGTTTATAATTCTGTGTTCAATAATTTTGAATGGCTTGGAAAGGGACGAAGATATAAAGGAAAATAAACGAACATTAATGGAATCAAATTATCCACTGCGTTCTTGAAAAAATAACTATTTAAACTATTTTCAAATTGCATAATTCCAGAAAAAGTATGCTTCTTTATCATAGACAAAAATATTTCTTGCAGCCAATGAAATTGCATGTCAATACACAATAATCGGATCATTAAATCATCACAGGAGGCAACAAAAGAATTCGGGCAATGTTATTATATCATAGAACAGAATTTAGCTAATTTATTTTTATTATGTTTGCTCACTTCTTCCTATCTATTACTTTAATTATAAATTTTTTTTAATGTATCTCTTAATTTATTGTTGTTGTTTTTTGTATTTTTGCAATGGCAAGCGAGATCTGATAGTTTAGAGTTGTTTAAAACAGGAAATAGACAGTGTAAAATTGTACGCTTGTTCTGTATACAATCATTAAAAACAAAAATTCCAACTCTCTAACTTTAAACGCAACTCCCACCAATTGCAGTTATTAAGATGCTTCGTTTTTCTTTTTATTATTATTTTTTATGTGTGTTTACTGTATTTTAAACTCCTAAAAATATTTTATAGATATTGTACTAATCTTGCATTTTTCAATGATAAAATTGATAGACAGTTTCATTTTGTGTTTCATTTTTGTAAAACCAACCTCCAGTTACTACAAATATAGACAGTAAAATGTGTATCAGCAATTCACCAGAAGGTAAGTTTATCTACACTATCCAGAAAATAGGCACATAACTTATCTTTAATTTATCTCAAGAGACATTAATGCTTATCAAGGTAAACTTTACTCGCTAAGGAATTTTCATTGCTTCTTACAGGCGCAATTTTAAAACGTGCGAGAGTTTTTTCATTTCTTTTTAGTGAAAGAAGCTGAGTTTATTTTTTAAACAGTATTAAGATGTTTGCTATCAATTGGTTCATATAAATTGGTAACAGGATGGATGAATAAAACTAATTTATTAAGTTGCTAGAGGGAAACTAATTTATTAAGTTAGGTTGCAAGAGGGAAAATAATTTATTAAGTTAAGAAAAACTAATTTATTAAGTTGAAGTCCGCTGTCTTACTCTGAAAATTCTGAATCATATCACGATAAAAAGTACTGGCACAATGAATGCAGCGCATCCGTAAAATCTATTTTAATTCAAAATCGAATTTTTAACTTAATTTTATACCATAAATTTGCAGTAATATTTATTTTATTACAGTGATTCAGTGATTTTACAATAAGTTTTATTGTTAAACTTACGGGATATCAGATTTTTTTAATGCCTAAAATTACACGGTAAAAACTACTGACATTCTAAATGCCTGTACTTTTTACCTAAATTATATCTGGAATTTTTTACAACGCAGCTCACCAGCTTCTGTTATTGCAACTCATTCATCCTTGTTTTTTTAATTAATAAAAAACATTATTTAATTTATAGAATATATAATTATTATAATTTTATGTAAAAACATTTTGTTTATGTTATTCATTATAAAATGAACGATTACTGGGATTTAAAAAATAATCAACTAGACCATGAATGAGCAAACTTTTTAGGTCGAGGGCCAAAAATCGAAAAAGAAGAGTTTGGTGCGCAATGTAAAAATTTCTAAAGTAACGAAACAATATACAAGTTTTAATTTAAATATTTAATAAAATGAATAAAATTGCGATTTCATTTTTTAAAGTTCCTTGTATTGAGGTTCGAAGTGAGATGTAGTTATTTTCTGGAACGAAGCTAAATGTTTGTCTCTTAGTCTGCTTCTGAAATTATTTTTTCTAAGGTTCATAGTTGAAAACACTTGTTCACATATATAAGACGAATTAAACTTAGCACTGATTTACTGGCATGAGTTATTAAATTAGGGAAACAAGCTTTTGGTAATGATTTGTAAAACTCAAACTTTCGCACATTTAGAAACAACTGCTTGAGATGATTGTTAGATTGCAACTCAATTAGTTCAAGCTGCAAATTCGACCTCACGGTTTCACAATTTACGTTGAAAGGCATGGTAAAAATATCTAATTCTGTTTGAATGGCACTGAAATATTGATACCTGAAACTGAAAAGGGAGTTTTTTCAAGCCATCCTCATAATTCTTAAGCTTTTCCTTATCTACTGAGGGTATTGAATTTAACCTCGAGAAATGAGACAAGTCGTTCTTCGCTAGCTGTCCGGCAATAAATTAAGCTTCAGTTTAAAAGCTTTGAGATGGGCCCAGATATCGTCAATGAATTGGTTTTTCCCTTGCATCTTAACATTCTAGTTGTTCATATGATAAAGAAAATCTGTGAAAAATGCCATTCTGTATCTTCAAATAAAAAATGGATGTATAATTTATATTGTTTATATTCGCAACGCATCGGCAAGTTAAAATTCTATCCGCGGGCCGGATAAAGCCTTCCGGCGGGCCACAGTTGGCCCGAGGCCCGTAGTTGGCCCATCCCGGAACTAGACTACAAAGAAATGTTTAAACTTAGGAAAACAAAATGCGTAATATAATAGGAAGTAATGAAGGAAAATTAATTTTAATAGTTATTTATATATAACGCTAACATTATATCAGACAATTTGAAACAATTTTTATATCTCTTGATTCTTCTATACTCTCTATTTATATTATATTATTAAGTTAAAAAATCTTAAGAACCACCACCACCACGGTTATGAGTGTTCAAAAGAGTGCCTTATTTTTTAAGTTTTAATTTCGGAATGAAGTGTAATATCCGGCAAAAATAGTAAATCCATTTATACCGAATTTTTGCTCCATTTCAACTTTCAGGGGAGGCATCTTTGTCAACTTAAAAGTGTTTTACTTGTATTTTGAGGATTAAAATTAAATATTTATATTATAAATATAAATGTTATAAATATAAATATTATATATAAATATTATAACTCAAATTAAGCTATGCCACGAATAATTAAAATTTTATAATTATGAAGTCATATGAAATATCAAAATATATTAATCAAACTTTGCATCCCAATTCGGAAATATATCAGTAAAATTAAGCACAAATATTTTCATTTAAAACATATTTTCTTTTTTATAAATTTGTAAGACACTTACTAATGAAAAAAATGCTACAGGTGGAAATTCATCTTTAGGTTTTTCTTCTTTCTCCTTTTTCTCACTGAAAATAGAGTTAAAATAAATTTCATTACATAGAAAATGCTATGCATCAAATTTAAATAATGCCATTTAGTGTTACTTTAAAAACCTAAAAGGAAAACTGAATGTGGTAAACGAAGTAATTGTAAATCGCAAAACTGATGGGAATATAAACCCATCAAAAACACATAAAAAATTTTATTGCATGGATGTTTTTTATCATAAGAATATTTTTTTCTGTTGCCTACCATTATAGCCACCTCAAAAAATTTTCACTTTATATGAAAATATACATTTTTATTTTGTTAATACATTAAGATAAGAAGACTTAACTTATTTCGACAAAATAAATCCCAATAAAGGACTTGAACTACCAGTTTTCTGTTTTTGTAAAAGTATAATGTCCTTTTGAAACGAAATTAGGCACAGATAGGTTAAAAGTTAGGTTAGGATAGTTTCAAAAAGAAAATCACAGCACACTTTTAGGATAGGTTTTTCTTAATAGGTTACGATAGGTTTTGTAAAGAGAAGTGAGTGTTTACTTTTCCAAACGTTACGTTAATACTACTGATGCATGATAGAGATGCATGTTTGTTTAATTTTTTTGTTTCACGCATGCTTCTTTTTAAGATTGTTTATTTTATTTTGTGAAGATCAGTACTTACTGTCAAAATAATCTAGTTCTTAAACAATAATTCACACGCAAATTCAATTAGCAAAGGAAACATATCAAGAAAATTACTACATAAGACTAAGAAGTGCAAAAACAGAAAGATTAAATCAAAAAGTGAACTTATTTTTCAAATAGAAAAGAAATTTCCTGAACTTGAAAAAAAATCAAAAAGAATTCTCTTAATTAAATGTCAGTAAAATATTTTCCAATATTTTTTTTATTTCTTATTAAATTTATTCTTCATATTCTTTGCACATTTATAAACCAGTTTCTTTTCTTTTAAAACTCCATTTAAAATTATATTTTACTGCCCCTCTTCCTAAATGTAACAAATATTTTGACAAATGACGTCTCATAGTGCAGTAATGATTTTTTTTACCAACAGTAAAAATTTACGAATAGGATCACAAACTTAACATTTAAAATACAACATCATTAATTGTTTTTAAGCTTCCGATCAATATATAATATAACTTTATAGCTTGAAAATGTTTTAAATGACATTGTAGCAAATTTCAAGTAATTTAATTTAAATTTTCTTCAAACAAAGAAATTTTGCGTGTGAAAGTGAGAAGCAAAATATTGAATGTTACTTATTAAAATCGAGCTGACCTAGTGTCACTCAAATTTCCAAATACTATATTCGTTTTGTTTAAGTTTTATCTTAAAATGTATTACAAGAATTTCCAATAAATTTTTTAAAGAAAGCCGATGAAAAATCGAATTTATTTGATGTTATTATTATAATTCGAAAACAGACAAAAATACTAAGTAAACGAAAAAGAAAATTTGAAAAATCATCTTTAAATTATGTATAGAAACATTAAGTCACTATAACCATGTTTGGTGTTATATCGCAACTATATCCCTGGAAATATTTTTTTGACAATTATTTTTTCTTAACCAAATTGGTAACTATATATATCAAAGATTCTGAATACAAAATATAACTCAATTTTTTAATATAACACTATACTCTGCGCAGCATATCTAAAAAACAGTTATTGTAATTATAAGCATTATGACTTTCCATGTTTCATCACAAGGAAAAAATTATGAATTTATTATGAATTTTCGAATTGTTCTCGAAAGTATAAATTGGCACTTTTCGGGAAGAATATTAGAAGCAGTTAAAATAATATTACAGTTAAAATCAGAAGAAAAAATTAAAACATTTAGCAAAGAACTTCAGGATATTCTTTGGTACAGTACACATATGCAAATAAATAATAAAAATAAAATAAAATCATAGCTCGTAAAAATTTGAATATAAATTTAATGATCCTAAATATATGCCAGAATCAGCTACTTTGAAGAAAAAACTTTGAAATAAAGCGCTGTGAAAATAAAAAATTTAGAAAAGGTACGCGGAGAAAATAAGATCTGGTAAAATAACCAGCATAAATAATATAATAATAACAATTTTGAGGAGTATTTCTGGTTAATACAACCAAAATATACGGTATTTAGATCCTTAATTTTGTAATTTTTGGTTCATAGGGTAACGGTGCACTGGAATTATGAATTTAAAAATTATAGTTCGTATTAACAAACGCTTAGGAAAAAAAATACAAAACTGAAAAGTAAATTCAATAAAAAAATAGTTTTTATGCATGCTCTGAGGCAGCATGATAAAATTACCAAATTTTACATGAACCAAATTTTATCACAGATGATAAAACAATATATTGTTAATTTTACAAAACTTCTTACCAAATCGTTTCTGTAAAATTAACTAGCTTTTTGGTGTTCCCATAAAGCAAGAAACACGATAAATTTTACCACATTCTAGTGGTTTACTTTATACTTATTTTCTCGGTGTAAATTTTTTTTTAATACCCTTTCCCTTAATCGCGGATAAAATTGACTGCTGTTTATTAAGTGCTTCGTAAAGAAAGCTTTTCTTAAAAATTCTTATTTACTAGGGAAAGAGTTATTTTTTTCAATTACAGCAAAAGAAATAAATTTTTGACCTTAAAAATGCTTTTTGATGTGTTCTGTACTGAAAAGAAAAGACAATCATTTTCTTTTTCAAATGGAGTTATCAAAAAAATTAAATTAAATCCTATTTTCACTAGATACCACAAATATTTTTAAAATATATTTCTTACAAAACTAACACGATCGAATAAATTTTTTTTCTTCTTATTTATTTTGCAGCTATAGTTTACGTTTAAAGATTAAATTTAAAATGAGCAAACACCGAAGTGAAAAAATATAAGTATAATTCAATCTATCTAAGTTAAATATTGTAGGAAAATGATAATAAAATATACAATTTTTAACTTCAGAAATACTTTGTTCATAGTGTTTAGTATAATTTCATTATAAGAGCACTGCACAATATCAGGTAATTTGAAATCAATTTATAGAAAATTTTAATAATGATGTTTTTCATTAAAAATTATCCAATATCAATTCCTTCACAATATCATTTAATCAAAATTTGACGTTAAGACTTCCTTAATGCGCATATGCATTCGCAGAAAATGGGATGTTCAGAACACACATTTAAATCAGGAAGATCTAGACGAAAATCAAAAAAAAGAAGGCAAATAACTACAAAATATTTTTTACCAGAAAAAGAAGGCAAGGTAGATAGATATACTATAAAATAAATACAAATATATTATTTTCTTTCCTTGTGATATTATAAGAATTGATTTTAACACGTTTTCCTGTATATCATATTTATAATAAGACAAACAAAAAATTTATTATTTGATGATTTCGGTTAAGTACGTTGTGTTTAACACCTTTTCCAATTTATCATTAGTCATTGATTTGTAAAACTACAATCAGTCTATCAAAAAATAGATTATACGATGGTTTCGCTTTGGAACTTTCTTAGAGCACAAATAATTATTTGAAATACAGATTTTAAATGTTTTAAAATGATAAATATGGAAAAGTTTCTTAAAATATATATTTCGAAAAATGTTCAGTATGATGATCTGAATATATATATATATATATATATATATATTTTACATATGTCTTAAAAGAATAAATATGGAACAGTTTTTAAAACTAAATATTTTTATCTATATTAAGTATGTGAGTTAAAAAAGAACCTATTTGATTCATAAGATATACGGTTTCAGTGTATTTTAATTCATTACAATCAACATAAAAAATCAGGTTAACTGCGGCATATTATAACTCAATCTAATAGTTCCACACTGGCTTCCGTTATAACTGTTTAGGTTTAGGTTTTTAACAGTTTAGATTTATTATTTGTTATTGAATTTAGCTTCGTGGGGATATAATTTTATAATTTTTTCAACAAAACTTCTTTTTCCCTTGTGATATTATAAGAATTCGTTTTCATGTTTTCCTATGTAACATACTTGTAATTAGTCAAACAAAGAATTTATTGTAAGATAATTTCGGTTAGGTACGTTTCTAGGACAGCATAAATAATAAATTGAAATAAATATTTTACGTATCTTAAAAAATAAATATGGAATAGTGTTTTTTAAACTATACATTTTAACATGAATTAAGTATAATGATCTGAAATAGAAGTTTTGAAGGTATAAAAAAGACTTACTTTTCAGTAAATAAACCCATAATTTTTCTTAAATTAAGATATTAAGTACATTAGTCAAAAGGGAACGTATTTAATTCATAAGATATAAGGTTTGAAATATTTCAATTCATTACGATTACGTTCTATTTACTTGTCATGAAATAACCTTCAAACATAATAAAATTAAAATATTGTCTGGGAAACATCACATTTATTAACGCAGCGAGAAGTTCCGCTTTGAATCATGATCAATAAAGAATTCATTGATCACATTTATTGCTTATTAAATATGTAACACCTTCACTACAGCTTAAAAAAAATTAAAAAAGGTCTCTAATACAAAAAAAATAATTCTGTTTAATATGTTTGTATTAGATACACAAACTTTTAGAATTATGAGACATAGTTGCGTTGCAACTTTTTTGTTTCAGATTAGTTGTTTGAATATTTGTTTCAGAACTCTTCATGGCATATTTTTTGCCTCTTTATTCAATCTAAAATATAATAAACTATGACCATGTAATTTAAAGTATAAGAATATAATATTTAATACAGATTATTTTTGCTTGTGTTAGTTTAGCGATGATAGTTTCTATAGGCTGATTTAAGATTCGTCAGCCAATAATTTCCTGAATCCATTAAATTGTAATCCTCGTCATAAGGTAGCATAAAATTCGATTTTTTTTTCGCTGCAATTTTAAAACAAACATTTTATAGGACTAAGTGTTATAGGGCAGAGGTTTCAAAAAGGGTTCCATGGAACAGCCACAAGGGGATCCGAAAATTGCAATTTTTTATCAATTAAGATTTTCAAAACCTTTTATTGAATATTATCTCGTTTATTATCTATCATTTGTATTAATATTTACGTTACTTTTTTAATTATTTTGTTAAAAGGCTTGAAAAAGACGACAAACACGGATAAAAAAGAATTTGAATGAATAATCGATACCATCATCAATCGTGGCAAGATAGCCTAGGGTGGGTAAAGTCCTTAAGAAATAGACATTTCCAGTCCTACTGACAGCTAAACTCTTTCCTTTCTGAAAAACTACTTTAGTGTTTTACCTCAATTAAAATTTACTAAATTCAACAATGAAAAACAGTGTTTTTCTGGTAAACATTTTCAACGTCTATTTTCGTTCTTTTTCGGTTTTCTATCAATGAAAACTACAATTTGCCATTCATATTCATTTTATGCATTCACTAAATTAAATCAGGAACTAGAATAGATGTGGGCCTCAAACTATAAATTCAATTATTTAATATAAAATAGAATTCCAAGACTGGAATTGATGAAATAATACGATGATAAAAAATTTATTGGATTAAATTTATTTATTAGCTATTTTTAAAATAATTAACGAAATTTCAGATACTAAGTATTTTTTGGATAATTAATAGTCTTTTTTTAATTAATATGTTAACATTTGCGAACAAAATTTATTCATTAAGTCTCAGAGGTTCCGCCAAAATCAAGTTCATCAGGTAGGGTTCAATAGATGAATAAAATTGAGAAACACTGTTATAAAAAATGCAGCGAAAATCTTTAGAACAGCTGCTTTTTCTTCTAATTTTAAAATAATAGAATCCTGGTATAGCTTTACAATGTCAGAAATTTCTCGAGAAAAAGTGGTAAAATAGTAATTTTTTAAGTGTTATTTTCCCATATTCAAACAAAACACTCAAATAATCAAAAATAAGGTGGTATTCAAACTGTTAATGGAGGGAAAAACCGTTTACTAACAGCTTTCATCTAATTCGATTAAACAACCAGAATTTCATAGCACAAACGAGGCCTACTTAATGAAGTAACATAGAACCAAGGTTTATATTATAGCCGAGAAAGCTAATCTGTCAAACTCATGACCGACAGAACGGGGGTTCGAGTTCAAACGTTGACACCACAATATACCCTGCATTTCCTTCAGCACACGAAGTTTCCAGTGTCCTGCACTCCCTAATTTGTAACCCTGGACAACTAAAATATGATACTCTCATTCACGACGCATTGATAACAGCATAAATCTGCATAATATATAACAATCTAGTATTTCCTTTCTCCAGTATATCGATATTTCTAAAACCATGCTAGTTGCAAACAGTTTCAAAACCGTGAAGGTAAAAATTGCTCTCCACCGTAAACTTTATAGCTAATTGAATGGATAAACTGCTACCGGTTATTTTACCGTAATTTTAGAATGAAAATTCTAACATTGTATGTTCATAACTAAGAAGCTTTCAACCATATATCACACGCATATCAGTCTAAATGTATGTTTGAAGAATTTCTATTTTAAGGAAGCACGGTTAATAATTAAATTAGTTGTAACGCAAACTAAAAAGTGCGATCTTTAAAGTGCTTAGTAAGTATATCTTAATAATTGTAAGCCAGGATGTATCAGGATATGTTTCCTTTAGTATGAGGGGATTGAATTTTTAATCATCATTATTTAATAAGAAATTGTAAATTTTTAAAGGAGAAAAAACGTCAGCTGTACTTGTATTTACAAATTTAAATATCTCTTTGCAAGTACAATTGACTATTTTTAAAAAAAAATCATGTAATCGTTCAGTTTGTTGCTTTTTTTGCAGTTTGTTGCATTATGCTTTTAACAAAATTTTCTTGGAAAAATTACAACAATCCTACATTTTATTTACAAAATGACATTTTCAAAAAAAGAAAATATTGACTTTAAAAGAAGTGAATGAGAGGCAATTAAGAGGGTTGGCGAGCTGAGATTTTTATTTTCTTATGGCAAAGATTCTAGAAACTATGAAATTCCTTTCCATATTCGCTCTCTACACCAACCCCGTAATTACTTCTCCTTCATCACTGTTTTCTTTTTTTTTCTTCTTAAAATTAAATATTTTTCACTGAAAACAAAGAATATTTTTTTAACAAATTATGCAATTGTTGTAATATAATATATAAGAACACTTAATCAATATTTAACGAAATGAATGAGTACCCGAATTTGAAAAGTAATTAGTACTTAAATTTAACCAAAGAAAACCAATTTAATCAACAAAAAGGCATGTCAAGATTATTGCTAATCACTTTGAGCATGATAAGTACTGGTCACAATCCTTTTGATGAAATTAAAACAATTTTTCCGCAGGTTATGTAGCAAGATTCGTACGCACTGGAGAAAAATTAATAACTTGTATCAATTTTGTAGAAGAAGCTGAAAATTTCGTAATTTAAGCTTCTACTATCAAAATAAAATTTCATAACTGACACCTTTGAATCTATATATATTTACTTTATTTTGGTTGCCACAAACACAAAAATATAGAAATATTTATTATTCCACTTCTGCAAATTGCAACTTTTTAATTCTTTCCAGGTGCATATGAATCCTGTATAGGTAGTAAATTTTTAGAAGATATAAACTATCTACTGTAGGCTTTTCGTGAAATATATAAAAAAAATTATTCTAAACATGTTTCGAACTTTTACGACAAATGGCGTTCTAACACACCATACTGTAAAATCTGTGATTTTTTTCGTTATTATGACCCATTAAGCGAAATTAAAGAAACAAAATCAAGTAAACCAACTTAATTATTTTACACGTTTTTATATACTTTAATGCAAATTTAAACAAATATCGTTTAATAATGAAAATTCCATAATAAAATAAAAAACAAACCTGCATCCTGCATCGTATTCATTATCGTCAAAAGCTTTATTTATGTATCTTTCTTCAAAAACTTTTTCATCTTTTCCATTCTGAAATCCATTTATATTCGAGTTTCGATAATCACCTTTATTCGACATTTTTCTTAAAAGGTTTTAATTCATTTGAGACTTGTAATTTTTTTTTAAAGGAACAGTCCCTCCTTCAGAAAATATGCACACACCACTTACGTATGTTTACAATTTGCCCTGTTTAAATATTTGAAATTCCTCATTACCAAAACCTTGTGCAACAGCCTCACTAAATTTACTGACTGACTGAGGTCTAAAGAGTGATAAGCTTTAAGCCAAATAAGGAACTTTATTACTTGTAGTTACCCCTTCTTTTTTATCAGTACAAACAAAAGATTTCTTTCTTTTTTTACAATTGAATTTTCTTACTATTTATCTAGAGTCCATTCCACACTCTACTCACGTGAGGTTATTGTAGCGATTTGTTTTATACGTCAAGTAAAACTTTGATTAATAAAGATAATCGATGAGAACCAGGCAACGTTTTATCGATTTTTTGTTATCATTTTCGTCAGGTAGATATAACAAAGTTACGCAAACACTAAGATAAGGGGAAAAAGTTACAATAACTTTTCTGTATAATTTGGTTGATGAAGAGAGAAAAGGCTAAATTTCTATAAAATGCTTCTTTTTTCCGAATAGTTATAAAAAGTAGAAAAGATCACAGGTTAATAACACTAAGAAAAATTACCTTGTTTATGGCTCAATAAATACCAAAAAGCACGATAATTTTAACCGAAACGCTTTGATAATGAGTTTGGTAAAATTAAGTATAAAATATGATTTCAAAATATCTGGCAAAATTTTAACGATTTACCATGATACTTTAGAACATGGCATAAAAACCATTTATTCGGTTAAATTTGCATGTCAGCTTTGTATTTTTTACAATATGTGCTGTAATAAAATCTTTAATTTTGAAAACCAGAACTTCTGGTAAACTTACAACATATGAGCAGAAAAATTATCAAATGAATGGTTTAAACACCATATAATTTGGGCTTTATCACCAGAATTATATGTTTTGTTCACCAAAAATGTGTCATTACCTTATAGTACAGTAATTTTACCGGAGTTTTATATCCGTCATATTTAAATAAAAAAAATTAGCAAAATATATTTTATTTCATCAACTATTTAAAGGAAAAATGAGTATAGCAACATTTTTATTATTAGGGACATAACTACTGCAGCGTACTCGTTATAGATCGGTATAAATAATTCAAGCGGTAGACTATAGCTCTTAAAGTAACTAAAATTATAAATTCAAACATAAGTTTTATGCAATTTAAAAACACTTTAAACCTCCCCATATAAACCCTTAATTGCAATGTAACTATTCTCTTGCTATTTCTTCATTAATAGTCATTTTCAATTAAAAAAACGTTTATTCAAATGTGATTTCACTTATTCTAATCTTTATTTTATCAGAAAGTTTCATATTCTATATAATTTGTTTGACGGTTTATACAAGCTTTATAATATTTTCCGATATTAATATAGATTTCAGAGTCTTTAAAAAGTACTAAAACGATGTTTTCCTTTTGCACACTATTTGAGTACGCTAGTTAAGAAACCTAATAAAATGTGTAATTCAAGTAAATAAAATATTAGTTTTCATAAATTTAAATTAACTGATATACTGTAACAAAATGTGTCCAATTTTTTTTAATAAAGAGACTTACATCTTCCTTTTGCGGTCACGATGGCGCCACATCTAAGTTCAATTAAAGGTAGTGTTAATCCAAAGTTAATTTGTAACATCTAAACTCTATAACTTTTAACAACTATAAATTGTTACTTAAAAATTATATTGACATAAACAATGAGAATAGGAACTCATATCCGCGCATACATATCAACAGGATGTTCTCGTAATATCCTGTAGATGGCATGTTAAACTATACAGCATTTGGCGAAATTTAAAGCATGAAAAAACAATGAGAGAGTTAAAAAAATACAATTTTGGATATGTGTAAAATATGTGTAAGGAGTCCGAATCAAAATTTCCAAAATTTCTCTTGAAATTATGTGCAATTTAAAGTATACTTAAAATTAAAAGCAAAAAGTATCTAAAATGTTTATTAATTTTTTACAATACATTTAGAAGCGTTATGCTTTAGAAACTGGTAAAAAAATATAATAAAGCACTGTTTTGTAATAATAGAAACTTATTTCAATAATAATATCATCACACTAATTTGCAGTCAGTATTTTTGCTCTTTAAATTTTCAAAATGAAATAAGAAATTACTGAAACAAAACTACAAACTTTTCTTCTTTATTTCATTTAAAAAAATGTAAAAATTCAAAATTCTTCAAAAATTTCAGTTCAAAACGCAAGAAACCCATATTTTTTATCTAGAAAAAATAATTACTTAGATATTTATTACAGAGCTCTCAGCTTGACAAGAAAAATATTTAACTCTTAAGTACAAATTCGCTTTATTTTTTTAAAAAAAATATTTTATAAATCTTTAGAATTGACTTTATGTTTATAATTTTAGGATCCCTGCTTGCCAACAATAAAATTAAAATTTTAATTAAGGTTGGTTTAGAAAAAAAAATTGCCGGATACCTAGTCGGATGCCTTAAAATTAATAAAGATAGTTTACCCATGAAGGAAGGTTTTTACATTAAAAGAAGCATAAGGTTCTTCTCTTAGCGATTGTGAAATTTTATCAGTCATGAATAGAGAGAATCTTTTTATTGCTCCCAAGTAAATAAAAGAAGGTTATCTTCCACAAAAAATAAATTGAAAGAGAGAATTCACCGATATTATAAAAACATTTAATTAACTTCTGGATATTAACAATTTGACCTTAACTCTTAGACGCAGAATTTTTATTAAACATATTTTTTACTCTTTTTTTTCATTATTTTGTATTAATTTAGGTCAAAATAAGTGAATAAAATTATATTTAGCATTTCAATAATTTATG
Organism: Parasteatoda tepidariorum; assembly: GCF_982258835.1. NCBI lineage: Eukaryota > Metazoa > Arthropoda > Arachnida > Araneae > Theridiidae > Parasteatoda > Parasteatoda tepidariorum. Next base: position 60,782,277 of record NC_141756.1, on the reverse strand, counting down.
GTTTTTAAATACAGCGTAGAACACTGGTGTTTCTTTTTCTGCGTTGAAAGCAAAATTTTCACATACGGCACACATCCAATCAATAATTTTTCTAATTTGCACTTATTTGCGATCATTTAGATCTAAGAAAATCAGTTATTGATCATTAAAATTTCCTTAACTTAGAAAATCAGCAGTTCAAAAAATTTTGAATACGAATGAGAAAAAAATTTTTAAACTTTTATGTTTTAGCACAAATATAATTCAGATAATCTAACAGATTTTTTAGTAGCTGTTATACTGCTTTTTTTATAATTTAAAGGTGCCAGAATATATTTTTCTTATAATTAGGGAGTTGGAAAAAAGGAATATATATAAAAGCGACACCTGCATACCATCTGCATCTTAGGGTTAATAAATTACAATTTCCCGATATTAGTAAATTAATTATTTTTTCGATATTTTAATATACTACTTATTTAATTCCCGATATTGTCTAAAGAAATAGTATCTTACTGAATAAATTGCAAATACAGTCCACAAATTGGATGTTTTTCTTCTTTCAAAGATTTTAATTTTCTGGTTACCATGGAAACCGATGCCATTTTCAAAACATCTCTTTTCTTGATAAAATTTCGGCAAACATTACATTCTTTAAGAATTATCTACACTTTTAACAAACATTAGAATGAAATAATTTAGGGTACAAATAAAATTTACAAGAATACATAGCTTATTTAAAATATATTTTTTATAAAAATGCCTCTGATATCTTAAAATCTCGATTTCGTGAAAATATAAAAAATTATTCCAAAGCGAATTCTTTTTTTTTTTAATTTGCTGCAAATTTTATAGTTGAACCTATTCAGTTAGTTTCTTAAGTGTAGAATCTGCGTAACACGTAAACGCGTAATTTCAAAGGGAAAAAAATAGAAAAATTTTCTAAAGCAGGGAAAAATATATAAAAAGAATAAAATATAAAAAAATGTTTGTCCAAAACAAAACTTTAAGTTACTGCAAATTCTGTAGTAAAAAAGTATAATTTAGTTTGTTAAAAGTAGAATTTGCGTAACGCGTAATTTAAAAGTTAAACGGGCAAAAAAAGGGGAAGATTTGTCTAAGGCAGAAACGCAGTTCCAAAATTTACTTCCTAAGATTTTTTTAGAAGAATATTTCAACGAAATTTAAATTTCCTTAAAATATAAAAATGTTTCCAAAGCTAATTTTTTTTAGTTACAGCAAATTCTGTAGAGAAAAAGTAATCATTTAGTTTGTTAAAGCCAGAATCAGCGAAACGCACAATTTAAAATTAAACGGCATACAAAAAAAAGAAGAAAGAAAGAAAAGTTAAAATTTGTCTAAGGCAGTAACGCAGTTCCAAAGTTTTCCTCCTAAGATTTTTTTGTAAAGAATATTTTAACCAAATTAGAATTTCCTAAAAATATAAAAATGTTTCCAAAGCTAAACCTTTTTAAGTTGCTGTCTTAGAAGCTTCTACGCAATTCCAGGGTTTTTTCCTAACATTTTCAAGTAAAATTTTTCAAGGAAATTTCAATTTCCATAAAATATAAAAAATAATTGCTAAAAAGTGTAATAAAGGAATTCTTTTGAAACTATGGAAATTCTTTTGAGAAAATTATTCCTTAAGTTTTTTTAAGGGTAACGCATAATTACACGGATGGATATCTATTTATGTGGGATATACCACGAAATTTGCTCTCATCAATGAAATGTTTTCATTATTTCCTTACTTCATTCATGCATTTTTCATAACATAGTGTTTAAGTAAAGGAAAATACCCGGACATTTAACAATGATATTTTAAACTTGAAAGAAAAGGGCATTGATGACATAAAATTTAATGAAAGTTCTTTAAAGATGAGTACCATGGTTTTTTTATTATTATTTTTTTAAAAGGAATATAAAAATTAGCACTTAAAGTAGATGTTCAGTATGCAAAAAATTTGTTGCAAATAGAGCACAAAATCAAATATTGAGTAAGGACTTCTTCGTTTAAACTAACTTATTATTCTCTGCTGAAAACTGCAAAGTCAGGATTGAGACAACTATTAAAAGTATTTCAGATTCTATTAATTTCAGTAAAACAGTTAATTTAGTTATAAAATGGTTCTAAGTATCTATTAGAGTTCTTTGTTTCGTAAGATTGTTTTGGGGTAACGATAATTTTTTTATATTTAATAAAAATATGCGTTCGCGTAAGATGGAAAATTGTTTGAAACGGAATCTGTGTACGGTACGGTACTTTCCGCTCCCATCTTTGAGAGTTTTTAATGCTTTCTCTTTTAATTTTGATACTTTATTAAGAGTAAATGTCGAATTTCTACATTTTCTCAGCAATAACACGCATCAATTTTAATATAGATTTAAAAACTTATTGCATGTTGGAAAAAAATTCCAATAAAATTATCATACTGTATGGTAATAACATTTCTGAAAATTAAAATAAATAATAAATTTAAAAAAATATCAGAATTCTGGCTAATAAAACCAAACTATACGAAGTTTGGACCAGTCAATTCGTAATTTTTTAGTTTTACCAGAAATAATAGTAAAAATAGAAAACAAGAAAGTAACTTTTATCGAATAAATGGTTTTTGCGCCATTCTCTTAGGTATCATGATGAATTTACCAAACTTTACATTGCGTACCAAATTTTATCACGTATTATAAAATCATATTTTGTTGTTCATTTTACCAAAAATCCTTACCAAAGCGCTTCGGTGAAAATTACCGAGCTTTTTGGTGTTCCCATAAAGGCAGAATTTCCCATAGATTTTACCATATACTGATAGCTTTGACCATATTTTTTCGCAGTGTGAAAAAAGGCGTAAAATTTAAAATTAAAATCAAGTGAAAAAAATTACACGTACGGAAAGATGTTTTTTTTTAATTATTAAGGCTTAAACCTTATTAGTAGCTCGCTATCAGCTTCATTCTATTAAACATTTTAAGCAAAATACATTTCTTTTGAAAATCAATAATAACTATAAATTCATTAAGTAAGGACAGATGATAAAATTAATAGTAAGAAATATTTGAGTTAGGATTAGAAACCTGAAACTTACATTGACGATTAGTAGAACAAAAGAAAAAGATTGTACAATCGACTAAAAATAGAAGCAATGAAAACGGGAAAATATGAAAGGTTGATTTATTGCAATAGCATGTTTATTCATGGGGACCTTGAAAAGTGACAATTATGCAACTTTAGGTTAGTTCATTCATAACATTGAAACCATTTTCGAAACAGTTCAACTAACATCCATCATTATAAATATAAATGTACTTTACCGGAAAATACTTGTATCAATTAAAGTATTATTTTATAAATTATAAATGAACATAAAACAATTTTAACTTTATGTCTAGGGAAAATAAAATGCTATTGTTTAAATTTGTCTAAAAAAGGAAATGTTATTACAGTATAGTACATTTTTTTAAGAAAAATGAATGTTACGTCATCAAGTTTGAAGGTTAAATTGTCTGAATGCCATTAGTGAAAATAATTTGTTTTTTTTTTTCTTTTGGACCTAAATTTTGTCATTATTTTTTCAGCTTTCTGTTAAAAAGCTATATATTTTCTTACTTCAAAGGGTCTACCTATTATAAGATTCTTTTTTTTTTGTCTGTTTTCTTTGGTTTTCAAGTCAAGTTAGTTTATTTTATAATACTATTTAATAATAATTAGACCATTTGAGAGAGGCGACGCATATGATTTCAGGATTTTGTGTCATTGGACTAAACAATTATGCCAATAACTTATATCTAATGTAATAATGTAATGATAATGTAATAATAAAATGATAATGTATTAATGTAATAATGAAGTCAGTAAGAAGCCATTCATTAAATTAAAAGCTATAGTTTTTTAATGCATGCTTCCTTTTATTCTGGGTTTGAACTAAGATGATTCCATAAATGATAATATTGTGCTCACTGAAAAGCGCGTTTTTGTTTGTCTATGCAGCAATTATATGTAGTAATATTTCGGCAAACTTTTCTTGTATATTTTGTTTATTAAGCATTTCATCCCGCTGATAATGGGAAAATCGTTTAAAAAAAGTGGCTAAAAAGTTTTCTTTAAAATGAAATGGAATGTGTTCTTAAAGAATTTACAAAAAAATTATAAGCAAAAATTTTACAAATTTTTTTGACAATATTCAGTATTTACGGCATAGCAAAATAAATAAAAGCTGTTCTTATGAACGAATTATGAGTAAAATTAAAAAACAGTGAAAAATTCTATGTAGTTACAATCTAGCAAAAAAAAACAAAATCTGCTTTTATAAACGAAGTGTATTTCAGTAATGCTACACTTAATAATTCCAATATATAAAATTGCTGCTTATGACGTTAAAAAATACTAAATTCCAACATCATACCAATAACCATTAACATAGTTGTTTTTTTTTATCACGTTTCTTAATATATCATAGCTCATAGAAGCATAGCAGCGTAGTCCATTTATCTAAGCATATTCTTTCTTTCTTTGTAAACACAATAAACTCTCAATTATTTGAAAAATTTTAAAGATTAAGAAGAAAGTTCAGCGATTTAAAAGAAACCACTTACCAAGCGTACTCATCGAACGACATATATCAAATATAACCATTAAACTTTCAAATCGATAAATACTGATTTTTTCACAGAAGAAAGTTGATAAAAACATCTTTCAGGTGAAATTTTTTTTTATTAATTAAAAAATATATTACATGATCATTTCTGTTAAAAGCGATAAACTAGATCATTTATTTGAAAACGACAATAAATTAAAAGCGATGAACCTGATCATTTATTTGAAAACAACAATAAATTAAAAGCGATGAACTTGATCATTTATTTGAAAACGACAATAAATTAAAAGCGATGAACTTGATCATTTATTTGAAAACGACAATAAATTAAAAGCGATGAACCTGATCATTTATTTGAAAACAACAATAAATTAAAAGCGATGAACTTGATCATTTATTTGAAAACGACAATAAATTAAAAGCGATGAACTTGATCATTTATTTGAAAACGACAATAAATTAAAAAGCGATGGGTGATCTAGTTACGCCACTGATGTTTTTTCTGTTTTGTTCTTTGGTATGATGTTCCTTTTTGTTAACACTGTTATAATAAAAACTGTTAAGTAAGTAGGAACTGTTTATGATTAACACTGTTAAGTTTTTTAGCGTTGGTATTGGCAGATTTTTTTAAGAATAGAGTTGTATTTTAATCAGTTCTAGTTCGTGTTTTAACGATTTCAATCCAATATAGAAGTGATATGCTCAGAGTTCATTCTAAACTTGGAAGAAAAAGAGTATAACGAGTTTTCAATTTCTTACGACAAGCAGTTGCTATAGCTACCGTGCACACACGTTAAATCACATGTACACATTTTAAATTACGTCATTCAAACGATTGCTATGGTTTTGACCGCCAGTCGTTCCGCAGTTCCAAAGCCTACTCCAAAGCATAGGCAGATTTTTTTTTCAATACATTTATTAGTTACTTACGATTTTTTTATACATATGCCTCCTTACTATTACTGTCGGGAATGGCTATACTTTATATACTTTATTTTGAGTGCTTAATGAATCAATTTTAGGCCAAGTCATAAGCCAAGTTCGCCAATTTATTAGAACTATGTAAAATTCTAGTTTACGCATATCACTGGCTAAAGAAATTCACAAATGCGTTAATATCATGATCATAAATAATGACAAAAGATATCAAGTGACGAAATATCGCGTTCGTTATCTATTTATTTACAAGTAAAATCAATATTTATAATTTCACGACTTATAATGATAATGCCATCAAATAGGTATTTTAAAAGTTATAGGAAAGCACATGTTCCTTGCATTGATACTTACGCTTTTAAAGTTTGTCTCAATAATTTTTAAAAATGGATATTTAAAAGGAACTGATAAAATAAAATTGAAAGTTTTCTTTAAGTCACAAGAAAATTGTTGTAAATTCTGAATATCACATACTGAATATCAAATTATTATTTTTTTTTTTTGGAGAATTGAACTCATATTATAGAAAGTCTAATAGAATAAAGCCGCAGCACAATATACAACAAATAACAAAAAATAAAGTTTGTGTATGTGTTGTGAATGTCATGTAGTAAAATATTTGAATCCAGTGTTACGCTGTGTAAGTTCGCAAGTTGTTTAAGGCAAGAATGCCTAATACAACTATGCATAGTGAAATAACTGCACTTCTGAAAGAAAGCACTTAAATTCAATTGGAATATTATTAGTTAGAAATTTATAACCTGTAAAAATATTTTAAAACAGTAAAATTAAAGTGCAAAATATTTCTCATTTCAGTTATCTTTAGCTCATATGGGAAAAAAATCATTGAAAATAAAATTTTGAAACATTAAGTAAACGACAGATAAATAAAATGAAGTTTGTGAAACACCCAAGTTTAAAACGATGTAAATCTTCAGAAATTACGAAATTCTAAATGAAAAAATAATAATTTTACATTTTAAACAATGTTTAAACAATGGGGGAAAGTAAGTCTCCCACTTAGAGCTATAGCAAATCTAAGTCCCACTCAATATTACTAAAGAAATAAAATAAGAAAATCGCTATAAAAAAGAAAATTCCCTGAAATTTCAAGATAATGGCATTATTGCGGTTTCTTGCATTTGAAATTTTTGCACATTCTTCTTGGAATATTGCGCGTCGTAAAAACACTGCATTAAAAAATTCGAAATAAAAAAACCGTAAGGAAATCCGTAACAATATATTTTAAGTTTGAAATATATCTTACACCCTTTTCTGCTACACTATAAAAAATTTCCGATCAAATTACGATATAAAATACCGGCATTGTGGGAGCATGTTCAGTAAAATCCATTTTACCATTAAATATTACACAGTTATTTTTAAATTACTATTTGTTTAATTCGAGTGATTCAGTGATTTTACGGTAATTGCAATTGCAAAAATTACGGTAAAAATAGATTTTCTGATAATAAATACCAGCACCTTGAGTGCCGGTTGAGTGCCGGTCTTTTAAACCTAATATTTTTTTACAGTGTACTGGGCCACTGGGCTTGGTATACAACTATGAGTAAATAGTTAAAATCATTTATACGAGAACTAATCAAGTTTAATTTAGGAAGAGAAAATTAATTACGTATCAAAATACAAACAGATCAAAATTTAATGAAGCTACTAAAGAAAGAAGTGTATTTAAAACGCGAATACACAAAAATATACTGCATTTGCATTACAATCATACTTTAGATAACTGATAATTCAATACATTTATCGTAAATATAATTGCAATGTTTTTGCCCTTCTTAACAAAATAACAAAAAACAAATTCTTACAGAATTGTAACCGGATCTTTAGCTTCCAACAAAGGAATTCCACTAGCATCATCTTCATTTTCTAACCTCAGCTGTCTTTCAGAGTCCTTATGATCATTAATCTGCTTCATCTCAGAACAAATTATTTAGTATTCGAATATCGTTCAGAATACACAGCAGCTTATAGAAGAGGCATTCAAAATTAAAAACGCTACTCATTCTGAAATAAACCAGGAATCCATAGCTAATAATAAGCTTCTTTTTGCATCTTGTGTCAATGCCGCGCAATAGCGACCTTGTAGTGAGAAACGCATCATTGCGTTCATTTTGCATCTTTGAAAAAAGAGGTCTGAAAGCGTTCGCTTACCGTTACTGTCTGACTACCGAACAGTGCCATTACAGCCACTTCAAGGCTATTGGTAAATGAAGCTACAGGAGATGACAAGTATTATTTAAGCTTTTTGAAACAGCATTATTTTATTCTTTTCTTATTGTTCATTATGAGTGAAAATCATTTACCATAGATGGTGATATTTTGTTAACAGTGAGGGGCTGTTTATTTATCACTTTATAGCTTCTTTTAGTTGTTTTGTACACTCTCTACTAGAGCAAACGGTTTTAAAAAGTCATTTTAATTGCAAATACAGTCAAACCCCGCTATAGTGAATTTTCAAGGGATCGAAATTTCGGTTCACTATAACCGGGAGTTCATCATATCCGTACTGCAAACAATTTTAACTAATTTTTCCGCCCTTTTATTACACATTATTTAAATATATGATCAATAAAAAGAAGTAGAAAAATGATTAAAAAACAATATTTAGAACAAAAATTGTGTTAACTTTTATTTTTTATTACTTTTTGTCTTGCGTACAAAAATTTTTGGGATGGCCTTTATTTAGGGATGGGAAACTCAGATAGAAGAAGCAAACAAGAAAAAATGCTTATGACTTCATTCCACTCCATAGATGGTTTTAAAAATCGGTATATGTATTTTATGTAAAAAATTTCAAAATTACCATAAAATAAAGAAAAAATTTCAGTCGAAGACAGAAAAAAAGTTCATAGTATCCAATTTTGCTCTCTTTTTTTGGTTCACTATACGTATTCACAAAAGATAATATTATATGTGTATAGTAAGGCACGGGAGCAAACATTTCGTTCACTATATCCGGGAGTTCACTATTAACCATGTTCACTGTCACATTTACACTTAATGTAATGTGACAATTTTAATTTCTAATTTTACTTAACCTTTAATTTTTCTGTAAACGTTATTCTTTTTTTCAATTTGGCAATTTTATTTTTAACTTTCTTGTTGACCTTTCTCACGGTCGTTGCGGTCATCGCACTTCCTGTGGGGAAAGTCAACCAACCCCTCTACTCACGCCTTTCTTTTTCTTCCTTTAATTTTAGGGGGGCTAACTAACCAATCTCTTTACTTTAAATTTCAAAATCTCCGCCTCTTTAAATTTAATTGGTCGTAGTTTTTCCGGTCTACCCCAGTTAAGGAATTTTTAAGTGACTTGGAGCTGATTCTCTGTTGGCTTCTTCCTTGCATGTTCTTTTTTTTCGAGATGCGGACTTCGGTCCGTATCGAGGGATTTCTTTTTACATTTTTTCTTAACTTTTATTTTTAAATTAAATCCATAGCTGTAATAAATTTCTGTAAAATTTAAAATCAACATTTTTATACTTTTAATTTTTTTTAACATATTAAAAAAAAAACCCATCTTGAATTTAAGCTTTCTTTCCATATTTATATTAACCTTTAAATTACTCGTTCTTTTATATTTTATTTTTATCTATGACGCCTTCTGTGTTTTAATTCTCCCGTCACCCATTTCAATAAAATGTCTTTCTTGTGTTGGTAGATGTGGTGAAAGATGTATGTTACTAAATAAAATGATATGCTAATAATTTAATCTTGTGCTGGAGAATTTATTTGCCTCTATTTTCATGATTTATCATATTCTCCTATGTGTGTATGGTGAGTACCCTTTTATTATTGTTTTGGGCATTGTATTCTTGATAATATTGGAAACATCAATTTACTCCATTTATCTTAAATACTTATATCTGGATATAGCATGACCTTGTTTCTTTATCTTTTTGTCTTTAATTATTTTTAGTTTCACCCTTATTCTAAATTCGGTGATACCAAATTATCCAATTTGTTCAAACCTCACACTTTGTGACCCTTTGGACCTATTGGGTTATTGTTATCCCACATTAGCATTGTATTACCACTTTCCTTAACGATCACATTCCCCCCTTAATTCAATTTAATTACCCTTTCATATATTTCGGCCTTAATTATATTTATCACGACGTTTCAATCATTTAACTAATTTTTTAATCATGACTATATCCAATTACTAGTACATATACCAAATATTCCAATCTATTAATTACAATTACACAAATAACTTTACTTTACTTTATACGCACCAATATAAATATTTTTATTTAACTCTTACAAATGGTGCCGTATATTTTTGTTGTGAGGTCCTAGGTTTTATTATGGTGTAATGAATTAAATGAAACAATACGTTTGTTCTTATTTGAATTTTTCTCTATGTGTTTTGCTATTTGATTTGGTAGTGATAAAATTGATATATATATTTATAAGAATGTCATAAAATATTCTCAAAGTGTTTATTGAACTATATCTAACTGTGTATCTAACTATTTAAATAGGCATATTAATATAATATTACAAAAGTGATTTATTTTGTATTTATGTTTAACCTAAAAAAAAAAAATAGGTATACATAAAAAAAAAAAATATATTTTAGCTCCTATCAACTGTAATGTATATTATTTAATAGTGCTAATTTTACAAAACAAGGTGCTTTGGCTATAATCTTTTTTTGCACAATCTAATAAGTTATGTATTTTGTTCTATTATTCTACATTAAATATATTTAATTTTGAACTAAATTAATCAAAGTTTCCATATTGATGGACTGAGTCCCAATTTTTATAAATTTTGTTGTATGCTGGCCATACAAAACTGAAAAGACGTCTTCAGTAAGTTTTCAAAATTGCTACTTTACCCATCATTTGGATCTTTCATTGGAATGGTTCAAAGTTTTTTTTTCAAATTGTTTTCCTATCTCAACGTAAATTTGTTTTTTTTAGATAAAAAAAAGAAATAAAATAAAATAATTATAAATAAAAATACTTACCATAATTGTATTTATACGTGGCTTTGTGTATTTTACGAATTAAAAAAAAATTTCATGTTTAGGTTATTTTGGTTCTACTATCTACTGGCTAAACTCTTCTTTTGGTCAATTTTTCTTAGTTTTTTTTTTTTTTTGCTTTTTTTTTTTTGCAATTTTTTATTATTATTTCTCAATTATCTGTGAATCAATGTTTTGATATAAGATTTGGCAGGCTTATTTGATTGGTTTTGTTTCCTTTTCCCTAATGGTGTATCTGATAATTTAGTGTTTATTTGAATTATTACAAAAAAAAAAAAAAAAAAATTATTTGGGATAGTGATTTTCCTGAATCGTGTCTGGTAATACAGATGCCTCAAAAATTTATTTGGGATTACTTTATTTATATAATTGGGATAAAATATGTCCTGATTGCTCTGGGTAATACCTGAGCTCAACGATTTTTCGGGAATGATATTTTTTTTAAGAGGTTCTTTTTGATGTTAACGTTGGTTAATAGGATAGTATAAATGAAGTACATTGCGTCATTGCAAAAGCCCAGGTTCAAACCCTGGTCCACTGTTAATTAAGGTTTTATTCATTAAGGAATTTTCTTCTTACTTTTTACTTTTTTTTGCTGGTTAATTAAGCCAGAAATTTTTTTTTTGAATTCTCCCTGGTCAAAATAGAACCAGAAGTTAATTTTTATTTTCCTGATCAAAAATGAATCAGAAGGTTATTCCTGGTCAAAGAAACCAGATGATAAATTATGATTTCCTGGTTAAAGAAACCAGATGATATAAAAAAAAAAAAAAATAATAATGATTCAAGTGAATTATTAAATAAATTGAATTGTGTTGATGCTCTATGGAAAAAATCTTCTGCGTAACCTGTTGAATAATTTAAATATACTTACAAATGTAAATGATTTTAATAATTTACCTTCATTATTTTAGAATAAATAATAATTAAGTACCTTTTGAGGTAAAACAATTATTTTTTTGCTTTGTTTAAGAACATTCCTTCATTTGTTAAGTGTATTTAAAAAATTTTTTTTAATTATATGAATATTTTCTTTCGTAAAACAATTTTGTTTGTTACCATCATATTTTTTTTAAAATTTTTATAATAGTACGTTATTTACAAAATCTTTTATAATTAACGATGCTTTAATTATTTAATGACTATTTGTATAAATGAGTAAATATACAAAAGAGGTCACATGTTGAACTATAAAAAAAAAATAAAATAAAAAATAAAATAATAATTATACAAGATTCTTTGTATACATTTTCCTACTCAATTAATATATAAATTGTGTAAACTAAATCTTTAAATGCATCATTAAATTTATATAATAATAATAATCTCAAATTTAATAAATTAATGTCACTACCAATCATTTTTTTTAACTGTGTTTATCATGAATTTTGCGAATTCTTTGTAAATGTGATTGCTATGAATAATATTTAATGTACTTGACCATACACTCTGTCTCTTAAACAATTTAGTTAATCTACTTTCAAATCAATTTCTTATCTTCAATTTTATGTTGTACAGAACTTAAGGTACTTGATATTTCATAATTTTTTTTTGTTTGTTTGATCACAATCAATATTTTTATATTTTGCATAAATTGCAATAATTTAATGAATGTATTTTTATAATTTATCACTTTATCGCAATTACTGATCTTGATACAAAGGTTCTCTTATTAAGCATTTATGTGTTAAATGGACAATTTCCTATTTTATTCCTCATCATTCCATGCTCTGAGAATTTCAAGAAGAAGAATCTCCCCTCTGATGAATAACTTTTGAACCCCCACTTTCAAGTCCCGTTTTGTTGAACTCAACACTTATCTAAGTGTTCAAGGACACTGTCCCGTACGATAAGGTCATGGGGTGAAAGAAAAATCACTGTACATTTAAATTCCCACACTGCATGAATTTCACCACTTGCTCTGGAGTGCATAGACGGATTTTTATTGCATCTTTGACAGGATGGACAGGATGTTGCAGGGATCCTAGTCGATTCCTGTTTCAACTTCTTGGGAATTCCGTTAATTGGGGAAAACACCTGCAGAAGGGAAAGCCTTCCTCACATGCCCAAGGTTGAAGGGAGAGTCCTGTGGAGAAAAGGATCGAATGACGAGATAAGATGGTACTTCTGCCACCTGCTACCGAGAGTGACCATCAGAACCCTGTGTGTCACCTTCAATAAGACAGAGTCAAGAAAATCCCCCCCTCACCCACACTTCCTTAAAAGAAAAGGAAAGATATTTCTCTTATCTTCCTTTTCAAGCTGAGACTTTTTTTGAAAAGATAGACTTATCAATCACACAATAAACTTTGAGACTTTAATGTACAATACTTGTTATTCTCAACTTGCAATTTAATTAATTGCGATCATTTTTTATCAGTAAATGAGATGCTTCTTAGATAAGATGTTCTTTATATTATATGTTAAACCTTATATTCATGAATATGAGAATAATTCTTAATTTATTTTACTCATTTTAAGCACTTAGTTTTGTGTCAGCAATTTGAATGTTATATTGCTAATTAATGAACAATTTTTCTCTTCAATCCTTTTATCACAATATCTTATTAATTTTTATTTTTATTAGAGTGTATGGTTAACATTAATTCGGTTTAGCGTATTTTTGGTTCACATATTTTATGATCAATGAATTTAATGTATGATTATCTCAAACATAGTGCGTTCTACACGACGTTTCCAATCAAAATTTCATAATTATGTTGATATTACTAATTGACAAATTGTTTATTTATTGCAAAATGCAATCGAATTTTACTTTTGATTCCAATTTAATGTTATTATTCCTTTTATGTCATTTTAATTGACATTTATTAGTAATTGTCTTTACATTTTTTTGTTTTATTTGGCCTTATTCGTTTTTTTCTTCCTCGCTTTAGTTGCGTCACAATATGTTTGAGATCCATGTATTAATTTTTTTTAAACTTTCACTGATGTTTCCAATTTGTTGCCCTTAACAATATTTGCTCACCATATAATCACCTGTTATTTACTGTTGATTTAAATTGTTTTTTTTTTTGTGCTTAAATGAACTATTACTGCTGTTTTGTGTTTTTTCGTTCCAGTGTCGTCAAAGAGTTATGTTAACATATCAGATTTTTGCCTGTAACAATTGTTGTTAGCTATGTACAGAAATTCAGTGCTGTGTACAGAAATGGGTGACTCTTTTTCCAATTTTATCTTTTTCTACTTTTACCTTTTATGCTAAGTTTTGAATTTTATTTTATGGTATCTATTTTTATTAAAAAATTTTTTTTATTTTTTCGTTATTTTGAATTTTAGGCAAATTTTTTGTTTCAAACTTTTTGGAACATTTTTTTCTTGTATTGAGGAAAATTCTTATATTTTGATTTTTACTTATTTTTTGTTTGAATTAAAATTTTCTTACGGCTTCGAAAATTTTATAAAAATTTCCGGTCTGTCCGGGTATTGTCACATTTACACTTAATGTAATGTGACAATTTTAATTTCTAATTTTACTTAACCTTTAATTTTTCTGTAAACGTTATTCTTTTTTTCAATTTGGCAATTTTATTTTTAACTTTCTTGTTGACCTTTCTCACGGTCGTTGCGGTCATCGCACTTCCTGTGGGGAAAGTCAACCAACCCCTCTACTCACGCCTTTCTTTTTCTTCCTTTAATTTTAGGGGGGCTAACTAACCAATCTCTTTACTTTAAATTTCAAAATCTCCGCCTCTTTAAATTTAATTGGTCGTAGTTTTTCCGGTCTACCCCAGTTAAGGAATTTTTAAGTGACTTGGAGCTGATTCTCTGTTGGCTTCTTCCTTGCATGTTCTTTTTTTTCGAGATGCGGACTTCGGTCCGTATCGAGGGATTTCTTTTTACATTTTTTCTTAACTTTTATTTTTAAATTAAATCCATAGCTGTAATAAATTTCTGTAAAATTTAAAATCAACATTTTTATACTTTTAATTTTTTTTAACATATTAAAAAAAAAACCCATCTTGAATTTAAGCTTTCTTTCCATATTTATATTAACCTTTAAATTACTCGTTCTTTTATATTTTATTTTTATCTATGACGCCTTCTGTGTTTTAATTCTCCCGTCACCCATTTCAATAAAATGTCTTTCTTGTGTTGGTAGATGTGGTGAAAGATGTATGTTACTAAATAAAATGATATGCTAATAATTTAATCTTGTGCTGGAGAATTTATTTGCCTCTATTTTCATGATTTATCATATTCTCCTATGTGTGTATGGTGAGTACCCTTTTATTATTGTTTTGGGCATTGTATTCTTGATAATATTGGAAACATCAATTTACTCCATTTATCTTAAATACTTATATCTGGATATAGCATGACCTTGTTTCTTTATCTTTTTGTCTTTAATTATTTTTAGTTTCACCCTTATTCTAAATTCGGTGATACCAAATTATCCAATTTGTTCAAACCTCACACTTTGTGACCCTTTGGACCTATTGGGTTATTGTTATCCCACATTAGCATTGTATTACCACTTTCCTTAACGATCACATTCCCCCCTTAATTCAATTTAATTACCCTTTCATATATTTCGGCCTTAATTATATTTATCACGACGTTTCAATCATTTAACTAATTTTTTAATCATGACTATATCCAATTACTAGTACATATACCAAATATTCCAATCTATTAATTACAATTACACAAATAACTTTACTTTACTTTATACGCACCAATATAAATATTTTTATTTAACTCTTACATTCACTATAACGGGGTTTGACTGTAGAAACGTTTATATTTATAAAAATATGAATATATATTTTAAATTCAATTTGATATGAATGTAAGTGGAATTCACTACACATTTTTTTTTATTTCCAACAAAAACTATATTATAAAATTGCATGAAAAAAAAAAAAATTTTTTATGAACATTATTGTTTCAGTATATTATGTTATTTAAAGTGGAGTTTTTCAAAAACCATAGATTAACTCTCTCTAAGCAATAACTCTCCCATACTTACTGGTATCAAATTATACCAAGTTCCCTTTTAAGGAACGCATCATTTATTATTATTATTTCAATGACAAAGTAACTGATATTTTTAAGTTCCTCAGCTTTTCAAGAAACACAGATTAACTCTCTCGAACTGTCAACTCTCCTGCACTTATCGATATCAAATAATACCAGGTTCACTTTCAAGGAATGTTTATTTTTATTACTATTATTTCAATGACGAGGAAACGGATACTTTCAAGTTTATGAGCTTTTCATAAAACAGATATATGTATAGCCCCTGAGAGATTGAGACAAAGAAAATGAAGAACGAAAGAAGAAAAAATTTAATGTGAACATAACGAATATTTTTAAACGAAGGTAAAACTTCCGAATAAGGAAATATTCTACAACGGAAATATGGTATTTGCGTGGAGAGGGATTCCCTGACTTTTTTAAAGTTCATTTCTACCATATATGACGCAGCAAACCATACCAAATATGCTCGTAAAAACAAACAGTTCCATACATGGTTTACAGTTCCATATATGGTTTACAGTTCCATATATAGTTTATATCCATATATGGAACTGTAACATAACAGTTCCATATATGGTTTGCTGGCAAAATATGATTAAAATGGTGATATTATTTTTTAAAAAATACCGAAACAATAGTCATAAGTGCTTGCTTAACTCTTTTAATGCGATGTTTTTTTTATTTATCAATATCCGCACATTTTAGTTTAGTCGCATTTAATTTTGATATCTGACATTAAAAAAATAGCATTTGTTTGTTTACAAAATAGATAAAAACATTAATAAAGAGTTATATGGTTGGTTGGTGTCGTATCCTTTATTGAATCATATTTCATGGTGTGCTTGAATAGTTTTTGTTATTTCTATGGCATTAAAAGAATACAAATCCTCTTCTGTGGGGTAGTTTAAGAGGTGAAGGCCTGCAGCGACTGCAAAAGAGTTATATTAATTCAATTTATGAATCCTAAATATAAATAACTTCTCTGAGAGCATAATGATGGAGTAAAATGTTTGGTACTCTTATTAAAACATTGACTTTTGTATTCTTCGTAAGTGTTTTTTACCTTCAAAAAATTACACAAACCTTTTTCACTTTTTAACAATGAAGGTTGCATACTTTACCCTTTATATATTTAAAGGAACTAAAGTTAATCCAGTCTAGAAGGGTGTAATATGGTCATTTGCTTTCCTTTATATGTAATTTAAGGATTTTCTAACTTTTTATATTGTTTTTTATTGTTAAAATCTGTCTTATAACTGTATTTTGTATAATTTTGAGCATATTTTAGTAAAGATAGCTCACAAATCGTCAAAACTCTGGCATACAAAAAAAAACACTCAGTGTCAAACTGCTAAGTACCCTGCTTTTAAAAATTTTTTAAAAAGTTAAATGACCTCACACATCGGAATTTTCAGGAAAGAATTAGAACAGACAAATGGTGGAGAAACTTATAACCAATGCGTATTATTTTATTTTGCGTGGTGACAAATGAGTTATTCTTTTGAATGAAACTAAATTGGAGATCGTAGACTGATAATTAAAACAATACAACAGTTAAAAGTTAAAGCCCAATATAAGCCAATATATAGTTAAAGCCCAATATACATGAAGTGCAATGTTAGACTTGTACCTATTTACACATCTTAACTTCCTTTTTTTTTTCTCCTTGATAGGACTATTGATTAAGAAATGGAGAGGGTTTGATGGAAGTTAAGAAAGTCATTTTTATTACGAACAGGTTTGCTTTAATGCAGGCGCTGCTTAGTGCGCAGTTTTCTTAATAACAGAAATAAACTTTTTACACGCCTAGTAAAAAATATTAGTGTGTTACTATACAATAAAGAAAATAACAACGAGTAAAAATATTACATTTCGAAAGCAAACGAACTATTTTTTTAGAAAGATAAAACTCTTTCTATAAATCTTATGGAAAATTTTTTACTAAAAAATCGCATGCTCCATCGCTGTTTTCGGTTCTCAATTTAACGATACATTTTGTTTTTAAAGGCAAAAACTGCACTAGGAATTTGAAATTACATAGGTGTGTAGAACAAAATTCAGAGAGTATGGTGCAATAAAAAAAATTAAAGATCAATAAATAGTTCGAGAATTACTAATTAATAAACTTGTTGTAAAAAATATCATGCGATCCGCTCTGCAGCTCACAGGAAAAAAGGAAGGATTCAAAGTTGAAATTTGACATGCTGAATCATAAATAACAAATTGATAAAATTTTCTTACATACAATAAATATAATAAGCTACAAGCAAAATTATCTTTAAAAAAAAATACTGACTTTTAAGGAAATCACACGGTTTTTGAGACAAGCGAGTGGTGGAACTTCCGAGTAATAAAAACATTCCTTGAGAATATCCTGTATTCACACTGTTTGTTTTCTTATCAACGTGTCTATAACATTTAATTTTGTACAAAATTTCTTAAAAGTAAGCAAATCTGTTATATATTTGTGAATAACAATCCTGCTGTTACTCCTCAAAAAATAACTAATTTTACTGAGAATAAACCGAGAATACAATTGACAACGTTCCGAAAAATAAGGATCAATATTCTCTTTCCTAGTATGTCTGACTCATATATATCAAAGTTTAATACTGATAATTTTTAAAACGCTTTCTGGTTATGTGATAGTTATAGGAATAGTTAAAGAAATCTATATTTGAAACTTCTCTCCAGCGTTTCAAATGTTGCGAAAAATATTTTAATTTGCTCGTATCATTAAATTCTTACTCATTATTATACTTTGCTTTATATTTTGATCAGTAAATCTGTCGTTGCAGGCAATCACTTATAAAATATAACATCTAATTATTAATGTCATTTATTTTTTAAATGCTCATTTATTTTTTAAATGAGAGTTTGCAATTTCATCTGTGCTGACTAAGTTTTAAAAAAATTGTTATATAGTATAAAAATTTTTATCACTAATTAAATTTTCATATAAAAAATATTTAGACTAAATGGACTGGAATTTAACCTAAGGAATACTTTCTAATTTGTAAGTTGACGGGATATATTTTTTTAATTTTTATAATATATTTTTCTTCAAATATTTTTTTTTATGATTGGATTTATCTAAACGTTAGCCAGGTAGGGATGAGGGAGAATAAAAACATTTAAAATAAAATAAATGATCAAGAAAAAAAGAGAACTTTTTAAAACATAAAACGTTTTTTAATTTTTCCGAAATTGTATTTCTCTCAAGCCGTAGTGGGCAAAAGGAAAATATCAGAATCAGAATTTTTTTTAAATTCCGTTTATCTAACAGATTTTATTAGTAATCATAGCTGTTTTTCATGATTAAAAAGTACCAAATTATATTTTTTCATGTAATTAAAGCGACCGAAAAAAATACAAAAATATGACATCAGCGTCCCTTTTGCTGCGTGAAAGGGTTAACTAGCGAGAAACATATCTTTGTAAAAATCATTATATTTTTCTCTCAATTTATATTTATGATATTTATCTCTCTACATAAATTTATAAATTTCAGCGAACTGCAATACGTGCCATGAGTTGATACGAAACAATGGCAAAATGTGTGTGCCTAATTCAAAAATTCCCTCTCTTTCTCGTGCGTTTAACGATAAAACTTAGACGTTAGTAATTTTAAAAAAAATAATAAGTAAATAAATAAATATTACTAGGGAAAAGTGTGCAAAAGTGTAAAAAAATATCAATTTTTTGCAAGTATAATAAATAGTTCAGCTCTCTAAGAAAATAAATCCTAATTATTATATGGGTAACCAAATATCTACAAATATATAGTGATTTATACGAAAATAAATAAATGACAAATAGATAAAACTCACACTGACTACATGCAGTAGCAGAGCTCATGTTTTACACAGATTTACATTTTTTCAACTAGTAGCTCTAATTAAATAAAAACTAATTCTGATTTACAATTTTTTTTAAAAAAATTATGTAGGGATATAAAACTGTTGTCGCTAAACAACAATTTTTTTTTCAAAACAGGGAACCTGTATTAAAATTTTTTTTTTCCTTTTTGTTTCAAACTCATCTATAGTATTTTTTTCATAAACAATACGAAAATAATTTATTTTTGGAATTTTAATGAAAAGTGAGGCTGCTTTCTCTCCCACCGATTAAGTATTTCGAGATAAATTATTGACTTCAACTGCGCTTTATAGGAGATCCGTGAGCAAATTTTTCCATAAAAAAAAAAAACAAATTATTTAAGACTTCAGAAGCTGCATTTTTGTCTTCCCGTGCAGTCATAATTTTAAGTTGAATTATTCTATCGAGGAAAAAAAGTCATTAAAAAATATTTACGTTAATCCCACCCTTGTGAATTTCACTTTAGGAATTGAGTGATTCATATTTATTTTTTCTAAACCTAAATAACTTTTTAAACTTTTTAACTTTACAAAGACCTTACTTTTGATTTATACTATCATCTGGTGAAAGCAATGGAATTACACTCGCCGCTTCTTCACTGGAAGTCACCGCTAGATGTCTCTGAGTTGAAATGTCATCCTTGTTCTTTTGCATTTCAGGAAAACACAACACTTTAGAATATTGATTATTTTCAGGCATATTGCAATTTAAACGAGAAATAAGCTTTTACGTTCATGGAAATATCAGAAACGTTTAACTGGTCAGTTTTACAGAGATGAATTACAAAATGGTTGCGTGTCCAGTCGGTTAAAGAACTCACTGCCGGCATTTCATTATTCATGTATTGCATCATCCTGAGAGTTCGTTTACCGCGCATGTGTGGTCTATGAAGGGTTTTATTTTAGGAGTTTCCCACAAGTGGAAGCTTTGGAACGAACAAAATGCGGGCGAAAAGTGCTCATATAATAAATGTCAAGAGTGAAAGCTGTAATAAAAACATTTTTAGAACAAGTTTTTTTTCATCCAGGCCAGCAAAAAAAAAAAAAATCGTATACCTTTTATTTACGGTGAAAACACATGTTGATTCCATGTTGCGCAACTAAATGTTTCTATTTTAATCTAATTTATTCTAATTACTACTATATTCTAAACAATTCCTGCTCCTAAAGCCACCGAGAAGGAAAAATAAGATTTTAGATCTTAAAAAATGGAAAAATTTTAGCTTTTGAAATTGTGCTGTACATGATTTCATTGTGCTAATCAGTACTGTTTTGTTTATTATTTTCTTTTTTACCCTAGTGCAAAAAACAATAGAAAATACTAAAAAATATACTAATGTTAAAATGTAGAAAAACACAGCTATCAAAAGATTTTTTGGTGTATGCTTTTAAATTTAAAATAACGCTAATATGCTTTTCAATAACACTCGTATTTTAAATGAATGATAGAAAAAATAAACGTAAGCGACAAAAAATTCGAAAGTGATATTTTTATTTATTAGGTATTTTTTATGATAATCTACATATAGGTCTTAATTTAAATAAGCGACATATTGATTTTTTTAAACTTTTTCTAAGCAAAAAAAATAATTTTTCGTTCATTTTCTGAAGTTTAATTTTGGCGTTGATAGCATTAGCAGTGGAAAGAAAAAAGTTGTCTAGTTGCTTTGAATTGATTGTGAAGCACTTACGCTATTTTTTCAATTGCACAGCTATGTTGTATTTTTTAACGTTGACTAGATAAAATATAGAGTATATAAGCCTCATTTAATAATTCCCACTACCACATTCAGATTAAATAGATTCCAGAATATTTATTAATTTTACTTATAGATTATTTATAGGGAATGTTGCTCTTAAAAATGTTGTATTCAAAGATATTTACAGCTATTCAAAGAAAATTACCTTATTATTTTAATGGCACATAATAAGAGAAAAATTAAATAAATAAAATCTTTTACTTTGAACGTTTGAAATCTTTTACTGTTAAATTAATTTATAATTAATTTATTGATAATTAATCAAATAAATTTCTCTAGTTAATCTCTCTTTTGTTGCGATTAGATTCTAGAAAAAATTGAGCAATTGCAAGCATTTTTCTTTTTCTACATAAAATTCACACGTTGTGTAAAACAAGGTTTACTTTTAAACTTTTTCATTCGACATAATTAATGTTTGAATTAAAATAAAATTATAATAATAATCTAAAAAACTACTAATTTTCAAGCACACACTTCCGATTCAAAATGGTAAAGAAATAGTTAAAATTAGTGTCTAAAATCCAAATTAAATCATAAGTGTCATGTAAAATTATCTTAAAGATTTCTATACTCTTTAAGTAAAAAGGTATTCGTTTCATAATTAAAAACTGAGAGCTGTTTAAATTCATTTACTATCATTACAAATTTGGCTTTGAAAAAAATAGCTTAAAGTGATGCTTTATCTATTGCGAAATGGCATTTAAAGCTTTTATATAACGCTTCTAAAGTAACTGTGATAACGAAAGTTTTAATCAATTATGTCATAAATCTGCTTACCTAAGACTACAAATACTATCAAATTAAATTGTAGCATTATGTAAGCTTAATATCATTTAGATGGGCAGCTTATATAAATAAAAATATGTAAGCTTATGCTACAAATTATTTATTAGCCATCAATAAATCTTTAAGATTTGTATCCAACATTATTAGTATTGAATTATTTCTACTTTGTTTAAAAATAATAAATTTAGGTCAAAATTTTGGGGCTTTAAAGTTTAATCCTGATTTTAAAAAAACTCATTTTTTCGTAGTATTATGTGACTAGAATTTAAAAAAATACAATTTATAAACATAAAATAAGTAAAGTATTTAAAAAATGAAAAGAGGAAAAATATTTTCAGGATAAATATATATCTAAAAAGTGGTTAAATGAAAAGTTTTTATGTAATATGTAACCAATTTTAATCTCAAATAAGTGACTATAAGACTTAATTGACTATAAAAGAAATAAGTGACTATAAAACCATACAAGGCATATTTTAGACTAAGAAAAAAATATGGTCAAATCTACCAAAATATTGCAAAGTTTATCGTATTTCTGCCTTTATGGGAACACCTAAAAAGTTCGATAATTTTAACACAAGAGCTTTGGCAATGGTTTTGATAAAATTAACATTAAAATGTGGTTAAAAATATTTAAAATAATATAGCATGTGATAAAATTTGGTAAATGTAGTAAAATTTTTATCACGATACCTTGGAGCATGACATAAAAACCATTTTTTCGGTGAAATTTACTTTTCAGTTTTGTACTTTTTACTAAATGTGTGGTAACAAGATATAGTATTCTTAAAACATAAACCGTTACCGTATGAGCGGAAAAATTTCCAAATGAATAATTTAAACACAGTATCTTTTGATTTTTATTACCTGAATTATGGACATTTTACGTCATTACGAAACAGAATTGTAAATTCTCCATGCATATTTTAAGCCATGTATATTTTACTCCATGCATTTTTTAAGCGATATTTTCTTCTTCCTTTCTTTTTATCATGTTATGCACTCATTCTATTCACATTATAATAATCCTTACACGGCCTTTACTTACACCATCTAACAATATTTTTTCTCAAGTATCATTTGAGACAAAGCCAAAAAAAAAAGTGTATAAAATCTAAGCATTCAGTGTCACGTAATTAATGCTAGGCGTAGACAGTAATAACATATAAAATACTCAAATCATGTCATCCTGATTCTGACTTAATTCAAAAAAGTAACGCACAATAAATAAAATTAAACTTGATTTTATGTTCTCATAAATCTCAAGTTATTTATTTGTTTTATTTATTTATTTATTTTTTTTGTTTTTTTTTGGAAATGTTATAACGGTTTTGCAACAAAATAAATAAGTAAAAAACAAAATTCAGTGTCAAAAACTACAGTAAGGTAATTTAAAGGTCATTTGATCAGTCCCCCGGCGAAGTATATCGCGTTAATTGATGCATCGTCATCTAAGATTATAATTCATAGATTTTTCAACAAATTCCATAGTACCGGAGAATTTCTTTTTACATATTTCTTTTAAACATATTCTAAATATTTCAGGAAAGAAGTTCTTTGCAATAAATACCTAAATACCTTTGCAATAAATTATTATTTCCTGTTTTACAATATTTACATTAACAAAAAATATTTTCAGGCTTTTCAATGATCAGATCATTTTAAATGCGGGTTACAACATGTTGGCTTACACGAAGAATTCGATACAGTTTATATACTCACATAAGTCATAGTCTACATTCAAAATTGCTGTATTAACCTTTTTAATGTTTTAATCTTTTTAATTTAGTACTTTTACTTTTCTGTAGTTTGGTAGTGTTTAGTCACGTGCAAACGGGTGAAACCCTTATCCGCAAACTCCTTCGAGGGTAGGTCGGTTACTATTGGTCTTAACCTTATTCTTCATTAAGACGCTTCCGATGTCAAAAAAAAATAAATAAATAAATAAAAATTCAGTGAGGAGATAAGTGGGGGGGGATTATATTTTACTATAAGTGAGGCACTGTTTTAATGCATTATTTACGCCGAATTATTTGACATCATAATCAAGATAATGGGATTAATGATTCAAATGTCAAAATTGTTTTTGTGAAAATGAAACATAAAAAAGTACAATTTTTCGATACACCAATTTGCGCGGCTGTAATAACTCCTATCTCGAGAATCTAAATGGATTTTTTACTCTGAATTGAATTAAACCAAATCAAAGCCGATATGACAAATAGTTCAGAAGTTATTAAAATTTTATGTATGAAGTCTGCAGATTTGTAATTATAACTATCTGCGCCTGTATACACCAAGCAAGGTATTGAAACTAGCAATAGTATTTGAAGTAAAATATTGTAGTACAGTGTTGTACAGTATTGGTAGTAAAATATTGAAAGTTTAACACAAACTGGAATGGGACCAAAACCATATCGATAGGAATAACAGCTCAGAAGTTTTGAGAGATATAAAGATTTCATGTATGAAAAGTACAATTTTTATTTTCACACTTATTTTAATATCTATTTCTTATTTTTTATATTTATTTTATATTTATGCAGTTTTTATATTATATTTATTTAATAGTACCTATTAGGTGTATTTATGCAATGGATTAGTCTGGCTCTTTAGTCAGTTCAGGCATTATTTCTCATGCATTTTTCTTGCTATGTTTGAAAAAAAATTAAATGTAAACCGTATTGAATTAATACTTAGTTTCAAGGTTTTAAATGATTTTATACGGATAAAAGTATAAGTGAAAAAGTAAAATTTTAAATACTTGAAACTCTTATAACTTCGGAAGAGTTAGTTTTATAAACTTAACTCTTTCGAATCAAAGTAAAACTCTAGATATGAACCAATACTTGTCTTGTCCATCAAGTTATATCAGACACGTAGTGAGGTGTAAGTATAAAACTGTATTTTGTAACAGTACTAAATTTTTTTTCTTTTGTATTATTAGTCCCATTGGTTTTGTTTTGGTATATTTTGATTCAACGTAGAAAAATGCACCGTAAATAAAATCTTAAATGTTTAGATATGAAATGAAATTAAAATGCATAAATAGGTAAAATACCTAAGAAATTATGTTATTATTATACAATATTATATTATGTATAATTATTATAAGAATATAATTAGATAATTATTATAAGAATATAATTAGATAATTGTTATACAATGTAAGGTGTAGGAGAATTTTAAAAATTATTTGATGTATCACAGAAAAAAATAGCAGAAATATTTCGATTTTTAGCAGCATTTAATTACAAAATGAAATCTAAGCACACTATAAATTATAATAATTGCCGATTAAGCTAAAATCAATATTTATACTTCGATATCACGAAACTTTCAATTCAATTATTGCTCTAAAAATCTGTAAATTCTATATCATGGTATGATCCATTTTTACCATAAAATATTATACCATAATTTTTACGGTGTTAACCGTAAAAATTATGAACAATTTTACGGTAAAAGTGGATTTTGCGGAAAAAAGTTCAAGTACTCAGAGGGCTTATATTTTTTACCGTATTTTGATACGAAATTTTTTACAGTGCACTCGTCATTTTAAAAATTTTGATTTCAGAAGCTGGATTTTTTTAATTAATTTTGTTATATATTTATTCGTAAGTAAGAATATTTTTGAAAATTTATTAACTTTCGATTGTGTTCTTAATTGATCCATATAAACTTCAGAATTTGTATGTCCCAAAAACACGTTCTTCTTCACTGTTGTGTTAAGAACAAGTAAGGAACTTTAAAACTAATAATTTTGGGTGGTGACATTGAGAATAACATGGAAAAAAAAGAAAGATAAGCGAAATTTAGCCTTGAAAAATGTTCTAGCCAAAATAGTACAGTTAGATATATTTATAACCGTATCGTAAAAATTTACACCGTCATGAGAGTTAATTAAATTGAATGACAAATGATTACTGAAAAAAAGCTTTTAAATTATGGCGCTTTTTGAGTATCTTTTTCAGAGATTACTTTAAGACTTTTTAATGCATCAAAGCTATAAATAAATTTCTTTTTACGTAACTGACTTTTGATTTTCAGATTCAAAGGAATTGATTACGCATCAAATGTGAAATATAACTAATGTTATATTTCACCTGGGTTCAGGGTAGCTTTTATTTATTTATTCGGAATGTACATTTATATGTTTTCTATATCAATTAGTTTAAATTATTTTTATTCGAAATAGTGCTTAGAAACAAATTTCGAATATTAATTGATAATTATTCCAAAATTTTGAGCAAAAAAGAGAAGAAAGAATTTTTAGTTTAATAAATGCTGGTGTGAATATGTGAATATTTAATGTAGAAACGAAAATATAAACTTAAATTAATTATACATAAAACAAAAATATACTATTAAATATATATATATATATATATATATATATATATATATATATATATATATATATATATATATATATATATATATATATATATATATATATATATATATATATATAGTTTTTTTTAAAGTTTTCCTAAAATCACTCCAACAGTAGATTTTAACCATTTCTGCACTTTCAAAACAAACATTTTTCATTTGACAAGGCATCAATGGATAACAAAAGTTAGAAATCATCACTTTTTTTTATGAGACTGTTCAATGAATTAGGAAAATCCTAAATTTTTCATAAAGAGTGAGAGGATACCTTTTTTTTATTCCAGGTGGTTCTAATCGTTATCTGTCATCAAAAAGATAATAAAATAAAGATTACTTTTCATTATTGATATTTAGAAGTGTATTTTGCATCCTCACATCGAATTCTGCTGTACGCATTCTCTTTTTTAAGTTTTTTTTCCTTAGGAAATGAATTCCTCATTCATATTTTGCTGATTTGAAATGTTGTGAATGTTGTAATCTATGGTGTAGCCAGCCGTTCCCACATGGTGTTCCGCGGAACAGTTACAGGGATTCCGCGAGTTAGCATTTCTTTTAACCATCCAGTGATGAGTTTTAAAAGCTCTGATAACATTTAGATACAAGCCATATTTCATAATTTATTCAATATTTCAGTTGCCTTTATAAAATTATTTCAAGTTACATTCACTGAAAAAGAAATGGCATTTCCTGAAAGAATATAAGATATTTCTATAATATAAATTATAAAAAGAACCAGCATTTATAAAATATTGCATTAGTATTTCCTATCATGCTTATCAAATCAAAATAAAATAATTAAATGCTTTAAAAAAGTAATATATTTCCTTAATAACCATTTTCAGCATTTATTTTAAATTTTCATTTCGTAGTAAGCCACAATTTGGCCAGTTTTATTAATTTTCAGCTTATGTATATACAGCAAAAACAAATTCATAACCGAACTAAATACTATAGCACACAAGGACTGCAAATTCAATTGTCAAACATAAAATCTAATATAAAACTAATTATGATTAATCTCTAATTGAATATTTTAAAAATAACCTTTCTTAGACTTTAACGTTCAGTTTTGCTTTATTATACTTTATTTAAAAAGCCGGGGTTCCGCCGAAAGAAAGTTGATCATTTAGATTTCCGTTGCCGAAAAATATTGGGAACCTCTAGTCTTGCAGGCAGTATTCTGATGTGCAATTGAAAAATCAACAGAAAATTAAAAATTGAGATTTTTATATATTTGACATCTTAATATAGTAAGCTACATAATGCAAAAATGCATTTTTCAAGAATGCATTTCGTTTTATCAGTTTTTTGAAATTCTATTTTAACGTTCATAGCATAAGCAATAGAAGAAGAAAAGTTGTCAAGTCACTTTTCCTGAAAACAACCATGAATCACTTACGTTGTTTTTTTTTTCAATTGTACGGCAGTATTGTTATCACACGTTTTGTAAATTGTAATAATAAATGTAATTTGAACATGTTTAACCTTTTGTACCAAAAATTTTCAAATGACGTTCAAAAATTTTAAATGTTGTATAATGAATAGTGAATAATAATTGTATATATTAACTTGTAGATTACTCTTAATTTTTTGCCATATACATGACTTTATCAATCTAAGTACAATATTTATCTAGTATGAAAAAAAATATTTGCACATTTTGTGCGTACTCATAATATAGCGGTATCCCGTTATAACGTTCGTTTTAGTTTGGACCACAGTAGTCGTTATATCGAACGTCAAATGTATCTATGTATATCTTCCACCACTCATTGTCTGAAGTGTTATTTCATTCATTCTTCGCCTGAATTGCCTTAAAGGTAAATACCCCATGTTGTACATGTTATGTACTTAAAAACATGTTTTTTTTTAGCTTGGAGTATACGTGTTCCCCTCTACGTTCAAAAATTACAGTAAAATCTGACACCGTTAATATTGTATTTATAGTTGAAATTTCAGGATAATATGTTTTAGAATTGACGAATTACTCTAAAGTCAATCACGAAATTTTAATGGTTTTATTAGTACGTATTGTATAAAAATCGTACATATTTCTAAAATAATTTTAATATTTATTTTTTTAAATGAAAAAAACTCAGGATAAATTATATTTTACGAGTAAGATAAATTGGAAATATATAAAACTTTGAAAAGGAATATAATATGTTCAGCAAATATTTAATGTGAGATAATAATTACTATTTGTTAAATAGAAATAATAAAAAAAACTTTTTTTTAATTTTGATGAGTGTAATGATGAATAATTATTTTTAATGAAAATTAGCAATAATTTTTTGTTCCAGAAAAGTATCTTGAAATCAATAACAATATTCAAAGGCGTAGCTTAAAAAAACTTCCTGAAAAGCACAAATTTTTTTTTTGAAGACATACATTAAAATTAAAGTTCTAACAGAAATGCGCAAAAAAATGTATGAATATTTTGAGTTTAAGAGCAATTTTCTGTACTTAGCAAATAACCAGTATATTGGCAATAATTAAAGACTTCCGAGAGACATGACAAATTCTTTAAAGTATTAGGGCATATTGTATAATCATTGCAAATCAGAAATTTGCTGTTTTATTTTCTTAAAATTTAAATTGTCATGGCAAAATTTCTCATTTATAACCATTTCATGTAAAAGGTTAAGTTTGACATGTAATCCTATTTCAAGGAATGATAATATAAAAATTCGGTTTTCGCTGTTTTAAGAGTATTTTTAAAGAAATAGTTATAAAATAACCACAATAATCACAATTATAAACTAATGTTGAAGAATTCTTTAAGTAATAAACAAAGAAAAAAATTTTTAAAAGAAGAAAACAAATACACCTTACATATAAGCGTTAAACACAGAATTATTTCATTAAATTATTGGTAAACTATCATGATGTTAAGTTTTTATAAAATAAAAAATAGTGATTAATTTTTTAAAAAAATTTTAAAGTTTTGGAAAAAAAATATTGAGAAGGTACGCCCCCTCACCCCCCGATACTATGATCATGATAAAGTTGAATTCTTTAGTCTCACCTAAATGAAAATGTATAATTCTCAACTTATCATCATCTTTCTATATTCTCTTCTTACCTATTGTATTTAATACGTACCAGCGTTTCATACTATGACAAATTCACCAACACTTAAAATAAATATAAAATTTAATTAGTCTGTGGAATGACAATAAGTTTAAGAGGAAAGTTTTAAATGCGATAAATGGTGCTGCCATCTACTAGCACAACTCTGAACTATAACAATTTAAATTTTTAATTTTAATATTTCAAAAAATAAAAGATGAAAAATGAAAGAAAAGAAAATCGCACAGCAGGAAACCAGTGAGCATCTTTGAACAACTTAGATTTTAATGAATTTGCAATTTTAAACATTGATAAAATTTTTTGTCTGAAAATTTCATTGCCACGATTTTGCAATTTTAATATTTTTGACGAAATGGAAATATTTATTGAGATGAACTGAACCTTTATTAGTTATAGAACTGTTATCAAAATTATAAATACATGGATTATTTTTAATGAAATAAAATTCAATTAACAAGACATAATTTAAAGAAATATGATAAAACAATCAACTCAAAAAGAATATGGATTTGAGCTGTGATACTATTTTGACTCAGAGTCTCGCTTTCTCACTATTTTACCAGTCATTATCCATTCAAATGTATTTCACGATATAATAAAAATGATACTTTTGACCACTTTCTCCTCTTAAGGAATATATATATTACTGAATAATTATTTTTATTTTCGTTTGTCTAACGAAATCAGTAAACAATAACAGTAGTAATGTTAAGAAGAAATAATTCCTAGAATGAAGTTATTGAATAAAAAGAGAAAAACTTTATTAACTTCGAGAATATATGCAGAAAAAAATAAAAGTTAACTTGTTTCAAGTAGTCAAAAATAGGCGCTTATTACTAAAGACTTGGCAAATGTGAATGGCATTCACGTCTGTCAAAAATCATGAGCATAAGCGTCTATATTCAAGCGCTTTTGCTCATGATTTTTGAAAGACGTGACATGTAGACGTTTATTTTCATTTGTATGTTTTTGAAGTCAATGAAGTTTTTTTTAATCAAGTAGCAGTAATGTTTATTGTGCGATAATGATAATAACATTTTTATTTACCCTATAGGTACTATAAAGTATGTAAATATAGCTTCTTAAGTATAGTACATATTTATTTTTAACACCAATACAATATTTAGAATTCTAGTTAGCAAAGAAATGCAAATCTAACTATACTGTTGCATATAGAGTTGATATAGTAACGTATGCATATTTTTATTAAAAAGAAATCATGTTAAAATAATTATTTAGAAAAACTGATTAGGAAAAATATAAAAAAAACAATTTGTTATTGACACAAAATAAGTAACGGGCCAAAAAAGCATATCAGAATATACTTTGTGAAGATATATTAGAGTTGTTTAGAATAGTAGCGATGAGAGTAATAGTAAATAGAGAATAGAGAGAGAGAATAGAGAGAATAGTAAATAGAGAGAGAGAGAGAGAGAGAGAGAGAAGTCTAGGATAGTGGTCTTTAAACGGTGGTTCGTGAAAGAATTGTTAACGTTGATGAAAGAATTCTTAACGAACGACGATTTTGTTGGTATAGGAAATTTAGTTTTACAAATTTTCATCCTCCTCTGTTTTTTGATGTTTTGAAGTCATATTATTTTTGTTTTAATGATTCAGTAAATGTTAATTAATCTAATACTTTATTATCATTTGACTTCTAGTTTATTCCTCCTTGATCGTCATCTTAAATGATAATTTCACTGAAAACACGCCATCTTGGGTTGATTTGAAAAATCTTTAATAATTTTTTACCAATATTCCTCTGAAAAATTAGGCGATGGTCTGCGAGCTTAAATATTTTCTGCTTGGTGTTCCGTGAGGATCAAGATTGACGACCGTCGGTCTAGGACATATAGAACTATTTTATTTCAATTTATAACCCCTGATATATGAACTTCTCAAATAATATTTATTTTTTTTAATGTTAATTTAAATAAAAAGTTTATTCTATGTAATTATGCTTAGTCTCAGTTAAAAACAATGAAATCTAAGTCGTAATTATTATTTTGTTAAAAAAAGAAAAATTTAAAGCGAAAAAGAGCAAAATGAAGCATTTTCTTGCACATTGTAAATACATATACAAAAATGCAGAGTGGGAGGAACGTAAGGAATAGAGAAATTAATTTTGCACTGTTACGATTGTTAAACTAAAGTCATACCTAAATTATATAAATAAATTTAAGTAATCTCGTAACAAAAAAAATATGAAGAACTAAATATTAATTAATACCATTATATTTTAAATTGGAAGTAAAACAAAATTCTGAAAAATCATATTCACTAATGAATTTTTAAAATAGTTATGAAACAGTGCTAGTCTATGTCAGTTATTAATCTATTACAATTCTATAAGTTGATTGAATTTATTGCAAATATAATTATTACAACAGCATTTTGGATTACCACAAAATATGAAGTTTCTGGATGTATATACAATCATTTCCTAAATTTATACTATTATTACAGTTTATCCATCTGGAGTAATTTTGCTAATAGTGTTCAAGCGTTTCGATCATAATAGATTTCAATAAAGTGCTTTAGGATTACTGGACATTTCGGTACTTAATTGGGGTACTTAGAATGATGTTTCACGTGGTTTCTACGCATAATCGTTTCACTGCAATGTAGGGAAAATTTGTCTCGTGTTATGCATTAAATTTAAAGCAAAATTTGATCTTTGATGTTCCTAAATGTCAAATATTTTAATAATTCAAACATATCAGAAATTAAAAAAACATTGAGACGAA
The DNA here is from genome assembly GCF_982258835.1 of Parasteatoda tepidariorum. Taxonomy (NCBI): domain Eukaryota; kingdom Metazoa; phylum Arthropoda; class Arachnida; order Araneae; family Theridiidae; genus Parasteatoda; species Parasteatoda tepidariorum. Next base: position 60,750,084 of record NC_141756.1, on the reverse strand, counting down.
TCTTAAATTCTTTAGCGTTTCAACGTCTTCTACTACATGAGCACAGTGTACTTGTTAATTAGTCATTTAACAAAAATGCAAGGCCTTGTTTGTAAGTAAGACTTTTTGAATTTTTAAAATTTCAGCTAACCCCTTAACAATCTTATTATTTGCAAGAAAACGGTCATAAAAGTGCCTCTTTTTTTTCTTCAAGAAAATTATTTAAAAAAACGTGTATGTAAAATATATGTATTCATTTTTGATTTTTGGAATTTCTTCTTAGCCTGAAATTTCAAACTCCATTTGTACCCTAATATGTCCATGTAACTCTTGACTCCATAATGTACACAATATCAAAAATATTTTATCACCAAAACCGCGTGTATTCACTAAGAACATAAGTTGCTGAGCTCAAAGTACGAAATACATATCGCAAATACATATGTTTGGGTAGTGCTGACTTCTAGCTTAAAATAATCTCCATTTACATTAAAACTAGTCTGGTATAGCAATCTAGAGGGTAAAATAAGAAATAAAAAAAGTCAGGGCACAGGAGATAGATATATTTAAACCTAATAGATGCATTATATTTTTTAACGCTCTAGCCCGGAAATAACACGGACACGAGAAATGGGAGGCGAAAGCTCACCACGTGATTTTGACGGTAGTGAGATTGAAGAGGTTAAATATGCATTTCTAGTGTGCAAGCACAAAATTAACAAATGTCTTAATTGCAAATATGTTTTTGACATAATTGGATTGGCAAATTTAAATAATTTCTATGAACTACTGACATTGCATTTAAGCCTTCAACTGTGCCCATGACATTTCGTTTCGGTCTCGATGTTTCGGCTTTGCTATTCAGTCTCGCTGTTTTAGTTTCGATGAAGTTTAAATCCTTTCCCGATTCGTTTCCGTTATTAATTCAATTCGTCAATTCTAATGTAGACTTTTTTTTTTAAATTTTTTGTTCTTCTGTGTATCAGTTGTGTAAGAATTATAATATAACTAGGAGGCTTCGCCCCCTGCTCGCTGGCGCTCACCAACCCGCGGAACTGCTTTCGCCGTTCATTTCGGATTGCTTCGCAATCCAATGCTCGCTTTGCTCGCTCATTGGATACGTTCTTAACGTCTAGTTTTTGTATACTTTTTTGAATACTGAAGTTCCGAAAACTTTTCATTGTAGAAAATTCTAAACCTGTACATTTCAATATTAATTTGAAATTGCAAACAGTTCACATATTTTTTTAAATCACACTATTCTAAATTTCAGTTGTTGAGAAAAGTAACTGTTGTAAATTTTGTTTTAAAGTCTTTCCCACCAGACGGCTAAAGCCATGTGTTGTAAAACAATATGAAATAGTAATCTGCCACTGAACGCCGGATGCAAAGCATTGGCTTTGATGAAGATAATTTTGTATTTTTAATTCTCTGAAGGGCGCCACCTTAATAATATGGAATTTGTAAAATAAATGTATATATTTTTGATTGTTGATGAAGCCCATCATTTTGTGTTTTCATCAGTGTTCAGAAGCAGAACAACTATAAGTTTTTTATTTTATCACAAAAATATAAAATGTATAAAAAACAAAGGAAAGAGTAAGAAAATGAGTATGGTCATAGAAAAAGTTAAAATTATAATATAGTATTTGTAAGTTAAAATAAAACTCTTTGTTTAAGTCATTGCTAACTATTCAAATTTCTCCGAGGCAATTCTAAGATATAAATTAAGGTAGTATTGTTAAGTTGAAGCACAATATTTTTAGTTTTGATGTCAACAATACAATTCAATTTTTCACAAAAATGATTGTTTTCATTGTTAAGTTCAATGTCAACAATTCAAATTTTTCTGAGGCAACTCTTAACCTCTAAATATTATTATTTTTTTTGTACACATTTCTAAATGTCAGTATTCAACCACAAAACAACTTAAATTTCTCAAATTTAGCATGAAGTTGTAAAATGTAATGAAAGAGGGTCATAGCAATAATGAAAGTAGAAGTAAAGTTAGTACTGTAAAATTAAAACAATATTTTTAATCAATGAGCCAAGTTCTTCAAGAAGCAGTTGTAGAAGTAGGTTGTTTATTTAAAACTTTTTATAGAATTTTTTAAGAACACAATTGTTAATTTGGGCATTTGGTGATACAACACTTTTAGAATTGAAGGATTTATTACGTCAAGCGCTCAGGTATCATAATTTTGATCTAGTTGCGCTTCTATGTCATTTTGATTTATGTTGCTAAGTTAACTTTCAAAAAATTCTATGGCTGGCAACAGCATTTTTATTTTTTAAGTTGTTTATTTTTATTTCTTTTAGAATTCGTTATTTTTTTAGCGAAATGTTTTTAAACCTAACAGAATTCTTTGCCGACTGTTTTCTCTATGAATGTAGAAAAGAAAGTAAATATTTAACTGTTGTGAAAAGAATCTTATTTAGTTGTACAAAGTACTTCAGTCAAAATTTGGGAGCCACGTGAGAGAATTATATATATTAGATCAGAAACACATCATTAAAAGGCAGAATGCTTTGGTGTTTTCAAAACAAAGTATACGTTGCCACCGGCGGAAAAAAAATAAAGCCAAAATTTAGGAGCCACGTAAGAGAATTATATATAATAGATGAATAATGTATAAATATGAAATATAATATAGCGAATATAATGTATAAATAGCCCTAATATTTATAATATATTACATTAAATATTTTTTTAGTTTTTTTAACATCGTGAACTAGGTCAATTCGGCATAGTGATGGAAAATCAAGAATTTTAATGGTTATTAATAAACATGAGAGGATTGTATGAAACAAAAATATATACGGCAATACATTTATTTTATTTGTGAACTAATAGAATACTCATTCTTTGTACGGAGTGAAAAAAATAATCAGTAAATCAATACTGAACAACATACGAAGTCGTGGAAGAAACTAAAGACATAAATCAATATAATTAATAAGACTAAAATAATTCCATTTTCTTCTATTTAATATAATATTCCTTCCGGTATTAGATTAAACAAAACATGTTTCTAGCTGTTCGTATCTTCAAAATAAAGATTAACTGCATTCAGTATCATCTGGCATGATGCTGCTGCTTGCAACCAATTCATGATAGCTAAAACTTCCCACAATCAAGCAATTTTTTCTGTTACATCCCTCTCGAAGGAAAATAAAAAAAAATCCTTCCGCAGTATCTATGTCAAAACTGCACAGTATTGATGCAGTTTTAACAGGTACCGGATATTGTAATATTGTACACTGTACCTTAGTAAATTTGGTACCTATTTAAACAGCGCCAATTAGCACAAAACCAGTAGTGTCTATAACAAAAATTAATTAAGTCACATTGGCGTCTAAAATCATATTTTGATTTTGAACTTTTTCCTAAGAGAATTTCCTAAGTGACCCTTTCTCTGCTCATTTTGTCCTTAAGTTTTTTGTTTTTTTTTTTTGTTTCAGGAAGTACATATTACCAAAATTAATTAACCTTCATTGGCGTCAATAATAGTTTGGCAATATTTTACGCTTCTCTTCAACGAATTAGTACCATTTCTGCATTAATTTTGCTTTTAGCACATATATTTTGTTAAATTTCAATTAGTACCCATTATCTGAATTAATCAATCATCATTGGTGATAAAAATATTCTGGCAAACTTTTAAGTTTCTCGTAAAGGAATCAGTACTCTTTCTTCATTAACTTTGTTTTACTGTACGAAACATAATCTTTAATTTGAAAAACCGTTGGTTATTTAATCATTTGGTTTTATGTAAGCATTTCTTAAAGCGAAACTATAAATAAGTACCTGTTTTACATGACTCTAGAAATATACTAATTTGGTGGCGCAGTCTGTCACGTTGATCATTAAGTTTATTTGATAACACGAATAAAAAATAATTAATGTTAAAAAGAGTGCAATTAATATTTTATTGAGAGCTATAAGCTAATAAACATCATTGCTGAAGTCTTTAAAATATTAGAATGACCAGAATCGTCTGCAGTTTTCAACGGAAGAAATGGTTGCCGAGGAATAAAGACAATTTAATTTTTTATATGTTTTAAACTGAATTAAGAATCATAAAATTACTTGATTTTCTCCATTAATTTTTGGGTCTTAAACGAAAGAAGAAGTTTACTGCATATGTTTGTCTAAATTCGAAGTTAGTATCTGCTATACATTTACAGACATTCCTACAATTTAAAAAATTTGTAGGAAAAAAGTTCACAAAAAAGTGGTCTTCTCAAATTATTTTTTTTATGTAAAAATTATAACTAAATTAAAAAAACTAAATTAAATTAGAGAAATTAAATGATTCATAAGGAAAAAGTTTGTACTTTATGATGGAAAAATAATTAAAATTCTATGATGTTTCGCTTAGACTACGGTGGGTTTCAGGGTAAAAATTATCTAAGAAATCACAAAAATGCTTTTGAAATACACAAATACACTTGAAAAATTCACAGTTTAAATTGAAAATAGGGCTTTTTAACTCGTTTGCAATTATTTTCATTTAGCTTCATGTTGAATGTCATATTTTAAGCTTCTAAAATTTACTCAAAAGTTAAGATTTGTGGGGAGTTTTTTTGAGAGCTGTATTATGTTCACCAAGTTTTGGGGCATTTGTCGTGAGAGTTGGAAGTCAGGGTCACCAGTTGTAAGGGAAAGTACTTCATCTTCTTACAGCCATTTTGGATGAATAAATACAAAGTAAATTGACGATCGTATAACATTGAATATCTAGATTTATTTACAAGTTAATATATAGCTAAAAGCATGATTTATTCCAGTCAATGAATACATTATTAATGAGGGGAAATATTTGCATCCATTATTTCTTTAATACTCAAAAATATAGAACGTCAGGATTATAATTAAAATTGCGTTGTCCTAGCAACCCGCTGTTTACATTTATATAAAATGAAACTTTAATAAGTGTGATTTTACTGACCCTTCTCGCCACAGGTTTACTGCTTTTCATACTTATTGTAATTTGTTTTTCTTTTGTTTTTCCTTTGTAGGAGGTGACTAATTCTAAAATTTATGTTGAATTAATGTAAATCAAATTACTGTAAAATATACTGGCTCCCTGAGTGCAGTGTCCGTTAAATCCATTTTACCATAAAATCCATTTGTGCCGTAAAATTTTATACCATAATTTTTGCAGAAGTATTCATTTAATTAAAGTGATTCAGTGATTTTTATGTTATTGTAAAAATAATGGTAAATCTGATTTTTTGTTCCGTTTAATTTTTCATTAAAAATGTATTTTAAGATAAAAAGTAGGGGAGAGTGGGGTCAATTGTAACAGGGTACAATTGTAACAGAGCAAAAATTTCGAGTGTCGGGTTCTAGATGTGGTTCCTAGGTAGCGCATAAGGTGTATTTAATAAATCTACATGTACACCCCTGATGGCAACCATTTTTATGTACTTTTGAAAGAGTTACATCACAAAAGATATTTTCATGCTACCTAAGTACTTTTTTTGGTATTAGAATATTATATTGCAACAAAGTAATTTTGCTCAAACAAATAAAAATTATTAACCGAATATGTAAGTGGACACCTTAATTAACATTTCAATAAAAACGATTAGTTTTGTTTAATTAACTAGCATTGTTTTAAACAAATGAAGCTGAAATGGCGTTTTGGGGACGATTGTAACAATAAGTAAAGGGACGAATGTAACAGCTGAAAATAAATAATCTTATGTTTACAAACCATTACTTAACTCTTTAAGAACCCCCAATAGTTTTCTATATCATTTATATTATGTTGCATGTGCATTATTTTATTTGTCACCTTTCACAGCATAAATTAAAATTTTTAACCCCTTAAAGTTAAAAGGTCTCTGCTCATTATTATTTTTACTCCTAAAATATCACTACTATTTTGATCAATAAAAAATATATATCACAACTATGATAATATGTACAATTAACTATGTTTTAGTTGAATTTATGAACTGTTACAATTGACCCCGTAAGTGGGGACAATTGTAACAAGTGCACGACTGTCAAAAATTGTTAATAACTGATATAATAACATTTAAAATAAGGTATTTATTTTTTTTTCTAGTAGAAGATAGTCTACTTTACTCGTCTGTCAATTAATACTAATAATATGTTGGATTTTTTGTTAGTTAAAAATAGTTAAGTAAGAAATGTTACAATTGACCCCACTCTCCCCTACTGTTACCCTGAATGTCCAAAAGGGATCAAAAGCACTTAATAACGAAAATACACCTAACAATTTTTAATAAATCTGTGTTTGATCTTAAGGATGCAAGATTAAGTTATATTATGTATCTAACTGACGAGACTAATAAGAGTTTGCCCGAATTATTATTTTAGAATATGAAGAAAAGGAGCATTCGTGTTTTTACAGAACGTTGAAAAGAACTATGAGCTTTGCAGAGTGTTCTAAAGTATCATATTTTGGAAAAGTTTCATCCCGATCAAACGATAAAAAAAGAATAAGAAAGAAAAGTAAACCTCACCCACCTAAAAAGCATCAAATATCTCAGATATGATTGATGGAAGAACTGTGGCAACTCAACAGAAGATTGAAATTGAATCCGAATAGCGTTAAAGAGAATCGCATCTTCTTCGTTTGAGAAAAATATTGTTTGTGTTAAGAGGGGAAAATCTATTTTCCGAAAAAGAATTAAATAGCTTTCTACAATTGTGGATTTTTAGAATATTGTTTCAGTTCAAATATTGTTTAAGAAAATCGATTTTGTTCGAAGAGTATGGCTAATTCTATAAAAGATAAGGATAAATCTATTTTTATAGTATTCAGATTCTATAAAATATTTTACCATGATTTATCTATTTATTTTCGGAATTTTTAGGAAAATTCATATTTCCCATACATGTTTTGGTGATGAAAGAGTCAAATATAAAATTATTTTGTTAGCATTGATTTTAAAAAAATTAAGTCGATAATTTTTTAATTAATTAAAATCTATTTTTTGAAAGCTAACATGGAAGGTACCAGAAATTTTACGCGAATATCGGTCTGATTTTTTTAAATAGTCTTTTTAGGTTCTGAATCATGTATAAAATTTATTTTACAAATTTTAATGTTATTATTATGGTACACATTATCAAAACAGCATTTTTTCTATGTGTGGAAGATTTTATTTATAAAATCTTTAGTTAAAAGTTCAGGTACTCCACAGGAAAAAGTTTACTTTAATTTAACACTTTTCTCGTTTATTGGAAATTTGATATCTGCGTTTTAAGGGTCTAAATTTAAGAGATTAAATTATATAAATAAAAGGAAAAATTTTAGTAATTAATTTAAATGTCACTGTATATTTCTGTATTTTATTATTGTATTTTATAATAACTTTTATATCTGAATTAGAATTCTAACACAAGGTCGTGTAAAATTAGTTTTTTAATAAACATTCCACGCACTTTTTGCAACTATATTATTTATCTCATATTTAACAAACTTTCTACATATATTTCTCTTTTTTTTTCCTTTTTTTTGTTGCTAAAACTTAATTTTTTAATATTTTATATTTTCAGTAATTTATGACTATAATTTACTCATGACACTTCGAATGCATTCCCTTTAAGTTCGATTACTTTTAATTTTTATTAATTCTTTTTAAAAAAATTAGCAATCTGTTAATAAGTTCAATTATTATTAATAGTTTCTACTGAAATCATATGGGAAATTTATTTTGATAATTTCGTTGTAATTATTATGTTAAAAATTATCAAAAACTGCAATTCTTGTCTTGAATTCAATCCGCAAATAAAGAAGCTGTAAAAGGGTACTACTTTAAATTGAAACTTTTCTAGTTAATCAAAATCTTTAATATTTGCGTTTTAAAAGGTTAAATTTAAAATATTAAATTGTAAAATAAGAAAGAAAATTCTTCTGTTTTGAGTTGATATTTCTGTATTTAATGAAAGTATACTATGGAAACAATTTACTTGCTGAATTGGAATTCGAAATCGTTTGGAATTAAAATTTTGAAGGCGTTTTTAACGTAACTTTTCCAAATGTATTATTTATGGAATTTTTGAATTCTTTTTTTTTTTTTTTCTTTCTTTTCTAAAACTTACATGTTTAGTAATTTATATCTCTCATTTGCGAGTTACACTTCGAGTACCCTCCTAAATTCCGTAATTATTATTTTTAATCAATTTCTTTAATAACAATTGATAATCTATTAGTAAGTTTTTATTATTAATAATTATATTAGTCAGAAGTAATTACACTTTTTAACAAATTTTTTGTTGTTAAAAAGTGTACACTTTGTAACACTTTTTAACAAATACTTGATTTTCCCTAACTCGGGTGTGAAGATTTTAAATCTGAAATTAGTTTTGTTTCTAAGGCAACAGAATTTATATAAGTGACATTTTCAATCTATTATATATGTACATGTTTAAAAAGGTTACAGATAACAGGGAGTGCCATAAATGTTACGACAAATTATAGGGTAGTTAGGAACCCAAGCCCGGAAATGCCATACGCCACTACGTGGCGCTTTCATATTATGAACTGTTCAGAAGTACACGAAGAAACAGTTCATAATAAGGGAAGCTCCCCTAGTGGCGTATGACGACGTTTCCTGTCATGTGTCCATATCTCCTCTAGAAGTTTGTTTTGAAGAATATTTTAATCAAATTAATTTTTATGGATTTAAAAAAATTAATTTTTACATCAACTTGCAATTTCTTATAGCATTAAATAAATTAAATCCTTTGAAAAATGGCAATAGATTGTAAAAATTGGATTAAATTTTTATGGCATTAAATAAATTAAATCTTATAGAAACTCTCAAAAATGCTGCATTGTAAACATTACCTGATAATTAAATATACTTAATAATTAAATACATATTTTAATGAGTGCAATAATATTAATTTTATTTTCGGTACAAAATTCAGAAACTATACTGAACTCTATAGTTAACAGATGTTAATTAATAATAATAAATTTTAAATTATACCGTTATAACAAGTTGTGAGTTATAGAAAATATTCGAAGTTGTACTACTATAGCCGATACAATAATTCAAATAAAATGTATATTTAAGACTATTTAATATTTTATAGATAAATAAATTGATCATACAATAGTTCGCATATGGTTTCATATCGTACTCTACTTCAGTTATTATCAGGCCTTTCGAAAAGCTAAATATTTAATTAGTAATTGCTCGTATCACTAATTGAGTTATCAATCGATTTAATCATGTATCTCTGCAAAATTCACCTTCAATCATGATTGATCTGTAAATGGGAAGTTACTGTCGGTTAACAAATAGTGTAAGTTAATAATTATGCAATAGAGTAACGGGCATAATGTTTAGTTTATAAACGGTCTTTACATGTCATTAAAAAATAATTGTTGTCTGAAAGTTTCGAAATGAATACAATTATAAAAATATTAAGATGCCTGGGGCGATACAGATTTTAATTAGGTTTCAACTAGCAAAATTCAGCAGGAAAACAATTTGTTACGAATTCCTTAAAAAATTAATATAAATAAAATAAATATAAATAAAATATTTATGCATAAAATAGATGTAAATAAAAAAAGAGAAAAATGCTCAAAATTTTTCAAGCGCTAAAAAAAATAAAAATTAGGCATACAACATGCAAAGAACTTAAAAGAATTTGGGAAAAAAGAAGGCAGAACTGGTTTTAAAAACAGTTAATTAGATTAACCATTACCTGATTAGCTTGACTTATTTCAACCAGTTTGAAATAACCCTAGAATAGTAATGAAATGAATGTAAGTGAATGTAAGATTTATTGCTATAACGTTCCGCAAATTCGGTCCAGTTGGGTAATTTTAGCAGATATTTCATTTAACCTAAAAGCAAATTTTCTGATTGTAGTGAGATAATTTGAACAAATTAGAAGGTACAAAAAAATTTCAAATTTGCTTGGCGCATTGAAAAATACATATGCAAATTATTACATACTTATTTTTCAATGTAACGTATGCAAACTACAGGATTTTTCAAAAGCCTACAATCTAGACACTTTTTTGTACTACAAACAGAAATTAATTGAAAAACATTTCTACAGTATCACGGCGAGTATTACTTTAAACAAAATCTTCTTTACTAGAAGTCGTGGGAAAACTTTGAATGCCTGTACTGCAATCTCCATAAACACATTTCAGGCATTTTTTACTATTTGAAAAAAGTTACCAATGTGTTGATAAATGTCTAATTTCAAATTTTGTTTTCAAAATTAACATTAAATGAAACAATTTGTCTACAAATACGTGAACTAAATTTGTCTACGTAAACTAAATTTGTCTACAAATACGTTTGCTAAAGAAATTTTATGATCAACCTATTTATGGGTTATTTATTCTTAGGGTTACATTCTTAGTTTAGGGCTATATTCTTAGTTATGGGTTATTTATGGGTTATATCCTTAGTTCAGCCCATTCTGAAAAAATTATCAAACATTTATAAACATATTGAACCCTATACGGAAATAAATAAGGGAAATACTACTTTATAAAGCATATATTGTAAGAAATTATATTCATATGTAAGACATTTATTAGATTTTCTGTGATTTATGTACATGCCTTATAAATAAACTTTATTTTCATAATATGGTTCTCAATTCAATCCATCGTTTAAAATCATTCGTAAAATTATGAATAAATTATATGTAACTTAACCTTGCAATATAGATGGTTTCGCCTTATTTTTTTTAACAAATATAAATAAAACGAATAATTTTTTGCACTTAAAAAAAGCACAAGAAATATAAATTAATTATCGAAATATGCAGGTTTAGCAGTGCTTGTTTAAATTTATGTGGTTTTATATTGTGCTGTTATATTTTGTATACACTGTAAGGAGAGGTTCTCGAAATGGATCAATAATGTGTCATAATAGCTCCTAAACAAGTAGAATGTTAAAACCCCGTGTACTCATACTATACTTTTAGTACAGTGACATGACTAAATATAGTGACATGCTCATTTTTGAGACTACATTTTGCTCAAAATATGAGCACATGCTGTTTTGAGCAAGTTATTTATGGTCAATAATGAGTAAAAGGGGTTTTCAAATACGACTATTATTCTATTTGCTCAGTTTTGATAGTTTTGTTGTTATTGATTCACGTCTTATTAGAGCTGCACTATTGGCGACCGTGCACTATAGCTCATGCTGCACTATTGGCATGGCTGCACTATAGCTCATGCTGCAGTATTAGCATGGGCTATTGGCGAAGGTCTGGGAAACATTTCTGAGGATGATCAGAAAACATGCCATCACAATTTAGTTCCGCTGCAAAGGGGATGGCTCCCCTTCTTAGGTAGCCCGATGACGTGCAAGAAGTTGAACACGACACTGTAGATTAGTTTAAAGAGGATCGATACCTTACACTCTCGGTCCTTTTGCAGGCTGATCAAAGTGGTCACCCACCCGCACACTGACCGCAGCCAGTGACGCTTGACTTCGGTGCTCTACTGGGAACGCGATCAGTCCACGGCGGGACTGGTCAGTTTTGATAACCCATACAGTGTTACAGCATACAGTATTCAGTGCGTTTTATATAGCTATGTAAATCAACAAGTTCAAATTCAGCATATGGGACATATTTGACACATAAAATAAAAAATTCCTAATATTTGTCAAACTCTTTAGTATAAATCAAATAAGATACGTATAAGTTTAAACGAATACAAATAAGAAACAATATGAGACAACTACTTAAAAAAATTTTGATATATTTACGATTACTTCAAGTATTTGTATCTGTAGATGTTCTCCTTTCTGCATAAAAACGTATATTTTATGCTTTCAGAAGTTTTCCTTTGATATAGATGTCAGGACAGTATATGTTGACTTATGACAAACATGGCTGAGCTTACGTAAAGTAGTACATTTAGGCCTCGGGCGTTTTACTGTGTTTAACATTCATGGGAATATTATTTTTGCTGTCTACATGTCTGACTTGGCGAGTTAAGGGAAACTTTATTTACACGGACAGAAAAAGTTGAAAATAAATTTTATTCGAGACATCATATTGTCCTTTGTGAAATAGAATGCACTTTGAATTTTAAGTTCAAGCTGTGGTAACACACAGAAAAAATATTTTAAATTTTTGGTTACACAATATTTTGTATTTGATTGCAAATAAAAGAAATGTAATAGCATTTCAGAGGTGAATCTGAAGTATTTTTATTGAAATTCGCTAAAATGACAAAGGGGAGAACTGCACTGAGAAAAAAAATCTGGCAAAAACTATCAGAATTAGATAAATTGTATAATTTTTTCTGACTATCGGAATATCAAAACACTCGGTAATTCTCTCAGTAAAGTCTTTATATATTTCAAAACTCCATATTTTATTACAGATTTTAATAAAACTAACAATAAAATAATGTGTGATAAAATTAGGAAAATGTGAAAAAATTTGACAATTTTATCATGATTCCTTAGAGCAGGGAATAAAAACAATTTATTTGTTTAAATTTAATTTTCTGTTGTGCATTTTTTGCTAAATGTGTGTTATAGAAAAAGATAATTTAGAAAACCAGAATTTCGAATAACCATTACCATATAAACAGAAGAATTGCCAAACGAATGGCTTAAATACCGTATATTTTGGGTTTTAATTCCAAAATTATGTTTGTTTATTTTTTACCAGAAATACCATTACTACGCCCTATGGTAATTTTACTAGAATTTGTTTCTCTGTGCGATGATGCATTTTGTTTGCATTTTAAATAATTAAATCCTCGAAAATTAAAAAAGAGTGATAAGAATTGTGCCACAATCTAGTTGGATTAAAAGCAAGTACTCAAAATCAAACATAGTCCTATTTGTGCACCTAATTCAGGTAATAATTTTAAATCGGCATATTTTTACACTTTTTAAAAAATACATCAGTTCATTTAATTTTTTTGCTAGTGCACCGTTTAATAAGGACGCAAGATCTGTATAAGTATCTTTTAAAAGAAATTTTTTAAGGAAAAATTTAAAACTTTAAAAGATAAATATAAAAAAGTCCTGCGTTATTGTTAAAAGTTTTTTTAATTATTTTTATTTAAATTATTTAAACCATAATTTAGTTTCCACATTTAATTTCCATTAGTTTTTTGTTCTAAAAAAATTTAGAAATCTAATTTTGAATTTTGATGCATTTTTCCTAATGATTTTCTTAAAGAAATAAAACTTGTGCATTAATATCGAATTGAAAAACTCTTAGTTTCATTAAGACGAATTAAGATTATATTTTTAGAATATATACTTGCCAAATTTCCTTATGTAATGTATTTTTAGTTCTTTTGCAGGAAAATATCGTTTAGAATTTCAAGATATTGTGGAAAAAATCATTAGGAAAAAAGAAATACAAAGCTAATCATTTGAAGATTAATAAAAAAAGTTAATTTAACTAAGTTTCTGAATCAGATTAAAACACAATATTTCTTTTTCAAAATTTCAAAGAAAACGCAATGTATTATCATTTTAAATAATGATTGAGAGCAAACTCCAATTTATTTTTATTTAATATTTTAAAACAATAATAGTGTCATTAGTTTGAAACAATAAATGAAAGTAAATCGAAATCAAAGTTTCTGCAACACTTACTTATATTCTAACATTTTATTTTACTATTTGGAAAGAAAAATATAACTTGAACGCTTAAGGCAAAACCCTTCTTTTTCTAACAATACATAGTGAATGGAGAAAGAAAATGACTTTCATTTATTTTTGTTTAAAATAAATAAATTGTTAAGTTTTTCTAAACTTATTATTTTCAGAAAACGTCTATTTTTTTCCTAAACTAAAAGAAAGTTTTTACATGGTAAGCGCAATAAAAGTTTTTGTTAATTAAAATTAAAATAGGTTCTCAAGAACAGAGATCCTCTTTTAAGAAAATAGTTATTACTATACTAGCATTTAAGACAAATTTTAAAACTCCTGCATTTAGTATCTTTCAAAAACTTCAGACGCGACAGAAACAGAAAAATGATAGAAAATGTTCAATTTTGTAAATGTTTTTTTTTAAATTAGAAACCTAATTGAAAGGGAAAAGGCAAACAATTTTAACTTGTGGATATTAAACAGTAACAATTGAACTAACAGTTTATTTTTATAAAAAAAAACTCTGTGAGTCTTATGAAAAGTATTAATACTTTTGCTATTTACGTATTGTAATCTTTATAGTAATTTGTACAATTCATTGTACTTTGTGGATTTAATTGTGTTGTTCTTAGGCCAACATTATTTTTCGAATGAAAATTTCTTTGAAATGTAATCCAGTATGTTAGAAAACGTTTCAAAGTAGCACATTTAAATGAAACTAAATTGTTGCCTTTTCTCCTTAGATAAATGTAAAAAAAATGTGTGATTTTCCTTATTTCTTTCACAACTTAAACATTTATTCTGGAAGATATGCAATTAAATGACGTTGTATATTGAATGTATAAGTTCGAAAATAATTTTTTTAATGAAACTATCTTTGAAAGTATTTCAGAATGTTTGAAGATGAATAAAAGTAACACATTCAAATGAACTAAAATATTGTTTTGTTTCCTTAAACTGAAGATAGAAAAATATGTGTGTTTTTCCTCATTTCTTTTATAACTTAAATATGTATTCTGAAAGATATGCAATCAAATCGTTGTATATTAAACGTTGTATAAATTCATAAATCATAATTTTTTAATGAAATTTTTTTTGACGCGTAATCCAGTAAGTTAGAAAGTGCTCAAAAGTAGCACACTCAAATTAAACAGAAAAATTTTATTTTTTGGCATAAATGAAGATAAAAAAAAATCAGTGATTTATTTCATAATTTAAACATGTATTCTGGAAGCTACGCAATTCAATAACGTTGTATAAATGTTCCGGTAATGGCATCAATTTTATTTGCAATATTTCTGATAAATCTTTGTCAGTAATCATCAGCATTTAAATACAGCTATAAAATATGTTTAATTTAATTGAAATAAATTATTTTCGTTCATCGCACCTTGCCTTTTTAATTAATGTACATAACCTTTAACATATCAAGAACAGATTTTTTAGCCCTCTTGCGAAATGACAATTATAATTTATGCTGACAGTCGTGGTTAATATCTGAAATTATGACTCTGAATATGTAGAAAATGTATTTGATTAATTTTTAATTATTTTTCTAACACAATTTCAAATTCAAAAAAAAAAACTGGATGATTTTAAATTCACATACTTAGCAATTGAGAAACATTAGCTAGAGTTACTTAAAATATCTGGCTTATTTGTTACAGTATTGATAGCAAATATCTTGTAAGCTTGTTTATTATTGATCAGACATTTGCACAAGGAAAATATTCATTCATCAATTACGCATTCCAATTTCAGGGCCAATTGTTTCTCATGTTAAGAATTGTCTGAAATTTTCAATTAGTGTTCGAGTAAGGGTTGTGTAATCAGTTGAGTGGATATTAAAATCAAATTAATCGTTAGATAACAGCTCTGAATTCACGAAATAAAATTATAGTTTATACATCCTCTTTATCAATTTAATTTAATTTCATGATAAATGTTTAAAATTGTAATTGTAAATTGAACTAAAATATTAGTTCCAGAAACTCTGAGTGATGCGTATCAAAGTTCATTTCAGTATACTAAATAAATCACTATTTTAAGCTATTCTATTAACCGGCTCTTTCGAATTACTCTATTAGCAATAAATAGACTGATATACTCCGGAAAATAGAATGGTGTTAACTAGTTTTATATGTTATCCGCTTCTATCATTCAACATAACTGAACTCCTTATCACAAGTTAGATTTTTTTCTGCTAAAACTATTTAACACTGCTCAGCCAATTATCTGGATTTATTTAAATCCTTTTATGTATTGAAGAAAAACTAATAATATTTAAAGGCCCTTTTAGTGTTTAATTTTTTTTCCTAAAATTTTGGAAATCAATTTTCGTTTAATTTTCACATCTGGCATCTCTCCTTCTGTACCCACAGTCATTTTTTAGTCGTTCTTCTTTTGTTTAATTTTGATCTCTCCAGTTTATCGTCCAATTTTCATTTTTCCTTGTTTTAACTTATACACCGAAGAGCCATTACGTTATGACCACCCTGCTACTAACATGTAGGACCACCTTTAGCCCTCAAAACTGTTAGCACCTGCCGTGGCATTGATTCCACAAGGTGCTGATAGGTAGTCTGAGGTATCTGGTACCAAGCGCTCGCCAACTGGTCCTGCAATTCCTTCACATTACGAGGGGATAGCGTGGCAGCACGAATTTGGTTTTCCAAGTAGGACCACAAATGCTGTATTGGATTAAGGTTAGGTGAATTTGGGGGCCAAGACGTGACTTGAAAGTCCCTGGAATGTTCCTCGAACCAATCCATGACGATTCGACCCTTATGATATGGTGCATTATCCTTTTGTTGATCACCATCCCTCGCAGGAAAAACTGTTTCCATGAATGTGTGAACCTGGTCTGCAACTATGTTCAAGTAGCTTACAGACGTCAGGGATTGTTCTATGAGGATTATGGGTCCTAATGTACTCCATGACAACGTTGTTCCTGGGCGAGAAACCATGAAAACCTGGGCGAGCCAATTGTTATAGATGGAGGGTGGTCATAATGTAATGGCTCTTCGGTGTGTGTGTGTGTATATATATATATATATATATATATATATATATATATATATATATATATATATATATATATATATTCCATTGAAATTGAATAAATGAGTAAATTGATTTTAGAACACGATACATGAAATAAAATCTAATATAGAGAACATTCTACGCAATTTGGCAATTCAAATGCTACTGCTTAAAACTTTAATATAGAAAACAATCACGTTTCTTGTAGTTTAAGTTGATTTCACTCTTACAATTATACTGTGTTCGAGCATTTAAAATTTACATATTAATAAAGTGCTAGTAAAAGAAAAAAAATTCAATGAAACATACCTGCATATTAAGCACGAGTTTGTGAATATCTCTTCTTTGGCTATCAACTAGTCCTTCATCACCTCATTCTGTGATGTTCTAAGAAAAGGCAAATGATAAAAATGAACACATCATTAATAATAAGATATATAAATTGAAATTGCATATCATAACAGTTGTCCACTTAATATTTTTTCATAAAAATTCTTAACACTCAAATAAGACCATTCTTAATTACATTTTATTAACCTGATAAGTCAAGGAATGTCTTTTAAAAATTCTTATTATGAAATATTTTCATTAAACTTCATAATGTCTCCGCTTTTAAAGAAAAGCTTTTGAATATTTCTAACTCTTACCATTCTGTATAATTAGGTAATGATGCAAGGTAAAGTTCGCCCATAGCGGTTGCGATTTAATGTACTATTTCCATAAAATATAAATGGGAAGAAAAATTATCAAACTTTTTGTCCACTTTCTCTAGATTCATCACTCCTCTTTGGCAATTTTTTATTATAAAAATTTAGCCGTTAAAAGCCTCCAATTTGATAAAAACTTAGTATTTCCTGAATAATATAAGAATATGTTTAAATACTTTAATAAATTTTATGTAAAAAAATTTAGAATGGTGTAGGTATTGATTTGGCGAACTATACATGTCGCATTGCATGTCGAAATCTATAAATCATGTCGTATTATATAAATCATGTCGTATTATATAAATCCTTTATTGCTTCGTTAATGCATACGTTTCATACGTTTTCCTGATCATAAATTTAGTTTTACAGAATGACAATATGATATCAAAGATCATATATATTCCTGTTTCTCTTAATTCCTATAGATACTCTACTGTTCCTGAGTTAATAAACAATATGAACAGAACATAAAAATAATAATAATAAAGAATAGAGAATATTTGGTTGTACACTAGTAGAGATATTTCTTTTCTTCCAATAATTTTTGAAACAAAAATAATTTATAACTAACTTTTTAAGCTGTAAATCATAATCCTCCTTTTCACATAAAAACAAAACCCGAAAAAAAATTCCATGCACAAATCATTGTTAGTCAGCTTACAACGTTTCATTAAAATGCCAAATGAAGAGTTCTCACAGTTAAAATAATACATTTCTGTTTAAAACAGTTTTTCATAGCCCTTGCTGCCACATGAAATAAAGCTTTTCAATGAGCAATATACTATGTATCTCATGTCTGTTGTGAGTTTGTAATAATTATTTACACATGTTATGTTAATGCTTCTGCTTATATTTAGCCAATGCTCTTTATACTAATTATGAAAATTGCGCAAAAGGATATCATGAAGATGCATTTTAAAAGTTAAAGTTCAAAAGTCAAAGGCATTTGCGATCAAGTTCTTTGTTATTTTCAATTTCCCAATAATTGTCTAGCATTAAAAGCATTGTCTAGGCTTTTAAAAATTAGCAGAGAAGATTTATTAATTGATTTTAGTGATTTTAATCGAAATGGAAAATTCTTTACCCGATGAAAAGGAGAGGCAAATAATAAGTGGACGGACTTTCTAGAAAAAAATCTTAAAACTATTAAGGTAACCGACTGGAAATTCTTAGATAAAAACAGAATGGCTTGGAATGGAATTCTGAAGAAGGACAAGACCCAAAAGGAGTTGTTGTACCATTGAGGAAGAAGAACCTTTTTTCCAATTTTCTAAGCTTATTCTACCACTTTTTCTAAGAAATTAAATATTTTTTTAATATTTGAACTATTTGTCGGAAGTTTTAACTATTTTCTGGAAGTTTTAACTTATTGAGCTATTAAAATAATCATTTTTACACATAGATGACATCGACAAATAAAAATTGTAGCTTTTTTTCATGATTAAGACCTTACACTTTTTTTAACATTTTCATTAGAGAAAAAGCTTCCAAAAGCACCCTTGCCCGCATTGTCGGGCAATTTTTTTACAGCATTATTAGCGTATTATATAAACTAGAATATAGTGCAAGTTATTGCAATATTCAACTCTTCGTGCATTAACAAATGTTACACAAATTGTTATTGTCAAACTTATTTTAATTACTATATTAAATCATTTCAATAAGATATAAAAAAATCAAATAATTAAGATTAAAAGTTACACTTCAAACAAAAAATTTAATAATTTCATATTCACAGAAAAACTCATGAAGATCAACTTTAAACTTATTTTGAATCTCGACAAGAATATGCAGCAATTCCCAGAAACAGTTTTCTTGAAATATTCTTTGCAAAAAGCAATCGTACCAAATTAAAAGGTTAAAGTAGTCAGAGTTGATGGACGCTGAATTACCATCGAGTCTCTTTAATAATGTGTCTGCGGAATTTTAACTGAAAAAGGCATCTAGCCATTTCGGCAGTTCAAGCTCTTTGGGGAGCACTTTTTACAATAGTTAAGGTTTTGAGAAGTTTTAAATGAAATTGGAAGCATCATTTTTTCCTTCTTCCCCCACTTTAGAATTTCTTCATTCGCAATTCGTTGAGGAAGTATACAATACTTTTATGTCGTTCGACTGAAGGTTGTTTACTCGTAGAAAGTCGTTTATGGAGTAAATTATTTCCTTACTACCTACCGGCGTCTGGGAAACCAACAATCGTCCAAAATTACGTTTAATATGCAGCCTTAAAAATGTTCAAAATTATTTTCCAAGCTGACTTGAAAATTATTGAAATAAAAATTACACACAAAATTGTAAATTATAGAAAAGTGGAATCATAAATGAAACAAGTCACTATCTCCCTAAGGAAGTTTATGATACATATAATACTGTTTAATTTTTTTTAAATATTTAGGAAATTTAAAGGTGTTATTAAATTACCTATTTTATATTTTATTAATGACAAAAGAATCTAGTTTATGTGCTATTAATTTGCCTAACCCATGGTATTAGAAATAAAATCATCAGACACATATTTAAAAGAAAAATTTGTGTAATAAGTGTACTGTTAAGAACAAAATTATCTAATTCATGTATTGACATATGCTATTAATTTGCCTAACCCATGATATTAAAAATAAAATCATCAGACGCATATTTAAAAGAAAAATTTGTGTAATAAGTATATTGTTAAGAACAAAATTATCTAATTCATGTATTGATATGTGCTATTAATTTGCCTAACCCATGATATTAAAAATAAAATCATCAGACACGTATTTAAAAGAAACATTTGTGTAATAAGTATACTGTTAAAAACAAAATTATCGAATTCACGTATTGATAAAGGCAAAACATATGGTTGTATTCAACTTTAGAGTTTTGTCAATATTATTTTCAATAAAAACGAGCATAAGTCAGCTGAAATTGTTGAGTCAATCAAAAATTATCTAGTTTAGTTAAGTTATAAATAGAATTGTGATAATTTTCTGGAGAACAGTCTAAAAATTAATGGAAAAATTTAAAATGAAATTAAATTAAATGTTAAAAATCGTATTTTTATAAATATATTTGTTTGCGTGACATTATTAAAATATTTAAAATGTGGTTAGCTACAAAACTGTTACTATGCAAAATCATAAACTGGGAAAAGTTGACATATTTTGAATTTCCCAAAACAAAATTCTCAGTATCAAGCCATCGTAACATGTTAACTTCTTCAGCACAGTTAGATTAGAAGCATTCACATGAAAGCACGAGCAAAATTAATGTCCAAATAACCAAAAAATTGACGTAAATAATTAGTAAAAATAACGAATGTACTTTTTAAATAGTGAAAGATTGCGATAAAGTATAAGTGAATAAAGTAATAGTTTTTTTACCAATTTATTTGCCGTTTAAGTTTTACGCAATTATTACGTTTTTAATATGCGTATAATTGATGCAAAAAGTTCGAATAACTAAATTAACGTAAATAATTTGTACAAATAAATAGTAATAAATTAGTATAAATAGCGAAATTAAAACAATTTTTTCACGTTTTTAACTACATTAATTTTACTAATAATTGATATCCATTTTTGCTATAATTTGACGTTTAAGTTTTACGTAAATTTTACGTTTTTTATACGCGGATAATTGACTCAAAATTACTGTCCAAATAACGAGGGAATTAACGTAAGTAATTAGTATAAACAGCGTATGTTTGTTTTTTTACCTAGTAAAAAGTAAAATAAAATATGCGCAAATAAAATGATTCGTTTTACATATTTATTTACTGTAATTTTACCTATATTTGCTATCTATCTTTTGCTATAATCTAACGCTTTAGTTTCATGCAAATTTTACGAATGCCACCTAAATATTTCTTTTCAAATATTGGTATTTTGGACGTAAACTTTTCTCAGAATGAAACAATCGAGGATTAAAAAAAGCAGATTATGTCTACCATCAAATAAAGAAATGTATTATTGATAAATCTCTAATAGTTTTATAAATAAATGCATGTTAAACTGTTCTGATAAAATATTTTGCTTCATTCAGACATTACAAATACTAAATAAGATTTCAAGAGTGTATTAGATTTTTTTGTCAGTTTAATACACTGCATTTGTGTATTTGTTTTTCATTTTTCTTGAATGATGCATTTGTTTGAAGAAATATTTCGACAATCTTTAGTAAATCTGTTATTTTTTTCAAATTTAACTTTACCAACAAACATTTTTATCAAAGATTATTAAATTTGATTCTGTATAGCCTGGTTTTCGCCTTCTCTAAAAAATGTTTAGTGTAAAAACTCATAAGGCTAACATATTTTATGCATAATTTTTTCAGTTTAATGATATGTAAAATATTTTATTGAAAATTTTATAAATTTTTAGTGATTATTTACTGATAAAGCTATTTCAGAATAGGTGAACTAAAATTATGTTTATTAATTAAGGACAACCTTAGATTTGAACGAATATAAATCTGTGTATTCATATTTAAAAATCCCCTTTAATCTCTTCAAAATAAACTACCACGCACGTATCAGGTAATCATTTTAAAGTAAGTATTATGTTTATGCATTCTTTATGCAGTTTCCAAACTTTGAAATATTCTGCAAGCTTTTGATTTACTTAAATATGGATAATATTAAATTTTATAATTTCACAGTTAAAATTATGTATGATTTTGAAAAAAAATATTTTTGAATATGAATAACTTACAATTATTCTACGAGAAAATATTAATCACACTACAAGTTTCTTTTCACATGTTCTTACATTTGTGAAAGTGTAAAAAGGTTTTAAATCAATAGACAACAATGAGCCATGCTGATTAAAATTATTTTATTTGCTATTTTAAATTTTCAAAATTTATTATA
Organism: Parasteatoda tepidariorum; assembly: GCF_982258835.1. Classification (NCBI taxonomy): domain Eukaryota; kingdom Metazoa; phylum Arthropoda; class Arachnida; order Araneae; family Theridiidae; genus Parasteatoda; species Parasteatoda tepidariorum. Next base: position 60,727,908 of record NC_141756.1, on the reverse strand, counting down.
AATGTAACTTCATCTATTCTGGGAGGTTTTATTTTGTTGAAATGAAATGAAAGTGGATTCAGTGATATAGAGCGATAAAAAAACGAGTTAACCCAATAGAAATAGAAGTGCTCACTTTTAATGAAGATTCGACTGTTGTGGGAAACTAACACATGGTAACAAACAAGCTTTATACAGCAGGGGATACACAAATGCAATTACTACTACTGAAGTCTTTCTTCCGTTTGTCGCTCTGTAATGAGTTATGTTTTAGTTGACTAAAAATAAAACCGGTTAGGAATGAAATTTGAAGAGAAAATAATTCTCAAAGTTTCAAAAGCGTTTTAAAGACTTGATGCTGATTTTAAAAATGGATTTTAGCTTAAAATAATGTATAACATAAGCAGCGAAAACAATTCTGGTAAAATTATGGTACTGTATGGTGATGGTAAAATGAAATATAAATCTGGTTAATAAAACTAAAATATACGGTATTTAAATCACTCTTTTCGTATTTTTTCCGTTCATATGGTAACGGTTTATTGGAAATTCTGGTTTTCCAAATAATAGTTCTTATTACCACTCTTATGGGAGGAAATATGTAACTGAATGGAAAATTTAACCGAAGAAATAGATTTTCTGAATGAGTAGAACTAGATAATGCTTTAAGGTATTTATGATAAAGTTATCATATATTACCACATTTAACAAATTTTATCGTACATTATAGAACCATATTTTATTGTTAATTTTACCAAAATCATTACCAAACAGCTTCTTAAAAATTTATTAAGCATTTTCGTATACCAATAGTTTTAGTAATGGCAGTTTTGACCATTTTTTACTCAGTGTAATTAGTGCAATAAATCAGAAAATCTTCAACATTTTCTAAATATAAGAAACTATTATTAAGAAAATAAGATGATACATCTTTAGAAATTTAAGTATGTAATAGAACTTAAATAACACTTAGAAAACAAAGTATCATAATAAATAAGATGAAAACAAAGAATAATTTATAAAAAAGAAAAAAAGTCGAATAATGCATTCTGATTTTAATATGTATTATTTAAAATGAATAAAAAACATATTTAATAGGACTTATAAGAATAATAAAACGATTTTTCTTACTTGAATATTTATGCAATAGTTGTACAGTGAGTCAAAAAAGGCAACATCTTAAGTACCTTTACCTCTAATTAACAAGTTTTTAAATACTGAGATACATCCTTACGCATTTGAACACATTTTAAATAAGCTATTTAATTAGAGAAATCTACGAAATAAATTACGAAATAAGAACACAAGGACATCACTTTCTTTGTATCAACTTTTTTTTCGACTGATTTTGGTTTTCCACTCCAAAGTAAGAGGAATAGCCTCAATTTGCAAAAATTTGCAAAATATACTCCTCTAAGTTTAGCTTTTAGAGCTATCGAAAGTTTGTTTCCTTTGATATTGTTTTCACTTTTGTATTTTAATAGTATATTTAATATTAAATGCACAAATGGGAGAACTTACACTCAAATTTTTGAAACTCGTTTTCACAAAGTGTTCTCTATAAAAAAAATGAATAAAAAATAATATTTTTTTTAACACCAGAACAACCGAATTTATACCTACTTTACCTAAAACCACTTTAGGGTTACGCCTAACCCTGAACCATTGATCATAGGGAAATTATGACATTCCAAAAATAATACTTTTTATATTCATGAATATTGTTGCATATTTTAAATATAAGAGCCTTGAGAAATTTAAAAAAAACATATATATAACAAATTATACTTTCACAGGAGAGCAAGTTAAACGAAAATAAGTAGCTCACAGTATATTTAAAAAAGTAAAATTCCGTCATTAGTTAGACATTAGAGTAGGCTTATATTGTATTCACGGGACGTGAAAGTGACAAGAAATTGAGAGATTGAGAATTGAGAGATACTAGAAATCAACAACTAAGTTTCTAGCATCTCTCATATCTATCAGAATTTTTATTCTGTTCCTTGTAATGATAAGAGACTTATTTTTCATTTTAGAGACTGAATTTTATGAATTAAGGGCTATCTACTGCGCAAATCACTAATCCGTAGTACTTTAACACATACAAGACTGAATTAGCAAAGCCTAATTGATTGATGCGACAAAGGATTCCTTGAAAATTATTCAAGTATTGAAGACATTAATATCACGAAAGTTATAAAAAACATGCTATCCACTTGCAAGTTTCATCATGTTCTAATTACTAACTATAGCATCTAATCTAAATAGCTTACGTCACATTTTGTATTATTGTACTGTATTGTATGGGCTTGTACTGTGTACTGCCGTCTGAAAACACATCCGATTAAATACTATTCAGAAATCGGGCATTCATTTTCTTTTATACCTATATAGTAATTGTTTCATTTCTATTTTTCAGTATGGAGGATGAATGCCGTGACAAAAAGGTGACAGTGGAGGCAATTTTCTCTTGCTCAAAACACTATCCCGATAATGTTTTTTTTTAGGAAAATAATTCATATACAAATTTTGCAATTGTAAAAAATATCAGTATTCCCGTTGTGCTCAGAGAGCAGACGTGGTTTCATAATTATAGCACTATGCATTTCCAAGCTGTAATTCAGTTAGTTGTTATTCAAGTTTTTCAGATAAAATAGCCATTTAATTTTTTTTTAAAATTATTTTAGTTCAAAACAAACACTTGAAGTCAAATTTATGCAATTTCTATGTCATGCAATAAATTTAAGTTTATATTACATAGCAATAACTGTTCACCAACAATTCTCACCTTTCCAGGATTATAACAAAAGCATCTGTTTTATATGAGCATGCCAGATATTTCGCCCTCAGATATTCAAAAAGTCAGATATTTAAAAAGTTCGATATTTTAAACTCAATTTTTCAGGAACTATTCGGCAGATTTTCTTCAAATTTTGTATTTTGCCATGTAAAAAAAATATTCTTAAAAATGATGAAAAAATTGTATACCTTACAATTCAATTATTTTTCGACCATTATTAAAAAAAAATGATAAATATTTAATAAAGGTTATTTTTTGTAGGGAATTATCTTTGGATAAAAAAAAAACTTTATAATTGTGTGCAAAAAATTTTCAATTCGATTAGAAAGCTCTGCAGATGCAACTAAAGGTGAAAAAAGTAAAATTAACATTAAGGGGTTCAAACCTTGGAGGGCTCTCCCGAACAAACTATTGGAACAATATTTTCCATGTCGCTGCGACTTCCTATATTTCGGGGGTCAGAAATCCAAATCTTTCGAAGGAAAGGTATGTTTATACAGAAAAAGCGTCTGTTTTCATAACCTAAAATATCGTCTTCACTTATTAAATAGCATATTTGAAATCACCCTTTCCAGCCATTAAGATTGAGTGGTAGAACATAAATCATTAGATTAAAATTTATTAAGGGTGGTCCATTTTTTTGCGCACCGTACATGGTTTCAGTCACAATAAAAAAAAATTTATCGACTAAGAGCTTAACTAAGCTACTTCGAACATCGAATCCAAAGTACCACATAAGTTGATGTGAACTATTGCCAAACATTTTTTTAGTACGGTGGTCCCTAATTTCTCTTCTACACATAATCTCTATGATTTTGGTAAATTTATGAAATTTAACATAGGCAAGAAACTTCAAAAATGAGCTCTTGACTTCTTTTAAATGCTTATATATTTCTATGATTATTTATTTTACTAATTAGCGTAAAGACATGGCATTTTGATATTACAAACTTAGAAACAATTTAGGAAAAGTCAAAGAATATGAGCTTCGAAGTTCACATGTATCTTCAAAACTAACATAATCAACATAAACTAACATAATCGTAAAAAACGATCAAAATCTTCAAAACTGACAAAAACTGCTATAAACTAACATGATCGTAAAAAACGATCAGAATGAGTGTTAATTTAAGTATTTTTTTACATTTCTTTTAATAATGATAGAAAAGTTTTAAATTGTTTTAAACATTCAGATAAACTGTTTCAATAACGATGAGTTTAAATAAAGATAACTTTAACTATTATATGGAGCAAATTATTTTTAACAAGGAAAAGTTGATAAATTGAGTCGCGTTCAAATTGAACTATGTTATCATGCAAAAGAATGTGAAAATAAATAATTTGCATAGTAGTTTGGTTAATTTTGGCATTATATGAGGGAAAAAGTTAATTTGCAGGATTTTCTAGTTCAATGCGTTCAAAAACTTTTAACGATATAAGTTTTGTAACTCTCTTCAAACAATGTTATTAATAAAACAAGCAATTAAATATCTGTAAGTAATTAAATATACAATGACAATATTTAAACATAATCGACTTGCAATTTACCAAAAGAAAATTTTTTTTCAGACTAAACAAAATTTTTAATTTTTTTTTCATTTCTTTTCAACTTTTATCTTTCTTACTTACAAGTAAAGAACTCAAAATAAATTGTATCAAAGTAATGTAAAAGAGATGTCTGTTTTTCAAATATATTGAAACACAGATCATATTTTCCCACTAAACAAAATACAATTTAAAAGACAATGAACATTAGAAGTGATTCCAATATTTAGTGTAAGAAAAAAATATGCAAAAATTATAATTGAGTAAATGATTTATTCTCTAAGAAAACTGAACGACATATATAATAGCATTTGTAGCTAAAAATGAGAAAATTACGAATTATTACGCCCAAAGCACCATGAAAAAACTTTTTTAAAATGTGTCTTGGTTTCAATAGTTTTAAATTTTAAAATCTGCAGAATTTTAAATATTTTTATAAATCAAGACAAATTTATTTAAAATAATAAAATCATTTTTTTAATAAATTCAAAACTTTAAGTTTTGTTATTTTTCATTATTATGATCTTATTTTTACGACTTATTTAAGTTTTTAAAAACATATTTAAATATTTATTTCTCAGAGAAGGAACTTATGATACTTTATTTTTGCTTTCTGTTCTGAATTGGCGAAAGTTGGACATCAAATTCTTTGAGAAAGAAACGGTTGGAAGTTTTAACATACTTTTAATAAGGCATGGTAGAGTTCACGTTATTTAAAAGAGATTAACAACTTCTAGAATATCATTTCACCATTTCCTTCATACTCTAAACTGTTACACTTTTTTTTAAGATTTTGTAAGGGCAAAGAAATTTCTTCAGCAAGAAGCTAGAACCACCATTTCTTATGATGCGGAAAACGTTCACCATATTTTTGCTTAAATTATTCTTAATGAGGAAAAACTAAATCTACCAAAAAGTTTTCTTCACTTTATGTATTAGCAAATCAAAAAAAGTGAAGAAATCATTAAATTAAAAAGCACGTATATTTGCTTACGAAAAATTGTATAACAAACAAAAATACTAACTAATGTTTTTATAACTAACTCATTACAACGGGTAAATACCATTAATTCTTTAAGACGCCTAGGTTATTTTTAAATAAATTAGGTTTTGAAAATGATTAAAATATATAACAGAACTACATATTTCGATTTAAAATAAAACATGGATTTTGATTTTATTTTCTTCCCTATCAGAAGTGTTCATTTTAATGATATAAAAATGCATATTCCCCCCATGTGCGTTTTTTTTCTACAGTAGTTAAGACATAAGTCAAAAATAATTAGACGGTTGCAAATTTTCCCATAGTCAGACAGTACATTTTCTGGGTTAAAAATTTTATGACAGGGCTAAAAGAAAACCTTTTAAATTCAAACGTCCTATTTATGTGTTAATTATGTTGTAAAAAGTTGTAAATATTTTATAGTTCATATTTCCAAAATCATTTCCAAAACACTTCCATAAAAATTAATGAGATTTTTGATATTTCCATATAGCGAGAAACTTGGATATTTTTTCCATATTTCAGTAGTTTTGTCCATACTTTTTTATCTCAGTGACATTTCATCCTATTATCATGTTTACAAGTTTAATATTTTGTGACACAGGTCACATTGAATAACTTTTTGTTAAAATTAAAAATTAGTGTTAAGGTCTTATAAGTCGTACTGATGTGATACTATTTGATAACTAATTAAGGTTGATACCGATTTTCACTAAAGCATAATTACACGTGCACAAAATTTGTTAAGTGTATTTGTGCAATACTTATAACATTTACAATACACTACTAAGCATTTTTCTCTTGTAAAATATCAAAATTTATCCAAGTATATTATATACAAATCACTCCTAAATGCAGGAAAAATGCATTCAGATAGGTGATCGTTGTCATATCATTTGCAAAAGTTTCAAATTCCCAATAAGTAATGTGACTTTTAAAATTATTTATGTAGCAAAATCAAGATTGGGAAACAAAATCTAATATTTTTATCTTCTGTAATAAATAGCATAATTTTCCTCTTCAAATTACAATTATCCACACAATAAAACGTCCTTTGAAATATTTTTTGATTACTTTTTAAAATATTTAAAATTAATGGAGAATTTTAATTCAGAACATAAGCAATCGCAGTTTTGATTTAGAAAAAAAAATTAAATTTATGCATTACAATTTGCTGTAGATCTGCTAGAGTGACATAAAAATTTGTAGTTTTTATCCTCAAATATTTCTTTATTTTCTAATGTTTTATTAATTTTTAAACTGCTTACGAAACACAAAATTGAAATTTTAAAAAGTTTTTTTCTTTAAAAAAAATTGTGCCGGAACTAGTTGGATATCTTAAAATAAATTTTTTGATTTTTCTTATTTAAAAGTTTGATAATATAATGAATTATTTTTCAAACAGAGTGAAACATAGTTATTTTCTTCGAAATGATATTATTTACATGGAAAATAGTAGAAAAATGTTACCAAAACAACGGATTGCATAATTTTATTTTATATTAAAATTACTAATTTCTACATAGTAGTATTTCTTAATATCTTGCAATTTTTTAGTATTTTTAAATATTTTACGAACTTTAAGTTATATGACTTATAGTATTAGAAATTAAAGAATTATATGATGACTAACTTATAGTGCCAACTCAATACATTTTCCATACAAAAACTTCACGAAATAGAAAATATTTCGAAACAAAATTGTAAACTAAAAAATACAGAAAACCGGGGAGTAAATAAAACAATTAAAACAAAATATTGTTTAAAATTAAATATAGCTTTTCCCTTAATTGTAAACTGGATTTAAATTTTATGAAACCAAATAAAGATTTAATAAACATAATTAATAAAACCAGCTTAAATGAAATCAAATTTTCTAAGGGAATTCATTAAATAACTGAAACAAGTATAATGAATTTCATTGAGTCAAAAAAACGTAGCATGCATTAGAAAATGGAAGCTGTTAAAAACAATCTTATGCGTCTAATACTTCAAATACTCCAATTTAATATAATTGTTTGTGTAACATTATCAGTTTTGGAATTAAATATTTTGAAGTCATTGGATACGATGTTTTGATACAGACGAAATTATCAACAATTTTAATGCAACCCGAGTTGCATAAATAGTGTTTCCATCTAAGTATCATATTAAAACTTTATCATACTTATTTTAGAAGTTGTGAAAACTTAAAGGTCTCTGAAAGTTTTAATTCGGTTCTTTTAGTAGGTAATATAAATAAATTATTAAATATACCTACAATCGATTGCGTTTACATTTGTAGAATTAAAAATATTACTAATGCTTCATTGTTATGCAAATTTTAAAATTATTCACAATTGTCCATATTTTTATCTGCTTCATTTTTATAAATAACTTACCATTCTCTGCGATTACGTCTATTATAATTGCTTTACTCCTTATAAATTTTAAATACTTCACTTTTATGTATATTTATAATTATGGAAATAAAAAAATTATCGAATTTTATAACTTAATTCAGCAAATTATGGGAAATAACCATCTAATTCTTTTAATGAAACCTCAGATTTCTTTTTGAGCAAATTTATAATAAAATTAAAGTTGAACCGTATTTTTCGTATATATATATATATATATTATGTATAATTTGACCATTATTCCTCGTTTTAAGTACTTATTCACTAAATGATTAAATGATGCAAATTTATATATATATATATATATATATATATATATATATATATATATATATATATATATATATACATATATATATATATATATATATATATATATATATATATATATATATATATATATATATATATATATATATATATATATATATATATATACATATATATATATATATATATATACATATATATATACATATATATATATATATATATATATATATATATATATATATACATATATATATATACATATATATATATATATATATATATATATATATATATATATATATACATATATATATATACATATATATATATATATATATATATATATATATATATATATATATATATATATATATATATATATATATATATATATATATATATATATATATATATATATATATATATATATATATATATATATATATATATATATATAAAATTTGCATCATTTAATCATTTAGTGAATAAGTACTTAAAACGAGGAATAATGGTCAAATTTTACTTTTCAAATGTACTCTTTTACTGCAACTGATTAAGTTTAACACATAAAAGTAAAAAAAAAAATTATTAAATAACATTTGTAGTCTATGTTTCGTCGAAATCTGTAAGTTTAAAAACGTTATATGTAACAGGGGTCACGTAAACGTTGCTACTAACTTTTAGGGGAGTTAAGAAACATCATCAAGATTCGAATTACTTCAAAATCTAAAATCGAAAATGCTGTCAGACGCGACTAGGGGCGCATCCCTTTTTTTGTCTGCTCAAAAGCACACCATAGCCATAAAACGGTATATGGACACAGTTCTAGGGTAGACACTCTTATGCATGGATTCCTATCTAATTTTAATCTTGATGATGTGCCCTAAACCCTCTAGAAATTTTTCGCAACACTCATGCTATACCCTGTTTATTGTTATTGATCAATGTTTTTTTAAATTTCGACATTTCGACAAAAAGAAAGACTAATATTGGCATTTAAGAAAACTGTAGGTTCTTGAAAGAAACAGATTGCAGATTCGAAATATGGGTTACGAAAGTATTAAGAAAATATAAAACAAAACAAAAAATCGTTCCCCAATGTAATCAGCATAAAATCTAGTTACGATATACGTTTTTTCCAAGACTAAAGTTATCGAATTCGAAGTGAAGTTTACTAAGGTTTGCCTTCATTATCTGTAGTCTAAATTGAGGTCACACAAAATACCACAGAAGTTAAAATATATAATGATATTGTTCATAAAACAGTATTTAAACAGTATTTATGATGGTTTATATTTTTTCACCTTAACCAACAACGTAAAATCTAGTATACAGAGGAGAGTCGGGTAGCCCCTCCCACTTAAGGAGTATTGCTTATATTTCTGTATAATAGTGAGTAATAATCAATATTTTTGTGTGTTTCTATTGTTTTATCATCTAATTAAATAATGCAAAAAGAATAAACCAAAAAAAGAATAGCTTAACTTAAAAAAACAGAAGTTTGAAAAAACATGTTTTTCAGCTCTTTTCGAAATGTGTCGGGTAGCCCCACCCAGTTACAAAAATTATGTTTTTTGACTTTTTTTTCAGGTGTGAATGAAAATGACCAATGTATTGACAATAGATAAACCTCATTTATCATTTTTTGCACAAAATTATTTAATTTATTACATATTTTTATACTTTTAGTGAATTCTATCATTTAATAACAACAATATTTGTTGTTAAAAATGCATATAACATTCAAATTTGAAGCAGTAAAATAATAATCTTTGCAACCGTACATTTATGGACGAAATAAAATTGGGCGGTGATACCCGACATTCATGATGTGAGCGGGGCTACCCGAAATCCAATTTTTTTTGTAAATTTGTAATTACTCGAACAATTTTTCACATATTAACTTCTTTCTTTGTGCAAATTAAACTTAAGACTACATACTTTAATGCTGTATGTATAGAAAAAATTATTTTTTTAGTATTAAAATGAAGTTTAATCGAAACATTCAACCAATTTTTCTTAATTTCATGACTACTGTATTTAACATATTTTCAAAACTATTGTTTACCATATTAACAGCTGCATAAATACTTGAAACTCTGAAAATAATCTTTTTTTTAATATTACAATTAATATCCCATTTCCCATTGACTTGAAAAAATATTCTATACATATGGAATTGACAGTGGGCGGGGCTACCCGACTCTTCCCTACTTCAATAAGCAATTTTTTTCTAAAACTACAGGCATATAACTTGGACTGAAATTTTTAAGTTACATATTGTTTTGATTTTCATTCATTGGTTATTTAAATTCGTTCATATATAAAAATGATTCTTTCTTTCATTGAAATAAGCACTAATATATCCCAATAACTTTTATGTTATTTTAATTGTGTTTGGTTTAGAAATTGCATTTAAATAGCATGTTTTGAAAAGTTCATCTCACAAAACTCACATATATTTTCCTTCAAAATTTAATCATAAATCTGCTTCATAAAAGAGTTTAAACTATTCCTTCCCCCACAGAAAAATTATTAACTATGCCTCTTATATAATTTTATAGTTAAAAATAAATCAACAAAATTATAGACCTCAGAGAACATCCGAATGAAAAATAAAAATAAAAATATCTAATGCCATAAATATTTCCAACAAAATAAGTATAACGACGGAACAATTTCTTTCTCGTTTTAGTAAATTGTAAGCAAACCAATGTGAAATTGTGAATCACGTGAAACTGAAAAATTCTCTCATTGGTTCCTGAAGTTCAATTTCCCCCAATCTCTCACTTGTGACGTCATAGGCCGTTAAGCGAAGAGAGATAGCAAGGATTTGAAGATCCAGTTTAAAGGCTCCCAGATCTCTAGATTCCGGAGTTCCTAAGTTTTCATCAGGGACTTCCAATTTTTTGAAAAAAGGAATTTTTTTTTCTTTTAATGAAAAGAATATTTGTAAACAGAATGGAAAGCAGTTTATTTTTGATTCTGACCCTTGTTGCGCTGACAGCGGCCGAATTTAGTTACCCTAGGTAAGAATTGTTTCAAAATTTGGTTTATCAAAGCGATGAATCTAACAGGTTACTTGAATATTTTTTTATAACTTTCATTTTTTAAAATGTGTTTTAAATTATTAAAATTTCCTTAACGCGTTTTATTAATTTTTGTGAAAGGAATTTGCAGTTATTATTTTAAACATAATCTATAGAAATATTTTACCATATTCATATAACTTATAATTTACTGGCACTTGATTTTTGCCAAATTTAGTTACCCTGAGTAGCTAAACATGGATGAATCAAAAAGATGAATCCAACAGGTTATTTAAAAAAATTTATTACCTTAATTTTTTAAATTCCTTTTTTAATTTAAATTACCATAACTCGTTTTTTTAATGTTTTATAAACTGAATTTTCAGCTATTTCTATATTTTTTTTAATATAAATTGCAGAAATATTTTTCCATATTCGTAAAACTTATGACTTGACTTATGACTTACACTTCATATTTGTCAAGTTCACTTACCCTAAGTAATAAACTAAGTTTTCATTAAGGTCTTTTTTTAAAGGAATTTTTTCCTTTTAATGAAGGGAATATTTGTAAACAGAATGGAAAGCAGTTTACTTTTGATTTTAATCATTGCTGTGAGGACAGTGGGCGAATGTAGTCACCCAAGGTAATAATTGCTTCAAAATTTGGTGCATCAAAAAAGATGAATGAAACAGGTTATTTAAAAAAAATGTAATTTTTTTTTTCCTATTTATTAAAAATTTGTAATTTATTTTTCATTTAAATTACCATGACTCATATTATGAATTTTTGTGAAAAGAATTCGGTCTCTTAATATAAATAATATACATATTTTACCATACTTATAAAACTTATAATTCATTGACACTATATTTGTGTTGAAAAAACCCAACTATAGTTACCTTAGATAAGAAATGTTTGACGACTGACTGTATTAAAAAGATAAATCTAACAAGTTATTTAATATTCTTTTAGATATTTTTATAATTTCATAAAAATATGCTATTTATTTTTGTGAATAAATTACTATAACTCATTTTAATATTTTAATTTAGAAGGAATTGGCAATTGGTTCTAAATTATTTTAGAATAAGTTAAGAAATATTTTACCATATGGGTAAAACTTAATAGTTTACTGACACCTTATTTGTGTTCAACTTACTCAAGCTTAGTTACTTTAGGTACTAAATGTTTGAGAATGGGGTGAATCAAAAATTTGGATCTAAAAAGTTAATTTATTAAATTTTAATTATTTTTACTGTTTAATAAAAATACTTAAATATTTTTGACTTGAGCATTTGTATCTAATTTTGTTATTTTTTTAAATAGCATGGGTGATTGGCACTTATTTTTTTAGTAAGAAGTATATAAATATTTTTCTTAAGCAATATAATCTTTTTTCTTAAGCAACTATATCAATATTTAATACTTTTCTAAAAAGGAATGTGTAATTTGCACTGAATATTCTTAATAAAATTGTGTGATTAAGAAAAAATAAGCAATTTGTATATCATTTCATTAATACCTATTATGTAAAAAAAAATCTGAATTGCTAAACTTATATTTCATTGTCAATTTATTTGAGTCAGCAGTGGCCAATTTTAGTTGCCTTTAAAGAAAAACGTTTCATTAGTTTTGCTTTCCTATCAATAAAAAAGTTGCACAATTTAATGCTACAAGGAGCTGGATTTAATAGACAGTTTTATTCTTTTTTTCAATTATTTTCATTGTTCAATAATTTTTTCTTAATTATATCAATATTTTATACTTTTCAAAAAGGAATGTGCAATTTGTACTGAAACTTTTTATGCAAACATTTTACCATATTGGTAAAAAAAAATTTTCACTTTAATTGAAATATATTACTTTAAGTTAAATTTTGTATAAATAAGTTTTATATTAATATTTAAAAAACATAAAATACAAATATATGTACATTATAATTTAATATTTCAACCGTTTAGGAATTTTAATAATTTTTGTACATTAAAACGATGTGAATTCACATATTTTGCTGAAATTTAAGTATTTAATTAATGTATTTTTGTAATAAAAGATTGAAGGTTACAAAATATATTAACAATATAATCTCAATTTATATTTATTAGAAATATGTAAAAAAAAACTTTGAAAATTTACTGAATCGTTGTTTAAAACCTTTTTTTTTTTTAATTCGCGCTGATTTTTTTTTCTCTCGAACTTTATTATTATTAATGCAACACGCTATTATCCCATTATACTAACTATGAATCAAAAATTGACTCTGATTTGTTTAATTGAATAGCATATACTTAAGAATACAGGAATTATTATTACTTTGGAACAAGTAAAATGGAAAAAAACTATTTTACAGCTTATAAATTATGAAGCAAATCACATAAAAAGTAGCATTTTTTTTTAAATTTCTAAAATTTGTATTATATTTTATGTAAGATGTCATTATATCCAAACATAATAAAAAATTAGATTTAAGGACCTATCTATTAAGTATAAGTGGGTTATTCAAATAGAAAGCGTAATATTATTTAAAATGAGCCGCAAAATTTTTTTTTAGTATCCTTTTATCTATTTGGTATTATTTTAAAATGAGTTCCATAAATTGTTTATCTGACTGGAAAATACTTTTTTATCAATATAATATTATTAATATGATTTTTTATTGTTGTAAGAAGTTTCTATAGTTGATCTGCTTCGATCTTTTGTCAATTTTTACAAACATTCGTGAACATTTCTCCGTTTTCAACACGCTCATCAACACTCTCAATTTCCTTGATAAGTTATTCCTTGATACTATAATAAATCATCAACGTCTTCAACACTCTCAACTTACTTGATAAATTATTCCTTGATACTACTATAAATTATTGACATATTCTTCAACACGATTCTAGTTTCTTGACAAATTATTCCTTGATACTATTATAAATGTTCAACATCCTCTTCAACACAACTCAACTTCCTTGATAAATTATTCCTTGATGTTATTATAAATCATCAATATTATTTTCAACACTCAGCTTCCTTGTTAAATTAATCTTTGTTAATTAGTATATAATTTTTCAGTATTTGATTTCAACTAAATATTTCAATGTAAAGTCCTTTTATGTATATATATATATATATATATATATATATATATATATATATGTATATATGTATATATATATATATATATATATATATATATGTATATATGTATATATATATATATATATATATATATATATATATATATATATATATATATATATATATATATATATATATATATATATATATATATATATATATATATATATATATATATATATATATATATATATATATATATATATATATACCCTAATTTTCATTTATTACATTAGTTACACTTCTGGAAGCTTTTACTAGTTGTCATTTTGACTGCGTATTGTATATTTTTCGATTAGTTTCAATTTTAAACAATTGAAAATAAGTTTCGATAACATTCATTAATTTTCAGGAAATATGTAAAAATCTTGCCATTTTAAATTAAAAGTACAAACATGTTCAGAAAGGCAAAAACAGTCAAAATGACTATTTAATATGCTCAAATAATTTATAAAGTTTTAAAAAAAATAGTACAAAATTTATAAAATAATATTATTGCTTTAACATTTTCAATTTTTATGAGCATATAAAAATATAAATTCATACGAACTTTTAATTGGTATAATTTATAAAACATATTAATGTTTTGTTCTATTTTGATTTTATACGCTTGCATTAAAAATTAAAGGTATCTGACTTCGAGTAAGTTTTAGTATAAAAATTAAATTTAAAAAAAAAAATAATAAAAACCAACAGGAATTTTTATTGTCTTATATCCACTTCATTTTTTCCCTTACAGTTTCAAGATTTGTTTTAAAAGTAGGAAAAATCAATATCGTTCTTGCAGGAGAATGATTACAATCAGATAAAGAAGCTGGTTGCAAAATTTTGCTTAGCTCTCCGGTGAAAGTCTAAAAGCGTTCAATATTCAAAATTCAAGGTGGAAAATACAACAAACTTCCGTGCACTCCTTAGCTAAATATTCATATCTATAGCTACATTCGAACTTTATATTGAGTTAAGCCAAGAGTACCGTACCCCAGTGTTACAAGACAATCGACCCGAATCGTTAGTGAAAAAAATTTACATTAGAAGTAAAGTATTCAGATGTTCTGTTTAACCCACATATCTTCTATTAGACGTTATGTGAGTTAAACAGAACATAGTTATTAACGGAACATTTTTAGTATTAACGGAAACGATTAAATTTTTTACATTTTTGTTTTTACATTTTTAGTTATTAACGGAAACGATTATTTTTAGAAATATAAATTTTTGATGGAAGAAATGATTATAGCCAAAGAGTTAACAATAAAACAAAAAAATGAAAATTCGTAAAATCGAATATTTGTCAAAATATAATAAACGTGTATTCACGAAAGATTTAAAGAGTTGAGAAGAGTTTAAAATAATTAGTTATGTAATACAAGAAAGAGATGTTTCTTTACAGTTCCTTAATTTTGTTTTTAAGCTAAAAGTCATCTTATTGTTTTTTCTAATGATACTTGGACAAGCCAAGCTCGCCAGCGCTGGAAATGAAACCGGAAATGAGAACCGTTCGTTTGACAACAGAGCACAGTAAAAGGGAAAATACGCTTTTGTCTCAAAACCTCAACAGATAAATGGCAATACTACTTATTCATATGACCACTTATTAAATTCAGTCATAGATCTGAAGAGGAAGGACATTTTCTAAAAATATTTGTACCCATGACACTGCTCAGCGACCAACCTCAAAGATTCATCTGTTCCACGTATATCGCATGTACTCGGAGAGTCTTAGCGGCGTCAGAAATAGAACTCCAAAATGCGATTCTCTGATCAACGGATAACCACGCACCTCAGAATTCATTTCCCTTTAAAGTGTAAGAATTTAACAATAAAAGTACTTTACTGGGTTAAAAAACCGAACCGAATGCATATCACTTTAAAAAACCATAACATAAATTTTCCAAAAATTAATTTTGTAGCTTAAGTTGGGGAATTGTATGATTTGTATTATTCATATACTTTAAGGAAGCTAATTTCGCATTATTGCTCCTTTTCGATTAATATGAATATTTTTAATAGTTGCAAATTTAAAATATGTTGCTTCAAATTTCAAAAACGTTGCAAAAATTAGTTTCAAATTAAAAAATATTTACCTTGCCAAAATATCAAACACATAATTGAATCTCTTACAATAAAAGTACATTAGATTAATTAAAAACTATGCTATGCTAGATTAATTAAAAACTATGCTATGCTAGATTAATTAAAAACTATTAGAATTAATTTAAAACTATGCAAAATGCTTTATTTCAATAAATGCTACAAAAATATCCCAAAAATTTGACTTCGAAAATTTTATTAAAGCTTCGATATAATGAGGTAAAAATGTGAGTTAATATAAAATTTGACATTTCTCTCTACTTTAAATCAATATATCTGTCACTTCATTCATTTTTTTTTCAATTTGAGGATAATATGTGTTTGTTTATTTATGATAGGAAAATCCTATACATTATTTTTCAATTTCCTTTGCAAAAACGAATTGTTATTCAAACGACAAGATTTACACAATCCATAATGCATCAAGCTCCCTTTATTATGACAATACAAACATTACAAACGAAACAAATATAGGATAAAAAATATATCATTTATCTTACAAGTTCAAACACTTTTTAGGCAGTAAAACATTATTCAAGTTCGTTTAAACTAGTAAATGAATTTTATTCCAAAGTTTATTTTTATATATCTGTAAATTTAGCTTCAAATTAGATTTAAAACCGTATGCTACGTACAGTGGGGAAAAAAACGGACCACCATGAATAACTTTTGATTTGATGATCAGATCTTCACGTTCTAGGACTCAGTCTTAAATTTTCAAGGGGTGACCTTTGAATATGTTAATTAATTAAAGCAGACAATATTTTAAGTTGCAAAATCATACACAAAAACGTATTTTCTATGAATAAACATACCTTTTTTTCAACCGATTTGAATATCTGATCCCCAAAATATAGGGGATAGCCGCAATTCTGGGAAATATGGTCAACATAGTTTGGTTGATCCTAAGTTTGGACCTCATAGAGTTAGTTTCATTTTTTTGTATTTTGCCATATCTCGAGAAATTTTTAAGCTAATTTAAAAACTTTTGCACACACTTATAAAAATCGTTTATCAAAAGATAATTCTATGCAAAACATAAATTTTAATAAATATTTATAATTATTTCATTTAATAATAGTCGAAAATATTTTAATGAAAGGTATACAATTTTTACATCATTTTAAAATATGTCAATTTAAATGGCTAAATTCAAAATTTGAGCTCATTCGGTTAAATAGTTCCAAAATTTTAATTTTAAATATGCGACTTTTATTCCCAGATTGCGGCTACGCCCTATATTTTGGAGGTCAGAAATCTAAATCAGTAGAAAAAAGGTAGGTTTATTCAGAGAAAGTGCGTTTTTATGTCTGATTTAGTAATTTAAAACATAGTCTCCACTAATTAATTAACATATTTGAGGTCATGACCTTAATCTTTTAAGATTGAGTCCTAGAAAGTGAAGATCCGATCTTTAGATCAAAAGTTATTCAGGGAGGTCCATTTTTGGCCGTACTGTACATCATAAGCAAGTAGATTTTTTGTAAGACTCTTTTTTAAAACTTTTTAAACAATATTTCGTCGATTGTTTTTCTACTTATAATTTGAAAATAAGAACTATTATTTAATAAATTTGTTTTTATCTATCATGGATGACATGGCACTGATACAGCACGCATACATGCATTTTGATTTTGTTCAGAAGTAAATTATAAGTTTAGTTGAGTAAATCAAAACGAATATTAATCGTGATTTTCTTAGTTCCTATTAATTGGAACTATTATGGAAAAATAAAACTATAAATGAACTTTTCAATAATGTAAAGGAAAAGTTTTAAATGTGTTGAATAAAGGATAATATTTCTACGTTTCCTTAACTTTTAGAATTGTTTCAGTTTGTTACAAAAATAAAGTCCAATTAAAGAAGTTTTTACCTCCTCTTTCGTTGTGTCAAACAGCCATTTTCTGAAAAATCTTTTTATTTACATTCTACTGATTCTAACTGAAACAAATCTAAAATTCTATTGGATACAAGTACACCAGACAAAATAAAAAACACAACATTCCAATTATGTAGGATAAAATGATTGGACTATCACGTATTACTATGCAATCTTGTTAATTTAAAGGTATCACTTTAAAAAAGCAAATTAATTAGCGCAGAGGATATTTTGAATAGCAAAATCAGACAGGAAAAAGCACATTTTTACAGTTCAATCAATAAAAATACAACTTTTTTGATGGATCCCAAAATCTAAAGAGGTGGTCTCGACAATTTTGTCAGGAGGGAAGTGGAAATTTTAATCCTTTAATTACAATTTTACCTCTCTTAAAGTATTTTGCCACATCTCTTTAAGCGAAATACAAAGTTTTTACACACCAAACATGGCTACATCAAAGCATGATTTCATAAGACATGACTAGGGCTGGGCTATAAATCGATATATCGCGACATATCGATTTAACGCCTATATCGGCAAACCGATACAGCAACTTTCATTCCAAGCGATGCATCAGAAATCTGATTTAAGCCGTCGAGTGAAGAAGACGATATAACGATATAGCGATACACGCAAGGACTTTCTCTTACGTTCCGATGCCAACTCGCGCTGTGGAAGACGATATTGTTTCGTTATGTTGAGACGGCCTTGACTGATGAGCGGTAGAATCAGAATCACTTTTGAGACCTTATATCGTTATATCACATGTTCGTTTTCGCACCTTCGCGATTTGAAATCGTTTCTTGTAGATTATTTTCAATGGGATTAACTTCGTGATCGCCGTCGTAACCTTGTTCTGAACGCAATCTATTATTGAAAATAATTTATAAAGAAAAGTTTCTTCATTAATTAGGTAAGTTTTTTATTTATTTTCTGACAAAACTTTTTTTATATTTTTAAATGTGAAAATTATCGGAAATCTAATTTAAGGCACCCATAAGGAATTAAATTACAAAGTAAATAAATTTGTTAGGTTATTTTTTTACTTTCTTTTAATTTATTAAAAACCTTTCGGATAAAACTTCTAATAATTTAATGGGCTTCTATTACTGATTTTAAATTTATAAATCTTGAGTTGTTTTTATTTTTAGAAATAAAGTTAAAACAAAACTTATTTTTTGGACATAAGTCAATAAACTTTATTTGTTCAAAAGAATTTGAAAAGTTTGCGAATTTTATTAATTTCTTTTTTTTTTTTTTATCAATTACTACTTCGTTTTATTAGAGAGTAAAATCATTATTTTTTTTTAATTTTCGTTTTATATTATTAGTTAATTAGCTAAATATATTACCGAATATCACAATTCTTTTGTTTTTATTTTTAAGAATTTAATTAAGAAACTTTGCCTTACTTTGTTTTTCGTTCATAATTCGGTCATTATTTAATTTAATTTAATTATTTATATGAAATAATAATAAAAATAGTGTTTAAGAAACATTTTTTTTCTAAAATTTATTTAGCTCTTTGTTTTAAGCATACAAATAATTTTTTAACGAACTTATTTTTTAAATTTTGTTCCTATGCTGTTAGGTAAATATATTGATAAATTTCACTTTTATTTATTTTTTTTATTTTTAAACTAAGAAATCTTTTGTTATTTGCGTGATCATTTTTAGAAAATATAACAAAACTTGTGTTTACTTCTTCATTAAGAATTTGAACATTACGATCGAACTTAATAATTCTGTAATTATTTACGCATAATAGTACAAGCAAATATTGATTTGTTAAAAAAAAGTTTCTTTTTAAAAAAAAAAAAAAATATTTTTAACACTTTGTTTTAAGTGTATAATGAATTTCTTAACAAACTTTTTTTTAATTTTTTTAATTTTCTTTCAATAATTTCAGCTAGATATCTTTATAAAATTCCCTTTTTATTTTTAAACTGAGAAATCTTTCAGAGAACGAAAATTTTAAGAAATTATTACAAATCTTATGTTTACTTTTTAGTTTAAAATTCGAACATTTTTAATTTTAAACTTCGGCTTTTAGTCAATCTAACTTTTATTTTAATTAAAATATATTTTGAAATTTTAAAATCAGCTTTTGTTTAATAACAATATTTTTTTCATTAAGGGTGTTTTAGGGGTTAACTTAAATTAAGTCTGCTTATACCTTATAAAGGATAAAGAAGTGCAAATATTTCATTCTGTATCTACACACATTTTTTCAATAAATATTTTAAGTAAGATTTGTACATCTTAGTCAATTTATTTAATATCTTTCTTTAGCAAAACATATATATTTTCAAATTTATAAATTGATTTAAATCAATATGCGTATGAAGTCTTGATAGAAATCTGACTTTCTGTGCCTTAAAGTAAATGAAATTCAAAAATACTATATCGCGATACATCGCTATATCGCGATGCAAAACTGACGATATATCACGATATATAATTTCTAATATCGCCCAGTCCTAGACATGACATTGCAGGATTTTCAGCCAAATATGATTCCATGAAAAAATCAATTATTCATTACTCATTATTCTATGTTATTTAATATACTGATTTTCAAAAAAAAAATTGAATTGTAATGTATGCAAATTTTTACATCAATTTAATCTACGTAACTTTAAATGATAAAAAATGGAAGGGAATTCATAGAATAGATCCTCAAAAAATGGAAATTTAAAAATACAACTTTTTGAAATGGTGAAATGCACAAAAAGTGATATGAACATTAAGTGAAATCGACATTATGAGAGCCAACTTAGAATACTTTTCTGACTAAATTATTGGAAACTTATTTTCTAAAATGCAACTACTTCTATCCTTAGAGGTTGAAAAATCCAAATTCGTCTATAAAGAGGTATTATTCACAGTTAGTATGTTTTTGTATCTGATTTCGTAACTTAAAATATCATCTACACCAATTACTTACATTACGGGGTTGGCCTTTAAGACATTAATATTAATTCTTAGTACTTGACAATATACACACTATAACAAAAAAAAATCGACTCACCAAGAACGCACTAAGACGCGCAAAATCGACGCTCGATCAGGCTGGAGTGATGCCGACTGGGGAAGTATAGTCTTTAGCGACGAATCCCGCTTCCAACTGTGTCCTGACGATCATCGAAGACGTGTTTGGAGACGCACAGGGCAGA
The DNA here is from genome assembly GCF_982258835.1 of Parasteatoda tepidariorum. Classification (NCBI taxonomy): domain Eukaryota; kingdom Metazoa; phylum Arthropoda; class Arachnida; order Araneae; family Theridiidae; genus Parasteatoda; species Parasteatoda tepidariorum. The sequence goes on along the minus strand of NC_141756.1, from coordinate 60,706,607 downwards.
GGGGGGATCCTGCCTTCACTATTGCACGCCACACCGGCCCTCAACGAGGCATTATGGTCTGGGGTGCAATTTCCTTTGACAGCCGGACCCCTTTGGTTGTCATTAGAGGTACACTTACTGCACAGCGATTCGTTGACGACATCCTAAGACCTGTTTTGCAACCGTTCCTTTTGCGGTGCCCTGGGCTGATTTTTCAGCAGGACAATGCCAGACCACATACGGAGTTGCTATGAACTGTCTGCAAGCTTGTCAAACTCTTCCTTGGCCTGCCAGATTACCAGATCTCTCTCCCATCGAGCATGTCTGGGATATGATGGGAAGGGGATTGCATCTGGCACGGAATGTTGATGACCTCGTTCGACAATTGGATCGAATTTGACAGGAAATACCGCAAGAGACCATCCGGGAGCTTTATCGTTTCATGCCACGCCGTGTGGCAGCTTGTATCCAAGCTAAAGGCGGGTCAACACCTTATTGAACTTGTTACTGTAACTCTGAAATAAATTATTCAATTGTTCTGAAATTTTAATCATTTACTATTCTGTACATTGTCTTCCTATCCACCAATTTTCGTTTCAATCGGACAACTCCTTCTTGGTGCGTCAATTTTTTGTTATAGAGTGTAGTTAGATCAAAGGTCATTAAAGTAAGTAAAATTATAATAAAATGTTCAACTTTTGATTTTATTCATTGTTAAATTATTTTCTGCAAAATTCATTAAAATAGCACACGGAGAGAAGAAACATCTAATTAAAGTACCGTACTTAAATGGTAATTATATTTCTGGTAATTTGGTAAATAAGATGTATTTGAACCATTTATTTCGTCAGTTTTCCGTTGGAGCTGTTAATAGAAAATTCTGGATATCAAGGTTATAGTTCGTATTATCACACATTAAGTAAAAATACAAAAATATGAAGTAAATTTAACCTAATTCATGGTTTTTATAACATTCACTTAGTTACTATGATGAAAGTATTAAATTTTTTTACATTTATTAATTTTACAAAAGACATAACCAAAAGGAATTTTGGAAAAATTATAGTGCTTTTTAGTGCTTCTCTAGAGCCAGAAATGCGGTAAAATTTACCATGTTCTGGTAGTTTGACCATAGTTATTTTCCCTTTTCTCAGTGCATGAATTAAAATAGACTCTTTGATTGCTTAATAAATTGTTCAGTAACTTTCAGCACCTTAAAATTTAGTTGTATCAGGGCAAAAAGTGGCCAAAAGAATTTTTAATTAAACTGAAATTACATCGACATTAGCAAGAAAAAATCTTCAAGGAACAAAAGCAAGAAATTGAATACATTTCACTCTATTGTTTTACTTACACCTTTCACAAAAGTGATGTTATTACAAACTTTTGTTTAATGACTTTTTAATTAAGAACTTTTCATCAACTTATTTTTATACAAAACTGTTTTTAGTTTATCTCTTTCCATCCGTAAAAGGACTCTAAATTAAGCAAATAATCGTTTTATTTGACGGAAATTTTACTTTCAAATATTTTATAAATGTAAGTTTCAAACATATGAAAAATTTTAAATACTGTTCTTTATATAACTTTTTTTTTTATTTCTGAAAAAATTACTTTCGGTAATACTACTAAAAATTAAAAGTTATATCTACTTTTTAACTTTTAATTTGCAAAAGATCTGTGAAAATTTAGTTGGTTTTTCTAAACTTTAGGATTCAGATAAAGAATAAAAAATTAACCCCAGTGTTAAATTACATATGATTTAATTTTTGCATAAGAATAATAGTGGAATGGTAAAACAAATAATTACAAGTATTTATTATTTTATAAGCTTTTATGTAATGTTTTTTAAGAAATAAACAAGGACAACAATTTTATGTAACTAGATATATTTCTATTTTAATTGCTTTTAATTAAATTAAAGGCCATTTTTTTTAAAAAATCGTAATATTAATCTTTGGTAGTTTTACTATCAGAATGCTTTATAAATATAGGTTTCTAACATGTGATCAGTTTTAAATAAGTTCCTGTAAATAACTAAAAAAATCTTTAAAAGAATCAAGTTTTTTTTAACTTGTGGCTTTCAAAATATTTGAAAATTTAGTTAAAGTGAAGTTTAGTTTGAAATTTAGTATGCATTTAAGCTTTAGAATTGAAATAAAGAATAAAAAATTAAACCCATTGTTGAACTATGCTAAATAATATTTGATTTAATTGCTGCATAATTAGTGGAATGCAAACCAAATATTTACAATTATTTATTATTCTTACAAAATTTTCAGTAACGTACAACGAAATATACAAAACCAAAAACTTTATTGCAACTAAAATTATTTTACTTTTTACAGCTTTTAATTAAGTTAAAGACGATTTCTTAGAAGAAAAATGCACGTTTCAAGCATATTAAGAATTTTAAATACGTTCCATTAAATAATATTCTTCTAATTTAGAAAGAAAAATTACTTACAATTTGCAAAATTTGATTTGGGATTTCTTTAACTTTTGGAGTGGAATAGGAAATCAAAAATAACCGCATTGTTAAAATATGTTAAATAAGATTTGAATTATTTGCTACTTGAATATATTAGCGGAATGTAAAATGAATAATTATGGCTATTTATTATTTTCCAAATTTCAAAAATTAAATAAACAAAAACAACTACTTTGCGCAACTAAATATATATATATTTCAATTGCTTTTAATTTAGTTAAAAGCAATTTCTTCAAGTAAAAAATCATAATATTAACGATTGGCTAAAAATTAAGAATACTTCAAGTGCTCAATATCAAAGCGTTTGCACTTAACTAATCATGTCACCATGTACGATAAAAACATAAATTTTATTTTCTACTGAATATCAGTTTATGGCTCTTAACATCCATCGTAATTAATTTTCTCATTAAACCAATTGCTCTTAAAACAGATAAAAATAAAATTTAGTAGGTGATTTATTTAAGCCATGATGGGACACGAACCCTATTTAAACGTGGGAGTTAGGGTTGTTTTTTTTTAATTTGAATGTGTATAACTTCTAGTACCCGTTTATCTCTTAAACAAACAATGATTTTATAAAAATTCGCAAAAGTTAACAGAAACTTTATAATTGACTTTTATTGTACGATAAGTAAAACAAAACTAGCGTATTTGAATTTGAATAATGTAATTTCTATATTAGAGAAATATATGAATTTTTGATAAATTAAACTAAAATTTTCGAGATTTTTCCATGCATAATAATCGCAAAAAAATTTGATGTGAAAAACTATGTTGAAGTTAAAAATCTTAATTCTCAGGGCTTTTTTGAAAAAATTAACGGAAACAAATATTCGAATATAGTTGTGAACCTTGATTTCATATTTGAATGAAAATATTTGATTACTAAAAAACTTTTTTGCTGCCTCCTAAATATTCGAAAACTTTTTGTTGAACTTCAAACCTTACAGAGTGCTACGAATTCTCAGGGGATAGAGTATTCTCCTCCCAATGGTGGTGATCTGGGTTCGAATCCCAGTGTTTTGCTGGTTGATTCAAATCTAACTCGTAACTCAAGCTGACCATACTGCTATTGTAAAATATCCTGAGTGATAGACGGATCATGGGTTAGAATCCCCTTGCCGTCGGACTATCCGTATAAGTTTTTCATGGTTTCCCTCTCCATGTAACTCAGTTAGTTTCCTTAAAAAGTTCTCCACAAAAGCAAGTGTCTCCCAATAATTGATCCAAGAACTCCGTTGTCTTCTGGGTTGGATTCTCAATTACAGGGTCACAGAAAGGAACATTGATAGTTCGTTGACTCAAAATTGGGCCGGCTGTTCAATACTGGTTATAAAATAAAATAATAAGTCCATAAAGACTTCTTTTGAATGAGTTACAATCAGATTTTTCATTTCGAAATATTTAACTGGTTGCTCAAGCCCTATCCGGACTCATAAAAAAACAAATTTGTATTTTTAAAGCTAAGATTATCATGCAAATACGATTTTAAGTACAAATTTTGGGAAAATATTCGTTTCATATATTAAAACAGGCCGGCCTGGTGACCGAGCGGTTAGCGTGCCTGACTGCGAAGGCATAGGCTGCGGGTTCGAATCCCGCTCTGGGCATGGATATTTCTCTCTCTCTTTGTGCTGTCCTCTGTTGCGTGTGTGTATGATGTGTGAATGTGGCCCACCCTATAAACGGGTTTGTGGCAAAGTGGCGTGGGTAATGTTGCGCGCCTCCGTGACTTTGGTTCACAGGTGCCCACTGGGTAACGCGAAATGAGCAACAATTCTGGCATAGTATAGGCAAAAGATTCAAAATTCAGTGCCTGCCATTGGAGAAAAAAAATTATTAAAGCAGTTCTTTTATCAGAAATTCATTACTCATTTTCAGTAGCTACTCAAAATTTCAAAATTCTTCCCCATTTTTCTGATTTAGGAAGCACCCTCAGCAGTCATCATAGTCTGCTATTAAAACATATAAAGAGCTAAAAAGCACATGAATTAATGTTACATTATCTGAAAAATTCAATAATATTTCGATCAAGCATGTAAAGCATACATGATATATTTCTTGCTATGATAATTGCGTCATTCATTGTGGAATAAAATTCAAATGTTTCATTAGCTAAGTATTACTTTTTAAATATTTTGAAAGAAATATGCATTAGAAAGAAATATGCATCATTTTAGTAATATGTCTTTATCTGTATTTGTTATAAATGAATATTACAAAATATGTTTTAGGGAGAATTTCTTTTTTGCTAAAACAAAAATATGTTTTACAAATTAATTTTCAATGAAAAGCTAAGGAAATCTGAAAATTTTTTTTACAAATAAGATATTATTCCTGTATAATTCAAATCAAATTTTTAAAAAAGATTTTTTTAATTTTTTTAGAAATATTTACAAAGAATTGCATTATTATCACTAAACTCGGAACATGAAAAAAAAATATTCCTTTTTTTTCAGAACCAAGAACTACTGTATCTGAAGCGATTTATGGCAAACAAAAGCTTTAAACAATTAAGTTTAAGGTACTGTAAACAAAATATTAAAATTAATTACTAAATTTGGCGAAATATTTTCTGGAATCTCGCTTTATTACTCCACTTCAAAATTATTCTACCAGAATAGAGCTAGGTTTTATGCTGCTACGTTAGAAGTACGTAAATTCTGCTATTAACTAATTAAGTTTGAAAATATAGTTTAAAAGTTTATATAGTTTAAAAGTTTATATAGTTTAAAAGTTTATATAGTTTAAATATATAGAAAATATAGTTTTAGTTTGAAAATTTTGTTTAGGATTTTTAACTGCTTAAGTTTGAAAGTATAACTCTATATTTTTATATCAAATACAATATCATTGATGTAAAAAAATCTAATTTGCTAGTTTAACTTCTTAGTTCTACTAGAAAGAAACTTTTTTGCAGAAAATGAAATATTTTAATGGATATTTAATAGTTTTCTCGTAATATAATTTTTTAAACAACTTGATAAATGTTCCAAGTAAAGCTATTATAATTTCTACGTGATAATTATTTAACAACATGTATTTATATATTATTAATTTTGCATATACTTTGAGGAAATAAGATCAATTTTAAACACTAGAAAGATGAACTATTTATCTATAATTCGAAGAAATTCCGTCCCATCACATTGACGCATTTTTCAAATAATAAGTTTTATAGATTCTAAATGGCTAATATTTTAAAAGATATTTATAGTATAATGGATATTTTACAAAACAATGGATATAATTTAATCAGTTTTTCCACTTTTTGTTTTACATAGTTAATTATTACGCACGGTAAATAATTTAAATTCCAGTGTACTGAAATACAAGGTTTGTGAAACAATTGCTAAAGTTTCATCAATATTTAAATATTTCTACACAACACGCCAAAGCACATAAATGTATTTTTTTCGAACATTTTCTTTTTTAAATCTATGCACTTTTTAATATGGCTTATGTACCTTTTAAAGAAATAATTTTTGTTCTTAACGCAAGAGTCTATTTTTTGAGCAGTGGTCGTTGAAATTGTTGAAATGTTAAAATGTGACTTAACACCTAGTAATTTACATGAATTGTTTAAACGGAGCATGTTAAGATGTATTTTAAATAATTCGTTGGTCTTAAAATTAAACTATAAGACAAAATTTCATTATTAACCAAATCACTGGAAAACAAGCTACTGAAAGCAAATTATGAAGTTAAACGAAAGGAATTTTAATCATAAAGAAACTATTAATCAAATATGCTTAATTCCGTAAAAACTAAAACAAACTATAATTTATATTTTAATCTAACAAAAGAGAAAGTTTTAAAAAATCTGGTAAAATTACCCTACTATATGAACATTTCTAGTTAAAAACACAATAACTATGTTTAATAAACCCAAAAATACGGTTTTGAAACCTTTCATATGGAAATTTTTCCAGAAATTATGGTTTACCTAAAATTCTGGTTTTCAAAATTATAGTTCTTATTACCACATATTTGGTAAATATTCAAAACTGAAAAGTAAATTTAAGAGAATAAATGGTTTTTATCCCATGCTCTGAGGTATGAAAATAAAATTACCAAATAATATCACAAATTAAAAAGTCATATACACTGGTTATCATAAATTAAGGAAAATTCACAAAAATCGCGATAACTCAAGAAATTACACATGGAATTTTATGAAACTTACCCACAATATACAACACATAGTAAGGTATTAAACAACATAAAAAGAAATTATCAGACATTAATAGTAGTATAGAAATTAGCACATGTATAAAATAAACAAATTGGAAGTATCGGTTTGCAATAGAAAAAGTACCTTTAATATGGAATATGATTGCCTCTAGAAGCAATACAGCACAAACAGCGATGTGTGATGCTTTCAATTATGCGGTCTATCAGTTCAATAGGAAGTGAGAGCCATTGCTCTTGTAAAGCAGTTGCAAGCGTGGCAAGGGTCTGAGGGGGCGGATTGATGGCAGATACACGCCTCCCTAGAGCATCCCAAACGTGCTCGATAGGATTCAAGTCCGGGGATCGAGCTGGCCACTCCATGCGAGTAATTGTTTCCTGTTGAAGATAATCATCAACAATGCGAGCTCTGTGTGGTCTTGCATTATCGTCCTGTAACAGGAAGCAATCACCAATTGCCCCGGCATATGGGCGCACATAAGCATCAAGGATGTTGTCTCGATAAACCTGAGCATTCACGGTTCCCCTTGGAAAGACATGGAGGTATGTGCGCCCTCCTAAGGATATGCCTCCCCAAACACAGACACTGCCTCTTCCGTATGCATCTCTTTCACGGATGTTTGATGGATGATAACGGGTCCCAGGTTCTCTCCATATCAAATAACGTCTACTGTCACTTTCTAGACTAAACCTGGACTCATCCGTAAAGAGAACAGGCCTCCATTGATCTGACGTCCAGTGGACATGTTGTCGGGCCCACTGCAAACGGTCTCTCCTATGGCGTGATGTGAGCGGCACGCAAATGGCTGGTCGTCTCGCATACAGACCACCTTCGTGGAGCCTTCTGCGCACAGTTGACGTTGACACCAACCTTCCGGTGGCTGCAGCAAGAGAGGATCTAAGATGTGTCGGAGTAGCGGTTCTATTCCTGCGTGCACTTAATGTCAAATATCGGTCATCGGCACTGGTCGTAACAGTTGGCCGTCCTTGACTGAACCTCCTAGATGCCGAATCTGTGGTTTGAAATTGCCTCCAAAGTCTATGAACCACAGATGGACTCACATTTAGCCATCTGGCCACTTCTGATTGACTCTGCCCTGCCTCTAGTCTCCCGATGGCTCTCCATCGTAGTTCTTCAGGCAAATGATGCCTAGAGGTCATTATTACGAATTGGCTATCTCAGATTTTCAATGTCGCAATCACAGTAAAATTTGTGTGCTTTCTCTCAAACTTGGACTTTTATGCTCCAGGCAGATGACGTAAGCCGAGTGCAGCGCCACTAATTTGCATATTGCAATTTTACTCAGCTACTCTTAGTGGACAACATATGCAAATTTTGCACGGTTTGGCTTACTTTTGAAAGAGTTATCGCTATTTTTGTGATTTTTCCTTAATTTATGATAACCAGTGTATGATTCTTAATTTCACAAAAATCATTACCAAAGCTCTTCGGTAAAATTTTCCAAATTTTTAGGTGTTGAAATAATGCCAAAAAAAGTTAAATTTTACCTTAATCTGGTAGTTTTGGCCATACATTTTTCTCAGTGTCAATTAATATTGCTAATATAATATTATTTTGTAAAATGTATTATTTGGCTTAATATATTAAAATAATTACTGTATTGCATTGTTTCAACTACTATTCAAAAGTAAATCATTTAATTTGTTTGTCTGGTATTAGGAAAAAAGAAAGCAAATACTAAGTTTTAAAAAAGATGTATTCATATGCAATTCTTTTAAAACATTTAAGACAAATATATAAACTTTTTTAACAATTGTGCCATTGAATTGATCCAAATTGTGCTAGTGAATTGATCAAAATACAAACGCAAAATGTTAACATGTAAAAAAATGGCTTCCTAATTGTGTTTGTTAGGCAAATTTTTCAGAAGGTTTGGAGAAGTCTATTTTTGCGTTTTCGAAATTTCTGCCCAAGATAAGTTTACATTTATCTAACAAAGGGTTGATTGAAATATAGAAAGCTAAAGAACTACTACTTGAAAAAGAAAACTCAGACCTCAAAGGGAAAGATCGTTTACATTGAATAGTTTTTGGAAGATATTTTTCTTCGTCTAATAAGACGAAGAGAAATGCTTTACGTTTCAAAAGGAAAAAAATCTATTTTTAATGCCTAAAAAAGATTTCACTTTCTTATCTTTGATTTTTTTTGTATAATAATGCTTTTGACTGCAACAACATTATTTTGGGATTTTAAATTCTGGTACATTTCTTTCTAAAATATATTGTAATAAATAAGGAAATCAATAAGTCTCTTAATGACAAATAGATATAAATATGTTTCCATGAAAAAAATGTTCTTTAATGAAGCTCATTTAACACTGTTTGAAATTTCTGGGGTGAAAATTATTGAATTATAATTCATTTAATTGCCATTTTACCATATTCAACCAAAGTAGTCAAATAACCATAAAAAATGTTTTCAAACTATTAACTGTGAGAAAAGTCATTTATTGACTCTTTTCATCTTATTTGGTTAAGGAACCAAAAATTTATCCGTGCCTACCAGGCATACAATATAAACCCATTTAGCTTCTTTCAGCTGAGTAATAACTGTATCCGAAGGAACTAAGATGTCAATATCATGACCGACTGTACTGGAGTTCGAATCCCGGCGTTGACACCACTTCCAGTCCGCCATCGGTGATTAATAGAATAGGAGGCTCTCATTCTTACATAGGTGGCAGCATAACGTAAAAAAAAGTCTAGAGTTTTCTAGCTCTAACGATAGATAGAATCATCAGAAAAACTTATTAAACCACATTCCACGGTTCATTTAGCAAAACACAACTCAACCACAACTTAACTCCAATGTACATTTCCTAATCAAATGCCTATCACAATCTAACTCCAAAGTCAAGTTAAATTTCAATCTTGAGATATATTAACCATACCAGTTTTTAAACGTTTCAAAACCGTAATTGCTAGAAATATTCTTAACCGTATACTTTGCGGTTAATTGGATGAATAGACTGCTGACCGTTTTTCTATCGTAATTTTAGAATAAAGATCATAACAGTGTATAATATTAATTATACATTAGTTATGAAATTATATGCAATCAAATGTCTTACAAACTTCTCTCACAATTTTAAAAACATTTATCTTAATATCTAATTTATGCTTTAAATTAATTGGAAGTTTAAAAAAAAAGTTAAGATATTGTATTAAGTCTCAAAGCAATTAACATAGTAGAACATATTTTATCAGTACAATAATACAGTGATTTGTTAAAACAAATTTGGTTTTCTACTTAAGAATATAAAGATTTTTAATTATGTTAATTAAAATTGCAAAATTGTAGCTTTTTCTATCTCAGTTAAGATGTATAGATAGCTTTCAAAATTAAGTCATATAAGTTTATTATAGTTCTAACAAAAGCAATATATATCACAAATATTTTAAATTTGAAAACAGTTTGGTATTTAAATTAAAAAATAGTTTAATTTTTTGTAATTTATATACCTTAAATCATGATGTTTTAGCATCAATCTATTTTGTTTAAATTGTTATTACCTGCTCTTAAGTTATAGAACCCAATACAAATTATTTTCCTTAACTGTACATACATCTTATCTAGTTTTTTTTAATCTTATTTAGTCTTTTATCTTCTTTTTTCAGTATTATTCAGAATCTCTTATCCATGCTTTTCCTGAATTAATTAAAATATTGTTTCCGAATTATATTCTTTTATAACGTGAAATAAAAATTAAGTATTCAAACAGGCATTAAACACTATAATTTATAATATTTTGCGCACTTCAAGTTTTTGAAATACATCTAACTAATGAAGGATACAAGTACATTGACATTGCATAATGAAATAAATTTTTTTAAAGTGCTAATGATTTTTCATTTATTTCATTTTTTGAGTGATTTTCCGTTATTTTTAAAGTATTGAAAACCATCACGTTAAAAAGAATCGTCGAGAACTTTTCAGTTTTTGCACGGTTAAGTTCAAATGTCTCGAAATGCCGATTTTATACCAAAGTGTTTTATATTCAAAACCGAAAAATCCTGTACTCAACGGATACAATATGTAACAATGGTTACAGATTTCATTTGTTAACTCTTTTGACAGATTACGATGTACTTTAAGTTTATATTTATGTAATTTTAGAGGATGATTTTTCTGAGGTATCAAAAAACTTCACGTTTGAAAGATTCATCCGGTAATTTTAAGTTTTTACACAGCTAAGCTCAAATGTCTCGAGACCGGTTTCGAGCTCGGGACCTTCTTTGTACGAGGCCAACTCCTTGACCACCGTACAAGCAGGTTGTCATTTGTTTCAGTGCATCAAATTATTTGATGTTGACGTTTTTATACTAAAGTTTTTAATTTTTAAAACTGAAAAATTCTGTACTCAACGGATACAATGTGTAACAATGGTTACAGATTTCATTTGTTAACAGAAAAAAATCTCTCTTTTGAAGATTACGATGCAGTTTAACAGAAATTTCTGTAAGTTTAGAGAATAAAAATTCCCTGTAGGAAAGTTACAGAATTAGGTTTTTTAACATAGTTTACAATAACATACATAACTACCCTTCCGCAATTAAGTATAAAATTTCAATTTATCATTTCTTTATTGTAAACTTTTGTGAATATTTAAATACAAATCAGAAGTAAAGTTTATCCTTTTATTTCATTTTATTTGAATAAAAATTATTTAACGTAAATCACAAAACATGTTGTGATAGATATCGATTGAGAAAAAAAGTCCTAACGATTTCTTACATGAATTATATCACCGCAGTAAAATGCGTGAAAATTCCTCTTGGTATAGGTAATGCCAAATAAGAAAACCCCTTTCTTATTTAAGTTAAGTTGAGAGAGTGTTGAATTTTATCTTTAATGTCTTCCTTCTTCAAATATTTGCTTCTTATATTAGTACCTGACTTTACGTACTATCAAAGCCTTTTGTTACAAAAAATATTTTACGATCTACAACGTCATTTCTTAAAAAAGAACTAATCTTGTAAAGCTTAATTTGATTTATTATCCAAATTATTTTTCTTTTTTTTCTTGTGTTCTAAAAAGCTAAATTCATCAATAAAATTGACTGAAATGCTTTTTTTAGTCAAGTCTGTAATGTCTAATCAACAGTTTTTAGAAGGCTTTTAAGATAATTTGATTAGACAAATGAAGTTTTATAATCAACTTTAATAATAAATATTTCTCGTAAATAAAATTTAACATTTCATTAAATATGTGTTCATCTGAAATTTAATTGTACCTATTACTGATCCAATTATAAAAAACACTTTGTGTATAAAATTGAATATTAATTTTTTAATTGAATTACATCGCGTATCGAAAATTTTCATTTAATCATTAAGTCTAACATTAAAAAAAAATGAAAATAATCAGCAAAGCATAATATTAAAAAAATAAATAAAAATGCATTTCATTACTTTTATTATTTATTTATAAGCCATTCTTTAATTTTTCGCTGCTTTTTTAGGAAAATATTTATCGCAAAATTTCTTAGTGAATATTTATGCGAGTCTTGATATATTACTTTTGATTTGTTGGGCTATGACCTACGTTGGCTGAAAAAGTAACAGACCCTAATATAAAATAATTTGCTGAAGCAATTTTTTTAACATAATATGAAGTAATCAATTTTCACCAAACGTAGTATAACGCAGACGTAATTCATTTGGCAGGTTTAATTTAAATGCCTCCTGCTTTACTTAAATTAAACGAAAAGTTGAAAAATAAAGATTTTACAACTTAATGTTTATATATTAACCATATTTTTTCAATGCAATAATTTTTATTACCGATTCATATTATCTAATCCCTTAATAAACCAAATATACTTTTAAAATCAAAGTCTAAAAATATTTCAATAAATATAATATTTTATACGATATTTATAGAAATAGTTTTAGATTTTTTGAAATAAAATCCCACAAAAATATTATCATTCAACTCCAAACGACAAGAGAAAGGATAGTTTTGATGCATTTGGGCCTAATTGTCTGACGTATCATCAATCTTTTAAATGGACACTCTTTCTTGTGTCCACTTCCATGAACAACAAAAGGTGAAACAATTTGTCATTTTTCCATGATTGAAAGAGACCTTATTTATATTTGCTGTTTAGATACAAATAAAGTCATTAAACGTAGCTGTATTTATAAAGCGCATTCAGCTTATAATAATTGAAGAGTCTCGTATGTTTAAATTACATGTAGTAAAAGTTTAGAAGTTATTAGTTCCACATTTATCTAAGTTTCATACCATATTTATTTACTGTTAGACCATAATTTTATATTCCGTTTAGATACAAATAAAGTCATTAAACTCATTCAACTCAGAATTGAAAATTATGAACAATACATTCAGCTTATAGTTGAAAAGTCTGGTATAATTAAATTTCATGCAATAAAATTTCAGAAGTTTTGGTTATATATTTATCAAACGCATTCAACCTGTAATGCTTGTAAAGTCTCGTATGATTAAATTTCATGCAGTAAAAGTTTTAAAGTTATAGTTCCATTTATTTTCGTATTGCATTAGATTTTTTGCAGATATTAGATATTTTTGCATCGCTGATATCAAATCTACAATAAGTTTCTCTCTCCAAGCTGCAGTTCTTTTCAAATGTCGTCTTTAGTCTAGATTTTGTCGAAATGTGCAAGTTTGAAAACGATCTATTTAACTGGAGGTCGCATGTTACAAACTTCTACACTGTTAAAATTGTCATTCTAAAATTCTGGTAAAATAACTGGCAGCTGTCTGTCCGATTAACCGTAAAGTTTACAGTAAAGAACTTTTTTTTTTCCTTTATGGTTTTGAAACCATTTACCAAAAGTATGGTTATAAAACCATGAATACAAAACTATACGGTTTCTTTACCATTTACAACTAGCGTTTTTCAATAACGTAAAAAAATATAACTATTTATCTAGACATATTAACTCGGCTTTTCGTAAGGTAATGGGCATTGGAGAGTGCTGGACACTATAAATTCTTCATGTGTTGAAGGGAAGGGGGGTGGTGTCAACACTAGGACTCGAACTCTTGTTCTGTCGGTTGACAGATAAGCCCGCTCGGCTATGATATGTACACAGTATCTTCTTTAGGTGGTTCTAGTTGGTGCGATAAAGTTCTGGTTGTTTAACTGTATTAGGTGAAAGCAGTTAATAAACAGTTTTTCTCAAACTTACCAGCTTGATTACCATTTTATTTATGGTTATTTGACTGTTTTGATTAAATATGGTAAAATAACCATTCAATAAATTGTTATCTAACTATTTTTTCCTAGAAATTTCTAACAGTGTAGGGGAGTAAAGGCACATCATAAGAGTTGAAACCGCATTGGAACCCATGCCAGTAAAGGTCGTCCATACATTTCTAGGGTCTCTTCCTTTTATGAACTGTTGCATTGTGCTCTTCTGAACAGTTCATAATGGGGAAGTACCTCTAGCCGCGTTAGACGACATTTACGGGCAGGAGTTCTTATGCAATTTTAATCCCGATTCACGTACCCTACCTCTCCTAGAAGTTTTACGCAACTCTCTGTTATACATAACGTTTTTGAACTTGTACATTTCAACATAAAAAAAGCAACAAAATGTCATATAAAAATTACTGTAGCTTTAGGAGTAAAACTAACTTCGAATTTGAAATTTCCACCCCCGAATTAGACAATATCAAGTATATGCAAAAATGCAAGACTGAATTTGCTCCCCAGTGTTATTTATTATTATTACTAATTATATACACGCTTGTTTATTAGCGTTATGTTGACTTTTTTTCTAAGCGAATTGTTACAAAATTATAATATTAAGTGTATTATATTTTCCCCCATTTCAAAATATTTTAATGCTTTAAGTTATAAAAATATTCAAGCGCGCTACTCATTTAAATGCTTTTTTTCTTTTTAATTTTAAAAGTAAAGATTTTTCCCCCAGAATAAATCCTTTAGCCAATTTATTGAAAGTATAAAGTCGAACTTAAGATAACATTGCAAATTCTTTTTAAACATTCAAAATTGCATTAATTTTGAAACAATATTTTTTTAAGAAATTAAGTCATTCGCTTACCTCTTTTCCTCATATTGCATTTGCACTGACATTCATCCATATAAATTTAAATCTAGTCAAGGAATTAAGAAATTGTACATCCATAAATCCGTTTTATTTATATGTTTACTAATTAAATTGGAAGTATGAAAGGCTTTGTTCGTGAACTCAGTATTAAATAAAATAAAAACATATTCAGTTTTCTAATAATTAAATTAAAAAGCATTTTATAATTACATTAAAGATAAAAACCTTAAAGCCTGCATTTGTTGAAAACTTTTTTGATATTTTTTGAGAACAAGTGTCTTTATTGAAAAAGTTTTTTCAATTTTATGTAGAAACTTTTTATTTTTCAATCAGCAATCACTTAAGGGTTTTAAATTTTTTTTATTATGTAATGTCAAATATGAATTTGCATTTTTCAAAATGTTTCGGTTATAAAATAAATATGGGAGTTTAATTCGGTTAATTAAACTAATGTAATAAATTAAACTAATAAGAATATTTTTTTAAAATTAAAACAGGTAAAACTTTCTACAACTGGATACTGAAGCCTCTTTTAAACGACAAGAATATTGCGTCTTATATTTTAATAATAAATTGTATTTAATTTAAATAAGTTACTTATAATGCAATTATTTTTAATCAAACAGTCTAGGTATGTGTTAACAATCAAGTTTTTTTTCTCTGTGAAAGATTTTTTAAAGTATTTTTAATTATTTTAACGGAAGGATTAAAATAATAATGCAATACACAGTGCTTGTTTTATTTTTTGTGAGAAACATACAGTATGATCGAAATTGATGACATTCAAACATTTTTAAAAATTTATCAGTGTAAAATGTTACAAAAATTTGATTTTTATTAGCATCTGATAATATATATCTGTCAATATATATTCCTGTTTCAAACTGTTTCGCGCAATGGTAAATCTGTAATGTAATATCTCTCCAAGTTTAATGGACAAAACACTTCATTTTAAAATAAAACCAAATCCTGCTCTCATATATACTTTGAAAGGTGTTGGTCTAAACACTGATAAAGAATAATACTTACACCTAGCTCACGCGCATTCACACCATTCGTGAGTTATTTCATTTTCGTTTACAAAAACGCCAATTTTGATGTTTTTTGGATATAGATTGTTTACAATGAATCTAGACTGAGTTTGTTGTTTCACTGCACAAAACTAGACTTCCGCTAAAACAAAAATTTACCTATACAAAACGTATGTATATTTTTAGTAGTGTAATAAGGATAATTATATTTTAGTTTTGAAACATCTGCCTATTGTATTAAATAATATTGCAATGCGTAAGTTTTATCTGTTTCTGTTCTGTTAAGCCCAATTCAAATTCGTCTTAATATTCTCTTTGCTAAGCGTATGTTTGATTAACAAACTAATTTAATTTTGAGAATTAGAGTGTGTAGGTAACCTAAACTAACTTTTATGGTAAAAATGAATGTGCTTACTTATATATGTATTATATCTTATTGTTATTATTAGCTTTCGTGTAACTGAACTCTAAAAATGGTATTTAATTTACACCAAAATATATGTTAAGGAATACCCATAGTGTGCCATAGTGACAAGAATTGTTCCTAGTAAATCACCAAAGTCATCTATCTTTGACAGAGGTCTGTGTAGGGGTGGGTAATCACTTTTATCAGCTTGCGCAGAGACCGAGGTCTCTCAAGAAAATCTCAATTTTTTTTTACATTTATAAATGAATTGTACATTTATTCAAATTTAAATTGATATTAAACTCCATAAGAAAATACAAATTTTATAATTGTCATTTATCAATGATACGATTTTTAATACGATTTAATTTTAATAATTATTTACAATTTTGATGTCACTAACTATTTTTTTATATTTGTCTTTAAATTTAAATGTTCATTTATTTTGGTTTCACGAGACTAAGTGCTATAAATTATTTGATCCTATGCATTCAGAGCTAAAAACGCATTCAGAGTTAATAATTAGTTTGAATATAATAAGTTAAGCAATCCTTTCGATTACGATCGCAATTTTTTTTACTTATAAATCAATTGCGATTTTACTGACGCATAAATTAAAATTTAAATCAAACTCGACAGAAAAAATGCAAATTTTAAAATATTTTAAATAAATAACAATTTTTATAAGATTTTATTTTAATAATTACTTACAATTTTGACGACACTAAATATTTTTTTTTGATATTTGTTTTTACATTTAGGGGAGAGTCGGGTAGCCCCGCCCAGCGGGTACCCCCTCCCACTGTCAATATCATATGTATAGAATATTTTTTCAAGTCAAGGGGCCAGCGGACATTAGTTGTTATATTAAAAAAAGATTATTTTCAAAGTTTCAAGTATTTATGCAGCTGGTAACATGGTAAACAATAGTTTTGAAAATATGTTGAATACAGTAGTCATAAAATTAAGAAAAATTGGGTGAATGTTTCGATTAAACTTCATTTTAATACTAAAAATATAGTTTTTTCTATACATACAGCTTTAAAGTATGTAGTCTTAAGTTTAATTTGCACAAAGAAAGAAGTTTGTATGTAAAAAATTGTTCGAGTAATTACAAATTTACAAAAAAATTGGATTTCGGGTAGCCCCGCTCACATGAATGTCGGGTGTCACCGCCCAATTTTATTTCGTCGATAAATGCACGGTTGCAAAGATTATTATTTTATTGCTTCAAATTTGAATGTTATATGAATTTTTAACAACAAATATATGTTTTAATATTATATGAAACATAAATTTATGCATTTAAAACTGAAAAATTAAATATTTTTAAAATGTAATGGATATATTCAAATTAAATTTAATATCAAGAAATCATAAATATTATGATAAGATATTTGCTTACTCATTTATTTTCACTTATTTGTAAACGAATCAATCTACAGAAGCGTTTGAATGCAATCAAAATACAAAGTGAATTTGTAACTTTATAAGAAGTATTTTATATTAAGTTTATAAGAAGAGATCAACCAAATAAGTTTATATTAAAAAACAACTATTGTTATTAATTATTGTTACTTAAATTAAATTATTTTCGTTAAATATTTAATATAAATATATATTAATATTATAATATATTAATATACATTAATAATGATAAAAAGTATGACATTTGTTATTATTAAATGATAGAATTCACTAAAAGTATTTAAATACATATGTAATAAATAAAATAATTCTTTAATAAAAATGAGAAATGAGGTTTATCTATTGTCAATACATTGGTCATTCTCATTTACACCTGAAAAAATAGCCAAAAATCACAATTTTTGTAGCTGGGCGGGGCTACCCGACACATTTTGAAAAGAGTTGAAAAACATGTTTTTTTAAATTTCTATTTTAAGTTTAACTATTCTTTTTTTGGTTTATTCTTTTTGCATTTTTTAATTAGATGATAAAACAATAGAAACATACAAAAATGTTGATTATTACTCAGTATTATACAGAAATATAAGCAATACTCCTTAAGTGAGCGGGGCTACCCGACTCTCCCCTACATTTTCATTTTATTTTAGTTTCACGACACTTTAAGTGTTATGAATTATTTGGTCCTACGCATTCAAAACAAATAATTAGTTTTAATATAATAAGTTTAAAAATCCTTTCGATTACAATCTCAATTTTTTTTACTTATAAATCAATTGTGATTTTATTGACTCATAAATTAAAATTTAAATCAAACTCAACAGAAAAATACAAAATTTAAAGTATATTAAGAAAATAATAGTTTTTATAAGATTTTATTTTAATAATTATTCACAATTTTGACGTCACTAAATATTTTTTAAATTTGTTTTTACATTTAAATTTTCATTTTATTTTAGTTTCACGACACTTTAAGTGATATCGATTATTTGTTCTTACGCATTCAGAGCTAAAAACGTCACTTAAACTTAAAATCATCAATAGTAAGTCAAAAGAAATAAAATTTACAATGTCACTCAAAGATTTTATATGGTGTCTTCATCGATTACATTTGAGATGAATCTTTCTATTTTTCAATTGTCAAGTAGTAATGTGCTGTTTTTGGAATATATCTTAAGAAGTTCTGCGAATTTCGCATCGATTATTATTTGCATTTGATGTTAAGAGTATTTAAACTGTCTCATAAGTTCATATTGATTGTATGAAAGAGCTATTGCAATGTAATTGAAGATTTCAGCAAAAATAAATATAATTTTTCAAAGTTCTTTGTTTAAATTCAATATCAGTGATACTAGGATTTCTACAATTGATTTTTATCAGACTTTTATTTATTTATAAATTATTTTGTTTTAAGTTAAATGGCGTTATATAAAATAATTTAATTTGGTTTAAACATTATTTACAAAATAATGAATCAAAAACATAGCAATCATTATGAATATCTGCTGTTTCATTCATTCTAAACGGAGAAAATAATTTTGGTAAAATTAACTCACTGTTTCGTTGATTTCTTGTAAAACAAATAAGTCTATTTAATAAAACCAAGGCATATGGTATTTAAACCATTCATCTGGTAATTTTTCATTTGATATGGTAACTATTCATCGGCCTACCGGCCTGTGTAGGGGGCAGGGAACTGTCCTTGCATCAGAAGGGTCATGGGTTCGAATCCCGGGCAAGGCATGGATGTTACTTTCTCTCTCTGTGTGTTCTATGTCCTTTCTCCTCTGTGTGTGAATGTGACCCGCCCTATAAATGGGTTGTGGTTGTGTGAATCGCGTGGCAGAAGTCGAATTCCTGGCCATAGATGGCGCCACTGAAAAACAGGAACAATCGCAGAGGCCTAAACAGGCATACGACAAACTATTCACCGGAAATTCCGATTTTCAAATTTATAGTTCTTATTGCCACACTTATAATAAAAAATACAAAGTAGAAAAGTAAATTATATTAAAAGTAAATTTCAGTAAATGTGATAAAATTACAACATTTTATCACATTTACCGAGTTTTATAATATATTATAAACCCATATTTTATTGTAAATTTTACGAAAACCAATACCAAATTGAGTTACAGAGGATTTTGAAGTTTACATAGAATCAGAAACATGGTAAATTTTGCCATATTCTGTTTGTTTTGACCATACTATTTTTTTCTGAGTAGTTATTTCACATTCTTTTAAAGATAACTTTTCTTACTTATTAGTAGACAAGACATCTGAAAATTTAGAATACGACATTATTTCTTCAAATAATAAAATTATACCTTCCTAAAAACCTCCATAATTTTTTTTTCAATGTTTAATATCAAGACGAAAGAAAATTCTCAAAAGAATGCATAATATGCTTCGTTCGCTTTATTCATACCTTTTCATTTCAGTAGAAAGTTTTAGTCATCATTTACAACTTATTGAATTAGGCTTGTCAACTGACTTAACATGGAGCACAGAGTTTTGTCTCAAATATTCATTTAATCAAAGCTCAAAGTAGTTTATTTATTTTTCTGCCGTGAACTTAAGGTACGAAGCAAATCAAATTGGAAGAATAAATATATATTTCTTAATAAATGGAATTCGTAAGATGAATTCTTCTGTTGATTTGTTTTTATAGATTAAATGCTAGCTTTTCATTTTTTTCGATATATACTTCTGGTTTTGGAAATAGAAAATTACTTACTTCCATTCTTGTTTTTCTCTAAATTCTTCTCGTAAAGCAGAGATTTTAAAGGATTCTTTGTTCCTGATTTATAATCAAAAACAACAAAAAAGTTGCTTTTTGTTAAATCTTAGAAGAAAAAAAGGAAAGAAAGAAATTCCAATATATAGAAATAAAATCTTTTAATTATACGATTAATTTCTTAGAGTAGCTTGTTTCTCATTTTTAATAAGCAGAGATATTCTTTCCGTAACGTTATTTACCAAGAACATAGTTATAACGTTTTGCAAATGTTTGATATGATTGTACTTTTCTTTATAAATTTTTTTGGCAAATATAAAAACAAAATTATAAAGGTAATGTAACATTCTTTTCAGCGTTTAGTTTAAAATTTAAGTGGAAATGTTGTTTTTTTTTTCAAAAAAGGTATTTTTCCACGAATTCTTTGGTAGTAAACAACTTTTTTTTCTAATTGTTAATTTTTTCATCCAGGTATTCAATCTTACTCATAATTTATTTACAATAACTGAAATTTTATAGATAGTATATCGTTACATTAATTTTCAATTTTACTGCGATCAAAACAGTTATAACGAGTAAAATACGTAAGTTAATTTAAAGGAATATCATATTTTTTTCACAGTTCAAGTTCCTATAATATAATTTTACAAATGATTTAGCAATTAAAATTTTAAGATTCATTTTCAAAGAATTATGTATATTACACCTACTTTTCTTATAATTAATTACTTTTAATTTTATTTAATTTTTATTTAATTTTAATTTTTCTTATAATTAATACTTTTCTGGTAAATAATTTTTAAAAAGTTTAAGAGCATTTATTTAATTAACGTAAAATATATTGCAATATTAGAATTAGTTTTGAAAATGAAAATTACATATTCTGGTTTTTGAACACAGGAAAATAATATGGATTATTTTTTAACGAAATATGAAAGATTTGTAAAAAGCAAAGTTAAAATTGCGTAAAAAATATCGTGATGGAATAACAAATATTATTTTTATTCATTAATAAAAGCTATTATTATATCAACACGAATATAAAGCTTTCAACATTCCGAAATTTTTCTGCTTCGATAAGTTTTTTTTATAGTTAGATTTTTTTTGCCCTTTTTATTTAGGTTTTTTTTCGTTTTTTTAAAACAAATATATACAACTTCTCATAAAAGCAAAGTTTAAGAAAAAATGAAGACAAACGAACTAAAGAGAACAACATAAAGTAAAAAATGCATGGTGGCAAAGAAATTTATGAACCTAAAATGCCTCCTGCGTGTTATTAATGGTCACTCATAGAAGTCAAATTCCCCATTTTTTTGTTCTCTCCCAAGCTGCAGTTCAGGCTTTGGTAAATAGAAAGTACTCCCATCCTTCCGAAGACTTTACTTTGCCTGACAAGCTGGTACTATTCAATCTGAAACTGGCTGGGTTTCAAACCACCACTGAGGATCGAACCGCAATTCTTCCCAATAACAGTTCAGTTCGAGAATGCTTTACTTTTACATCCTTTACTTTCGTTCACCCACAAAAGATATCCCTCCACCCGAAAAGGATGCATCTTGAAGTTAAACAACTATCTCTGCACAATTGTTGCTTTGTAATATTTGTTATTAGGATCCACTACATCAGAACTCCTTTTGACTACTTGGTAGACTAAGCGATAGCTTTTCATACCCAAAGATTTCAGAGACGACGGAAGCTGCAACAGAGTTAAAAAAAATTACCGTCAAAAAAGATAACAACCTTTGGTAAACTTTTCAGGAAACACAAATAGAAGCCACTTCTTCTTTGCACATTTTCTAACTTGAGTATAAATAGCGATCAGAGGGTTGCATACTCCATTCCGAAATTTCAGTGACCTTCAAGAGGAAGCCATTGATATAGATGTGTGTCCAATAAAGCTCCCAATGCAGGTTATAAATATCTTCTATCTCAAATTCTCTAAGCACCGAAACATCATATGCATAGTGACCCATCACTAGGGGAAGTTCAGTGAGTATCCAGAAACCTTTGTATAAAGTTACATCTTGAAACAGAAACAGAGGCTCAGGATTGATATTTAATTCAAACAGTTCCGCCTTCAGCTACAGAACATCTGAACACGTTGAATCTTAAAACTCCTTGATTCCAAGAAAAGTTTGCTCAAGCCAGATATTCGAATGATTCTCTCCCAAAATTAAAAGGGTTTTTTTAAAATGCGTTTAATTTTTTATCTAATTATTTATTTTTTATGGATTATCTGACCAGTATGGCGTCAATTGGTGTTGTTTTTAGAACTCTCCTAGTGACTCACTGAGCATAATTTTAGGCCTTATCATATAAATCAATAACAGAGATAGTCGTTGCAGTAAAGGGACTCATAACAATTGGTTACAATGGGCAATATAATTAAGTAAGATCTAACGAATGACTGTATGTATTTTAAATAATGTAATAACGCAATTAAAAGTAAATGAGAACTTGAACCTTTGAAATATTCAGTGAATGCAATCTAATTCTAAAATTGATTCACACAGGTTTAATCTAATATATGCTCCAATTATTAGGTCCTTGTTAAAATAATCATGGTCGAAGAAAAGTTCCTTATTTTAGAGAAGATCATTAACTCGCCAGAAAAGTATATCATTTAATTGTACTAAAACCTGTATCATCACATGCTCATTTCACTATGAATTTGTCTTTAGCACCCTAAGAAATATTTCAGCATCCATTGCTAATTCAGCAACGAAAATGTTATAAGTGCTTTAGATTAGTAGTTTTAAACTTATTAAGTGATATCTTATTACAGTTGAAAAATTGTTTAAAAGTTTTATCCTTGATGTTACCTTCGTATAGTTTTTATTTTTGAATCTTTCCCATATGTTCTCGAGGGATTGTTTTGAGAAATATTTATAATTTGCTTACATAATTTCACATCCTCTCATAAAGATTTCTTTTAGTTCTAGCATTTTTTTTATTTTACAATTTTTTTATGTATTCAAGCAAAAATTTATTTCATATTTGACTTTTGAACTGATTTTACCATATATTCTTTCAGTCCTATTATTCCGCAAAGGTCCCTCAGAGACATTGTCAATAAGAGAAGACAGTTGAATTACATAAAAACTCTCCTCCAAGATCTGGACAGTAAACTAGAAAAACTAGAGTAAGTAAAATTTTTTCGAAGCTTATGTGGTTCTTAGAGATGACATAAATACAGAAATTTTAAAAAATATGAGTTTATCGCTTTACCTTGAAAAAGAAATGAAATTGATAGTCTTGTGTGAGATCTTTTTTATCTTATTCGAACAAGAAATGTGTCTTGGTCTAGTCATTTCCCTATGTTAACTTCTAACTACTCTGTAAAACAATTCAAGTCAAATAAGGTTCAAAGTACTGGTGCTCTTAATGTAGCATCTCTTAAATTTTCAACTATAAATTTTCATATCATAATTTTTACAGTAATACTTATTTAATTAAAGTGATTAAGTGTTTTACATTAAATATTATTGTAAGACTTACTGAATATAATTTTTTTACTCCGTAAAATAGTAAAATTGGATTTTACAGTAAAAAGCATTGACAATCACCTGTAATTTTCACTGCAATTTGATAGGAATTTTTTTTTTCAGTGTAACTAAGCTGATACGTAAAAAGTTTCTTTTACCTGTTTATTTTTCACGTTTTTAACAATATGCTACAAAACTTTTTAAATACAGCATTATTAAACATATCCATGTAAAATTTTAAATACATCTATTACTATACGCTGTTGAAAATTGCAGGTTGAATTACGGTAAAAAGTATTGACACTCTGGGTGCAGCATCCTTCAAAACCATTTTACTGTGAAATCCATTTTTGCTGTAAATTTTTAAACCGCAATTTTCAGAGTAATATTTATTGAATTACAATTATTCAGTGCTTTTACAGTAAATATTGTCGTAAAAAATATAGCATAACGGATTTTTTTAATTTTATTTTCTCTAATTTTACTGTAAAACTTACTGGCACTTAGGATACCCGTACTTTCTTGCAGTGTAACTTTTAATCTTGTATTGATTGATGGGAATAAAAAGAAGTTACTTCTTTGTTTATTGTATATAAGTTCAGTTAAATAAAAGAATTATTTCTTTGCGCTTTTTCAATTAGATTTTAAATTAGATTTTTCAATTATAAAAGTTACTCATTTAACTTATTGGCACTGCTTTGTTATTTTTCATAATATTTTTAAATTGAGAAAATATGATAAATTTCGAAAGAATTATTTGAACATGACGTATAAATACAAGCAAGAACAATTAGTTGACTAAAACAATATATATCAAGAGAAGAAATGAAAATCTGGGAAAAGAATCCTCATTTATCTTTGCACATTAATTATAACCAATCGAAAATAGCAACTGACATTTCTTTTGCTATAAAAAGTTTTCTGGCAGTATTGATTGAGAAGATCTTGAAGGTGACAAATTAAGTACTGATAAACTGTTGATTTAATAGGCAGGTATTAATTCGTTATTTCCTACTTTTTTCTGATAACTTTTGTGTAAGTTGTTATTTTGATTCAGTTAATAGTGTATAATCAATCTTATCACTGCATTTAAAATAGCAGATTTTCCCAAATAGTTAAAATCAGTAATGTTTGTTTTACTAGATACTGCAAAAATGTTTTATCCAGCGCATTAAAATACACGTTTTATTTTACACAGAAAAATTATCTTTTATATGTTTACACTGAAAAAAATTCTGGATCATTCTATGATGAAAAATACCAGCACACAGAAAGCTGGTATTTTTACCGTGAAATCCATTTTTTCTGGAACATGTTACAGAACAAAATATTTGCTATTACGAAATTTTTACAGTAATATTTACCGTAAAGTTACTTAATCACTCTAATTAAATAAGTAATATTGTAAAATACAGAGTATAATATCTTACAGTAAAATGGATTTTATGTGTGATACACCTAAAGTGTATCATACATACAGTAATTTTTACAAAATTTCTTATTTTTCTTAATATTATTTTTCTTAATTTTTCTTTACCTAATTTTCCAAAGCGTATCACACATACAATAATTAAAAATACTTCATACAATAATTTGTTTTGGAAACTTTTGCAATGTACTTAGATATTGATGAAATAAATTAAACAAAACTTTTGTGTAACATGCTAAATGAACGGGCTTACTCTTTACATCCTTAGGCAAAACAATTGATGACTGAATAAAGAAAAAGTTAGACTCATTAAAATAATTCCTACATATAACAATTTTAAATTAAAATTATATTCATTGCATGAACACAATGTTAATAAGTTTATTGAAGATAATTTGTATCAATTTGTAGAATTTTGAATGACAATCCTTTGATCAATGCATCAATCCGGGGATATATATATATTTTAAAATAAGCTTCTAATAATTAAGTTCAATTATCTTTTCTGCATAATTGATAAAAAGTTTTTGTAATTTTATACATTATTAGTGTAAGTTATTGAGAAATTTTAGCAAAAAGTACATACTTGGTAAACAGATCAATTTTAAGATTACGAAGTAATAAACAGTAACTCTTTGTTAAAAAGCACACAATTCATAATGTGATCAAATTAGCTTTTTTTTAAACTCTAATAAAAATAATATTAATAATGTATAATAAATAATAGCTTTAAACTCCAGATATCATAAAAACTTGTTTTGCTACAGATCTCATAGGAATACTACTTTATTGTACTAACTTTACTAATTGTACTTAACTACTTAACTAACTTAACTTTGTACTTAACTAACTTTTAATACTTTCATTTTTGTTCCTTATGCACTGCAAAAGATTCCGGATCATATTACGGTTAAAAGTATTTGCACCCTGAGTGCAACGCCCAAAAAATCCAATTTTACTGAAAAATCTATTTTTACCGTAAAATTTTTGTTATAATTTTTACAGTCATATTTATTTAGTTACAGTGATTCAGGGATTTTGCAGTAAAAATTATAAGCTATATCATATTTTTGTTCCATAAAATTTCACTGTAAAAAGCGCTGACACCCTGAGTGCCGTTACTTTTTACCACAATTTGATCAGGAATTTTTTACAGTGTATTTTGATTAATATTTCGCTTTTAATATAGTTATAAATTAAAAAAAATTAAACTCACTTCACTTTTATATTTCATTTGTATAATTGGTTTAATTTCCTCGGTCAATATCAAGAACAAATTAAACAATAATTAATAAAACTTTTCTGTTTATGTTTACACAAATTCTCATTCTTATATCCACCTTGTAAAATGTATCATTATGTTATCATTATTAAAATGTATCAACACGTTATAATTAACTCTATGTATTAAGTGTGTTGTAACCAAAGCATTTTAATCTGGATAACTTTAACTAAATTTAGCTACAAGTAATTGAAGGGAAAGGAGATCCACCATTTTAAAGTTGCTCTAAGATGTTTATACAGAAAGGTTTCATTAGAGAAGGATAGTTTCCGTTGAAGAGCGAATCCAATAATGATAAATTAATTGCCTAGTTTCACCAACGTTAAGTTTCTAATATCTATGCAAACTTACACAAATTAATGCATTTGAGGGTTGAATTCTCTTGTGGGTGATGAGAATGACATTATTAAACCGAACCTAGAAAGGGAGTTAAAACTGGTATATAAGACATGATTTAAAAAAACTCCCTTTTATATTCACATTTATCAACTTACATAAATGTTTAGCGAGCAAAATGGAAAACGGAATTTTTTATCTAATTTTTGGATTTCAGCTTTCTAAGATTCTAACAACGCACTAAGAGGAAGGAATGCCCAGCCTGCAATTTGCAATTTTAAAAAATTACGCTGTAAAATATTCGGAATCAAATTATTAATTAAGTAAAAGTACCAGAACTTCGAGTGCATCACCCGTAAAATCCCTATTAAAGTAAGATCTATTTTACCATTAAATTCATTTTTACCGTAAAATTGTAATCCGTAACAGTAAAATTTATTTTAGAGTAATATTTTTTTTATTGTTTCAATGGCTTTACTTTAGTAATTACTGTAAAAATTGCGATGTATCAGATTTTTGTTTCGCAACATATTACAGTAAAGAGGAATTTTAAGCTAAGAATACGATTTTACTGTAATTTGATCCAGAATTTTTTACTGTGTAACTCTGTCGATGAAGTTATAGAATTAGACAAAAAAAAACGTACTTTAGCTGAATAAACAACTTTTTTTAGACAGATTTGGATTCAAGACTCTCTAAATATGAAGATAGTTGCAATCCACAAATTATTATTTCTATAATTTGGCTGAAACAGTGATCATACCTTTGCGCCTCTTAATGAAAATTTCATTTTTTATAGTTTCATCATTTCAAAGACGTCATAATTTTGAAATTTTTTTTTCTCAAAAACTTTTCACCTTACATATTTTTGGTTTTGTCGTTTAAAATTAAATTTTTTAGAAAAAAAAATTACACACCTTGCAATTTAAAACTTTTTCAAACACAGATAAATTAAATAATAAAATATAATAATTACTTATAAAATATTTTTAAGAATTATATTTGAAAGAATAAGTTTTACAATTCCAGGCAAAAAGTTTGTGATTCGCTTAAAGCGTTCAAGATACTACAAAACATACAAAAATCGAATTTTTAAGATTAAAGGGTTATAACTTTTGTCCGCTCTCACCTGACTAAACAATTCAATTTTCCAGATCCCTAAATATTTAGAGGGTCAGGAATCTGAATCTATTGGTAAAAAGATATGTATGTTCAAAATAAGTGCGTATTTGTGTTATATTTTAAAATTTTAAATATCAACTGCACTAACTAATTAAGAAATTTGACGTTTATCCATATTTTTGCACACAGTTAATTGATCGTTTTATTCAATCTTTTTATCGAAAGTTATTATGTTGTTTCACTTTTTATTTAACCCACTCTTCTTTTTATTTGAAATACAAACTAAAAAGTTTCGTCTAAAAAAAATATTTAAAATTAAGAAATAGGACATGTTTTGACACTAGCAGCTTAGTGCGGATATGAGGCACTACTTAAACATACTTAATGCATGAAGTTTATTTAACCCTTTTACACTAAAAAATTTGGCGGTATATCTGGAACCTCTTGGTTAAAAGGAGATACTTCCTTTTTACAACTGAAGACAGAGCACTTTTTTCTATTAACTACCTTTTTCATTTTGTTTTCTGCTTCACTTCGAAAATTGTTGTTTGTGTTTTTTTTTTTAATAAATTGAGAAGAAGGTTAGTTTTTCTTTTTTTTATGCTTGCGTACCATAGCAAATTTCTTTTGCTTAGTTCATGAAAAAACACGGAAAATATATTAACATAAAATATCATCTTTATGATGTGTTTACACTTTACTGAATTTTAAAGTATAACAACACAAAAAAAGAAAAATAACATTTTAGATCATGGTACAGATTATACACTGAATATTACCATTCGGTGAATAATTCACATTAAACCACAAAAAATCCTTTATGAGCTTTTTTTTTAATTTCCTATGAGCTGCACAATCAGTCTTCCCGATGAGCAGACCTAATGCGTTCTCCAGAAGTGGTATCCACTTTTTCAGGACCACCACAATGGGTGAGATACCGTTGGTCATGTTAATTTGGACGTCTAGTTTCTGCCACACTAGATGGCAGCACCAAGACTTTATTGGGAAGCTAAAGAGCACAAGGAATTTAATTTCGCCGGAAATACCAAGAGCCAATAAGGCACTCCAGGGATCTTTTACATGCCGCATAATCATACGACATGGCCGCTGAGGATTTTCTGCATGCGCCGCGGATCGAACCCGCAGACTTGGGCTCAGAAGGCCGACGACGAACTAACTGCGCCTCCCAGTCACATCCTTTATGAACTGTATTATTTAATTTTTGTGTTACCTTTCAATATTTAAATTTCATGCAAGCAAACAGAATTATTGAACAATAGTAAGAATGTTACGAACTCTGAATTAGTCAAGGGGAGTCTGTAAAGCATGTATCAATAATATCAGAACTGAGCTTTTTCGATGTACCTTTTCTAAGAAACTACATATGATATCGCTTTGAACTTTTTTGGGGGATATTTGAGATTATATCAGTTGTATGCTGGGATAAAGTTCTAACGTGACTAGAAATACTTATTTAGTCATGAAGAGAAAAAATTAAAAAATTTAAAAGTTCTTAGCTCAAGATTAAAAAAAAATACTGCCAAAGATATGTATTAACGATTATCAAAGTGTGAACATGTGTATGTAAATATTCTGTGAAAAAAACTGAAGAAATATCTTGTTTAGATGCTGAGAAAAAGTGCGTTGAGAAGTAATATTGGCATATTGCTTCGATATACAATATTGCTTTAGCAATATTTGCATATGCCCTACTTACCCTCCTGAAAAAACTTTAATATGAATCTTCTGAAGAACGCCAGAAAGACAGATGTTATAATCAAGATGAAAGTAAATGCAAAGTCAAGTGGGAAATTTTAGCACGTTATTTCCCAACTGGAAAATCCAATTTGATGGAACAAATATTTTAAAAGTTTCTTTAACTATATAAAAATAATTATTTACTTTTAACTAAAAAATATTTTTAGCTGTCACTGTACAAACACTTTTAATGCGTGGTCAAACTATTTTTGATAATACAATTCAAGCTTTGTTTTTAAATCTTAAAATTACATTTTAATTACAAGACAAAATTGTTTAAAGGAAAAACAAAGCATACAATACGGTAAATCGCAATTTCTTTTATAAATTTTATATTCAGTATTTGCTGCGAAAAATAAGATGGATGGTATGCAATCTCTTTAAAAAACTGTTCGGTTTTTTTTAAATCTATATATTGCTGTCATGAGTGATGTGTCTTTTATTAACATTCTTGTTTCAACTTATTCTGAAGTTTATCATCGATTTTTGAACTAAAAAAGGAGCAAGTTGTCACTGAACCAAACATATTAACATTTCAGACTTAATTATCCAATGTTTGTAATAAAAAACTTTTCACGAAACAATTTCTTATAATTCTACACGCTTTTAAAGCAATTTTTTTTTACTTAAATGCGATATTTATTATAAATATGAGTATTTGAATGTAGATAATTTTTTAAAAGAATATTTCATTGCACCAAAAAAATTTCACTACTACACTCTTTTTAGATTATAACTCCATAGAGTTTTTTAATATCTAATTTCAAAAACGTCATTTTTATTGAATATATATTCTCAAAAAAATCAGCTCAATTACAATATACGTAGTTTTACGCGTAATTTACCCTAAAATGGGGAGATTTTGTTCCTCACATGTTTCTTTTTGATTCAGCAATAGCTAAATTGATAGGTATTTTTCCAGCAGTCTTACTTAGGTGTAATATAATATTGTGAAAAAGTCGTCATTGAAGTGATTACTAATTGGTGTTAATCTACGTAAAAAGCTCTTAGATTGTGTTTTTTTTTGTGATCTGTGCTGAATTTCGTCAAGTCTCATATTGGGCTCCTAACTATTATCGAAAAGGTTAATTAAGATTGCTAATGCAATAAACCTACTATATTTTTGGTTTATTTTTTATTCTATGGTAACCAAAAGCTTTGAACTTTGTGAGCTTGTGCAAATTTTTGGTTAGGTACGAATCAATTATGAATGAAACAATTATGACAATGAAGACAAAATTGATACCGACGTTTTCATACCAACAGGAAGACGCTTAAATAAATTAAACAGTCTATTAAGCAGAACAACAGAAACTAATTCTTTGTGCTCTGTTTCTGTCCGCTATTGCTGCAGACTGTATTTTAAAGGGATACTGCTTGAGTTAAATGATAGTGGCGAATCACCATATTCTGTTAAGACCAAAGATAGACAATAGGAAGAATACATAGTAGGACCCATCTGACGTTTCATGGTACAATAGAAATAAATTAATAAAAAAAACTTCATTTACAAGCAAGGTTCCTGATAATTTTTCAATGTTCTTTTTAATGTTTCAATGAAAATTATAACAATATGATTAAAATTATTAATAGGGTTATTAATAATAACAAAATTCATATTGATAGTACTAATAATAAAGTTTACAATAATAATAGGATTATTCATGACTATAATACCAGAATTAATACTTTTATTTTAGATTTTATTATTCGATCAAAAATTCAAAAAATCTATTAAAAAAAACAATTTTTTTTAGATTATGTTAATATTTTGTACGAGTATATTGATTTATTTATATCATTATTAAATTTTATTCAAATTAGGTGACTCAAATCATTGATTCAATGCCACAGTTAATACTTTTCTTAAAAAATTTTCATTACCACTTAAAATTAAATTTAGAAAACAGCTGCATATAGATTTTTCAAAAAATATTCAGTACTCTATTTTGTAAGTTGTGAGAGATAAAATAAAAATTCAAAAACCACAAACCTGGGGCTGCAGTTCCGTGAAAAACTAAAATTGTTTTTTAAAAAAAACTTAAGGAAAAATATTTGAGTTCTCAAAGCAAATCGACATATTGCTAATAAAGTTTAAATTATACTTAATAGCTTTTTCAGTTCAAGCTATGTTTTTTTAAAACATAGCTTGCAATTTTAGCAAATAGCAAACTTAATAATAGCAAATTTAATTCAGGCTATGTTTTTTTAAAAAAAATTTTTTCCATATTTAGGAAACGATCATGCGCAATCAATTTGCCAGGAATGGATTGCGACTATGGAGATGTGTCAGGAACGGGAAAAGATCAAGATTTTTGGTTAAGTAGTATGGCTCCAGGAAAGAAACGCAGGTATGTCTGATTTCTTTAGTATATAAACTATATATGGGTCATTCTCACAAAAATAGTCATTTTCATGTCCCCAGTATATTTTATGTTTGTTTTACAGCTTACGAAAAAAAAATTTCAGGGAAAGTGTCCTTCGGAATGCAAGCTAACAAAAGAATAAAAATAAAATTATCAATTTTTATTTTTTATTTATTTTAGGTAATTAAAATATACCAATATGTCATTCCCTCACTTGTCCCCACTGCTGATTTTAAAAAAGAAAAAAATTGTTTCTGAAATAAAAAATTTTTTTTTACAAATTCGTGTTTTTTATTTCAGAATACTGAAATATAGAATTCAGAAAATCAATTTTATATTTAATTTCTGATAAAAATATTAACACAGCACTATTTTAAACTTTGTCCCCAGTGCTTCGCGTCATTCCCTCACAACAATGTTCTTATCACCTGCAATCTTCTTAGAATAAAAATATTTTAATAAAAACTTCAGAAGTTAACAACTGGCATCATAGAACAAAATTGCAATATGTTTCCATCTTCAACTTAAAGAAGCTTTGCTGTGGAATAAATTTGAATGAATCAAACCAGGTAAAATTTTTTACATTTGTCATTCCCTCATGTCATTTTTTAGAGCAAAATAAAATACAACTTCATCGAGAAAGTGGATAATTATATGTTGCTTTCTTGTATGAATATAATTGTATGTGATTGACTTCAGAAATTAATTAGGCCTAACTGTTATTTTTAAATTTCATTGAATTCGCCATTCCCTCACTAGTGTATAAAGTGAGGGAATGACGCTGACGTGAGGGAATGATTCAAGATGAGTATATTATCAAATTTTTTTTTGTTCAATCGTGCCAGCCAATTTTATTTCCCAAACCTGTAAAAACTATTAAATATATAAGACTAAATTATAATAAATATTAGATATACTTAGTATGTTATCATTTTCAAACTTTAGGTAGATGTAACTTAGATAAAAACATGTATTAAAATAAAATATCATTCCCTCACTATTAGTGTCATTCCCTCACTTTTTAAATAGTGAAAATAATTAATTTACTTATTAATTAATTTGAAATATAAATTAAAAAATTTATAAATTAAAAAATTAATAAGTTAATTTATTAAATTAATTAATTTATTTATTAAATTAATTAATTAATTATTATAAATTAATTAATTATAAATTAATTATTTAAAAAATTAATTAATTTAAATATTAAGAATAATTTATAGGATATATACTTTCTTTATAATGCCATTACATATTTCTATTAATATAAAAGTTTCAGAGCTTTTTATTCACTTTACTTTTTTGGGATTTTATGAACTGAAAAATGACAGTTTTCGTGAGAATGACCCATATATATGTTAAGTCTGTCAAAAAAACTGACCTTCCTGAATAAATTTTGATTTAAAGATCGGATCTTCACTTTCTGGGACTCAATCTTAATAGTTCGAGGTCATGACCTCGAATATGTTAATTAAATAGAGCAGACCATATTTTGAGTTACGAAATCAGACAAAAAAACGTACTTTCTCTAAATAAACATACCTTTTTTTCCGACGGATTCGGATTTCTAACCCTCAAATTGTAGGGGGTAATTGCAACCTGGGAAATATAGTCCCCACATTTTGGTCAGGAGACATATCCAAAATTTAGACTCCTTAATGTTAATTTTTGTGTATTTCGCCATATCTTGAGAACTTTTTAAACGAATTGAACAATTTTTGCATACAGTTATAACATTTGTTTGTCCAAAGAAAATTCTATACAAAAAAATAAGTATTTTTTTTATATATAATAATAGTCGAAAAAATTTTGAATCGTAAGATATACAATTTTTCGTATAATTTTAAAGTATGTAATTGAACAGGACAAAATACAAAATTTTAGCGAAATTGGATGAATAGTTCCTGAAAAATCGAATTTCAAATGTACTACTTTTTCAAAGAAACTGAATTTGTTAAAATTTCTAATAACAAAATCTTTTTTCGGAATCATTTGAACCACTTAACTGTATATAAATATATTGTACACTTTCGAATTTATTTATGATATTTTGTATTTTTCAGATATCGTCGAGCACTTCATTATCTATTATCTGGTGAACAGATGTAAAAAACAACATATGGAGAAAGTATAAAAAAATTATCTCGTATTCATCGTTAAAATTATAAGCTTATCCTTTAGTGTTCATCATTACTTGATTCTGATCAAGAATAACTATTAATTTTATGAATAAAATTAAAAATCTTAATGTTTTTTAAACATTTCTTAAATTTTCCATGTTATTTTAATAACCAATAAGATTTTTCCAAATTATTTACATAAAAAATTTTTACGTTTTTGACTGATGTACTAAAAAATTAATGTTCTGATTACACTGTATTCGACTTCATTAATGTCTGATGAAATTTTTATGTACTCCAAAAAACATATTACAATATATACATTTGAAAATCGTTTTTCAATTAATATACTATGAAGGAAGCACATGTATGTCAGATATGTAGCGTGCTTTAATATGTCAACAAATATTTGATTCAATGTCTGACACTTAGAAATATTCTTTTCTTTCCATCTCATATCCGTTTAGAGACACTATGCTAAGCTTGCCTTTGTTGAATACCCATAGAAAAATACAAATGTTCAAATAAATCGCATGCTCTAATTGTATATTTATAATTTGTTGAAATCTTATCATAGTGTTTTGTTTTTAATAGTAATGTAAAATAAGTGTTGTATGAATTAAAGAATTTATGTGCAATAAAATGTATTTTATCTAACTTCAAATGTACCATTTTGAATGGAATGTATTTCCTACTAAGCATACTTACAAAGATGAATAGTTTCTCTATTTTTATTATTATTTTGTTTGCAAAAAGTAAATATAATTTACTCTGTATTAAATTATTCGTATACATAATTCCTTTTAATAAATTTAAAAAAACATTTTGAAGTCATCTAGTAAAATACTACACACGGAAATTTTTAGTATTTACACAAAGAAAAACTTCAAGCAAATTAAAACATCACAAATTGGTTCTGTAAAACCTATATTATTAAAACATATTTATATTTCTTCTGTGCTAATGTTCAAAGGGCGTACAAAAAATTTAATCAATTGTTTGAAATATGTCATGTTTAAAATGGCGTATATAAAATTAAATAAATTTGACACATGAGCTGTAACTATTTATAAAAAAAAGCACAGAAGACTTCCGGTAATCATTGAGAGAAATTTGAGGCTAAATTTCAAACGGTACTACGAGCATTGAAAACATAATAAATAATGCAGGCGGGGATAGTCTGGTTCCCAATTGGTCGCGGGTGCGATCTCCGCTGATCGAAGACTAAATGATGACTGGACCCGCGTAAATGATGACTGGTGCATGTTAAATCTGTCACGTTACAAAGTCCTCCATGTACACATAACAAATTATACTTCAGAGGTACTGAATTTGACTTTGATCGTTCTCTGGTTCAAATCAAAATTAAAATCAGTGTTTGAATTAATGGATGTTTGAATGGATCCACCCCATAAACGGGTAAGTGAGCTGAATGTGGTTAAAGCATCTTTGGCCATAGGTAGCGCCACTGAAAAACAAGAAACCCACCCTCTGCCTTTAAATTCGTCCTTCAGCAGGCTTGTTGATAAAGGCAAGTGGCATTAGAAACAACAACACAACTAAATTTTGTTAATTCGCGTCTTGAAACACACATCTTCGGTGATAAACATATTTCTACGATTATCTGCCATTAAAATAGTGCTTTTTCATGTAGCACTTTAGTTGAAAATATTTTTAAACTTTATTGATAGACTTAGTACAAAATCAGGAGGGGCCATTTAAATAAATTAATTTTAAAAAATTTTAACGCTGAAAGTATTTGTGTAAAACATTAATATTTTTACGAGCAACCATCCTTAAAACAGCGTTACAGACTTTGAGCTGTATTTTTTTCTGAAATGGCCATGACATATTTAGGCTATCATAGTTAAGTTTTAAATTACAAGCGGAACTAAAAAGTTAACTTCTTAAAGTTGCGCTATGAAGCCTGTATTTTTAGATTTAAAAATTATTTTGCGAATGCCAATATTATTTCAAGAAAGAGACTTAAATATATTTATTTATTAACGAAAAAAAAAGAAAGATCAAGATGGACCCTAGAATCGATCCGGATTCTCTCTTCACCGTTTCGCACAACACTGGCAGCAGCGCATCTGTAAATGTGGTCAGTGCCCTGCTAGTAAATGCCTAGCTCATGTAGCCTAGTGAAATGAATCAACGAATTTCTTTTACACTGTACATTCCTGATCTAATTACGCTAAAAATTACCAGCAATCAGGGTGTCAGTACATTTTATCGTAAAATTTGTTTTATCGTAAAGTTTTGCGGAACAAAATGATAAACCATAATTCTTATAGTAATATTTACTGTAGAATCACTGAATAAATGTAATTTTAAAAAAATGTTGCTAAAAAAAATTTGGATTGAAATTTTGCGGTAAAAATGGATTTTATTGACACTGCACTCTGGATGCCATTACGTTTTACCTTAATTTGATCAGAAATTTTTTATAATGTAAGATTTCACTGTGAAACACATTGCTTAATTTTTAAAGTTGTATGGAATCCATAGTTATGTAGCAAAAAAAAATGCATTTAAAACGTCAACTTTAAAGTTACATTTCTCTCATAGACAAAAATACAGAGGAAATCAAAATAACATGGCCAAAATGGAAGGAGAAAGCTGGTATAAAAAAAAATCAAAATCCACTTAGGAACATGGTGTTGTAAACGATATCCGTATTTGCTAGAGAGGGTTAAAACATATTTGAAGAACAAAAAGCAATATTCATTTTAAATCATTTTATTAATGCTTGCTCAATTAGTTATTATATATTACTACTGTGCATTATATAGTTTACAGTGTTTTCGTTTAAGACCCATACAACAGAAAGAGATGTTCAAAGCTTTCACCACTGTGTTGCGGCAGTGCTTTGTGTTTGAGATACACATGTTCTATTTAAAACGCTTACCATTCCAAGCAGCGTCCATGTTATGTGCATTGCAGAAAATATATACAGAAGAGTACCAAAAGAAAATAGTTAAATACAAATATTTTAAAATTTTAAATGTATAAAAATTATAAATTTAAAAAAATAAAAGATAAAAGGAAATATGAAAAAGAACGATAAATCCTTACTTTTCACAATGATGATTCATATGAGAGGGGGCACGTCGAAGCAAATACAAGGTGTTAACGTACTACCAGTTAAAAAAATAAATAGTACGACCAAACCGAAGCACATTCAGAAGCACCTACTATTTACATAAATGAGTAGTTTATTTTTGTCCTTTCTGTTTTTCTTGTGGTTATTTTATGTCCATAATTTATTTCGGTCTTTTTGCATTTACATCAAACATGCCAAACATTTTGTATCATAAAATTTAATAGGAATAAGTATATGCATATTATCTAACAAAATATGCAACTATAAAAATTTTTTTTTCATCTGAAACATAAATATATATTTCAACTTATCAGCAACCAGTATTAGAGTCTGTCAATAAAAAATTAAAAAATCGTTTAGAATATCTTACATGCTATGCACTGTCTCTTTATGCTACACTTAACTAATATTGCGCTGTCATTTATTTAGTAAGACATCAAATTGATATATTTTATTTTAAAGCAAAGTACAGATAGTATTCTTTAAAGACAAGGGATTTTTTAATTGAAATTAATGGTACATAATAAAAAGTCATATTATCATTGTTTGGATATTGGACATTGTTCAAACTTTAAAAAAAGCAATTTTTCCTAAAATTTATTTTTATCATTGCATAGATATATCTCGATTCACAAAAATCAGTTCAATGACTGAACCACTCTTCAGAATTGATCTTATTTTAAAGTTCTCGCGACGCTAAAAAATAAAAAAAAAATTTAAAAAACTACAGTCAGACCCCGATTTAATGAATTCATAGGGACCGAAAATATAATTTTCTAATTCGGGGACAATTTGTCACATCGGGGTCAAAATTTAAAAAAATTGACTAACCTTATGAAATTCTAATAAGCAAATCTCTAATAAGCAAATACACTTTTTGTGTATTTGCTTATTAGAGAGGCATATTCGAGCATCTCTAATGAGCAAATACACGAAATAAATAGAAATCTTTCACTTTTTATTCAAGAACTTAAAATACATCGAATGATTACGCGCTGATTAATTTGAAATTTAATTTTAAAGCATTTCGTGATAATGTTTGCTTATTTCCTTGATTTCTTACTTTAAAAAGTTTGTTTTTTTTCGAAGAGAAGAAAATACTTCTTCAATTACATCTTGTCGCATTAGGTAAGTTTTCACTGTTTCCAAACAGTACAAAACATCAGAAAAAGTAACAGTTTTCACTGGAGATTCATTATCATCGACTTCTGTGTCAGAGTCGTTATTCACTGTTTCTTATAAATCTACTTCATTAACTTCATAAAATTCATTAAATCGCAAAATTCGGTAAATAGGGGTTCGTTATACCGGGGTTCAACTGTATATTTAAAAATTATTATTGAAAATTCTGATAAATGTAAACAGTCTTATAAAAAAGAACTATATTTATATTATAGTAGTTAAATTATTGCTTAGCATTATATAAAAAAAAGTTTTCGTAAACTTTTATATTTTTAATTTTATTTATATGAATTAAATTCACTAAAGAGCTTGATTAAAGCAAATTAGTTTACACCTAGTCATTAACACAACAAAATAAAGAGAATTTTAAGGGTAGTTTTATGATCGTTCAAAATACAATCTATCATTTTGATTGACATGCGTAAAGCAATTAAATATGATTTCCATGTTTTACTCATCTAGCGCTTGATAGCCTTTATGAGGCTGTTTAAGTTAACAGTTTTTAAAGTTATCAGTTTAGGGCAATTATTAAAACAAAATATTCACAATTTTTGCTGCGGAGTTAAAGTATCATTTGATATTTACAATTTTCAGAGGTACATATTTAATTATAAAATAAGATCATTTTATTTAATGTTTTTATTATACATTTTAATAGAACATTTTATTAAAAAAATTCTATATTGCAACTCATGAAAAGTTTATCCAGTAGCCTAGATAGAATGCAAACGATAATTTAAAATACAGAATACCAACAATACCGTTAATCTAAACAGTCGAATGAAAAAAAAATTAATTTTTAATACATTGTTGTTACAACATTGTATTAGAAAACTTCAAAGAAAATTTTACACTAATAAATTTCGTTAGAATACAAATGATAATTTAAAAAAACTAGAATGCTAGTGATATTTTTAACAATAGTGGTAGAGGACAACGATACCAGTGAAGCGCATTACGTTTTTTCTTCCCACTGCACTTCAAAAAGAAATTTACTGAAAGCGTACGTATGTTGAGTCAAAGGTGAGTAATTCTCTATTTTCATTATTAGGTCCTACTTAGATGGTTTTTAAAATTATTCATGGGTTAGCCTCATACAAGCGTACATATAGAATCTTAAACCCTGAATAACGAGAGGGGCCAGGTTGGCCCCAAAGATATTTTGGCTGATAACCCAAAAATCTAACTAGGTTTAAGTACAAGATGAACTTTGGTAGGTATTAAGTGCCCTTAGTGTCTTTAAAAACAAAAGTGTTTCAATATACATAGAATTTTTGTTTACTTAGAAAAAGAAATTCAATTTTCTGACATATGTGCGGGTAGTTTGAAAAGATGTGATATCCATATTTTAATATGAAACCAGTTCCAAATAATATCCACTCTGCAAAAAATTATACAATTTTTACAAAAAGTCCACTACAATGTGAGATCTGCATATGAATAGGATTAGAGTGATAAAAATATTACTCTAAAAATTATTATTTCAAAATTATTATTTTACAAATTATTATTTTAAATAAATGCAAAAAAGCTTTTAAAATTGCATAAATATTCGAACAAATTAGAATTTGAAAGAAAAACTGCCGTTAATAATTTAATCACGACGAATTTCAATTTTGCAGTTGCATTTCAGCTGTTAAGTAGATTGGGTAACATGATTTTTTCTTTCACTTGAAATTAAACAGTTAATAATTCATAAAATAGTAATCGAATCGTAAATTTTTTAAGGCATCGAACTCATTGTGCATATTTCTACACACATTTGTTAAATCAAGTTTATATGTCTTGTATCTTTTGTGCTGGGGAAAAAAAAGTAACGCAGAGCAAACGAAATTAGAAAAAAAATCGAAAAAAGCACTTAAAATTGCGATAACTTTCGAACAAACTAAAACTTTGAAAAAACTCTGTTTAAGTTCATAAACAAATATGGCGGTTTCAGTATACCAAATTTCATTTTTGTAGTTGAATTCCTGCGGCCTGTAGTGCAGCTCGCATGGCATT
Organism: Parasteatoda tepidariorum; assembly: GCF_982258835.1. Taxonomy (NCBI): domain Eukaryota; kingdom Metazoa; phylum Arthropoda; class Arachnida; order Araneae; family Theridiidae; genus Parasteatoda; species Parasteatoda tepidariorum. The sequence continues at coordinate 60,666,075 of NC_141756.1, read as the reverse complement.
TTTTTCTGCAAGTTTAACTGTTAATAATACTCAAACAGATCATCGAATGTTAAAACTTCTTATTCCATAATAATTCTTGAATAGTCTTCTACACACCTTAGTAATTTAAAGTTTCTAACTCTTATAGTTTTTGGGTTGTTAACCAAAATGTTGAACACCCAAAATAGCGGCGACGTCAGCGTTTAGGATCTTTGCGGTTTTTTATGGAGAGATTTATTACAGGCTTGACATACTCTGGTAATGATTTCCAGATCACAATTGGACACCTACAAGTGACATCTTCACAAGTAAATCGTGCCATTTGCCAATCAGGTTTTACACACACATGACGTCACTTGCAGGTATCCAATTAAAGCTGACTTAAATCATATGGTTAGACATAAGCACTTAACTTTTTCTTGGGTTGCAAGTACCCAATTAAAGAAAAGCATAGCCAATAAATTATTTAATAAATAAGTAAATCATACATAAAGAATAATTTAATAAGTAGAATAGAATTGATAGTTTATTCAATAGTAGGTGCTTTGTGTTTGACGCGTTTAAGTTAGTTTTTACGAGTTTTTGTATTATGTATGAACTAGATCAACGTTTGTTTGAGAAGGAATGATTCTATGATTTCATAAGTAATCAATCACTCTGAAATTTTATACTTGAGTTGAATTTTATAAAGATTTATTATAAATTTATAGCAATACAAATATGCCTCAAATAATGTAGAAAAGGTAAAACAAGGCAAAAAAGAGAAAATATGCAGCAAAGTGAGAGTTAAATACACAGAAGTTATATTTTTTCATTTAATTTTCGAGAATGTCACTCAAACAGGATTTAGTTAAAAGGATTTACTGTTTTTGCACCACATCCACACAAAAGTTGATAAATATCCTATTAAATATCAATATTATATGCATTTATACAAGTTTATAGGTTCAGAAGCTTTAGTTTCTGCTCCCTCTACTTCAAAATATCTTTTACCTTTTTAAAGCAGTGTTTTTTAACATTACATTCGAAATTCGGAAGATTTAAAAATAAAATTTGACAGCTCAATATATTTTTAGCTCTTAATATTTAGTTACATTCATTTTTCAAATAAAAAAAAATTGATTCATGATTCATTTTTAAATTATTTTAGTGCATGATTTTCACAGTGCCTCACATTTATCTAAAAATTGAATGTAGTATTACTCCTTAATAAATTTTTCTATTAAAACAATTTTTATTTAGTATGAATTTTACTTCAGGGAAGCATAGTTTTTTTTTAATACTTACATTTTCACAACTAATATGCTTCTATCATATAAAAGCATTTTTATTCGGAGCTGTTAAGGAATTTCGAAATCGAAGTATATTAGAATATATATATATATATATATATATATATATATATATATATATATATATATATATATATATATATATATATATATATATATATATATATATATATATATATATATATATATATATATATATATATATGCAGTCCCCAGTCAGTCAAATTATTAGACGCACTGTAAGATTCTATGTAAATTCTTAATTATCATGGGATATTATACAGCATTATTGTTTTCAAGCGGCTGACACCGATTCAGACTTGTTTATTTTCGTGTATCATGTTAGCATTGTAATGCCATGCGTTAAAAGTAAATGCAAATAGAAAGTATATTAAAAGACTTCTGAATAAAAATCCATTAGATGTATGTTTAAATTTAAAAGTATGGCATATAAACTCGTGGAAAACATGTAATTATTAAAACATGTCAGTGTGTCCAATTATTTGGTCTAATTATTGTAATACACTAATATAGTACCTGATATAATAATATATCGTCTAATTTATCAAATCGTCAAATTTAACTAATTAATTCATGAACCTAAATAAGTGCAAATCAGTTTAATTCGCGCAAAAACAATAAAGCTGTATAGTATCACCCGATTGTTAAGATTTTACTTAGAATCTTATAGGGTGTCTAATAATTTGGCCACTGACTGTATATATGTACATAAACTACTCAAAAAATTAGGGGAACACATGGCTTTAACAAAATTACGCAAATATGTCTTCTGATAATTTATGCATCCATAGCCTTCTTAAACGGAAAAACAGAAAGCGTAGAAAAAAAATTCACATGCAAATCGGCATTCAGAAAGTCATAAACCAGGAAAAGAATATAAGTGCAAAAATCTTTTTTTTTATCTCAGTGGTAAAATTTAACTTTTCAGCTTTTGTTTTGAAGAAAGGCTACTCGAAAATGTCACAACAATGTCTTGGAGTATTATTGGAAGACTGGAATCCAAGTAAACACAAAGAAGAGTAGCGGACGCTGTTAAAGCCGCAAGAAGTTTGCTTGCAAGACTCTGGAATCGATTCCGAGCAACAGGACATGTTCGATGTCTCTAGGAAAAGGTCGTCCACGTGCTACCACAGCAAATAATAATCGATATATCCAGTTAACAGCTCGTCGTGACAGAATAGCCGATGCCATGCTAATTCAAAGACAGTTTCTTTTGGCAAAAGGAAGGAGGAGCCAAACAGTCCGAAATAGGCTTTATGAGGGTGGTCAGTATATACGCAGGATAATGGTTTGCATTCCGTTGCCCAGCCAGACACCGTGCAGCACGAAAAAAGTGAGCGCTGTTAAAAATAGAGATCGGAAGTAAAGCGATTGAGGTCAAGTGCTGTTTCCTGACGCGTCCCTGTTCAGTTTAGACTGTGACACCAGACGTGTTTTGAGAAGGAGCGCTCGAAATAACTCTATATTTGTTCAGGAAAGATCACATCAGGTGGATTGAGGGTATGAACTGGAATCAGCATAGGTAGATGTGGAAGTTTGACGGCTCAAAGATATATAGACGAGATGCTGAGACTTCATGTCATACCTTTTTTTTTTGTCGTATCCTTTCTTTTAATCCAGGATAAAGCAAAACCGCATACATTTCGTCTTGTGGGGAGATTTCTTGAAGATGAAACAATACTGCGTATGGAGAGGCCAGCATACTCTTTTGATCTTACGCCGATAGAGCATGCATGGGATACACTTAGACGAAGCGTTGCTACAAGACCAAGGTCTCTTGTTACTATCTTCAAGACTTGGAGATCACACTTCGTCACCAGGGGAACGGTATTTAAATAGTCTCAATTATAAACTCATCAGATCCAAGTAAAATAGGTGTGCAGAAGTCTTATTAAAACAATACCTTATTAAACATCCTGTATCATTTCCATACAATCAGCTTTTTGTCCTTTACATGTCATCAGATTGTTGCCTTGAAACATCATTTCGTGTTGTTTATTCCATGCAAAAACCATTAAATAGTTTTCATACAATTGTTCCTTGCTTCTTTTTTCTGCGTAAAACCTGTATTATACAGAAAAAGAAAACAAATATCGAAAATTCTCTCTACATCTGCTTAACACATTAGCATGCACCCCGAGAGCCGTTGTATGGTTGTTAAATAATTTCATTTTATAAAATTTCGTTGTTATTTCTCACGTTTCCTTTTTCGCCAACGCATCTGAATGCGTAAGGCTAAAAAAAGAGCCTTGGCAATAAATTTAATGAATTAATAACCAAGATAAGGATTCCTTAACTATTCTCAGTGAGAACTATTCTAACGTATACATGACACTTGCATTTTTGACTTATTGCTAGACAGAAGTGCTCTGTGATACTTAGCAATGCATCCACACCCTGCGGGCTATTTTATCAATTTATATATGTTTACAAAAATGAAGATTCCTCTTTATTTTTGAGCTTATTATTATTATAAAAATAAAACATTTTTTCTCTTTGCCATGCTCTGGTTATTCATCTAAGTAGTCAATATATAATTGGTGGCCTGTGCCTCTCTGAAATAAAATAGTAAGCAATTGGAATCATCCTACACCTCCTCCAACTACTGGTAATCGCCAACATCTTCTTCAAGCACCAAATATTGTTATCACATTGGAAAATTTTGGAAGCCTTAATAGTTTAATATGAACCATGTACATTCGAAATATTTCCTTTAAATCTCGAATACACAATACATTTCAAATTTCAACACAATTGCAACGATTTATACGATATTTTGGCTGAGAGCACCAATATTATAGATTACTGTTAAACCTATTTTTCTAAGAGCTTGCGCAAGCAATTGGAAGGAAAAATCAGCACTTTTGACTTCAATTCCTTAACTGCAATACTCTGAGCTGCTAGCAATAAAAATAACTTTACCAAAAGTTTGGAAGTAAATAACTGTTTAAGTACATTAAATATTAAAGTAATGATAATATTTAGTAGTTTGTCTTACATCTTTTTTAATAAATTTGATGTTTTTAAGGGAAATTTTTTTCGAAAAGCAATGATGAACACATAAATTAGTGGCACCTGTCGCATTTTTTAAATTAAGAGAAATACTGAAATATATCGATAACGTTTAGTTGTATGTTTCGTCATAAACTGAATAGAAAATTTCATCTGTTAATTTATATGTTAAACATTTATTAAGACATTCGTTTATGAGTTCGCTAAAACATAAAATATTGTAAACTACTGTTTAAAATGCGAAAACAGTTATTAAAAAAATGGGTTTTGAATAACAATTTAATTTTATTCAAATTCATCTTCACGAAGAACGTGTTTACTTTATTTAAAAAAAGGAAATGAAAAAAATGATTGCATACATGAGAATAGTTTCAAAATATGTTCAAAATGATAAAAGCATTAAATCAACTAGAAAAAAAATTAAAATAATTCACCCTTTTTTCGATATTACTTGTAACAAAATAATCAAAACTCTGTGAGTTTCTATTAAAATGAAAAAAGTTCTGATAATGTATATGTTGATATTTTGTTCTGAACTAAAAATGTTTAATTCTGAAGAAAGAAAATGTATTTGAAAATTAATAATAAATAAGAGATTTAACTGGTTTTAATATTAATAAAAACATTGTTTTTCTTATCAACTTAAGCAGGAGTTTTTAATTTCTTAAAAAAACTTTTTGTGGAGAGCAAAAATTTTTACTACGATATTAAATTTGATCCCAAACATTCATAACAGATTCTTAAAATTACTGGTATAGAAGTGTTTTTGTAACGAATGAATAATGATTTTCCTTTCAAACTGAATGAATTTCCGTTACAAGTATTTTGTGTAAATATTTTTCTGTTTCATTAAGAAATAAGTCAATGTTTTTAATATTTTTGTTTTAAAGTTTATTATCTCAATAGTTCTTAATTTGTCTAAACAGGAGAAAAATTTGATTCAGATGAAACTGTAAACAGGAGACTTCAAAAAATGTTTTGATTTGCTTTAATTCGTTATTTAATTTTTGTTACTATTTATTACTTTTATACTTATAGTTCTATATCTGTTGCCTTTTTGTTTTAGAGATCATAATTTTTAGTATCGCAGAAAAATGATATAAAATGTCTTGATTAGGAAAAGCTAAAAAATAGAGCAATTGCATCTAGCTTATGGCATCTAACTCATTATTATTATCAGCTAAGAATGAATAGTTACAAAAGTACTTTTAAATTGTTCTCTAAATATTAACTTTCATGCCATGGTATATTCTGTTTGAATAAAAACATTTGCATCTTTTTCACACTCAACATTTCTTGCTTGAAAAAAAAACAAAGAAAGAAAGATAAGAGAAAAGAAAAGGAAAAAAGAAAAAAAAAAGGAAATGGTCAGTATATATAAATGGCAGCATTGTTAAGGTATTATTATTATTATTATCCAAGAATGAATAGTTACAAAAGTACTTTTCAATTGTTCTCTAAATATAAACTTTGATGCCCTGGTATATTCTATTTGAATAAAAGCATTTGCAACTTTTCACACTCAACGTTTCTTGCTTGAAAAAAAACAAAGAAAGGAAGATAAGAGAAAATAAAAGGAAAAAAGAAAAAAAAAAGAAATGGTCAGCATATATAAATGGCAGCATTGTTAAGGTATTATTATTATTATCCAAGAATGAATAGTTACAAAAGTACTTTTTAATTGTTATTTAAATATAACCTTTCATATAATGGTATATTCTGTTTGAATAAAAATATACTCAACATACTTTTTCACACTCAGCATTTTTTATTTGCTAAAAAGCAAAGAAAGAAAGAAAAGAGAAAAGAAAGGGAAAAAAGAAAGGAAAGAAAATGTCAGCATATGTATAAAAATCATTTCATTTAATCACTTAATTATTGTTAAGATATTTCTTATTTAATTAAACTAACAAATATATTTCATATTTAAAACTCAATTCAAAAAATTTAATTGCCGCTCTCAAACTGAGGAAGCTAAATATAATTCCGAATGTATTACTTTTTGAAAGGGTATAGTAACTAACAAATTGTATTTATCAACCTATTGTGGTTACGATATTTTCATTTCCTTTTTCCTAAATTTTCTGAATTTTTTCACTTCTTAAGTCTACGAGAAAAAATTTTTATATTTATAATATCTTTATTTTAACGTTAATACTGATTGACTAATATCTTCTTCATAGATGGCAGCATGAAAGCTACAGCCCCCAATAAAATTTTGCACTTGTTCACTAACCTCTGAAGTTTTTCCCGAAATCTCATAAAAAAAATTTACTCATACCAAATTTTTAAATTGCATCTTGAGTAGCACTCTATTACATTTTATTTTCACATACTATTTTCACTAAATTTTTACTCTATAAAAAGTTTAATCAGAAACTTATATAATGTGGATTAAACTAAATACAAAACTAACTCATTTATAATATGTGAAATAAAAAAATTAAAAAAAAATTAAAAAAATCAACTTGAAAAGCACAAAGCAAAGTTTGTGCTTTTTTTCACTTTGCTTTTAGGTTTAATTTACTTAGCACAAAGTATATCTAATCCACCCTTAAGTCATTTAACCGACTTCATTTGAATTACTCGTAATTTTATTCATATTATTATTTTTGATTTTAATATTTGGTTCTGAAAAACTGTAAAAATACAAGTATCTATTTATTAAATTAACTTTGTTCTAATTTATGATAACTTATGATTTTGCAATGAAACTGTTTAATGATTATTACTCTGCATCTAATTTAAATTTGGGAGGAAAAAAAATATCAATTACCTATCATATACACTTTCGTTAGGCAAAGAAGTTATCCTAAACGAAAAGTACCTCTGCACTTCTCGTTTTTGGTCAACTATTGCTTTAAACTTCGTTAAATGCAAATTTCGGAAGTTTACAAAAAGTTCGAGTTAAACTAGAATCATTGATTATTTTTGTATTAAAAATTAAATTAAAAATTTAAAACTGTTTATTATACAGGTTTGATAAACCCTTAACATATGAAGACTTGTATATTTCTAATATCGGGTATATGTTTGAAAGCATAGGCCTCCCACCTCTAAATAATTTTGCGAAACTTCAGAATTCCTTTCAGTATCATTTCTTTTTTTTTTTTAAATCTATTTTTATTGATTCAAAAGTTTAAATAAGTTTCAAACTTAGTTATTTTGAAACTTACTTAAAACTATATAAGCAAATAAGTTTCAAAAGTTTAAACTTTATACAATATAATGATTTTTTTTAAAAAATATTTATTTTGTTGAATACGTCATTTTTTGAAGGTTTATTTACAAAACAGAATTATTTACTTAGATTAACTTTTTAATATCTTAAAAAAAACTCATGACTCTTTTAAAAATTGGAACTAAATATTAATAAAACAAATTTTAAAATTTTTTTACTAGTTTATATGTATTATTGCTGATAAAATAATATGTTCTTAAAGTTTGTGGAATATAAGTTGTTCATAAAACGATAGGAAATTTTGCAATTAAAGTAATTTTTATTAAAAATAGTTCGATAATTTTCATAGACAACTTTTCTTTCTGTGAAAAGTTTGTTTTTATTTCAGAATTTTCAAATTGTACACGAAGCTTACTGGATGTTTTGAATTTGACATTTATTTTCCGATTAGTTTAAACCATAAATTTATAACGAAATTTTGATTTGTAAAATCATTATCTCATTAAAACTCATTAAAATTTTTAACCAATTTTTGCGATCATTTGAAGCGAAATCTGAATTTTTTATAACTAGCCAATTTTAAATATATATTTATTTAAATTTTATTACCTTCCTATGTCTAAGAATCGACATGTTAAAGTTACAACGATGCATAAGTATTGGACACAATTCTCCCATGTTTTCCAGATATAAGTTAAGAAAGCAAAATAGTTTCGTAATGACGTTTTCAAATTTTAAGCATCCTAGGAGAAAATTGCAAAAATTAAATATCATCCCATTAATAAATATAAACCTCTCATGGTTACTTAAAAGTTTTAAGAAAAGTATTTGAAAATACATTTAGATAAAGTTGAAAACTAAATTTTTATTTAGATTTATTCCTAGAAATTGCAATATTCCTGTTTACTTGGTCCAAACACGTCACGTGCTAAAAAATTACGCATTTAGCGTTCCATTCTTTATTATTATAATTATTAACATTGTAAAAATATAAAAAATGAGACTTGAAAATGTTTTACAATATGACTTTTAGATACTATGTTAGACATTTTTGCGTCCCTAAAAAAAATTTTTTATCATTTTCGATGAAAATGATTTCAACTAACTCCATAAGAAATGTAGAAAATATCACTTAAATTTAAATATATGTTTAATATCTATTTTACGAGTACTTCTTATCCAGAGCTTTTTTTAAATAATAAATACAGCAAATATTGTATAATTTAATATACATATTCTTAAGAAAAAACAATAAAGTTTGTTCTATGATGAGCCTATCACAAAAGTTCCAGATATGCCTCAAAACTCATTAAACTATTTAATTCTATTCATAAATTTAACTATTTATTGTATTTCACTAATTAAACCTGTATTTGTTCAGTTATTTTTAATTTTTAAGTCAAAAAACTAAAATTTTGGAAAATGGTTTGAATCTAGTTACAGGTAAGAAAATTATCTCTTTCTTTTTTATATATATATATATATATATATATATATATATATATATATATATATATATATATATATATATATATATATATATATATATATATATATATATATATATATATATATATATATATATATATATATATATATATACATATATATATATATATATATATACATATATATATATATATATATATACATATATATATATATAGAGAGAGAGAGATATATAGAGAGAGAGAGAGTTTCTTTCTGTAAAATATAATTTTCTTTTCAAAATATAAATGGAGCACAGAAATTAAGCAGACTACATAATTAATAGGTCGGGAAAAAACAAATTTAGTTTTGAAGTATCTTTCTCACAGGGAAAATGAAACTTATTTTGATTGACAAAACTATTTTTTTAATGCAAAACAATATCAAACAGTTAATTGAGTGTTTCGAAAGCATTATTTAATATTTAAGATTATTTCATATTAATTTTATTGATTTTGTATAAAATATAAATTATTAAAGAAATTTAAACTTATTGATTTAAAAGTATATTTTAAGTTTAAACTCAACTTGATTGCAGTAATTGAGAGGGAAAATAGATGGCGACAGTAGTGCTCGTAAATTCAACATTCAACAACGAATGTGTGAATAAGAAAGCAACATTACCTCCAAAAAAATTATTCATCATTTACCCAACATACTTCAAGTTTATATTATAGTTTTATTAAAACACACGTTTGATACAACGAAATTTAAATTGGATAAAAATATTTTGAATTAATTAATAAACAATTTTTTCTGAAAAAAAAATTTCTAAGTGACTCTATTTAGTTACCAAATTAATTTGGTACAGTTAACTAATACTAGTACGTAAAATCATTTATAAACAGCAATCATTTTATTTTTTGCAATTGATTAGATTTTAGAGAATTCGATTTTAGAGAAAAAATAATTCTCAAATGTCTTTTAAATGCTTAAAAAATTTTGGTTTTTTGTTGGCATTTAAGACAAATATAAGAGAAGCATTTCGGTATCTTCAAGTTTTTATTAGTGAAGGAAATTATATACCGAAGAACGTTAGAAAAAGACTGATAAAAAACTTTCATAAAAAGATTTAATTTCATTTACAGCGTTTTAATGCCATATTTTGCATACGAAACGGATAATTTTCCCTCCTAAAATTGCCAACCACTTAAATCATAATCTCGAATAAGATGCAACATTTTTATTTTCAGTAAACTAGAAAGTATACAGTTCTTAAAAAACAAATGTGCAATAAATTCTATTCTAATGAAATGAATACTCTATGCAATTTTAAAAATTTTTTTTTTTTTTGAAAATCTGGTTTGCTACATAACTTTAACGATAAGCGAGCATCAAAGAGAAAAAAAACATCAAAATGTCTAGTAAAATATGATGAGGTATATTATTTTCTAACAAAATTGAAAATGGTGAAGTTTAAAAAATGCATAAAGCCTTATGTAGTAGTTTTTCGTATCCTCCGAAAAATTATCTGTACTTTATTTGTGAGAAATTGTATAAATTCTCATAATCTCACAAGAACTTATTAATGATGAATTATTATTGTTTTATGTAAATTTTCTTGGGAAGTGTAGGTGGCCAATGATCAACGTTGACATCGAAATTATTAAACGCTCAGATCCATAATCTCCAATATAATAATAGTGTGAGGAGCACTGAAAAAAAAAATTTTTTTTAGTGCTCCTCACACTATTTTATTAATATATTTTGCTTTGGCTATAGTGATACAATATCAGGAAGCACTATTGTTTACTGATATAATCGTGTGGGCTAATGAAAAGATTATATCTTTTATTTTCCGGATTTTTTAAAAAAAAATTTATCCCATTTTTTTTCCTACAGTTGTTTGTCATTTTTTATTATTATTTTTCTTCCCCCCCCCTTTTTTTCCATATGTCTGTAATTTTCCTTAGTTTTATCTTCATTTTGAACTTATCTAATGAGTTCTGTTTACTTGCAGCTTATGCGCAATAATTGAAACTTATTGTTTTTCTTTATTTTCTTCGAGTTTTTTTGTATTTATTTATGTTGTTGTATATATATATATATATATATATATATATATATATATATATATATATATATATATATATATATATATATATATATATATATATATATATATATATATATATATATATATATATATATATATATATATATATATATATATATATATATATATATATATATATATGAAAAAGGTTGTCTGCAGAAGACAGCGGGATTATTCACATTCACGAAATGTACGTCTTATGCATGTACCTTATCGGAACTGTCAAAGTATTGGTCCTCGTTAAACTGTTCTACCGTAAAGTGCTCGACTTCGCGCGCAGGTCGTCGGGCTACCGAAGCGGGGGTGTCATCCCCTCTGCAGAGGATCAAAATTGTGATGGCATGTCTTCGAACCATCCTCTGGGATGTTTCCCAGACCGTCGCCAAAAGCCCATTGTGCAGCTCTAGTGCGACGTAAATGAACTTCAACAACAGAACTGTCAAAAAACACATGCACAATTTTTCTGAAATATTATTATAATTAACAGATACTGTATATTTGGATTAGATCAGAACAGCTTAAATTAATTACGTTTCTTCACCTGAGGTGTAGCGTTTGAGGTATATCACCTCAAAAGTACAAATTCTTAAATATTTTTCTCATCTATTTTTCACGTTCGAAACTTGTTACTAAAAATACTATGGATCCTCTTCTACTTCCTAAGAAAATGATTCTATTTTCTCCATATTAAATTACGAAGAATTATTTTAGCGCAATTTCCTTATTTATGAAGTTACTAATTAAAATATTTGAATTTTTTTCTTTCATTTTTTTTATTAAATCGTATACTATTTAACGTAATTACTCAATTTTCAAAGCTCAGTATATTTAGAAATATTTATAACTTTGAAATTTAAAAATTGGTATTTCAGTTTAAAAGAACGTAATTAAATGAATAAAATGAAATACAATGTTAGTACCTACTAAAAAAAGTGGAATCTCTTTTTTTTTTTTTTTTTTTTTTTTTTTTTTTTTGTCCAATGGAAAATCTTATAATTATTTGACACATGTAATGCACTAAATTTACAAATACTTAAATTCTCCATTCATTTCATTTATACTTTTATTTTATAAGAATATAATGAGAAAACTTAGAAATGCTCATAATGAAATGAGCATTTACCAATATTAAAAAATATTTTGCAAAAACAATAACGAAGGAAAAGAAAAGAAAAAAGAAATTCTGAATTGCTTTTTTTTCTAAATACTATTACAGATTTAATTTTTCACTTTTTAAATGAAATGATAGAAATATAAAAATCAATCATCGTATTACAAATACATAAATAAACACACTAAAAACATTGTTACAAGAAAATACTCTAGGTTTAGTTAATGCATAAGCATAACTGATTATAAATATCGGAATTGTTACTTAGTTCTGTTTCTAACTGTCATTGAAAATAAACTATTTCATTCGTAACAGACCAAAGTTTTCAAAATACTACCTTTATGTCTACTTTAAGTTGAAGGTGAAAGATTTTTTTGAGGATTATTATAGCTTTGAATGGCCTTTTCTTCTTAGATGAGAGATTTTGTTTCCAGTCACTGTTATTGTCTATAAAGCATGTCAACCATTTGTTCTTATATACATTTCTTATATACATTTCTTTCTTTAAAAAAATATATGAAATGTTTTGGAAAGTTCAAAGTCTCAAGAATAAAATATTGAATTCCTTAGTTTATAATTTATTTTAAATTCGGAAGAAAAGTTTATGTAAATTACCAGTTGGAAACTTTGGATGTATTTTTATTATTATTAGTGATATTTAGTATACATTGGTATTTCAGTCATTGTTCATAAAGATTGACCTATTTATTCTAATATCAATTAATTTCTTTTTTAAAGAATTTCAACTGTTCTACAAAGTTTAAAACACAAAGCAGCAAATACTTTACATTATATTTTATTTGAAATTAGTCTTCTACTTTATATTACTTAATTTACTTTATATTTCATTTGAAATAACTGAATTATCATTTAGAATTACAAAATATATTTAACTATTAATTATATTATTAATTATATGTTTATATTTTAGTTACGGTTATTGTCTATAAAATTTGATAAGTGTTTGTCATAAATTGATAATTTTCTGTTAGAAGAATTAAAGACATTATAACAAAATTTACGATTTTAAGAACAGGGTATGAAATTTTCTTCGGTACAATTTATTTTAATTTTTTTTACCACATTACCAGTTGAAAAATCTAAAAATTCCTTAACGAGTTTTATTAGCGAGTTTTCTGTTTTTTTTATACTTAAATAACTTCAGGTTTTTTTTAATTCTTTATTTAAATATAAAAACTGTATTCTAAGGAAATATGAAAATTATACTATTTCCTGAATGGACTGGAACTTCTGGAAGAAACTCAAAGAGGAAGATAAACTTATTGCTCGTATAGAGAAAATATCATGCAATAGCCATCAATTCGATTTGAAATTAAAAATATAATTAAAGAATAAAAACGATCATTAATATATTAAACAAGTAATATTAAATGGTAGAGAGTTAAAATAATTAATAAACATTACGATATACATGAAATAAAAATAGCTCATAAGAATACTAAATAAGAATACTTATCTTAATCATAACGGAAAATTGTCCTTACGCTTAAGCGAGAAAAAAAAGAACTTCAAAATAATTCTTTTGTCTGCCTTTCTTCAATTTTAAGCATTTCCTTTTCTATCAATTTCCCTTCAGAAAGGAAATGAAAATATCACCGTTTTTTTCTGCTTATTTTTATCATTTTATTTCTTTATTTTTTTATTTTAGCACCATCAGCTGTGAGAGAAATTGGACCTTAACAATATTAACATGATGCGTTGAGCAATCAAAGAAAATCTGAGGAACCTCTTTTTTTTTATTCAATTTATTCATTTTCAATTTTTTTCTCGACAAACTAATTTTTATTTTTTTTTCTCAAAAATAAGATACACAGATTCATTTTTACAAATTCATGGAAGAATATTGTTCACAGCAGTTAAGACAATGTTTAAAAAAAATTATTACTGTCAAAAAGAAAATCTTTTTTGCAAAAAGCGGTATGCAGGCAAACTCGTTATTGAATTAGTTAATCTGGTGTTCTTGGCGCAATAGCCATTTATGGCTATACCCAGTGATTAGAAAAACGTTTTTCAGTTTATTACAGCTACAACTACTCTGTCACAAATACAGGGTGTCCCGAAACGACGGCATAAACTCTGCACAGCTGGATTCCTCGTTGGGAGTACATAAAAACTGCCCAAAGAAGCATTCCTGTACGATCCATAGTTTACGAGAAAAATACGAAAAACAAAGTATGACGCCACTGCCTGTTTCAAGAAATAAACACTTTACTGGACATATCCACGGCGTGCTCAAGCCTGCCTCGACATGCACGGCGGACACTTTGAACATCTGCTTTAAATTGTGCGTAGTATACTGCTGTTGATGTGTTCAATAAAGTGCTTTTTCCTGCACCGACAGTGACGTCATACTTTATTTTTCGTATTTTTCTCGAAAAACTATGGATCGTACAGGAACGCTTCTTTGGGCAGTTTTTATGTACTCCCAACGAGGAATCTAGCTGTGCAGAGTTTATGCGGTCGTTTCGGGGCACCCTGTATAGTTAACTAGAACTACTTTTTTTAAAAATGTAGTGACTACAAACTACTTTGGAATTAGTAACTACTTCACTACTTTAAGGGGACGAACTTAACTTACACCTATGCTCAAAATGGTTTTGAATAAGAAATTGCCTTATATTAATAATAAAGGAATGACTAAGAAATATTTATTCATGTTTATATAAGGCAGTTTGTTATTCCAAAATATTTTTTTTCGAATTTTCTCATTTAACCTTTAACTTTTTACGCTTTCTTTGAAAGCGAATATTTAATTTAAGAAATGCGAAAATAGCAAATAATTGCAATTTTTAATTGTTTAATGCTCTTTTGTTTCCTCTAGGAGATTAAGTAGTACATCGAAAATACGTCCCATTTCTTAGAAATAACATCAACGTTTCACGAGTGTAGACTCGTGTTTGAAAGTGTGACCAAAGTGATTAATTGCCCATTTTTCGTAATGGCTAATTTTAATATTAGTTCTACTTAATACGTAATTTCTGTTAAAGTTCAGTAGCAGCCACAGGTCACATTCATTGCACCCATTGAACCTGTGAAGTTTTACAACCATCAAATTCGGAAAAGTAGTTGCGCTAGAACCCTGTTTCTTTTCTAAACTAAAGTTAAAAGTTTTTTTTATTTCCAATGCGGCAGGCGATACAGACATTATCCTAACTCCGTACAGAGATAATAGAAAAAGAAAAATACAAATGCAGAAAAGAGATTATACAAAATACAAAACAAAAGCAAAACATCAAACGCAAAAATTAAATCAAGAATTTAAATTGAACAAAAGGTCTATGGCCTCCCAGTATCAGGAGTAGATGCAGTTCTTGGTGAGAACTGAACAGTTCAGCATTCATCGTCGCACCACTGCAGCAGAGGGGGCTGGCAGGATTATCCACTATTTTAAGACGGAAAAGATGAGCGTATAAGCAATCGTGCTGGGTAGCAAGATGAAAGGCAGCTACAGCACTGCTTCTTGGGCAATCGGGGAGATTAAGGATGTTATTTCTCCACTATTTTCTTTTGTCCATTTTTTTAGCAATGATATATATGTTGTCTTAAGTGCATGATTAATCATTAATGAAGTGGACTTATAGCTAACCAAGTTATTTGGGCTTGATTAACAAAACAACCTTTTTTGGCCAGTGCATCCGCTTTTTCGTTGCCGGGGATACCACAGTGGAATGGGATCCATTGCAAGGCAATCGTTTTATATTTTTCACCCATCTCTCTCATTAAAGATCTACATTTCACAATGGACAAAGAGCTAGGAGCTTGAGAGCAGTTGGTAATGGCCAGAATCGCAGCTTGGGAATCCGAGTAGATGACAGCTTGATCGAAAAGAGAAGGACGAGCATTTAAATGAGTTAAGGCTACTTCGATTGCTTCAACTTCACCATCAAAAGCGGTCTTGGCTGTTGTCAACGAAAGGTAGTGGGAGAAATACTCACAATAAATACCAGCACCGGCAATGCCATCTATCCCAAGCTTTGAGCCATCTGTATATATGTGCAACCATCTTTCAAAGAGGAAAACGGTTGTGGATAGTCTCCATCGCAGCTGCTGCACAATCCTGGGTATTTAACACAGGACTCTTAAGGTCCAGGTGATGTAATATTTCTAAAGTTAAAAATAGTTGCCAGGAATCGCTATAAACTATTGTTTTTTTTTATCAAAAAATTACTGTAGTGAGAAAAAATTTTTTAAAAAAAAGTAGTACACTACTCTACAAACTGCAAAAATGTAGCAACTGCAGTAGTTTCACTGCTTGTAGTGCACTATATCTGTCCACTGATTATACCGTTCCTACAACATGGTTTGAAAGATAATCCTTTGTTAATTCAAAGCTAAAATGATTAATACAATCAGCTAGCCTTGAGGTATGAGTAGAAATTATCGAGAGATAAAAGCAATGATGGATTAAAGCTACTGAAGCGTTTTTTTTTTTTTTTTTTTACTCTGAACGCTCTGGATCAAAATATGTTTCATAATAAATGGTTCCTAATTTTAAAAAATTGAGCTTTATAAATTTATAACTCATCATTTTCGTCACTTTTTTTTATCATAATATTATCTTAAAGTTTTTAATGGGCCCTATCTTAAATTAAAAATCTACAAATTTGCTCACAAATTAGAAGACAGGTCATGGATTACAGCTCTTACTGTCGACAGATTAACCGAGCGAGTTATTTCTATTCAAGTTAGTTTCTTTAAAGAGTTCTCGGCAAAAATTAGTTTACCATGAGTTATTTTATCTTTTTATCTTTGTTCCATATTGCATTATTACATCGTTAAGCGTAAGTCATGCGTATTAAGTACAGATCAACTGCCTAACAATGGTATGATAATGAAATAAAATAACTATTCTTTCAATGCATCTCTATGAAACTTAAAGTTACTTTGTATTCGATAGTGTTGTGTTTAGTTGTTAAAGATTATATAAAGATTTCTCAAAAATATGAAATAAATTAAATTAAATTTGCTTTGTACATTTATTCCAATTTTAAGTTAATAAATAATTTAGCTATATTTCTTAACTGGAAACTGATGAATGTTATTTTTAGGTATGACGCGTACTTATTTTGTTAGAATTGACTCCAAACTATAAATAGTATATAAATATTTTAAATTAAATTAAATTAAATTAAATTAAATTAAATTAAATTAAATTAAATTAAATTAAATTAAATTAAATTAAATTAAATTAAATTAAATTAAATTAAAGATTAGACAATGGCTTTTCTTAGATTAATAAGGAATTTGGCAATGTTTCTACTTATGACGCATCGATGTTTTTTTAAGTATTGCTTCTAATTTATATAGATTTTATAAAGATTTATTAAGCTGTTAAATTGAATTGAAATTTAGATAATAAATTTTCTTAGATTATAAAAGAATTTGTCTATATTTCTAAGCTTGAAACTTACGAAAACTATTTTCGGGTATTAAGTTTATATTTATTTCAAAATTAATTAAAAGCCTGGTTTTTAAACTTATTTGTAATATTCAGTGCTTTTGTGAACTCGAAAATAATGTACAGAATTATGGATCATTAAGCAAGTTAAAATAACATACTTATGCAATCTAATTCAGCATATAATACTTGATTCAATCGTCATGCTTGCGAATAATACATGGAATAATAATTTGTACATAAATTAGAATATCATAGTTAGTATCAGCTCTTCTGATATTTGACGTTAGATAGTGAATTCAATTTAAAAATTCATGTAGTAGTCTTTAGTGATACTTGTCCTTTTTAAACTGAGAAAATATTATTTATATTTTAATTACATTAAATTTGTCTTAGTATTTACTCCAAAGTTAACCCAATTTCTGCATGATTTCTAACGAAAGAGAAAGAAGCATATAATCATAATTTTTTTAAAAATAAAATTCACTATTCTTAAAAGATGAATTGAAAAATTAAATATTATCCATAAGTTTAGCTATTTTAATATTCACAATTGTGATATTAACTGTATTTTTCTTACAAATTTACGTATAAAAATTAAACACGTTTTCTTATTCTAGAATATCTATACACATGTTCACAGTGCAACCAGTAAGTGAAACATATTCTGAGATAAAACAAATTATTGCAAAAATTAGCACATATAAATGATTAAAATCTTCATTCGCTTTAAAAATATGTAATTAGGAAAGAACTGTCAACAAGTTTCAAGCTCTTCAAAACAAGCGCATATTTTCAAGACTTGACTGGTGTGAGGTACGTCTTGCTTCATTTCCGTACTTTACACCTGGAAAATTCATTTACGTGTGGTAAGACTTGAAAATGAGCTCCTGTTTTTGAAGAGCTTGAAGCACGCCGACTGTTTTTTTCTATTGGTATATTTTTGAAGCGAATGAAGTTTTCAACCAAGTAATGTCTTACCACTTCAGTTTCTCGGCATTATTTATTTAATAACGCATATGTTTTACACACAGAAAATTTTGTAAAATTAAGTATATATTCAAATTTTAAGAAGGAACAGTTTTGTAAAATTGCATCACAGTTATAACGCTTTAGTAAACAAATAAAAAATTTCATATCTTCTTCGCTTTATAACGGAAACTTCTAGAGTACCACATGCTACGAATAAAAATGAAAGATCTTTTCCCACATCTTCCTGTGATTAAAATTTAAGATACGCTTCAGATTGATCTCGTGCTGTTCATGGGAAAATCGAAAGAAAAGAATTGAAGAAAAGATTACGAAGCATCTGATCAATAAGTTAAATTGATTTTTGTCACTTTGCATATCTTTTGGATTGTCGAGTGGTTAATTCACAGCATGAACGAAAAAGAGAATAAATGCTGTAAACCAAATTGTTTCTTTCTAAATTCTGTTATTTTAGTAAGAAAATTACATAAATATCCATTATTTGTTTTTTGTAATAAAAAAAACATGCTAAACAATGTTTGTTAAAATATGCAAGTAATCACTCACAGTGAAACAAATCTTAAGACTTCTCCATAAGAAACTTTTGAACCTCCTACTCTTCCATCAAATTTTAATAGATAATATATTCAAAACTAAAAAAGTTAAAGCACTAAATTTGTCACTATATTTTTAGACAGTTTGCCTTTTCAGAGAAATTAGAAAAAAGTCCTGTTTTTTTTTGTTGTTTTTTATAAAAAGATAGAAAAAATTAGTAATTTATATAAATTTATTTATTTATTTTAAAAAAATTTGGGTGATTTTATTCAAATCAAATCAAAAATTTAAAACTTTAAAAAGAATAACTTTAGTTTCATTGAAAAATAAACACATACAGATTAAGAGCATTTTTATTTATCTATTCATTTATTTATTTATTTTGAATTCATGCGCTAATAATTTTTTTATATTTCCAGAATACTCTTTAAATTTTAAAATGACATTAAAAATTCAAGATTCTTTTAATAAGAAATATTTGGAAATAATCTTTTAGTAACCTATTTTAATAAGAAATTAAACTTTTTTCCCATCCTCTATGATCCAAAACAAATACAGAATCAGATAAATATTATTAAATGCAAGATAATATGAAAATGCAAGACAAAAAAAAAAACTATGAACATAAAATTATGTGGTTTTTTAACCATATACAATTAGCGTGATTTCAGAACCATAAAAAAACTCTAACTGGACATTAGAGATAGTTTAGCAGCTTTATGGTACTTGACATTTATGCGTGAAGGGGAGTATCGTATTCTAATAGTCCAAGGTCACAAATTGGGGTGTGCAGGACACTGGAAACTCGTCATGTGTTGAAGGGAATGGAAGAAATTTTGTAGTGTAAGCGCTGGAACCTGAACCTTCGTTCTGTCTCTCATGAGATTGACAGATTAGCTCTCTCAGCCATGATATGTGCACGTGACTTTATTAGGAGTCTAGTCGGTGCGATAAAATTCTGGCTGTTTAATCGTATTTGATGAAAGCAGTTATTAATCGGTTTTCTCACAGTTAACAATTTGAACATTATATTATTTATTGTTATCTGACTGTTTTGCTTGAATATGGTAAATTAGCAATTTAATTTATATTTAACCATTTTTTCAAGAAATTTCTTGCAACGTACTGAGAAAATTATGGTAAAAAGTACCAGCACATTAGATTTTACGGTAAAATGGAATTTTTGGATGCTGCAACTAGGGTGCCAGTACTTTATACCACAATTTGATCGAGAATTATTTACTACAGAAGCAAGTTTGAATATACCTTATTCGGTGCTGTATGTTTACTTTCAGTTAAAAGAAAGAAGCCTACCACAACATAATAATAATCAGTTGCACTTCATTAATTAGTAATTTTTATGAAGTTTATTTACTGCAATAAATTAACTAAGATTTAAATTATTAAATAGCCATTTTAATTAGTGAATGATCATGATTGTGGTGACTAAATAATCATCACATACATGAATAATATTTTTAAAATTAAGTTTTAATGTATAAAATTTCCAACTCTGCATGATTTACTTTTTAATCATCTTAATTAACACCTTATAAACAATTGGATCAATTTATAAATATACATTAAATGAAGTTTTACCTCACCCACTGTGGATTTAAATAACAAAGGAACTAGACTTAATTACCACAATTAGCTCAAATAAATTGAGTAATTAATGTCAATTCCTAAAACTTACTATTTATCTTCATCGAATTTACCTTCCAAGCAAATTAATACTAAGCAAATAAAGAAACTATGCGTTCCTTTATTTCATGGATTATCTTTTATTTGAACCAAAAAAAATGTCAGAGAAAATTTTTCAAAGGTAACAGATATAATTATAAAAGAAAACTGAAGCAATAGCATTTACAAAAAAATAATTATAAAAAAGCATTCTGACTTCTACGTTATTCTTAACTTAAAGGTATTCATAGTATTCTTTATGATTTTTAAGCAAAACGTATTTAATAGCTAAAAAAACTGTAAAACAATTCGATTATTTAATTTTTATAAGACAATACTAAAGAACCTAATGCTTTTAACGAAATTAACCTAATTGTTGATGTTTGTTCAGGTCACATGTTTATGATTTTTTTAGTGATTATGGCTTTTGAAACATACTATTATCAACTACACTGATAATATAAACACTATATTTGCTTCAAAAATTGCAAACGTGGAAAAAATCAACATATTTCGAGCATTCAAAAATATTCATATGAATTCTTAATACTCAGTTTAGGACATTAGGTCTTCTTCATCATAAATAGCTCTTGTAAATGCAGCCTGCACTGATTTGCCTCGTTCGGCTGCCACAGTTTTTCTAGTTTTGTTCTTCCACTTTATTTTATTTCCAATTTTTAATTGGCAATTTGGCGCTTTTCATTTTAATCTCATTTGTTTTTAACGAGTCTGGAGAATAGGTTATTATTTGTAACGACTTTTCAATCTTTCAAATTTCTGAATAAAATCAAATTTTTACACTGCCAAGCATATTTTTCTATTTAGTTTCTTAGGATTATTAGCTGCCAAACTTGAAAATTAGTGGATTTACTAGCTTAATGCTTACATTGTTATGTTAAAGCCCCTAGAATGAAAATATTCAGTACCACAAATGAATACCTTTAACATAAATTGAAAAAATGCTATGATGTCAAATTGCTCTTTCGTCGATTCTTCGAAATCTAACAAAACTAGTTAGTTTTATTCAGATTTTCAGAAATGAAACATTTCATTAATTCAATTAAAAGTTTGTCCCGCAGTGGACTGATCGTTAAGACACGGTTCCCAGCAGATCACCGAAGTCAAGCATCACTGGCTACGGTCAGTGTGCGGGTGGGTGACCACTTGGATCAGTCTGCGTAGGGACCGAGGGTGTGCGGTATTGGTCCTCGTTAAACTGTGCTACCGTAAAGTGCTCGACTTCGAGCGCAGGTCGTCGGGCTACCGAAGCGGGGGTGCCATCTCCTCCGCAGAGGATCAAAATTGTGATGGCATGTCTTCGGATCATCCTCCGGGATGTTTCCCAGACCGTCGCCAATAGCCCATTGTGCAGCTCTAGTGCGGCGTAAATTAACAACAACAACAACAATTAAAAGTTTTTAAGTGAAAAATATTTTTAAGGATCATAAAAGTTTATTAAACTTTATTCGAGATATTTCTAATCACTGATTTTAAAATTGCACAAAAATTTCAGTTTTATTAACTTTAAAACACGATTTAAACATACGCTTTCGCTCAATTGTAAACTCAAATTAATTCAATTTCAAACTCAATTATTCCAATTAGTTAATTTAAAAAAACTATAGGTTTATATTTTCTTTTTGTAAAAAAGTAAAACGAAGTTTAAAACCCCGTAGTGATATCTGAATTAGATGTGAAAACTCTTAAATATTAAATTCAACTTACTATTAAATTCAACTTAATATAAAATGTCATTTCTTAAAATATGATATCTCAGAATACAAAGTTATTCAGGCATGAAATTATTCGGTATTGGGCATAAAATATAATTTAATATGCTTTTTGAGAATAAAGTAACTAAGCGTTCTTCTAACCAATTTTTGTAAAATTGAAATTCTTATTTCAAACAATATTCAGATTGCTTTTGTTGGGCATAAAAAGCGAGCGTACTTTTATTGATTATTATAAGACATTTACTGTGCGTGTTACACTTCAAATCTAATTCCTGATTTCAAATTTATTATAATACTGAAATAATGTAGCAACATTTATTCTGAAATAAATCGCACCTAAGTATTGTTTTATACATCATACTCTAATTTTATTTCTTATAGCAGAAATTATTCATTCTATAAACTTAATATATTCGATAAAATATACATATACTAAATTTATTGTATTATCTATATAGAACAGTTTTACTATAAACAGAATACTTTATAATAAAACTAATTTACTGTAAGAATTGTATATAATTTTATACAAAAAAATTTTGGTACATGGAGGAACAAATTCTGCTTAATTTACTGTACTGTATTGTAAAGATATTTCTGATATAAAAAAACCATAATTCTAGTAATAAAAATTGAAATATATGGTATTTAAACCTTTTTCTGTGTAATTTTTCTGTCATGTGGCAACAGTATACCGGAAATTGTGGTTTTCAAAATTATAGTATTTATTACTACACATTTATTAAAAAACACAAAACTGTAATTTAACTAAGAAATTTATTTTAATGACACTATCATAGGTATCATGATGAAATTACCAAATTTTAACACATTTATCAAATTTTATCACATATTATAACACAATATTTTATTCTTACTTTTACCGAATAAATTACGAAAATGCTTCGGTAAAAATTACCGAGGTTTCTAGTATTTCTGTTGAGACAGAAACAAGGTAAAATTTACCATATTCTGGTAGTTTTTACCATACTTTTTTTCTCAGTGTACAATTGCTTTTTAAGAAAAACCACATTTCATTTCACCATTTTTTCTACATTGTTGTGGTTCAATGCCTCTAAACATAGTCTTTTCTTTGCTTCTTAAAATTAATTTTACTAATGCCTTTCAACTTTAACTTTACTAATGCCTTTCAACTATAACTGTACTAATGCTTTTTAACAATAACTTTACTAATGTCTCACAACTTTAACTTTACTAATATATCTTAACTTTAACTTTGGTTAAAAAAACATTACTTTAGAGGAACATTTTTATAGTTACTTCATTTGGAACTATAAAAGTATATAGTTAGAATTTTGTATGCAAAAAGCATGCAAAATTCATTATGAAAATTCATCAATTTGTTTAGAAAAAGTTTATTAAATTTTGCATTTCTAAAAACATACATACATATATTCACATATATACATATATTTTTTTTCCTTACTTTATAACTAGTTATTCTTGATAACTCTACATAGTTATCAAGAGTAATATTAAATATTTGCAAAATTACTATAAAATTATGTTGTAAAATTAGTAATAATATAGTTGATATCCATAATTAATTATAAATCAATATGCAATGTAAAAATGGTGTTTATATTTTTCCCCAAATTTAAGAATAATTTCAAATAGAAAACCAATTTGATATTATTTTCTATTTTTTTAAAAATTATTATTTAAATTGTGAGAAACTAAAGTACTTTTGGAATTATAGACTGCTATGCATAAATATCTTGTAGATAATACTAATTTTAATAACCCACCTAATTTTAAGTTTTATTACTAAAAAAGAGAATATATGTTTTCTTTACTTTAACATTAAAAAATATCAGCGTAACCGTTATACATAGTTAAAGATAGTTTCATTTGAAAACAAATACAAACATAAACTGATCACAAAACACTTTAAATGTATTAAATCATTTTTACTAACACTCTGTCTTGTTAGCGAAAATGTAATCTTACACTCGATATTTTTAACCCATTAATGAGTATCCAGATTTCTTAAATCTTTACCGAAACTCCGTGTCTCATAACGATGCAGGTCATAAAAGGGTTTTCTGAACGTCTACCTTTCTTCATTTTACCGATAAACATAACTTTTGGTCTGTCAAAATTCTGACTCCATTAAAGTACTTTTATTTCCACTCTTGTCCTAAGATAGATGGAATTAAATGTTTAAATTCTTTTCTGTCTTTTAACACCAGAAATTTTTCTCATTTTGCAGCCAAATACAACTTGTGGCTGGTCAAAATTTTGACCACATTTTAACAGATTATATTCCTTAAGTCTTCATTGGAACTCAAGTTTAGATGGAAATACAAGTTTAAATCATTATCTCACTTTTAGGAGAATGAATTTTTTACCAGATAACCACTAAATCAGAATATATCCTTAACAATCTAGCCTTTTTCAGACTAATAAGAGTGCTCAAATTCCCACTGGGACTCTGTGCCTCCCCCTCCCAAGCCATTGAAAGTTATGCATATTTCCTAAATGGGGCAAAGCAAAATTTATCGTCATTTATTGTTGCCTAATTATCATAGTTTTTGTCATAGACAAACAACCAGGCTCAAACTCAAAAGAAGAAAACAATGAAACAAAATATGTAATAAGTTTTAAATACTGCTGTTTTCGAATAGACTTGAAGGAAGAACATAACTTTATTTCTGGCAAATCCGAGGCGATGTACCCGACGTTTTTTTAACAATTCTATGTCTTAGGTCTTCGTTTTTCATCTTTTTAGTCTGAAAAAAATGCAGGTTTAAAAATGTATTTTTCATTTTATTTTTAAAAATGCAATTTATTGATTACACTAATTATTTTTTCTTCGAGTATTATTAATTAAACTTTAAAAATAAGCTTTAAGAAAATAACTTTTGAAATAAACTTTTCATAAACTTATAATAAATTTAATTTTATCTCTTCTGTCCTCCCTTCCCCCTTTTTTTTGTCTTTTTTTATCCATTTGAAAAACGCAGTTTTTAATTTTTTTTTCCATCTTAAATTCATTTAATACACTCATTAGTTGAACTTCAAGCATTATTAATTAAAACTATTAAAGTGACATTTATTTTTTAACATACCAAATAATATAATTCAATATTTCTACATGACTACATTTTTTACGAACGATTTTTTGTGGTTATAGATCAAATTAAATCCATCTTCAAATTTATTTTTTAAATTTTCCATTCATTCAGTTTTATTTTCCTGAAAAACAACTTATTTTTTTAGTTGTAATTACATTGCCATAAAAATGCGATTAAAAGCGTGGGGCTTAAAAGTAGATAAATAACAAAAAGTTCTTTGAGTCATGACGTTATAAAAGACAATGTTCCAAATATCAAATAATAAAAAAAGCACATTGTTCTATCATCTTTTTTTTCCTATGTAACCGAAGACCAAATTGAAGAAAATTGAATTTTACGGGTCTTTACTAAAACCGGACGAGCTCCGAAAAAAATTGAAAGCTATCACTTTAGATAAGAAAAAGAAATCGAGTTTTAGATCTGAATGGTATCGTATTGTTATGTTGTTTATATTTTTTTATTGTTCCATTTATTCTGAGATATTTCTTTTAATCTTAATAGAAGTTGCTAATCCGAAAAATAAACATACAAACAATTAATAATAAGTTTAATTATTTTAAATGGAAACTAAAAAAAATATTTGCTTTAAAATGCCTTTTTTTTAATGCAAAAAGAAATAAATGGTAGGGAAAGGATTTTTTTTGTTTTTGTTATCATTTAAAATGAATAAATATTAACAGCTACGTATGAAACAGAGATCTAATATAAAGAATTTTTAAAATTATTAGTTGTTTAATTAATTAGTTGTTTAATTTATTAGTTGTTTAATTTAATTTATTAGTTGTAAAAAAGCCGCTGAAAGATCATTTTTAACGTTTCTACTGAAAACATTTTACACTTAAATTTACATTTTTGATAATTTGAATGCATTTTTTAATGTAGGTCATAAAATACAGTCTATCTGAAAATTTCTAAAAATAAAATAAAATATAATCAATATTAAAATGTAAACGATTTTTAAAACATATAAAGTTTTTTTATGCAACATTTTTTTTACTTTATAGAAAAAAAAACTGTTCAAAGATAGATACAGATTTTACAGTTCTTAATCAATCCCCGGTCACTCAAAAAATTCTTTTTTTACACACTTTTTCAATATATTTGACAGTTTAAAGCTGTTTTTTACCCTAATCATAAGCGGATTAAAACTGTCAATTCAAATTCTAGTTTTTGCTTTGCATTTTTGCTTAGCATCAGATAATTTTATCTTTTTTTCAAATTATTTAATAATTTTTTTCTATCCTTGTTCTCACTTGTAAGAAATTATTTTACTGTTTTGAACATTGCATAAGTAAACTTGCGATACTATTTCATAGTCGAATTGATAATTTACCTGATTATTATCTTTTTTTAAATATAACTTTTTGGTAAGTTAAATTGTCGCATATTTTTATAAGTTACGTTTTTTTAATAAAATAATAATGTTTTTTTTTGTTTTGTTATGGCAGAGTTATTTTGTTAAAATAACAGCACTTATCAGCTTAAATAACCTACCTGCTTAAATAACCACTCCTATTTAAAAAACACTATATTTCTTCTAAAATAAGCGATTTAATGCTGATACACCAACTGGCATTTTTTTCTGTAAATTTAGCTTTTTTTACAGTGCAAATATTGTTTGTGTCGGCGTAAAATATAAGAATCAAATTGGTTAAGATCCAAATTATTCGACGGTTTAAATTTTTTGTTGAGTATTCAGGCACATTTACATTTAGGCTCATGTATGAGCATGAGCACTTGTACAACTGTTGAATACTGCTATATTCCTAAAGGAGTTCATTAATTTAATTTAAATGGATGGGAGAACAACTCCCTCCGTCATATTAATTTGTTCGAAATTATTTTCGAAATATCACTCTCAAACAAAGTGACCATACTTTCTAATTTGTAAACATCTAAAATTATATTTTCAATAAATTTCAATTTTGTTCTTTTCTTTTCTCTAAAACATTTGAATAAATTGAACTATTTACAAATGATAATATCACACTCAAATGGTTTAAGGTATAGTCCATAGCTAATAATGCATAAGCAAATTACTATTTAGTGAACTATATATAGACAAGAAGACAAAGTATCACACTCAAACGGGTTAAAGTATAGTTCATAGCTAATAATGTATAAACAAATTGCTATTTAGTGAACTATATATAGACAAGAAGACAAAGTGGTTACTTTACCGAAAAAAAACCTGTCAAACTGCAAGCAGAATCCTCATTTGTAATATGTTAGTTTATTATATCTTGTGATTAGAAACTTCATATTCTCCAAAATAAGCTTTTCAGGCGAGTAAATATGTGAGAAGATAAAGCTGACTGACTTCTTGACAAGGTCAACTATTGCCCTTGAAAGAATTACTCAATAACAGGGGGTTAAAGACAAAATAAGGAAGGAAAATTTATCATGAGTTTCATATTTTTTCATCGACCATAAAGTTTGTAGTTCTTAAAAAATACTTTTTTGTGAATACGGAAATTACAAGAACTTTTCAACACTTGATTCATCGAAACTAATTAGTGATATTTGACTTTTTTGGATTTTTAAATGTGATTTATTTTTACACAACGTCTAATAAAATTGAAAAATGAATTAATTAATTTTATGTATGGAATTTTAAGTATCTGACTTTTTTGAAATTCAAGTTCTCAGGAGCTTTTCAATCAATTTTACTCAAATTTTGAATTTTGCCATGTTAAGTTATGCTCTTTAAAATGATGCAAAAGATTGTATTTCAATTGTATTCCAGTTCAAAATGTTTTGACCATTATTAAAAAAATAATAATGAATGATAAATATTTACTGAAAGTTATTTTTTGCATGGAATTATCTGTGGATAAACGAATTGTATAATTGTATGCAAATTTTTTTTAAATTCGGTAAAAAAAAGTTCTCAGAAAATTGCAAAATACGCAAAAAGTAAAATTAACATTAAGTGGTCCGAACTTTGGACTGCTCTCCTGACCAAACTATTGAGACAATATTTTACAGACTGCAGGCACCTCCCATATTGTGGGGGTCGGAAATCCGAATTGGTTGAAAATAAGGTATATTTATTCAGAGAAAGTACGTTTTTGTGTCTGATTACGTAACTAAAAATATCGTCTTCACTTATTAGTTAGTATATTTAATGTCAACCACTTGAGCCATAAAGATTGAGCCCTAGAACGTGAATCCGATCATTAGATCAGAAGTTATTCTGGGTGGTCCTTTTTTGCGTACTATAAGTGCTGCTGTAATAAATTTTTAACACTTAATGAAACGGAGAAATACCCTAATATCACTATACTACATGTTCATGGTACCTACTACATAACACTTATTTTGTATTTGTTGCTTATTTTGGTGCAGCTTCATACTATGAGATTTACCATATTATGACTTAGAAGTGCAACCATTCAAAAGAAAGATTAACTATACAAATAGCATCATTTAACCTGTGATATCAGAATTTACCATAATTTTCCTATGCCTTAAATGATAACTTCAATTTTGTTTTTTAAGTTTTTGTTATATTTCTATGAAGTTTATCGAGACACTCTTGAACAACATAAGTATCACTGTAAGAAACACGTGGTTTCATATACCTTTTGAATTTGGTTCCGTAATCGTCTATGTTAGGAAATTAACATTGATTTTACTTGTGATAACGTAACTTAGAGAGCCAGAGAAAAATAATTCATAAAAATGTGTTGTCGAACTATTTTAAAATTTTCATTCCCATCAAATTTATTACATTCAATAATGGTTCACTTTTTAGTTATATTTTTAAATAGGTTGAGACAAATTGAAAAATCAATCTTAGACTTTTCATAAGAATGTGCATTCAAAAATTAATTTTTCAATTATATTTTTGAACAGGTTAAGCTACAAATTGAAATATATATCACATGATCCAATTTTTGGCTTCCTCTCTTACATTTATTTTGAGGGCCACAAATCCGAATCAGTCAAAAAGAATACAGAAAGATTATGTTTTTGCACCTTATTTCAAAGCTTATTCAATCGATTATATAAAAAGCTTAATCTACACTACCCTACAATAATGGAAGAGTATCTTAGAGGTTTCGATATTTTTTTTAAATTTTTGTAACCAATTTCTAGTGAATTGTAGTTAGCAATGAATGATAAAATTTTTATTTAAATATATTAAAAATTTCAAACAATTTTCTAAACAATATTTGTACTTTTCGAAAAAATGCTCTGAACGATCAGGGGTATTTCCTGAAATTTCATTTTGTTCTATTAAGCAAGATTTATTAAAAATGAGACCTAGATTGTGGAACATCATCCCCCATAAAGCTGTGTTTTTTTTTCTTATACTGTCATATGTTGGCTTCCGGACGATTATTGTAAAGCATTATCATTTGTTATTAAATTTTGTTTAGGAGACAAAATAAAATTTGTGGAAAACCCCTAATAGTTTTGAGATTAGAAAGTACAAAAACTACTTAGAAAATCGTTGAATCTTTTTAAATTTTGAAGATATTCAAACTAAATTTTTTTCATTAGTTGCCAAAAACAACTTACTGCAAAATTAAGAAAATTTTGAATTTTTTCCGCTTATGCGCAGTATAACGGAAATGCCAAAAATACTTATATCTTGCACAGTTCTTAACATTTGTTTTTAAATAAATAATATTGCAATTAATTTTAAACTGCTCCAAAAATATTGTTTGATTCCCTTGAAAATTTACGCAGTTATAACAAAAAATGTACGACGAAAAATCCATTTTTTATAAAAATGTCCACATCTCCATAAATACAGGTATTTACTCTAGTTTTAGGAAATTTAATGCAGGTTATTTCAATAAGCAACTGACGTAACTGATTCAAGTTACAAACGTATTGTTTAATTTTCAGTATAGGGTATAGGTTGTTCAAAAATACTTGTTTTCTCCCGTAATTTATTGTCTGTCTTTCAAAGCTCTGAAAGCTTTAAATCTTATTTCTAAGTAATAAAATCATGAACTAAACATCTCTAAAGTTATAAAATAATCCTTTAAGTACTGCTTGAGAAATTTAAAGAATGTCAAAAACTCAAAGTGTCACTTCCCTTTATGAAGGGTAGTGTATATTTAAAATAGGCCTTTAAAATCAATGAAAAATCTTAGCATTAAATTTTAATAATAAAATCAAAAATTATCCTTTGGTGAAAGAAAAGTAAACTACAGTAAGTTAGATGAGTTAAGTATCAGGAAGCTTACTGTTATGGTACCAAAATATATAGTGCTCTAAAACTCAGATTTATAATTTTACCAGAAAAGACTATATTTGTGCAGTTAACTTTACCATGTAAAACAGATTATCTATAATTGAAGTCTTGGGGCAATATAGTGATAAATTTATTTATTTCAGATGTTTTCATTTTACTTTGCTTCTGAATATTGTTTCCAGATTTTAAATGCTTGTGGAATTCATATTAGTATTTTCTCGTAAGCAATAAAACATTCCCCAAACCACTCTATTGTTAATGAATAACTTGAATCCATAAAAAATGTTTTCAATTCTGCCTGCTATTTCCATTAAATTTTGTTTACCATTCAATTTAAAAAACTAAAGAAATATATTATGATGAGTGCACAATTTTTGGTACAGTGAGCATCTTAGAATTATAAATTTTTGCAGTTTAACACTATAGCTTAAATACTTTCTCTCGTTTATACATAAAAAAAACTAAATAAACCATATGTTAATTTTTTTTTATTCTTTCAGTTGCGAGTTAGTTTTTTTAAGGAAACTGTTTTTTTAATTTACATCTAAAGCAACCTAAGAGTTGAAAGAGAGTGAAAAATAATAAAACTGAATTTAGCTTCTCATTACTCCAGAGAAATTATAATGTAAGTATATAAGAGAAACAATTTATTTTCAGATAACTGTTACAAAAAGTATTGAGCGAAATACATAATTTAGAAACCCTTGTGAATTAAGAAAATCAAAAAATTCATACATTTCCTTTCTTGAATAAGTTGTTTTATGCTTCTTAAAATGGAGTTAAATATTCTCTTTGCTGAAAAAAATAGTAATTGAAACTAAAAAGCCTTCTTGTTGCATATTCATTCAGTGACTTATAATTATATATACTGCAAGTTCTTAAAAGAATATAAGAATATATCATTTGGAATGGTATGTTATAACTGTTTAATTCAGACTATTAATAAATAAAATATGAGTCAAAACACAAGTTAATTTAGTTTTTATAACGAATGTTCCATATACGCAATGCATATCATTAATTGCGCAATGTATTTTGAGCATTCTGAACATCTATTATACTCACCATAATGTGTATCATACATACATGGCACGCATCCAACCTTAAGTCCAATTCATTTTATTTGATACTTAGGTTGACAAGTCTGGAGGAATGGAAGCAATGGCTTCCTCAACTCCGTATACGAATTGTAGCAAATCACCAAGTAGTGATGGACTGAATACCATTTGATAGTTATGAATTACCTATACAACATTGGGGTGGGCTTTTGCAACATAGTAGATCACAATTACAACGAAAAACATTCAGAACCTAAATTGAAAATTCACTCACAGCAAATTTCAGAATACATAAAGCATTGCAAACACGAGTCACCGTTTTGCGCGAGTGACAGTTCGTCACTCTTCAACTGCGGCCTTGGACCAAAATCCTCCAACGACAACAGTGAATGTTATTAAAATTTATAACTGGGCCATTCCTTGATTGATTGAGATTGATTTATAAAGAGAAATTTATTTAGCTTAAAACTTAAATTGAGTTAATTTCTAAGTCAATTTTTTGGTCGATTTTGGGTAGAATTTTCAAAATGTTACATACTGTAATGAATGGCCACAAACTTGAAATTGAAAATTCTGTGTTTATAACGACAAATGAACTTGAGGAGAAATGATCAAATGAACCAACGCATAACGAACATGTGAAAATAGATCCTCAATCTTCCTTTCTCTTTGACCCCACGCAAACCTTT
Source organism: Parasteatoda tepidariorum (assembly GCF_982258835.1). Classification (NCBI taxonomy): domain Eukaryota; kingdom Metazoa; phylum Arthropoda; class Arachnida; order Araneae; family Theridiidae; genus Parasteatoda; species Parasteatoda tepidariorum. Next base: position 60,633,519 of record NC_141756.1, on the reverse strand, counting down.
ACTGTAGCATGCAAACATAACTCTTTGTTGATATTTCTTTTTGTATTTTATGAAGTTATCAGCAAATGGTTGCATTAATCTTAGGTTAAAAAATGGCTTCCCACCAACTCTTATAAATTAATGTATATAATTAATGAAATAGTTGGTAGTACACTTTCCAAGGTTTTTCAAAAAGTTCAGCGAATTATTGAAAAAAAAATAGCTATTATTTTAATAACTTATTTATATTTATTCAATCATCTTAATTCCTAAATATTTCAATAAAAATCTATTCTTTCTACGAGTTTACTTGGTAAAACAAATTTCAGATTTTTATAACAAAGTTAAGACGAAATTAAATACTTAACCTGAAAATTACTTTGTTTGACAGTTCCAAAATTAATTCAAAATGCATTTTCAATTGCATAAATTTATTTATTACCAAAACTCCTCTAAAGTTAAACTTTAACTATGGCAATTATCATATAGTAGATTTATTTAAATACTTTTGCAGCTTTATTCGTTCAAACTCTTCCAATTATGTGAAAATCCCTCAAGAATATTTTCTCTAAATGTTATTAAATTATTATTCTTCATTTTTAAAATTTAGATTTATTCGCAAAAGTCAATTAAACTGCAATACATTTAAGCAATAATTTAAAATTTGGACATTTTACGTCAGAATCAATTTTATCTACGAAAAAGGGTTATACTTGCGTTAGACAAACATATAAACATATAAAACACTCATGAAAAATTTTAAAAAAGCCAGTTGTTTTAGAACTATTAACAAGTATCATCACTCCAACATTCCTAAACTAAAGTAATACAAAACTATATACATTACTGATTAATTTTTAGTCTAAAAATCGAAATAATGCTTAATTATAATAAGATTTTATAATTAACGGACTTAATACATTGATAAACAAACAAAATGGGTACTTGTAAGTAGTAGTTATTTGCACAATTTTATTATCAACTTAATTTGTTTAAATTTTACTTTTTATTTTCTTTTTTTTCTTAAATTTGCCATTACTTGTAGTAAAACAATGAGGCGAAAATTACTTTTTTCAAGTAACAGCAAAAATACTTTTTTAATCAGTTATTGAAACTTCCATTAGAAAACAACTAAATGTATTAAATGTATTTGTAGAATATTGTTCAAATTTTTGGTTCTTAGTGCCGAATCTTTTGTATTTTATGCAACAGTTTTTATATTCGTCTAAATGCAACTAGTTTTTCTTGCAAATTTTTCAAAAGTATTTTTCCCTCTGGCACATTTTCCTATTTACATAAGGTTGCTAGATCGATCCAGTTTGACTAAAAGAAAATTTCATTTTGTTCACACAAAATTAAAGTGAAAGTAGAAAGTTGACAGCAAGATTATTTCACAGCTATTTCTTTTTGTTTTTAAAAAATCCTTACAAACCGGTACTAGAAAACACTTCAAAGTTTTTTTTTTAAATTTATCTACGTTTAAATTTGAAAAATTATGATTTGTATTTTGGTATATTACTTTTTGCAATTTTTTTTCAATATGCCAGTTTGAGTTACATTTGAAGCAATTTTTCAGCTAAAATAAATCAATAATTTTTATGAATCCGAATAGTTTACTCTACAACAATACGAAGCTACTGTAAATCTCGGTACGAAAACTGAAATGTAGCACTAAAAGTTTTTTTCTGGATAGAATTTCGTCAATTCGAGAACTTACAAGGCAGATTTGTTAATTTGTTTGTTTTTTTTTTTCAATTCCCACCTGGGGAATGACCTTCGTCATCTGAAGGGCATATTTGCTGGCCACTCTTTCAGGGACACCATATTAGGTGGGCCAACGTTGCTCCCACAGTAAGGACAGGTAGTACAAAGAATGAAAGAACCTCCATGCCTTACCCTGGATTCGAACCCAGAACCTTTCTGATGCAAGGCCACTTCCCTGACTCCCACACAGTTCAGTTAGCGCACTAAAAGTAGTTAATAATAGTTGATTCTAGATAGAAGATTCAATATTTATTGTTATGTAATTAATTTTACAATTGTATTTAAAAAATTTTGTTCGAAACTGTATAGTACAAATTATCTAAGCAAATGCACAATTATAATTAGTTTTACTCTATAATAGAACTATCTGTAAATTTTCTTTCGAAAAACTATGCAAATTTAAAATTTATTGAGTATGAAACTGTAGTCTATGTAGTCTGCTTCTTATAATGCTTTTTAAACTTAACTAGTAATAAAAACTTCAAAAAATACTAATTAATAAAATTTCGCTTACAGCTCAAGTGCCCTCATCCGTAATCTCCATTTATACCGTAAAATATTGCGCTGTAATTTTTACAATATTTATTTAATGCAAGTGACTCAATGATTTTACGGTAATTATTACTGCAAAAATTATGGTATATCAGAAATTATGATATATTCCTTTACATGTTTCATGAAAAATAGATTTCACGTTAAAAAGCACTGTCACCTTGAGGGTCAATACTTTTTACCGTATTTTGTTACAAAATTCTAACAGTGTACGTAGCTAATGAGCATAACACACTTTAAAAACTTGTGTATAGATATATTGACATCGGAACAGAATGAACTTAGTGTAACAAATAACAAGTGACTATATAATAATAAATAATTTCAAAATAATTTTTGTTTGAGTTTCTTAAAAACTGATTTTAAAGTGCTCATATGCACCTTAATTAACTTTTCTATTTTTACTTTCCTTTTTAAATTTATTTTTGTATTTACTTTTATTTTGTATTTACTTTTTTAAATTTATTCGTTGTTATTATTTTAGTATTAATAATATTTTCTCTTCAATAAACTGTTTAAATAAATGTTTTGTTATGGTCTTCTTTATGATACAGAATTTATTAATCAATAACTAAGAGCACTATAAGTTAGCTCAGCAAAGAGTAACAGCCATATTAAAACCGTTACTAACCTTCTACTTACAGTTTTAGTTTTTACAAATAAAAGGAAATTTTTATGCTCAAACTAGATAGATCGAAATAACTTATGTAAACAATAACATAAGTTTCATTTATTTATTTATTCATTTCTATTTATTTTATTTATTTGTTGAATTCTGCAATATCAAAATCAAGCATCAGCTCAAAAACTAAAGTTAACTATTGCTGCATGGCTATTATTCAAAGAAAACGTATATTCAATAAACCTAAGAAAATTCATAAAACATTTCATTCAAAATCATTTAAACCAATAAATCTCTCTCAATGGTGATTTCGCTAACAAATGTAGAAACTATGCCACAAACTAATGCTGAGATTTTCCTAAGGATACATAACTCCAAAGATTCTATCATTCAAAAAAATACCAAAAATCCTACATTCAATAAAACAGAGGGCAGTTTAAAAACATTTTATACAAAGTCATTTAAATCCATAAATTTTTCTTAATGATAGAATTCAAGCCATTGGTTAACATTAAGCAAACAACTTAATATAAGGAACTACATAAGGTTAATTAATAAGAATCCTAAAAGTCAAAATGACGAAACCAAAAATCAATTCATGAGAAAAATTTCAAAATTAAAAGGGTGAATAAACTGATTTCGATGTAAAATGAATTTGTTCAAAGACAACAACGTGTACCATTTTTTCTCATTTGCGTTGCAATATAAAGATAAACTTTTAAAGCGACGGATTATAACTAATTGCGTTTGCCTCGACATTACTTCAAAAAGGATTATACGAAGGGAAAATTTCTACCATACTTTTAAAGTTGTAGGGAAAATTATTTTGGGAAATATTAAAGTTTCCTTCTCACTGTCTCATATCTCGCACATGTGTCTATAAATATTGCTTCGATATTAATTTTTAGTGGCCCATCCCATACGTAAACAGTTTGTAATTACCTTTCACGTAAAGTGTTATGATGGCTCCTCCAACGAGACTCCATAAAAAGGGAAAGTGTTCAAATTAAATATTAATACCTAAAGATAGCTATGTATTATTCTGATAGACATTATCCTCTTGGGAATAAGTTTAGCAAAAATGTCTGTATTATCCTCAAAATATTAAAGTAAATATAACAGTAAGCTTTAAAAAAACTGGATAAAAAGGGAAAGTGTTCAAATTAAATATTAATACCTAAAGATAGCCATGTATTATTCTGATAGACATTATCCTCTTGGGAATAAGTTTAGCAAAAGTGTCTGTATTATCCTCGAAATATTAAAGTAAATATAAGAGTAAGCTTTAAAAAAATCTGGATAAAAAGGGAAAGTGTTCAAATTAAATATTAATACCTAAAGATAGCTATGTATTATTCTGATAGACATTATACTCTTGGGAATAAGTTTAGCAAAAATGTCTGTATTATCCTCAAAATATTAAAGTAAATATAACAATAAGCTTTAAAAAAATCTGGATAAAAAGGGAAAGTGTTCAAATTAAATATTAATACCTAAAGATAGCTATGCATCATTCTGATAGACATCATGCTCTTGGGAACAAGTTTAGCAAAAGTGTCTATATTATCCTCAAAATATTAAAGTAAATATAACAGTAAGCTTTAAAAAAATCTGGATAAAAAGGGAAAGTGTTCAAATTAAATATTAATACCTATAGATAGCTATGTATTATTCTGATAGACATTATCCTCTTGGGAATAAGTTTAGCAAAAATGTCTAAATTATCGTCAAAATATTAAGATAAATATAACAATAAGCTTTAAAAAAAAATCTGAAAATCTATTAATTAAGAATTATAGATTAAATTTATAAAGTTTTATTTAGTTGTTCATACTACTGTATATCGAGTCTATTTTTCCAATACTTAATACTTGCTGGATTGAAAAAATGCAGACTTCGTACAGTGTAAAAGTCATATTGTATTTGATATGTTACGAAAGTAATGTCCAGAAAATAATTCTCTGAATTATTTCTATCATTATGTTCCACAAATGACAATTTTTTTAATGAAATAATTCTGACAACTCTAATACAAAACAATTTCATATAAATTGGGAATGGAATTAAGTTCATTACCTCAAAAATTAAGTTTATAACAGTAAGAAAGTTTAATTTTTAAAGTAAATGGAAAATTAGAGATTATTAAATTTATGAAAAAATTTAATAAAACTTAAGAAACGTATTACCTTAAAATGCTTCAAGGTTAAATATTTTTTAATTTGAAAATTAGTTTTGATAAATATTTTTAAGTTATATTATTACAGTTAGCGTATTTTTATATACAGGGTGTTACGTAATAACCATATTTATTATATATTTTTAAAGTACTTCACAGTATGAGATCAAAAAGTATACATGTTAGAAGTTACAAATTAGAATTTCAGCAAAGAAAAAAATGGAAAAGGAATTCGAAATCTGCTGAAAAAGTTACAAAAAAATCGGAGTTTAAAGCATAAAACCTGTCCTATTATCATATTATCAAAAAACTGATAATCAAGAAAAATTTAAATTTTATATATATATATATATATATATATATATATATATATATATATATATATATATATATATATATATATATATATATATATATATATATATATATATATATATATATATATATATATATATATATATATATATATATATATATATATATATGTATATATATATATATATACAGCGAGAGAGAGGTAACCAACAGAAATACTATTTACATGGAATAGTAATGTTTCTAAAAAAAATTTATTTAAATATCACTTTTAATCAAATAAATAGTGTTAAGGGAAATTTTCATTTTAATTTATATAA